>NW_026692786.1:0-1200000 GCF_021218885.2 Marmota monax | reverse complement strand
TCTTGGGTAAGAGGGGGATTAACAAGGTTTGATAGGCAATTAAAGCCACATCAGCACCAACGAAGATTCCCTCCTTGGAGACTAGAAGAGACCTGGAAGGAGCAAACTTACACACTGTGTCAGGGTCTTGCCTCTGTTTCCTGTACCCGTCACTTTAGGCAACAGCTTGCTTTGATAAAAAGCAGTACCAAAGTGTCAGCAGATGGTGACAGTGATGATCATCTGCTGAGATTTTTATTTCTCACTTGTGCTCCATGTCCATCACAGGTTGACCGGGGTGGGGGGCATTTTGTACTCACCTAAGAAAACTAGAGCAGCCACTACTATCTTGAACATTCAGGTCCCCAGGCCACAGGCAAACCAGAGGTCATTGAAATGTTCCAGCCTACAAGTGACACTTCTGCTCACAGTTCATGGGCCAGAATTCATCCCACGGCTCCAGCCAACCTCAAGGGAGACATCCTTCCCTGTCCCTTCAAAGGGGGAAAAGAACACTCCTGACATTGCCTGACGTACCCCTGGCCCCCTTCCCTAGTGGCACACACGCTGCAGAATTCTGCTCCAGGAGGGGCCATCAGGATGGAAATGGAAAGATGTTCTGAGCTCCCCCCCCCCACCCCCAGGGGAATATGGTCTGGGACAGGGAGATGGAGAGGGAAAGGCCGATTCCCATCCCCACGGTAACATCTCTGAAGTCAGGGCAAGTCTTCTAACCAAGGCGCACGCTTCCTGTGGTAGAGATCCATAGGCATACGCGTCCTGGGACACTATCACAAAATCGACTTTGGATTGTAAACTGGCTGGTGTCTTAAGTGATATAGAATAACAACGACATAGCTCCCTGTAATGGATTTGGTGTCAGGAGCCAGGAGATGAGGACCATAGCTGTAGCACCTGCCCTTGGGAGCGCTCAGATGACTGGGAAGTTGTAGGCAGTGTGCAGGGGAAGCTGATAGCTCAGTGGTCCGCCAGTGGCATGCTCAACCCTTGGCGTCATATTTAAATGGGAGTGTGTGTATTTTTCGGGGAGTGAGTCCATAGCTTGCCCCAGACCTCCATAGGGATCTAGGACTGCGACAGCCATGTACAGTTGGGTGGATGGTACACTGCACAGGGGATGGTACCAAACGATGGAATGAGTGGGGGTTGGAATCTATCCTATGCCCCATTCTTCAGGCCTGTGTCCTGCCCTGGAGCTACATAATCCAGAACAAGGGACCTTTTCATCTAATTTCCACTCAGAAACCATTAGACCAATGGCCCCAACGAGGTCCTGGAAAATGTTGAGGAACAAGCGTTGAAATACTTTCCCCCTCTTCCTTCCCACAGTTCCCGAGGAACCCGACCCATTTTATTATGGTGAGTGCCGGATTTTTTAATAGTGGTACCCCAGGGCTGTATGGAGGGGTGGCTGCGTGTTCCCATAGCCAGCTGGCTTCATCCATGGCTCTGTGGTTCATGGGCTACCAACCCATGTGACCACGCGGGTACAGTTCACATCAGCTGGGTTTGTGGAGCGCAGAACCAGATTAGGGTGGTTCTGAGTCTCCTTCAGGCTTCGGCAGGACTCTGGGCTGGTACCTCAAAGTTATCAGAGCAGCAGACACGGGAAGTCTTCACAGTAACGACTCAGTCCAGGTCACCTGGATCAGACTCTCTTCTCCCTACTGTGTGGCTTTGCCTCCCTGAGCCCTTCTGTAAACAGGAGATAGTAATAACTCCCACCTGCGTGGGCTATGGGAAGGATTCACCTGGACAATCATCCTGATGGCACTGGGGCACAAAGAAGTCACCCCCAGGTCTGGCAGGCCTGGCTCCAGTTTCCTTTCTGTATACCCTCCTGATCCCCTCCCCCTGCCATTTTTGCTGTTCCTCCAATATGTCAATTTCCTTCTCACCACAGGGCCTTTGCATGTACTGGTCCTTCTGCCAGGAGTACTCCTCCCCTAGCTCTCCACATAGCTGGCCAAGTCCCCTTCCCTTTTTCTGGCCTCAGATCAAATAATGACTGCTCCATAGGACAGGCCTCCTCTGACTCCCTGGCAGAAGGAGCCACACCACCCCTGGCCATGACTTGGATTCTTACTGGATGGTTTTGTTTGGTTGGTTCATTGATGAGTGCTTAATCACAGCATGAGCGTCCCCTGCTGGAGGGCAGAGGCCTGGCCGCTGCAGGGATGGACCAGGGGCCCCACAAATTCACACTTTAGGCAATATTTGCTGGTTACTGGCTCTGTGTGGGCAATGTTCCAAGCCCTTGGAGGACTGCAGTGAGCAATACAGCCAAGGTTTCCTGCCCTCCTTGACCCTGCCCTCCGTGGGAGGGAGACGGATACTCAAAAACCAAAGTTATTTTTCAGACAAGAATGTAAAGCCAGAGTGTTTCTTACAGAGGGAAACAAGAGTTCTGTCATTTACTAGAAAGGGTAGAGGAGAGGCTGGGAAAATTCTAAACAGGACAACCAGAGGTTTCACTGACGGTCCTGAAGCTCAGAGGGAGGAAGCCCTGTGGATATTCAGAGGGAGGGTTTTTCAGTAGCAACAGCAAGTGTAAAGGCCCTGAGGCAGGACAACTGGATCTACTCCAGGGGCTACAGGGAAGAACTGCTGGGGAGAGTTGGGGGAGGTGAGCCCTGAGGGGGGGCAAGGATGGGATTATGCAGGTCTCCAGGGCTGTGGTGAGAGCCTTGGCTTTTACCTGGAGAGCCCTGGGGGCCAGGGGAAGGCTGAGGAGAGCTGGGATCTGACTCTGTGCCTGTGGGTGGGGTGGGGGCAGAGAGAAGGCGACACAGAGGGTGAGGGCAGGAGAGGAGAGGAGGGGAGGGAGGCCCAGGGGAGCTCCCCAAGCCCATGCTCTGTGTCCCCCCAACCTCCTGGAGGAGCGTCCAGCACCCCCAGGTTCCAGGCCCCTGGCTGGGAGGCCTAAACCCAGGCCTGAGGCCCCGGGGCTGGGGTGCGGCCCTGCCTGCCCTGACGTCCCGCGTCTCCCCTAGACTACGCCACCGTGCAGACCGTGGGCATGACTCTGGCCACCATCATGTTCGTGCTGGGCATCATCATCATCCTCAGTAAGTCTGTCCTCCGTGGGCTGCCTGCTGCCCCGGGTTGGCCTTTGTCCCCATCCTTATGTCCTGTGTCCTGTGTCGCTCCCTCTCCTAACAGGCAAGAAGGTGAAGTGCAGGAAGGCGGACTCCAGGTCGGAGAGGTCTGGCCCCCGGCGGGTGGGCGTGGCGTGCGGGGGCGTGGCAGGTTGGTGGGCGGGGCGGGAGAGGGCGTGGCTGAGGCCGGGCTGCAGGTCCTCCTCACGCTCCTCCCTCTCCTTTTGCCTCCACAGCCCAACATGCAAATCCTGTAAGTCGGAGCTCCCCTCCTCAGGTGAGGCCGCGGGAGGCTGTTGAGTGACAGCAGCCAGGGAAGTCCTTGCAAGGTCCGGGGGTGGGGCCTGGTGGTTGCACCTGGGACAGTCCCATAGGAGACTAGGTCTCTGAGATGGCAGATGCTAAACCACAGGGGTCCGTGGGACTCCCTGTGTCCTAAAGGGGCCACAAAAAACTGCCAGAAACAAATGCATACGTCCCTCAAAGCAAGGAGGAGCTCATTTCCCAGGGAAGAAAGCCACACCCGCCAAGAGAGGGACCCCAGGTGGGGGAGGATTTCAGGCCATAGACATGAAGAAAGTCAGAGCACAGGGAAGATAAGAGAATAGAATGCCTTCCAGACTTACTTGTTCAGCTGGGCAGACCTAGGATGAAATGGCTCAGGAAAAGATGGGAAAGGAAGGAAAAAGGAGGGAGGAGAGAGGATGGGTTTGGGAATAATTGTATCAAAAATGACAAAAAGAGCTGTGGAGGTGCGTGGCACTAGCCTGCAATCCCAGCAGCTTAGGAGGCTCAGGCAGGAGGATCGAAAGTTAGAGGCCAGCCTCAGCAGCTTAGCAAGGCCCTAGGCAACTTAGTGAGACCCTGTCTCAAAATGAAAATAAATAAATAAAAAGGGCTGGGGAGGTGGCTCAGTGGTTAAGCATCCGTGGTTTCAATTCCCAGTACAAAAAAAAGAAAAGAAAAATTCATTGGGGAAAAAAATAAAAAAGACCTGTGGGATTGGGCACATGAGGCTGAAGGAGAAAGACAGGCGGATGGAAGAGGGGTAAATCATGAAGAGGATGGAGGCATCCGAGGGTGTGGGGAGTCAGGAAAGGGGAGTATAGGAAGGAGTAGGAGATGAGGGGGAGGCTCCAGGGGAAGAGAGAGAGAAGTGGAGGCTGGAGGCTGGAGGCTGGAGGCTGGAGGCGGGGTGCCCTGAGTAGAGGTGGATGGAAGGTGGAAGGGGAGATGGGGAGGGGTGGAGGATGCAGAGGGAGATAAACATGCAGATGGAAGAGTGTGACCCCTTGGGGTGTTAATTTTAATTATGTAAAAATATCTTGACCTGTTTTTAGTGGAATGTGTCCTTTCCAGGGACTGTTAAAAAAAAAAACAGAGCTGGGAATCTCTCTGCCTCTTAGAAAATTCTTAGAACTAAAAGAAGGGGAGGGGCTTGGAAGATCCCGTGGGGGGGGGGAGTTATTGCGGGTAGGATTTCATGCCTGTTTCATGTTCTGTTAATGATACTTAAGAGCATCGGTGGCCTGCTCTGTGGACACCGGGTGGGCGCAGGGTGTCTGGCCCTGGTACCTGGGGAATAATGTAAGAATCCTGCAGGACACTGACCCGGAGTAGGTGGGAACTGGGGACATTCCTGTTGCATCCAAATGTTGGGGATGCGGGGTACAGGAGCGGAGCGAGCGTGTAGGAGGAGAATGGGGGTGTAGAAGGGGTGGGACTCCCTGCTGGCAGAGGGACTCCCCCTAAAAGCCCAGGTTAGCTTTGACAGCCACGAAGGTGTCCCCATAGGGATCAGATATTAGGGTGGGGGGGGAGGGGCGGGGGTGCCAGGTCGGGGTGAGAATCCTGGGGGTCTGACTTCCATGGTGACGGTCGATCGGGGCCCCCTGGCGCTGGCCGTGGGAAGGGTGACCGCCCCCCCACCCCGTCTACACTCGCTGCGACCCCCTGTCCCCCTGCCCACTCCCGGCTAACGCGGCTCCTCCTCTTCCCAGCCCCTGGCGGCGGCGGCGTGTAAGAGCAGCTCCAGGAGCCTCCACAGCTGTCCCTGCCTGCGCGCGGGCGCCTGAGGACCGGGTGAAGGCGGTGGGGACCCCAGCCTCACGCCGGGGAGCGCTCCCCCGAATGAGCCGCCCCACCCACCCCAAGGCTGGAGCCGCTGCACCCCGCTGTCCCTCCCCAGGCCTTGGCAATGACGATCCCCCAAAGAGCCCGTCTGCATCCCAGCCCCAGAGACTCAGGCCTCCAGCTCCTGGGATCCGGGAGTCCACCCCAGCGCCCCCAAACCCCGTGTGCCGCCCCCCTGCGCCTCCTCGTCTCCTCCCCGGGGATCCGCTCCCCGGGGCCCCTCGACGTCCACGTCTCGAGCTTAATAAATGTGCACTTGGTGTCCCTTGTTCTGTCTGCGTGTCCTCATCTGTGGGCGCACGAGGTGGGGCTGAGCGCACCTGGGCCAGCTGTCCCCTGCGCGCCTACTGGGGTCCCCCTGCGCCCCACTCCCGGCCCCAGACACCTCCTCCTCCGCCTCGCACCCTCCCTCACACCCCGGGAGGGGCCGTCCCGGTCCTCCCGCCTCTGCCAGGCGCCCCACCCACCCGCGCGACCTGCCAGCCCCTGTCCCGCATCTGGTCCCGCATCCGTCACCGCGCGAGGCCAGCGCGGGTGGGCGGAGACCCGGCCCCGCCGCCCACCCAGCCCCACGTCGCCCTGAGCCTGCCCCTCCTGCTCCCACCCGGCTCTGAAGTCAGGAAACCCAAGAGGAAATGACTGGGCCTCTCGATCCCCGCCCGCCCGCGCTCCCCTGGCCACACCCTCCGCCCGGACGCCTCTCCCGCCGCGGTCCTCGTCCTCCAGGCTGCGGGCTCCCGACCCCCGGCGCTGACGTAAGTCCCTCCTTCGATCCACCTCCAGCCGCTGCCCCTCTGCCCAGCGCCGGGCTCAGGTGGGTAGCAGACCGGCCTGACGGTGCCTCCCCGCGTCCCATTCACGCCCTCGCCTCTCACCTCCTCTCCCAGCGAGGCGCCCGCTCCCTCCTCTCCTCCGGCCTCAGTCTCCCCAGCTCGCCTCCATCGCTCGCAGACCGGTCCCTCTCAGATCCCCCCAGCACTCGGTCGCCCGGGCCGCAGCGCAGCCCAACACCAACTCACTTTTTCCCCTGCGATCAGGAGGCATTACTCACTCTTCCTCTTTCCACTACTTGCGGGCTCCTGGGCCTCAGAGAGTGGCCCCATCACCCTGCCCCAGACCCCGGCCCGCCCTGCGCCTTTGCCGTCCATTCCAGTGAGGATCGCTGCCGGCCTGGAGGCGCCCGGAGGGGCTTCTCTGCTCTGGGGGTGTCCCTGTGCCCTGTGTGCTGCTGGGACACCAGGTTGGCCCGGTGCTTCTTGTTTTCTTTGGAGGGTGTCGCTTGGGACTTCCACGTTCCAGATCCTCCCACTTCTCCCAGTGGCTGCTGTCAGCCCTGGCAGGGGTCCTGATGCAGGGAGAGAACCCGGCTGCCCCGCAGGACGGGCTTCTCTCACCCCTGTTCCCACTCACCCCATAGATGTCGCCCTCTGGCCGCCTGTGTCTCCTCACCGTCCTCGGCCTCTTTCTCCCCACCAGAGGTAAGACCCTGCCCTGGAGCCCCCAGTGTGCTGCTGGGTGGGTGTGTGGGTGGGTGGCCGGAGAGTGTGGCTGCTCTCTCCTGTCATCTCATGGTGCCCCCTCCCCTGAGTTGGCATCAGGAAGTAGAGATCCCTGGGCACTCTGGGGTTACACCTTCTTTGGGCACCTCAGACCTGGGTGGTTGCTTCCAGAGAGTCTGGCCAGAGCCGATCCTGCTGAGCATCCTCCACCTCACCTCCAAGAACTCGCTGAGTTTGATTTGGCCTGGAGATTGGTGTCCGTTTTCTATTTGGCAGCCAGAAAACCTGGGCTCCCAGTAAAGCAGATCCCTGGGTCCCCTAACAATGAGCTGTCAGGCAAAGGGGGCACGCTGGGGCCAGGAGAACACTCAGCCTTGCCTGAGAAGGGTCTCCAGGGCAGTAGCCATGGCCGATGCTTCCTGTGTGGCAGGTACTTGAACCTGGGCTGATGGAGGCCTTACTTCTACTCTACTTATACATGTCGCTGTGCCCCTTTTATGGATGGGGAAACTGAGGCACAGTGGGCAGAAATGCCTTGTGCCAGAGTCTAGTGGGTAGACGACCTGGGGTTACCACAGCCCCGCCTCTGCCAGAATCTAGATCATTTGCTTCACCAAAGGAGCCCCGCTTCTCTTGGATGTTCATGTATTCTTCCAGCCACACCACAGCCATTTGTTGAGCACTTACTGTGTGCCAGGTCTTCTATGCGTGGAGGGAACGGCAGTGAGTGCAACAGGAATCGCAAGGATTCTGGGGGCAAAGACAAACAATAACCGGCCAATCAGTAAATTGTATGATGTGTTGGGAGGTGACAGTGCCCTGGGGAAAAGAGAGGAGGGTGCTAAGGCGTTAAAAAGTGGATGGACAGGAGGCTGAGGCAGGAGGATGGCAAGTTCAAAGCCAACCTCAGCCTCAGGTTGAGGTTGGAGAGGGGAGAGGGGAGGTCGGGTGCTGGAAGAGCAGGGGGAGCCCTGTAGGTTTCAGGGGATGAACGTTCTCTGGGGACTTTGAGGAGAAGCAGGAAGAGCCAGTGGCCGGGTTGGGGTGAGCAGAGGCGGAGTTGCTAGAAGAAGACCTCAGGGGGTGCTGGGGGGCCGGAGGGAGTGGAGAATGACGGGCCAGGTGCGGGCTTTGGCTCTTACCCAGAGTGAGGTGGGGGGCTCGGCCCGGGAGCCTGGTGATCTGACTCAGGAGGTCCCCGGCTCCCCCTGACTGTGGGTGGGAACAGACCGTAGGAGCAGGGGCCAGGGAGAAGTCTCCTGTGGCATCTAGGTCACAGGAGGAGGGGATGTTGGATAATAGAGGTCGGGGGGGGGGGGGGGCAGAGGCGGGAGCCGGGCAAGGGCAGCGGACACGTGTAGTGCCAACTACATGCAGGCGGTGGGGGGTACCGTGAGGCAGGCCTCGCCATTATCCCCGCCCTGCAGACTAGACCCCCGAGGGTTCGCTGGTTCTAAGTCACACAGCGACGAGGCGTTGGGAGTCCTGAATCCAGGGCCTGTGCCTCTAGCCCCTGGCTCACTAGAGGGTCCCAGAAGCCTGGGTGGGGAGTCGGGGTGGAGGGAGGGTCCTGGGACATCCGCACAGCTTGAAAACGTCCAGGAGCCACAGCTGGATGCTGTGCAGCACCCAGGACCTCTGGAGTCGGCCCCAAGGTCTGGGAAGGTCGGGCAGGGTGGGAGCGAAGACGAGAGAAGGGGGACCCGAGGTGCCCTTCTGACGTCTCCTTGGCTCCCCAGGACAGACGTTGGAAGAGACCACCTCCATTTCTACAGTGGACCCAACTATTTTGGGCACCCATGGCCTGACGCAAGTCCCAGGTGAGGAAAGAGGGACAGATCGGTCAACACCCCATCAGTGCCAATAACCCCAGCAACACAAATCTCAAACTTAGACCAAATAGGAATTTATGGATTCATGTGACTAAAAAGACTAAGGATAGACCTTCAGGCATGGCTGGGTCTAGGTGCTCAAATGTTGCCATCGAGAACTTACCTCTTGGCCCTGTTTTCTCTGTGTTGGCTCCATTCCCTGTCAGCTTATCTTCTTACGGGCCAACATGGCCCTGAGAGGACTGCTAAGAATCCAAAGACGACAGAATTTCCACCTCCCCAATCTACCAGATGTCCCAGAACTGTCATTGGTCAGACTCAGGTCATGTGCCCAACTATGAGCTGATCATTATGGCTGCAGGCACAGGAAGCTGACTGGTGGGCCTGGGTCCCCTGGTCAACGGCCACCATGACTGGTGCCAGTACCTCTGAAAAAAGTGGTCCAAAAGTCCGGGAAGGATGGTCGCTAAGAAAGTTCCAGGGGGCTCTGATGGAGGCAGCTGGGTGCTGGTTGGCGGTCAGAGGTATCTGGGAAATTTCTTAAGACAGGACCTCGGAGTCCCAATAAAGCCAACTAGCAGCATTCGTCCCCTGAAGAACCACTCGGGTGGCTGGTGCAGGAGGAGGGGTGCTGGGGCCTGGGGAGACCTGGGCACCTCCAAAGCACTGCAGGAAGCTCAGGCCGCTCCCTGACATCGACACGCAGTTGCTGCGGGAACCCGGATCTGGCTCCTGGCCTCCTCCAATCTCCTCCTCTTCTGCTCTGACTCCTGCTTTCCTAACTCCAGGTTCAGTCCACCCAGAAGTCCAGTCCACCCCTCAGACCTGGACCCAGCCTACTGAAGGTGAGTGACGGGAGACAGGGGCCCTTAACCTCGCAGCCACCTCCCCAGCACCCCCCTTTGTATTTTCCCTGAGCCGGTCTCCCTCTGTGGCTGAGGTTGGCTTTGAACTTGCCATCCTCCTGCCTCAGCCTCCCATCCATCCACTTTTTAAAGACAAAACAAAGGGAACTTTGGACATTGTGAAGTCTTACGTGTACCAAGCAAAGCACCCACCCAGAGAGGTCCGCCATGGCCACTTACCCCAGCTGAACCCTTGCATGGCTTCCCAGGCAGACCAAAGAACAGAGCCCCACCAGGGCCCCACAGACGCTCCCTGTGCGCCAACTGACTCATTTCTTCTATTCCTCTCTTTATCTATTTTTTTTTAAATTTTCAAATACTATTTGAACTTTTTCTTGGAGTATAACATAATTCAAAGAGTGCCCCCTGAATTTTCTCAGTGAATGATTATTGACACGAAGTACCTAAACACATTATCCTTGGAAAGAATAAAAATAGAGGACGCGAGACTGAATACCTTTGCCAACTTGCCCCAACCTGTCCCAACCCGTCCTTGTTCTTTTTCCATCTCTGGGGGGCCCCACAGCTAACGTTAGGGGTGATTCCCTGATCCTATGGTATCACATGGATATTACTGCAGAAAATATACTGTTGGTGTATTTCTATGGGTTAAAGGATATCGCAAGAATGTCCTGCAACTTGCTTTGTCTTTTTTGTGGGGTGGGGGGAGTATCAGGGATTGAACTCAGGGTCACTGAGCCACATCCCCAGCCCTATTTTGTATTTTATTTAGAGACAGGGTCTCACTGAGTTGCTTAGCACCTCACCATTGCTGAGGCTGGCTTTGAACTCAATCCTCCTGCTTCAGCCTCCTGAGCTGCTGGGATTACAGGCATGCGCCACCATACCCAGACTTGCTTTATCTTTTTTAAGCAATAGTATGTTTGGAAGTTGTTCTCACATCATAAAAACTCATGCTGCTGTTCTTCTCTGCTGTCTAGTATTCCAGTGTGCCGGGGCTGCAGTGGATATAGGCACACACCTCCCGATGCTCATTGCTTGCTCCTGTTTTTTCTGCTACACACGGTGCCACAGTGAGCAGCCTTGTCTCTTACCTTTGAGCAAACACAGCACTTACATGCACCATCCTCACTGAACCCTGAGATAGAAACTGCCATTATCTCCACCTTACAGATAGTGAAACAGAGGCTCAGAGTGACTTGCTCAAGGTCTCACAGCAAGACAGACCCACAGCTGAGATTGGAGTCCAGAAATCTGGCTCCAGAGCCAGGGCTTTGATCCAGGATGCTATGGAGTGAAGGTCATGAACATTCAAATTTGTTTTAAAAGTTGCATCCTCAAATGGCCACACCATTGGCTGCATTCAGAGACAGTCCCCCTTACCTGGCCCTACAGTGACGCCCATATATTGACACCTTTGATTTGTGCCAAATTGATGGAGGGAAGGAGATACCGTTCTATAGACCTGCACGTCGCGGACTCACTGAGGTCTTCCTCCCTTTCTCTACCTCCCTCCCTCCCTCCCTCCCTCCTTCCTTCCTTTCTTTCGTACTGGGGATTGAACCCAGGGGTGCTTAACCACTGAGCCACATAGGCATTGCTAAGTTGCTGAGGCTGGCCTCAAACTTGTGATCCTCCTGCTCGGCCTCCTGAGCTGCTGGGATTAGAGGTGTGGGCCACCACACCCGGCTCACTCAGTTCTTATCCTCCCCTCTTTGTTCTTCTGACCTGAGTAGAAACAACACAAACCCAGAACAGGACCGAGACCCAGAAGCCGACAGGAATGGACGTGACAGACCCAGGGACAGGAATGGACGTGACAGACCCAGGGACGCTCACGAGCAGCAAGGAAGGTAGAGCCCGGGACGGGGAGCAGCAACTTCCAGCTCTTGCTTAATTCCCTATCTAGGTCAGCGTCTCCCCTGGTACGAGTCTCAAGCACCTGTTTGGGGAATTGCTAATTCATTTTAAGGAAAAAAAATTTTTTTTGTGTGTGTGTAGTCAAAGATATTTAGGGAACTCTGAGTTAAATTTAAACACGGATCTTGATGGCAAGACTTCTCAGCACCTCCATAAAAGCTCATTTGCACCAAACGTCCCAATAGGCAGCCTCTGGAAGGCAGCATTTCCCCAAAGCAGTGGAGCTGGTGACCCTCCTTTGTGCACCCCCTCACAGGCTGGTGCTGGGAAATGACTGTCTGTCGATGCTCCCTTTGTGTGCACTCTCCCCCTGTGAGGGAAGGAACTTTTTGGTTGCAAAATATAGAACACCCAATTAAAACAAAGAGGTTTATTAGCTATGTAAGTTCTATGAAATCTGGAGGTCAACAGTTTCAGGCATAGCTGGATCAAGGGGCTTAAGCACGGTCATTAAGACTGAATTGCTCCTGCTCTTGAGTGTGTTGTCTTCCTTCTTTTTTTCCTTTTGGTCTCATAATTCGGTATCTACAGAGAATTTCTTTCTCCT
The DNA here is from genome assembly GCF_021218885.2 of Marmota monax. Lineage (NCBI taxonomy): Eukaryota > Metazoa > Chordata > Mammalia > Rodentia > Sciuridae > Marmota > Marmota monax. The sequence goes on along the minus strand of NW_026692786.1, from coordinate 1,188,105 downwards.
TAACTCCAGCCCAAAGCCGAGAATCGACCCTCATTAGGGTTAGGGTTAGGGTTCGGTTAGCTTAGGCCACTCGGGCTGAGAAGCATGCACAGTTGTACAGATTGAGCACTGCACAAGAGCACCACCTCCCGGGCCACCTCATTTCCCTTGTCCATCTTCATAAATATTCTGATTTTCTAGTGGTGACAGTAGAACATCTCATTCCTACAGAATCTATGGAAACACTTTCACAACAGATGAAAATAAAGTCTCTTGGGAAATTAAGCTTTTCCATTTTGCACCAAAGGGCCCCTCTGGGAGACCGCAGCTGCGCCTGCATTTCCCAGCTGATCATTTAATTTACTCTGGAGTCTTTGCTGGCCTGGGTTGTTCCGGGTATTAGTCCTCCACCCTGGGACATGGGACAGAAATCAGCAGCAACGACAGGGTCATCAAGTCCAGGGGTAAAGGGTGCTGCTGAGCCTCAGGGTTTCCCAGGGCCTCTCCCTCCTCCGTCCTGGCCTCTCTCTTGCTGGGCACCTTGTGGGGACATGGCTTCTGCCAGCGTCCAGCCCCCAGCTTCCTAGCTCCCCTTGTCTGCTTTGGTGGCCGTGACAAAGGATGACAGGCTGGGGGGCCTGAGCCGCAGGAATTTCTCTCTCATGGTCCTGGAGGCGGGAGTCCCAGATCGAGGTGGCAGCAGGGTCCCTGTGGGTCACAGATGGCCACCTTCTTGCCGTGTCTTTCTCAGGTCTGTGCAGGTGGAAGCCAGCGGCCTCTGGTCCCACCCTAGTGACCTCATCAAACCCTGGAGGCCGGAGGCCTCCCGGAGGCCGCACTGCCACCACCTTGGGGGTCAGGGGCTTGCTGTCCCTCAGAGTCATCACTCTCAGGGAGGAACCAGATGGGGGTCCCCTAGTCATAACCCAGGTCACAGGGGGCACGGGTCATGACCGTGGGACTAGATGGACGGGGAGGGGGCTCTCTATTGCTCATATCTTCCTCCCTGGACCAGGCTTTCCCCAGGATCCCCTCATCATCTGTCGACCATGTTTAAGGGGCGAGGTGCTGAAAAGCTGGGGGAACCGTGGGGTGGTGGGTGCTTCCTAGGGCCAGGGTGGGGGGCTGGGGTCGTGGCTCAGCGGTAGAGCACTTGCCTTGCACGTGTGAGGCCCTGGGTTCAAGTCTCAGCACCACGTAAAAATAATACACAAAATAAAGGTGATGGGTCCATTTTTAACCAGGGTGGGGACGCAGACCTTTTCTTTGTGTTCTTAGACACTTTTTGTGTCTAAGAACCCACTGGACTTTGGGGGATGGTGGAGATGTCGTGCGTGCAGGGTGGCTGAGCCAGTGCCTCGTGGGGGGTCCTTTATCCTGCCCAGGAGGGTGTAACCCACCTGAGAAGATAAGTCAGAAATGATCAGTGAAGAAATAAGATGCAGAGTCAGAAAAGCAGTTTTGAAGCAGAGCACCTGACAGGTCCTGCCCCTCAGAAGCCGGAGCCACACAGTTGGAAAATGTCTCTGTTCATTCATTTAAAGGGAACATCAAAGGCAGGGCCAAGGCTTCAGGGTGGGTCTTGCTTCATGGTGTCTTGCAGGGGGTTGGGGCAGCTGTTTTTGACCAGCAGGTGCAGACCGCTGCTATGGTCCCTGCGGGTGGAGGGTGGGACACCCATGCCCCTACACCAGGTGCAGAGACTGGGGGAGAGCTTTCTCCCCACTTGGGGCCTGCAGTGATGTCCATCTGTCTGTCTCCCACCAAAGGCACCACAGAGCTCACTGGGAGGCCATCCCCAAGCAAAGACGTCATGATGGACCCCCTGACCCCCAGCTCATCAGGTCAGTAACTCCCTTCCCAGACCAGAGATGGGTCGTTTCCCAGTTACTATGCATTTCCTGTCTCTAAAACACGAGCTCAGGACAGAGGCGTCCTCAGTACACACCTGTGGGGGTAGTGAATGACTCCCAGCCTGGGCGCGGCCGGGGGGGGGGGGGGGATACGGTCATGTCTGAACCAACGGATGAAGGTGTGTGCATCCAAACTACGCCAAAACGCAGTGGCTGAAAAGGCAATCGCTTATTTAGCTCCCAGTGGTGCAATTTGGGAGACAGGCTGGGCTCAGCCGGGTGGTTCTTCTGGTCTCTGCTGAGCTTGCTCACGTGACTGAGCTCTGGTTCTTGGCAATCTTGTCCTCCACTTCCTGCCCATTCAACCCACGTGGAAAGGCTGGGCCCACACAGCCCATTCCTCTGTTAATTCAGCAGAGGTTCATTGAGAAACTTGTGTGTGGCAGGCACTGTTCTGGGAGCCGGGGGTACAGCAGCGAACAAGACAGAATCTCCGCCTCAGGGGGCTGACATTCTGGGGGCGGGGGAAGACAGCAAATAATAATCGTAATAACACACAGCAGGTGGTTTTACTTTGCTATCCAGAAAAATAAAGCAGGTTTAGGGGAAAACTGAGGGCACTCAGAGAGGTGGTGGGAGCCAGATCGTGTGCCTGGTGAGGACTGTGGGATTCACTGTGAGGACAGAAGGGCTGAGTGGATCTGAGTGAGAGACCCAGGTGGATCTGCTCCCCGACTTTGCCATTCATCTTCACTCCACAAGCCTCCGCCAGACCCTGACGTGTGCCTTGTCCGTCTCTTCCAGGTTCGGATGAGGACAACCCCTTCTACTACGGTAAGTCGACCCTGGGAAGATGTGGGAGAAGGAAAGCCAGAGGCCCCTCTGATCGTCCACCTCCACTTCTCTCTCTGTAGATGAGGCCACTCTCCGGAGGCGGGGACTCCTGGTGGCAGCTGTGCTGTTCATCACGGGCATTATCATCCTCACCAGTGAGCACGGGGCATGGCAGGAGGGGCACCAAGACGGGCTGGGGGAGGCTTTGACCCGCACTGCACCTGAAGGTCAGGTTCCTGAAGGTCCCTGGAAAAGGCTGCTCCGGACCAGGCAGCTCTGAGCCTCCCTGAGAGCAAGGCGTAGAGATGAGCATCTGTTTGGCTCCCATGGCTGCCACTGGGCGATGTGGGCTGGGCTCAGCTGGGCGGTTCTTCTGGCTGTGGCTGGATTGACCCATGCATGTGGTGCCTGTTTACTGCGAGCTGGGAGCAGTGTTTCTAGGGGCCCCTTGATCCTTCACCTCGTGTTCTTAGCCTCCATGAGGTGATGGCTTTCAGGCTCAGAACTGGCCACTGTCACTTCTGCCACATTCTGTGGATCAAAGCATGTCACAAGGGCTGGCTTCATTGAGAAGTCAGAAAATAGACTTCCCTTCTTGATGGGAGGGAGAGATAGAGTCAGATTGCAGGGAATAGGGAGGTGGAGAGGGAGGGTTAAGAAACTGGGGCCATTTAGCAGTCAACGTATCCGTGCACAGACCTGGTAGAGAACAAGGGGTGAACAAGACGGGGTAGGGAGAAGGTGGAGGAGGACCAGATGGCCCCTATAGACAAAGCCACCATAGCCACCCAGTGGAACCCAGTGGAGATACAGACTAGTGACCCTTTCAAGAGCTTATTGTTTCTGTAAAATCTTCCCATCCTTACCCGTTGGCAGCTGTGACAGTCAGGGTCACGACAGGTGACTGATGGGCCCTCACAAGGTTAACTGAAGCTTTAAAAGAAGAGATATTCATTTATTTTCCTTTGCTATAACAAAATACCTGAGTGGGGGTACTCACAAAGAAAAGGGGTTTATTTATATCACAGTTTTAGAGGCGGAGCCCCAGATCAGGCAGCCCCATGGGTTTGGCCTCCGGTGAGGGCCACTTGGCTGCATCCCATCATGGTGGACAGTATCATGATGTGGGTGAGAGGAGAGATCACATGATAGAACAGGAAGTGAGGGTGGGAGGGGCCCGTCCCGTCTCTTTATTACAACCCACTCTCTGGAGAACTGCTGACCCCGAGAGATCAGCGTCACTTCACCCCTTCTGAAGGTGACACCTTGGGACCTACTTCTTAAAGGTCCCGCAGCCTCTCAATACTGGCTCACCAAGGACTGCGCTTCTGACAATGAACCTTTCCAGGGACACTCTCAGGACATGTCCAAAGCCCAGCAAGGGACTCTGGCAGGAGCAGTGGCCCCAGAGAGAGGGCCCAGCCACAGCCTCCCTGTAACAGGTGGAGGGATGCGGCAACCCCCACCCCATCCTCTGCTAGTGCTGAGGTCGAGGGTGCTGAGCCCCGGGGAGGTGGCCTGTCAGATGCGCCTCCTGGGGCCCCGGGATGGGTGAGGAAGGGGGGCAAAGGGGGGCTAATAAGGAGAGAGGCTAATTTAATTTTTTTTTCAATTCTATGTGTGCAATAAAACCAAGGGCTGCTCCTTTTATAGTCTCTCAGCTGAGCTCTAGGACCCGTGCCAAAGGCCTCTCGCATCCTCCTTGCTCATCAGGAAGATGGGCACAGACACCCTGAAGATGGGCGGCAGGACACTAATAAGAATAAGCAGAGCCGGGTGCCGTGGCACACTCCTGTAATCCCAGCGGCTCAGGAGGCTGAGGCAGGAGGATCCCGAGAGTTCAAATCCAGCCTCAGCAACTTAGCAAGGCCCTAGGCAACCCAGTGAGACCCTGTCTCTAAATAAAATCCAAAAATGGGCCGGGGATGTGCTCAGTGGTTAAGTGCCCCGGCTTCCATCCCAGGTACCAAAAAGAAAAAGAAAAGGCAGATTGGCCTCTGTCCGGGCCGCACAGCACATGGGAATCAGGGAAGACCCGGACCCAGGTCTTCGAGGGCAGAGACTGGGTGTTGGATTTGGGGCCACACATTTTTCCACTGACAGATATTTTGGGGTATCTTCTCTATGCCCGACCTGTGCTGGATGATGTTGGGGGCAGAGTGGTGACAAGCAGCCCTGACCCCTGTCCTTGGGAGCTCACTGCTGATGGGGAGACGATAAGCAAGTAGATGCTGGAATGAGCAGAGAGCAAAGAGAAAAAGATGTCTATCAAGTGCCAAGACAGAGGGCCAGGGAGGAGCACCTCTGAGGAGGAGGAACTGGAACTGAGTCCTAATGATGAGAAGATGATTAAAAAAAAAAAAAAAAAACCCCAGGTAGAGGGAGCATCAGGTGTGAAGTCCCAGGGGCAGGACTGAGGGAGCCTGTTGCAGTAATAGCAGGAGGAGGTCAGTGGCACTGGGGCAGAGTGAGCCAGGGAGAGGAAAGGAGGCAAGGGAGGATTGGGGGAGGCAAAGTGGCAGCTGGGAGCAGGTTTGCTTTCTTCAAGTCGTCCTTGGCTGCTAAGATCCCCCCTTACTCACTCTGGCCTCCTTCCTGTTCCTTGAGCCTATCCAAGTGGTCCTACCACAGGGCCTTTGCACTGGCTGTTCTCTCTGCCTGGAACACTGTTCACATATCCAACTGGCTCCCCCTCACCTCCTTCAAGTCTTTGCCCAGATGTCACCTCCTCGGTGGCCATGCCATCTTCAGGGAGGTCCATGTGGATGTACCCAACTCCTGGGCCTCACTGAGTCCTTTTGTTTTTTTTACTTTATAGCACCATCTATACATTTGACTTAGTGATTTTTTTCTTTGCTGGTCTCCCCTACTAGAAAAGCCAGCTCTATATGGTCAGGGATTTTTTTTTTTCTTCCTTTCTTGTTCCCCACTATATTTCCAGTGGCCTGATCAGTACCTGGACACAGTAGGTAAATGAATCCGTAATGCACAAAATAGTCTGCATTTTCCAAGGGCCTGTCCATTTGGGGGCTGGGGGGAGCTCCTCCCTGGGGGCTGGCCCTGGCTGTTCCCATGCCTGTCTCTGTCTTTTATTTATGGAGCTACCTGGGTGCTTCCTGCGAGGAGGATCCGCCAGCCTCTCCCCGGTCCCCAGAGCACACACAGGATCAATATGGCGCGTTTCCTCTGTCTTCACAGGTGGCAAGTGCAGGCAGCTGTCCCAATTGTGCCGGCATCAACGCAGGTGAGTCCATAAGAAGTGGGGGCCACCAACCCCACGGGGACTCCAAGAGCGAGCCCCGACCAGTGCCTGGCACCCAGCCTCCTCCCTCCCTCCCCTCCAAGAGCCTACAGAGTGGTCAGTAGAAGAAGCCCCGCCTGAGAGGGAAGACCCCGATGGACGGAGCCAGACCTGGGCTGACCCCGAGTCCCACCTGCCCGCTGCCGCCCCGGGGGAATGCCGGCTCCCTGGGCACCGCCCCTTAAGTGACCCGCTCTGTTGGGACAAAAATAAAGCACGTGGTCCACCCCCGCGGCCTCTGATCGTGCAACTGGGCAGCGGGAGTGAGAAGCGGGGCTGGCCTTGGGGACCCTGGAGGGAAAGTAAGGGGCGGGCGGGGGCTCCGGGCTCCAGAGTGGAGGCTGGGAAGGAAGGGAGGGGATGGTAGGTGGTGGGTGACCGCGGCAGTGTCTGCGATCCATGTGACACCCCTGTCCTGGTCCAGGTACGGAGCTCGGTGTCCAGGGCCAGCTCCCCCCAACACAAATGCAGACTCCCACGCCTGGCGACCCCCTGTGCCTCCCTTCTGCACCTCGAGGAGGCTCACACGCGAGTGGGGACACCTCCGCCTGCCCCTGCGCTCTGTCCACTCTCCCCCAGGCGCAATGACCTCTGCACGCAGGGCTGCAGGCCCTGGAGGGGGCTCCCCTGGGGACCCGGAGCCGGTGGACCAGGCACACAATCTGCAGCAGGATTTCCTGAAGGCTCGCGGCCTCCAAAGCCTGGGGAGGGGCTCAGCCCTCAGGCCAGGGCGGGCCTCCGAGGTGCTGCCGGCAGGCAGGCGCCTCCACCCGGGCTCCGGATCCGGCCCCGGCCAAAGTCAAGAGAGGAGAGAGGTCCAGGTCCCAGACGGCTCAGCCACCAAGTCAGTTTACTGAGCCACGAGCTGCAGACGGGAGAGAAAGAAGGCACAGAAAATAAAATATCCGACTTTTTCTTTTCATGATCTTCCTCAAAAATATAGTGTAGCTACTATTTCCCTAGCATTTCTATTGCATTAGGTATTATGAGTAGTGCAGAGATGATTTAGGGTGGGAGTATTCCATAGATTATATGCAAATAATATGTTTGCAAAATATATTATATGAAAATAATATATATATATATATAAAATATATATTTGCAGACCATTTTATGTAAGGAATCTGAGCATCCACAGATTTCAATATCCTCAGAGGGTCCTGGAACCACCCCCTTTGAATACCAAGGGAAGACTACACAGGTAGTATGAGAGATACTAAAAATATTTTATAATTGACATCCACCACCTACTAATCAGAATAGTTGCCTATCCCAGTCAGTATGGAATGTCATCTGTCTATCTATCTATCTATCTATCTGGATCTATTTATAGTCATATATCCATATTAAACTGAACCATTTGAAAATGTCACCATTCAAATATTTTTGATATGCAGAAAGAGTGATTTCATATGACTTAACCTAACGATATACATCATGGTGATGATATAAAGTGTATTTCTAATCACAGGTTGCTTTTTAAAAACATTGAAAAGCAACACCAGGTACAGTGGCTCACACCTGTAATCCCAGCAGCTTCGGAGGCTGAGGCAGGAGGATCAGGAATCCAAAGCCAGCCTCAGCAACTTAGTGAGGCCCTAAGCAACTCAGAGAGACCTTGTCTCAAAATAAAATATAAAAAGGGCTGGGGATGTGGCTCAGGGGGAAAGCACCCCTGGGTTCAATCCATGGTACAAAAAATAAATGAAAATCACCAGAGAAGGGCTTGCTGCAGGTTGTGGTGGGGAAGGAAAACCGCTTCTGACCCTAGGAATTGCTGGCAGCACACGTGCCCCCGGCTGGGCAGCCACACCAGCATGCGGGATGTTTGTGGGGTATTAGTTCCCAAATTTCAGTTGTTGCATGTTCTTTTGCCAATTTTCACACACCCCCTGTATTATTCATCACTTTTTAAAAAAAGACCAATTCCCTTTTTAACTTAAATAAATTTATTTTAAAAGGCACAATCATATATAGAAAATCAATATAGCTTGATATAAATAGAAGACACCCATAAAGATGAATCTCATGAAAACCAATGAAGTCAGAGTCTCACTGTGTCCTAACTGGACACGAAGATGCTGACCGAGGGTTCCGGGCCAGAGGCCCGTCTGGCTGGGCCAGGGAGACCGTCGCGTCTCGGGTGTGGTCAGTACCCACCACCCAGACACTGCAGAGGTTGGGAGGCCTGAGACTGCCCTCACCTCTGGTACCCATTGTGGGTCTGAGGACCCCCAAGATCATCCTTGGGTTGGATGATTTGCCAGAAAGGCTCAGAGTGCAATGATTGCCGTTAGGTTCATGGTCACGGTTGACAACAGTGAAAAGACGCGCATTCAAATCAACCAGGGAGAGAGACACATGGGGAAGGAACTGGGAGTGTGCCCAGCACAAATCTTCCCTGTCCCCGCCCAGAGGGGAACGTTGTGGACGATGCTAACTTCCCTAGGGATATTGCCCACTCACTCAAGCCTTGGGTCCAGAGTTTGTACCTGGGCTTGGTCACATAGACATGATTGACTTCCCATCTGGCTGACCTTAGCGTCCAGCCCTTTCAGAGGTGTTGCTGATCCTTGTGACCCAAAGCCCCCACCATAAATTGCATTGTTAGAAACCAGCTGATATGAACCAAGGCCCCCATATAAAGAAGGCCACACACCAGACAAAGGTTTTCCAGGGCCTAGCAATCACCTTCCAGCAGCCAAGGGCAAAGCCAGGGTGTGGTTAATTCAAAGTCAGGGTACAGTGGGCTCTTCTCTCTATAGACACATTTGGTGGATTAAATCAGTAAAGTGGACCATGAACTGCATACAAACTAGTTTCTGGTGATGCAATGTGACTGATTCTCTGGTGACACAATGCAATGTGATTTAATATCGTCTGGGACCTGAAACCAGCTCATTGCTATCACCTCAGCTCAGGAGAATGGCCGGCAGTGTGGGAGACGCCAGCTCACCTGTGGACAACTGGAAGTGGGTCTCAGGGACCAGACCTCCCTCATCCCTGCTCCCCATGGGATGGAGATGACAAAGCTGTTTCCCAGAGGCATCCTGAATTGGAGTTCAGAACGTGGATCCAGTTCTTCTAAATAGAGTCCCTCCTGGGAGATTTGAAAGACCAAGAGAGAACCTTTCTCCATAATTGGCTGTTTTCTGCAGTCTAGCATGATTGGAAAGGGACTGAGTTTTTGGTTTGGGTTTTTTTTTTTTGTTGTTGTTGTTTTGTTTTTGACTACACCACTCCAGCATCCAGTCATGTGCCTTGTGGTCATAAAAAGGCAATTGTTTCCTGTGTTCATATGTGAATACCACGACCAGTGTGACTCGACATCATGTGCAACCCCCAGAATGGGAAGTTAGCCAGCTGCAGTGGTGCACGCCTGTAATTCCAGGGGCTCAGGAGGCTGAGGCAGGAGGATTGCAAGTTCAAAGCCAGCCTCAGCAACTTATCAAGGCCCTAAGCAACTTGGTGAGAACTTGTCTCTAAATGAAATACAAAACAGGGCTGGGGATGTGGTGATGTGGTTCAGTGTTCCTGAGTTCAATCCCCAGTACCAAAAAAAAGGAAGTTACACTCTGCATATGTATAATATGTCAAAAGACACTCTCCTGTCACGAACATCTAAAAAGATCAAATAAAAAAAATGAAAAAAGGCAATTATGCCCACAAAATATCTAAATGGACAATATATATGTGAAAGATATTCAATTTCGTTAACCATCGGTAAAAGACAAATGACAATCACAATGAACCAGCACCACATACCCCTACAATTAAAGAGACTGATGATTCTAAGTGCTGAAGAGGATATGGAGCAACAGGAATTTTTGCACTGGATTTTTCCCAGGAGAATAAATTGATTATAATAATTTCAGAAAACTGGTATTTCTTTTATTTATTTATTTATCTATCTATATATGACAGTGGAATTATAGTTCTTATTACACATACAGAGCACAATGTTTCATATCTCTGGGTACCAAGTGTGAAAGGAAGAAACACGGATCCACACGATCACACGGATGCATCTCAAAAGCATTCATCTGAAGGAAGGAAGCCCCATAGAAAAGAGCACAGGCCGTATCAATCCATGGACCTGAAGTTCTGGAATCAGCAGAACTAACGGATAGACAGAAGCTGGGCACCGTGGCAACCACTCAGGATTGCCCAGGAATTTAAGGGCAGCCTGGAAAAAAAGCAAGACCATTTAAAAAAAAAAGAAAAAAGTCAAAACAAATCAATGGTGACAAAAGCCAGAGTAGTGGTTGCCTCTACTATTATGATGTTGGCTCTCTTATGTCCACAGCAACGGAACGGGGTGACTGCCAAGAGGCATGAGGGCAACCTCTTGAAGGATTAAGATGTCCTGTACTCTCACAGTGGTGCGGGTTACCCCTCCTTATCCACCCGTCAGAGTGGATCCAACTGTCCAATTGAGATCTGCACCACGTGGAAGTTAGACACAAAGAAATCAAAACCCAAAAGGCAGTTCTGTTCTGGGTGGTGGTGACTTCCTGACCCCTGATCTCAGGCAGAGCAACAGGATCCTGAAGGTGACGTGTCCAGTGGCGGCTCCTGATTAGGATTCAGGGAGAAACGCCCCTGGTGAGTCAGTTGGGTCATATCTTGGGGATCATTTCCAGGATCTCAGTCTCGTGCCCACTCCATTAGCCTTTCCAGGGATGTCATGGACTCTAATCCCCAGATCCTACCAAATGTTTTTTTTGCTTAAATCTGACAGTCACCAAATCTCAGTGGCTTCCATTGTACCACTGGGAGTTGCGGGGGGACTCAAGATGATGCAGAAGCCACTAACAGAAACGTAAGAGAACAAAAAGAGGCACACACTGGCCCTTGTAGCCTCTTTGGCTCACCTGTTCATTGCCACAAAACAGCTGCAGGGGTCTCAGCCATCATGCCAACTCCAGGGGAAAACATTGTGGGGCAGCAAAGGTAACACGAGGTGGTTCTGCTCCTCTTAAAAAGATCTCCTCCCCCCAAACTTCCACTTACTTCTGATTGGTCACCTTTATCTGCAAAGGAAACTAAGAAATGTCCTTTGGCTGAGTCCAGGACAACCTGGCTGACATCAGAGAAAACCACAGGCTCTAGGAATGTGTTGAGGAGGGCACTGAGCTTCCCCCAAGTTAGGAGATGGGGGCTCAAGCCATTGTTACCCCAATCTGAAAGGAAAAGACTTAAGACTGGGGGGTATTCAGACTTGCAGGGCACAGCACCCTGAATCTCCCCTTGGGAGAAATCTCTCCAGCAGGACTTCCTGTGCTTCCCAAGGCCTGCTTCTCGGCTGCCCAAACCCTTCCTGGCCCAGGACACTTTCTGTTGCATCATGTTCTGCAATGAAGCCTTCTCCTCCTCCACTCTGACATCAGGGGAGAAATTTCTTGCCAAGAGCTAATGGAGAGGCTCTTATAATTCAGCCAGGCTCCTGAGTATAATTCTGTCTTGTTTTGGATGAATTGAGGCCAAATCACATTAGCTGGAAGGAACCCGATTTTTCATATGAAACTCGATTGTGCAGGGTGTTGGGAGGGACCTCCAAAGCTGCGAGGTATATTTGCTTTTAAGGGGGTTGGGGAATTGCTGACTCCAGCTCCTGATGGTGGGAGATTGATTAAACACGGTCTGAGATGGCTCTGTATTGTGTTCACTTAGCTTTGTTAAACTACATTTCCCAGAATTCCCTTCCCTATATGCCTACCCGTCTCTGGTTATGGTGGGCCACAGGAGACATCCTTGTGGAGTAGAGGTGAAGTGGCAGCCATTTTGTAGATGACACCACTTGCCAATTTTCTGCCAGCTCATCTTGTAGATAGAAGGCAGCAACCAAGACTCAATTGTTCCACCTTTTTCATTTCTTCTTCAGCTTATCCAACTCCTGGGCCATGTGGGTATGATTAGCCCTGTGAAAAAGGGCCCTGTTTCTGGTAGGACACTGTACCACCAAGGACAGAGGCCACAAAAACCAACATGGGATTGTTTATCTTGGTGGGCTCCAGCTGGCTCCTTCCTCTCCCAGAACTTATCTTCATTTTCTGTTCTTGATTTCCTTCCCTGTGGGCTTTAGCATCAAGCATAGCAACAGCAGCTTTATAGGGACAGATTCCCACAGTTGCTAAAGCTTGGATTGTTGGATTGTGCGTGTGTGTGTGTGTGTGTGTGTGTGAGTTAGAAGTTCAGCTTTGCTGGGTGTGGTGATGCATGTCTATAATCCCAGCAACTTGAGAGGCTGAGGCAGGAGAATTGCAAGTTCAAGACCAGCCTCAGCAATTTAGCAAGGCCTTAAGCAACTTAGCAAGACCCTGTCTCAAAATAAAACTGAAACAGGCTGGGGACGTGGCTCAGTGGTAAAGTGCACCTGGGTTCAATACCCAGCACCAAAAAAAAAAAAAAAAGTTCATCTTTGCTGATACCGAATTTAATACGCAGGGTGGTATTCCAGAAGAATAGAATCCTATCATGAATTCTGGGTTTTCTGGAATTGGTTTTTGGACCTAATTAGATTTGAAGTCATTAATGACCTTTCTAGTGATAAAGGGGACACTGAGAGCCCATGGCATGAAGTGGCAAAAGAGTTGCTCAGATCATCACCTGGAGCTTCCTGTGTTGGAATGACTGAGCATCTGCTTCCATAGCACATTTTTGTGAAAATCAGATGGATAGTGGGATTGGCTCTTTGTTTCTAACCATGCTGGAAAATGTGAGAAAAGAAAGTAATGAGCTCAGAGTTTCAAATTCCCAGCTCAAGTTCTGGATAAGAAACTTGAAAGCTTCTGTGTCTGCCTTGAAAGAAACTCTCATTTCCCATAGTCACAGGGCTAAGCTTTCTGAAAATCAAACCCCAAGTCTAATTCTGTGGGTGCAATTACAACAAACACTGAACTTCCGACCTCAAATTCTGCTATCGCTCAACTTCTGCCATCTCTTTGCAGATCGAAGCAGCCCTTCTACCTCTGCCTGAAAAGTGAGTCTTCCTTTGCCTGAAGAAACTCTAATGGTCTTCCCAAGGTAACTGCCTCACAAGGCTCTGTTGATGCTCCTGGGTGACCTATTCCTACCACCTCTTCTTGTTCCTAAGACCTAACTAGATTCAAGGCTCAAGAGAACCCAAAAGGTCAGGTACAAAGACACACATGAGAAGGTGAAATACACACCCAATTAATTGCCAGTTTCTGCTTCCAGTTTATATCAGCAGAAAACTGGAGAAAATGTGTAGAAATGGGTATCAAGATGGTTGAATCAAGGTAGAAGAATATAAAGTTGGGTCAGGCTAAATTTATGGCTATTGACCCACCGAGCAGAGATTCAGTGTTTGAGACTGAAAGCCTAAGAATGGTTCTCACATTTTCTTGGTTGGTTGGCTGACAATAGGGACCCCAAGTTGGCCTATACATCCATCCCTTGGTATCCATGGGGGACTAGCTCTGGGACCCCTATGGATACCAAAATACAAGGATACTCTAGTTCCTTCTATGAAATGACATAGTATTTGCATAGAAACTACCCATGTTCTCCCATGTGTTTTAAATCATCCTTGGATAATTTATAATACTAAATATGCAGTAGATGCTATGAAAATAGTTGTTTTGTTTGTTTATTTATTTATTTATTTATTGGTACCAGGGATTGAGCTCAGGGGCACTCAACCTCTGAGCCACATCCCTAGCCCCATTTTGCATTTTATTTAGAGACAGGGTCTCACTGAGTTGCTAAGTGCCTTGCCATTGCTGAGGCTGACTTTGAATTCCCAATCCTCCTGTCTCAGCCTCCCGAGCCACTGGGATTACAGGTGTGTGCCACTGCTCCCGGCTTATTATATTGTTTTTAGAGAATGGCAGGAAAAATGCATTGTGTCAGTACAGATGCAAGACACACACACATACACACACACACACACTTTTTACCCCCAATCCACAGCTCACTGAATTCACAAATGTGGAGCCTGCAGACACGGAGAGCCCACTCCACTGACTGTCATGGCAGAAGTCCCTTGGTATACTACAGAGCATGGGTCAGCACCCTTTTTCTGTTAAAGGCCAGATGGGAATGACTTAGGTGTTGTGGGTTAGTCTCTGTTCGCTGGTGCACAACTCTCCCCTCCTGGTGGAAACACCACCAAGTCAACTTGAAAACACACAAGCATGGCCGTGTCCCCCAAAAAACTTACTTACAAGCACTGACATCCGAATTCCAGATCGTTTTCCTATGTCAAAATATGATTCTCCTTTTGACTTTATTTCAACTATAATGTAAAACCCACTTTTATCTTGTGGGTCATCAAAAAGCAGCCCGGGGGCTAGATGTGGCCCACAGGCCATAGCTGAATGATCTCTGCTGTAGCAGATGGTGTCCAAGGGTTGAGGAAGCGTGGCATGCTAAAGTGCCTTTGTCATAAAAGACTCGCTCATCCTCACACACGGGAAGGTCAGGGGGACACAACTTTCATCGCAGCTATCAGAAGTAAATCTGTGAAGGCAGGCCCCAGCATTCTTCAAGCGCTCTCTTGGTAATCCTTCTTCACAGGTCAGAGCGTCTAGTGGCAACGGACACCATTGAGCTGGAATTTCTAAATGCAGTGGGCCTGATGGGAGCCCGAGTGGCGGGGATCCAAGTAGCATTGGTATGCAGGAGATGAGGTGAGCATGGTTACCGTGGGGAGGCCCAGTCAGCCGTGGTGAGAGTCTGACTCTCAGAGGTCTGGGCATTTGCTACTTTCTCACGGTATCCATAGAAATGAAAGAGGTGTGAGCCTGCTCAAGTCCTGCTTGATCCGACGGGTGAGTTCTGGATCCAGAGGACAGAGGTATGACCTGAACGACCGAGGCAGGGTGTCCTAGCCCCTCTGTCACTTCCCATACTTGAGTCCTTGAAGGAAGGAGAGGCAGAGTCTCCATGAGGAAGGATGTTTTACCGCCAAACTTTATGCTGTTAATCTTCCTCTTAAACTTCTCCAGATACAAGTGACCATTTGCAAAGTGACTATGCTTTGGGGGAAAGGGAAATAATCACTTTCCGGAGATTACTGGACACTGGGTTTAAACTGACCTTCTTTCCTAGAGACCCAAAATGTCACTGCCGTTCTCCGGCAGGGACTTTGGCGGTCAGTGGACGATGGAGTTGTAGGAAGTTTTGTCTCACCGAGGGACTGACAGCTCCCTGAATGCATCCGACAGCTATTTCCTCAACTCTGCGATGAATCCTTGGAATAGACATCTTGAGCAACTGGAGGAATTCCAACTTGGTTCCCCGACTCAGAGACTGGGGAAGAGTATGGTAGGAAAAGCCAAGTGGAAGCCACCAGAACTCTCTCTACCCCTGAAAATAATCACGAAAAGCAATGCCACATTCCCAACAGGAGGGCAGAGATTGGGGCCACCATGACAGACTTGGCAGGTGCAGGGGTGTGGCAAGTCCCCTTACTTCCCCATTCAACTCACCTTTTGGGCACATAAAGAAATCTGATGAATCTTGAAGAGTGATGTTGGACCATTGTAAACTTAATTGGAGGGTGACTCCACTTTCTCCTGCTATTCCGAGTGGGTTGTGAGCGCTGCAGTAATCAACGCATCTCCCGGCACCTGCATCAAGTTATTGATCTGGAAAATTCTTTTCTACTTATACTTATTAGACCATTCGAAGTCACTTGTTTTCAGCCAGCAAAACCAGCAACACGCTTTCGCGGTCCCACCTCAGGGTGGCATCAGTGCTCTAGCCCTATGTCATAGCAGCATCTGGATTGACCTTCTTTCCCATGGGACGTCACGCTGGTCTGTTAGATTGATGATACTGTCATGATTGGAGCTGATGAACAAGACGTAGGAACTACAGCAGCCACGATGGTAAGATCCTTCCACACTGGAGGGGAGAAATAAATCGCACAGAATTTTAGGGGCCTGTAACTTCAGCAAAAGTTCTTGGGGTCCAGTGATCTGAGGCAGGTGGAGAGCCCTCCCTAAGTGAAGGAAATGTTGCTGATGCTAAGAGAGAGGCCCAGTGTCTGTGGGGCCCTTTGGATTCTGCAGGCAACATACAGCTACTCTGGGAGCCCTGCTGGGACTCATTTACCAAGTGACCCCAAAGGCAGTCAGTTTGGGATGGGACCTGGAACAAGAGAAAGCCCCATGTCAGCTGGGGACCGAGACAATAGAGCTTGTACTGTGGCGGATGGGGAGGCTGTTTGCATACCCTGGAAGGCCTTGCAGGTCAACCCCACTGTGGACCTCTAGAACATGGGGGGCCCCGTACCCTTCTTTGAAAATACTCTGCTGTTGAGAAAGAGCATTTGGCTTTCTCCTGGGCCTTAGCAGAGACCGAAGCTGGACTCTGGGCAACCAAGATACCATGTGGCCTGAGCTACCCATCATGCCCTGGTGTTGTCTCACCCAACAGCCACGAACTGGGTGAGCAGCAAGTACGCCAGCACTCCAAGGTCAAATGGAGCCGGTGTCGCCTAGACTGGGAGCAGGTGGGTCCTGAAGGTAAGTTGCAGGAGAAGTGGTTCATGCTCATTCCTTTCCACGGCCTCTGTCTCAAATGACACTCTCTAAAATGACACGCTCTCAGCAGTTCCCTAGGATCAGCTGTCACAGGAAGAAAACCTTAGGATGGTTCCCACAGAGTCCTGTGTGATCCACAGGCATCACACACGGGTGGGCAGCTGCAGCCCGATGGCTTTGTCCCAGGACACCCCCGAAGGAAGGAGTGTTTCCTGATCAGCCGTGCATCTGGTGGCACTATGACTTGGAGGAAAGATGTCCACAAGTGTGGGTCTGCATCCGTCATGCGCTGGCCGGGTGTTCAGGTGCCCGAAGGAACTGACTGACAACTGGTCACTAGTGAGCCTGGGACAGGAGAATGCAGACGGCCTGCCCCACGGGAAGAGGATATTTGCGTCCTGTGAATGCACACCAGAGAGCCACTTCAGGAAATAAGATCTTCATGGTCAGGTGGACGGGATGACCCATCCCCTGGGTCTCCTTCAGCCTCTTTCCCCAGCCATGGTCCTCGCCCAGTGGGATCACGAGCGTCATAGCGTGGTGACCACGAAGAGGATCCTGTGTGGGTCACAGTAAGGACCGAAGCTGATCTGACTGCCCTGACTGCTGCATGCCCAGATTTCCAACAGAAGTGACCAGCACTGAGTCCTGATACGGCTCATTGCTCAGGACCATCCCCAAGTGTCCTGATGGCAGGTCAGTTGCATTGAACAGCTTCTATCATGGAAAGGACAAAACCTTTATTTTATCTTATTTTTATCAGCTTTATTGTAATGTAATTCACACGCCATACAATTCACATTTAAAGTCAATGCCTTTAACGATGTGTGCAATGATCATCATAATCAATTTTAAAACATTTCCATCATCCCCATGCCCTATAATTACCCATCTCCCTGTTCCCTCATTTCCCTCTAAGCATAAGCAGTCATTAATCTCCTCCCTGTGTCTAGATTTGCCTATTCTGGACATTTCATATAATCTTTGACCTTTTGTGATTGGCTCCTTTCACTGGGCATAATGTTTTCAAGGTCCCTCTGTGAGGTTGAATGTATTGGTAGTATATTCCTTTTTGTGTGTGTGTGTGTGGTACTGGGGATTGAACCCAGGTCCCTGTGCAGGCCAGGCAAGCACTCTACCAACTGAGCTATATCCCCAGCCCCACATTCCTTTTTATAGTTTAATAATATTCCACTGTAAGGTTTTAGTGTATTTCATTTATGCATTCATCAGTTGATGGATATTTGGGGATGGATATTTTGCCTCTTGGTTATTACGAACAATAATGCAATACACATTCATGCACAAGTTTTTGTATGAACATGTTTTTTCATTTCTCTTAGGAAATAGAATTATTAGGTCAACTCTATTTTTAGCAGTGTGAGAAACTGCTAGACTGATTTCCAAATTGGCTGCACCATTTTACACACCAGCGATGGATATGCACGAGGGCTCCAATTTCTCCACACCCTCACCAAGGCTTGTCATTATCTGACTTTTTATTCCAGTCCTCCTTGTAGGTGAGAAGAGGTCTCTCATTGTGGTTTGGGATTGCATTTCTCTAAAGACAAACACTGTTGAGCATCTTTTCATATGTTGATTCACCATAGGTATATTTTCTTTGGAAAAATGTCTACTCAGAATCTTTCCCCATTTTTTAAAAATCACATTGTCTTTTTATTATTGAGTTGTAAGAATTCTTTATATATTCAGGACACAAGACCCTTATCAGATATATGATCTATAAATATTTTCTCCCAATTGGTGAGTTGTTTTTTTTTGCTTTCTTGATGGTATCTTTGAAGCACAAAATGTTTTTCTTTTTAATTTTGGTGAAGCTAGATTTATTTTTATTGTTGTTGCTTTTGTATTGGTGTCATTTGGGGCTGGGGTTGTAGCTCAGTGATAGAGCATTGTCTAGTGTGCACAAGGCCCTGGGTTTGATCCACAGCATTCAGGGGGAAAGGAATCTGTTGCCATAAACGAGGTCATGAAGATTTACCCTTGTGTTTTCTCTTTGGAGTTTTATAGTTTTAGCCCTTATGTATATGTCTTGCTCCATTTTGGATCAATTTTTGCTTATGTTGTGAGGTGAGCATCCAACTTCATTCTTTTGCATGTGACTATCTGGTTGTTAAACCACCATTTGTTGAAAATGCTATTTTTTTCCCTGCATTTAATAGGCCTCAAATCCTTGTTGAAAGTCAGGCTACAGATACCGGGACTGACTTTGGATTCTCAATTCTATTCTGTCGATCTCTATGACTAGCCTTGTTCTTTGTTACTATTGTTTTGGACTAAGTTTTGAAATCCTGAACTTTGAGTCTTCCAGGTTTGTTTTTTGTTTTTTCAAGATTATTTTGGGTCCTTTAGAATTGCATATGAATTTTAGAATCAGCTGATAAATTTCTATAAAGATAGGTATTGCATTAAATCAGTAGATCCACTTGGGGAGTTTTATCATATTAACACTAGTAAGTCTTCCAATCCATGAACATGGGATGTTTTCCCGTTTATTTGTAACTGCTTTCATTTCTTTCTATTTCTGTTACATATATTTCTAAGTGTTTTATTCTTTTGGGTGTTATTATGGATGTAATTGTTTTCTTAATTTTATTCTTGGATTGTTCTTTGCAAGTATATAAAAATACAATTGATTTTCATATTTAATCTTGCATCATGAAATCTTGCTGATCTTGTTATTATATTCAGTACTTTTTTAAAATAGAATCTTTAGGATTTTCTATATACAAGATAAAATCCTCTGTGCATACAGGCAGTTTTACATCTTTTCCATCCTGGGTACCTTTTACTTCTTTTACTTACTTAACTGCCCTGGCTGGAGCCCTTATTATCATGTTGAGTAGAAGTGGTGTGAGTGGACATAGTGAATTCTGTCTTTAACTATTAAATACAATGTGAAATGTGGGTGGTTTGCAGGTTTTGTCTGTGTCCCCTCTTATATTCCTGGGGGTAGAGCCTTGCTCATGCCAGGCAAGCACGTACCATTGGGCTACACCCCAGTCCCAAGCTGGGTTTTTGAGAGGTGCCCTTGACCATGTTGAGGAAATTCTCCTCTGTTCCTAGTTTACTGAATGCTTTCTTTTTATCACAAAAGGCTGTTGGATTTTGTCACATGCCTTCTCTGTATCTATCAAAATGATCATGTGGCTTTTGTTTTTTTTTAATTCTATTAATATGATATATTATTGATAAACCCAGCCTAATTCCCTCTTAAGATTGGGAGCCATCTCGCCACAAAGTCATGAAAAGTTAATTTTGGTTTTACTATAAATTTCTGTGATTTCTGAACTTGCTTGGAATGCCTGCCCGTGCCTTGAACTCACTCATGCCTGGCTTTCCCTGACCAGATAGCAGCCCTCTCTGAAACTTTAGTGGTGCCTCATAAATTCTGGCTTTCCTTGGCCAGATAAGGACCCTCTCTGAAGTCTTCTGTTCCCACGGTTTTTGGGAGAGGCAGCCCAGCTGGTCAAAATTACAAGCTTGCTTTAATTTGATTTCCATTGGAAGTCGGTGGTCTTTTCTTTGCGTCCTGGTCTAACAATTATACTAACTGATTTTCAAATTCCTCTTATGTTCCTGGAATAACTTCCATTTGGCCATGGTATATAACTCTTTATTTTGCTAGATTTGGTTTGCTGTTATGTAGAGGATTTTGGCAGTCTCTGTTCTTAGGAGATATGGGTCTGTAGTTTTCTTGTGATTTCTTTTGTCTGATTTTGGTAAAAAGGTAACATTGGCCCTGTAAAATGAACTGGAAGTGTTGCCTCCTTTTCTAATCTCTGCAAGAGTTTGAGAAGAATGGATATTAATTCTTCAAATATTGGAAGAATTTTCCAGTGAAACTGAAGCAGGCCAGAGACACCCCCACCCACCCACCCAAAAGACCCTTGCCATGATTAAGCTTCTCCTCTTGTCAGATCCGCAGGATGTCTGCAGAGGTTACTGTGGTTGGTAGTTTCCCTTTTCTTGTAAATGCCAGGTTTTCACATGAAAGATGTGAGTTAGTCTGCAAGGCTGTTTTACAAAAAGATGTTATCTCTGTTTTCTTCATAAAGACGTATAAGCTCCCTGTCTGGCCTTAAGAAAAGCACTTTCTGAAAATTAAAAAAAAAAAAAGGAAAAAATATTTTTATGTACATCTCCAAACCCCTCCTGGCACTGGGTATAAATTTCAAAGAATTTCCCAAATCTTTGTTCCAAGGAAGAATTCTAAAGGCGAGAGCCACCTCTGAACCCTGCAGTCAATAAACCTGCCTCCTCTGTCTGATTGCTCGGTGCCCAGCCTCTTCTGTCCTCCCTCAAAACCTTCTGCCTCTGGATGTCACTGGTGGGGAGGGATGCGTTTCTGATTATCTCTTCAACCTCTGCACTTATGGGCAGTCTGTTCAGATTATCTATTTTTTTTTCTTAAAGTCAATTTCAATCATTCATTTATGTCTTTCAAAGAATTTATACATGTGCTATGATTTGAATGTGTTCCCAAAATTCACGTGTTGGACCCTTAACCCACAGGGCAGCAGGGTTGGTGGGTGGGGTCTAAGGAGAGGCCCTGAGGACTGTTTCAGGTCGCTCCCTAGGAGTGGTTAGTTATCGCGAGAGCAGGTCCTCTAACTGGGTCTGCCCCTCCTGGGTCCTGTCACCTGAGCTCAGCTGCCCTTCACTTTTCCACCAGGGGATACCACAGTCAGGAGGCCCTCACCAGGTGCAGCCCCTTGATCTTGGCCTTCCCAGCCTCCAGAACTGTGAAAAATACATTTCTTTTCTTTATAACTTACCCAGTGTCGAGTATGCTGTTGTGGCAACACCAAACAGACCAAGACACCATCTAAATCCCATAGTTCATCAGTTTACAATTATTTCTAGTATTCCTTTATAATGATTTTCATTTTTGTGAGGTCGGTAGTAAAGTCCCCACTTCCATTTCTGATTCTAGTAAGTTGAGTCTTTTTTTTTTTTTCTTTGTCAATCCCGCTAAAATTTTGTCAATTTTGTTGATTTTAAAAAATAATCCTGGGGCTGAGGTGGTGGCTCAGCAGTAGAGCGCTCGCCTCTCATGTGTGAGACCCTGGGTTCGATCCTCAGCACCACATAAAAATAAACAAAATAAAGATATTAATAATAATAATAATAATAATCCGTGCTCCATTTCCTTGATGTCTCTCTGGTATGTTTTTAAGTCTCCATTTCATTCGTTTCCACTGTGATGCTTATTATTTCCTTCCTTCTTCACAGTTTTGGTTTTGCTCTTATTTTTCCAGTGTCTTAAGGTGTTTTATGGACTGAATGTCTGTGTCCCCACCTCCGTTCATAAGCTGAAGCTCTAACCCCTCGTGTGACAGGGGACACCAGCTGGAGGTGGGGCCTTGGGAGGTAAGGAAGGAGGTCCATTAGACAAGTTCCTGAGGGTGGGGGCTTCGTGGAGTCAGTGTCTGTCTGAGACTAGGAGGAGGGACGAGCTTGCTGCACCCCCCCCCCCAGCCCACGAAAAAACAGCAAGAAGCAGGCCCTCTCTAAGCCAGGAACCAAGTCACCCAGCTCCTGGATCTTTTGGACTTACCTGCCTCCAAAAAGCGAGAAAACAAATTCCTGTTGTTAAAGACACTGAGCCTCGGGCATTTTGTTATAGCACTCTATCCCCACTAGATGGGAGGTTAGAGTATTGATTTGAGGTCTCTATGTATTTGCAAGTATAAATGTCCCTCTAAACCCTGTGTAGCTGCATCCTATAAGTGTTAACATGCTGCATATTGACTCCTGTTTCTCTCAGTGTATTTTGTATTTCCCTTGGCTTTCTCCTTTGACTCATCGATTATTAAAAGTGTGTTGTTTAATTTCCACCTATTTTCTACATACCACCTGGGAATAAGGACAGTTTTCCCCTTTCTAATATGTGTGCCTTTTACTTATTACCTTGTTACACTGGCTAAGATTTCCAATAAGAAATTGAAAGAAATGTGGACCATTTTTCACTTTTTCCATTCTTAAAGGGGAAAGCATTTATTTTTCACTATTAAGTAAGATGTTAACTACAAGCTTTTTGGAGATGCTCTTTATTGGTTTGGTGAAGTTCATTCCTATGCATAGTTTGCTACTGTTTTTAAAGCAACACATATTAATGTTTTATCTTGTTATTAGTTTTTCTTTTTCTATTGATATGATCATATGTTGTTTTTTTTTTTATCTTTAGACTATTAATATAGTGGATAACATTGGTTTTCTTTTCTTTCTTTCTTTTTCTTTGCACCTGGGATTAAACCCAGGGGCATTTAACCACTGGGCCACATCCCCAGACATTTTTATTTTTTATTTTGAGACAGAGTCTCATTCAGTTCCTTAGGACCTCACTAAGTTGTTGGGGGTTGACTTTGAACTCACCATCCTCCTGCCTCAGTCTTCTAAGCTGCTGAGATTATAGGTCTCTGCCACCATATCCAGCTTCATTGATTGAGTTTTAAAAACTGAAACTACTTAGTATGAATCCCACTTAGCCATAATTTATTATTCTTTATATGTGAAGGTTAATTCTTTGTTAATATTGTGTTGTGTTTTATATATATATATATATATTTTTTTTTCCCCTTAATGTGGTTCGATCTGAGGATCGAACCCAGTGCCTCGCGCATGCCAGGCGAGCGCGCTACCACTTGAGCCACATCCCCAGCCCTTGTGTTGAATATTTTTGCATGTACATTCATGAGGAATCTTTTAGTTTTCTTATTATTTGTACTTCTTTTTCCCCCTCAGGATAATTCTGGCTTCATAAAACAAGTTGGGAAATATTCCTTCTTCTTGTATTTTCTGAAAGAAGTTAAAAAGTGGGTGATTTTTCATCTTTAAATTGTTTATGGAGTTCTTTGGTGAAACCATGTGGGTCTGGAGATTTTTAAATTTGTATTATTAACTACATATGAAGTTTATTTAATAATTATTCACATTGCCTAAGGCATCAATGGGAAGTTTTGGTAACTAGTGGTTTTTTAAGAAATTGATTCATTTTATCCGAATTTTAA
Source organism: Marmota monax (assembly GCF_021218885.2). NCBI lineage: Eukaryota > Metazoa > Chordata > Mammalia > Rodentia > Sciuridae > Marmota > Marmota monax. The sequence goes on along the minus strand of NW_026692786.1, from coordinate 1,164,590 downwards.
AATTTATGTGTATAGAGTCATTCCTAACATTTCCCTATTACCCTTTTAATAATTGTAAGGTCTGTACTGAGATCTTCTTTCCCACCTTATATTAAGAATTTTTATCTTTCTTCTTGGCCGTAATAGAGATTTCTAAATGTTACTCATCATTTCAAAGAACCAGCTTTTGTTTTCATAGATTGTTGTCTATTTCTTTTCTGTTTTCTGTGATTTTTGATTCATCATAATTTTTCCTTGTGTTTGATTCTGGTTTATTTTCTTCTTTATGTTCTAGTTTCTTAATATAGACACTTAGATTATCGACCTGAGATCTTTATTCTTTTCTAATATAAGAATTTAATGCTATAAATTTCCATCCCAAAACTTCTTTAACTGCATTCCACAAATTTTGGTATTGATTTTCACTTTCCTTCTGTTAAAATATTTCCCAATTTCTCTTGAGACATCTTCTTTGACCCATGGATGCTTCTGGAACGTCCTGTCTGTTTTTCAGGTGACAGAAGATTTATTTTCCTGCTAACTTTCGGTTATTAACTTCTGGTGTAGTTCTATGTGGTCAAAGAATGTCATTTTGTATGATTTCCCACTTTTTCAATTTCTTGTTTTATGATTCATGAGACAGTGTATCCTGGTGACTAGTCCATGGGGATGTAAAAAGGATTGTTTTTTCACAGTTGGGTGAAATGTTACAGAAGTGTTGATTAGATCCATTCAGCTGGTGATCTCCTTAAGCTCTTCTATATCCATGGTATAGATCTGCTACATCCTTGATTTTCTCTTCCTAGTTCTATTTGTTACTGAGAGGGAAGAGCTGGTCTCTACCTGCAGTTGTGGAATTATTTCTTCTCCTTTCTGTTCTGTCAGTTCGGGTCACGTGTTTACCATTCTGTTGTGAATACACACTTAGAACTGTGATGTCTTCTTTGTCATCAACCCTTTCATCAATATGAATTCTGAAGTTTGTTTTATCTGATGCTAATGAAGTCGTTCCAGGGTTCTTTTTATTAATGTTTACATAGTATATCTTTTTCATTCTTTTACTTATAACATATGAATTTCTTTATATTTAAAGAGAGTTTCTTGTAGAGAGTGCACAGCTGGGTATTTTTTTAAACCTAGCTTGATAATCTCTGTCTTTTAATTGGTGTACTTAGATAATTTAAATATAATTTAATTAATAATTTGATGTAATGAAATTAATGATGTGTTTGGGTTTGGCATACCATCTTATTGTTTGTTTTCTTTTTATTTTGTTTCTTTTTTTTTACTTTCCTGACTTCTTTTGACTTCTTTAAACATGTTTAGCATTCCACTTTGAGTTATCTATTGATTTTCTACTACATCTCTTTGCATAGTTTTTTAATGGTAACTTTAAGGATTACAAAATGCATAATGTACTTTTCACAGTGTACATGGAAACAATATTCAAGAAAATATTTTTTAGTTGTAGATAGACACAATATCTTTATTTATTTATCTTTATGTGGTGCTGAGGATCCAACCCAGGGCCTCACACGTGCTGGGCTAGTGCTCTACCACTGAGCCCCAGCCCCAGCCCTGGAAATGATATTTTACCCCTGGAAACCTTACCACTAATAGGTTCCTTTATTCTCCCCCACACTGTGTTATAGATGCCACATGTTACATACACATTCATTGAAAATCCTTTAAACAATATTATTTTTCTTCTTTCAAAAAATATTATTTTTCTTCTTCTCTAAATAAATTTTAGAGAAAAGAATAGTTGATTTTATGTACCTAGATAGTTAACCTTTCTGTTGTTTCTCTTTGTTCCTGACGGTCTAAGTTTCATGGTATCATTTCTCTGTCTCAGGCACTTGAGTTAGCCCTGGTTTTTAGGTAACCGGCATGAACTTTCTTAGTTTGGCTACATCTGAGAATGTTTTTATTTCATTTTCATTCCTGAAAGATATTTATTCTGCATTCAGAATTCCAGGTTGACAATCCCCTTTTGTCAGAACCTTTAAAATACCAGGCTACTTCCTTGTGACCTCCATGGTCTCTGATGAGAAATCTGTCACCATCTCTCACCGTCTGAATTGTTCCCATGTCTGTTTTCCTTGGGCTTCTTTCAAGACCTTTTGTTAGTATTTCGTTTTTAGCAGTTTGATTTTTATTTGTCTGTGCGTGGATTTCCGGGGTCTCTGACTTGGCGTTCACTCTGTTCCTGGAGGCTGGAGGTGTCTGTGTGGGGAGAGCAGACTGTCTCCTCTCCAACACTCGCACACAATACTCAGTGTTTCACTTCTGACACTAGACGTCTGAGTTTTTCCCCTGTAAGCAATCCCACTTCAGCTGGCGGGGCACAATTTGGTTCCCTTTGGACACTGTCTACCCAGCGAGAGTGTCAGTTCCCACAGGTGAGGGCTCTGTCCCACAAATGCCCCCCCATTTCAGATGCCAACCACAAGTGGTATGTTTGCAGGTTACCCACGGCTCTTGTCTTGGCCACAAATCCGTTTTCCTTGACCCTCTCCTTGGGCTCGCAGACCTGGGGGAACCCTTGACTAGTGTTGTCCTGGTTCTTACAAAGGATACAGCTCAGAATCAGCCAGCGGGAGGGGGCACAGGGCAAGAAGGTCTGGGAAGGGGTTCAGAGCCTCTTGCCCTCTCAGCGATCACCCTCCCACCCCCTGCGCGTGTTCAGTAACCCAGAAGCCCTGCGAACCCTGCCCTTTGGGGTTTCCTTGGCAGCTTGGTTAAGGGGCATGAATGATCACATCATCAACTGCCCCAGGGGTTACACCTTCAGCCCCTCCCAGAGATGGAAGTGGGATGGGGAAGAAAACATTCCAACTGACTAATCCTGTGGTTGGTTCCCCTGGCAACCACTCCTCATCCTGATGGCTCCCCCATCCGTCATCTCATTAGCACACAGAGTTAGGAGCTGTTGGGGAGCCGGGAGGAGGGCGTGCTTCAAAGGTCTCTTACCACGTCGCAGTGTCTTTGCTGGACTCGAGATGTTTTCAGCCGTTATTTCAAGAGTAATTTACATATACGGATAGGTCCCTGACGATGATAGCTTGACTTACAGAAATTTTTGAGGTTTTTTTGGGAGGAGGAGGGGTACAAGGGATTGAACTCAGGGGCACTCGCCCACTGAGCCACATCCCCAGCCCTATTTTGTATTTTACTTGGAGACAGGATCTCACTGAGATACTTAGTGCCTCCCTTTTGCTGAGGCTGGCTTTGAACTCGTGATCCTCCTGCCTCAGCCTCCCGAGCCGCTGAGATGACAGGCGTGTGCCACCGTGCCTTGCAGTTTTTGAGTTTTTGATGGTGCAAAAGCAATATGGACTCAGTAGAAACCATACTTTGAATTTTGATCTTTTCCCAGGCCAGCAATGTGTACTACTAGGTATGTAGTAGGCATGTTCCTAGAGTTCTAGGCTGGGGGCCCGGCTCCCGGGGTCCCAAGGAACCAGGCGTGGTTACTCCAAAAACCAAAGAGAGAAGATCAGGGTGAAAGGAAATCGTGATCAGTGTACCCACATCAGGAAGGCAAAGGGGCCTCTGTACTTAGCCTCATCTTCCAGATGCTCCCAGAGCTTTGGGTTTAAATAGAGGAAGAACCGGGGCAGGGGCGAGAGGAAGCATGTCCTCGGGCCCAGGTGGAGGCTGAGCATCAAGGCAGAAGTGTATGGTCGGGGGAAGCAGCTCTCATGGTGATCAGGAAGCAGAGACTCCGCTCACCAGATTCAAAATATAGACCCACAGCCACGTCCCCAGGGACCCTCCTCCTCCAGCCACCCCCCACCCCCATCCCGCTCTCAGTCACCACTCAGTTAATCCCATCAGGAGACTGATTCACTGATTGGTTAAGGCTCTCCTAACCCAACCATTTCCCCTCTGAGCCTTCTTGGGTCATCTCACACATGAGCTTTTGGGGGAACACCTCACCCCCAAACCATAACAGTTCCCATGAGACCGTTGCTCCTGTTTAAAGGGGCCGTCACATGTTGGGGTGATTGGCCGGCAAGTCTCCCGCTGTTCCTGAAAGGTAGAGGACAGTGACCCAGGCTTTAGGTGTCACTCCAGGGGTCAGAAGCTGGATGTTGTAAAAGCTGACTGTCATATATCCCTGCAAGTCTGCTTGAAGGGGGTGAGACAGATTAGGTAAATTGGGGGCCTATAAACCTTGTGTTACTAGTTTCTCTCTCTCTCTCTCTCTCTCTCTCTCTCTCTCTTTCTTTCTCTCTCTTCTTTTTAGTTATACATGACAGATGTATTTTGACAGATCATACATACATGGAGTATGACTTCCCATTCTTGTGGTTGTACATGATGTGGAACATACTGGTCGTGTGTTCATATATGAACATGGGAAAGTCATGTTGGATTCATTCTACTCTTTCCTATTCCCTTCCCCCTCCCTCCCTTTATTCTTTGTCTAATCCAATGAGCTTCTACTCTCCCCCTCCTTTTATTGTGTCTGAGTTTCCACATATCAGACAGAACATTCAGCCTTTGGTTTTGGGGATTGGTTTATTTCACTTAACATGATAGTGTCCAGTTCTATCCATTTACCAACAAGTGCCATAATTTCATTCTTCTTTATGGCTGAGTGATATTCTATTGTGTATATGTACCACATTTTCTTTATACATTCATCTGTTGAAGGGCAATTAGTTTGGTTCCATAGCTTAGATATTGTGAATTGAGCTGCTATAAACATTGATGTGGCTCTGTCACTATAGTATGCTGATTTTAACTCGTTTGGGTATATACCAAGGAGGGGGATAACCGGGTTAAATGGTGGTTCCATTCCAAGTGTTCTAAGGAATGTCTATACTGTTTTCCAGAGTGGTTGCACCCATTTGCAGTCCCACCAGCAGTGTATGAGTGTATCCCTTTCCCCACATCCTCGCCAACATTTGTTGTTAATAGTTGCCATTCTGACTGGACTGAGATGGAATCTCAGTACGGTTTTAATTTTCATTTTTCTAATTGCTAGAGATGATGAAATTTTTTCATATATTTGTTGACCATTTGTATTTTTTCTTCTGTGAAGTGCCTTTCCGGTTCTTTTGTCCATTTATTGACTGGGTTATTATTATTATTTTGGGGCTAAGGTTTTTGAGTTCTTCGTATAGCCTAGAGATTGATGTTCTGTCTGAGGTGCGTGGCCAAGATGTTCTCCCGGTCTGTGGGCTCTGTCTTCACGAGATTGTTTCCTTTGCTGTGAAGCTTTTTGTTTGACACCATCCCACTTATTGATTCTTGATTTGATTTCTTGTGCTTCCCTAGTTTGATCTTAACATGCTGCATGCAGAGCTGAGCAAAGTTTAAGGTCATCAAGGAGACAGACACCAAGTGAATGCACAGATGCCCAGTTTATCCTGCTTTTAGCAAAGGCAGCCTCGTGAGTTGCTGGAAGCCATTGTGTCCCCCAGCAGGGAGAGGTGAGCCTGAGAATGAGGACAAAATAGAGCCACGGGGAGCTGACAGGATAGGCAGAGACACATTCTTTCTGCCACCCTCTGAGCACCTTAGATCCAGCCACACCTGAAGCTACATATATCTGGACTTTTAAATGACACGTACCAACAAGTTCCATCTTTGTCATTTAAGTCTATTTAAAATTGGGAATTCTGGCTGCTGCAGTAGAGTCAAAACAAATAAACTGACCCTTCCATAAAATAATCTGTTTACATCTGAAGCGAGTTTGTTAGGGGAGGTTAGAGACCCCATTCATAATAATAGCTGACTTTATTGAACACCTATTACGTGCCAAGTGCTCTTTATTTTTTGCAGCTTGGAGGAAGGAAGCCGGGGCCAGGTAAGCTCTACCACTGAGCTGCCTCCCCACCCCCACTGCAGCAGCAGCTGCTGTTTAAACACCACCTGTGTGATCTCTTACAATCCTCACAACAGCTCTGCGAGGCAGCTACTAAAACTGACCGCAGTTCTCGATGCAGTCCAGAGAGCTTGGGCAGCTGCCTCAAGGCCACACAGGAGCAGGAAGCACCGGCAGGAGAGCAGCGTTGACCACCCCCTGACCGCAGAGGCTCTGAGCACTCTCCAAGTGTCGGGGAGAAAGAGAGGTCTGCTCCCCGGATTTCTGCAAGACCAGTTACCAAGAACCACCTCATGGCCCGCCTCGGCCAGTCAGGGAAGGCCTTCTTCATTGTGGACTATAGGTGGCCCACTTCTAAGTGCCCCCTCCTGGTCCTCATCCTGTCTCTGTGGTCACGGGTACGTTGGCTCTGTCCCCCACACCAAGACCAGAGATGCTGGAAGCGGCTGTCTGGGCCCCGAGTCTTCTCTCTGACCATGTCGCTCAGGCTGTTCTGTCGTGAGCTGATGGCCCCCACACTGACCCCTGACCTCACTTCAGAGATCATCTTGGGCTAAAGGGAAGCCATGAAACAGATTTCATTGCCAGTGCAGTGCTGCTGTCTCCAGCTCTGCCTTTTGACTTATTCTGGTCTCATCAGAACTTCCAGAGGCTGATTTTTGAAATGAAAGTGTTTTTATTTGGGGGTGGGTGGACAGGTACCAGGTATTGAACCCAGGGGCACTCGACCACTGAGCCACTTCCCCAGCCCTAGTTTATATTTTATTTAGAGACAGGGTCTCACTGAGTTGCTTAGGGCCTCACCTTTGCTGAGGCTGGCTTTGAACTCCTGATCCTCCTGCCTCAGCCTCCCGAGCTGTTGGGATTACAGGCGTGTGCCACAGCGCCCAGCTTGAAATGCAAGTCTTCTTCATTAGCAAAAGCCATGTCAGGAAGGGATGGAGCAGTCTCCTGCCTCCTCAGCTGTAAAGGAGATAGAAAGATCTGTACCATAAAATGAGTTCATAGAATCTTCTGGTGTGATGCAGTACAAAAGAAGGAACGGACAAGATCATCCCCAGTGCAATCCGAGGAGAGCCTTGCTCAAATTGTCTCAGCATAAAAATCAAAGTCCTAGTTTTGCCTGAAGCCACACTTGGCCTTGATGCTCACCACACCAAACTGGTCCCGTCATTCCTACTCTGTTGCCACCTCCTCCAGCAACATCGCTCAGATTTACCTTCTCTCTCTCTTGGCACAGGGCTTTGCACATGCTGTTCCTTCTCCCTGAAACACAGTTCTCTGCATCCTTTGTCTACTTAAATCTCCTCGTCCTTCAAGTTTCAAATTTCACGTCCCTAGGGAAGCCTTCTTGGGATCGTTTATATGATATGCTCTCGTGGGTTCCATGCTTTTCCATCGTAGCATTTATCATATTCCCGTGTGTTTGTGCCCCGCTCCTTAGGACAGAGCTCTGCCAGGGCAGGCACTGGGTCTTGGTCACTGCTGACCGGTAACGTGCTCACGAAATAGCATTTGCTCTTTTCTGTGATGTAATGTCTGGCCATGGCTGACGTCAAGCTGTGAATGCGATTTCACGCAACATTCCTGGAAAAGTTCGTGGGGGAGTGGGGGAGTGAGTGAGTGCCGTTAGTCCAGCAGAAGAGGCCCCTTGGCTGGCGCCTGGGCTCAGCGCACTGTCCACCCGACTGCAGCTGGATCTGAAAAAGAAAAAAAAAAAAGCACAGCATTTTACATCAAGTAAAATCTATTCATTTGAGTGTCTTCCAGTGACACCGGGATGGAATTTAATCCTCGCTGTGAAGGATTAAGACGTGAGACCAGGTAAGACAGTTAAGAGGCGACTGGCTCACAAGTGGGTTGATCCTTTCCTGGGTTATAGAGTCGGGGATCATCCAGGAATTCCGTGCCTGTAATTCTAGCAACTCGGGAGGCTAAGGCAGGAGGATCACAGATTCAGGGCCCGCCTCCCGGGGCAGCTTAGCAAAACCCAGCCTCAAAACAAAGAAATAAAAGGGGCTGGGGTGGGGGAGCTCAGTGGTTAAGCACCACTAGGTTCAGTCCCTGGTTAAAAATAAATGAATAAATAAAAAGAAGAAGAAGAAAAAGGAGGAGGAGGAGACGACGACGACAACTGTAGGCAGGAAAGGCCACGGCCATGAGGTCTCCGAGGGAAATTGGGAATCTTACTGGGAACTGAAGCAAAGGGCGCTCTTGTCCCACTGTGGCAAAGGCCCTGGCTGTGTTGTGTCCACACTGGAGGAAAGGAGGACCTAAGAACGGGGAGGGGGTGTCTGGTAGAGGAAACGTGTACCCAGCAGGCGTCAGGCCCCTGGAGACTCCCCATTACCTGGATTGTGAGAGGAGAAAACAGACTTAAAGGTGGGACGTGTAGACAGAGGGCGGCCCAGCAGAGCCGCTGGGAGACCCGGTCTGGCCGCGTGGCACAAAGTAAAGCAGCAAGTTTTAGGAGAAGATACCAGGAGTGTGGCCAGCGCTGCCACTTGTGAAGGGGACTCGTGGGGCCGAAAGGCAGCCGGGTGCCGGCATCAGCACCTGGGCCAAGGCCTCTGAGGGCTTCGGTGACTTCTGAGGCTGCGCTGCCCATCACAGGCCCCGGGGCCCAGGAAGGCAGCAGGGGCCTGGGCGCTCTCCAGGGGCTCTGCCCAGGTGGCCTTGACACTGCTCCCCCACCCCAGTGGGCACAGCCCGTGGTCACCCCGACGTGGCCCAGCTCAGGTTGTGCGGAGACTCTGGAGAGTGCAAGCTATAAAGCTTGGCAGATGTGCTGTGGGTCAGGGGGACCGGGTGTGACTCGTGCCACCTCCACCCTGGACGGCACAAGCCATGAGTGTTGGTGACCACATGGTGCTCATTATGCAGGTGCACGGAGAACAGAAACTGCCACCTAGGTTTCAAAGGACGCATCAAACAGCTTTCCCACCCAGGCAAAAACTGGCCACCGAGATGGACCCATGACAGTGCCCACCGAGACGATGCTCACTGCGGCCACGGGAGGGCAGCATGCCACTCCTCCCCGGGTACCAGTGCGCGACCCATGCGAGCTGAAGCACGCGCCACACCCAGCAGAGCCAATGGAGGGGGCTCCCCAAGGCCTTGGTGACCCCTCTTCCCCACCCCTACTGTGTTCCAGCTGCCAGACCTAGAGTTTTAAGGTTTAACATCTGCCCTGCTGGGTCTCAGACTTGCCTGGAGCCTGGGACACCTTTCCTACTGCCTCCATCTCCCCTTTGGAATGTGTGATAGTCTGTTTTTGTTACTATAATCAAATGCCCGAGACTGAGTGCTTTATGAAGAAAAGAGGTTTAGTCAGCTCACAGTCCAGGAGGCTCCACAGCGTGGTGCCAGCTTTGTTCAGCCCTGGTGGAGGCCTCATGGCGGGAGTGTGTGCAAGAGAGACAGTGAGAGAGAGCACATGGTGAGATGGGAAGCCAGAGTGAGGGGGGGGGCTGGCAAGTCACTGTCACAGAGCTAACTGAGATCCTCCAGATCTGCTCCATCCCTCCCGCAACCCACTCTGCTCCTCCTTTCGGGCTCCCACCACCACAGCGCAACCCACGGAGGCCTGAGCCTTGGAGGTGAAGCTCAAGCCACATCCAGGTCACAGCAGGATGGGGGTGACCCTTGGCCTGTCCACTGTGGGCCTTGGAAGCAGATAACTCGTTTTAGGTTGACACAGGGGAGGGCGTGGGTCTCAGGAGGGCCTGTGGCCTTTAATGCTGAGATGACTTGGGACTCTGGGGCGTGGGGGTGGGAGGAGACATTTTATATGTGAGAAAGACGCACGTTTCGGAAGCTAAACCCCGTGCAGCGGTTAGAGGTCTCCCCGATGTTCGTGTTGGAGGGTACCCCACTGTGGGGCCGGGGGGCTGTTAGGAGCTGATTGGGTCCTGGGGACTCTGACTTCAATGAGCACATTAACGGTGATTGAAGGAGTGGATTTGCTAGGAAAGCAAGTCCTCTCTGCTGGCTTGCTCTGTCACACCATGTGATGGCCTCTGCCATGTCATGACCCCCTGGAGGGCCTTCACCCAGAGCCCGAGCAGATGCCCACACCATGCTCTTGGACTTAAGAACTTTGAGCTAAATAGACCTCTTCTCTTCATAAGTTACCTGTCCGTGGTATTTAGTTATAGTCACAGAAAGCAGACCAAGACAGGAATATGCCAGGGGACAACTTTCCCATGTTCCCTGGTGTTCAACATGTCTCTAGTGGGCGGTGAGGGCTGGGCAGACCCTTGAGTAGTGACTCATCAGTGGTTCATGAGAGCAGTTTTTAAAAAATGAAAATAAGTACAAGAGGAGATATTTCGGAGCATTAGCGTTTGTCTCCAGTCACCAACACTAAGTGTGATTTTGGGAAATGTGTGTGTGTGTGTGTGTGTGTGAGTGTGAGTGTGTGTGTGTGTGTGTGTCCTGGGTTGTGATATAAAACAACTCTTTTACGTCCAATCAATTTGAAAGCCACCATGGTAGACGGCGATCTTTTGTAGTTTAGTGGCTTTGTTTTGTTTTCTGTGTCCTTACTTGGACTTTCCCAGGTCCCTGTCTCTTGCCCGCAGGGACCTGAAGGTGACCCACCGAGCTCCCAGATTGAGAAGAGGCCACTACGAGGGAGGCCTGACTTGGAGGCCGGGGACTTCCTCTTCCTGTCTGCCCCGCCCCCACCCCAGCTCTCAGCCCAAAGTGGTGGCGTCCTTGCCATCCAGGGGCCCCACCTGGTGACAGCGCAGGTGGGAGGGGGAGCACCGGGCCGGGCTTGCTGTCCCCATCCTCCCTGCAGGACCCTGGAGCTGAGGGGGGGCTGGGGAGGGCTGGGGCTGAGGCCGGACTCAGGCCATCAGGGAGGTCACGTGTCCTGCGGGAAAGCTCCCGGGCTCCCTCTGGCTGAGTGATGACATCGTAAATCAGCCCAGAACCCGCACTAGACGGCGCGTGTGTGTGTGTGTGTGTGTGTGTGTGTGTGTGTGTGTGTGAGAGAGAGAGAGAGAGAGAGAGAGAGAGAGAGAGGGAGGGAAGGAGAGGGAGAGGGAGGGAAGGAGAGGGAGAGGGAGGGAAGGAGAGCCCCATTTTACAGAGACAGAAAGAGCCCAGAGCGGGGACTGTCACACAACCGTGGCTGGAATCTGGACACTGCGGCCCAAGCAGATGACCCCTGAGAGTCCCCGGCATCCCTGAGGTGGTGACAAGATCTCAGCCGTCCTGGTGCTGATGACACGGGGACTCCTGGAGGACACCCACTATCAGCCGAGCGCCAGGCCCCGAGTCCCTCATGGGGGGGATCTTCGGTGGCTTGGGCTATTGTCACACTGATGGGGGGAGGAGACCGAGGGCGCCATGTACTGGGGGACAAAGGAGCAAGGCTGCCATTCGGTGCCTGGCAAGGGTCCCTGGGCTCCCGGGTCTCCAGAGCTCTGCGGACCTCCTCTGTGCCACCGTTTGTGGGCACCGGAGTGACAGCTCTGGCCACAACTGGGCCGTGACAAGACAGTTGCCGAGAGAGGAAGTGGCAGACTCCCCATGTTCTCAGGAACAGGTGCCCGGGCAGAGGGGACAGTAAGCACGGTGGCCCCGGTGGCCCCAGGTGGGAAAGAGCTTGTTACCTTGGAAGAACAGAAAACAGGAAGTGAGAATGGGGTGGGGGGACAGGGGCAGGTCCCCGCAGAGCCAGGCCAGCCTCTCCTCCTGCCCTGGGCAGCTGCTCACCGCCCCTCACAGGCCACCTTCCCTGCCATGTCCCCTGAAGGTCCTCGCCCAGCCGCAGCTTCCCGCCCCCCCGGCCATGTCCTGGCTCTCTGGCACTGTCTCTGCAGGGCCACCTGTGTGTCACCATGGATCTGCCTCGGCTCTGTCCCCGAGGTGCCTCGACTTCACTACCGTCCCCCAGGGATCTGCTTCCAACAGGGCCCTCCGAGGTGCTCCCCTGGCCACCCCAGCTGGGCCCCATGGCCCTGGTGGCAGCAGGACGGCTCCTCACTGGGGCTCTGTGTCCATAGAACACCCGAGGGACATTCATTTCCCTTCTCAGTTTTCTTTTGGAAGCCACCTTCCCTTCTCTTACGTGGACCGATTGGTCGGGGTCCACCCCTTCCCCAGATCCAGCGATGAGCACATCATCCAAGTAACGCCAATGAGAAACAGCTGTGGGACATCTCTGGAACAGTTGGGAAAGCAGATCTTCATTCTGCCTTAGTTACTTGTCTGTTAGGCTTCTGGGGACCATCCCTGCCTTACGAGGAGAGAAACCGCATGAAAACGAAGCCAGCATTGAAGAAAGCAAGAGAAGAAAAGAGGCACGGTCGTCTGTGAATTAGTTTAGCACCAGGATCCAGCCATACCTGAAATCCAAACTCCCCTCTCCTCCAGAGTTTCTATTATAAAAACAAACAAATTCCTGGTTTGGGTTCCAGTCACTTGCGGGGGGAAGGCCTAATTGATAATAAGATGGGCGGCAAGGAGTCAAGTTTAGGTACTTTCCCCTCCAGGGATGTGGGCAGGTGCTTCCTTTCCCAGAAACCACTCCCCCTCTACAGACTCCGGTTGTAAGAGACCTGAGTGTTTGAGGTTTGTGCAACCCGAGGCAGAAAAGCAGAATCAAAGCAGGAGGTCAGAGGTAGAGCAGCTGCAGGAGCAGCCCTGCCCCTGGCAGCAGGAACTGGGAATCTGCATTATTAATAAGAGATCCATTTCCCTTTACTCTTCTCCTTGGGGGGCAGAGCCTTAATTTTATCAGCCTGAGTTTATTAACTCTGGCCACGTGTTCAGGAAAAGCAACCTCAGCCTCTGTGTGGCCCACGCCCGACAGCCTTCTCCAGTCTCTTGTTAGGAATTGTTGCTGGGAAGGGCTGTGCCACTTGGGACCCAGGACAGGTGAGAGGAAACCCCTTGAGGACCGGTCGGCAGGAGGCTTTGGGGGAGGGGAAATGATTTTGCCTTTAGAAAAGCGACCAGGACACAGCAAGGCCCTGAGCAACTCAGTGAGACCCTGTCTCAAAATTTAAAAAAAAAAAAAATCAAAAAAGGGCTGGGGGTGGGGCTCAGGGGTAAAGCATCCCTGGGTTCAATCCCCAGTCTCCCCACTAAAAAAAAAAAAACAACACAGGAGAAAGAAACTTCATTTCCCCTTTGCCAGAGACAGTGTGGCCACGTGGAGAGGCCTTGATTGGCATGGAATCAGACTCTCTCACACTCTCCATCCAAAGCAGACTTACAGCACTCCAGGGCTTTCTCTTTCCCTGCATCCGTGTGGGAGAAGAGGGGGTGGGTGTGACATTTTTCTGGCTTAACAAAGGAAAAACTCACAAATATTTATCCTTTTTGGAGTCTGTGTGCCAATTGAAGCATTATTCCCGGGATGAAGAACTATTAAGACAACACATCAGAATTGCACACTTGGGAAGGTTAAAATTTCCTTTTGCGAGATGTCCCGATGATCTCTGAAGTCCCTGCGGTCCGCAAAGAGCATTTGCCAGAGGAGTTTTATGATGCGGATGATTTTCGGCAGCTGCAAGGAAAGAGTCCATCCTCCCCACCGCATCTCTTTGACATTGCTCTCACTAGCACTCAGAAGAACCTATGATCTTTGAGAGCTAGAATTCCTTTAGTTAGTACCAAGAGCAAAATCAGAGAGGCTACACACTTAGATGAAGGACAGGAAATGGGCAGAGTCCATTTTTAGCCAAAGGAAGTGTCAGGTTGTAAAGTTTTGCATCTGTAGAAAATGATGGCTGGAACTATGGCAGCCATATTGCCACCCTGAGGGATGATCAGGCCAACATGCCCAAAACCCTGAGTCCAGGAAGACACCATTTAATTGATAGCTATAGAGCATCTCCTTACCTTTGTGGAACTAGTTGTTTTGTAAAATAATAAAGGCCTTTAGTTTTTACGATGTTTGGAATGTATTCTTCATTACTTGCAGCCAACTGTGTCTTATATGATACACCTGGGGTGAGTAATGCACACAAGATGGGTAAGCCAGTGTGGCGCAGGAAACTGAGAGGATGGCCCAGTCAGTGGCCCTTACTGGGCATTATCACAGCTGTCTGTGTTGAGACAGACTCCTGATCTCTTCCAGGCCCAATCATGGCCGTACATGACTATGAGGAGCATCACGTAGAAGGGAGTCGTGAATATTTTTTCTTCAGTTCTAACCACCAACCACTAAATTTAATTAAGGTCATTCCCAGAACATGCTACTCATCAACCCTGATAATTCAGCTACAAAGAGATAAAAATATCAGATCAGCAATTGCCTTTGGGGGTGCATTAGGGAGTGGAGATTAACTGGGAAGGGGCAGAAGGTGACTTTAAGGGCTGATGGAAATGTTCTTTATCTTAACAGAAGTGTGTAATACATAAAGGTGTACCTTGGTCAAAAGTCAGCAAGTGTGCATTTAGCTGGGCACAGTGACGCACACCTGTAATCCCAGCAGCTTGGGAGGCTGAGGCAGGAGGATCGAGAGTTCCAAGCCAGCCTCAGCAACTTAGTGAGGTGCTAAGAAACTCAGCGAGACCCTGTCTCTAAATAAAATGCAAAATAGGGCTGGGGGGGTGTGGCTCAGTGTTGGAGAGTCCCTGAATTCAATCCCTGGTACCGCCCCCCGAAGGAAATAAATAAAAATAAAATGGTGTTAAAATTGCATATAAACTTTGCATAAAGTGTCTTTCATACACTTTATTTACTTATTTGCGGGGCTGGGGATCAAACCCAGGGCTTCACACATGCCAGGCCCACACTCGGCCTCTGAGCTCCCTCCCCAGCCCCGTTCCATATGCTTCAACCACGTCTAGCTCACTTCTAATGCCTCTATCAGTCGCTCTTCTACTGCTTTAATTAGGGGACAATGACAGTGGGGAGCAAAAAGGGCTGAACATCTTCAGACCAGATGCAATGGTTTTTCCAGATTATTTCCCATCTCGGACTCCGCAGGTGCAGGCCCCATGGGCATCCTTCGGGCTGAAGCCGACTGCAGTCTGTGTCTCTCTCAGTGACATCCCAGCCAGGCCCTTCTCTCCCAGTGATGTGGCACCCAGAGGCCTCAGTGGCCCGAGACCACCAGCCTACACTGCAGGCCCTGGAAAGGGAAGGCCAGAAGGAATGAAGATTGTCTAAATCGGAAGGTTACAATGAGAAATCAGAGGCCCACACCCTGCCCCGCTGCGGCCCGCCTTGCTCTGGGCGGTTTGCAAGGCTCCTCCAGGTGCCCCTCACGGCCACCCTGAGGTGGGTGCCTTCTTGTTTGCAGATGTGGAATCCCAGCCCCTGGAGAGGGTGCACAGTGTCTGCAGGGAGCAGCGGGTATGAATCAGAGTCGCCCCTTCCAGTCAGGAAGTCAACAGAGAAGGCTTTGTGGGTGACAAGGATGAGTCAGAAGAGCCACAGAGACATCTGGTTAGAAAAGCCTAACGGCAGGAGCCGGCTGCTGTGGGCCTGGGGAGGAAGGAGGAGGGACAGGGAGGACGGGTGGCAGCACCAAGCGGCTGGCCGGCCATTCAGGCTGGAAGGCCACAGTCACAGGCTCGGACTCCAGAGCATTCCCCTCACGACCCCAAGCATCACCACAGCCATACCCGTGAGTGTCCCATCCTCCCCACGGTGTCCCAGCAGAGGGACAATAAAATAAGAGCAGGGGACTGAGGTTTGGGGACTAGCCTTGGGGCACAGACCTCCTGCCTGCAGGAGGACTCCAGCTTGGAAGGCCTGGAATATTCCGTATGGACGCGTGGAATGTTCCTTTAGGGGGGCTTTGCCGGTGTCCTCCCGAGGGTTGACTGAGACACAACCACCTGCACCAGGAAACCGGACTGAGGCGGGTCTGGGTGTGACCTCGCTCCACACCCAGGGGGATGCAGGCAGATCAGGTGACCCCGTGACAGACCACTGCCCTGGGGACCTCGGGGACCTCTGGGACCTCTTGCCATGAGCGATCACTGCAGAGGAGGTACAAACCAAACATGGGACCCTCACTTGGATCGCAGCTGCACTGACCCCAACCCCAGTTGGAGCGGACGGCAGGACCCACACCCTCACCCATGGGAAGCCCCGCCTGCCGCGCAGGCGTGTTAAATGCCTAAATCTGCAACATGGGGATAGTGGTGGCATTTAGTGGAGAACCCACAGAGGGGTTAGGACACGTATGAGCCCGTTCTAACGTCAGCTCTTGTGAAAAATAGAATATGGCCTTGATTAAAAAAGACAAAAAAGGGCTGGGGGGCTGGGGCTGTGGCTTAGTGGTGGAGCACTTGCCTAGCATGTGTGAGGCCCTGGGTGCAATCCTCAGCACTGTGTATAAATAAATGAATAAGATAAAGGTCCATCAACATCTAAGTATTTTTTTTAGAGAATTTTAATATTTATTTTTTAGTTCTCGATGGACACAACATCTTTGCTTGTATGTGGTGCTGAGGATCGAACCCGGGCCGCACGCATGCCAGGCGAGCGCGCTACCGCTTGAGCCACATCCCCAGCCCCAATCTAAATATATATATATATATATATATATATATATATACTGAGAGCCACGGCCGAGTCTGTATGGCCCCTGGCATTTTGTCGGCCGTGGCTCTCAGTATATATATATATATATATATATATATATATATATATATATATATATATATTTTTTTTTTTTTTTAAATCCAAAGCTGGATACTATGGGGTAAGCCTGTAGTCCCAGCTACCCCGGAGGCTCAGGCAGAAGGATCACCTGAGCCCAGGAGTTTGAGACCAGCCTGGGCAACACAGTGAGGTCCCATCTCCAAAAGCAAAAAGCACACAGATCAAGAAAAAGCAATAAGCCGCGCACGGTGGCGCACGCCCGTCATCCCAGCGGCTTGGAAGGCTGAGGCAGGAGGATCTCGAGTTCAAAGCAGCCTCAGCAATAGCGAGGCCCTAAGCAACTCAGTGAGACTCTGTCTCTAAATAAAACACAAAATAGGGCTGGGGGTGTGGCTCAGTGGTTGAGTGCCCCTGAGCTCAATCCTAGGTCCCTCCCCCCAAAAAACGAAAGAAGAAAAGAGAGAGGAGAAGAAAACATTTTAAGAGCCAAGAGGAGGGTGGAGACGGGCGTGGAAGGAGAAGGCCGGCAGCAGGTTCAGGTTTCCAGGATCCCCACCGACGGCCACCCAGGGGCTGGTAACAGTCTGACACCCGCCGCGGGGCTGGGAGCCAGTGACCTCTGCCTCCGAGCCTCCGAGCCTCCGTTTCCCGCCCTTCCGAGGCCGGAGCCCCGGAGCCCCGCAGCAGGGGCCCTCTGCGGGCAGCGTCTCTCCACTGGGAAGGCGGCGCTGCGTTCCCGGGTTCGCACTTGGCAGACAAATCAAAAAGCTATAAATAGGCGCATCTCGGTTTCTCATAAATGCGTTAAAAGTTCCTTGGCGTCCTGCCCAGGCTTCCTGTCAGGGCGCGGGGCGAGGACTGCTTTGCAGGGTCTGCCGGTGTCAAGGTCATGGTCACGTGCAGGTGTTGAGGCAGGACCAGAAGGAGCCTCAGCGGCCCGGGCACCAGGTGTCGCCCCTCCCACCCCCAGGCCCTCCTTGGAGTGGGCTCAGGGCCACTCTGGGTCTCGGGAGCCCTGCCCAGTGACTCAGGCCCAGCCGCTGCCCGGTTGCCTGGACCCACCCCTCCCGCCAGCCTGCATTAGGTCAATCCGTCTGCAGATGAGTTCTGGGAAGGCTGTGCCAGGCCGCGGGGGGGAGGTAGGTGCAGGGCCAGTGAGAGCCCTGGGCAGCCCTGGGTCCCCTTCCACCTGGCTTCACAAAGTTCTCAGAGGCCGCAGAGGCAGATTCCAGACTCTGCAGCCTGGGTTCAAGTCCTGGCTGCCCCAGGTCACTGCGGGCTCTATCTACCCACTCAGCGCTTCCACTTCCCCATCAATGAAATGGAGATAAAAACAGTGACCACCCAGCAGGGTTGCTGGAGGATTGAACCCAGGGGTGCTTAACCACTGAGCCACACCCCCAGTCCTTTTTATTTTGAAACAGGGTCTTACTAAGTTGCTGAGGCTGCCCTTGAACTTGTGAGCCTCCTGCCTTAGGCTCCCAGGTAGCTGGGATTACAGTCGTGCACCCCCCACACCTGGCTTGCTGGAGGGATTGAATGGATGATAATGATGATGGTGACGGTTATGGTGATGGTGGTGACAGTGATGGTGATGGTGATGATGATGATGGTGATGATGATGATGATGGTGATGATGATGGTGATAATGATGATGGGGATGGTGATGGTGGTGATGGTAATGCAGGTGATGGTGATGATGATGATGGTGATAGTGGTGATGGTAATGGAGGTGATGGTGATGATAGTGATGTGATGGTGATGGTGATGATGATGATGGTGGTGGTGATGGTGGTGATGGTGATGGTGATGGCTATAGTGGTGATGGTGATGGTGGTGATGATTATGGATGTGATGGTGATAGTGGTGATGGTGGTGGTGGTAGTGGTGATGGTGATGGTGGTGATGGTGGTGATGGTGATGGATGATGATGGAGGTAATGGTGATGGTGGAGATGGTGATAGTGGTGATGGTGATGGTAGTGATGGTGATGGTAATGGTGATAGTGATGTGATGGATGGTGATGGTGATGGTGGTGGTGGTGATGGTGGTGATGGTGGTGATGGTGATAGTGATGGTGATAGTGATGTGATGGATGGTGATGGTGATGGTGATAGTGATGTGATGGATGGTGATGGTGATGATGGTGATGGTGATGAATATGGTGGTGATGGTGATGAATATGGTGGTGATGGTGATGATGGTGATGGTGATGGTGGCAATGGCGATGGTTGTGGTGGTGATGGTGATGGTGGTGATGGTGATGGTGATGATGGTGGAAGTGATCATGATGATGGTGGTGATGAGGTGATGGTGGTGATGGTGGTGATGGTGGTGACAGTGGTGGTGACAATGATAACGATAATGACCTTCTAACAAGGGATAAAGTAGGCACATAGTAGCTGCTGTGAATAACAATTTGCTATTATTAGTATTTTTCTGCCAGACTCTGTGATAGTCAGAGCAGGGACTCTGGAGCCAGGCTGGGCATAACTTTAGCCCCTCTCCACTTAGAGTCAACGTAGCCATAGACATGGAGTTAATCTCTCTGGGCCTCAGTTTCCTCATCAGTAAAATAGGAGGGGTGATTAGGAGGATAAAATAAGTGAACCCTGGCCAGATCCTGAGAATAGTGACCAGTGACTGTAAAATATTCCGTTATTATTACAACTATTAATAACACTGATGTTTTAAGAAGTGTGCGCTCCTTCTGCCGAGGTGGCCAGGCTGCAGTGATGTAAACGCTGGAGCTACTGAAGGATGTCTCATCTTCCCTTGGAAAACACCTGCTGAGGATCAAGACAACGCAGAAAAGAGTGGACTGGAGATACGGAGGAAGAGAACTCTGAAGGACATTCTGTGAGCACCTCTGTCTAACTGTGCCTGAAGCAGAACCTTACCCTGGGCTTCTCAATCCCAAGAGCCCATAAATTTCTTCCTAGCTTAAACCACTTTGCTTGAAATTCTATTACTTTTAGCCAAATACATCCTAACAAGGCTGTTGGAGGGCTCAATTAGTAGCTAGGGAACATACGTGAGAGGGTGGGAGATGCTGAGGAAGACGAGTAATACTGCTTGGGAGGAGCAGGCTGTGGGAGGTCAGTGGGCCTCCTGGGTTGGAGGCCCAAGGGTGTTACTGACTGTGTACGGCAGAGTGGCTGACTCCCCCTCCTCCCCAGGAGTGCTCTTACACCGTGACTTTGCCTTTCTTCTCATCAAGAGATGGAGTCTGTCTCCCACCCCTTGAATCCGGGCCAAGCTTGCAGCTTGTTTGGCCCCTAGAACAAGGCGAACGTGACACTCTGCTAGTCCCAAGCCCAGGCTTTGGAAACCTTGCAGCTTCCGTTCAGTGTCTTGGACATTTGCCATGATCTCGTGGACCTAACTGGGCCAACCTGAGGAAGGATGGGAGGCCGGATGCTGTCAGCCAGCCTCTTGAAGCAGAGCCACTTAGCTACCCAGAGCTGACCACAGAGGTATGGGACAGCCACGCCATGGCTAGAAGAACGGCCCTGCTGAGCCCAGACTCTACCACCCGCCTGTGGAGCAAGGAGTAAAGCACAGCCATGTTTGAAGTCCTGGGTTTTGTGTGGCTTCTCATGCAACCGTAGATAATTGTTTCATCTGGTTCAACCCAGTTTTGCCTGGGAATCTTCCCACATCCTGACGTTTAGGTCACATGCAAACTGAGGCCTCCTCAGCCCAGTCCCTGGTGACTGGGTGCTCATGCTTTGTCTGGGCCCAAGTGGCCTTATAACTTCACGAGCTTTCTTGGATCTTTGCCACCACCTTGTGGACAAGGCTGGGCTGGCCCTTTGGAAGACAAATCCCGTGAAGAAGAGCCCAGTTGTCCCAGCTAGGTTGACATCTAGCTTGGGAAAACAGACTCTCAGATAAGAGATCTCAGCCAAGATCAGCAGAGCCAAGCCCAACCCACTGCTGATCAGAGAAACACCAACAACTTCAGCTAAGACCAGCACAGCCCGGCTAGTTTGGAGACTTATAAATAATTATAAATGCTTTCTGAAATCCAATCAGGGGGATATTTTGTTTTGCAGCCCCAAAGTGATAGCTGAACTTTGCATCCATGGGAAAGTGACTTCACCTCTCTGGGGTTCAGTTTCCTCCTGTGAAAAATAGGAACCTCTTGGAATGGTTATGAAGATGCCCAGAGCCCATGGTCCTAAAGCTCAGATCCTGTCTTAGTCCCTTAGGCTACTGGGATAGATTGCCATAGACTGTGACTTAAACAAACGTTTAGTTCTTACGGTTCTGGAGACCAGGAAGTCTAAAACGAAGAAGAAGCCAGGTTTGATGTCTGGTGAGGGCTGCTTCCGGGTTTGCAAATGGCAAAGAGCAGAGAGCAGAGAGAGGTAAAGTGAGCTCTTTTGTGTTTCTTGCAAAGACATGGTCCCTATGGAGGTTTTAATGACCTCCCGAAAGACCCACCTGCTGACACTATCCCTTTGGAGGTTAGAGTTTCAGTGAATGGAGTTTGGAGGGACATAAATATGAAGTCCTTAGCCGCTGGCGGAGACTGGAGCAGTTCAATGGCAATTATTTTTAAACAGAGGCATAAGGAAAGGCAGAGTCAGCTGAGAAACACTCCTTTCACCTAGAATCTCCTTGCCTTGTGCAGTTAGCTGTGGATTACTCCAAGGTAGATTGCTCATAGACTTCCAAGTCCCTTAGTCCTTAACACCATCAACACAGAGACATTCCTTGGTGGGAGAGTCAAAGGCCCTTAGAAAGAAGTGCCAGGAGCTGGGACCCTGAGATCCTCCTATTCAGGTCAGGTGGCAGCACATGTAATAACAAGTTCTGGACTCAGACCTGGATTCTGAGCCAGTCTCTGCCACTTATCTGTCATGTGACACTGAGCATCCAATGGGACCATTCTGATCTTCCATGCCATCCCTGTAAAATAAAGATAATCAAACCTACTTCCTAAGATTATTATTCATTCATTTCTTCCTCCAATCTGTTGACATAAATTTATTGAGTACTTACCGTGTTCCAGCTCTTTCAGGAGCTGGGGACATAATGGGGAAACAACAATTCCTGACTTCATGGTGCTGTGAGTTTAGCAGGCTAAAGAAAATATTAATTCTTAGTGATAGAAACAAGTGAAAAAAAACAAAAATGACAAGTTTTTTTTTTTTTTTAAAGTAGATTGTATCAGTCAGAATGTGCTCAGTTGTGCCGTGGTAACAAATATCTCCCAATGTCTTAGTGGTTTGCAATAACAAAAGTTTCTTTCTCACTTATGTGCTGTGTCTATTGTGGCTTAGTTGGAGCTCTGCTCCCTGTCTCTTCAGTTCCTCAGTCCAGGCTGGCAGAAATACCTCCATCTCAAGCTTTCTGGGTTCTTCACAGAGAGAAAGAGAACCCTGGAGGATTTTACTCTGGCTATTAAATGTGGTAATAGCTTCTGTCCATCAGTCATTGGCTGGAACTAGTTGCATGGCCCTCTGCACAGTAAGTCCAGAAAGAATCCTTCTCTCCAAAGCTTTGGAGGTGGAGATCCAGGAGATTCCCAGAGCTGCGCTGATGGTTCAGAAAGTGTGTATGGTGGAAAGGTTTCCATGATGGTGCTGGAGCTGAGCCCGGAGGATGAGGGAAGGGGAGGGTTTTCTCGATGGAGGGCACAGAACAATGAGGAGGTAATGGTGGCAGAGAGGTGGTAGGGAAAAGGGAAGAGTGAGCAGCTAACTGTCCGTCTGTACACGTCCTATAGACCACAAGGAGAGGTGGTTCTGACTCAAGGAGCAATGAATGGCCATTACCAGGGTTTTAGGCAAATGTAGGGTCTTCTTAGATTTGCTTAAGAATTCAGGGAGAACATGGCCAGACACCCAAATAAAGGCCAAGAGTGTATGTCTGGAGCTACTGGGGAGGGATATGGAACCTCTGAAATTCTCTAATAGGACTGCAGAGTCAAAGCTGTATTTTTACCTAAATATAAGTGAAGAGGTAGATCCCAGTGATCCTCTTATCTGAGCAAAGAAGCAGTGAGGATATATGAGGTTAGAAATTCAGAGAAGTTGTCAGGTGTGGTGGTACATGCCTAAATCCCAGCAACTTGGAAGGCTGAGGCAAGAGGATTGCAAGTTGGAGGCCAGCCTCAGCAATTCAGAGAGATGCTCAACAACTTACTGGGGACTTAGCTCAAAATAAAAAGGATTGGGATGTGGCTCAATGATAAAGTACCTCTGGGTTCAAATCCCAACCAAAAACAAAAACAAACAAAAAAAAAAAAAGAAGAAGAAAAAGAAAAAGAAAGAAAAGAAAAAAAGAAAGGAATCCAGAGAAGCCCATTTATTATTATTATTTTGGCCAGGAAAAACTATTTTGGACAGTAAGTAGATTTTTTCTTTTGGACAGGAAATTTTTAAGAGAAGTAAATTTAAATATTAACTTCAGGTAAATAGATTATTAGTGTGTACAAGGAGTCAGAATTACAGATGCTTTTGTGGGCTAGGTCTGTGGCTCAGTGGTGGAGTGCTTGCCTCGTATGTGTGGGGCACTGGGTTTGATCCTCAGCACCACGTAAAAAATATATATAAAAAGTTATTGTGTGCATCTACAACTAAGATTAAAAAAAAGAAGAAGAAGAATTACAGATGCTTTTTGGCAGTTCAAATTTTCTTTCAGAGGACACGGCCTCAATCTGAAACCTGACCTGTAGCATTAACTGGTCACATGCCCAACAACTTGCCTTCTCTTCCTAAAGGGATCTAAAGGGATCCTAAAGGGATTACATTTCCCAGCTTTCTTTGCAAATAAATGGAGAATCATGACTGAGTTCTAGCCAATGTGATACATGTTAGGTGCAGGACAGGCTGAGTAAGTTGTCTGCAGGGCTTGCCAAACAAAGTTAGCTGCAGGGTGACCTGGCCACTCAAACCCTCTGTCTGGTTCTTTATCACCTGTTTGCTTCAAGCCCAAACGCCCAAGACCAAGCCCAAGCTCAAGCCCCCGCTCAAGGCTGAACACTCAACCCTCTGCTCAAGGCCGAACACTTAACCCCTCATGTGCCAACAAGGCAGCTTGCAGACCCAGAGACCCCATTAGATTTGGGCTATAAAAACTCCCTCCTGCTGGGCCTCTCTCTCTTGCTCTCTCTGTCTCCTTTGCGCGCGTGCTCTCTCCTCTCTCTCTCTCCCTGTCTCCCTCTCTCTCTTTCTCTCTTTTCTCCTCTGTTGCACTGCTGCAATAAAGATCTTTTGGTCACTTGAGTGTTGTGGTCACTTTCCTTTCATTGGTGCCGAGACCCGGGAAAGGGTTAAAACCCACTTTTGGGTCCCTCTTCCTTCGGAAGTGCCACTCACTGGACAGCCTGAACCCATTTTCTCGACCACCAGAACTCCATCCACCACCGGCTTTCGATTGGTGAGTTTCCCCTTCCTGGAGTCCCAAACCCAATGGTGGTGTCAGGAGGGGGATTTGACGTTGATTGTCCAGCAAACCTCTTTGCCCACCTGCGGGGAGGAAAACACCCCACCACAGCCTTCAAGGCCACAGTGGCCCTCAGGGACTCCTTCCTTGGGCAGAATAGACTCCTGGGTTCAAAATTATTCCCTTCCCTTCCCAGCTGGTAGTTTCCCAGCATAGGCTTTGTAGGTCTCCCTAGAAGGACTCTGTAACCTCCGGGGACACACAACAGAGAACTGAACATCACCGCACCCAGACCTTCACGGTCTCGGTGGCTCTCCTAGTCCTAGTCCTCTCACCTTCAAGACTCGGCTGCCAGAGAGACGCTTACCCTCCCCTTCCTCCCTCTTCCCCTGTCTCTCTCTTTCCCTTCTTTCCGGCCCTGGGAGTATCCTGCCTCTCCAGGAGGGGTCTTGGCCAAGGTCTCCCACGGCTCCTGCTCCGTCCAGGACGAGAGCTGAGCTTCGAGGGTCAGGATTCGGTGACGGCTAATCTCTGCAGCTTGAACCTGCCACTAAGGCACTCCTGATTTTTGGCTCTAGTGGGGACGCCCCTTTTGCCAATAAATCAGTTTCCTCCTTCTCTCTTATACTTTGCGTCTCCTTCCCTCCTCCTTATACTACTTTGCGACATGGGTAATGTGACCTCTCTGCCGGTCGACTCTCCCCTACAATGCCTCTTGGATAACCTCAAAACCCTCTCCTTGACACCAGACATCAAACCCCCCAAATTGATCAAATATAGCACCCAGGCCTGGCCCATTTATCCCTTAAACAACCAAAACAGATAGCCCCCTTTTGGGTCCATGGATCCCTCCATTCTAAGGGATCTCTACAATTGCTGTGAGCATTTGAAAAAAATGGGTAAAGAGCTGCTATATCAAAGCTTTCTTCCTGCTTGTGCTCTGTGCACCTCTTGCAACCCTCTACAAATTCTTCTAGCTTGCAAACCAACTCCCCCAACCACCCATCCCCAATCTTCTCCTCCAGACTCATCCACTTCTTTTGACCCTGCTGATGAATTTCCACCCTATCGCCCGGCTCCAACAGATCCTCATCCCCACCCTCACTCCAGACTCTCCACTGTCACTCCCACCTCAGTAACCTGCTTTCTCCCTCCAATTACTAGATCAGAAACCTACACCACCACCCTTCCTCAGACTGTTGCCTCCTTGCTGAGGTAGCAGTTACTGAAGGAATCCCTCCACCTATTCACTCCTCTCTTCTACTGTTAACACCCACCAGGTCCTCTTACCAGCTAAGCCAAAGCTCAAATGAGCTGAGAGCAGCCCTCAGATCCCTATCCAAGATCTGGTGAAATGGCCTTTAAAGTTGGCTTGTCATCACTGAAAACAGGTTACTAAGGATTAAAGTCCCTTACAGGCTTTTTGGGATATTCATTCCCATCTTCCCCTCTGTTCTATCTGTTCTACTGCTCAAGTTTTCCTGGCTAGGGAAAATCCCAAACCCCTTTCCCATTATTCTTTTACATCTCTCCTTCCTCATTCTCAGATCCACTGAGCTGCTGTCAGCCCCGCCTTCCCGTCTTCCCCCTCCCTACCAGGCCCACAGAAAAGTCTTAACTGACCTTCTCCAGCAATATTCACCATGGCTGATTTTCGGACTTTCAACAAAAGAATCTCTACAAAAGAGTTCAGTGTAGATAAACTTCCTATTTTCATGTTGCCCTGTTTTACTTGGCCACTGGCTGGAAAAATCAGCACTCCAGGTGCTGGACACCCCCTTACTAGTTTTTCACAAGATATGTAAACAAGGCCTCTGGCATTGAGCTGGGCTTCACAGTGATGGCTACATTTCTAAGATAAGGGAGTTACCCACTGGGCTCCATGGTAACAGCTGGCAGAGGGAGGAAAGAAAGGGGAGAAGAAGCTCTCCCCCTCCCAGGTGTCCTTGAAGGGTTAACTTGCCCAGAACAGAAACAAACAAATAAACAAACAACAACAAAAAAAACCCCTGTTTTTTGTGAACTTCTGCAGACTGTGAAGTTCTGAGCCCCACCCTTTACATGCTGGGTGCAAAATTCTGAAACTACTAAACTTGGGGTTCAGGGGATTAATTGATTACAGCAGAAGCTGTGTCCTCTGAATCTGGCTGCAACCAAATAAAACTGTTTCCCTACCTTCAGTGCTATCTTAGGTGCCTGCCTTGTCCGTCCCTACAACAGTATATCCTATACACTTAAACACTGTTAATGTTTTCATGAAATGGTCAACAGATGTGATTAATTGTGTGCTGCAAATAACAAAATATCTCTTATTAAAATGGAATGATTTGCCTAAATTCAGAAATTTACAAGGATTGTTTCAAAATGTGAATAAAGAAAGAGTTAACAGATGGGAAAGAAAAAATAGAAGTAGGTTCTAAGTATGGATTTAATAGAAGGAAAAGGTGTTTCTGGATAAGAGAGTCTATTAAGTAAATAAGAGGGTTTAAACAAGTGATAAAGAAGGTCTGCGTACATTGGCTATATAGGTTTAAGCAAGTGATAAAGAAGGTCTGTGTATGTCGGTTATATATGTAAGTTTTTTGAGCAAGTAATCTTGAAGGAATTAAACATTATACAACTATGGTTAAACAACAACTGTTATTTTGCAATATTGTAATATGTTGTTTCTTTAAGAGCTAAACTTGATTAATATAAAGCATCAATAGTAATTGTGGTACTATTACTCTTCTTTGTATATTGAATGTGTTCATATTTTCCAGGTATATAAGTCATTAAGATAGAAGCCTTAAAAAAAATTATATCAAGCTGGTGTTCTCCAAAAGGTTGCATGGTAATTTTAGGCTTATAAGAATAACATATTGGAAATTTATTTATATCATTTAATGTTCTATAACTGGACCTGTTATCAATAAGAATAATATAAAGTTCTATACACTGGGTACAATTTAAATGTAATATCATATTGTGTTAGCTAGTATTCATGTGACCTCGAACAACAATATATGTAAACTTTATAAAATTATATTTAAAAACAAAGATCAGCTTCAATACTAGAACACTTTACCTAAGATTTATAAAGAGCCCTGGCTTACCTGAGATAAGGCTGTGCCTCCCATCTTACTACATGTCAGAATGACTCCAAAGTAGGCCAAACTTCAGCTAAATCCCAATACTCTTAATTTAAACTGACTTTGCTGGATGTTTAAGATCAAGACTTAAAATTAAATTAAAATTGCCAAGAAAACCAATATCTGGCTCTGGCCCTCTGAGTCAGACTGAATCCAGGGAACAGGGAACTTCTCTAAAGAGCTTTGCAACTCTGGGCCACATAACCTCCTGATCAGGGAGATTATGGAGACCACTGGAGAATGAAAAGCCAATCAGTGCATGTTGAGAGCCACAGCGGAAGTGGCCCCACCAAACTTCCAGCTGCCAGCAAACTTCCAGCTGCCGGCTGATGATTGGCTCACAGCGGCCCCATCAACATCTAGCTGATTGGCTCCTCGGCCCCAGCAACATCTAGCTGATTGGCTCCTCTGCGGTGATGCTCATTGGGCTGTTTCCCTGCCCTTTCAGACCACGGAGCTGCTCATTGGGGGACTTTTTTGGCTCCGCCCACGTGACCCAGCCAATCGGCCTCAAGAGCAGGAGGATTGTGGGAGGTGGAGAGAAGCTTGTGTGGGAGAGAGAGGCTTGTGGAAAGCCGGTGGTGGCAGTTGAGGCTCTGAGGGTTTTTCCTGAGAGGCTGTTTTGTTTGGCGTGTGTGGTTCTAAAAATAAAGTTAGTTTCTTTTGACAAGTGGCTCCTGATTGTGCCCAGCCAGACTGCGGCAAGTGCACTTGCTGTGAATAGGAGGGTCATCGGAGAAGGGAGACATCTCTGATGCTTCCAAGGGAAGCCACATGGTCAAGTAAGACCTGGACCTATCCTAGCGCAAATAGCACTAGCAGAACTGAGAAGCTGCTCTCAAGTCCCCCCACGAGTGGCTCCTATGGGAACTCGGCTGACTCTTAACAATAGATAGAAACAAAGTCAATTTTGACCAGCTTAATCTTAAACACCGACCAAAAACAGTTAAACCAAAACACAGTCATTCCTGGGGGTAATGAAGGACAAGAACAGCTAGAAAAGAGGAGACAGCAATCAGGCCAACAGTCTCCATGGGAAATGTTCAGTCAAGTAATGGCCTTGGCTCCTCCCCCTCACAGGACCCCTATTAGTCCTCTTTATCTTTCTCCTAATAGGACCATGGCTATTAAATGGCCTACAGAAGTTCCTGCAAGATCATATACACAAATTCACCAACTAGCTGGTCAATCATCAACTACTTCTTTAAGACTACCAGCCCTGGTGCCCAAGATGGAGACCTATGACTCATGACCAACTCCTCTGGCTCCAGAGACTCTGCCCCCACCTAAAACCCTCCCTAACCCCTTTTCCAGTTTTTACAACCCCTCTTCACTTCCTAGGAATGAGAACTACTCTCCAGCAGATCCACTCTGCTTGTTCTATTGTCTGCTCTACAGCATCCCCACAAGGAAGCATCAAACCTACACTCCCCACACCTCAGATGAGGAGCCACCAGCCAGGCGAAGACTGGTAGATCAACTTCACTCTTGTGCCTAGGCACATAAAGCTTCACTACCTACTTACTTTGGTTGATACTTTTTTCAGGTTGGATAGAAGCCTTCCCTACATCCAGGGAAATTGCTGACACCATCGCCTCCATCCTCATTGAGCAGATCATTCCCAGGTTCAGACTTCCCGCCTCCATCCAGTTAGACAAAGGTCCAGCCTTCACTTCTCAGGTTTTTCAACTAGTCTCCAAAGGCCTCAACATCACTTGGAGGCTCCACATCCCCCACCAACCCCAATCCTTGGGTCAGGTTGAGAGGCCTAACGGCATTCTCAAGGATCATCTCACTAAACTTGCTATTGAACTCAGGCTCTTCTGGCCCAATCTCCTGCCATTGGCCCTCACCTGAATCAGGCAGCCCCAAGGGCCCCCTAAGGCCTTAGCCCCTTTGAGCAACTCTATGGATGCCCTTTCTTAACCATCCAAAGCTTTACAATCACTCCTCCTCTCCTTGTGTCCTACCTGTCCTATCTCACACTTCCACACAAACTCCTAAGGGAACATGCAGACTGGTGCCTTCCTGCGCCATTCATTGCCTCAATCCCAGCACAACCACAAACCGAATTGGAAACTCTTCAACTGGGTGACTCAGTCTTACTTCAGGAACTGCATTCTCAATCGTTGGAACCTTGCTGGATGGGACCCCATATAGTCATGCTTACTACCCCAATGGTGACCAAGCTTTTGGGCCACTCCCCCTGGTACCATGTCTCCTGCCTTAAAAAGGCACCTGTTCCAAATGTCCAGTCCTGGACTTCCATCACGCCCACCAAACTCAAAATTTCTCACCAACCCTCTTCTTCTTTTACTAATCATTAATCTCTCTCAAGTTTCTATCCCAACCACAGATGGCGCTTCTACATCCAAGTAACATGGCACCAGGATGACACCACCCACTCTCAATTTATGGGTCAAGGCAATTGCCCTTCCACTGGCTGCAATTGGGCTGTCACCCTTAACATTACTGGATTCAACCAAGCCACCTCCAATACTTCCTAGAGTCCCTGCTACAGGACCAGTGGCTGATACCAAAAATCTCCTCCATCCAGGACTGGTTTGATGCCATCGATGACTTGTGGCTTCAAGGAACTTTTATGGACTTTACCCCTACCAAAGTAGTTGTCTGTAGCCACTGAGTGTTATTTTTGGCTGCCCTGGTGTTCTCA
Source organism: Marmota monax (assembly GCF_021218885.2). Taxonomy (NCBI): domain Eukaryota; kingdom Metazoa; phylum Chordata; class Mammalia; order Rodentia; family Sciuridae; genus Marmota; species Marmota monax. The sequence goes on along the minus strand of NW_026692786.1, from coordinate 1,134,987 downwards.
GACCTGTCCCCTGAACATTCCTCCACTTCCCCCTTCTAGGCCCAACACCGCCCACCATTAAGCAGGAAGTAGCCAGAGGACTTTACATCATTCCCCATGTCACTTAGAAAAACAAAAAGGGAGGAATGTTAGGTGCAGGACAGGCTGAATAAACTGTCTGAAGGGCTTGCCAAACAAAGTTAGCTGCAGGGTGACCTGGCCTCTCAAACCCTCTGTCTGGTTCTTTATCACCTGTTTGCTTCAAGCCCAAACGCCCAAGCCCCCGCTCAAGGCTGGGCGCTTCGCCCGCCTTCTCAAGGCTGAACACTCAGCCTGCCGCTCAAGGCCGAACACTTAACCCCCCTTGTGCCAACAAGGCAGCTTGCAAACCCAGAGACCCTGTTAGATTTGGGCTATAAAAACTCTCTCCTGCTGGGCCTCTCTCTCTTGCTCTCTCTTCTCTCTTGCTCTGTCTCCTTTGCGCGCGTGCTCTCTCCTCTCTCTCTCTCTCTCTCTCCTTCTCTTTCTCTCTCTTCTCCTCTGTTGCACTGCTGCAATAAAGATCTCTTGGTCACTCCGAGTGTTGTGGTCACTTTCCTTTCAATATAGAGGAAACACTTGACCCTTCTAGGCCTGGTGGTATCCTTGATACCTGATTTTATGTACTGTCTGCTCAATCTGTAGTGATATGGGAAACCAACACTTTAGATGAAAGCCTGCATCCCTGAGTCACCTGACTCAACTGGAAGAAGGTCATTGAAGCTGCATCTGATTATAATGTGAGCAGGAAACAGACCTTTGTGTTGATTCTGGAGCCTACTTATTACTGCGGCAGAACTTATTCTAGACTGACTAACCCAGAATCATGAAGAACTTCTTTAATACAGTAACATCTGCCAGGACAATTTCATGAGGTGAAAAGTGTCTGTATTCAGGTTGCCTTGTGGAGTTGTGCAAGTCAAGCACTGTGCAAAATATCCAGCCAAGGGACAAGTAGGAATCCAGTCCATGCTCTATTCACCAAGCCAATAAGTACCCTCATATAGGGCTGTGTCCATGTGGAAAGAGCCTTTATAAAATTTACACTGAGATGATACATAGGCTGTTGGCAGCCTTGCCTGCATTTCTGCGACTTCAAAAGAAAAAAGGGAACATTTTCCCCTTCTCATCCCCTCCTCAGCAGGTCAGAGGAGCTAGATTGCAAGGCCAAGTACAGTAGCCCCACCTTATCCATGGGAGATGTATTCCACAGCCCCACTGGTGCCTGGATCATGGATAACACTGAACCCTATAGATACCTTTTTTTCCCCTATACATCAGTACTTATGATTAATTTATAAATTATGCATAATAAAAGATTAACAATAACTCATAATAAAATAGAACCTTTATTATTATACTGTAATAAAATTTATTTATTGATAATACATTTATTAATCACTTCTGGAATTTTCTATTTAATATTCACAGGTCACAATTGACCACAGGTAACCAAGAACATGAGTGACTGATAACATAGAAAGTAACACAGCAGAAGGAGGACTACTTTCCTGGAATGACATTTATTAGCAATTTTTTTTTCAAAAAAGTAAGCCTGAGAAATTTTTTTAAAAAAATGACGATACAGAAGGGAAAGGGCAGAATGGATGGTTAAAATGAAGTAGCTGGGCTCAGTGGCGTGCATCTCGAGTCCCAGCTACTCAGGGTTTGAGGTGGGAGAACTGTTTGAGCCCAGCATTTTGAGACCAGACTAGCAACAATGTAAGACCCAGCTCAGAAAACAAAGAATGGAGTGTGGGCATACTGTGTCTTATGCTGTGCTCTGAGGTGAGGCAGAGGGTGGCCAGGGCAGGCCTGACCACTTGGTGGTGACCGTTTCTCATTGTCCTATGGTCACCTGCAAAGTGGCTGCTACTTCTCTTCCCACCCTGTCAGAATCACCACTTTAAATGGACATTCAATCATGTCCCTCCACTGCTCAAAACTCTCCCGGGGCTCCCATCTCATTTCTAATAAAGACCTGCTCTCAAAAGCTGGGCATGATGGCACACACCTACAATCCCCATGGCTCAGTAGGCTGAGGCAGGAGGATTGCAAGTTTGAGGACAGCCACATAAATTTAGCAAGGCCCTAAGCAACTTAGCTAGATCCTGTTACAAAATGAAAATTATAAAGGGCTGGGGATGTGATACGACTGAGTAATTAACTACTCCTGGGTTCAATCCCTGGTACCCCAAAAATCCTGACTCTGGTCCACAAGGCCCTACAGGATCTGGCCCCTGGATATTTCCTGGATATCCTTCTCCATCATGGCTGCCTCCATATCCTAGTCAGCTTCATCGGAGCAGCAAACATATCCCCCACCCCCAACCTGATATTTACTATCTCTACAGAGTTCCCAGGCTGCAGCTTCATGCTACATGGACTTCCTCAACATAACTGCTATGTTAGTTTTTCATTACTATTACAAAATACCTGAGATAATCATCTTTTAGGGAGAAAAGGTTTACTCTCAGTTTCAGAGGCTTCATCCCATGATCGGTTAATCCAGTTGCTTTGGGGCCTGTGGGGAGGCAGCACCTCACGGTGGGAACACGTGGTGAAGAAAGCTGCCCATTTCATGGTGTCAGGAGAGCAGAAGAGAGAGACAGGGAGGGTCCCAATATCCCATTCAAGGCCATGCCCCAAAGACCTAACTTTCTCCCATTAGGCTCTACCTTCCAAAGGTTCTACCACCCCCAATAGAGCCACGGGCTGGGGACAAAGTCTTTAACACATGGGCCTTTGGGGGACACTTATCCAAACCACAGCAGCTGTTTGTGTCATCAAAGCAACAACAGTCTGTGCTCCTGGCTACTGAGGCAGGTCTTATAGGACCCAACCTCCTCAGGAATGGCCGTCTAACACCGTCAGCACATGCTGTGGTCAGAAGCAGGGTCACAGATCTGGTCCACACAAGGGGCAGAGGATTTCACAAAGATGTGGATACCAGGAGGTGGAAAGCCACGGTCACCTCAGGGACTGCCTGCCACAGTACAGCGCTGATGGCCCCTCGGCTGTGGGTCACGAGACGTTCAATGCTGTGTAGACCAGTGTGGGCACAGGCTGCTGGTTGGCGCCTGCTCTTCCCCTGCCGGCTGCTGCCCAGGGGGGGCTACTGTAGGTACAGGACACCAGGCTGGGGGTTTCCTAGGAGCCAGCAAGGAGCCGATATTTCCTTTCACTGTCCCCTTCCCAAACTCACTGTGTGACCTCAGCAGGTGGCTGTGCCTCCCGCACCTGGATGTTCTCAGCTGCAGAACAGGGCTCTAGTGGCAGAAGCCTCGTGGGTGGCTGTGGGGACATGATGTTGAGGAAGGGTGCAAGTTTTAACCACGCCTCCTGAGGGCCAAAAGGGTTTATCATCATCATCATCGTATCCTTGGCCCCTGCCTCCCAGGGAGTCCCCGTGAATTCTCGGGGGCCTTCCCCTCGTCCTGCAGGAACCTGAGAGTCTCTGGGTACCAGGCCAAGCGTTCTGGTGCCTGGGGGGTGCTCTGCCCTGTCCTCCAGGACCCCAGGGCTGCCCTGGGAGAGTCTCAGGTGTGTCCTGTCTCTGCTCCACAGTGAGGTTTAGAGCCATGAACTTTAAAAGGCATTCCTGTTTCCTCTCTCGCCCGGCACCCTGCTCGACAGTGTGAGCATTTCTGGGATCAGCCAGGCCTGGTGACTCCCATGCAGAGCCAGGCCTGGCACCTTGTCCCTTTGGTGGTTCTGAGGGGGCTTCCTCCACTGCAAAAGCCCGGCAACATGAAGGGTGTTCAAGCCACCCTGGGCCCAGACTTGGGGCACGGTGGCTTGAAGCCTGGGGCAATGAACAAGCAGGAGGGGCCGGGCAGGCCGGGAGGACCTGGAGACGGCCCATTTGCACGCGCCGTGTTGTCCTTGGAGAGTGGATTGAGAGGAGGTCGCGACTGACCACACCTGATACTCCCCCGAGACCAGCGGGGTGCCATCCCTCACGCTGCAGCAGGGCAGGGCCTGCTGTTGCCCAGGGCCCGTTGTGGCCCACAGGGCATCTCAGAGGGGGGCGTGGGTGGGCACGGGGTGGGCAGGAGCTCTCTGTGGGACAGCGGAGGCCATAAAGGAACAGGAAGCCGGGTCCCCTTGGGCAAGCAGGCTCGCTTTATTTCACCAGCAGGACGGAGTTCTTCCTCTTGTCCCAGGCAGGACGGAAGACCCTGAAGAGAAGCCCGGCCAGGGCCAGGACGAAGACCATGAGCAGCATCAGCTTCAGCCCCTTGAGAACCGAGTCGGCCTCCTTGGGCGGGACCAGGACCTTGCCCACCTGCCACTGCTGCTCCTCCTTCTTGTTCTGCTCCTCCAAGGCCTCGGGACCCACCACGGGGCTGAACTGGGCCATGAACTCCTGGTGGACGTAGCACTTGTACGTGGCCGGCTGGAAGATCTGCAGCTGCCTGCCGCCGGTGGAGGTGTCCAGGACGGTGTTCATGCCCTGGCCGATCAGCTGGCCCCGCCAAGTTAAGGGGATGCCGTTGACTTCCCACATGATGGGCCTGCGGGGAGGACAAGGTCAGGGCCACGCCCCGAGAGGAAAGGCGCTGCCTCTACAGGGAGGTGGCTGGGCGGTGAACAGGGGAGGGCGGGCCGTGCCTTGGGAGCCCCAGAGCGCCACCCCTTCCTGGCTGGGTGACCTGAGCCAAGGCCTCTGTCCCTTCCCACCTCTAACCATGGAAACATAATCAAGCATCGCACTTTTCATTGAGTTATTTGGAGACATCAGCAAGACCACTCCCTAACTGGTCCCCTGTGTCCCCTCACCTACCTGAATTCACCTCCTCCCCTCCCCCGAGTCATCTGCCCATCCCACAACATGCCCAGGGCGTCCAAAGAACAGACGGTGTCCCAGATGTCCCTCAGACATGCTGGGTGCCCTCTGCCTCAGGACCTCTGGCCTGGCTGTTCCCTCTGCCTGGAACTCTGTTCCTCGCTCCATCCACATGGTTCCTTTGCCTCCTTTTGGTCTTGGATGCAATGGCATTGTCTCTGAGAAGCCTTCCCTGACCCATTTCCAATTTCCATGTCCTCCTCTCCCTTTGACTCTTAACATCATCTAAAATATTGTGTTTTATTTGTTCTGAAATAAAAATACAGTGGTTGCTGCAAGAGGGCGAGGGCGGTGGGTATGTCTGCTCAGTACCGGGTCCCAGGCCCCGAGGACCGTGCTTGGCACATCAAGGAACAGGCCCCCAGCAAGCCTGGTGCAGCTGTGGCGGAAGGACAGAGTATCCCAGGGGACAATATCCCAGTCTCCTCATGAGGCCAAGACCCAGCAGTGAGCCCTGGACTGTCACTGGCCCTTTTAAACATCACAATGGCACCCTGGGGCTGGGGTCAGCCAGGCCTCAGGCGCTGACCACTCCTTCCCCCACCAGATTGATACCCTCCCCAGGACTCGGTGTGACTGTACTTGGAAGCTGGGCTATTTCCGAGGTGACTAGGTAAAAACGAGGTCATGCTGGGGTAGGGTGGAGTCCTCCTGGAAGAGGAGGCTGGACAGGGAGGTCAGACCTACAGGAAGAAGGCCGAGAGGCGACGGCCAGATGCAAAGACTGGAGCAACACGGGGACAAGCGTCAGGATCTCTGGCTGCCACCAGCCGCCGGGAAGAGGCAGGGAAGGACTGAGGTGGTGCCCGGCCCCACGGACACCTGGGTTCAGGCTCCCAGCCTCAGGGAAGGCAAGAGAATAAATGTCCACTGTTGTAAGCCACCCAGTCCAGGGTACTCTGTGCATCACGAATGTGACCCCAGTCTACGGATGAGGAATCCGAGGCTCCGAGGGGAAGCCCTGGGCCCAAAGTCACCTAACTGGAAAATGGCAGAATCGGAACTGCGAACCCCAGGTTGGCGGAATCCAGAGCCCAAGATCAAAATCTCACCAGAAAGGCCGTCCCCTCCGTCCCCTCCGTGCCTTAGAAACAAGGGCATGTGGTGGTCTCCCTGTGCCGTCCCTCCCTTCTTATCTCATTCCCTGGGCCTGGGACCTGGGAACTCCTCATGTGACACGGGAGAGGGGTCCGCACTCCGTTCCTGCCTTCCTGAACTGGCTGGTCTCAGGAAAGAGGCCGTGGCTTTTATACTTAGAGGAGGAGGGAGGGGGACAACAGGGTCCCAGAGCGAGGGGAAGTCACAAGTGGACCATACAAGAGGACCCAGTGCAGGTGCTGAGCCCAGATCCCACAGAGCTCGTGTCTGCCGAGGACCGAGATGCAGATCAGCCTCCACCTGACCACGGCCCCAGGCAATCAGGAGCTGCCCGCCCCGGGCCTCTGCAGAGGGTAGGACACCCCACGGCCAGTCCACAGGGCTTAGGGTCTGCACGGCCACCACGCTCTGGGCAAGGATCACACTTCCAAGCCTCAGTTTCCCCATCTTAAAAAATGGCCTCCTTGGTGTCCCCACCTCCTGAGCCAGGAGAGTGGACTGGGAGAGGACATTGTCCTGGGGTGGCCGCCGATGCTGCTGGGCATCTACTGGGGGAGGGGTGGGAAGCGGGGATGGGAAGAGGAGGTGCTGGGCAGATTTCCCAGGGGCTCGGGGCAGGAAGGCCAGGACATGAGAGTGAGCTCTGGGAAACGGGCACTGAAGGACAACTGGGGGCCACTGTCCTGTCCTCTAGGGCCTTGCTGGCCCTTCTAGATGACTCAGGGGCCTCTCAGAAGCAACCCACCCCCCGCCCAGATTCATGGGCAGCCCGTTGCTCTGCCAGGGCTCCTCCCAGCCCACTCTGGCCACCTGGGCTGTGTCCCCTGGGCTCAAGCCTGAGGACCCCTGAGCTGGCCGGGCCGGCCTGCACAGAACCCCTTCCCTCCCTGCACAGAGGAACCACAAAGACTGCCCGGCCGGGGGCCAGGACCGTGCTAGTGACCAGGTCCTATCACCTGTAGATGGATCCTAAGGAGCAGGTGAGCCACAGAGCTTCCGACTCCTTGCTGAAACTGAAACTGTCAAAGATGGTGTACTCGTGGTGGTAGGAGTGTTGAGGGTCGCAGGGCACCAAACAGGCTTCCACCTGCATCTCGGGCCGCAAGCGGTTGGACTTCAACTTGGCCTGTCCCAGAAAGATCCCACAGGGGACGGGCTCCTCCTGGGGCTCCTGGATGTAGCAGTAGCCCAAGCGCTTGCGCTCCCCGGGCACGTTGCAGCGGTTACAGTCCTGCCAGGGCTCCCAGTGCGTGAAGACCGTCTCCTGACGACCCAGTTCCAGGGACTCGTTGTGCAGGGGATCTTGGTCCAGGCTTTTGTGTGTGATATGCAGGGAGCTGACATCCTGAAAATCAATCTCGTACTGTGTCTCTTGGGTGCCATTCTTGTTCCAGCAGCTGTAGAGGCCGGTCTGGGAGGGCAGAGGGTCTCTAATGAGAAGGTGACCTATGGGCGTCGTGACCATATTGGAAACACTGGTGTTGGTGGTGGTCCAGCCACTCCTGGTCTGCAGGAAGAAGTAGTACCAGTGTGCCCCAGCAGAGCTGCATTGCAGGAGTACGTCGTTGCTGGACAGCAGGGCCTTCTGGCATTGCTTGCCATGGGGACAGCTGATAAATTTGTAGATCCCCCGCACTGGGACAGCAAAGCTGAGCAGCAGCCACAGGGTACTCAGCATGGTGGACTGAGGCTGTGGCAGCGGGCTAAGCCCCACTCTGGTCATTGTGAGGTCACTCACAAACTCAGACCTCAGCCCTGAGCAGCAAGATGAATGGCAATCTACCGCAGGGGGCTGTGAGGTCACCATCCCCTTTTGATTTGTGTCCAGTTGACAACCCCATTTAATTTCTGTTCTCAATCTTCTGTTTTGCTGAGACAGGAAGAAACTTTTTTTTTTATTTTTAATTTTTTATTGTGGGTTGTTCAAAACATTACAAATTTCTTGACATATTCCACACTTTGAATGGAAGAAACTTAATTGATCTCTTCAGGGTTTTCCCTACCACCTACCTCAACTTGGCTCTCCCAAGAGGTGAATTTACATTGCCAGGGATGGTCAAGAATTTTAGAGGACCCGGACTGATTGATCCGTGCGGCCCGCCCCGCGGCTACAGACGGCAGGGCACCACCAAGAAGCAACCAGCAAGCAGGAAGAAACATTGCTGCAGATTCTGTGGAATCCTGCCGGCTGAGCACCCACTGAGCCCCAGGCTGAGTTTGGGATTTCAAACGGGGAAGGAAGCGGTACAGTTCTATCCCCCACAACGGAAACTCCACCAAGGAAACCAGCGGCCACCATCTTGGAGAGCTGAAGTAACCACCACCACTCTCCGACAGATTGCCACAATAAAACAGGTGTGTGTTACTCAGCTCAGCTCCCATACAGCGGGGAATTCGAATAAAATCTTTCCTAGGCTTTCCGGGGGTGGGATTATCAGAGCGAGCCTGCATAAAGACGCGGGGAAAACTAGAGACACCTGACCTTCAACTCCCCCTCCCATTAGTGGGGAAAACGAAACCTGTCTAGCCAGAGCTGGGGGAAGGGCAAGCGGAAAAAAACAAAACAATAGAGTGCTGGGGTTCCCAATAGACACCCTCCACACCCAACAAACGGCAGGCCCAGAGTACAGTTTGAACTGCCGAGAGGCATCACTCAGGGGAAATCAGGTCTAGCAGGAGAAACCAGGACTAGCAGGAGAAACCAGGGGACTAGAGGCCAGGCCTTCGCGACTGGGCGGCTGGAGACCGCACGCCCTCCGGCGACAGTCCACCCGCTGCCCGCGTGACTGGGCGGCTGGAGAATGCCCACCGCTGGCGACCGACCGCGCGACTGGGTGGCTAGAGATCGCCCGCCCGCCGGCAACAGCCGGCCCGCTGCCCGCGTGACTGGGTGGCTGGAGACCGCCTACACGCCGGCAACCTATCGCCCGCCAGCTGCCCACGCGACTGGGCGGCTGGAGACCGCCCGCCCGCTGGCGACAGCCCACCCGCTGCCCCTGCGACTGGGCGGCTGGAGACCACACGCCTGCCGGCGACCGATCGATCGCCGGCTGCCCGCGCAACTGGGTGGCTGGAGACCGCCCGCCCGCCGGCGACAGCCCACCCGCTGCCCGCGCGACTGGGCGGCTGGAGACCGCCCGCCCGCCAGCGACCAGGAGCTGAAACCAACCAGAGACAGTCCAGTCCCACCCCCCCATTCGGACACCCCGGCAAGGAGCCTGGGGCCAGCCATAGCAGAGAGGTGACATCACTGGAGCTCGGCCGTCGGAATTCCTTCCCAGCGGATTCCACTTTAGCAGGCATAGTCTACCAACACAAAGGAGAGACAACAGAGATATACAAAACCAAAACAAATCTATAGAAGAGAGCAGAAACACAGCAATCAAATATAGCTGGAAAGTAACGTGAACATCATGAAAAAACAAGGGAAAAAAGGAGTACAAACAATGCAGGACAACTTAAATCTACAGGAGGACCTAGAAGCATCAGAAACAGGGATAGGGAAAGAACTCAAGGCATACCTAACTCAGATGGAAAGGAATATTAGAGAAGATATGAGGCAGCAAGTCCAAGCAATAAAAGTATATTTTGAAAATGAATTAAACAAACAAATTCAAATGGCAAAGAATGAGCTTTACCAGGAGATAGAGATCTTAAAAAAAATCAAACAGTAATCCTAGAAATGCAGGAAACTATAAACCAAATTAAAAACTCAAATGAGAATATTACAAATAGACTAGATCAAGTAGAAGTCAGAACATCAGATAATGAAAACAAAGTTTATCAACTTGAAAAGAATACAGTCAACACAGAAAAGATGCTTAAATCCCACGAGCAATCTATTCAAGAGATATGGGATGTCATAAAAAAACCAAATTTGAGAGTCATCGGGATAGAAGAAGGCATAGAGATTCAAACCAAAGGAATGGACAACATATTAAACGAAATAATTCTAGAAAACTTCCCAGAGATGAAAGATGGAATGGATTGCCAAATCCTGGAAGCCTACAGGACCCCAAACATTCAAAACCGTAATAGACCAACTCCAAGACATATAATTATGAAGATAGCCAACATACAGAACAAGGAGAGAATATTAAAAGCTACGAGAGAAAGGAGGCAGATTACATTCAGGGGTAAACCAATTAGGTTAACGACTGATTTTTCATCACAGACTTTGAAAGCGAGAAGATCCTGGAACAATGTATTTCAAATGCTGAAAAATAATGGATTCCAACCAAGAATACTGTATCCAGCAAAATTAAGCTTCAGATTTGACAATGAAATTAAAATCTTTCACGATAAACAAAAGCTAAAAGAATTCGCAGCCAGAAAACCAGCACTGCAAAGCATTTTGAGCAAAATACTACAAGAAGAGGAATTGAAAAATAGCGCCCAAAACTAACAGCAGGAGGTATCTCAGTAAAGGGGGAGGAAAATAACCAAAAAGTAAAAACTAGCCAAACTAAAATAAAAAAATAAACAAACATGACTGGAAGTACAAATCATATTTCAATTGTAACCTTAAATGTTAATGGCCTAAACTCACCAATCAAGAGACATAGGCTAGTAACCTGGATCAAAAAAACAAATCCAACAATATGCTGCCTTCAGGAGACTCATATGATAGGAAAAGACATACACAGGCTGAAGGTAAAAGGTTGGGAAAAATCATACCACTCGCATGGCCCTCGGAAGCAAGCAGGAGTGGCCATACTCATATCGAATAAAATCAACTTCAAACCTAAGTTAATCAAAAGGGATAAAGAAGGACACTATATACTGTTAAAAGGAACCATCCACCAACAAGATATAACAATTATCAATTTATATGCACCAAACAATGGAGCTGCAACGTTCATAAAACAAACTCTCCTCAAGTTCAAGAGTCAAATAGACTACAACACAATAATTATGGGTGACTTCAACACACTGCTCTCGCCATTAGACAGATCCTCTAGACAAAAGCTGAATAAAGAAACTATAGAACTCAATAGCACAATCAATAACCTAGACTTAACCGACATATATAAAATATATCAACCATCACCAAGTGGATACACGTTCTTCTCAGCAACACATGGATCCTACTCAAAGATAGACCATATATTATGTCACAGGGCAACTCTTAGTAAATATAAAGGCGTGGAGATAATACCATGCACCACATCTGATCATAATTGAATGAAACTGGAAATCAATGATAAAAGAAGGAAGGAAAAATCCTACATCATATGGAAAATGAACAACATGCTACTGAATGATCAATGGGTTACAGAAGACATAAAGGAAGAGATAAAAAAATTCTTAGAGACAAATGACAATACAGACACAACATACCAGAATCTATGGGACACAATGAAAGCAGTTTTAAGAGGGAAATTCATTTCTTGGAGTTCTTCCCTCAAAAAAAGAAAAAACCAACAAATAAATGAACTCACACTACACCTCAAAAACCAACAACAGCAAATGTAGTAGAAGACAAGAAATAATTAAAATTAGAGCAGAAATCAACAAAATTGAAACAAAAAAAACCATTGAAAAAATTGATAAAACTAAAAGTTGGTTCTTTGAAAAAATAAATAAGATCGACAGGCCCTTAGCCATGCTAACGAAGAGAAGAAGAGAGAGAACTCAAATTACTAACATACGGAATGAAAAAGGCAATATCACAACAGACACTACAGAAATACAGAAGATAATTAGAAAGTATTTTGAAACCCTATATTCCAATAAAATAGAAGATAGTGAAGATATCGATAAATTTCTTAAGTCATACGATCTGCCCAGATTGAGTCAGGAAGACACACACAATTTAAACAGACCAATAACAAAGGAAGAAATAGAAGAAGCCATCAAAAGACTACCAACCAAAAAAAGCCCTGGACTGGATGGGTATACAGCAGAGTTCTACAAAACCTTCAAAGAAGAATTAATACCAATACTTTTCAAGCTATTTCAAGAAATAGAAAAAGAAGGAGCTCTTCCAAATTCATTCTATGAGGCCAACATCACCCTGATCCCGAAACCAGACAAAGACACTTCAAAGAAAGAAAACTACAGACCAATATCTCTAATGAACTTGGATGCAAAAATTCTCAATAAAATTCTGGTGAATCAGATACAAAAACACATCAAAAAAATTGTGCACCATGATCAAGTAGGATTCATCCCTGGGATGCAAGGCTGGTTCAATATACGGAAATCAATAAATGCTATTCACCACATCAATAGACTTAAAGACAAGAACCATATGATCATCTCGATAGATGCAGAAAAAGCATTCGACAAAGTACAGCATCCCTTTATGTTCAAAACACTAGAAAAATTAGGGATAACAGGAACTTACCTCAGGCTAGCATCATCCTAAATGGAGAAAAACTGAAGGCATTCCCTCTAAAATCTGGAAGAAGACAGGGATGCCCTCTATCACCACTTCTATTCAATTTAGTTCTTGAAATACTAGCCAGAGCAATTAGACAGACAAAAGAAATTAAAGGCATAAAAATAGGAAAAGAAGAACTTAAATTATCGCTATTTGTGGATGACATGATAATATATTTAACAGACCCAAAAGGGTCTACAAAGAAACTGCTAGAGTTAATAAATGAATTCAGCAAAGTGGCAGGATATAAAATCAACACGCATAAATCAAAGGCATTCCTGTATATCAGCAACAAAACTTCTGAAATGGAAATGAGGAAAACCACTCCATTCACAATATCCTCACAGAAAATAAGATACTTGGGAATCAACCTAACAAAAGAGGTGAAAGATTTATATAATGAAAACTACAGAACCCTAAAGAGAGAGATAGAAGAAGATCTTAGAAGATGGAAAAATGTACCCTGTTCATGGATAGGCAGAACTAACATCATCAAAATGGCAATATTACCCAAAGTTCTCTACAGGTTTAACGCGATGCCAATCAAAATCCCAACGGCATTTCTTATAGAAATAGATAAAGCAATCATGAAATTCATATGGAAAAACAAAAGACCCAGAATAGCAAAAGCAATTCTAAGCAGGAAGTGTGAATCTGGAGGTATAGCGATACCAGAGTTCAAACTGTACTACAGAGCAATAGTAACAAAAACAGCATGGTACTGGTACCAAAACAGGCAGGTGGACCAATGGTACAGAATAGAGGACACAGAAACCAATCCACAAAATTACAACTTTCTTATATTCGATAAAGGGGCCAAAAACATGCAATGGAGGAAGGATAGCATCTTCAACAAATGGTGCTGGGGAAACTGGAAATCCATATGCAACAAAATGAAACTGAATCCCTTTCTCTTGCCATGCACAAAAGTTAACTCAAAATGGATCAAGGAGCTAGATATCAAATCAGAGACACTGCATCTGATAGAAGAAAAAGTTGGCTACGATCTGCATACTGTGGGGTCGGGCTCCAAATTCCTTAATAGGACGCCCATAGCCCAAGAGTTAATAACAAGAATAAACAAATAGGACTTACTTAAACTAAAAAGTTTTTTCTCAGCAAGAGAAACAATAAGAGAGGTAAATAGGGAGCCTACATCCTTGGAACAAATTTTTACCCCTCACACTTCAGATAGAGCCCTAATATCCAGAATATACAAAGAACTCAAAAAATTACACAATAAGATAACAAATAACCCAATCAACAAATGGGCCAAAGACCTGAACAGACACTTCACAGAGGAGGACATACATTCAATCAACAAGTACATGAAAAAATGCTCACCATCTCTAGCAGTCAGAGAAATGCAAATCAAAACCACCCTAAGATACCATCTCACTCCAGTAAGATTGGCAGCCATTATGAAGTCAAACAACAATAAGTGTTGGCGAGGATGTGGGGAAAAGGGTACACTTGTACATTGCTGGTGGGACTGCAAATTGGTGAGGCCAATTTGGAAAGTAGTATGGAGATTCCTGGGAAATCTGGGAATGGATCCCCCATTTAACCCAGCTATCGCCCTTCTCGGACTATTCCCTGAGGATCTTAAAAGAGCTCACTATAGGGATACTGCCACATCAATGATTATAGTGGCACAATTCACAATAGCTAGACTGTGGAACCAACCTAGATGCCCTTCAATAGATGAATGGATAAAAAAAATGTGGCATCTATACACAATGGAGTATTACGCAGCACTAAAAAATTACAAAATCATAGAATTTGCAGGGAAATGGATGGCATTAGAGCAGATTATGCTAAGTGAAGCTAGCCAATCCCTAAAAAACAAATGCCAAATGTCTTCTTTGATATAAAGAGAGCAACTAAGAACAGAACAGGGAGGAAGAGCATGAGGAAAAGATTAACATTAAACAAAGACGAGTGGGGGGAGAGAAAGGGAGAGAGAAGGGAAAGCATATGGAAATGGTAGGAGACCCTCAATGTTACACAAAATTACATATAAGAGGTTGTGAGGGGAAAGGGGAGAACTGAACAACAGCAGATGAGGTAGAGAGGGAAGATGGGAGGGGAGGGGAGGGTGGATAGTAGGGGATAGGAAAAGTAGCAGAATACAACAGTCACTAATATGCCATTATGTAAAAATGTGAGTGTGTAACCGATGTGATTCTGCAATTTGTATTTGGGGTAAAAATGGGAGTTCATAACCCAATTGAGTCAAATGTATGAAAGATGATATATCATGAGCTTTGTAATGTTTTGAACAACCAATAAAAAAAAAGAAATATGGCAGGAAATATAAAAAAAAAGAATTTTAGAGTGTCACACTCGAACACTCAACACATTTTTCCTGAATAGGTACTAAGTTCCAATTATGCTTCTTAGCACTTGGGACACAGCAGTGAACAGATCCTACCTGATTAGTGTTCTGAATTCCAACACTTCTCCCACAAACCCTATCTCTCTAGACATGCTGGCCCCCTTCAGTTTCTAAACATATTATTTAAGCTGAGGGACTCCTGCCTCAGGACCTTTGCACATACTAGCTCCTGCCTCTTTCCCTAGATAGCTGCATAATTCAATTCATATTAAACAAACATTTTTATAAGTTGTTCCCTTTTCAAATCTTTTCCTCAACTCCTTTTCAGACCTGAAAATAAAAATTATTGTGTGGGCTTGATTTTCTGCCATTCACCCGTCTTACAGATGTTCACTAAATGTCTATGGTGTGCCAGCCATTACTCACTCTAACCATAGCAGTGAGCAGGTTAGACAGAGCCTCTCCCTTTCTTAAGCTCGTATTCTAGTGGAAAAAAGATAGGCAATAAACACAATGACACATATAATTAATTCCACTACTCACCGCAGCTATGAAATGTAGTTGCCAGGAACACTAAAAACACGTGAATATTGAATAATCGCCCCAAAGAGAAATATGGGTTAAGTTCCTCTGAGCCCCTGGTCATAACATTTTTTGACAACCAATCAATATGAGTGACCCTGTTTTTGTGTGCATTTTTGTTTAAAGGCAATAATCACTTAATACGTATTGTTGGTTTGTTGACATTGAACTCTGGTAGCACTAAGACTCCTGAGCAAAGTTTATAAAACGTGTGTGTTTTTTTCTTTTTCCCTTTTTTTGTTACTGAGAAATTGAACTCAGAGTTGTTCTACCATTGCCTTAGATCCCCACCCATTTTTTATTTTTATTTTTTATTTTGAGACAAGGTCTTGTTAAGTTGCCCAGGCTGGCCCCAACCACATGAGCCTCCTGTCTCAGCTTCAGAGTTGCTGGGATTATAGGTGTGCACCACCGTGCCTGGGACACATGTTTTCTTAAACACGCGTATCACAGCCTTCTTGCACTTAGGAATACTAGACTACACTCTGGCACTCTGTTGGGGAGCCACTTTGAACAGCAAAATTACCAGAAAAGCACAAAATGGTGAAAATCATGGACTAAATAGATCACCAAAAAGTTGCTTCTGAACAGCACGCAAGCTGGAATGAGAAGGCCGAGTGTCACCTTGTTTGACCTTGGGCTGGGAATATTAAACACTTTGGGTGACTCAGAGTTCTCACCACCCTGCACATGATGGCAGATGACCATGAACACACTATGCGCATGGATTTCAAAGTTACAAATAAAATCCAGTGAATAGGAAGCAAATTTGCAAATACACAATCTGCAAATAACGAGAACTGACTATAACCATGACTGCTCAAAAAAAAGCTGGCAGGGAAAGGAATAGGAATTGAAAGAATAGTGTGCGGGTGAGAGCTGTTTTAGGCAGAATAGCAGGCCCTTTCTGAGGATGTGAGGTTTCCCAAACAACTGGATAGAATAAGACAAGGAGCCTCATGGCTTCCTGGTGAGTGTATCCAAAGGGCACGGAAACCAGAGTGGACAAGGGAGGAGTGGACAAGGGAGAGGTGGTGAGGTCAGGGGTTCATCTAGGTCTTTGCTAAGGTCTCTACTTGTCTCCTTATGGTTTCCAGTCACACCCCTGCCCCCTGCAGGGCCAAGACTACAAGCAGTAGTTGAAGAGATGTGAACTAAAAACATTCCAAAAATTGATGAAAGACATTAAACCACAAATCCAAGATCTTTGACTCTCACACAGGATGAACATAAATGAAACCTACCTAGGTACACGGTAGTAAAAGCACTGCTGAAAAACAAAGAGAAAACTCTTTTAAATACCAGAGGAGAAAAAGATGATTATTTTCAAAGCAACAAATATAAGATTTTGATTGAGTTTTAAACAGAATAACCAAAGCTAAAAACGATGGAATGATGTCATCGAGGCACTAAAAGAAGATAAGTGCCAACCTAGAAATCTATGCCACAGTAATGATATTCTTCAAAGATGGAGGCAGAGTAAATATTTTTCAGGTGAAAGCTGAGAAAAGTCACCACGACAGAGCACATGCGAGGTAATACTAAAGAGGATTCTCCTGGCAACAGAAAAAATGATCCCAAATGGAAGCAAAGTAACGCAAGAATGAAAATCACCAGAAGAGCAAAGAAGTAGATAAAGGGAGTGACTTTTTTTAATGACTTCTTTTTGTAGCTTTATTTTTTATGTGGTGCTGAGGATTGAACCCAGGGCCTCACACATGCTAGGCAAGCGCTCCACCACTAAGCCACAGCCCCTGCCCAAAATGGAATGTTTTAAAAACAATTTCTTGTCAGGTGTGGTGTTGCATGCCTGTAATCCCAGCACCTAAGGAGGCTGAGGCAGGAGGATCTTGAGTTCAAAGCCAGCCTCAGCAAATTAGCAAGGCCCCAAGCAACTCAGTGAGATCCTGTCTCTAAGTAAAATACACACACACACACACACACACAAAGGCGGGGGCAGGGGCTGGGAACGTGGCTTTGTGGTTAAGTACCCCTGAGTTCAATCCCTGGTACAAAAAAAATTTTTGTAGAATTTAAAACATGTAAAATAAAATTAGAGCACCACACAGAAGGGGAAAAGAGTTGTAAAATTTCTGGGAAAAGGTACAAGTGCAAGTTTATATTATATTTTAATGAGTTGGGATGAGTGCTGTAATTTCTAGAGTAAATAATAAGATAATGCATATCTGATAAGCTAAAACAGGAGGAAATGGATAATAATAACAAATACTTTTCATAGCTAAAGAAAAGGGAAAATAAAGAACAGACAAAAACAAGCAGAAAACAAATAGCAAGATGGTAGATTAAAACCCAAGCCTGTCTGTAATTACATTAACTGCAAAAGAGTGAATATTCCAACTCAAAGCAAAGATTTCCATACTTAATAGCAAAACAAGTCTAAATATACACTGCTTAAAATAGATTTCTTTTTAAAAATTTTCTTGACGCTGCTGCAGATAGACCTCAGGGCTTCACACGAGACAGGTAACTGAGCCACATCCCCAACCCTGGGTTTATTTTAAATAAAGGAATGTGGAAGAGTTGAAAGTGAAAACATGGTGAAATATCACGTGAAAACTAACCCAAAAATCCCCAGCTAAATCAATAACAGAAAGTAGACAAGAAAACCTAGAGTATTAATAGTCAATGAGACATTTTATAAAATGGTCAATCCAATAGGTAGATATTAACAATCCTAAGTTTGTAAGAACTAGAAATATATAAAGCGAAACCATGACAGTTTAAGTGTAGAACTAGACAAATCCGCAATCACAGTTGGAAATTTTAACATACATTTCTCAGTAACTGACAGAACATGCTAACAAAAACTCAGTAGAGATGCAGAAGACTTGAACCACATGATAAACAAATGACCTAATTCATGCATATGGAAAACTGCACTCAGCAACTGCACAACATACATTCTTTTCATATGCATGTGAAACATGTGCCTAAGAAAACCATATTCTAGGCCATAAAGTAAGTCTCAATAAATGTTTAAAATTGGATCATATTTTTTGTCTGTGGAATTAAATTGGACCTAAATAACAAAAAAGAAAACAAGAACTTGTACAGATATCTACAAATTATGCAATATAATGTCTGAATAACCAATGGGCCAAGAGAAATCACAACTGAAGATAGAAAGTAATTTTTAACTGACTATTGATAAAAATATAACCTGTCAAAACTTTTGGGATGCAGGGAAGTTGTGCCTAAGTGAAATTTATGGCCTAAATACAAGTTTAATGGAAAAGGATGAAAAGTAGTAATCTCAGGAAGCACCTTAGGTAAAGAACAATGTTTAACCCAACAAACACAGAAAAGGAAATAATAAACCAGAAGCCAAAGAAATAGAAAATGAAAGCACCATAAAGGAAAACAAACAAAGCACATTTGGTTCTTTGAAAAGATGGATGAGGTTGTTTTTTTTTTATTTTTATTTTTTTTTATTTTTTATTGTTGGCTGTTCAAAACATTACATAGTTCTTGATATATCATATTTCACAATTTGATTCAAGTGGGTTATGAGCTCCCATTTTTACCCCATATACAGATTGCAGAATCACATCAGTTACACATCCATTGATTTACATATTGCCATACTAGTGTCTGTTGTATTCTGCTGCCTTTCCTATCCTCTACTATCCCCCCTCCCCTCCCCTCCCCTCCCCTCCCCTCTTCTCTCTCTGCTCCCTCTACTGACATTCATTTGTCCCCCTTATATTATTTTTCCCCTTCCCCTCACTTCCTCTTGTATGTACTTTTGTATAACTCTGAGGGTCTCCTTCCATTTCCATGCATTTTCCCTTCTCTCTCCCTTTCCCTCCCACCTCTCATCCCTGTTTAATGTTAATCTTCTTCTCATGCTCTTCGACCCTACTCTGTTCTTAGTTACTCTCCTTATATCAAAGAAGACATTTGGCATTTGTTTTTTAGGGATTGGCTAGCTTCACTTAGCATAATCTGCTCTAATGCCATCCATTTCCCTGTAAATTCTATGATTTTGTCATTTTTTAATGCAGAGTAATACTCCATTGTGTATAAATGCCACATTTTTTTATCCATTCATCCATTGAAGGGCATCTAGGTTGGGATGAGGTTGTTAAAGCCCTAGAACAAGACTGATGGAGAAAAAAGGGAAAAGGCGTATCTCAGTGATGAAAAGAGAGACAGTACTACAGACCCTATGGATATAAAAAATAATGACAAAATATGATAACTTTTAGCCAAAACTTATGAAAATTTTGACTAAATGGGTAAATTCATGAAAAAAAAAATCAGCAAGGAAAAAAAATGAATAGACCTATATTTACAATGAAAGAGACCAAATCTGCACTTAAAAGCCTGTGCACAGAATCTCCTCTAAGCCCAGGAAGCCTTGCCAGTGAGTTCATCTGAATACTTCTGAGACATTAAGACATGATATCACCTGAGCATGGTGGTGGTGCACACCTGGATTTCCAGCTACTCAAGAGGCTAAGGCAGAAAGATTGCAAGTTTGAGGTCAGCTTCCACAATTTAGTGAGCTCCTGTTTCAAAATAAAAACAAAAAAGAGTGGGATTGTACCTCAAGTGGGAGAGCACCCCTGGGTTCAACTCCTAGTACCATAAAAAATGACATTAATATTATAAAACATTTCCAAAAATAGAAAAAGATGGAACACTTAGAACTTCTATGAGGCCCACATCACCTTGATACCAAAACCAAAGGACATCACAAGAAAAGAAATCTTTAGGAAAATCTCTTTTGTGAACACAGACACAATATCCTAAAAAATAATAGCAAATATTAATTTTATCCAATGATAAAAATAAAAGCAAAAAGAAAAAGAAAGAAAGAAAGAAGAACATCATGACCAAATTGGGTTTATCCCTGTAAGGAAAGTTTGAGTTTACATGTGAACAGCAATTCCTTGATCAGCAATCAATGTAATTCACCACATTGAAATAATAAAGAAAAACATTATTATTATCTCAAGTAGATGCAGAAAATGCATTTGATAAGATTCAACAGCCATCTATGGCTCAAAACTCTGGGCAAACTAGGAATAGAGGCAAATTTTTCTTGATTTAATAAAGTGTTTCTATGAAAACCCAGAGAAAACTGTATTCCATACAAAAATATTAAGAATAAGATAAGTATATCCGCCATAGACTTCTCCGTGTGATATTTTACTAAAAGCAAGTGAATTTAACAAAATACAAGGTCATATACAAATATCAACTATAATGTAAATACAAGTAATATAGAACTCGAAGATGAAATTTTCAGAATTTAATAGTATGAAAAACTAGGAATAAACATAATAAAATATATGTCAGTCATCTACATTAATAATTGCAGATTTTTGAGATATATTAAATGGGATCGTTTACCATATTCAAGGATGGGAAGACAATATTTAATATTGTAAAACAATGATTTACCCCAAATTTATTTAGGTTCAAAATAGTCCCAATTTTTTTTTTAAATAGGATTTGGGGCGGATGAAAACTACATACTGATTCCAAAATTTTTACACCAAGGACCAAGAGTAACCAAGAGAATCTTGCAGAACAATATTGGAACATGTTCACTGGCTAATATCATGACTTATTGAAAAAGCACAATCATTAAGATAATTGAACAGATGGCCTTAGTACAAAGATGGACAAATCATGCTCATCAGGGTCAAGTCAGGAGACAGAAGCCATTCAATTGTCTATGTGGGCAAGAGCAAGGGCCCGAGTGTGTTGGTCTCTAGGTTTTATATTTGAATGGCAGGTGCCCGTGTGGGCAAAGACCAGGTATTTTTAAGCTGTCACACTGTGCCAAGATCACTCACCCAGGGCCCGGCTCAGAGGCAGCATTTGGGAATTCTTGCCCAGTGAACATCTGAGTCAGCCACTGGGCAGACCCCTTCCTGCCCAGACTGACCCTGAAAGCTTATGGGCTGGAAGAAAAAGCCTGATTTTCCACAGGAGGGCAAACCCAGTGGGCACAGGAAACAAAGCTTGGGTGAGGGCCAAAGGTAGGGCTGCCGTCCTGGTCCTGTCACCTGTAGATGGAAGCCAAGGGGCAGGTGAGCCACATGTGGTTGGTCAACTTGCCCAGCTGGTAAATGTCATAGATGAAGAATGGCTGTTTGATTTCCTTGCCGGGGTCACAGGGAACAAGGCATCTTTCCACCTGCATCTCGGGCCGCAAGCGGCTGTATTGCACCTTCTCATCCCTCAGGTAGAGCCAGCAGGGCATGGGTTTTTCCGGGGGCTCCTCAACATAGCAGTACCCCAGGCGCTTGCGTTCGCCTGGCTCCTCACAGCGGTTACAGTCCTGCCAGGGCTCCCAGTGGGTAAAAATAAATACCTCGCCACCTAGGTTCAGAGTTTCATTCTGCAGGGGCTTTTGGCCCAGGTCTTTGTGTGTGATATGCAGGGTGGTGGCATCCTGGAAATCAATCTCATATTCTACTATGAGGGCGTTGGCACTGTCCTCACAGCGAAAGAGGCCTGCCTGCGAGGGTTGAGGCTTGGTCAATTGCAGGCTGCCCCCAGGCAGTTTCTTTATATTAGGCCATGAGTTAAGCAAGAAGATATTCTCCCCAAGAATGGAAGAAAAATACCAGAGTGCCGCCTTATGGTCACAATGCAGGACAATATCATTGCCCGAGAGCAGTGCCTTCTGGCACAGACTCTTGTAGGAACAGCTGATTAACGTCTGGGCCCACAGAATGGGGAAAGAAAAACTAACCAGACACAGGGTGGCCAACATGGTGGACCAACTACAGGCAGAGTCTGGGTGCCACACTGGGCATTGTGAGGTCACCCACAGAACTCAGGAATAATGCTTGGGCAGCGGAATGAACCTTGGCTCAAGGTGCTCCCGGAGTGCCATGTCATGTCCACTCATGTCATCCAGGGGCTGACTAAAGGATGTAGCGTCAAAAACTCAGATGTCCCCAGGAGCTGTAGAGGAAATGAAATGAGTGAGCCTAAGTCAGAAATGAGTGGACTAAAAAGGCAAATTATTCAATATACAATGATAAAATGGGATAAAAGGCCTTCACGTCCACCAAGATGGAGAAGAAGGGGGACACACAGAAATCACTGTTCTGTACCATTCCTAAACCCAGGGAGAAGACATTCTAAGGGCCTCCAGATCATAGATGGAGAGGATTTCTTATTAGCCTCAAACCAGCTCCTTGATAGAGTCAGACACTTCTGAACCATGTTCTCTGAGGTTCATACCTCTAACCTCCAGGGACAGATCTCCCTCCCCATCATCCTCCTTGGATATGTCTGAAGTAGCGTTGGAAGACGTGCCTCCTTGGGACATCATCCGTTTCTCAGTCTACTTTCTGTTCCCCAAAGTTTGATACCTAAGGATTCTTACAAACCTCTAAGCAACTCCCCCCTCTCTCTTTCCTCCTTCTCCCTCTCCCCCTCCCTCTTATTTCTAGGTATCTTCACATGTTTCAGACTTCATCAGAGAGCCATATCCTTCATCTCTATTTCAATGAGGTATTTGTCCACCTGGAAGGATTTCCTGATAGTATCTTAATTTATTCCCAGATTTGGTGAGGGATGAGGTACAGGGGATTGAACTCAGGGGCACTTAACCACTGAGCCACATCTGCAGCTCTTATTTATTTATTTTAAGTTGTCGATAGACCTTTATTTTATTCATATGTGATGCTGAGAAACAAACCCAGTGCCTCACACATGAGCCACATCCCCAGCCCTGTTTTGTATTTTATTTAGAGACAGAGTCTCACTGAGTTGCTT
Source organism: Marmota monax (assembly GCF_021218885.2). NCBI lineage: Eukaryota > Metazoa > Chordata > Mammalia > Rodentia > Sciuridae > Marmota > Marmota monax. The sequence goes on along the minus strand of NW_026692786.1, from coordinate 1,111,950 downwards.
AGCGCCTCTCTGTTGCTAAGACTGGCTTTGAACTTCAGATCCTCCTGCTTCAGCCTCCCAAGCCACTGGGAATACAGGCTTGTGCCACCACACCTGGATATTCCCAGATTTTAACAATGGTTAGTGATGATTCAACCATAATCTTGGTTTTAAACTTGCCAAAAGCTGAGTTCTAATTGGGCTTTCAAAGGATTTCTCAATTTTCAGCCACTTTTGGCCAATATCCACTCCTAATATCCTGTATTCCAACTGCTTCCCCTAAAGCTGCAAGTTCATTAAATACATTACCTGTATTACAAAGTATCTCAGGCAACAGCCTCTGGGTTCTAATAATTTTCCTTGAACCCAAAATGTCTAAGTCAATGCCATCTATTTTTAGTTCTGAGTACAGTAGCCCCCTACTCCTGGCACTCATTTTGGTATCAATCAAGAAAGCCTATTTGCTACTATACTAAACTTCCCCCAAATCTGAGTGACTTTCAAATAGCAAAGGTTGGCTTCTCAGTTATGCTCCATGTCCACTGTGGACAATGGTTCCAGCTCCAAGCTTTACCTCTCTATGCCACACACATTCACTTACTACCCAAATAATTACTGACAACCCACCTTGCACCAGGTACCAAGGATCCAGTTTAAGTCCCTGACCTCCTGATGCTTACAGTCTAGTGGGGATGTATTCGTCGGGTTAGGTTAGATTATCCTATGTAACAAAAGAATTCTGGAATCTTCCTGGCTTAACACAATTCTTTTTTCACACTCCATGTCCCAGTGTTGGTGAGTGGAGCACTCTATTCCACAAGGTCCTTAAAGATACCACTGGGAACACCACTAGTCGCTATGGCAGAAGAAGGGAGCAAACTGAGTCACATACTGGCAATTAACTGCTTTGGCCTGGGAGGCGTCCACCTTAGTTTTGTCAACAGGCCACTAACTAGAATCAACCACCTAGTCCCACCTGACCACAGAGAGGCTGAGAAATGTAGGAATGCACATGGGATATTTGTTGAGTGATACTTGTCTTTACATTGAGAGAAAATAGATGACAAAGAATGACTAACAAAACATCAGATGATAGTAAATTCAGGAAAACAAAAAGTGGGGACAGAGAAATTAGAGATAGAGCCTGTTAAGGTATGTATGCACCCCCCCACCCCAAATGCATATGTCCAAGCCCTAACTCACACTCTCACAGAATGTGACTATATTTGGAAATAGGGTATAAGCAAAAATAACCAACACAGTTTCAGCACCATTATGAAAACACAAAGAACCAGGACGGAAGCAGACCTCAAGCGGATCAGCAAGCTTCCTTTTATTTTGCAGCAGAGTCAATCAATCAATCAGGCATGCTGGGAGCGGGGGTGTGTGTGTGTCATTTTCTGTGTAGGAAAATAACCACCGGTTACAGAAGGAGTCTGAATTTTATAGTTTACAATGAGGATGGTTGAATTATTGGAAACTGAGGCAGAATGTCGATTTGGGCAGGTCAGTGAAAAAGTTGTAAAAAGCCCCAAACTCACTGTCACTGGGAAAAGCTCAGAACTCGGTGTTCCCTGCTTCTCTTCTTCCTCTGGACCCACTGTTACCCAGAGCTTGGCGACTTGCTCTTCTCCTTCCAGGACTCATTGGCAACGGGACAGGGTGAAAGTCCAGGGCCCAGTGTTTCAGTGCCACCCTCCCTGCAGGTCCCACTGTGGTTGGGAAGGGGTGAATGTTTGCTGGTGGTAGAGATGGGAGGACGAACAGGGGAGGGATCAAAGTTTGCTTTCTTTCCCTTGGGGCCCATTGTTACTGGGAAAGGATTTACTGGGAGAGGATTCATGGTTGCCTTCCTCTTCCCTCTTCCTCGGGGTCAGACAGTTTGGGGGAGTTGTCATTTCCCTGCCCTGGGGGTGGTCATATCCTTCAGAGGGAATATAAAAATGCAACTGAATTAAAATGAGATTGCTAGGGTGGGCTCTAGTCCAATGTGATTGACATCCTTATAAGAGGAAAAAAAATTAGGACACAGAGAACACAGATAGAGGGAGACTATGTGAAGACGGAGTGAAAAGCCAGAGAGAATCCTCAGAATGAGACCAAACCTTCCAACATCTTGATCTTGGTCTTTTAGCTTCCAGCACTGTGAAGACATAAATTTCTGTTGTTTAAGTCACCTGGCCTATGGTGTTTATTATAGCATCCCTCGAAAACTAGTATAGAGACTATTGTAAAGGGGGTAGGGAGAGAAGGTCTCTCTAAAGAAGTGATATTTGAGCAGTTCTCCATAAAATGAGCTATGAATATTCCAGGGGAAGCGAAGTCTGGATTAATCACACAGCACATGCAAAGTCCTTCAGGTGGGCACAGGTTTGACATGGGTCAATATCCTAAGACTAGCAAAGTTGGGTTTATTTGATTCACTGCAGGGAGGGAAGAGACCATGGGGAATGATACAGTGTCTCAGAAAGATGAGCTAGAGGAGACCGTGGAATGTGAACTCTGTTATGTGACTTTTGAGAAAAGTCTGAAGATGTGGGGAGTTGCTGGGATGGGGAGCTGCCAGGAAGTATGACTAATTCTGTCTTCTTTAGGAGATAAGAAAAATGGAGCACAGCTTAACTTAAAATGGGTGAAGAAGCAGTCGTCATGCATCATCTGGGATGGGGGATTTTTGATATCTTGTGGTTTGGACAATGTACCTGCTTTGTCTGTGTTCAGACATGATAAAGACCGTTATGGCCAGTCTTAGCAACTCAGCAGGGTTCTGAACAACTTGAGCAACTTAAGGAGACCCTGTCTCAAAATAAAAAATTAAAAATTAAAAGGGCTGGCGATGTGGCTCAGTGGTTAAGCACTCCTGGGTTCAATCCGAGGAGGAGGAGGAGGAGGAGGAGGAGGAGGAGGAGGAGGAGGGGGGGGGGGGGGGGGAGAATTCTATAATAAAAAAACAAACAAACAAACAACTATCCTCTAACAATCAGGGAGAAATTAAGACATCCTCACATCCACAAAAGCTGAAGGAATCTAGTACCACTAGACTTGTCCTATTTAAAAATGCTAACGGGATGTTACTGTTTATCATCCAAAGATAATAAGCAGTAACCCGAGGCCATATGAAGAAGTAAAGATCTTTTGGAAAGTAAATACATGTGCAGTTATAAAAACTAATTTTATTCTAATTTTGGTTTGTGATTTCAGTTTTTATTGCTTACATGATATAAAAGAAAATGTATAAAATAATTATTAACCTTTGTTATCAGAAAAACTCAGGCCACTCCAAGTCCTCTGAGAAAGAGCCACCGGAAGGCTTTGAGCGGAGGCAGGTGATCGACTTAAGTTTTACAGGACTCAGTCGGGAACTTGCCTGGGTCCCGAACCCACCAGCGGGTCTGCAACCTCCAGCGGTTGTGGGGGAAGCGCCTGAGTCGTGTTTCCCAGGATGCGCTCCCCACTTGACGCCACCGGGAGGCAGCAGAGTCGCGCCTAGCGCTGCCCCGGTGGCTGGCAGAGCAGCACCCCGCCCGGGCGCAGGTGGCCAGTCCCAGGGAATTCCTGGGCGGAAACGGATCCCTCGCGCCTCTGCTCGGCCCCTTTAAGAGCCCGAGTTTCCGGAGGTCTGACCTAGGGCGAGGGATGCCCGGGGGCTGAACCACCGGTGGAGGGTAGGGGGAGGCGGGAAGAACTTCCCAAGTAGAATTCTAACTTTTTCAAGGGTTGAGTCCCATCGGGCGTCCCTAGAGGGTCCGAGCTTCCCTTCTAGGGACTTCATTTGATTCTTGAGGTCATCTAACTGGGAGGTGTATGAAGCCCGCAGCGCCTCCCCGCACCGGGGCGGACCGAACCCCACTGGCTGGAAACCCGGGCGCTGCCGGCGCGCGTCTCCCGGGCGGGACGGGCTGAGGCTCGCCCCTCCCCGCAGGGCGCACCTAGGCGGGTCCATCGCCGGCCCCGGAGAGGGGTGTGCGCAGGCAGGGAACAGGTGCGCGGCAGGGCCCGCCCCTCCTAACAGGTGGCTCTCTCCGAGCAGGTCTCTGTTCTCGTGGACCTCGTCCGCTCGGCCTGTTGGGGGCAGGACAGGGCTGCACGAGGCCCGCAGTCTGCGGGCGCCCTCCTGGCGGGCCGGTCACTTGGTTTCGGCCCTGGGGGCAGAGCGCACCTGGGTCAGCCCACTTCCGGGGAGGGAGGCCGAGGAGCCCCACCCCGCCGCCCACCCCGAACCCGGCCGGGGCTCCCACCCTGTGTACCTGGGCCGATCCATTCCCAGGGGCGCGCCGGGGGTGGAGCGGCTCGGAGACGCGCCGTGGGTCTACCCAGTTTCTCCCCGAAAGCTGAAGGCGTGCGCTTCATCCACGTTATTTTTGTTGGTCGAACTCCTCGAGCGCGGCCGGAGAGACTTGGAATAGAGACAAGGAGCGGAAGTGGAAAGGGGAGGAGCGCGCACCCCTCCCGGCCTCGGTGCTCGCCGCGCCCCCTACCCTCCCGGTACTTGGGAGGGGACGCGCGGGGCCGACGCGCCCAGACGGCCGCGATGGCGCGGGTGGCCTGTGGGCATTCCTGGGCGCCCTGCGCCCACCCGGCCGCGGTGGGCTTCTTGTGGCTCTTTTTCAGTACCTGGTGCACAGGTAAGGGACGTGGGGCCTCGGGTGCTGGGGAACAGCCGGAGGGCACCACACGGCGGGGGGTGGATTCAGTTCTCCGCGGCCCGGGAGGTGGGAGAACAAGGGCGAGGCCGGGGGGTGGGTGGGTGCGAAGGCGCAAAAGCTCAGGACCTCCAGATCCGCCGGGTTTGGGGAGACCTCTGCGGTGCCCGAGTGAGGGAATTCCCCACCCTCTCACCGAGCGCTCCCGGCGCCCTGGTCGGAGACAGCAGGAAGTGAAACTCCCGGGATCGTGTGCCCTGGAGCGGCTGGGAGACGGGAACCCTTTGTGGGGTAGCAGTGAAGGACCCCTCGATCACGGGAAAAGCTGAAATGAAATCTTGGGCTTCCCTGGAGAAGGGTTGGGGTAACGGGGAAATGTTAGATTGAGGGGTGAATCCGACGTTTCCTAAAGGAAGGGATCAAGAAGTAGTGCCCAAGCTTCGAGTGGGCGTGGGATGGGGACTTCCCACCACCCCCGGCTCCACCCACCTCGCGCGGGTTCCCTGGTATCTGTGCGTAAGAGACTGGCAAGATGGACTTATGGACCCGAAACCATCTTCCGCAGGCCAGCCCTGAACTGGATTGGATGTTCACCCTGGTGGGGGACAGGGGGCTTTGTCTTTCAGCAAGCATATTTCGGTGTGTGTTTGGGATGACTTTGGGTAGGGTCAGGTGGGATGTTGACAGAAATGTTGTGGGGGCTTTAGCCACTCCAGAGAACGCAGGTCAAACTTCTCCAAAATTCACAAAACCCCGGTAACTTGGAATCCTTGGGAAAGTTCTTTTTGAGCTGAGGTTTTGAGCCCTGGCGCGCCTTGCGGTGGCTATTTGGTCTTGCCCCTACAGGCCACAGAGGGAATGGGCAAGGGAACAGAGGGTAGACTGGGGTGATTCAGAGACCACAGTCTGGAAGGATGGACAAAACATTCCAGTAAAATGGCCATTGACCTCATATCTGCCACTTTTCAACCCCAAGGGTCTATAAAATGGGCATGACTGTCAGAGCTACCTCACCAGGCCTGGGAATTAAAGAACAATGTGTGCCAGGTGCTCTGGACAGCCACACACTTGTGTGGCAAGTGATGTGGTGGCAATGATGTGACTCATTCCTGTTGAAGTTCTTTCCTGAGCTTACAGTGATCCCTACTGACTCTCCTCTTGCCCTCAGCCCCTGCTGGTGGCATCCAGGTGACTGTGTCTGACCCCTACCACGTAGTGATACTGTTCCAGCCTGTGACCTTGCCCTGCACCTATCAGATGAGCTCGACCCTCCCAGAGCCCATCGTAATCTGGAAGTACAAGTCCTTTTGCCGGGACCGCGTTGCTGATGCCTTCTCCCCAGCCAGTGTGGACAACCAGATCAATGCCCAGTTGGCAGCAGGCAATCCCGGCTACAATCCCTACGTGGAGTGCCAGGACAGTGTGCGCACAGTCAGGGTTGTGGCCACCAAGCAGGGCAATGCTGTGACCCTGGGAGACTACTACCAAGGCCGGAGGATCACCATCACAGGAAGTACGTGGGGCCAGGGGGCTGGGAGGTTGGCTTGGGTGGGTGGTGGGGCAGGGTTCCTGGTGCCCAGCCTGGAGTCCCCACCTGGAAGCTGGCAATAGAACCTGAAAGGACCCACAAAGGGAGGAATCCTTCCATCCATCTATTCCTTATCTCCACAACACAGATTTAGTGAGCACCTGCTGTATAGCAGGTACTGTTCTAGGCTCTGGGAACACGGCAGTAAACAAAACCATCCAATCATTTCCCTCATTGGCTCATATTACATCAAGGGAAACAAACACAACATACACTGTCAAATGCTTGTGCGGTTAAAAAAAATGCGGTAGTGGAGAGGCAGGGGTGTGTTCTATAATAGGACCAGTAATACCAGCAATAAGAAGTAAAAGTTAAAGAAGTAACAGTTGTAAAGGCCCTTCTGTGTGCAAGGCTCTAATCCAGGTTTCCATGGATTAACTCATTTACACCACACAGAAATTGAATGAATTGAGTCTATTATTGTCATTTTAGGAGGCCCAGAAAGAAAAAGTAATTTCCACAGCTGACCACTGAGCTGCTAAGAGCTGAGTTCCCACTCAGCCACTTTGGGCCAAGTCTCTAAGCCCCTAAGCTCTGGGCAGGGAATCAGCAGAGGGCCTCACAGAGGAGGTGAGGGGAGTAAAGGACACTGGCAGGCGACTTAATGGAGAAAGCCTGTGCCTTCCCAGGCATGGCACATGCATTCTCCCATTGAGTGGTCTCAATGACCGAGGTGCAGATGGGTTAAGGAACCTGTTCAGGTGCACAGGTAGTAAAGAGCTGGTGCTGGAATTCCAATCAGGCAGCCCTGAGGGCCCTTGTTCTTAGCCATAATGCTGCCTCCTGACAGCCAGTGCCTGTTGGGATTAGTGAGGGGGAAGGTCGATCGTGCATTCAGTATTTATCAAGCATCTCCTACATGCCAGGTGCTGTTGTGCGCACTGGGGGTGGAGTGGGGTTCAGAATGGCCAAGGTCCCTTCCCCGTGACCTTGGGAGAAAACATTCTAGTGGGGTGAGACTGGTAACAAATAAACAGATTAAGAAAGAGCAAGGGAATTTCAGATTGTGCCAAGTGCCACGAGAACACAGCAGCAGGGGACGTGCTGTAGGGAACGGCTTGGAGGTGCCTGCCTTACAGCCTGTTCCAGTGAGATTTGAGGAGGTGCTGGGACCAGGCCCTAAAGAATCCAGAAGGCAGAGAGGAAGGGCCGAGCAGCCGTGAGCCAGGGATGAAGATTCCCACACATAACTGTGTGTCCTCAATCCAGGGCATGGGACAGAATGGGAACGAGAGAAGGGTGGATCCCTTTGCAGACCCCAAGTGACCAGGCCGTGGAACACTCTCTTTCTCCCACTGTGTCAGACACAGGTGATAGGCAGGGTTCCAGGGACTGAGCCTGGTGTTTCAGGGCAGGGACAGGCTTGCTCTGAATTTACATGGCAGGTCAGCCCTAAGCATCCTGCCATTTTTGAGGTTGGAGGGCATCTTGGGGGTTCACTCTATATGGACACCCTCTCCAACCCGGGGGCCTCTCCAGCATGGATCAGACATACATATCTAGCCCCTATCAGGACAAACCAAATACCGAGCCTGCCCTAGAGGGCCAGCTGGAATCACATCTCCTCTGCTGTGCACAGAACTCCAGAATGGCCTCAGCTCTATCAGGGGGAGGGGGAGGGGAGACCCTTTGGGCTCCAGAGGCCTCAAAGGCCTCGGCCTTTCAGACTCCCTAACCCTGAGCCAGTGTTTGATATGGGCCATGACATGTCATATGTCTGTCCTTTGAGGAAGTCCAGTAGCCATGAGACCTTTCTCCATTTCAGCTTTGAGGACAGGGAGAAATGGACTTCTGTGGTGCTCCTTGGGTCACCAGCGTTCTTGGTTTTTAAAGCAAAAGCATTTCTGGGCAAACCAGAAGGTGCCCCTCCACTTGGAGTGGATCTGCTTCTCTTCCATTCTTCCCTGCTCTGGGCAATGTGGGGTGCTAGTGTTGGAGGTCCTGTTCCACCTCTTCAAGCTGCTTGGGGCCATGTGAGTCCCCTCTCAGCCCCACTAGAGCAGAGACATTGGACCTCTGAAATCATGAGGGCCACCTCTGTGGTAGGTAGTTAAGGAACCTGAGGCCAGCGTCATAGAGGAGGTCCAGCTTCTGTCCCCACTAGAGACCAGAATTTTTTCTTTGCACCTAGAACAGTTAAGACAGTGCCCAGCCCTGTGATCTTAGGGCAGCCCTTGACCAGGAACAGGGTGCGCCTGCAGGAAGGAAGTGGGCTCAGGCCTGCCTTAGGATCAACCAAAAGAGGCCGGAAAGTCCTATTTGCTTGAGTTTTGAAACATGCAGGCCAAACAAAACACACCGAGACCCACAGGTCCGGTCCTGGAGACCCCAGGTTTCAACTTCTGGTCTATATAATTGTTTGCCATAGTGGGGGGTTCCTGTCTGCCTCTTTGGCTTTGGGCTGGGCCCAGCTCTTGAGCACTGTTGTTGGAGGGACGCGGTCAGGATCTCATTAGCAACTCTGCCTTAGGCTCATGGGGGACAGGAACAGGGTAGAGACGATCCCAGCCAGGAGAGCCCCCATAGCTTCATGGCCACATTCTTTCCAGCCAAGCACTTCCCCTTGGCCTGACCTAATGCTCTCCTTCGTGGTGGCTCTTTGGGAGCATTAACTGTGGGTGCCCCAGTCCACAGCACTACTACCACCTGCTGATGTACCTCAGAGATACAGGTGGAAAACAGTGGGCCCAGAGGTCACTGCAGAGGAGTCTAGTGTGTTTAGGAGAATCTAGATCAGAGTTTTTGAGGATTTGATGAAAGGCTGGATCTATACAAAGAAACTCAGCACATAGTCAAAGCTCTATAAAGAGTGGCCATGTGCTCCGGAGGTCACCCCTGGCCTTCCCTGGTTTCCTTATTCAAAACTGCACACCCCACCTGCATGCCTGGTACTTTCTCTCTGCCTTCCCTGGCTCATTTGCTCCAAACTCTTTGTCACTACAGAATATGCAATATGGTGAAGTTTTGTTTTGTTTTGTTTTAATTTGTCTCTCTTTCCCAGTTAGAATCTAAGCTCCATAAGGGCAAGTTCTCCATAGTAGTGGTTCTTATTCTTGCAGACGTCAAAGTGTTTTTGTTTTTATGGCAAGCAAACAGAGAGGAACTTGAAAAATATTTCAAATCACAATGATAAACTCATTATTAAAATAACATATATATTTTTAAATATTTTTATTTGTCAATGGACCTTTATTACATATGGTGCTGAGAATCAAACCCAGTGCCTTGTGCATGCTAGGCAAGCACTCTACCACTGAGCCACCACCCCAGTCCCCAAATAACATATCTTTATGACAAAGTAACTACGTTTTCCAAAAACAAGTCTTTTTTAATGAGAAGAGTGGCGTTTTCTATTTTTGAAAGTCTTGTTGAATAGAAGAAGCTGGATCCTCAACCCTGCTTCAGTCTATTGTGATATTGCTCAAATGTCACCTACACTCTGAAAAGGCCACAGCCCACTCATAAGAAATGAAAGGGGGGGGAGCAAATAATGTCTATTATGAAAATAACTTTGACCTCACTGATCCCCTAAAAAGGTCTTGAGGAACCAGGAACCATGGTGCACAGATCATTTTGAGAACCATTGTTTGGTAGTATACCAGGTGCCTCAAATAGTGCCTGAAAAACAAGATGCATTCAGTGGTTATTTGTTAAATGTTGAATGGATGAATCAAGTTCTATTTGACTATAGCCATGTGCCCAGAATACTGGAACAGGCAACGGAAACCAAGGAAGGTCAGCATGAGGAGAGAAGGGGGACATTTCTGCACCTGGGCCAGTCCCTGTGTCTGGCCAGCAGTGACCAAGACAGTGGTTCTGTGTGCAGTGCACATTCTTGCAGGGGCAGAGGTGGGCAGACAGCACCTGGGTGATGGAGGTCAGCAGTTGGGCAGGAGAGCCATAGAGGTTGGGATGGCCAGGGAAGAACACTCCTCCCTATTGAGACTTGAGTAATGGGAAGGAACCAGCCTGAGAGGGTCTGCAGGGACAGGTGTGGGAGGTGGACAAGTAGAGGGCAAGCTGAGGCAGCTCTGAGCCCAGCATGTTGGGGACAACATGGAGGCCAGCCTGTGCAGAGCCCAGTGAACAAAGGAGATGGCATGGATGAGGCTGGCATGATAGCCACTGGCCAGAACATGCTGAGGACACGTGGTGGTCCAGGGAGGCTTTTGGATGGATGTGGACAGTGTTAAAAGGCAGGTCTTTCTGAGGACGTGAGGCCTACCTTCTGAGGAAGAGGCTCCAGTTCTGTTCTTCCCTCAGCACTTAGTGGCTGTTGTCTCACTAGGTGCTGGGTGCTGAGGATTGGGGCACCCACAGTTACTGCTCTTGGCACTATTGTGGAGAAGGACATTGGGTCCACGGGGCCAGGTGATGGGCAAGGCAATGGGAGCCAGAGTGGCTGGAAAGAAGGTGGCCCTGAACTGGGGCTCTCCTGGCTGGATTGCCTGTCTCTAGCCTGTTCCTGTCCCCCATGGGCCCGAGGCAGAGTTGCCAAGCTGGTGCCACCCTGTTCCACACTTGTGTTGGCTGAAGGGATTTAACTAATGAGAGCCTGAGGAGTCCAGAGGAAACCGGATGTGCTGAAAGACTTTCATTAGTGGCATAATTAATAGGCTCCTGGCCTGAGGCTGCTTCAGACTGAGCTTCCCCAAGCCTTGGGCCTGGCCTGGAATGCGGGGACAGGCGGGGAGGGTGTGGGGGTGGACAGGGAACTGGGAGAGTCCTCTCTGTCTCCCACACATCACGCCCGCCCGCTCTTCCTCCTGCCTGGGCATCTCCTATCTCGAATCTGGCCTAGTTAGCTCTGCCTCCTCCCTCTGGACCCATCCCCCAGTCTGCACCAGGCCTCGGGCCGTTTGTGTCAGGAGATCACACCTCGATTTGGAGAGGTCCTAGGGAGGATGGTTCTGAGCTGAAAAGCACTGACCCTGCCATGAACCTGACCCTGCTCTGCCATCAATGAGCTGTGCCACTTCCGGTGGATCAGGTCATTCTCACACCACCCCAGCTTTTTTTTTTTTTAATTATTTTTTGTTGTAGTTGGACACAATACTTTATTTTATTTATTTATTATGATGTGGTGCTGAGCATCAAGCTCAGCGCCTCACACACGTGCTAGGAAAGCACCCCACCAGTATAACCCGAGCCCCCCACCAGGCTTCTTGAAGTGACCCATGTTCCGTATTCAGAACAGTGCACGAGGAGCACCGAGACCTGTCCCCTTGCTCCCTCCCTGCTGTGCCCATGGGATGGGGGGCTCTGGTCCTGTCAGGGTTAGACACCCCCTCTCATGAGGTGCCCTCACACCATCTCTTCCCGTCTCAGATGCTGACCTGACCTTTGAGCAGACGTCTTGGGGGGACAGTGGTGTGTATTATTGCTCCGTGGTGTCGGCCCAGGATCTCCAGGGGAACAACGAGGCCTATGCAGAGCTCATTGTCCTTGGTGAGTGGGGCTGCTCTCTGAGGTCCTTGGAAGGGGGAGGGGGAGCAGGCCCTTCTGTCCTTCTGTCCCTTCTGTCCTTCTGTCCCTTCTGTGTCCTTACTCTGCCCTCCAGCCCACTCACTGGGCTCTTTACCTGCTTTGCTCTCCCCTCATGCCACCGCCAGTCACTTGAGCTTCTCTGTGCCCTGCACCCCAGGAAGGGACCTTTCCCCTGCAGCCTTCCAAGTCAGCCAGAGCCAAACTAAGAATGGAGAGAACCGGGGGCTCTACCTCTTCCCAGTCTCCCTTTTTGAAAACAGACATGCTCAGATGTGGTTGACAAGGAGGGAGGAGGATGACTGTGTGTGTCGTGGGGGTGGGGGCAGGGTGGGTTCAGGACCCCGCCCCAGAACCACAGTCCCAGGATGCTCCCATCCCTTGTGTGAAAGGGCTTAGTTTACAAAGAACCTACCTCTAATTCTCTGGTATACTTTAAGTCATCTCTTGGTTACTTTTAATACTTGATACAATGTCATGCGGTCAGGAGTTGTTACACTGTATTGCTTAGGCAATGGTAACATGGGAAAAAGTCCTGTCCATGTTCAGTAGGATTTTTTTTTTTTCAGTCCTCCCTGGTCAGGGAGGGCCAACAACAGTGACATAGGCAGTGTGATTGAGAGGCTGGACCCACTGGACCACCTGCTCTCTCCTCATAGGGCCCTAGGGCACTTTGGAGTTCCTTGACAGACGCAGCATCTTTGTCTTTTGACTGCTAGGAAGTGTGCAAGTTTGTATGTAAAATGAGGGTGGCACCAGATGCCAGGGGCATGGTGAGGTGTCCACCAGCAGCTCCCACGTGGCTGGGTGGCCTCGGCCCTGTGGAGCAGGTGCTACCAAGGGCCGGGTGCTCTGTTAGAAGCACAGCACAGTGGTGTGTGCTAGTGTGAGCGGTGCCATGAGCTGAAGGGTGTCATCCCCTCACGTGTGTGACGGAGCAGGCATGCCAGGTGAACATGGGCCAAGATGCTCTTGCACCTGCAATCCCGCCATCCGGGAAGTTCTGGAAACACACCCGTGGCAACAGTGATTCTCCGAGTTTAACCCCAGGGCCTGTTCACCCTGGAACATTCCGAGGCCTCGGAGGAGTTGTTCAGGGTCTTTGAGGCTATGTCTATAGTTGCTTAGTATGTTAGAAACTGAAACTGGCTACTTTTTAAAGCATAAGATACACAAGTGCACAAGCCATAGCTCTCAAGGCAATGACGTCATTGTGTCACAGAGGCTCTGGAAAGCCCCACATGAGAGAAGGAGGGCAAAGAAGGCAAGTAATGCCTTGGTGTCCTGAAAGGGTCTGGGCTTAGAACCAGACTTCCATGCTTCTGCGCCTCACGGGGGTGTGTGACGCCACGTGGGAGCCCCACGAGAGCTCCGTGGTGAGGGACTGCGTGTGTGGGCTCCCGCCATGTGCTGCTCGCAGGACACAGGCCCCCATGGCACCTGAGGGAAGGCACCAACTGGGTCAGGAAACATGCACACGTGACAGAATGTACAAACAGAGGATGGAACCCTGGTGGGTCACAGGACCAGGATCCCATGTGACTTCTATGGGCCACAGAAGCTTCTGCCTTTGTGGGCCCCTTTCTCCATTTAAACAAAACAAAACACACAAAGACATTCCATTTTTATATACTTAGTATTATACATTTTTTTTTCTCCAGATTAAAAAAAAAAAAAAGCATGTTGCTGGGTCCTAGGGTGCTGGGCCTGCTCTGCTTGACACCATGGGATCCTTGCTGTTGTCTGTTGGAACCTTTGGGAAGATAGGCCCCTTGGATGGGAAAGATAGAGTGACCGGACTAAGGTCAAACTTTCGGGACCCTGTGGCGTGTGTTGGAACCTGCTGGGGCTGACAGCAAGTGGATTATGTGATGGTGGCCTTCACACCCACCAGCACCCACATGTGAGCAGGGGTGGAGGGCAGGCACCACAGGCCAAGTCTCTTCTAGGCCACCAGCCTCGCCCCTGCCTGCTTGCTGCAGGACACACCTTCTACTGAGCAGCCTGGAATGGGGCACTTTTTAGGGACAGGACTGCCTGGGCTGGCTCTGGCCAGCATAATCTCCTGTTCTCTTTTATCCCTCCAGGCAGGACCTCGGGGGTGACTGAACTCTTACCTGATTTTCAGGCGGGGCCCATGGAAGGTATGGGGTGGAGTCCTCAGTGGGGCTTCTCTCTGGCATTTTCCTCCCCCCCTAATCACTCTCGCTGTGAACCCCACTAACTCTGTTTGACCTTGTGGCATCTAGTGGCCTGGCTCTGGGCTTGGAGGTGGGCTGGGCTGGCTGAGGAGGGACCTGGGGTGTAGGCAGGGGCTCCTGTGACTGGCGCCAGCTGTGTTCTTCAGGGGTTGGGTCTGGGCTATGGCTCTCTCCCCTCCTAGAGGCTACACTCCATCTTGCTTTGGCCAGGTTACTCTTGTTTTCTGCCTTGTCCATTTGAAGCCCAAGGGATCCCTAACTTGGGGATTGGCCCTGGTTGTAGAGGGTTCGGCATCCCTCTGTCCTGTGCCCCCAACTCTGGCACAGAGAATCCAATGAGGGCTGCAGGTCCCTGGGCCCAGGTTGGCTCTGTGCTGCCCCTGCAGGGCCTCTCTGCCCCTGTTGGTTTTTCCCGGCTCCCGGCTCAGGCCTCCTCTGGTCTCCCTGCAGACTGGCTCTTCGTGGTCGTGGTCTGCCTGGCTGCCTTCCTTGTCTTTCTCCTCCTGGGCATTTGCTGGTGTCAGTGCTGCCCACATACCTGCTGCTGTTACGTCAGGTGCCCCTGCTGCCCGGAGAAGTGCTGCTGTCCCGAGGCCCGTAAGTGCTCCTCATGCCACCTTCATGCAGCCTCCCCGCTGGGCAGTGGCTGCCTACCCAGGACAGTGCCCTGATCTGGAGGTTAGGAGGTTAGCACTAGGGAGACAGGACGCCAAGGAGGACCTGCTGTTTTAGATTATCACTTACTTATTTCAACTTATATTTTTCATTTATTGAGGGTTTTTGGTTTTTTAATATAATTTATGAACATAGTAAAAAAAAAAAAAAGCCCAACATATAAGATTATTCACAGGGAAGCAAGGATCGCTTTAAAAACAAAATCTCAAGTGTAAAAGTTAAGAAAACAAGGTTTACCGCACCATGTAATTTCAGCACATTTTAAAAAAACACATATTCACATGAACACTATACATTTTACATGAAGCCTGCATTTAGGGCACTCCTGATGTATCAGAGTGGGGTACCTGTGGAAGTTCAGAAATAGAAGTAGGACCAGAGATGAAGTGGGCGGAGGACACAAGCAAAGAGAAAGAAAGTGAGTCTCCCTCCCACCACTGCCTGTTTCCCTCCTCAGGGCACTAGCTGTTACCAGTTCCTTAGTCCTTCAGGAGGGCGAGTAGATAGACCACTACTTCTGCACACAACCCAAGGAGTATTAACGGGAAAACAGGCAGTTACGAGCCTGAGTAGGTGGATGTTTGAGGTTGGCCTGATAATGCCTAATGGGCTGGCCCAGTGAGTGCCTTGCCCTTCTCTTCTGTAAAATGGGGCTCATGGCAGAGCTCACTGGGCAGGGTGAGTCAGGGATGTAGTGAACTCAGTTCACAGCTTTCAGCACGGGGCTGGACCTCTATAGTGTTTGGAGCCTACTAGCTGTTGGACGTGGGTTTAGTCTACATTAGCAATGCCTTCAGGCTAGGGTACAGCTCAGGGCCCCCCATACACTGTGACCTCTGACCTGCAGCATTCCCTTCTCTTTGAGCTTGAAGGGAAGACTGGGAAAGTGCCCAGGAAGCTGCAGCTCCGTCCATGCCAGCTGGTACCCTGGTGGGCAACCCGGCTCCTCAAAGTCTCACTCCCATCACTTAATTGAGAGCTCTGGCTCAGGTGGTGGGTGTTAGTCCATTTTACAGATTCAGAAAAGAACTTTAAAGGGCTGCCACCAAGTTTTCAGTTAGCCCACTGAGGCTGAGGTCAAGGTGCACAGGCCTGTCCCCAGGCACACCTCCTCCACCTACCGCCTATCCCTGTTACTTCAGCTCTAGCCCCAGCCACAGCCCCCTGCAGATCCATCAGGAAACAGCTTCCACTGCTAATTATAACACAGCAAATCAGTCACCTGAGCTGATGTAGGGTTTTTTCCTAGGTGGGGCTCAGCACTTATTCTTCTGCTTTTGAACCAAATCAGAGTAGGGCGTCTCCCTGGGCCTGTGGATACCAAGGAGGAAGTGACTTGCCTAGAGCCCAGTGACTTGGCCACAGAGCAGCCATGGGACCCAACCTCCTGCTGTGGGAGGAAGGAAGCAAGGATTTGCCCTTGAGCTGTCAAGCCTAGAGCCAGGCTGGCTGGCCCTCTGGGTGAGAGTGGGCGGGGCCAGGAGTTGGAAACCCTAGAGGAGCTATTTTGCTCCTGGCTGAGGCGGCCCAGTTAACTCCTGGGGCCCTTGTGGCCTGTCTCAGACCAACTTCCTTTCCTTGCCATCTGGCTCTGGAAGATGACCCAGCAGGCATGACAGCAGAGTGGGCATGGGATATCCCCCGGCAACTCCCTGTTCCAGAGCAGGGACTCTGCCACCCAAAGGGAAACTGGGATAGTGTAGGCCCGAGAGGTGGCTTTGCTCACTGTCGCCTGTAAGCACACAGTACAGCCAGAGCTTTAGGGAAGGTAGCTGGAGAATTGGAATTTCACATAAATCTTTTTGACAAATGTTGGCAAACCACAAGGTCAAACAAAATGTATTGGCCTGCCAGATTGGGGGCCGTGGACTGCCAGTGTGCCACACGCCCCCTATTCTGAAAGCTCCATGAAGAATCACAGGAGGTGACAACCTAAGCATAGCTGATGTTCCCTGGCTTTGAGGTACTGTAATAATGCGGTGGGGGAGGCAGGCGCACAGCCCTTAGAACCCCCTCACACAGCAGCATGGCTCCTGGCTGCCTTCTCATGCCAACTGTGCCCTCCCAGTGTATGCAGCTGGCAAAGCAGCCACATCAGGCGTCCCAAGCATCTACGCCCCAAGCACCTACGCCCACCTCTCCCCGACCAAGACCCCACCTCCACCGCCAGCCATGATTCCGATGGGCCCTGTCTACAATGGATACCCTGGAGGGTACGCTGGAGAATTTGACAGGAATAGTTCAGGTGAGGGCTGACCTAAGAGGAGCTGGACTGGGCACTGGACACAAAGGGGGCTGGGGCTGGGAGGAAGAGTGGGTGGGAGGTACTGGGAATGCAAGGCTGGGGGGGTGGGGGGAGCCACTGACCACCAATCTCCTTCAGTTGGCCACAGCTCCCAGGTACCCCTGCTTCGGGACACAGACAGCAACATGACCTCTGGTGAGAACCTGTCATTCCCAAGTTGGATATGCCTGTAGAGGGAAGCTGGGTGGGTCAGCATCCATCTTCCCAAATCGATCACCTTCTCCTATCCCTAGAAGTCCGCAGTGGGTACAGGATCCAAGCCAGCCAGCAGGATGACTCCATGAGAGTCCTGTACTACATGGAGAAAGAGCTGGCCAACTTCGACCCCTCTCGACCGGGACCTGGCCCCCCCAATGGTCGTTTAGAACGGGGTGAGGAGACCTGGGGTCTGAGGGCTCCCTGAGGGGGATGGGGAAGCATGGCTCCTTGATACCTGCCCCAAGGAGACTGTAAACACCTTGAGCATAGTTCCTCCTTCCCTATCATGTCCCCTAGGGAATTTTTGAGCCAAGGGGTGACAACTGCTAGCCCTGGCCCCATCCAGCATCAGTGACATTCCCCATTCCCTACAGCTATGAGTGAAGTCACCTCCCTCCATGAAGACGACTGGAGATCCCGGCCTTCCCGGGGTCCTGCCCTCACCCCAATCCGGGATGAGGAGTGGGGTCGCCACTCCCCCCGGAGTCCCAGGAGATGGGAGCAGGAGCCCCCCACAGAGCGGCCAGGGGGTGGCTGGGGGGGCAGGCGGCCCCGGGCCCACTCTGTGGATGCTCTGGATGATCTAACCCGGCCGGGTTCTGCTGAGTCTGGGAGGAGGTCTCCCCCAAGTAGTGGGAGGAGAGGACGTGCCTACGCACCCCCACGAAGCCGTAGCCGTGATGACCTCTACGACCCAGATGACTCGAGGGACTTTCCACATTCGCGGGATCCTCACTACGATGACTTCAGGTCTAGGGACCGCCCTCAGGTGGACCCCAGATCCCGCCAGCACCGATCCCGAGACTCCCGGGATGAAGGCTCTAGGTCTGGGGACCCGCATTATGATGAGCGTCTACTAGAAGAAGCCTTAAGGAAAAAGGGGCCAGGGGAGAGGAGGAAACATTACAGGGAGGAAGAGGAAGAAGAGGAGGCCTACTACCCTCCACCGCCTCCCCCGTACTCGGAGACGGACTCCCAGGCCTCACGGGAGCGGAGGCTAAAGAAGGTGAGCGAATGGTCCTCCCCGAGGTTAGACCCTGCCCAGGCCCCTCTTCTCAGTCCCTGCCCAGTTTACACTCTTCTTTCTCCTTTGCAGAACTTGGCCCTGAGTCGGGAAAGTTTAGTCGTCTGACCTCATGTTTTGTATGTAGTTTTTGTACTTTTTTTTTTTTTAATTTGAGGGAGTATTGATGAAGATCTTGTAAATCTAATAAAATTGACAATCATAAAAGTGATGTCTCGAGAAGCATTTGTTCTGCTGCACGAGGTGGGGGACCTGGGCAGCTGCTCTGTGTCTGAAAATGCCATGTCCCATTTCTCTGGGAGCTGGAGTCCTGGGTCAGAAGGAAGGGACCCAAGTCAGCCTTCTGCCTTCTACCTCTGCCCTGGCCAGGAGTACGTGCCCCACGCCGCCTCCGCCCGGCCCCTGCGTGCGCGCCGCGGCCCCGCCCAGACGTGCGCATGCGCCTCGCGCCTCCGCCTTCTCGCCCAGAAGCCGGGAGCGCGCGCGCGCGCCCCTCTCCCCTTCCACCCTGTTAGCCGCCCCCCCCACCCCCCGACCTACTTTGCTGTCTTCAAACCCCGGCAGCTTCCCTGGCCCCCAGGCGACCAGAGTCCCACCTTCGGGTCCCCCGGCGTTCCATCTGGGCCCGCGTTCCATCCAGCGGCGGGCCCCGGGCGGCCGCCGAAGGCTGTGGCGGCGACCTCGCGCCCCGCCGAGACCCGGGCCCGCGCGCGCCCGCCTGCCATCGGAGACAGACAGCGCGCGCGCTCCCCGGGGGCTGCCCTCCCCCCGCGCGCGTCAAGCCCCGGGCTCGCGCCGCCGCCGCCGCCGCCGCCGCCGCCGCCGCGCGCGCGCAGCTCAAGTAAAGGAGGAAAAAAAAGGGGGAAAAAATAGAAACCGGCGGTGGCTGCAGCAGCGATCCGCTGCCGAACGGGTCCAGGCCGGGAGGCGGGCGCGCGAACCGGCGATCTAGGGGAGAGGCGGCGGCCATCCAGAGCGGGCCTTGTTAAAATAAGTCGCGGCGGCGGCGGCGGCTGCTCAGGGAAGGAGGCCCGAGGGCCGCGTGCAGCGGGCGGGGGGCGGCTGCACTGAGTCTCGGAGCCTCGGGCAGCCCGGAGTCGGCGGGCGGGCGGAGGCGGCGGCGGCAGGAGGAGGCGGCGGCTGCAGGAGCGACGACGGCGGCGGCGGCGGCGGCATCTCCTCCTCACATGACCCCACTGTTTGTCCCCGTGATCAGCGCGAGCGGCTCCCGTGTCTCCTCCGTCCCCTCCTGCCGCGCGGCGTGAGCGCCGGGCTCGGGGCCCCCCCGGCCGCCCGCCCCCTCCCCTCCCTCCCTCCCCCCTCCCCTCCCCCCCCGGGCCCCGCGCCCCCCCCGCCCCCACCCCCCCCATGGACATGCTGGACCCGGGTCTGGATCCCGCTGCCTCGGCCACCGCTGCTGCCGCTGCCAGGTAAGAGCGCCCGGCAGACCCGTGCCCTCGCGCACCCGGGTCCCGGCTCTTCGGCCTGCCGGCCGGGCCGCCATGATCCGGAGCGGCCGCCGGGCCCGGCTCAAAATGGAGGCCGCGAGGGAGGGGGCGCCCGGTGCCTAGCGCCCCCGGCCCCCCACCCTGGCGCCGTCCGGCCCCATGCGGTGCCGGGCGGCGTGGGGCCCTGCCCCTGGGCGAAGGGGCGCGGGCACCCCTGACCCTGACCCCTCTTCCTCCTGTCCCTGCCGCAGCCACGACAAGGGACCCGAGGCCGAGGAGGGCGTCGAGCTGCAAGAAGGTGAGTGCTTGCGGGTCCACTGGGGCTGCGGCCCACGCCCGGAGAGGGGCTGGGGGCGCTCTGACCCCAGGCGACCGCTGATCATTGCCCTCTACACTCTGACCGCAGGCGGGGACGGTCCTGGGGCGGAGGAGCAAACGGCGGTGGCCATCGCCAGCGTCCAGCAGGCGGCGTTCGGTGACCACAACATCCAGTACCAGTTCCGCACAGAGAATAATGGAGGACAGGTGAGGCAGCGGGCCGGGAGCCCGGCGGGCCAGTGGTGGGCTGAGCAGAGGGCGGGCGCGCGGGCGGGCTGAGAGGCTCTGACCTGGCCCCAGCCCCGGCCCCAGCGCCGGTCTCGTCGCTCTGCCGCCCCCTGCAGGTGACATACCGCGTAGTCCAGGTGACTGATGGTCAGCTGGATGGCCAGGGAGACACAGCTGGCGCCGTCAGCGTCGTGTCCACGGCTGCCTTTGCGGGGGGGCAGCAGGCTGTGACCCAGGTGGGCGTGGACGGGGCAGCCCAGCGCCCTGGCCCCGCCGCTGCCTCTGTTCCCCCAGGTCCCGCAGCACCCTTCCCACTGGTAGGTGCCCAACAACTTCTGGGAATATGGAGAGGGATGCTAACTATCCTGGAAGCTCCAGGGGGTGGGGCAGGTGACGTGGCACACATGCCACCTTTAGGCTGTCGGATGATGTGGGGTCAGGTGCCTTTTGGGCAGAGGGAATCCTTAAATCTCTTGGAGTTTTGTCTGTTTTTCCTGTAAAATGGGGATGATGTCTGTAAGTGAAAATCGTCTTGGAGTAAAAAATGAACAGTTCAGCAAGTGAAGGCTGAGTCAAGCTGCTTGGCTGTCACACTGTCACAGACACAGGACAAAATAGTGCGCTCAGAGGGCTTCCTCGTCCCCACAGAAAATGCACCAAAAATCAAGTACAGCAACAAGGGGGACAGAGATAGCTAAGGGTGGCCTCTGTGTCCTCCTACTCCCCAGGCTGTAATCCAGAATCCCTTCAGCAATGGTGGCAGCCCAGCAGCGGAGGCTGTCAGTGGAGAGGCCCGGTTTGCCTATTTCCCCGCATCCAGTGTGGGAGATACCACTGCTGTGTCCGTGCAAACCACCGACCAGAGCTTGCAGGCCGGAGGTAAGGAGAGGAAGTGGCGAGGGTGGAAGGCAGGGGAAGCAACAGGCCTATCAGGGAGGGAAGTCCCCAACCAGTTCCAACTCTGCCCCATCTTGGCGCTAACCCCTGCTTCCCCTGCAGGCCAGTTCTATGTCATGATGACACCCCAGGATGTGCTGCAGACAGGAACACAGAGGACGATCGCACCCCGGACACACCCCTATTCCCCGTAGGTGCAGGAGTCTCAGTCCCAGGGATGCTGGGAGGTCTGGTATTGAGACCAGAAGAAGGGAGGGTTTTCTGGTCTCTGAGCTGGGCAGGTCAGCACACAGCAGGCACCAGGTGCATTTTTAGTCTGTTTCTACGTCTGAAGGGCAAGTAGAGAAAGACCATGCTCTTGCTTTCTGCACATGAGTTTACCATACAAAGATAATTGCAGAGTCTAACTTTTCAAATAAATGCTTAGGTAAATGAGCCTGAGATAATAGGTGCCCATTTTTTTTTTTCTTCTAGAAAAATTGACGGAACCAGAACACCACGGGATGAGAGAAGAAGAGCTCAGCACAACGAAGGTAAGGACAGATGAGACTCCTGGGTTGGCCCAGGCTGCAGCCTCCCAGGCACAGCCAGTCCTGGGTTTGGCATTACAGACGTGGAGGCAGCTGAAGCCCGTCGCCAGACTCGTTCCTAGTGTTTGACAGGTGCTTGTTGAATGCTGGAACAATCAAAATGGAGGGGCAAGAGAGGAGAGCATGGGCTCAAGAACAGAGAGGCAATTGGTATTGGCCAGCTGTTGATGTGGTACCCAGCTCCTGGTTTTGCATTGGTGGTCAGCATGTAAAATGGCAGATTTTACATTCACATAGAGATTTCTTGAGAAATTGTGTTGATCTGGCTGCCCTGAACCAACCTGGCATCTGTTGTGTCCTTGCACGACATTTCCATGCCCATCTGCCCTCCAGCAGTAGCTCTGGTCCCCTGGGCGCACACTCTACACCTGAGCTGTAGGAGGCTGTGCCTCTGGCTGGGTGAGCCCAGACCCTCCTGCCCTTCCTAGAAACAGCACATCCCATCCTGAACTCTTGTCCCTTGGTGCTGTTCTTGGGTCTTCCTGCCTTAATCGTCGTCACTGCAGATACGGCAGCCTATAGGTGCCAAGGGAGCACTGATACCAAACAGACATCACTGGATAAATATTTACTGACCCTGCATCCCTGGCGTGGCAGCACAGGCCCTGTGCCAGGTCTAGAGCCTGGCCTGAACATGGAGGCTCAGAAGAGGGAGGACCTATGCTTTGAAGTGCAGTGATGTGAGGAAACCAGGAAGACTTTGTGAGCAGACTGCGGGGGTCATATTGCTTCAGGGGTGCTGGTTCAGTTGTAGTAGAGGTTCCATGTGGTGGCCTGGGGAGCAGAGCCTCGAGGGTTGAGGAAGGCCTTGGGTGCTGGGCAAGGCTGTGGGTCCTGAACCGTTTGCTGTGGGGTGGGGTTGCTCCCTGCGCGTTTCTGTTCTGAGCCGCTGGCTGAGTTCAGGCACTGGGCTGACAGGTGCGTACTCTGGCAGCCCAGAGTTCAGGCCCACAGGTGCAGCGGATGATAGAGTAGACGAGGTCTCGACTCTCAGTGTGCACTCTGACGGCAGAAACGAGTCACACGAAGCTGCAATGTGGCTTTAGGTGGCATGGTGGACACTTGCAGAAGATAAAGCTGGGTGAGGAGGGTGAGAGAAATGGTGGCTGCGTGCTCTGATGGCCTCTCGAGGGGTAACATTTGTGCAGAGGCATGAATGGACCTTAGGGAATGAGACACTTGGGGATCTGGGAGGAGTCCCAGACAGCAGGGAGCATGGAAAAGGCTCAGGCCCTGCACTGCTGCCCAGCTTGTGTGTAAGAAGAGAACTCATGGAAGGAAGGAGGAAGGGGGCGCTGTTGGCGCCAGATTCCTCTGGGCCTTATGAGAGGCTTCCCGGGTAGCTGTCCCTGCCTCTGAGTGGGGTTCTGGTGTGACAGGAAGCCAGTAGAAAGTTCCCGAGTGGGGACTGATGGTAAGAGTGGCAGGAAACCAGAAGTTTTGAAAATAGGAGGTGACCACGGGTGTCCACCTGAGACAGCCAGGTGTGAAAGAGGCCAGGTGTGGAGAGAAGACTCCCATTGCTGAAGAGTCAGGGCCTTGGCAGAGATCAGGTTGCTTTAAAGGGATGGGGTGAGTTGGAGCTTGGTTTGGGTTGATTTGAGGGGCTGAGGTTTGAGGGCCCTGCAGTGGGCTACCAGAGCAGCCATGGTTCCAGCCTCCTGGTCTCAGACTAGCGTTGAATGGCTCTGCCTGTGTTGTCCTTTGGATAATGGCACTAACACGCTCACTCCAGGGCTCCCAGTGGAGATCAGCGAGCTGAGGTTGGGAGGCCCCACTGCTGTTGCATGGGAAGCTGGAAGTATACATCCCTGTCGCGCCCTCCAGCCCCCCCACCCTCCTCCACCTCACCTCTCCCACCTCCTCCACCTCTCCCACCCTCCTCCACCTCTCCCACCCTCCTCCACCTCTCCCACCCTCCTCCACCTCTCCCACCTCCTCCACCTCTCCCACCTCCTCCACCTCTCCCCGCAGTTCAAGTGGTTTCCGGTAGTCCTCATCCTCCAGAAAGCAGTTTTCCTCCTAAACTTGCTCTCACCCTCCAGCACGTCCTGCCCTCCCGCTCCTAAACTCCATAACACTGAACCCACCATCTGCCAATCCTCCTTTTCCGGTGGCAGTCTGGCCCTACAGATGGGCTTCATTGAAGGTCACCCAGGATGACCTCATTGCCAAATCCACTGGCTTCCTTTCCCATCTGAGCTCCAAGCATCTGACCATGTTCCCCCCCCCACCTCCACCCCCTTTCCAGGAATGTCCCCTTCTCTTCTACCCTCTCTGATTCTTCTACAGTTCCACGACTAAAACATGCAGGGTCACTCCAGGGGAAGTGGGCGGCACGAAATAATCACACAGAGACAGAGAAATACCTTTTTATTTGGGTTCTGTGACGGCTCCTCTCACCTTAGGGGTCCGTGGAAAGAGAGAGAGGAGCTGAGCTGAACCCTTTTACTGGGGAGAAGCCATTCAAATGAGGCAAGGGGTCAGGTTTCAGTGGTTGAGTCTAGCTTGGTGATGTCTGCTGTCAGCAGATTGACATCTAGGGAGGCCACGCCCATCTCATGAGCTGTGTGGCGATCTTGGCAGAGCAAGCGAAAAGCCCAGAGCAAGGCCCCCCAAAAAGAGGGGCAGCGTCGGTTCAGTCCACCCTGTGCGCTCAATGCCCATAGTTCACACACACACAGCCCGCAGCTGGCTTGCCACAGCGCCACATTCTCATTGCCCAGGGCTAAGGGGTGCTCGGTTCCCATGTGACAGCTCCCAACATTCCAGTCTTTGCTTCTTCTTCTCCATCTGTTCCTCAAAGCAAAGTCCCCCAACTTTTCTTGGAAGTTTTATTAACAATCAAACTCTCCAGGACCCTCCCTGCAAGTTCCAAATGACTAGATCAGAGGGGAATCTATTTCTGATGCATGTTCCAGGTATTTCTTCACATCAGGAAAGTTTGGAGAATGGCTTTGGTGGCTGGTGTTTCTTAAGGTCTCTTCCATCTGCCTCAGAAGTATGACTCATGAGGTCCAGGGATGGCCCCTCAGAAGCTCTGGTTGGTCAGTGTCCCTAACACTCTGACCCCAGTTATAAGTACCTGCCATTCTCTTCTCCAAGAGTCTATGACTCACAGCAGGCTGAGCACTGCCTCTGTGTCCGCCCTGGGTTTTGTCCACTACCTGGATCCTGGTTCTGTGCAAAGCTGTGCTGACTCCATTCTTCTCCCTTGGACTCTAGACCCCTGTTTGGAAGTGCCACTCAAAATCTCCATCGCTCCTGTATGAGATGCCTCAAGATCAACTTTGTCCAAAAGAGAACTCTGTCTCCCCTCCCCAGAGCTTCCCCTGCAGCACTTCCTTGTCCACAGCAGTGGAAGGCAGTCCTGTCAGTCACCCAAACCCGAAACCTGAGGCCAGAGCAGCTTGCCACTCTTGCCCTGCATCCACATCTTCAAGGCTCTGTGTAAATGGCTCTCACTCAGCTTCTCTCCTCCTCCCCACCTTGGCTGTTCTGCAGGGGCCTCTCCCAGGGGGACACCTGCAGGGGCCTGAGGGAGTGCCTTATGTTTAGTGTGTCACAGAGGGGGACAGGGGACCCCAAATGAACTGGGGTGCATGGGTCAGCCTGTGGCCAGAAATCCAAATCTTTATATGAAATCTGACTTAAATACCAGACTGAATTGCTTTTTGTATTTCATAGTTTTCACTATTAATATTCCTAATTCCTTTCATCTACCTACTTTCAACTTCAATATGCTGGGTTTTGTTTTTTGTGTTTGTGTTTCTTTTCTGACTCCCTCACTTTAAAATATGATTTTAAGTCTTTCTTTCCTAATGCAAGCACTTATGTTGTATATTTCCCTCTAACACTGCTTTTTATTTATTTATTTTTATGTGGTGCTGAGGATCGAACCCAGGGCCTCACGCATGTGAGCAAGTGCTCTCTGCTGAGCCCCAGCCCTCTAACACTGCTTTAGATAGGTTGTGTCTTTATTATCCTTGAGTTCAAAATATTTTCCAATTTTCCTTCTGATTACTTCTTTGACCCTTGGGTCATTTATAAGTGTGTTGCTTAACTTCCAAATATTTGTGGGTTTTCTGGATATCTTTTTTGTTAATTGATGTTTAATTTAGTTCTCTTGTGGTCAGAGAGCATACTTTATGTGGTTCCAAATTCTTTGAACTTTCTGAGACCTTAGGGCCCAACATTGGTAGCTGGGTGAAAGTGCCGTGTGCACTTGACTGGCCGTGTGTCTGTGGCTGTGGGCAAAGGTTCTCTGTGTCAAGGAGGCCAGTTTGGCTGAGTGTGGGACTTTTCTCTCCTGGTGTTATTTTTTGTTTGTTTTGTTGGCTTTTTCTTGCGGTTGTTGAGGAATGTTGACTTCTCAGACTAGATTTGTGAGTTTGTCCATTTCTCTCTTCAGTCCTGATAGGTTGTGCTGCTCGACTGTGTTTTAAGTGTTGCGTGGGTGTAACAGAAGTTCTCCCATGGAGTGAATGTGACCCTAGCCTCCTCCATTCAAAAGTGCTCTGATGTCTTCCCAAGCCACAGGCTTGATCCCGTCACCACTGCTTGGGGTGACAAGCCCTGGGCCTGAGGGGCTGGAGCTCTGGAGGAAGAGCTGAGGTCCAGCCCCACCAGCAGAGCATGCAAGACTTGACCACCTGTGGCACTTCTTCTCGCTCCCCCTACCCACCCACATTGTGTTTTCATGTCACCATTTCTGGGCTCTTGCCACCTATCACCTGATGCCCCTCCTCACGGGAGCCAGCTCAGATGTTCTCAAGTCTCCTCTGAAGATTCATCCCAGCCTCAGTCCCAGGCAGAAAATTCTGCCCCACCTGGCCTTCCTGGGCACTGTGTAGTCATTAGCTGTGGGGTCACTGTGGCCCCGCAGTGGTGCTGAGTGTCAGCAAGACAGGACCAGGAGTTGATTCCACCCTAGATCCCAGCCTCGTGGAGGGTCCCACAGGCCACCATGAAGGCAGCAGGTTTTTTCAGAAGTAAATGTAAACTACAGAGGCCACCCCCGCCCCCATCCCTGCCCCTGCCGGCCTGGAATGACAGTGCCGAGAGATGAGTCTGCAGCCCCGGCTGGCTCGGAAGGCTGAGGTGGAGGGAGAGGAAGCCGAGAGGCAGCTGCTGTTGAGAGCTTTGGGAAGAGCGCACTGTGGAGGGATGTGGTGGTGCTGCTGCCAGGCCTGGGGTGGACTCTGCTTTGCTGCTACTTTTGGCCACAGAGTCCCCATAGGTGCGGCTACCCTCCGTGGCAGATCCCACTCACCATGACGGTGATGGGAAGCAAAGCTGCACCAGAGCCCAGTGCAGAGTGAGAGAGTGAGCTCGGCCCCTGCAGCAAGTGCAGCCCTGGGCACCAGGCATGGTTCTCAGCATGGTGTTGGGCAGTTTCCAGAGGAAGAGAGGACAATGAGGAGAAGTAGGGCTGGGAGGAGAGATCGGAGGGGAGAAGAGCCGTCCTTGGAGGGGGATGTCACCCAGGCCAATATAGAAGGCTTTTGGAGGCAGGAAAGGCTGGTCAGCAGGAGTGGACAAACCCAGAGAAGACAGTGGCTTCTATGGTAAAATCATATTGCCATGAGCAACCCTCGAGGGGGTGGCAGGGCTGGGTGGACGTGCTGATCTCCGGGGGGAGTGGAGAGGACGCCCTCACTCGCGCCTCCCTTCTCCCCCTGCCGGTTTGCCGTCACCACTCTCCAACCCTTAGAAAATGTCCCCTTACCCGGTTTTTAATCTCCGCACTCCACAGACTCCACAGAATTCTTGAGCCTTCCTGGCCAGAGGGTGGGGCTGGGGTGAGGGCAGCTGGGAGTGCCTGGGGCTTCCTGTCCCCACGGGGTGTGGCCCTGAACCAGCTGCTAATGAAGGCTTGAGGCAGTCTTGCCTCTGGGAGCCTGAGAGGATCTGGGGTCCAGTGCACCCGGCTCCTAGGGAGAGCAGCTTAGGGACTGAGTTTGGCCAAAGGAAGAGCACACGGCCTGCCTGCAGGGGTGACTGCCACCCAGCTCAGCTGCTTCCGAGTGACACTGTAGAGATTATAGAATAAAATCTCAAACCCGGACTTTCCAGGTGAAGTTCTCTATTAGTTCACCATCTTTGGCCTTCAGGGTATAGGGTTCCTGCTCATGTTCCATCGTGCTCCCCAAGAGCAAATGACCTTGGGGAGCCCTTGGGAGCCATGGGTGCCAGTCTGGGGAGCTGGAAGTTGTTGCCAGGACCCTGGAGAAAGACTTTAAATAGGGGCAAGATGAGATTAGACTTTGATTTTTAAAGATGAGAAGGAAAGCCAGATGGTGGTGGCGCACACCTGTAATTCCAGTGGCTTGGAAGGCTGAGGCAGGATGATTGCGAGTTCAAAGCCAGCCTCCGCAACTTAGTGAGGCCCTAAGGAACTCAGCAAGACCCTGTCTCTAAATAAAATATAAAAATGGGGCTGGGGATGTAGCTCAGTGGTTAAGAAGTGTCCCTGGGTTCAATCCTTGGTACCAAGAAAAAAAAAGTGGGAAAACAAGATCATGGAACCCAGAGTTTTTGAAACGATGTAGAGAATCAAATGTAGGGGTTGTGGGCACAGGAGTGTTGTAGGATCCTGTGTCAATTTTGTCTCCCAAGAACATGAGCCCACTGTGCCCAGACTCCATCTTTTAAAAGAAGCCCAAGATGCCCATTATGAGTGAAGTTTCTTAATTTTTAAATGTTGACTCAGATTTCTGCCAGTATGCTGGGCAGGCCAACAAAATGGCCACCGTCCCTGGCTTCTGGTTTCTGCCAGGGTGTGAGGTGTGCCCGAGGTGTGAGGCACGAGGGGTCAGGATTTGATCCTTCCTCCTTGTGAAGCAGCAAAGCCAGCTTGGGGGAGGCCTGTCAGGGTTCTCGTCTTGGCACTTCCTGGCTATAGGCTTAGGCAGGGCCCTCGCTGTCCCTTGGTGTGCTCAGCACCGACAGCCTGTGCTGCCAGGCACACCGGAAGTGCTGTCCTTGTAGCCGGAAGTGTTGCTGTTTTTCCTTCAGTGGAGCGGAGGCGGAGGGACAAGATCAACAACTGGATCGTCCAACTTTCAAAAATCATTCCAGACTGTAATGCAGACAACAGCAAGACAGGAGCGGTGAGTGTCCGCCAGCCTCGGTGGCCCAGTTTCCCAGGCCTCTTCCAGGAAGTCTGGCTGGCAGTGGGCACAGAATTGTCCTGGGATGGGATGGTGGGCAGTGCTCCCTCTGATGCTCTTGCCCACCCGCTGCCCCAGAGTAAAGGGGGGATCCTGTCGAAGGCCTGCGATTACATCCGGGAGCTACGCCAGACCAACCAGCGCATGCAGGAGACCTTCAAGGAGGCCGAGCGGCTGCAGATGGACAATGAGCTCCTGCGGCAACAGGTGAGAGCCAGGCTGGGGCCAGACTGGGGCCTCAGGAGCCAGCCCCGGCTCACTCCCTTGACCCCTGTCATGTCTGCAGATCGAGGAGTTGAAGAATGAGAACGCCCTGCTTCGAGCCCAGCTGCAGCAGCACAACCTGGAGATGGTGGGCGAGAGCACCCGGCAGTGACGTGACGCCCGCCCCCAGTGTGCAGCCGCTGGCCTCTGCTGCCCCCTCCCCCAGCCCTTAGCACAGAGAGGGACAGACGCCCCTCCCCCAGCTGCGTTTTTTATAGTAGATTTTTAACAAAAACGGGGAGAAATAATGCATTTCTGTGGATACATTGCCCACCGCCCTCCTCAACTTGGAACGATACCCCTCCCCATCTGTCTGTCGGTCTCCCTTCCCCTGGCCCTCACCATGCCCTGGCACTTCTAGTGGTCTCACCTGGAGGCTAAAGGGAGGACAGAGGCCCTGCCGCTTCCCGCTGCTTCCTTGGTTTCTAGAGGTGCTGAGACAGGGTGCTTATGGGAAGGAGGGAGCTTTGGTGGGGGGCCATCCCTGGGACCTGGACCTAAGCAGGGAGGCCATGTCCCATCCCACCTCTTGTTTCTGGATCCCTGCTCCCTCTGGGTGTGTGTATGTGTGTGCGGGCGCGTGTGTGTGCGCATGTGTGTGTGTGTGCGCGCGTGTGTGTTTGTGTGTGTGTGTGTAATTTTCTTTATGGAAAAATGGACAAAAAAAATAGAGAGAGAGAGGTATTTAACTGCAATAAACTGGCCCACGTGGCCCCCGCCTTGTCTGTATGTGTCTGTGCGTTTCCGGTGTGGGGAGGGCTGGCGTCTGTACAGAGCTCCCTGAGGCCAGGGCCTCAGCTGCTGTGGTCATGGCTGTGTGCCAGTCCTTGCCATCCCACACCAGTGGGTACCCAGTCTGTGTGTTGGAGACCCAGGGGACATGGATGTGGGGTCAGGGGAGCTGGGGTCAAGGACATGCTGCATGCTGGAGAAGAGGCTGGGGTCCCTTGGTCAGCAATTCCTGACCACAGGCCTGGCTCCCAGCCTTGCCCTTGCCGAAGCCCTCCCCTCCGCACCAGCCAATGATGGGGCCTGGCCTTGAGCCCCCCACCCCCAGGGAGGGCAGATGGCCAGGAAGCCAGGCTTGGCCCGTCAGCCTGTCGCCTCGCACCGTGGCTCTGGCGCCTGTGCTGTGACCCCTGGCCCTGGCTGGTGATGAAACCTGGCCTGAGCTGTGACGCAGCCATGCTGCTAGGGCTGGGGACGCTGCTGTCTCGGGGTGAGCTTCCCATCGTTCGCAGCCTCCTCTGGCCCCTGTTCATGCCCTCCCCAAATCCAGGCCTGCTGCAGGTCACCATGCTGAGCTCCCCAAGTGCCTCCAACTGGCCTCTCCCCTCTGAGAGCCCTTTTCCTGGTCATCCCCCTTTGAAGCTGTCTTTGAGAGTGGGTGGCGGGAGGAGCTCCCTAGCAGAGTGACGGGGGGGCTGTGGCAGGGAGCAGCCCTCACTCCCCCAGCACCCGTCCATTTTTGTGGTTTCAAATGGGTCCTGACAGCAGTTCACTGGCCAGAAGTGTCACTCCTTGACGACATCATTCCCAAGTCTCCAATGGATTGCGATGGCATGAGTCAAAATGGCCAACAGCCTGTCTCCAGAGTTGAGATCGGTGGGTCTCCTGAGCCACATGCATTGTGAGGTGGCCCAGCTACTAGAGGGGAATGAAGGCACCACACAGCCCTGGTTCATTCCCCTCCTAGGAGCAGCTTGGGAACAAGCTCAAAAGCAATACAAAACAAAACCTTGCTGATTTCAAGGTACAGGTGTGACACCATGAAATACAGTGTTGGGATGGGTGGGCGCCGGCTGCCCCTGTTGAGCCAGGTCTAGTGCTACTGTGCCCTGCCAGGTTTGGGCCCTGGAGTCAGAGATGCCAGGACCCGGGGGTCAGTGTTGAGAAGGCAACCAAGGCCCCCAGATACGGAGCAGAGCCCAGTTTGGGGAAGTCGGGGGCTACCTAGGTGGCACTGGCTGACACAAGTGAGTTGATACAAATGCTGGCATAGAAGATGCAGCCAGCAGATGCCAGCTGTTGCCACGACTGCCATCTTTCATGCTCAAAAGTTCACTCAGTCATTTTCCAGCAACTAGGCCCACGTCTCAAGGTTCTGATACTTGGGAAGCAGCACAGAGCATGTTGGGGACTCCTGTGGGCCAAGTTCCCCAGGCACCTGGCTCTCTGGTGTCCCCCCCCCAGAGCCTGTGTGAAGAGAACCCTAAGGAATGGGACGCTCTCCCCGCAAACCATGCCGGGCCCATCTGAAGGGCCCATGAGCAATAGAGAGGTGTGAATGAGAATGCCAGGGAGGGGCAGGACAGGAGCCAGGGGCACCCCTTCCATTCACAAGTCTGGAGACACAGCGGGGAACACCTGAGGACCACCTGAGAATCTGACACCAGAAGATGGTCCTGGGAGACAAGGTCGAGGGTTCTACTCACAAACCAGGTCAACTTCCGGGACAAAAAGTGGAATTTTTCTTTCTTTCCCTGAGATCAACAGGGTGACGTTATATTGGGGAAAAAGGTACTCTGGGTGACTGGCTAGACGCCTGTGTCTGTGGCCCCGTCTGCCCCGCCCCCTGAATACACCTCTGCTGGCTGAGGGTGACACAACCCTGTTCCCTGTCACTCTGTTCCCGCTTATCTCTCCCGCCTTTTCGGCGCCACCACCTTCTTGGAAATGAGTTAGGGCAAAGGGGTGGGGGCTCGGACCACCGCCTCCAGCAGGCCCCATAAAAGCCACTGTAACTGCACCCCAGTCACCACGGCAAGTCCTAGACCCAAGAGCAGGTCAGACAGACAGACAGCACAATGGCACTGAACACCCAGATCCGAGCTGCCTGCCTCCTGTTCCTCCTCCTCTCCAGCCTGGCCACTACCTCCAGCCTCCAGCAACAGGTAAGAGCCCCTGGGGCCAGGACGGGGATCGGAGGGTCAGCCCCTGGGAAGGGGCTGCTGAAGGCAGCCGGAGGACCCCTAGCACTGAGCAAAGCTCAGGACAACTCAGGGACACTGGCAGCTGCTGAAAGAACAGGGATGGAGTGGCAAGTTCGGGGACCCTGATGTAATGACACAAGTATCACTGAGGGCCTCCTCTGTCAAATCTTATTGTATACAATGGGGATAAAGCCATGCGTAAGGCAGAGACAACATCTTTGCTCTTATGGAGTTTATGTCTTGGTCAGGTCATTAGTTAATGAGCAATTAAACAAATAAATAATTCTGTTTAATAAATACTATTCACAAATGATGTAAAGGACAGTGGTAGTGTGACCACAGGGCAGGGGGACTAGAGGTGGAGGCAGGGGCCCATAGTCAAGCAAGAGTGTTCTGTGAGAAAATTCCAGTTGGCCTGTGCTTTGGACGGTAGCAGGTGAGCAGGAGCGTGGAGCTCCTGAGGATGGGAGGAGATGGTGCCAGGAGACAAGGTCGGGTGGGCAGGACACAGATCGGGCCAGCCTCGTGGGCAGCTGCTTGGACACTGACTTTTCCTCTGAGTGCTTCGGAAGGGCTGTAGGCTTTTTTAATGAGGAAAGCCATGTTCTGATGGTAAGAGTCTGAGTGAAAGTCACTGGATCGTAAGGGGCCCGGTGCAGGAAGACCTGGCTGATGCTGGCATCCAGCCAAGGGAGGGTGACAACCCCGAAGAAGAGGAATGACCGCAGAGAGTGAAGGTGACATATCTGGGATGCTTTTAGGAAAACAGGGAGGAAAGCAGAAAGGCAAGATTCCCTCCTCCGAGCTAGCTGAATGATGAGGTCACCAAGTACCTGGGGAGGAACAGGTTGGTGGGAGCAAGTTCAAGATCTCTGTTGGACTCTGCCATCCTCAATGCCCCCTTCTCTTTCACAGACAGGGCAACTCACGAGGCAGCCCACAGAGCGCCACCCCCAGTACACAGCTGTGACTGAAGCCCACTTGACGGTAAGAGTGGTTTAACTCCCTACCCTGTCCCCTTGCCTGCCCAGGCCATGCTGCGTCCGGCCGCTCACTCTCCCTTCCTTCCCACAGCCGGTGAGCCAGAGGCTAAGGAGGCGAGACACCCACTTTCCCATCTGCATTTTCTGCTGCAATTGCTGTACAAATTCTGGGTGTGGAATTTGCTGCAGGACCTAGAGTCTTCCTGTAGAGTCTTCCTGTCCTGAGCCCCTGGGCCTCGCTCCCTCCCTTATTTATTCCTGTTGCCCTCCAACCATCGTCTTGGAATAAAATGCCTGGTTCTTTTATTTTTCAAACTGGAGTGTCTGCTGTCCTTTCTCGCAGCCCGTGCATTGCAAGGGCCAATATTAGATTGGTGTGTTACGGGAGCTTGCCAGAAAGTTGGTGAAGTAAATTTGTTTTCTGTTCTCTCCCTTCTTTCCCCACTTCAAAAGACCTGGAATTTATGTTGCAACAGCAAGAAATGAAAAGTTAAACAAAGTTGCCTCTCCTCAGAATCTTGGTGTGTATCAATTGAAAACTCTGGAGCCCTCTACACTAAGCTCCATCTCCAGCCCTATGTATTTTTATTTTATTATTTTATTTTTATTTTGAGACAGGGTCTCTGTAGGTTGCCTAGGCTGTCTTTGAATTTGGGAACTTCCTGTCTCAGCCTCCTTAGTATCTGGGGTTATCGATGAGCACCACCATACCCAGGTCTTTGGAGTCTTCCTAAAACAGGGGTCATAACTCTATTGCCTAATAAAACTTCTCATAGTAAGATTCAGGGACTCCTTCCAGGGCTCCATGAGGTGGAAACTACTAAGACGTTATTTGCCATTTTTCACTCTCCAAAGTGTACAGTGTCGTGTTTGCAAGGCTCTGTGACACGATGACATCATTGCTGATAGCTGATATATGTGCTTGTATATCTCGAGCTCCAAAATCTATCAATTACAATTTCCATTACATTAAGCAACTACAGCTTTAACTTAAAAAAACTTAAAAAAAAACTTAAAACAAAATCTCTCTGAGATTCTTAAAACTTTTTTTAGAAGAGTTCAAAGAATCACTGACCATCGGGGATCAGAAAGGTACAGTAAGTGAGTGAGGAATGTTGGATTTGCTTTACGGGAGCATCTCAGGTTGTGTTCTCTCAATATGACACACTTTTCACGAGAAGCACATAGGAATACTGTTCACCTTTATAGTAATGAATTTCCCTGAGTCGGTCTCATTCTTATTGACCTAATTTTGGTAGAAAGAGATTATCTCCCTCCCTCATAAGATTACAACAGGCGATAAAGTGCCTTGGCCCTTTGATTGACAGGAAGGAAGGCAGCCTGGGGCCCCTTAAGGGGACCTTCAAAAGATGGCAACCAGACCCAAAAGCAGGCCAAAGCGTGAGAACTTCTGATTTCATTCAGAGGAGATGGGTATTCTTATTTTTTTTTTAATGAAATGTTCTGATTTTTTAAATATTGACAGTTGTTGCAAGGGGGCAAAATTGTGACGTATGCAGTTGAGGGGAGAAATAAAGAATGTCCACACATTTCTGCCCTTTTCAATGCTTTATTCACTCAAATCACTCAATACAATTTCACTCTATAGGTTCTTAATCAAGAAAATGACAATCCTTAATGCTGGGCACTGCAATAGACGAAATCAGTTCACATCAAACAATTCTAGATTAATTAATACACAGCACACAATTCTCGATTATTCTAAGCACAGCAGACACACTGAATCATGACAGGCTAGTGACACACCTTCCCTCTGCATGCTCAGTTCAAAAGTCTCAAGCCTCAGGCTTTCCGTCCAGCAGTTGCACACTCACTCAGACCGTGGTGACCAGGTCAGGACCAAGGCAGGCTTCTCCTGGGTGGAGTGGACGGCCGGTTGAGGAGAGGGAGAAGGTGCGGCTCTCACCAGGGTCCAGACGAGGCCGTAGAGTTTGAGGGTGGTGAGGATCACACAGAGGATCAGGCAAACGATGACAAGTGATGGGATGTCAGGTCCTCATCAAGTGCATCCTTGTTCCTGCTGGCTGAATCCCTGTTCATCAGCTCTATTATTTATACTAAATTTGGGGGCTTTTGACCCCTCTTTCAATCCTTATCAGCTACCACCAGATTTCTCCATGACATCATTTACCCTGGGGTCAGAAACATCTGGTCTGGTGGTCTCCACCCTGATCTTCTGGCCTTTCCCTCTTATCAGGGGAGGACAGCCTGCCAGGGGCTTCACTGTTTATCAGGGTGGGGGAAGTGACCTGTCTGAGGCCACACTGGAGGGCTCTGCTCTGTGGGTGTGCCTGGGGAGACTGCAGGTTTCAAACTGGAGATTTTAAAATGGAGTTGCTTAGGCTCAGGCCTAGGGCCATCCTCACAACAACTGATTAAAAGAACCTTTTTTTAAAATCAACACTCTGTAAGCCAAACTAAACCCAACCGGGAGGAGGGCAGCCCTGTATACTACCAACTTTTTTGCATTCTGCCTTAGAAGCCATCAGAGGCTGGACAGGGGGAAGATGAAGGGATGGAGGACCCCAGAAGGCCAAGGTCATCACACCTATTTCTTGTAACCTTGTCATTTCTGCTTCACTAACTTCTCAGGTAAGCTTAACCCAACAGACACTAAAACCACAAGCCCTGATCCAGTTGAAAGCAGAATAGAGCATGTGCAGTACCGTGGACAGTGGACATTCCGCCTGCGTGCTCAGTTCAAAACTCTCAAGCAGCACACCTGCTGAACAGTGATATTAGGTGTCCCACCCACCCTAATTAGAATGCCCAAATCCCCAAGCCCCGCCCCCTCAGAAAATGGGAGCATCCAATAAGCTCCTCCCCATGGCCTGACCCTCATCCCGCCCCTCAAGACTCCCCTTCCCCTCCTGCTAATGTCAAGGCTATAACCTATGAGTACCCCAGGAGAGTGGAAATGGCAAATAACACCCCCTTTCCTGGACAGTCCCATATCCCATATCCGCCAACAACTTGTCCTTGGAGAACTTGGGTCCTTCTGGTGGCCATACTGCCCAGGTCCCTGAGTTGCTCAACTCAGCTTCCTGAAGGAAGCCCCAAGGGCAGCGGGAGGACCCTGCAGTCGATTCAGTCTCCTCAGAGCCAAGCCCGATGCCAGGTCTTCGCCCTTCTGCAAATGGCGTATGGGGAGGAGTATGGAGACGCTGGAAACTGTCACAGACCTCCTAAGTGTAAAGGATTAGTACTATTTTATTAGTATTGGTACTGAGAGAGTGAAGCCCTCTCCCACCTCTCTGATAAATACCTGGTAGATGGGAAACCTGACTTTGCTAATTAAACTGAATGACACCCCCCCCACCCACCCACCCACCTCCCATACAGCTCCCTGCTCTTCTCTCACTTCCTGAGGCCGTTCTCCTGGGGGTCCTCCGGAGGTTAGAAGATCTGAAACAGCGGTATTCAATCCTCAGGGTGCCTCAAAGGGAATCTCCAGGGCCTAATAAAATGCAGGTTCCCCTGAGTTCCTCATTCAACAGGTGAAGCTAGAGCCAGAGAATTTGTATTTCTCACAAGGTCACCCAGGAAGTGTCAGGGCGGCTGGCCCTAAGGCCACAACTTGAGGACCTTTGATGTGAAACTGCCAGGCTTGACTAAAAGACAAGTAAGTGCCTATGGGTTGGATGAAGTCCCAGCCCCCACTCCAGAGAACATTAAGGGAGGACAGTGACTGAGAGGGACACTCTACCTGGAGATGAGTTTTCCTTGTTCTGCGTGACATTTTAGATAAAATTGCACTAATAACTACAAATTAGAGCACTTAAAAAAATTATACTCTTATATGCTGAACCGTGCCCTCTCCCCCCAATTCATATGTTGAAGTCTTAAACCCTGGGCATCTCAGAATGTGACCTCAGTGGAAGGTAGTCTTGACTGAGGTAATTAAGTTAAAATGAAATCATTATGGTGGGTCCTGACCCAATCATCCTGGTCGAAAGGGAAAATTTGGACAGATATAGGTAGAACACCATGTGAACATGAAGACAGCCATTAACCAAGGAGAGAGACCCGGAACAGACCGTTCCCTTGTGACCCTCACAAGGAACTATCCTGCTGGGTGTGGTGGCACGTGCTTGTAATCCTGGTGGCTGGGGAGGATCGCGAGTTCAAAGCCAGCCTCAACAACTTATCAAGGCCCTAAACAACTCAGTGAGACCCTGTCTCTAAATAAAATATAAAAAAGTCTCAGTGGTTAAACACCCCTGGGTTCAATCCCCAGTACCAAACCAAAAAACTATATTCGTATATCTAGGAACCATCCTGGCTAACGCCTTGATTTTGGAATTCAAGTATCCAAAACTGTGAGACGATACACTCTTTTTTTTTTTTTAACCACTCAGTTTGTGGTGTTTTGTTACAGCAGCCCTAGCAAACTAATACACCTGCTTTCTCTCAAAACATCAGCTGATTTAGCAGTTGGATCTGCCTGGCAGCTGGCCCCTTTGGAGAGGACACATGCTCTCTGGTTCCACGGCCCCCTCACCCAGCCTGTCACTCACTCTCACACCACCTGCCTCACTCCTGCTTTGCTGAGGGCAATGGCAGATCTTGGCAATAATTAGCAGGATCCTTGTGTGATACCCATGTCTGTGCGTCCTTTCCCTAGAAGCAGCCTTCATTTCATGCCCAGAGAGTCCCCAACTGCAACCCTAGAGGGGTTGGTATAGATGGATGGTGGTGACACATGAGTACCCCAGCATCTCTGTGTCCTCCCCCAAAGCCCAGGCACCAGGCCCTTCTCTTCTCCAGGACCCAGGCGTTCAAGTCCCACCCCACTTTCAATGGGCTATTGTCCCAGACTGGGAAAGGCACGGGCAGAGTCTGACATCATGAAGCCTGAGGTGGGGGTGGGACTCCCCCTCCCCCAGCCTTCCCTGACTCCTCTCTCTGCTCTGGGTCTGAGGGATTTCCCCGCCCCTCACCCCCACCCCCACCCCGGGTTCTCCCGTGGGAGAGAGGACCCTCCCCGCACCTCCCCAGAGCTCAGGCCACCACAGTGCAGCTGACCTACTTGTATCAAACCTCCGCTGCTCTTAATCAGACTTGTAAAGGTCACCACCCAGGGCAGGGCCCCGGGGGCTTCAGGACCACTGTGGAACCTGCACACAGAGGGACTTCATGCCCAGTCCTCCTCGC
This sequence comes from Marmota monax, assembly GCF_021218885.2. Taxonomy (NCBI): domain Eukaryota; kingdom Metazoa; phylum Chordata; class Mammalia; order Rodentia; family Sciuridae; genus Marmota; species Marmota monax. The sequence continues at coordinate 1,073,845 of NW_026692786.1, read as the reverse complement.
ACCACACACTGTTCTAAGGACACAGGGTGCAAAAGGCCGCTGAGATCCTGCCCTGGGAGGTCGAGGCTGGCCCAGTAAGCAGAGGACGAGCCACAGCTCTAGCTCCAGGTGCCTGAGTCCCATGGGAGGAAAGGACCGAATTTAAACGGAGGGGCAGGTAAGGAAGGCCTCGGAGAAGTGGTGTCCACGCTATGCTCCGTGCTCAGGATGAGTGGGCTGTGGCCAGGGGCGGCGTGGGCAGCGGGGTGAGATGGTGACCTCTTTCCAGGAAGGAGGAGCGACACTGGCGATGGCCCTGAGTCCGAAGGGGTCACGGGGTATTCGAGGAATGTGTTCGGTCACCCACTGTCCGTTCATCAATAAGAAGGGACACACTCAGAATAATGTAAAGAGGGCGTGTCCCCATGCCAAGAGGCGGGTCACACCTATGGTCATATGCACAGCAAGAGCCAAAAGAGAATAGAGCCGGAGGACGGAGGATGGAGGGGAAGTGACGGAGACAAGGCAGAGGTGACACTGAAGCTGAGGGCGGGAAGGACCTGACTCCTCTTCCTCCTGCCCACTCTGGCTTCTGCTGGCCTCTTGGTACCGATGTCACACCTAACGTTGCCACAGCTTCCTGAGGACAATGCCTCTGTTCCTCAGCTTGGGACTTCCATAGAGAAGAGACCGTCCCCCAGCAGGGACTCAGAATTGGGGTACACGGTGATGAAGGAGGGGGCAGCAGTGAGGCAGCCCCCCACCCCTTCAGGAAGGAGCTAGTAGAACCCAGGCGTCAGGCCGCCCAGTCCCAGCCCTAGTGACAAGGGCCCCTTTGTGCCCCCCTCCCTCGGGGGCAGGGAGGAGCTGGGCCCTGGAGGCAGGCGGCCCCTGGCACCCAGGGGGGAGGGGAGAGGCTGGCCAGTGGGGGCCTAGACCCCGGGAAGCCAGGGGACTGTGAGCTGGGCCGGTGAAGCCGAGGGCGCAGAAGCAGCTTCCAAGTGAGTACCGCGAGGGCCAGGGCACGGGCGGGGCAGAGCACCCTGGGGAGCTGAGAGGACGGGCAGCACCCAGAGCATGTGCAAGGTGAGGTGCTATGGGCGATGGAGGGTCACTGTGAAGGCCACTGATTCAGGCGGGGGCAGTGCTTGGGACTGCTGTGGGAATGTGTTGGGCCCACAGTGGGGACAGTGATGAGGTTTGGGCTGAGACCGAAAAAGAAAGTGCAAGAGACCTTCCTCAGCACCCCTGGTGGCTGGAAGTTCTGCAACAGTGGTTCTCCTGGGGTCCCCAAGTTAGGTGGCCATGGTCTGGGGAGGGCAAAGGACAGAAGGATGCCCAAGTGATCAGACACCTGCATGCTGTCATCTGGTAGTGGGGGAGGACAGCAGGCTGTGAAAGAGCAAGTTCTAATATCTGGCTGCACAGCAGGTGTGTGTGTGTGTGTGTGTGTGAGAGAGAGAGAGAGAGAGAGAGAGAGAGAGACAGAGACAGAGACAGAGAGACAGAGAGACTACACCTCACCTATCAGTCTACATCAGTGTTTCCAACTTTTTTCATTATACCTCACTAAACAACTTTTTACCTGACTTTTTCCTATGTCAATCCCTCCTCTGAAAGTTTAACCTGCAGATGTGCTTGCTGTCTCTCTGTGAATGCATGTGGGTCTTTAGAGATCCATCAGCCATTGTCACAGCCAAGATGGTCTGGTTCCCCGCCTAAGACCAGTGTTCGCATCCCTTGAGAAATGGTCTTCATGTTCATCTCACATATCTGCCCAGGATGTGGCTGCTCCTCACCTGTGCCTGTCTCCTGTACCTTCCTGACACTCTGCCATGGCTATGAGTCTGGGTGGAGCCATCCAGGGCTACACCTCAGCGTGCGCATGCCTGTCCTTGTATCTTGTGAGCAGAGCCGGGTGTGTGTGTGTGTGTGTACCTGGAGTCCAGGCCCAGGTCTGTCCAGGTGTGGGGGCACAGGAGGGAGGGCAGCCTGGAGAGCTGCAACAGTATGGTGTGATTGGAGGCACCTCAGTGTGGACACAGGGGTCACGGTGCCCACGTCCTCCGGAGTCTGTTGGGTGAGCCTGCTCCTTCTGGCCGTCACATTTCTTACCAGCGCTTGCCTGTGTCTGTGCATGAGTCTGTGTCCGTGGGAAGAGGGCAGCAAAGACTGGGAAAGCAGCCACTTGAAAATCCTGGCTCCAACCCCCAGGCGACCCACAGAGCAGCCGTGTGCCAGGGGCTCGCTAACCCCTGGACCTGCCTGGACCCACCCAAAGTCCAGTCAGGAGAGTGTGACTCCTCTCCCCTTCCCACCTACCTCAGGAGCCCCCCAGGACGAGGAACCCGCACCCTGAGGGAACAGGGCTCTTTTGTACTGGGCACTGGCTTCTGGTGAGGGTGGGGACACCAGGGCCGGCCGCGGGGTGGGAGAGGGCGGCAGGAATTCACGCGGCATGTTGGGAATGCTGATGCTGTGAAACCCTGTCATTGATGGGGCCGGGTCCCTGCCTGCCACCCCCAGGCCTCGGAGGTGGGACATCTGCTCCTTCACCCCACTCACCATACCCGCCTGTTCCCCCAGCCCATTCCTTCCCACAGTTCTCCCGCCTCCTCCGTTTGGGGGGAGGTGTAGCCTTAGAGTGGCTTGGAGACTGAGTGGGTGAGTCCCAGCATCTATAGCAGAAGAGGACACATGGGCAGACTTACGACAGGGCTCAACCCGCAGAAAGAAGGGGACAGTGGGTGCTTAGGCCCCCACCCCCTGGCACCTGTGTGACTCTTGTTCCAGGTTGGTGACTGGCAGCTTAAAGTGGAACTACAAGATATCCCCAACTCAGGGAGACCGAGGTAAGGGACAGGTACCAACTTCCCTTTCCTCCTGGCTTGCCTTGCTTCTCCCTTCTCCGTGGCTGGCCCAGCCTCAGCACTGTCCTTGAAGACCCCCAAGCACATAACAGTGCTGAAGATCATTATCAGTGTATCCCTACCACACAGAGACAAGGAACTTGGTGGCTGAGATCACAGATCTGCTGAGTGGCCTTAGGCAAGCTACTTAACCTCTCTGGATCTCAGTTATAAAACGAGGATAATAATTCTTCCCACATTGAAGAGATCAGAGGCGTTAATGTAGCAGTGAGGCACAGGCCTGGAACATGACCGTTGTTATATAAGTATTTGTAATTAAAATAACAGCAGCAGCAGCGGCTCCTTCCTGAGGCCTTTCAAGAAGCTCCGCCTGTCACTTCCCTGGCCTCTAACCTGCCCCTCTCTCTCTCCAGCTGTGGCTCGCTCACTTGCCGCCCACAATGATATTCCTCACGGCTCTGCCCCTGTTTTGGATTATGATTTCAGGTAATGTCTGGGGGGGAGAGGGTGCTGGGGATCTTGAGCCTTGGTCTCAGGACCCCCAGGCCATGGCAGGTGATGGGAGCCGGAGGGGGTTATCTGGTAGGAAGTATCCCTCAGCCTCAGCTGTCCTGCCTGCCCGCAGCCTCTCGAGGGGGTCACTGGAGTGCCTGGATGCCCTCGTCCATCTCCGCCTTCGAGGGCACCTGTGTCTCCATCCCCTGCCGCTTTGACTTCCCGGATGAGCTCCGGCCAGCTGTGGTGCACGGAGTCTGGTACTTCAACAGCCCCTACCCCAAGAACTACCCGCCCGTGGTCTTCAAGTCCCGCACCCAAGTTGTCCACGAGAGCTTCCAGGGCCGCAGTCGCCTCCTGGGGGACCTGGGCTTGCGCAACTGCACCCTCCTGCTCAGTACCCTCAGCCCCGAGCTGGGGGGCAAGTACTACTTCCGCGGGGACCTGGGGGGCTACAACCAGTACACCTTCTCAGAGCACAGCGTCCTGGACATCATCAGTGAGTCTCCCAGGGGTCGTGCAGGCACCAGGGGGTTGGGGACAGCGCTGGGCTGGGCAAGAGTGTGGCAGTCCGTCCTCCTAGCATCCTCCCGGGAGGTCTTTGGCAGATGCAGGAGGAATGGGTGGGGGTGCAGACCACATGGATTGCCCACATGACCCAGATGAGCAAAGCAGGACCCTAAATAGACTAGCTGCCCTTGGAGGAAAATGGTTGCTCTTACTCATCTAGAAACATCTGGAAGTAAAGGAAGTGGGGCCCAGGGGTCAGGGGCAACTTCTCTGGATCGCTGCTTTAACTGGGTGGTCTTGGGCATGTTTTTTAACTTCCCTGGGACTTGGTTTGCTCTTCTGTAAAATAGAGATAAGAACAGCACTTGCAGCCAATGAGTGAATAGTTGTCAAGTGCCCCTGGCGGTGCCTGGCACCTGGTACCCTGCTCAGGCTAACAGAATGCAGGGCCACCACTGTCAGGCATTGTGAATTTTCAAGGGAAACCAAACTGTCGATTTTTCAGTGTAAACTCCTAATTCCTAAATATTGGTGCTGATTTAAATATACTTTTAAAAAAATCCTGGACCTGGGGTGTAGCTAGTTGGTGTGAGACCCTGGGTCCCATCTCTAGCACCATAAAATTAAAAAAAAAAATCCTGTAGGCCAAATAAAATGTGGCTAACTCCAGATTTGTCAATCAAAATAGAGCCTAATTTCAGGCAGTGCCACTGCCTAACTTATGGACGGACTTATTACTTAGAGATCTAAGATTCAGATTCCCCAGTAACACAAGGTCTATACGGGGAGCTGGATTATAGCTCCGGTGTAGAAAGAGACCACATCACACACGCCACACAGTGCACATACTATATACACACATGACACACACACAAACTGCACACACCCCACACATACACAACGCACACACACAGGCGGGCAGGTCAATCAAAGCAAGCATGGGGGCAACGCAAGGTTTCTTAGAGAATATACTTAGTGTCAACAGCACTGACGCTGACTGCAGGTGGCAGGGTTTGAAGCCCAGTTTTACCCTGTGCAAGCTATGACCTCAGTTTCCTCCTTTGCAAAATGCGCAAAATAATACCGTGAGCTTTTCGCATTGCTGGGGTGATGGGGTGAATTAAGCACCCACGGTGAGTATTCAGAGCACTTTGTTGTTACTTCATTATTATTGCACCCCGATTGGGTCTGTGGAGGGCTTTGGGGTGACCAGGAGGAGGGAAGGTTATGGAGATTTCGGTATCCAGGGGCCCAGGTACCAGGAATGGAGCTGGACAAGGTGGGGAAGGCCCGGAGCCCAATGCTGTCTCTTGGACCCTCCTTTTCTTCACTTGGCCTAGACACCCCCAACATCGTGGTTCCCCCAGAAGTGGTGGCAGGCAAGGAAGTGGAGGTCAGCTGCATGGTGCCCGACAATTGCCCAGAGCTACGCCCAGAAATAAGCTGGCTGGGCCATGAGGGACTCGGGGAGCCGACCGTGCTGGGTCGGCTGCGCGAGGACGAGGGCACCTGGGTGCTGGTGTCGCTGCTACACTTCGTGCCCACCAGGGAGGCCAACGGCCACAGGCTGGGCTGCCAGGCTGCCTTCCCCAACACCACCCTGCAGTTCGAGGGCTACGCCAGCCTGGACGTCAAGTGTGAGCCTGGGTGCGGGCCGGGGGGCGGGGCCGGGGGCGGGGCAGGGCGGGGCCACGGCGGGGCGAGTCCGCAGCCCCCGCCCACCTGCTGACCCGCGGTGTCGGTTCAGACCCCCCGGTGATTGTGGAGATGAACTCTTCAGTGGAGGCCATCGAGGGCTCCCACGTCAGCCTGGTCTGTGGGGCCGACAGCAATCCCCCGCCACTGTTGACCTGGATGCGCGACGGAACGGTGCTCCGCGAAGCCGTGACAGAGATCTTGTACCTGGAGCTGGAGGAGGTGACCCCCGGGGAGGACGGTGTCTATGCCTGCCTGGCAGAGAACGCCTATGGCCAGGACAACCGTACCGTGGAACTCAGCGTCATGTGTGAGTCCCGGCCCTGTGCACCCCAGGCACCCACACACCTCAGCAGGGGACAGATAAGAGCCAAAGTGTTCACTGGGGATCCCTGGGACCTGCCATAAACGTGGTCGAAGTCATGAGCCTGCCATAAACGTGGAGGGGAGGACTGCAGATCAAGGTGTTCCTTTGTTTTTCCCACAAGTGTCTATCTGGTGTGCTCCTGTTCTGCACCACTCTTATTCCAAGGACAAGACCGGAGGACACCGATTCTGTCCCTGCCACCTAGGAAAGCCCTTTAAATGGTTTCCTGGAGTCAGCCCTTGGCTGATGAGAGCAGATCTGGGCCTGTGTGTGTGTGTGTGTGTGTGTGCTTGGAACGGATCTACCGCTGATCTACACCCCAGCCCAGGAATCTGTGTTTTAATCTGTTACAGTTCCAGGGGGAACCCAGCCCCATTGAGTGCACTATACACAAGGGGAGCTGTCAGAACTGGTTAGCAGTGAACCAAGCAGAGGCCATTCATTCATTCATTCATTCACAAATATTTATTGAGGCAAAGTGCCCAGGATTGGGGATAATAATGACAGCCACAGCCAATGTTTACTCAGCACTTCCTGAGTGTCTACACGCATGCTCTTCCCCCAGGCATCCCCTGCCCACCTCCTCCTAGTCTCCCCAAGCCTCCTCTAGTCATCCTATTTTAAACTGTGACTACCCTGACTTTTCCTTTGTTTTCCCCCACACTTACCCTATTTTGTAAATATATTTGCTTATAGAGCATTTCCCCATGTGGACATTGTTTAAGCTAGAACAATGCCTGTCACTCAGCAGATTCTCAGTGAATGCAGGATAATCACCCTATGAAGATGGAATTATTATTAAGCCCATTTTCCACATGAAAAAAAGCTGCACATAGGTGGGAAGGGGTAGATAGCATCAGGAGCTACAGAGAAGCACTCTGGCTGTAGAACCACATTCTGATAAATTTATAAGACAGCCAGGACTGGGGTTACCTGTACCATCCTGAGTGGTTGAATTAGCTTTATGGTGCCATGGTGGAAGTTGACTGGTAGGGGCAGCAGCACTGCCTGGTTTTTGACCATCGGTCCTCTGTCCTGTCCCCTAGATGCACCCTGGAAGCCGACCGTGAATGGGACAATGGTGGCTGTGGAGGGGGAGACAGTCTCCATCCTGTGCTCCACACAGAGCAACCCGGACCCTATTCTCACCATCTTCAAGGAGAAGCAGATCCTAGCCACGGTCATCTATGAGAGCCAGCTGCAGCTGGAGCTGCCCGCAGTCACGCCCGAGGACGATGGGGAGTACTGGTGTGTGGCTGAGAACCAGTATGGCCAGAGAGCCACCACCTTCAACCTGTCTGTGGAGTGTGAGTACCCCTTCCACACACTGGTAGCCCTCACTCCCTTCACTTGTGATGGGCGGTACAGCCACCTGCCATAAAAGTTGGGGACACCTGGAAGGGACACACACATTTCAGCCAGGGGAAGCTTTGCAGGTCCTCACCAGCAGATGAGAATGGGGGTGTCAGGGAAGCTGAATCCATAGCAAAAAAATAAAAAATAAAAATCTCACCAGATAATACTGTGTTCCCACCTGCCAGCATGGAACTATGACCAAGGGAGGTTGCAGGGTCCTGGGGCGACTGCCCCTCTACATGAACTAGAACAGAGACTGTGGATCATTCCTATGTACGAGGTGCTGTTGGAAATATGGTCCAAGGACCCACTCATTTCATCTTCCCAGGGAGGTTCTATTACTGTCCCTAGTTTACAAAGAAGGAAACTGGGACCTGGAGACGTTATGCCACTTGCCCAAGGTCACATAGCCAGCAAATGGCAGGATTTGAGATTCAAATCCAGGTGATCTGATTCTACTCTCCTGTACTATCCAGAATGGACCTCAACCTGTGTTACTACATCAGCGTACATGGACTGAGAAGTTGTTTTGTGCTAAGGGCTGAGCGACTCTGTGGGAGGTGGGTCACAGGTTTAGAAGACACCAAGCTTATTAACAGATACAGTGCAGCTTGAGTGGTGAGAGGGATGCTCATTAAAAAAGCTACTGTCTTGGCAATGAAATGCATCGTTCCGTTGCAAACTAGGGCCTCTCCTGACCTCCTCTCTGCAGATAGCACCCTCTGCTCCCGCCTCCCCACCCCAGGCCATCACTGCAGGTTGTAGCAGCCAAGTCACAGTTTCCACTCCCCTTAGGCAAGTAACTCCCTCTGGAGTGTGTCACTTCTGGGTTTCCATTCCCCTGCTTCCTCCTCAGCTTTGCTTGGCCTCTGGCGCAGGTCTCTCCGCACTTCACCTCAGGCTTCAGTGACTCCATCTCTAACGGCCCCCTCCATATGAATTTGCCAGTGAGATTGGACATGTAAAGCGTTCAGTAGTGTCTGCCCCACAGTCTGTGCTCAGTATTCTGTTTGTGGCAGTAATTAGGACATAGTGGATAGGAACGATCATTAAACGCCATCTCGGGTGGTTAAGCCTTGGTCAGCAGCTCCTCCGTTACCTATAATCCTGGGCACCCCCCCCCCATCACTGCCCCCTCTAACTTCCTCATGATTATGGCAGGTGGCTGTACGGTGCTCTTCTTTCTCATATGTGCCATCCTGGGCCCAATGTCCCCTCTGCTTCAGCACTCTTTCCCCCATGCTACCCCAAATCAGTAGTTCTTATTTTTAAGGGCCGGAGAACCCTCTGAGAATCTGGTAGAAGCCTCAGAACAGACACACCCCTCCTGGGTCAGAAGATAGGGCAGGACACTCTCCTTAAGGGCCTGCCCTGGGCCATGGAACCCAGTTCTTCGCAGGTATTATCTTGCAAAGCAGATACACGTCATCATCATCCCCTTTAATTGAGGAGAAAATGAAAGGTCAGAATTCCCTGCGGCCATGTAGCCTTGGCCACAAAGCTAGGAAGGCGGGTGGATGTCTGGGTCTTTAGAGTCCTGATAGCTGGCCTCTGCTCTTAGATCTTTGGCTGCTTCTCCTCCCTCTAGCCCTTGACACAGGAGGACTCACAGAATCTTGTTTTGAAAACAAATGACCAAATTTGGAGCATGAGGCCTTCAACCTACTGGAGGCAGGTGCAGGGCAGCAGTGGCCCTGTCACCTGCCCTGCCTGCTGAGGTCCTCCTTCTTCACCAAGAACTCTGTAAACTGCTTGCCCCCAGGTCCCTTCTGTCCATGCAGTCAGTGTCCCCATAGGGCATGTAGGAGGCAGTCACCTTTACTGAGTGCTTACAATATGCAGGGGACTGGTCTGAGCAAGGTGCCCATATTGACTGACTTCATTGTCACCACCACACGCGTGGGGAGAGGGGACTGTTCTTCACCGCAGCTTAATAGAAGGAAACTATAAAGTTTTACTGGAGTCCTGGACCTGACAAAGTTGAGCAGACCTAGGACAAAAATCCCAGCTCTGTTTTCCTGTTTTGATGCACAATCCCGGGCAAGTGACCTCAGCTTTGCTGAGTCTCAGATCCCTCCTCCGAAAAAGGTATGATCAACAGTAACAGTACCGCACTACAAGCAAGGCTTAGAGGACTAAGGGATTCGTGTTGAGCCTCCCAGCACCTGATGAATCCTGTGCACTCTATATGTTCGTTTTCAATCTCTTTTCTCATCCACCTTTTACTGGGACACCAGCTTGGGTATTTGTCACGAGTTCCTGCAGCTGAGACCTGGCTCATGTGCTATCTCTGCTAGGATGCTGCTATCTACCTAATCTGAGTAGGACTCTAAGTATTTACAGTGCACTCATGCACCAATCTGCAGAGCCCTTTGCAGGTTAAGGACCACAACCCCTGTTTGTACAGAGAAGTCCCTCTGGAAGGCCCAGGGAAGCTGGATGATGTCACTTAGCCAGTAGATGGCAGAGCTGAGACTCAAGCCAAAGCCATGCCACCCCAAACTCCCCATTCTTTGTTCCCCTTGGGATTTATACATCATGTCAGGGTTTCATAGGTCTTCCAGGTTCCCCGCAAAGCTGCCAAGATACTGAGCACATGCCCTGGACTAAGGTGTTGGCCAGTGTCCCCCATGGTCCAGGGTGGATGCCCCACCACGGGAGTGACAGCTGTGCTGTTTGAGTGGAAGGGTTTTGGTAGAGTTCAATCTCCATCATTTTAGATTTATTGTTTTTAATTTTCTCTGGGCTGAGTTGATTGGTCAGTAGTACAACGAGCATACTGCACATTTGTCTAAATGGCATTTTGGGCCTTCTGTATTCACTTGGTAGACTAAGAGACAAGTACATTGAGATTCTTATTGGAATTGTTCCTGGTGCAATCTATCTGCTCATGTGACTTCCTGGCCCACTCTTTTGTTGCTGGAAATTGAAAATTCATGGGGTCAGTGGACCAAGGGTCTTTGCCTGCATGTAAATGGATTTGGGTCAGAATTAACAGGACCAGTGTTCAGTCCAGAGTAAGCAGAGGAAAGTACCAATTTTTCAAGGGGGATAAAGAACATGGTTTAAAAAGCAACATTCAATGTTCTCATATAATTTCATATTTTGAAAAATGAAACAATAAAAATTCCAATACAATATTTGTAATCAAATGGTAGCAAAGAAAAGCTCAACCAAATGACTTGGGATGGATTTGGTTTTTGGTGCTGGTGGCAATGGGGAGCCCAATGAGAGGGGAGCAGGGGGATTCTGGGGGAGGAAACAGGTAGGAGTCATGTGATGGTTGGACTGAAAGTGGGCTGGAAGCCAGGAAGAAGACAGGAGACTGGATCTGTGTGCAGGATTCTGGGGGCCGGGAGAATCCAATAGCTCTTCCCTTCTAAATGTCTGAGGGAGACACAGCAAGACCCAGTCTTGGAAATGAGAGAACAACCATTATCAGTATATAACCAGGTGGGGATGAGTGCCTGGAAGGAAACCTGAGCAAGGCAAGGGGTGAGCGATGAGTGTAGTTTCCATGGTGGGTCAGAGAAGGAGCTGCCTCCTTCCTGTGGAGGGAGGAGATGGGCAGGTCTCCTAGGGGAGCATTCCAGGTGGAAGGAGGAACCACAGACCTGGGGGCGGGAAGGTGCTCCATGGGTCTGAGAAACAGTAAGAAGGCCACTGTGACTTGCAAGGGAAGGGACCAAGGTAGAAAGGAAGGAGCCAGGGCAGGAGAGAGAGGGAGTGGCCAGGTCCCTGGGGTTTTGTAGACCAAATAATTGAGATTTTTTTAAAAAAAAATTATTGTGGGGGTTTTTTGGCACTGGGAATTGAACTCAGGGGCACTCAGCTACTGAGCCACATCCTCAGCCCTGTTTTGTATTTTATTTAGAGACAGGGTCTCACTGAGTTGCTTAGCCCCTCGCTTTTGCTGAGGCTGGCTTTGAACTTGAGATCCTCCTGCCTCAGCCTCCCAGGCCACTGGGATTACAGGTGTGCACCCGGCCTGAATTGAGGTTTTATTCTAAGTGATCCAGGTAGCAGCTGGAAGAGGGCTTTGAGCAGGGAGTGCTCGGTTTATGTTTTATAAGGTGAACAAAGTTAGAGATGGTGCAAGCAGGGAAGTGCAGTTCATCCCTGTGACATGATATCTTGGTCTGGCCCATTTTGAGGTTGGAGTTGCCCCCAAAGCAGTGGCAGGAGGACATCCTGAACCCTCCAGAGTTGGGGCCAATGCGGTTCTAAAGGAAGAAGTTCTGAAGGCCAGGGTGGTCGGTCCAAAGCATTTATTAGAGAAACTCTCACACAGATGGGGGGGGGGGTGCCATGTCCTTGCCAAAGACAGCTAGAGAAAGGGACATTCTTCCTAGGGATCTCTGTCATGAGGGTGTTGGAATGTGGTGTTTATAAGAGGGTTGAAAGAACTCGGCTCAGGGCCGGGGCTGAATTGTTTTTCAGGGTTTTGAGGAACGACCTAAACATCTTTATCAGTGCCTGGGAATGTTCAAGGCCCTGGCCTAGGTTCAACTCTGCAGGGAAAACCTGCAGCTGGCCGGATCACACAGGGGTCAAGGCGCTCCGTGTTTCTTGGTCAAGACAGAGAAAAAGAGCAGGGAGAGCCGGGGATCCCACACACAGCTACCGCCCCCACCCGTGGCCACCCTGGCCCTGCCCTCGGCCAAGGAGGCCTTTGAGGCCCAGCCCTGGGCGGGCTCCAGCCCACTCCGTCTTGGTCTTGACCCTGCAGTTGCCCCCATGATTCTCCTGGAGTCGCACTGTGCCGCGGCCCGTGACACGGTGCAGTGCCTGTGCGTGGTAAAGTCCAACCCAGAGCCGTCTGTGGCCTTTGAGCTGCCGTCGCGCAACGTGACCGTGAACGAGACGGAGCGGGAATTCGTGTACTCAGAGCGCAGTGGCCTGCTGCTCACCAGCATCCTCACACTGCGGGGACAGGCCCAGGCCCCGCCCCGGGTCATCTGCACCGCCAGGAACCTCTACGGCACCAAGAGCCTGGAGCTGCCCTTCCAGGGAGCCCGTGAGTGCTGGGGCCTTGGGGTGGGAGCCCCAGGAAGCAGAGGGCCCCTTTTCGATCCAGGCACCCGCCTCTCCACCAAGGCCACTTGGATACGGATCAGTGGTGCAGATTAATAAAGTAGCACAAGCTACTGAGGAGCAGCTGCCCTGAGTCTGCCTGCTCTTCATGAGCCCCTTCCTGAGCCCTCTAGCGATTTCTAAAGGGATCCTGCATAGAGCCGGGAGCCTCACGTCGGCCAGGCATTGCAAGGATGTGTCAATATTTTGACTCTCCCAACCTGTCTTTGGAGACCCCAAGTGTCCTCATTACCACCAGCATCCCTGAGGGCACCTGGGTCTTCTCTGTCTTCAGACCGACTGATGTGGGCCAAGATTGGGCCAGTGGGAGCTGTGGTCGCCTTTGCTATTCTAATTGCCATCGTCTGCTACATCACCCAGACACGCAGGAAGTGAGTGCGGGGGCTGATAAGGGGAGGGGGAGGCTCCAGGGGATGGGAGCGGGAGGTGCAGCAGAGGCTGGGTTGGGCAGGAGGGCAGCCCTGCGTGAGTGGGGAGGCAGATTCTGCTCCGGGAGGGAGGGCTCCTGCCTTCGTGGGTCAGGGCCCAGCCTGGCTGAGCACGTGGATGACACAGGACCTGTCTGCCCAGCTGTGTGCTCAGCCTCCCTGCCTATAGGGCCGTCCTCCGCCAGGGAAGGCGCCCCAAGGCCGGGAAGGGTGGGCAGCTGTGAATGCAATGAAGAGTATTTGCTCTGGTAACAGAAAGAGAGGGCTGGGAGCCACCGTGGGGTCCCTTGGGCCAAAGTCCTAAGGTGGATGTGGGTGAGGAGAGCTCAGGGAGAGGGCGATCTGGGAGTGCCATGAGGGCTGACATGTCCTGCCCTGCAGAAAGAACGTGACAGAGAGCCCCAGCTTCTCGGCGGGAGACAACCCTCATGTCTTGTACAGCAGCGACTTCCGCATTTCTGGGGCACCGGAGAAGTACGAGGTGAGGGCCAGAGCCCCATGGCTCTAGGCTAGCCAGGGGACCTGGATGTCAGGGACACTGAGGGCCTGAGCAGGGCCCGCGAGGCCAAGGGGCAGGGGGGGAGAGGAAGGAGTCGTGGAGGGCTGGGTTGGCTGGGAGGTGGGGAAGGGCGTGCCAGGCTGAGGCTGTGGGGGGACCACGAGGGACAGGGCTCAAGACAGCCCTTGCCCTGCCTGTGTCTATGACTGCCTTTCCTTCTCCAATAGTCCAGAGAGGTCTCTACCCTGCAATGTCACTAAGAGCCCCAGGAGGTAGGTTCCGGGGCCTCAGTGTGCCTCCCTCTGGGCCCTCCGCGGTCCTGGGGTCGGCTTGCCTGTGTGTCCTCGTCAGGCGTCTAAGGCAGTCTCTGGCTTAGTCTGGCCCTGCCCAGCAGCCTCGTCTACTCTTGCTGTTGCTGCTCCCTCTGTCTGTGGCTGCTGTCCCATGTGTGTCCAGATACCTGGGGGGTGGGGGTACCCGGTGCAAAGCATCATGGGAAGATGAAGTCACACCCACAGGTCCTCCCAGATGGAGGAGGGAGACCACGCCAAATCCAAACGGGGGAGTTTGGAAACTTCTGGAAAGGTGGGATCTGACTGAGTAGACTTCACCTGGAAAGGTGTTCTCGGTGGCAGCATGTGGCCCTGGAGTCCCTGTTGAAGAGAGTTTCCTGGAGGAACAGACTTTGTAGGCCAGGTTCAAGCTCTGCAAAGAGAAGGTTGTGGTGTTAGGGGCATGGGCACCTGCAAAGGTCCCAGAGTGGGACGTGGTGGCTGTGGGGCTCCGCGGGCTGGTGGTCCTTGAGAGAGGAGGCTCATGCAGGGCTGTGGAGCTGAACTTGGGACCGGGGAGGTGCCAACACTCTGTCATTTTTGCATCACTTCCTGATGCAAAGGAAAAAGAGGGAGAGGACACTGCTGAGGGGTTGTCACCTCCCACAGAGCGAGAGACGCCTGGGATCTGAGAGGAGGCTGCTGGGCCTCCGGGGGGAGCCCCCAGAGCTGGACCTGAGCTATTCCCACTCGGACCTGGGAAAGCGACCCACCAAGGACAGCTACACCCTGACGGAGGAGCTGGCGGAGTACGCGGAAATCCGCGTCAAGTGAGGGGGCCGGGGCAGCCCGTGAGCCAGCCGCCCTCAGGACCCTCAAGGCCCCCACTGGCTGTGGGCTCCCTTCCTCCTGAGAGCTGTGGGGGCTGGGGCAGGAAGGGGCTGGGGCAGGTGACACTGAGGTCCTGGGGGCCTGGCCTCCCTCTCCTTCCCAGCTGCCCCCTCCCTGCCAGCACCCTGCGCCCACATTACAGCTCCCCTCTATCCTCTCTAACCTCATCTGTCTGGAGGGGAGCTCTGTCTGTCCATGTTATTTATTGCTGCCCCCCATCCCCACCCCGCCTGGTCTCCTGTCCCCACACCTGGACCCTGGACCTGTACAAAAGGGACATGAAATAAATGCCCCAACACCAAATGTCTAGGCCCTGATGATTTCTGACGTGTCCTTAGGGATCCTGCCATCCTGCTTCTGGAATGATCTCAGTTGTTCCTCACCCTCTGCTGGGCCCTGGTATGGGCTGAGCCCAGGGAGTCTGTTCTCCTCTCTGGTGGCTGGGGGAGAGGTCTGTTCTGGCTTCTGGGGGATTTCACGTGACAATCCTCATTCCTGCTTTGGTGGCAGTCAGGATAACTGACACCCGGGTTCCCATTTGCATGAGGCTCACTGAAAGGAAGGCAGGTCCCTGAAGGGTGCAGGGTCCCATTGACCACAGTCCCCACCACTCCCTCTTGTCCACACCCTTCACTCATGGCTTCACTCATTGACATTATCTTCTGGTCCCTGCAGGTCACGTGGGAACCCCAGACCCAGGCAGCTCATGAGCCTGTGTTGGTTTTTCTCCCACCCTTCACACTCAGGCTGCACCCTGCAGCTTCCCAACAAATATTAGGTGCCAGTTGTATACAGAGCCCCTTCAGGAAGCTCAGGCCATCCTGAGACAAGACTCCCAGAAGAAGGCTATGAAGATTAGTTTATTGGGATTGGAGAAGATGAGTGATTTTTTTCCAGGGTCCCAGAGCCAGGGAATGGTGTGGCCAAACTTTGGACTCAGTTCTTCTGGTTAAAATGTGCCTTGTTTCTATCACACCTGTCAGGAATTTAAAGGGCCAGTCTCTCTGGTATAAATGGTATTATGACACCATTTGTTGATTGCTTACTGTGGGCCACAGGATTCTGTGCAATTTACGTTAATTAATCTCCATTTCCTTTTCCTAAAAATTATGACAATGGTTCCCAAAGTGCAAGTCACCAGCCAGCAACATAAGCATTCCCTGGGAAACTCATTAGAAAGGCAAATTTGCAGGCCGTGCCTCAGACTGCAGGAATCAACACTGGGGAGAGGCCAGCAGAGTGTGTGTGTGTGTGTGTTGAGACCTCTGGAGGATGCTGATGCCCACTGATGTTTCAGAACCTGGAGTTGCTAATGCACAGAGAGATCAAGTCTCTTCCTCTAGGCCCCCCAGCTGGTAGGTGTGGAGCCTAGACTTGAGCACCTACCCGTGGCTCAGAGGCCACCCTCCTATCAGTGTTTTGTCCTGTCATTTTGGTGAGAACAAACTTTGCAGGGTCCTGGGGCCTTGAAAGAAGATTTAGAAGGAAGCTGTGGTGCTGCAGGTATTCAGGAAGGGGATCAGGAATCAGGGAAAGAAGACAGCAGTTGTCCCTGTTGGTGGAAGATGACAGAAGATACAGGACCCAGATCAGGGGCTGGAGCTCTCTTCACGGAGCTTGTCATCTCTTGCCGTCTCGAAGGACGAAGGACAGGAAACAAATAGTCTCTGTCACACAGGATACCAAACAGTGACATGGGACACCTGCTGCTAGGGAAAGCGAGGGGCTTTCAGAGCATGTGACTTAGGGACTCAGCGGTCAGGAGAGGCTTCCCAGGGGAGGAAAAATCACGCCTGGGTGAAGTCCCAGGGAGGAATGTGATTGGCAGAATTCCAGGAGCTGAAGCGGCAGGAGGCGTGTGAAATGGGGCAGAGAGTAGGAGGCTCTCTTGACCAGCAGGATGGAAGTTTCTTCCAGTTTCCCGCACACGAGTTCATGGGCCCCACCCTGGCGCACCCGTCCCCTGGCAACAGACCCTGGCTCCAGCAGGTCTGGCCCGGTAGGAATGTGCTCTGAGGACTTTGCCCTGAAGAGCAGAGTAGTGTCAATAACCAGGGATCGGGGAATGACATCTGGCTGCCCAAAGTGCAACCCAAGCGTGATGGTGGCACTTGAGATGATCCCAGAGGGGCCGGCGTGACTTTTATATTACTGTTTGTGCTTCATTTAGTCAGTCTCCCAACAAAAGGAAACCAGCGTACCCAACTGGCAATTTAAAAATAAGTGATTAAATAAAAGCATTGGAGGGAGACTAAGCTAAAAAGAATAAAAAAATCAAGTGAGTTGTTTTAAAGAAATGTATTAAATGAAAATATTTCCCGAGGTTTGCAGACAGAACCCAAGTTTTGAAGATTGTGGGAAAATCTCTAAAGTTTGGGAAATGGTGAAGTCATCTGATGGCAAAGACCATCCCTTAGGAGAGACGGACACTCCAAGATGATACCCAAGTAGGATTCACGCTCTTGGACTTTCTTCACCCAGCTCCTGGACCCTTCCAGAACTCAGTACGTGCTTAGCCAGGCCTGTGGATGGACCCCAACAGAACCAACCTCTGCCTCTTGGAGCTGACATTGTGAGACAGAGACAGACAACAATGAGGTCAGCAAGTGCCACATTATTGTACTTTAGATGGTAATCATACCAATATGGCGCCCGAGCAGGTTGGGAGGCGAATGTGTGGGACAAACCTGTGTGTGAGGAAGAGGAGTCATTTTGAGTGGAGCCCAGAAGGAAGGGAGAGGGGGAGCTCTGGGGGCTTCTGAGAAATGTGGGTCCAAGGAACATCAAAAATCAGTGGCAAAGGCCCATGGTGGGAGTGTCTTTGTGGTGCTCGTGGAACAAGAAGGAAACTAGGGAGTCTGAGCCATGAGGGAGCCCAAGGCTGCCAAGCCCTGGATCAGAGGGCTTCTATGCCAGGGGCAGAGCGTGGGCTTTTACTCTGAGTGAGTCGGGAAGCCACCGGAGAATGGGACTGAGAGAAGCGTCCTGGGCAGGCTCGAGGTGTAGCAGACCTACTGGCAGCGGTGTAGGTAGGGTGCAGCGGTGACCAAGACAGAGGAAGTGGACATGGAGAGAGGGGCCAGGCCAGGACCCTAGAGGAGGAAGAGATGGGAGAAGGGGATTCCCAAGGAAGGGAAACCAGAGGCGACTCCCCTGTTCCTTAGGTGCCAGAGGAAGAGAGAGGACAGGTTCAGTGGGGAACACAAGAGTGGTGTGTTCTGGCCTCATTCAGGCCCGGGGAGGGGCTGCTGGGGACCGGAAAGGCTGATGGCATCCTTCCCTGGAGAACCCGTGACCCAGTGACTCACAGCCACCAAATCAGAGACACAGATAAACTCCAGAGATGAGCTGTGGGTGGGCCAGATTAGAACTGAGCAGGTCTCATGGTGTCAGATGCGGGGAGGGATGGGCTGCCACACGCAGGAAGGAGGTCACCCAGGCACCAGGGACAACTCTCCTCCTATCAACTCCTGACATTGAGTTACTTCTGGTTCAGAGGACCCCACCCCCAGCCTGTCCCTGGGACGGTGCCTGGGGCAGGCATCTCCATTATCTTCCTGGATGAAAGGGCTCCAGGCTGCTGCTGCTACTCCCGAGCCTCATCCAGGCAGGGTCCCTGGTTGGAGGAGGACTGGGCTCTGGATGGGCCCCCGTGGGAGCTCACAGCTCAGGAATAGCCAAACCTCCTGCCTTCTCCATCCTTCACTCTCAACTCCACCTGCTCCCCAGATAGGAGGTGACAACCTCATCCCAGGCAGAACAGCAGCCAAGCAGAAGACCCCGCCCACAAACTCACTTGGTTTAGAATATCTTCCCTGGGCACAAGGAGGGGAATCAATTTGGTCTCAAAAGCCCTCTCTATCAAACTCAGGCTAGGGTCGGATATCCAGAGGGGAGGAAACCAATGTCACCATGGAGCCTTGTTCAACAGAGCAAGTGACAATGTCTATAATAACAACAGCTCCCTTTACAGAGTGCCCTTTCCATGACAGCTAGCACACAGTGCTACAACGCTTGTGACCGTGGTAAAGGGTGATCCCACAACACACCCATGAACTCGGTGACATCAATGTCATCCTTAGACAGAAACTGAGGGGATAGCACTGTGACGAATGGAGAACTGGCATTTGAACCCAGGTCTGGTTACCACGTGCTCTTCCCAGGGGCAGGTGCTGCAGAGCACTGACCCTGTGTGAGTCTGCTGACCCCTCGAGGAAGGCACTAACCGTCCCTCAGCCAGGCGGGGAGTGGCAGTCTAGTTGCCTGGCTCCGCAGCTTCCCTAGTAGGAGTTGACAGTCAGGTCACCCCAAGTGGAGACCATATACATCATTCAAATAAAAGAAGAAAGGAGGGGCTGGGTTGTGGCTCAATGGCAGAGCACTTGCCTAGCAGGGGTGAGACCCTGGGTTCGATCCTCAGCACCACATAAAGATAAATAATTAAAGGTATTGTGTCCATCTACAACTAAAAAAATATTTAAAAAAAAAAAGAAAAGATTAGCAAGGGCATCAAAACTACCTCTCCTGGGAACCCTGCACCCCAGTCTTTGCCTTCTCCACGAGGTTTCCAGAAATGAATTGGGTGACATCCTGTCACCCAATTTCCTCCTGGCATTGTGGCCAGCAGAATCCTCAGATACTCTTCCCAGGTGATGAGCAGCAATCCAGTGAGTCCCCTGCCTGAGACTTTTGGGAGCTGGAAGATCTCAGTCCCACACTGAGATCGCTGTTTTTTTTTTTTTAATCTTCTATTTTGAAATAATTATAGACTCACAGGAAGTTGCAAAGATAGAACAGAGAGATTTTCTGTGCCCTTCACTCAGTTCCCCTCTGTAGATGCTCCTTACATAATTACAGTCCAATATCACAACCAGGAATCTGACCTTGGCATAATGCACGTGGATGACCCCACATTGTTCTTATTGTGTCTGCACATGTAGACCCATCGCTGCAATCAAGGTACAGAATTACTCCCTTCCCCAAAGAGCTCCCCCCTCCTCCTTCTCCACCATCCCTAACCCCTGGCAACCAGTAATCTCTTCTGCATCTCTGTAATTTTGCCCTCTGAAGAGTGTTACAGGGTATGACCATTTGAGACTGGTGTTTTTCACTCAGTAAAATGACCTTCGGAATCATCTGTGTGGGTGCATATCAATACTCCATTCCTTTTCCCAGCTGCAGAGTACAGCCAGCCCTCCATATCTGCAAGTTCCACATTTGATTCAACCAACTGTGAATCAAAAGTATTTGGAAAAAAATTGCATTTTTAATGAAGATGTCATTTTTTGGTCATTTTCTCTAAACAATACATTACAGCAACTATCTACACAGCGTTTGCATTGGTTTAGGTATTCTAAGTAATCTAGAAATGACTTTAAAGTATATGAGGGGCTGAGGATGTCGCTCAGTGGTAGAGCACTTGTCTAGCATGTGTAAGGCTCTGGGTTTGATCCCCAGCATAGCAATAGAAAAAAAATAAAATAAATACATTAATGTATTTGCGTAGTTGAATGCAAATAACACCACCAATTTATATAAGGAACTTGAACATCCACAGATTTGGGTATCTGCTGGGGATGCTGGAACCTAATCATCCCAAAATACTGAAGGACAACTGTCTTCTCTGGTATGGATGCTTCCCAATTCTTTTAAACACTCACTTCTTGAAAGACATGTTGTTTGCTTCCAATTTTTTGTTATTACAAATAAAGCTGAAATGAATAATTTGAATAAGTTTTTGTACAGATGTAAGTTTTTTTTGTTGTTGTTGTTGTTGTTGACAGAATGCCCAGAAGTGTAATTGCTTCATCAACTGATAGGTGTTTTTTTTCTGTTTTTAAAGGAACTGACAAACTCTTTTTTGAAAGCGGTTGTCCCGTTTTGCATTCCCACCAGCAACGTGTGAACGACCCAGGCTCACTGTCTCCTACCAGCCCAGGGTGTTGGCACTATTTTTATTTTAGCTATTCTAATAAGCATGTACTGATCTCTTGTCATGGCCTTAATTTGCATTTCACTAATGGCCAGTGATGTGGAGCATCTTTCTGTGTGGTGAGTTGCCACCTGTTAATCTTCTTCTGTGAGCTGTCTCTGTCCTTGCTCATTCTTTTTCTTTTTAAAAATTTGTTCTTTTTAGATATACATGACAGTAGATTGTATTTTGACATGTTATACATACATGGAGTATAACTCATTCTAATTAGGATCCCATTCTTGTGATTGTCCATGTTGTGGAGTTTCTCTGGTTGTGTATTCATATATGAACATAGGAAAGTTCTATATGATTCATTCTACTATCTTTCCTGTCCCCATCCTCCCTCTCTTCCCTTTATTCCCTTTTGTCTAATCCAGTGAACTTCTAATCACCTCCCCCACTGTGTGTTAGCATCTACCTTTCAGAGAGAACAATAGGCCTTTGTTTTTGGGGGGACTGGCTTATTTCACTTGGCATGATAGTCTCCAGTTCCACCCAGTTACTGGCAAATGCCATAATTTCTTTCTTCTTTATGGCTGAGTAATATTTCGTTGTGCATATGACCACATTTTCTTTATCTATTCATCTGTTGAAGGGCACTTAAGTTGGTTCCATAACTTAGCTATTATGAATTGAGCTTTATAAACATTGATGTAGTATGCTAATTTTAAGTTCTCTGGGTATATACTGAGGATGAGCTAACTGGGTCAAATGGTGGTTCCATTTCAATTCAATTGTTTGAAGTATATTAATTGAGTTATGAAAATCACCACAACCAATTTTAGAACATTTTATCACCCCCAAACAATCCCATTCCCATGAACAGCCAACCCCCTCCACTCTCTGCCCTGGGCAACCACTCAGTCTACTTCTTGCTTCTATAGATTTTTCTTTTCTAGACACTTCATGTAAATGGAATCATAAGTATGAGGCATTTGTAATTTTTTTCATTTAATGTTTTCAAGGGTCATCATATTGTAGCATCTATTATCAAACCTTCCTCACTTTTTATTGCCAAATAATACTCTGTTGTGTGTGTATACCATGTTCCATTTGTTCATTCATCACTTGATGGAGATCTGCATTGTTTCCTCTTTTTGTATTTCATGAATAATATAACAATATTATTATTACAATAATAATAATGTGTTATTTCATGAATAACTCAACTCTTGTTTCTATCTTGGCTATTTGTATACCTAAGAGTATAGCAAGTGTAGAATCCTATATTAATTCAATGCGTAAGCTTTTGAGGAACTGTTCTGAGAATTTTTTTTTCCCAAAGTGGCTGCATAATTTTTTATGCACACTAGCAATCGAGAAAAGATTTAGCTTGTAGCATTTGATAATGCTACTATTTTTAATTTTAGTTGTTTTAATAGATGTGTCATGGTGATTTCCCATTGTGTTCTTAATTTGCTTTTCCCCAAAGGATGATGGTGCTGAACATCTTTTTATGTGATTACTTTCTGTCTTTATAGTCTCTTTGGCGAAATGTCTCTTCATTTTGCTCATCTAATTGGATCATTTTATTTATGTCATTTTAATGTTTTTTTTAAATGTGTTATATATTCCTTCTAGATACGAGGTCTTTGTCAGATATAAGATTTGCAAACATTTCCTTCCAGAATGTAATTCATCCCTCCTTTTCTTTTCTTTTTTTTAATATTTATTTTTTAGTTGTAGTTGGACACAATATCTTTATTGCTTTTTAATGTGGTGCTGAGGATCGAACCCAGGGCCTCGCACGTGCTAGGTGAGCGCTCTACCGCTGAGCCACAATCCCAGCCCCAATCCCCTCCTTTTCTTAATGGTGTTCTCCATAGAGTTAAAACTGCTAATTTTGATGAAGTCTAATTAATCAATTTTTAGGGACCATGATTTTGGTGTCATGTCTAAGAATACTTCATCAAATACTAGGTCCTAAATATTTTCTCCTATATTACCTTCCGAAAGTTTTATAGACTCATGTTTTACATGTAAATCTATTGTCCACTTTAAGTTTTGTACAAAGTTTAGGTTGAAGTTCATGTTTTTGCCTATGAATAACCAATTGTTCTATCACCATTTGTTGAAAAGTCTGTCTCTCTACCTTTGAATTGCTTTTGTCTTTTGTCAAAAATCAGTTGGCCCTACTTGTATGGGGCTGTTTTTTGGCTTTCTTGACTGCTCTTTTGATCTGTGTCTATATCTCCACCAATTACACACAGTTTTCATTACATATATTAATTCTACAAAAAGCCTTGAAATCAGATAGAATGATTTCCTTTTATTCTTTTTTTTCCAAGAATTTTTTCTATTCTTGTTCTTTTTTCTTTCCATATGAATTTTAGAATAATCTTGAATATATCTATAAAAAGGCTTCCTGGATTTTGAGAGTACTTTTATTAAATCTGTTTCACAGTCTGGGAAGAAATGACATCATTTCTATGATTCATAAACATGGTATATCTCTCCATTTACTTAGAATTTTTGATGTTTTTCAGCAAGCAGTATTTTTAGTTTTTAGGGTACACATCCTATATATGTTTTGTTAGATTTATATCTAAGTAATTTTTAGCCATTGTAAGTGGAGTTGTGTTTCAAATTTTGGTTTAAACAAGTTCATTTTTAGTATAAAGAAATGCAACTAATTTTTGTGTTGATCATACTTTCTTCAACTTGCTGAAGTTACTTACTAGTTTTAGAAGGTCCTGGGGGCATGAAGTTCCCAACTCTACTCTCAACCTTCTCTGACATCACTCCTATTGAGCATGGGGAGTGGTCTAGGGGTCTTTTTACAGCCTGGAAAGGGTGCAGGTCCAGGCCCCCACCCAGCTTTTGTCAGCAGAGGTGGGGGTGAGGCTACCCGGATTGTTTGTGTGTGTGTGTGTCATTTGGTTGGAGTATGGCACTTACTGGCAGAAATAATTTTCTTTTTTGGATGCCTATTTGTTGTTTCTTTGGCTAAAATAGAGTTTTGCTGGAATTTTTTTCTCCCCCAGCGTTATCTTCTTCAGCATCCAGTCTAGGACATATGAAGAAAAAAAAATATCCAGGGAATTCATAACACATTATTCCTGTGTCCCAAGACCCCTAATCTGTCTGTCTTCTGTCTACCTCACAGTCTTTATATGCTTGTTTTATAATATCAGGGGTTTTAATTGTACTTAGTAGAAGAAATAGGGAAAAACACCATCAGCTCTCTGGGTCCACAGGTTTGGTATCCACAGATTCAATCAATCATAGATTGAAAATGTAATTAGGCCTGAGCAGGTGGTGCAAGCCTGTAATCCCAGCAGCTCGGGAGGCTGAGGTAGGAGGATCACAAATTCAAAACCAGCCTCGTCAAAGGCAAGGTGCTAATCAACTCAGTGAGACCCTGTCTCTAAATTAAATACAAAATAGGGCTGGGGGTGTGACTCAGTAGTCAAGTACCCCGAGTTCAATCCTGGTAACCCCCCCACCATCACAAGAAAGAAAGAAAGAAAGAAAGAAAGAAAGAAAGAAAGAAAGAGAGAGAAATGTAATTAGGTTTACCATGATTGCATCTAAAATAAAAATGTATGGACTTTTTTTCTTGTTATCATTCCTTAAACAATACAGTACACAACTATCAACATTGCATTTGCATTGTATCAGGTATTATAAGTGATCTAGAAAGAACTTGAAGTATGCAGAAGGATATGTGTAGGTGATATGCGAATACTATGCCATTATATATGAAGGAATTGAGCAGCTATGGATTTTGGTATGTTAAACCATGACACAAAGAAAAGACCACCAACTCCAATTTTAAATCAAATTAAAGCAAGCTTGTAATCCCAACCAGCCGAGACTGTCTCTCCCGAAATCCGTGGGTTAGAGAACAGTACCCCAGCTCTCTAGGAGCGTAGTTTTATAGCACAAAAAGTTGCAAAAAGGCGGGTGCCTTGAGAACTTACAGATAACAGGATTTTGACAAGCATAATACAAAGGCAGGTAGTAGTTTAACGGTCTAAATGGTTCAGCACTTAGGAAATAAATTTAGATCCCAATATCAGAATTAATGAGGCACCAATAGGGTTTCGGAGAGGATTGTTATCTGGTCAGGGAAAACCAGACACGGGTGAGTTCAAGGCATGGGCAGGCATTCCAAGCAAGTTTAGAAATCGCAGTAATTTATAGTAAAACAGAAATTAACTTTTTATGACTTTGTGATGAGATGTCTCCCAATCTTAAGATAGAATTAAGCTGGGTTCATCATTCCCCCTTGTCTTATGTGTCCCTTTCAAATCTTTGATAGGGTAGAGGAAGAGCTCTGAAGGAATTTTAATCCCTCAGGTTACATTTCAATTTTAATCCCTCTTGGACTCACCCAAAACTGGCCCCCTGATCCGACCTGACTAGATTTACCTATCTATATTGACTGTCTATTTCTGGCTTCACTGTTGTAAGGAAAGGGGTGGCGCTTGTTCTGGCTTCTTCGGAGCTGAGAGGGGGCGATGTGGGGTTCAGGTCAGATTGAAGTCTGGTTGGGGAAGAAGAGGTTGTAAAGTTCTGTGAGGATGGGTGCTTCTATGAAAGAGAAACAAAAAACATGAGTACTGAACAAATATTGCTGCCTCTGGAACATGTCAATGAATATCATGAAGATGGCAGAAGTTAATATTTTCTCACCAGGAGGTGTGAAGATTGAGAAGCTGTCCCCATAATAAGGCCAGAGTGGACAAGGCCTTTATATAGGAATGTAAATTTTTAACATCTTTAGAATTATCAGGAATGTAAACACAACATTTAACTTTTAATGTTGTAGATGTCCATCCCCATGAGATGTAGTTAAGCTATTCAATGTCATCTGATCTTGTAAAATTTTTGCTGGTATGACCTCCGTGTCTAGTAGAGAACCCTTTATTTCTGTTACTTAGGGCTGGATAGTCATACTCACAAACATCAAGCTTACCTGTGTAGGTTAGGAATATCTGCAGGCCTTAAATTAACTAAAAACTTCTGACTCTGGCAGTTCCTCTTGATAGTTTCTTTTGATAGTTATCAGGCATTCCTGCCTGAGAATCCCTCTTTGTAGCCTCCAGTCTTACTTATCTTGGGGGCTAACATAAGTGTATAGGTTAAGTTATATTTAACTATTATTATTTATCTTTAAATGCCTAGGAGTGGCTATCTTTTGGTTTTAACTATTTTTGTTA
The DNA here is from genome assembly GCF_021218885.2 of Marmota monax. Taxonomy (NCBI): domain Eukaryota; kingdom Metazoa; phylum Chordata; class Mammalia; order Rodentia; family Sciuridae; genus Marmota; species Marmota monax. Next base: position 1,048,250 of record NW_026692786.1, on the reverse strand, counting down.
GGTGTTTAGGATGAAGCAAGTCAAAATGACTTTTGTTTCTCTCTATTATTAAGAGTCAGCTGAGTTTCCATAGGAGTTACTCTTGTGGGGACTTGAGAGCAATTTCTTAGTTCTGCTAGGGCCATTTGTGCTAGGAGGGATCCAGGTCTTGCAGACCATGTGGCTTCCCTTGGAAGCACCAGGGATGTCTCCCTTCTCCAATAACCCTCCTCTTCATGGCAAGTGCATCGATTGGCTTTCTGTTCTCCAGGGGTCTCATTAATCTCCCTGATCTGGAGGTTATGGGGCCCAAAGTTGCAAAGCTCTTTAGAGAAGTTCCCTGTTCCCTGGGTTTACACTGACTCGGAGGACAAGAGCCAAATATTGGTTCTTGGTCCCTTTTAATTTAATTTTAATTTTTGAGTCTTGATCTTAAACATCTACAAGTCACTCTCACCAGTCTTAAATTAAGAATACTGGGCTTTAACTTTAATGTCTATAATCTCACATTAATTGGGGTCTGTGCTATCCTATCTGTCCTTTGAGTGAAGGCTTATTATCTTAAATTAACCCAGGTTGAGTGTTCTTGAAGCAATACCTGTAAAACATTAACAGGCAACATTTAGACAGTTTATAAGGAAAATACAAAATAAAATTAACCAGAGTAAAAACATATTTAGTTTGTGTAATATCTACCTTGGACTTCGATTGAGTTATATTATAATCCCATTTGAGATCCTAGTAATCTTAACAACAAAAATCAATCTTTTCAATACAACTTTAAATGAACTGAAGTCTGGCCTGCTGTGGAGTCATCTGACAAGTATTAAGATGGATGAAAAGTATTGAGAGCCTTATCTCAGGTAAGGCAGGGCTCTTTATAAATCTTAAGTAAGCTGTTCTAGTTGTGAACCTGATTTTTGTTTCTAAAATATCATTTTATAAAGTTTACATATATTGTTGCTTGAAGTCACATGAATATTAGCTAACACAATATGATATTACATTTAAAACATGAATTGCAGAAAGGCTGAGAACTTTTAACCTTTTGTGGAAAAGTTGCAAAATGTTTGAGTTCTACAATATTAACCTTTACATACATTAGGCTCTCATTAACTTAAAAATACATTTAAATTGTACCCCAGTAGGGCTGGGGCTGGGGCTCAGTGATAGAGAGTTTGCCTAGCATGTGTGAGGCACTGGGTTCGATTCTCAGCACCACATATAAATAAATAAAATAAAGGTCCATTGACAGCTAAAAAATATTTAAAATAAATAAATAAATTGTACCCCAGTATAAAAAGTAACATAAAACTTTAGATCTTATTGATAACAGTTCCAGTTATAGAACATTAAATGTTATAAATAAATCTCCAATAAAGTTTATCATCTTTATAAGCCACAAATTACCATACAACTTTAGTTTGGAGAACACCAGCTTGATATAAAGTTCTTTTAAAGTTTCTACCTTAAAACTTGTATACCTGGAAGATATGAACACATTTAATATATAAATAAAAGCAGTAGCACCATAATTACCTTGATAATTTTATATTAATTAAGTTTAGCTCTCAAGGAAATAACATAATATTTTAAAATAACAGTTGTTATTTAACCATAATTGTATAATCCTTAATTCCTTTAAGATTACTTGCTCAAAAAAACCCAATACTTAATAAACACAATGTTATAGGTAATTCAATGTTTTAAGAAATCCTCATTTTTTTTAACATATAGATTAAACTTTGGTTTATGTCAGTATATTAACATTTGACCTTAAGGAAAAACTTCAAATAGCCTTGACTAATTATTTTACATATATATATATATATATATATATATATATATATATAACCAACTCATATAATTAATTTAATTTTAATTTCTCTTTTCTATCTGTTATCCCCCTTTTTGTTCACAATATGAAACAATTCTTGTGAATTTTTGAGTTTAGACAAATTATTTCATTTAAAAAAAAAAGAAACACTTTGTTGTTTATATCACTCTTAATTGGAAGAGTTGAAACTTTTGGGCCTTTGCATATTAAAATCTTCAATAAACCTTTGTATATAGAATTACATCTGTTTACCATTTCATGCAAACACAATGTTTAATATATAGAATTATGCCTGTTAGGACTTTAAATTTTTAGTAAATCCTTTTTAGTGATGATAAAGCAATTTTTTTTCATTTACCAATTTATGAGAACATCAATAATGTTACCCAATGGAATTTAAAGAGTTAAGAGTACTTGATAGTATATTTAACAGTTAGCATTTTAACCTTGTAAATTAATCAGATGTCTAACAAACAAAATTACTGATAAAAATAAGTAATCAATTCTACTTTACTTATTTTACCAAAATGTCAGAGAAGTATATTGAACAGTATTAGCCATTTTTCCTTGTTGAAGAAAATTTCTAGAACCAAAGAATATTAGACATGTTATAGACATCAATGTTTTATTAATTTTTTGACCACCTAGAGAGACTTGTGAGTTAAGTCTAATTTTAACCATATTTATTTTCATCTGTTTACCCAATTTAAATTAAACCATTTTAAATCATGTGGATTAAAGGTATTTGGATTCATTTTTTTTTCTAAATTTTATGAGTGCTCCTTATATATCTGCCAATTTTCATATCATGTACATGATATATGGACATATGCACATATAGACACGCAACATATAACAGAAGTGTGCACACATAACACAATAGCAAAGGCCTTGTAGCTTTTTGCAGGTGAAATCTCCATTGCACTGGTTAAAATCTCCATAGTTGAATAAAAAATAGGGCTGATTGGAAAAACATTAACCTAGGTCTGTGGGATCAAAATTATGGGCTCAAAACATACAGAATCTAAGAAAAAGCAAGAGTCCTAGAAAAAATGACCGGCCAGTAATTAGTAAAGTATCATACAATTTACTTTTTGGTTTAGTCTAAGATAAGTTCAGGTAAAGGGCACTTTCTCTCTCCTGTTTTAGGGTCTGAGACTGGTCTCTTACTGCGCCTCCATTTGCATTTCAATGTGAGTCCTGGCTTAGGTCAGGAAGGAGCTGGGAAAACTGTTATTCTGAGCAGAAACCTCAAGCCTAAGGCATTTTAACCATTTTTTCCTAGTTGGTAGTTGGACAGGTTTGAATATCTAAAATTATGATACCTTACTTCCTATTGACTTTGGGAACAAAGCTATGATGTTAAGTTCCTTACTAAGAGGAACTAAGCCATTTGCTGTTTACAGGTCCACTTCCTTGTGTGGCTATTCCTAGGTTTTGTCTTCCTCTCTTAGTGACAAACAGGATAAATCTTGCTCCAAAGCCTGCTCCTAACTTACGGGAAGTAAACCTTTTGGTAATAGGCTGTTCAGCTATTTTTAAGAGGTCTAAGATACGAGGTGAGAACAGAAAAGCTGGCACTTCTATTCTATTCTGGCCCCCTACAGAGAAGCAGGAGAAGTGTACCTGGGGCATTTGAGGTTAAAGTTTGGCTGAGGTTACCTCCACACATCTAAGGCAGATCAGAACTTGGGACACTGTGTAGTCACGACAACTGCTCTCTGAGCCTGGACAGAAAAGTAGGAAACGGCTTCAGAAGGCAGAGCCCAACATGCCTGCTCTGTATTGACGGTGACTGAGAGCTACCTAGGCTGGGATACCTTTCTCCTGAATTTCCAAGAGTTGGGGCTGCATTAGCTGCATTTAAGTAGCCATTGGGTGCTCATATCATCCTCCAGAAAGAAAGAAAGTGGCGAGAGAATAAAGAGGAGCTGAATTATGGGTGGGGGAGGATCCTCCTGAGAGTCCTGCTGTGCTCATGAATTAGAGGCAGCACCTTTGCATCCAACTCAGCTTTTGACTGTTAAGACTCCTTATTAATTATTTGATCTCTGACAAGCCAACTTTTAACTGCAAGAATGTACCATGCTTCAAAAACCCACTCAGATACCAGATTGTTACAGTAAAACATCATCTCCTTAGACACATTTACATCTATAAGTAGCCCATTCAGCCAAGATTATTCCCAAGAAACAATCTATAATATCAACACATTAGTGCCCATGTCTTAAAGGGCCAGAAACAGATACAAAGACACAATGACAGACAGAGAGGAGCCCCAAACTATGGCTGACAGACAGGAGCCTTTAAAACAGACAGACCAGATAAGGGAAAAATCTCCCCAAGTTTCCAACTCCCATTTACCACGACTCCCACACCAGTGGCATCATAGATGTTCCCACGAGTGGACCAGATGTTCTCACAAAGGGAGAACCAGAAGTGTAAAACCAAGGGTCTCAGTGTGGCAACTTGACTGCATTCAGTTTCCTTTTTTTTTTTTTTTAAAGTACCCAGAGATGGAGCAATCCTCACAGGGCAGGGAAGGAAGGCGGGGGTTCCCCCAAGCAAAAGGGGCTTCAGCAGCTGCTGGGAGTCCCTCAGTCCCTCCTTTTACCTACAGGAATAGCTCCTCTGGTTCAGTCAGACCCCAGGCAAGCTCGCATGTCTCCTAACTTTCCAGGAGTCAGCTCTCAAAAAGTTCATCTTACATCCTTGGCATGCAGCTGCTTGGAGTGCTAGGCTTCCCCAAGAAAGCAGAGTGGGGGCTCCTTTGGAATCCCACCTGGGGTGTCAAAATCTTTAACTGAAAGTTTGGTTCCTGTCCTCGAAGCCAATTAATGCCAATTTCATAACAAGGAGAGGGTTCTGAGAAAAGGGAAAAGGTGGTTTATTGCTTTGCTAACAAAGGAGAAACATGGGGGAATCTGTCCCAAAGGTTGTGACTCTCTTGATCTGGAGGAACAAGGGGTTTTAAAGGAATTTTCGAAGAGTTAATTTTGGTAGGGGTTCCCAGGGTGCCCTAATGGCAGGTTAATTTGGGGGATATTCATTTCCTAGATCCCCAGCAGGCATTTACCTCTGCAGTGGGTGTTCTCAAGGCAGCCAACTAGAGGAAGAAAACATTGCTTCCCTAATCCCACTTAACTAAGGGGGGTAAAGTTTACCAAAGTTCCTTAAAACACAGCTCAAAGGGGCGTCAGGCTCGCTTGCCTTATTACCCATTTTGATGTTCAATTGTCTTAAGTTTCTACTAGAGAAGACACACAACAAAAAGGCAGGAAAAAACATGGAGAACACAGAACAAGACACAAGAAAACAAGAACCAGGCGCCAAAACCGAGGGAGCAGGGCAATGTCTTGCTAATGTTCCCAGACAGGAGTGTGTGTGTACCCCATGGGGTACCTCACTGTCCTTCCGGAGGAATTCCTTACTGAACCAGTACCAGAGCGACACTTTGCTACTGTCCTGGACAGGAGTGTATGTGCCTCGCCAGGCTCCTCTCTGTCCCCAGAAGAGATCTCTCTTAACCAGATACCAGATGTTATAAAGGTGCCACTTACCTATGGAGGCCTCCTCCACCAAATGCTTGCTAAGTGTTTTAGGGCTGCAGTTCACTCCAGCAATCCGATAAACCGAAGTCACACCCCAGGGCCTTGGAATGTCTCAAGGTGCACACTCCCCAGAGCGGCTCTCCAGCCTGGAGTCCCAGAGTGAAGGTCCGGGTTCAGAATTTTTGGTGGTCTGATCTCACTCAGGCCTCCAAATGTTAAACCATGACACAAAGAGCAGACCACTAACTCCTATTTTAAATCAAATTAAAGCAAGCTTGTAATTCCAACCAGACGGGACTGTCTCTCCCGAAATCCGTGGGTTAGAGAACAGTATCCCAGCTCTCTAAGAGTGCAATTTTCTAGCACAAGAGGTTGCAAAAAGCGGGGTGGGGGGGTGTCTTGAGAACTTACAGATAATAGGATTTTGACAAGCATAATACAAAGGCAGGTAGTAGGTTAATGGTCTAAATGGTTCAACACTTAGGGAGTATATTTAGATCCCAACATCAGAAAATTCTGAGTTGCCACTAAGGTTTCAGAGAGGGTTATTATCTGGTCAGGGAAAGCCAGAATTTATGAGGTGCCATTAGGGTTTCAGAGAGGTTATTATCATGGGTGAGTTCAAGTCACGGGCAGGCATTCCAAGCAAGTTTAGAAATCGCAATAATTTATAGTAAAACAGAAATTACTTTTCATGACTTCGTGACGAGATGGCTCCCAATCTAAGATGGAATTAGGCTGGGTTCATCAGGTATCTGAGGGGTTCCGGAGCCAATCGCCCTCAGATTGTAAGGGACAACTATCCTCCTACTCCATCTTTCAAAAATAGCACTACTTTTTGAAGAAGTTGTTTTTACTCTTTCAGTTTCCATTCCTCTGGCCAGTGGCCCTTAACGCACAGTGGTGTCAAAGTGAAGACTTCTCAGAAGCCTCTTGCATCATCTGTAGGATTTGCATAGTTTTGGCTGCTGTCTTGTTCTGCTCTTGAGATACTCAAAAACAAGAAACTTGATAAAAGTGGTGAGGTTTCAGTACTGAGACTTTCCCACTCGGTGACACTTCATGCAAGATAGCCTTTTCCTTCCTGATGGCTACGCGCTCCTCCCTCCACCCTGGGGATTCTGAAGCATCAGTGTCAGTGAGCAGATTTCCCGCCATTTCTGTCCAGAATGGAAGGCCATGGGAATGACTGTAACCAGATGGTGTCCCCAAACTACAAATACCTTTAAGCACAATGATGTGAAGAGTTGTAGAGAAACCAGCTTGGAAATTTGATACAGAAAACCCATCCACTAACACTAAGACCTGACCATAGATATGGACGTGCCCCTTTTCAATCTGACCCCAACACTGTTTGTTTTCCCTACTCTCCACATCCATGATGCCTCTTGGTCACCCTCAGAGTCACGAGAGGCAGGAGGTGTGGCCAAGGAGAGTAAAAATCTATCACTGGAGACTTCAGTGTACTTCCTGTTTCACTTGCAGATGTCGCCAGGGTCTCTGAAGAGGGAAGACACGAGGAGACAGGTAAAAGCCACATTTTGTTTTTTCTTTTTTTTTTTTTTGCTTCAAAGCAAGTATGGAGAGGCTACTATGTGTTGGGCACAATTCCCAGAGCTGGGAATATAGGGGGGACCTCCTTTCCTCTTTCTTGCTTGCATGGCAACAGGTCGTAGACAGACCCTGTGTTTGAGCACTCCCTGGCCAGGTCTGGTGAGTCTTCTGAGATTGGAACGGGTCGCCTGGATGCTCAGGAGGGAATGATGGAATTGGAGAAGCTGGCTCAGAGGTCCCACAAAGCCCTAATCTGGCCCTTATTGAGCAGGCAGTTGTGGACAGGTGCCTTTTGAACCTAATGACGTGTTTCCACACACAGCCCCATCCTGTCCCTTCAGCCTTACAGTTCTTATAGGGCCGGGGTCTCTCTTCCTTTTTTTTCTTTGTTCTAGGGATTGAACCCAGGGATGCTTAACCACTGAGCCACATCCCCAGCCCTTTTTATGTTTCATTTTGAGACAAGGTCTTGCTAAGTTGCTCAGGACCTTGATAAGTTGCTGAGGCTGGCCTTGAACTTGAGATCCTCCTGCCATAGCCTCCCAAACTGCTGGGATTATAGACATATGCTACCACACCTGGCCTGCGTCCCCATTTCTTATGCTTCAGAGACTGTCGGGAGATCCTTAGGTGGGCACACATTGTGTCCCTTTCCCACTCAGCCAGGACCTGATAGGACGTGACTAGTGGGTGCTGCCAGAAGGGTACAATGGCCCAGCCCCTGTTGTCACCTAAGGGGAGCTCAAAGTTATCTCTCAGAAAATGGCCCTGTGACTTTGTGAAGCTTTTGGTGGAAAAGGTAAAATGATCCCATGGCCAAAGAAGTGTAGGTAATATACTACACTCTGGCTCCCATGTCTGGAGATTTCTGATGTATATAGAGCTTATTAAAAGATTCAGAATGTTCTACAGTAAAGAATCTTACTTAAATTTTTTAAGCTCAGCTTTTCCCAAGTGGCTGACTTTGAAGACTTTTTTTTTTGTATAAAACATTGCTAACACCTGCAGAACTGAGGTCAGTTTTGCCTGGGAGGATCTTACCTGGCTTCCGTCCCCTCACCCCTAATCCATGCCCAGGCCAGGCCAACCCCAGCACCTGGGGACAGAGCACCTCCTGCCTTCAGCAACAGCCTAGCTTTCCCCTGTCACCAGTCACCCAACAACCCAGAGCCTGTATCCTGCAGCCTGGAGAGATAAACAGCCAGAGAGCCAGCCACTGATGCGATATATTGTGTGGGAAGTGTTGGTGGGGCTGGTGGAAGGGGCCAGGGTCTGTGGTGACACCGGAGACACACTCGGTTGGCACATCCTGCTGGCTCCCTGGGGACCAGAACAGAGTTCATAACCATATAAATAGGGACTTAAATTTAACTCTGTGAATGTAACTCTGTGTAAAAATGTAGAATGGTTGAGGGTAAGCTTATTGCACAGGGAGGGAGAGAGGGAAGAGAGAGAGAGAGAGAGAGAGAGAGAATATCAGTTGCCAATTGGTGGCATTGGGCTACCTCCAGCCCACAGATAAGTTTTGTTTGACCAGCACTGTATACTGGACTTTTTGTTGTTGTTATTGTTCTGTTTTGTTTTGTTTTGTACCAGGAATTGAATTGTACCACTGAACCACACACCAGCTCTTTTTATTTTTTATTTTGAGACAGGATCTCACTGAGTTGCTCAGGGCCTTGCTAAGTTGCTGAGGCTGGCTTTGAGCTCACGATTCTCCTGCCTCAGCCTCCTGAGTTGTTAGGATTATAGCACCAAAGGCCCCGGAACACTGTGTATTGTTTTTAAAGCGGGACATTTAAATGTGCAAATGTGGCTTCTTCCTTCTTCTGAAACATTGGAAGGTCAGACAGTGCTGGGATGCTGATTCCCACTGGACAACAGTCGGTTGGATTGAGACAGCCACCATCTTTAGACAAGACATGACCTTTGCCCTCACTTGATTGACTGATGTTTCCTAGTCAGCCCTGGGATGCATGAGCAGGTCCCTTAGACCATATTCTCCTCCTGAGACCTTCCAGCTCTCTGTAAATATTCTCCTTGGTTTTTGAACTTCATTATTGGTTTTGGAATGACTATTTTTTTTTTTCCTGGTCTTTCAAATCAAAATATGTCTTCCCCCTGTGCAAAATCCTGCACCAGTAGTCCCCAAGAGAGCTCCCCATTACTCTGGGAGCCTGGCTTTCAAGATGCCTAGGGATCTGCTCTATTCTGAGCCTGAGAACTGGGCAGGAATTTTAGAAAAGCATAGATGGATGAATGAACAATGAAGGGAGAGAGGGAGGGAGAAGGAAGAAGGAGGGAAGGAAGCTCTTGGGCTGAAGGAGAAGCACAGCATACCCAGAAAAGACTCCATGAGCACCCAAGTCCCACATCCCCACAATGCAACCAGACGTGGCCCCCAGGATCAGGAGCAAGGGGTCAGAGCTCGGTGTGATGGGCCAGAAGTGGGTGACCAGATGGCTCAAAGACAAACTCTTCCCAACTCAGGCTCCAGCCCAGACACGACATCATGCATCTCCTCGGTCCCTATCTCCTCCTGCTCCTGGGTAAGGGCTGTGGCCCAGGCAGGTACCTGGGTTCTGGGATGTCAGTCAGTGGGCACTGGAGAAAGAGGACAGATCTGGGTCAGAGAAGAGGAAATGTGGGGTGGGCGGGCCGGCAGGGTGTACACACAGAGAGAGAAGCTTCCCTCTCTTGGTCTTGTTCCTCTGGGGTCTCCCCGTGTCTCCCTCTAGCTTCAGAGAGAACTCTATTCCTTCAAAAGCTCTCCGTAGCCCTAAATAATGCTTTCTGATCACTGTCATGGGTTTCAGAACATTTGGCTTTCTCTGATTCAAATAAGTGGAGCTTCGAACACCCCGCCACCTTGTATGCCTGGGAAGGGGCCTGCGTCTGGATTCCCTGCACCTACCGAATCCCAAAGGCGGATGCGCAAGTGGACAGGCTTGTCGTGTTCCACAATCACGAGTACGACGGAACCACCAAACGCTACGTGGGGACTGTCCTCTATAATAGCACAGTGGACTGGAAGTCCCCTTCTCAGCAGAGAAGGGTACGGTTCCTGGGAGACTCAAAAAAGAACTGCACCCTGAGCATCGAGTCATTGTCGGTCAATGACAGTGGCCAGCTGGGGCTGAGGATGATGACAAAGGACGACAAATGGATGGAAACCGTAAACCTAAGTATCTCTAGTAAGGCCTTGGGGGAAGGCATCTGCTTACCTCAGAATAAGGAGGGAGGCTAGACAGAATCAACCACTGGGACAGGAGTCACAAACTGAGTTCCCTGCAGAGGTCAGGCAAAGGGATGCCCTAGCTATGTGATGGGGCAGCGTAAGATGGGCCAACTGTAGTGTGAGCGCTTGTCCCTGCCCCTCCGCCCCCGCCCATTCTAGCCATCTGGGTTCTAGGTAGCCAGAGCTTCTGGTCTTTGATGGAGAGATGAATTTTCAAACGAAAACTCCCCTTGTGTTAATGTTGGGGACCAATTCTAATTAACCTCTCAAGGCCGGATGACACGCATGCAGGGTGTGGATGTGACCCATCAAACGCAGCAAGGGACCTCTGCCCTGGCGAGAGTGGTCACATCATGCCTGTTTCTTTGGTGGTCGGTTCTAAGCAGCCGTGTGTTTAGGGGGCAAGCTGTCACTCAGACGGGGTTGTCTGAAGGGTGGTCCCACTGGGGAGGGGCTTACTGTACACATGCTTACCTACTAAAAGGACGCGGTGCCTGGGTGCCTCCCATATTGAAGCCATTGAACAAATAGAAAGGTGTCACCAAAGCTAAGAAGTACACATTGAACTAAACTTGTTCAATTCACCTAGGGGTGGAGAGAGTCATGAACTTGAAGCCATTTAGAAAGCAAACATCAGCAAGTCAGAGAGAAAGAAATGGGAAATACATCCCCAGAGAGGCTCAGGGTCCCCAGGGAATGACAGAGAGTATCTCAACTGAGCCAAGAGGTAGCTGATAAGGATTCCTGCCCAGGTTCTTTGGAACGGGACCTCTAAATACAGGTGTAAAACACTGGGATGGAATCCAGGTCCCCAGGCCTCTAGAACTGTCCCCACTCTTTTGCAGAATCTCCTTTTCCACCTCGCATCCAGCTCCCTCTAGAACTTCAGGAGTCCCAGACAGTCACTGTGACCTGCTTGTTGAACTTCACCTGCTTTGGATACGACATTGAACTGCGGTGGGTCCTGGAGGGGCTCCCCTTCACCCCTGCTTCCTCCACCATCTCCTCCTCACCTACCACCCAGACTGTCTCTACCAAGAGCCAGATCGACTTTAAACCGGAGTGGACTCACCACGGGAAGAACTTGACCTGCCAGGTGTGGCATTCTGCCAAAGTGCTCTCTGAAGAGACGGTGCAGCTGAACGTGAAGCGTGAGTCCCCCCCACACCATGTTCCCACGGGAGTGACGCAGTCCTTGTCACCTTCTCCCTAACGCCCCATCGAGCCCCTGAAGGGTAAGAGGAGCCTTACCTTACAGAAGGATGCACAATCCATCTGCTGCCCATCACCTGCAGCGTGGCATTGCCCGGCCTCTCCCCCCACTTCCCTCTCAGCCCTGGAATTTTGGGACACAGATTCATTTCAGCCTCCACTTTGGCCTAACAGAAATAAAACGATCCATCCTCACCATAGCGTGGGATCATCTGGTTGGGTTTCTCTTTCACCCCTTGTGGGAATTCTTTTCATATCATTATTTTGTGCCTCATTCATTCATTCAATAAATACTCACTGCACATCTACCAGGTGCCGGGTCCTACAGTGGCCGCCAGCTGGAAGGGTGGATATAGCAGGGAGCCCAGTCCTTGCCCACATGAAGCTAGCCTTGCAGTGGGACAGGCAGACGAGAAATAGATTAACAAAGAAACACAGAACTTAATTGTAGGAGTAGTATGTGTCTTAAGAAAAAAATAAATAAAGCAGGGTTAGGATTGGGGGGTGACGGTATGGACGGGGACTTCTCTGAAGAAGGTGAATATGTAGGGTGACCTTGAATGGAGAGAGAGACTGGGGCAGGTAAAGGGGGTTCCAGGGAGAGGAAAGAACAGGTACAAAAGCCGCGGGGTGAGACCCCGGTGTGTGTGTGATGAGGCCCAGGGCCTGAGAGGTTGGACTTCACAGCATTCGAGGGCCAGCTGGCAGGAGAGGACTCTAGGTCTCCTGCACTGTGGGACATGTTTGGGGTTTTATTCTAAGTGTGGAATCCACTGGATGGCTTCAAGCAGGCACTGACAAGCTCTGAATGACAGTTAGGAATCCTGGCAGATGCAGGTGGGGACCATAGAGTAGAGGGAATGTGGAGAAGGGGGAAGGAGAATGGAGTGAGGAGGCTTTGACAGTCACCTGGGTCCACAAGGGAACTACACATGTCCCAGTCCCCTCCCCAATCACCCCTCTGTTCCTCCAGACACCCCGAAGTTGGAGATCAAGGTCTTTCCCAATGAAACCACTGTAATGGAAGGGGCGTCCGTGACCATGACGTGCCAGGTCACCAGCAGCAACCCAGAGCATGGCACTGTATCCTGGCTCAAGGACGGGACCCTCCTGGGGGAGAAGAATCTCTCGCTAACTCTGTCCTCAGTGACCAAGGACAGTGGTGGGAAGTACCGCTGTCAGGCCTCCAATCACATAGGCTTAGGAATGTCGGAAGAAGTGGCCCTCAAAGTGCTGTGTGAGCCTCCTCGGAGCTGAGGGTGGAGGTGACAGTGGCTGCTTGCTCATGTCACAGGGTTCCCCTCACCTCTCGCCTCACCTCTGCCCCTTCTTCCAGATCCCCCGACAGTTTCCGAGGTTTACATCCACCACACACCTGCTAAGGAGGGACAGTCAGTAGAGCTGGTTTGCACGTCCCCGGCCAACCCTCCTCCAACAAATTATACCTGGTATCACAATGGGAAGGAAGTGCCAGGAGTGACAGAAGAGAAATACTGGATCGCCCAGGTCCTTACTTGGCATGCAGGGCGTTACGCCTGCGTGGCAGAGAACAGGCTTGGTTCTGGACAGGTTGGCCAGGAAGCCGAGCTGGACGTCCAATGTGAGCAGTCACGGAGCCTCTGGTTCTTGGGAGAGAAGAGGAAAGTAGGGGGAGGAGGAAGACAGAGGGGGCAGAGGGGGTCCCTGGGTCCTAGAATGGAGAACAAGCAGAAGCCAGGCTCTTCCGACACAAGTTTCTCAGGGATCACAATTGTATTCCCAGCATCTGCCTAGCCCAAGGCCTGAGTCTTGGCAGGTGCTCAGATGTTTGTTGAATGAATGCATAACCGATGCTGGGCTCCACCAGGAACAGAGAGACTTGGCGCCAGGCAGCAGCTCGGTCCCAGAAAAGGTCCTGAAAGTTTCAAGAACTGGAGCAAGTGTCTCATTACCTCTCCATCGGTAGAACTTCTTTTACCTCTTTTCTAAGGGTTGCACTGGAGAAGTTGAGTCACTGAGATCATGAGATCTGTGGGCCCTGAAATGTCACATGATGGATAGGGATCCCCAAACTCTAGGCAGGCCGGATATGCAATAACAGCGGCATCCCTGGCATTGATTGGTGGTTTACTGAGCACTGCTCTAAGGCATCCTCTTAGCTCATCCTTGAGAGAATTCTGCAAGGTGTGATCTTCTCAGGACCCCATTGGACAGGAGGGGCACACCGAGGCCTGCAGCCGCAGCCACACAACTTTCTGTGGCAGGATCTGGCAGTCTGACTCCAGAGCAGAGCTCTTAACCACTGTACTGTCCTCCTTCAAGTCACAGCCAGGTCAAATAGACACAGGTGCAACAGAGAAGCAGGGATTTCCCCCCACGGAGCAGCTGTGTGAATACAGGGGCAGGTGGGTCGGGGATTCAGACAGGAAGAGGCTTCATGGCTTGGCCTTACTTTATTCACCTCTCTGGTCTACTCCCAGATCCCCCCAAGGGGGTAACCACTGTGATTGAAAGCCCCACACCGATTCGAGAAGGAGACAGCGTGACCCTGCGCTGTAGGTACAACTCCAGTAACCCAACAGTTACCCGGTATGAGTGGAGCCCCCAACACTTGTGGAATGAGCCATCCCATGAGGTGATGAAGATTCAGAATGTTGCCTGGGACACCCCACCCATCTCCTGTTCCGCCTGTAACCAGTGGTGTTCGCCAGCTTCTCCCATCGACCTGGATGTCCAGTGTGAGTGACAGGGTGGGGGGACCTGGGAGGTGGCCCCATGGGATCTGGGATGGAAGGGCGAGGAGGTGGGACCTGGGTCACAGTCTTCAACAGAGAATTGAGGGGTAGGAGAAAGGCTTGAGACCAAGGGGATGGGAAGTACTGGAGACAACAGAGGGAGAAGAGATCTGAGAGGTCAGCATGAGCCCTGGCCCTGCAGATACTCCCAAGGAGGTGAAGGTCCTGCAGATCAGTTCCCTGTCAGAGATTCATGCTGGGAACCAGGTCCGACTTCAATGCCACTTCTCAAAGAGCCACCCGGAAGAAGTCCACTTCTTCTGGAAGAAAAACGGAAGTCTTCTGGAAGCAAAAGGAAGAGAACTGAACTTTGACTCCGTTTCCCCGGAAGATGCTGGAAATTACAGCTGCTTGGTCAAAAACTCCATAGGACAGTCAGCATCTGAGGCCTGGAGGCTGCAAGTGCTATGTGAGTGGCTGGCGCTGGAGGCTGAGAGTGGAGACCAGCAGAGACCCGGAGACCAGCTACCTGGACCCTGACTTGTTTTCCCCTTTCAGATGCACCTCGGAGGCTGTGGGTGTCCATTACCCCAGGAGACAGAGTGATGGAAGGGAGAAAGGCAGCCCTGACCTGTGAGAGCGATGCCAACCCTCCCATCTCACAGTACACCTGGTTTGACTGGAACAACCAAGACCTCCAGCATTCTGGCCAGACGCTGAGCTTGGATCCTGTGAAGGTCGAGCACTCGGGCTCCTACTGGTGCAAGGGGGTCAACCAGCTGGGCGAGGGCGAGTCACCCCCCAGCACCCTCACCATCTACTGTAAGGCCCCTTTCTGTTTCTTCTCAGGCTCCTTTCTGGTGCTGACTGCGCTTGAAGCTCCTCCCACCACTAAGCCTTATGCTGCTAGATCACAGTCTTTACAGTCCGCTTCCTCCCTCCCAGTTCCTGCCCAGAGCAGCCCAGCTACACTCCCTGCTCCATAGCTTCCTGCTGCCACCGCTGGAGCAATCGCCTTGTCCTGCTTCACGGGAGCCTCTCCATCTACCTCCCCTTCTGGACAGGGAATCCTCTGTCCAGGATTCCCTCAGGCTGCACCTATCTTCCAGGCTTCGTGAGCTCCTGCTGGGTCCCTCTCTCAGGAAATGTAACTGGCGCGTTGCATAGAAACGCCATGCCCTGGGTCTCCACTTTTTGGACAACTTGAGACTTGCCTCTTTTTCTAAGGGTTGCACTGTGTCCCCTGAATGGATGCTGCCCATTTAGTTTCCCCAGCCCCCTCTTCAAGGCTGGCACAAGATACAAATGCCTAGGTGGAATTGCTGAGTCGAAGAACCTGTGTATTTTAAGGGCTGATAGTGTGTCCAAAATGCCTGGAAAGTTGTACTTGTTTAGAAGGCTGAGGATGCTGCACTCTGTGAGGGCCAGGCCTGCAGAAAACTCCTGCTTGGGGGAAAGACAGTGCTTTCCTCCTAACCAGAGATCCTTCTTCTAACCAAGGGCCCTTCTCCATCTTTCTTGCCTCACTCTCCCATGCACAGAGGAGATGTGCTGGGAAGAAGAACGGGGGCTGGATGCAGAGATAAGTCAATGGTGCTGGAGTGCAGAGCGAACCTGCGACTCTTTTCTCTACTAGATAGCCCGGAGACCATCGGCAGGCGAACGACCATGGGAATTGGCATCTGCCTGGCCATCCTCATCCTGGTCATCTGGGGGGTGAAGCTTCAGCAAAAGTGAGCTCTTCCTGCTGCCCCCTCCCTTGGCTCGTCCCATTTCCATTTACTCAGGCCCAAAGCCTCCAGTCTCCTGAATCCACAGGGTCCTGTTCTCATTCCCTGACCCCCACCAAGCCTGTCTCTTCTCCTTAGCTGGAAGAGGACTCGGAGCCAACAGGGGCCTCAGGAAAATTCCAATGGTCGGAGCTTCTTTGTGAGGAATAAAAAGGTAGGATGGGAGGAAGATCAAATGCAGGGCAGCCCTTAAAGTGGAGTGAGGAACCGAGGTGAAGAGCTAAAGAAAAGTGATCAAAAGTCCTCGGGGGAAAAAAAAAAGTCCTCTGGGGCCAGGCGTGGTGGTGCACACCTGTAATCCCAGTGGCTCAGGAGGCTGAGGCAGGAGGATCAAAGCCAGCCTCAGCAAAATCGAGCACTAAGCAACTCAGCGAGACCCTGTCTCTAAATAAAATACAAAATAGGGCTAGGGATATGGCTCAGTGGCCAAGTACCCCTGAGTTCAAGCCCTGGTACCAAAAAAATGTCCTCTATGGGGTCAGAGGCTGGGGGAGGGTGGGGAGAGAGAGTCAGAACTGCAACCCTGCCTCTCTCCCAGGTTAGAAGGACCCTTCTCTCTGAAGGGCCCCACTCCCTGGGATGCTACAATCCAATGATGGAAGACGGCACTAATTATGCTACTCTACGCTTTCCAGAGACTGACACACCAAGAACTGGGTACTGAGGGTACAGGACGGGTGGGTCCTGCAGCCTGGGAGGGATGTAGGGGGAAAATAGTGTCCTAGCTCTGTGTCAGGCACCTCCTGACACCATCTACCTATTACCTCATTCCTGTTCTATAACAACCTCTGTTAAGTAACAGGCCTCACAACGGGACCTGTTTCTACAAGCCAAGAGCATGTGTGCCCAGAGCCAACCTTTGTCACGGAGGCTAAGGCGCGGTGACTCATACACATGCATGCTCATTCATCCGGCACACGTTTTTTATTAGCCCCTACTGTGTGCATGGGGCTCGTGGAAGACAGCGAGTTGTGTTTTTCCATAAAGGGCTGAGGTTGGGGTGCTGCTGGGGGCACTAAGGGAGTCAGGAGAAGGAAGAGAGTTCACAGGAAGCACTTCACTGATGGCTCTCCATCTGTTCTCCCTCTCAGAGGTACAGGCCCCTCAGAAACACAAGGATCTCTCCCAAATAATGAAGACACGGTCACTTACTCAGTGGTGCAGAAGTGTCATGTGGTAAGAGGCCAAGGCTGAGAAGGTTGGGGGGCCTGGGTCCTGGTCTCAGCTGGGAGCCCCACAGGGGAAGGACTTGGGTAGATGTCAGTGTGGCTAAAGCTAGATGTTGGCTGGGGGAGGTTTGTGGCCTTAGTCTGTTTTCTGTTACTATCACTCAATACCCGAGACAGGGTAATATATAAAGGAAAAGGATTTATTTTGGTTCATGGTTCTGGAGATCCAAGGTCAAGGGACTACATCTGGTGAGCGCCATCTTGCTGATGGGGATTCTCTGCAGAGTTCTGAGGTGGCACGAGGCATTGCTCAGCAAGGGGGGTGCATGCCAGAGAGAACTCAATTTTATGACAAAGCCACTCTCTCAGTCACCCATCAACCCATTAATCCAATCACCTCTCAAAGGTCACACCTCCACACACATTAGCATACGAATCTGGGGATTGAATTTCCCATGCAATCTGGGGGACACATGGGTGGAGCTGTGGTTGGAGCCAGGGTAGGGACCTCTGTGACCAAAGGCCAAGACAGCTAGTTTCTAGACAAGGGGACTCTTGTGTGGGCTTTTAGACCTCCCTCCCCGAGTGGAACAAGGGAAAAGTGGGGGAGGTGGAGGGAGGCTGGCCCCCATTGCAAGGCCAGGCTTACCCCCGTGTAGCTTTCCCAGGGTGACTACGAGAATGTGGCTCCAAATCTTCCAGAAGATGACGGGATTCATTACTCGGAGCTCGTTCATTTTGGGACTGGGGAGCGGCCTCGGGCACCAGAAGATGTGGACTATGTGACTCTCAAGCACTGACAGCAGGACACAGGCTGCTTTGGATGTGCCCAGAGCCAATGGGGCCAAGGAAACCCCAGGGTGTCCCCAGCTGCAGCTGTTCAGCTGCTAAGTCACAGGACCTTTTTATCTCCCTGCACACACACACACACACACACACACACACAATCACTGAGGAGAACCTGTGTCTGTCTGGTTCAGAGCCATTTTCCTTCCCAGGACTGGTAACCCTGACCTTCCTGATCTTTTTCCATTCTCCTTCCCACCCGGAAATTCACCTATGCACCCGTCCAGGATTGCACAGTCCCCTGTGTCCCACACCCGAGACATTGCCACCATCCATCCCCTCCTGAGCCCTCCCCGACTGCCCTGGGATTGATTTGACACTGTTTTGTCTTCCTTGTCCCTTGGACCTCCCCACCCCCACTGCCACCCACTAATCCTATGCTCACTTTCTGCTCCTGGGGAAATCCCAGGGAAGGACAGAAATGAGGTAGACAGAGGCATTGTCCCCAGCTGGCTTCTCCTCTAGAAACTGTCTAGAAACTGCCAGCTAAGCCTTCCGTGGAGGACGTTGCGGTGACAGCCCCTGCCCTCGGGGTCTCGTGGACTGCGCAGATGCACTGAGAAGAACAAAGATAATGTACAAAGAGTTGCATAATAAAAATGGCACAGAGGCCACTTCCAGGAGCCAGTGAGCTCTTTCCCATCTGTGGAGTCAGAGTGGGGACGGGGAGCTGGGGATGGCATTGTGGGGTGTAGGGGGAAGGAAAAGAGTCACAGTTATCTCATGATCAAATCAGCCGATCGGAGGGTCCAGTTGTCTGGCTGGGAGAAGCACACCGGCTTTTCAGTTGGGCGAACTTGAGTTTGACTCTGATTCTTCTGCTTCACCAGTTGAATGATCTTGGGCAGAGTTCACCAACCTGCCTGCAGCTCAGTTTCTGCAACCGTAAAAGGAGGATGGCACTCCGTACCATGCAGGTGGCTCATGGCAGGAAGTGAAGTCTAACCTTAAATACGCCTGAGTCACTTTATAGGAGGCCTAGCAGAGAGGCCAGAAGTCCTTCATTGAACCCAGGCACACTTTACCACTGAGCCACATCCTCAGCCCTTTTTATTTTTTTATTTTGAGACAGGGTCTTCCTAAGTTGCCTAGGGCCTCACCAAGTTGCTGAGGCTGGCTTTGAACTTGCAATCCTCCTGCCTCAGCCTCCCAAGCCACTGGGATTACAGGCATGTGCTCTCACACCCAGCTTTTGTTTATATTTCTAGAAGAATATTCAAAAGGAAAAAAAAGTGGGGGAAGCCGATTCGTTACTCACAGCTATTCTAAGAAGGGGATCTACCAAGTTCTTTCACAACCCGCAGTTGCGGAACCTCCCAAAGGCCAGCTGCCAGGAGAAGCCGCACAGTTCTCCTGTCCTTCACTGTCACCCCACCAGTTCTCTGTTCAGGGACATACTTGTCAAAAGACAACACTTCGCAGTCACTGTCCTCAGTCCCCTTGTCACTTCTCAGGTTGAGTTCTCTTCACCCATTTACCTGCTTACCACAGGACTAAGACCCATTCTGCTCAGAAGGCTGGAGCAGGTGGCGAACCAACCACCAACGAGATGGACATACAGTTCCTGGCACATAGTACGTCCCACCTTCCTTTCGGGTCCCCCCTCCCATCTCCACTCACTCAATGCATGGATCCTCCCCTGCCTTAAGCCCTCTTTGCTGCTAGTTTGATTTCTTGTGAGCATCGTTAACTTTTCTGGAGGACAGTGGGACTTCAAGAACTGTTGAAATGAAAGAAGGAGCGTTTTGGGGTTTCTGTGCCCCCCGATTAGGTCCAGTGTCATTTGACCATTCATCCATTCCTGCAGCAGACATTCACTGAACACCAGCACAGAGGCGGTTGTTGGGGTGCAAAAAAGACACACTTCCAGCCTTGGGGACTTTCCGTCTAGTCTAGGGACCCCAAAGCTTTTCAGGGCGGAGTCACCTGGAGGGAGCTGAAGGCAGCCCTGGGCCTCACCAAGCCTGGCTCAGGCTCCCTGGCAACCACCGGGAGCCTTTCCCTCCTGTCCCTGAGCCCAGCTGCTGACATAAACCTACTTCATGACCCATTGACCATGAGATGGGACTGTCAACAGGCATTGTTGAGGCGTGAAGAGCAGGCGGCCAGGGACTCCAGAACACAGGCACCCCACCCCCACCCCACCCCCGCCCGGGTTGGGTTTTACCGTCCTCCCAGTGCCCGGAGCCCCTGCAGGGTGCCACACAATGGACAAAGCAGCCCAGAATCTTTGCCCTCCTGAGGCCAGCCTTCTAGCAGAGGGGCCAGCAAATGTGATGTGGCAGAATCACAGAGGCTCCGGATTTACACAATGCAAGATGGATATGGAGGGGGAGAGGGGGTGGGTTTGGGGGGAGAGATGGAGGAAGGCCCGCTGAGGAGTGGCGCAGGGCAGTGGCCCCAGCAGCCAGGTGATGGGGGGCTAAGCAGAGATCTGGAAGACCCCACGTCTCCCCTAGAGCTCTGCTTTTCTCCTAAATAGTTGTCCCAGGAGGTAAAATGGCACTCTTGATTCTTTTCTCCTTTCTGTCCATTTCTCAGTATTTGCCAAAGATAAAATACTAAGCAGTCGGTGGCACGTTCTTCTCCATTCAAAGTGAGGCCCCTTGCCACAGATGAAGGATTGGAGAGGTGCAAGCAAGATGTGAGGTCTAAGCCAGGCACAGAGCCGCAGGCCTGTAATCCCAGCGGCTGGGAAGGCTGAGACGGCAAGTTCAAAGCCAGCCTCGGCAACAGCCAGGCACTCAGCAACTCAGTGAGACCCTGTCTCTAAGTGAAATAAAAAATAGGGCTGGGGATGCAGCTCAGTGGTCAAGTGCCCCTGAGTTCAATTCCTGGTACCCGCTCAAAAGGAAAAAAAAAAAAAGAATCTGAGGTCTAAAAAGGAAGTTGGATAATTCTTCTGGAGGGAGTTGTTGATGTGCTGAGAACCCCATGCTGCTCACTCCTGCAGCCTGGTGAGAGGACACATTATTTGGACGGGGGATTTGGAAGGGGCATGGTGGCCTGGAGACTACCACACACCCTTAAGAAAACTGAAGCTGAGAAGTTGAGGCAGAAAGAGACAGAGACAGATGAAGAGGTGCAGGCATGGTCAGAGAATCAGAGAGACTGAGAGCCTTCTTTTCCACTGACCAGATGTGGACCACATTTGAGAGAGAGCCAGACTGGAGCCATTTTAAGTCTTGCTTAGGAGATTTTTCTGGAAGGTCAAGATGACCTCCATGGGGAGGCATTTTCCCCAGGGTTGAGAAAAGCAAGCTAAGCAACCTGCTGGAGCTAACTCCTGTCCCCAGGGAGCACCGTCCAATGTCCCTACCCAAGCAACCTGGGGAGGAATCGGCCTGGACATCCTCGCTGTCCAGAGAGGCTGAGCTGAGGCCACAGCCCAGTTACTCCAGTGCCCACCACACGGACTCTGCTTGTCTCTTCTTTCTTCTCCTGTCTTTTACCAGCACTGCAAAGGTCAGCAGCTGCTGTCATGAAGCTAGGGAGAGAAGGAGAGGGAGCATGCCCACAGCCAGGGTAAGCTCTCCCTTGGAATGACGCTTTTGACATCCCAACATAAATTGCTGCACACCAATGGGTTGGTGACTAAAGTCACTTGGAATGAGCCAATAAGGCAGGGGCCTGGCCCAAGTGTTCCTCCTGCACTGGGGAAGACGTAGCCCCTGGGGCAGTTTGAGCCATCAGTGGCTAGGCATAAAGCTGTCCTCTGGTGGACCCCCACGATTTCGGCTACACATGCATCACTCAGAAAAAAGCCCCTTCCTATCCTGGCTCCCTTCTTAGCCCCTCGCCTCTGGCAGTCCAGCCTCGCTCCAGCCCGGGATGCCCCATTAGCTGCTCACCCAAGCTGCTAGTGCCTGAGGCTAATGGCCCTGCCACCCCGCCCTCCTCTCTTCCAGCTCACTGCCCATCCCGGGCATCCTCCGGCAACCCAGTGAGGGGACTCCTGAGCCTCAGAGACATCTGGCAGTACCAAGAGGTGAGTCCCTCTTTCTGTGGCTCCTCTTCTCACCAATGATCCCCCAGGTCCCCTGCCTGGGGTGTCCCCTGAGATCTGCTAAGTTCCTCCCCCATGACATGGATGGGATCTGGCTTACCCTGGGCTCTCCCCTGGGGACCTCCTCTGCTCCCTGTAGCTCATATCCAAGCCCAGGGTCCTCCCTCACCTCTGCACCTGCCCTGCGGGCTCCCCACTGGCAGGGAGTGATCTCAGGAGTGGGACCCATCCCCAAGGAAGCCACTCTGACCTCTCTAAATCCCTTCCCTCCCCAGAGCCTAAGGGAGCCAGAGGCCGCCCATCCTCCTTGACTGCATGCCTGGCTGTTTTTTCCTGTTACCACACCGCTGTCCTCTTCTTTGCAAGAGGTGACATGGTGGAAAGACAGCTGAGTCCTTGCTGCTGATCCTGGCTCCACGGCTGCCTGGCTGCCACCTCCTTCAGCGGCCTCGGTTTCCTCTGCCTCACCCCAGGCAGCGCCGAAGCCAGCTCTCTGGTCGCGATCTGAAGACCAAGTGGGACCAAGCGGAGTGCAGGAGCGGCTGCCTCATGAGCCTGCCTCCGCAGCTGTCCTTCGCCCTGTATGTGGCCGCCTTTGCCCTGGGCTTCCCGCTCAATGTCCTGGCCATCAGAAGCGCGGCTTCCCACGCCCGGCACCGCCTCACTCCCAGCCTGGTCTACGCCCTCCACCTGGGCTGCTCTGACCTCCTGCTGGCCATCTCTCTGCCCCTGAAGGCCGTGGAGGCCCTGGCCTCGGGGACTTGGCCTCTGCCGGTCCAGCTGTGCCCTGCCTTTTCCCTGGTCCACTTCGCCCCGCTCTACGCTGGCGGGGGCTTCCTGGCTGCTCTGAGCGCCGGCCGCTACCTGGGCGCAGCCTTCCCCCTGGGCTACCAAGCCCTCCGGCGGCCGCGCTACTCCTGGGGCGTCTGCGTGGTGATATGGGCCCTCGTCCTCTGTCATCTGGGGCTGGTCTTGGGGTTGGAGGCTCCGGGAGGTTGGCTGGACAACACCACCAGCTCCCTGGGCATCAACAGAGTGGCCAACGGCTCCCCCGTCTGCCTGGAGGCCTGGGACCCGGCGTCTGCCGGCCCCGCCCGCCTCAGTCTCTCCCTCCTGCTCTTCTTTGTGCCCCTGATCATCACCGCGTTCTCTTATGTGGGCTGCCTCCGGGCCCTGGCCCACTCGGGCCTGAGCCACAGGCGGAAGGTCAGGGCAGCCTGGGTGGCCGGTGGGGCCCTGCTCACGCTGCTACTCTGCTTGGGGCCCTACAACGCCTCCAACGTGGCCGGCTTCCTGCGCCCCGACATGGGGGCCCAGTGGCGAAAACTGGGGCTCATCACAGGGGCCTGGAGTGTGGTGCTCAATCCACTGGTGACTGGCTACCTGGGAGCAGGTCCTGGCCGTGGGACGGTGTGTATGGCAAGAATGCAAGGAGGAACATTCCAGAAATAGCAGCTTCTGCTGGGAGAAAGGGGCTTCTCCAGGCCCCATGTCAGGGCTGCCCCATCAGAACTGCTGGGCAGCCTTGCCAGGAGCCATCCCCAGCGCCACGTGTGGGAAGAGCTAAACCTGGAGAGGACAACACCCCGTCCAGAGAGAGGAGTGGAGGCCAGGGGCTGGTACCTCCACAGTCAGCTTGCCTCCTGCCTCTGCCTCACTCCTCGCGTCCTTCCTGCCCACTAGGAGGATGACGTCTGGCTTCTAATCCGGAGGAACACCACCGTGCAATGCTACCCTGCAGCCATTTGTGAGGAAAGAACATTTTAATTTCTAAAGAAGAGATGGAGGCACTAGCCAAGATAATGAGGCTGCCATACCACTTGGAACTCACAAGGGGGCAGCATTCGCACTGTGAATGGGAAGCTGGCCCAGAAAAGATGCTTGGTGAGAAGGGGCACAAGTCAGCCACCATGCCCAGTGCTTTATAATGAGCATTTTCTCATTTTATCCTCACACGACCCTCCCACTCCCTTTATTTTTTAAGAGGCAGGGTCTGCTCTGTTGCCCAGGCTGGCCTTGAACTCTGTCCTTGAACTCTGGTGCTCAACCGATCCTCCTGTCTCAGCCTCCCAAGAAGCTGGGACCAAGGTATATGCCACGGTGTCCAGATCACACAACCCTTGGATTTAGCCAGGTGACATTGCACAGGGGCGACAGGCAGAGGGGACACACACTGACTACTAGCCCGTGCTGGGCTCACTAAGCCGTGTGCCTGCCTTGCTTCCAATCAAGGGAAGGAGCCTCTCATTTTAATTTCAACAAAGACACCACCTGCTCCTCCAGTAGCGCCCCTTGGTGCAGGGTGGCACTCCCCCAAAAGGGTGCCTTATCCGCTTGGCTCAGAAGGCCTGCATGGGGTAGCCTCTGTTGGGGCCAGGTGTATCACATCTGGCCCAAGGAAACTTGCCCAAGGCTTATAGCAAAGAAGAGGGATGAGTCCGATGTGATCTTTCCAAGCAGGCTCCCCTGAGGGTCAGGGGAAAACCTGGAGTGTCAGGATAATACCTGTATTGGTGACCCATTTTGGGAAGGGTAAAGAGTGGCCCTCAAGGGGGAAGACAGAGAAAAGTAGCTGTAGAAGACCTGGGCATCTGCTCTAATGAGGGGAGGGATGGGAATCAAATTTGTTCAATAATGCCACCGATGTTCATAGAGCCCCTATGGGGCTATGTGGCTGCCATGTACAAACTGGGCTATCCCAATGGTCTCTTGGCACGCTTCAGTGTCTACAGGTGTCTAGAAGAGCGATGGGCACATCACAGGCACTCCATAAATGTTTGCTGAATGAAAGAATAAATGCCCATAATAGCTCTCCAAAGAATGTTCTAGAACCCTATCTTATAAATATGGAAACAGGCTAGAGAGGTTAAATAACTTTTTACCAAAGTCAGAAATAAACTCGGTCCCTGTGCAGGGGGGACATCAGCAAATTTTAGTAAAAACCCCAACTCCAGCCCAGGAGGCCCCTCTGCCCACCCTCACAGTGCCAGGGACAGCCTTGTAGTCTCGCTGCTCTGGAGCATCAGCGAGGTGCTGGGCCGCTGCTCCCAGCGACCCGTGCTTCTTCCCACTTGGGGGAGAATGCAGTTCCTGCCTGGTCCTGTGAGGCCCTGCAGGACTTGCCCCAGTTTCCTCTGTTCACCTTGAGCCCAGGAGGTCGAGTTATATATCAGCCTTTCTTCTGGCATGTTCTCTGAGATGTCTCTCTGCATCTTTCTTTTTAAATTGATTCTTTTTAGTTATACACAGCAGTAGGATGTATTTGACATAATTATACATGCATGGAATATGTATCTTTTTTTTTTTGTGGGGATGGTACCAGGGATTGAACTCAGGGGCACTCAACCACTGAGCCACATCCCCAGCCCTACTTTGTATTTTATTTAGAGACAGGGTCTCACTGAGTTGCTTAGTGCCTCACTTTTGCTGAGACTGGCTTTGAACTTGTAATCCTCCTGCCTCAGCTTCCCGAGCTGCTGGGATTACAGGCGTGTGCCACCACACCCGACATGGAATATATCTTGTTCTGATTCAAATTCCAGTACCTCCTCCTTCCCTTCCTGTTCCCCTCTCCCTTCTGTACCTCTCAGGTATTGATGTCTTCATCAAACTTCCCTCTTCGTTTGGCTCCTCACCAGATGTTAGGACACCACAACTAAAACTTTGTTCAGGGCTGTATCTTTAACAACTTGAGATATCATTTGCATATAAAAGGCACCCCTGCCAAGCCTCCAAGGCAATGATCTTTAGTAAATTGACTTCAGGGTGCTGTCATCACCCTGCTCCCCACCCCATAAGATCTCTCAAGCTCAATTAATTTACAATTTATTACAATTAATTTACAATTAATCCTTTCCTCCCTCAGCCCCCAGGCAACTGCTGATCCACTTTCTGTCTCTAAAAAAGTCTCTCTTCTAGACGTTTCTTATAAATGGAATCACGTGTGGTGTGGTCTCTTATGTCTGCTTGCCACTCTCAGCATGGTGGTTTTGAGGTTCACCCTGGCCACAGTGTGTGGTTCATTCCTTGTCATCGCCAAATAGAATGCCATTGTGCGGATGTGTCCGTCTGTTTATCCGTTCACAGGTTGACGGACAGCCCGTGATGTTTCCACTCTTTGTAGGAACATTCAGGAGCAAGATTTTGTGCACAGGGGGCTCCATTTCTCCTAAGTAAATATCTGCAGTGGGACTGTGGGGCCTTAGGGTAACTTTTTAAGAAACTGCCAAATTGCTTTCCAAAGTGGCTGCACCAGCAACAGATGAGAGCCCTGGTTTCCTCCCCTGGGCTGCTCAGTGCTTGGAACTGTCTGACTTTTGGATGATAGTCACCCTAATGGGTGTGAAATGGCATCACATTGTGCTCCCTCAGTATTTAAGTGAATAAATGCATTATCTCTGAAGCCAGAGAGAACTTGACTTTGAACCCTGGTGGTCATACTTAATGAGGTTTATGCCCTGGAGCAAGTCACTTCCGTGGAGAGGCTGAAGGATTTCACACAGTGAGATAAAGCAGTGATACCCTAAGGAACAGAGGGCCTGCTATGGATCTCGTGCCCACCAGGATGAAGCCGGTAGCAGCCTGGCCACCTCTGTGACCATCGTCTTCGTCATCATCATCATCATCATCATCATCATCGTCAAGCCTGCATCATGACAGGGACTGTGGCAGGGACAGTTCCAGGTTCCATTGGAGGCACCTGGCCTGTGTTCATGTTTTAATCTGTGACTCTGTTTCTATAACCATCCCTGTTTTCGAGATGAGAAAGGGGACACAGAAGGGGGACACTTGCCCCAAATCACAAAGTTGGCGAGTCACAAAGCCAGTTCCAGAGCCCAGCCCTCCATCATCACATCACACTTCCTGCCCTTACAAGGCAAACTGGAGAAGTGCCATTCTTAGAGAAAACAGACCAAAATCAAGTGGAAAAGAGGAGAGAGGACCACGGCGTCATCGGAGCATGGGCCTGGACGGGACATCCCGGCTGAGGCTGCTCAGGAGGAGGCCCGTGGTGGAATTTGCTCTTCTTTTTTGCATAGGGACACAGCCCTGGGAACAGAGCTCAAGGCATCTTTTGTGCTCGTGTTCCACAGTGAGTGACGTCACGGGCACTGCTAGGTCTTTAGCATTTCTGCCAGATAAAGAGCTCAGAGCACTTGTTCTGGAGAGGAGAGCAAGGTGACTTGCAGCGGGGGGCTTGCATCTTCAAAGAAGCAGGTGAGCACGGTGCTGGAGGAGCACCTGGGTGCTTTCTGTGCTGGGGGAGTGACAGAAGAAAGGGCAGGTCCCCGGAGGCAGGCTGGCTGATCCTGCCTGGAAAAGTATGTGGGGCTGTGCTACGGTGGGGGTGGGGCTGGCATTGGTGACAGAGTTCCTGGCTGATGGGTGAGGGACAGAAAGACCCCTCCCTGGACTCCTGCACTCACCTCTCCCCCTCTTACCAGTGGCTGTGACCATGGAGACAAGCCCAGACAGGTTCTTCTTCCCGGGAAACCACTGGCTGTACTTCTCTGTGTACCTCTTCTCCTTCCTTGTGGGGCTCCCGCTCAACCTGGTGGCCCTGGTGATCTTCGTGGGCAAGCTGCGGCGCCGCCCGGTGGCGGTGGACATTCTCCTGCTCAACATGACCCTCTCGGACCTGCTCCTGCTGCTCTTCCTGCCGTTCCGCATGGTGGAGGCGGCCAGTGGCATGCGCTGGCCGCTGCCCTTCATCCTCTGCCCCCTGTCCGGGTTCCTCTTCTTCACCAGCATCTATCTCACATCCCTCTTCCTGGCAGCCGTGAGCACTGAGCGCTTCCTGAGCGTGGCCTACCCGATATGGTACAAGACTCGGCCGAGGCTGGGCCAGGCTACCCTGGTCAGTGGCATCTGCTGGCTCCTGGCGGCTTCTCACTGCAGCGTGGTCTACGTCGTTGAATTCTCTGGGGATCAATCCCACAGCCAGGGATCCAACGGGACCTGCTACCTGGAATTCCAGGAGGACCAGCTGGCCTTTTTGCTGCCCGTCCGGCTGGAGATGGCCGTGATTCTTTTTGGGGTGCCCCTGCTCATCAGCGGTTTCTGCTACAGTCGCCTCGTGTGGATCCTCAGCAGGGGGACCAGCCGGCGCAGGCGCAGGAGGGTGGTGGGGCTCGTGGTGGCCACGCTGCTCAACTTCCTCGTGTGCTTCGGGCCCTACAACATGTCCCACCTGGTGGGCTACCTCGAGGGTCAGAGCCCCACCTGGAGGAGTTACGTGCTGCTCCTCAGCACCCTGAATTCCTGCGTGGACCCCCTTGTCTACTATTTCTCATCCTCTAGGTTCCAAGCCGATTTCCAGGAGCTGCTGAGGAGGCTGATGGGCGGCTGCAGCCCTTGGAGGCTGGAGGTTAGCGTGGAGTTGAAGGTCAAGGGTGGAGGAGAGGGGCAGGTGCAGGACTGTCCGACCTAGAGAGCAGGGACAGACTCCAGGAAGGCTAGGGAACAGGTAGCCCCAAGGTCTGGGCTGAGAGTGTGGTCCTCTGGGGCAGGGAGGTGCAGCAGATCCATGTCCCCAGGGCAGGACCATGCCATGCCGTGACAGGACGACTGGATATGGCTCAGGGGCAGAGCAGACACCCTGCCCCCTTAGGGATGTGCTCAGAGAAGCCAGCTCCTGATTTTTGCCTCTTCCGGTTCTCCCATCTGCTCTGGATTTGACTCTGGGAAGTTGTCAGGATCCGAGACTTCTCTGGAAGAAAATGACCTCCCCCAGCGTCGCCCCCCCCCCCGCCCCCAGCCCTGACAGCAACAGGCCAATTCCTGTGTCTTTCTGAGGGAAAAGGAGGAAAGAGTGGTGCCCAGGGTCAGAGGGAGCAGCCTGGCGCCAGGAGAGGGGAGAGGGAGGAGTTCACTCTTCAGGTCGGGAAGGGAGCAGACAGGCCCCAGGGGTGGGGAGCAACCTGCCCTCGGTGGGCTGTACCGGAAAGTTCCCAGTGCTCAAAGAATTCAGATCTTCAGGGACGGTTTGTGAACCATGACAGAGAAAAGTCACCCAAATAAATTGGTAGCGAGCAAAAGAGAATGGTCTCTCTTTATTCTCCTTTTTTCTCACGTGGTGAATGGAAGCATCAACACCCAGACTCCAAAGGGAAAGAACTAGACGACAGGATGCCTCTGGCCGAGGCTCTGGGTCAGGGAAAAGAAAAATAATAGTGAACCATCTTAGGAGCTGGCTGGATCCATTACCTCCTCAATAGCCACACGGTGGGGACGACATTATCACCATTTGGCAGAGCAGGGAACCAGCCCAGAGAGGCCAAGTATTCCCCTGAGATGGCAGAGCTAGCCTAGTGCGTGACTGGAGGAGGACTGGAAATTGGACTCCAAAACCTAAACCCCCAGCCCACTCTGCATCCTTCCTTCAGCTGTGGGTCAGTCTGCAGTGACCTGGCTCAGGCCAACTTCCAAAGTTGGGGAACTCGGTATAAAAAGTAGGAAAAAAGTAAACAGGCCCCAAGGAGAGACAAAATCAGAGGCAAAGCAGGTCTGTTCTCTGTGCAGGTCCATTCTCCTCCCAGGAAAGAAATACGTGCAAAAAATAATAATAATTATTAATTAATTAAGGTCATTAGCACAGTTGACTTCAGATGGTGACAAACATAGATGGACCTTCTTAAAAGCTGTTTTTGCTGAGATGTGGTCATCGTGCAAGTTTTCGCTCTGCACTGAGGGGTGACACATGAGAAACAGCTGGTCAGGCCTCCCTTCCCCGCAGGGCAACCAGAGAAACGTTGGCGCCTGTTTGTACTCAGTCTTATTGCCAAAGCATTTATTGATCACCTACTAGGGGTAGATGGTTGAGCTCAGAACTTCAGGGATTTCAATACCATTGTTAAAAAATGTTCGCTTTTTCGGGGCTGGGATTGTGGCTCAGTGGTAGAGCACTCGCCTAGCACGGGTGGGACCCGGGTTCGATCCTCAGCACCACATAAAAATAAAGGCATTGTGTTGTGTCCATCTACACATAAAAAATAAATATTAAGAAAAAAATGTTCGCTTTCCTCCCAGGAGAATGAGGACTGGGTGTGGGCGGGGGCTGGGTTTGGATAGGGAGAGGAAGGTGTACGCTGTCACCCGTGTGGCCCAGGGCATTCTGCCACAGCGGCTGCTAACAAGGTGATGCAAACCTGGGTCCACCTGGCTCTGAAAGAAATCAAAGGTGTCATGAGTCCTGTGACCCCTGAATGGATAATTCGGACCCAAAGCTGGGAACAAGTTGAAAACCTCACATTCTGAAGAAAGCCGCGAAGAACAGCGAAGAACTCCTTCCCCTGGGCTTCTGGTGAGGAGTTAGAGGCAGGGTCACTGGCTTTGCTTGCCCTCCATCCTCACCTGGCATCTCCCCAACTGCGTCTGTGCCCGTGAAGAACTCGGGTGCCGGGAGGTTCGGTCATCGGAGTTTGGGGCGATCGTCTGGGTTGTGTGAGGGGGTGGTTAAGGGAAAGGGGGCCACTCTGGGGACGGAGGGTGGATTCTGGACCATGTGAGTGGGGGAGGGAGATGACAGTGGAGTGTCCATGGGTGACAGCAGCAAAGCTTTCCCGCTGGTAGGGCAAACAGTGAATTGCCCGTGGGGGAGGGGACGCAGCAAGGGCGGAGGTTCTGGGGAGATGCTAATGTTACCATCCAGGGGCGCTGGGTTCCTTGTCTCTGCTCAGCGAAGAACTGAAAAGCCAGACACAGAGGTCACAAGCCGGCATCGGGCTAACGGCCAAAGCAACAGTCACAGACTTCCCCAAGAGGAGGGGCCCTGGAGCCAGGAGTCCAGGGGGGCAGCTTTGACTTGGGTGGCCTTTGGAATTTCCTCCTTTCCTATCTCCTCCCCTGGCCACAGGCTCCTCACTATTTTTGATTGGTGCCCCTCTGTCCATGCATCTGTTTTAGTTTTTCTATTGGATTCCCCACTTAAGGGAAGGCGTACAGAAGTGTCCATCTGATTTGGGTCCCCTGCTTGTGCCCCCAGCACTTCCATCAAGCAGGAAGCTGACCTCATCAGAAGACCCTCTCCATGCCCCTTTGTTCTGGCCCTGTCCCCAGCCTCCTCACTGGCCACCTTGTCCTGGCTGCCTAAGCCCTTCTACATCTCCCTCACTCGGAGTCATCCAGATTGGATCTCCCTAGACAGAGAGGACCCACATTCTAGCTGCGAGGAAGCTGGCTTGGTTATATTTCTTTCTCCTGCTTGGGTTTTGCAGCAAACACACTGCATATCAGTTTATGTGTTGTGGCCCTTTGGAAGGACACAGATCTTCCAAGACTGCTTCCTCTTCCTCCTTTTGGAGGATGCTGCTGAGAAGGCAGGGGCTAGAGAAACAGTCTCCACCAGGAGGCTGAGGAAGCCCATCTCACAGCCAACCAAGTGAGACTGCAGGGGAGCTCACACCCCCGGAGAAGTGGGGCCACCTCCCCAAAGGAAAGCCAGGGTTACTGCAGAATTGGAGATAAAGGTGGAGCCAGATGTAAACGGAGCAGTGTTTGCTGAGCTCAAAGCAAAGCCAGGATGTGGGTAAAGAGGCCACCGGGAGTCAGACTGAGAAGCTGACTCAGAGCCATATTTCTTTGTGAAATACAAAATAAGGATAAAGATAGAATCATGGGTTTGCAATTATCTCAAGCTCCAGCAGGTTGACAGCCTGCTTCTCTGAATCAGAGACTTAGGTTTCTATTTATATATAATTTTGTTAATTAACTATGCACGTCTTTAAAGGTTTACAAGAGCTGCCCCGGGGGGAAATATCCTCCTTCGACAAAACCTCAGACAGCGCAATCCAGAGGACAAAAGGAAGACAAGACATGACCCATCTCCATCCCAGTTTTTATTGAGTCTGTTCTGCATGGGTTTCAGTGGGATGGCGTAGGGGTGGCCGCAGAGGTCTGACTCACCTGGAACTTTTTTCTTTTTTCTTTTCTTTTTTTTTTTTTCTTGCAGCGTTGGGGATTGAACCCAAGGCCCCTTGCATGCTAAGCAAGTGCTCTACCACTGTGCTACATCCCCAGTCCCTATGGAAATCTTTTTTTTTTTTTGGGGGGGGGCGGGTACTAGAGGCACTCAACCACTGAGCCACATCCCCAGCCCTATTTTGTGTTTTATTTAGAGACAGGGTCTCACTGAGTTGCTTAGCACCTTGATGTTGCTGAGGCTGGCTTTGAACTCACGATCCTCCTGCCTCAGCTTCCCAAGCTGCTGGGATTACAGGTGTGTGCCACGGAGCCCAGCTCAAGTCCCATCTTTTTTTTTTTTTTTTTTTTCAGTTTTGAGACAGGATCTTGTTAAGTTGCTTACAGCCTCCCTAAATTGCTGAGGCTGACTTTGAATTTACAATCCTCCTACCTTAGCCTCCAAAGCTGCTGGGATTACAGGTGTGCCCCACTGTGCCTGGCCATCCTAGCTTTTATTTATTTATAAAAATGATTTATTTGTTCTTTTTAATTATACATGACAGTAGAATATATTTTGACATACTATATATACATGGCATCTAACTTCCCACTTTTGTGGTTGTATATGAAGTGGAGTTACACTGGCCGTGTATTCATATCAGAACATAGGAAAGTTATGTCTGATCATTCCACTGTCCTTCCTGTTCCCATCCCCTGTCCCTTCCCCTCATTCCCCTTTGTCTAATCCAATGAACTTCTAATCGCCTGCCCCACTGTGTGTTAGTATCCACTTATCAGAGAGAACATTCAGCCTTTGTTTTTTTGCAACTGGCTTATTTCACTTAGCATAATAGTGTCCAGTTCCAGCCATTCACTGGCAAATGCCATAATTTCGTTCTTCTTTGTGGTTGAGTAATATTCCATTGTATATATGTACCACATTTTCTTTATCCATTCATCTGTTGAAGGGCACTCAGGTTGGTTCCACAGTTTAGCTATTGTGAATTGAGCTGCTTATACATGAATGTGGCTGCATCATTGTAGTGATACCTGCCTTTTCTATTTCTATGAACAACATTGGAATTTTAATAGGAATTACATTAAATCTGTATGGCACTTTTGGTATATGGCCATTTTCATCGTATTAATTCTGTCTATCCAAGAACATGGGAGATCTTTCCGTCTTCTAAGGTCTTCTTCAAGTTCTTTCTTTAGTGTTCTGTAGTTTTCCACTGTAGAGGTCTTTCACCGTTAGATCGATTCCCAAATATTTTATTTTATCTGAGGCTATTGTGAAAGCCTCTGCCTCCCAGCTTTGACAGCAGTGGGGAGGTGACGGGGAATTAGAAATCACCAATGTGACCAGGTACCCAGGAAGGCTACCCACAAAGTTGTTAAAAACCGGCAGAGATGGCTCAACCCATCCCGACTGAAGACTGTGAATGGCCCGATCCTCGCAGGTTACCTGTCCGACAGCCTCTGACTGTTCAACCTCCCTGCATCGGAAGAGGGCAGAGCAGGAACGAGGGGGTGGGTGGGCGCTGCCTTGTCCCCTGGCTCACGGTGACCTGAGCCTGGGGAGGATTCTGCAAAGGGCCTCCGGGTCTGCGTAAGTGCCAGGCGGGACAGGGGACACTGCGACGCAGAACAGAAGAGGTGGCTCTGTTTCAGCTGGACCCCAGGAAGGAGGCAAGGACAAGACAAGGTCAGGGCCAGCAGAGGTGGCAGGGAGGGGCCCAGGAGTCTGCAGCAGCTGTTATAAGAATCATCAAAAAGAGGAAACAGGGCATCAGTGACAGTAGGAAGGTGGCCGAAAGTCAGGCCACAGATTCTGGGAGAGGAGAATTGGAAGTGGGAGATAAGAGTCCGGGTGGGGAAACAAAGAGAAAGAAATAGTGAGAAAGTGGCCAACTTTTGACCTCTCTGGCAACATGACCCCTCTGGGTTAAAAAAAAAAAAGTCCCAAGAAATTCAGGTAGTTGTGGTCTCTAAAACTTCTTAAAATCTGTGAGAAGCCTGCTGACTTCCCTTTGAGGAAGTTCTGAAAGATCATCTCCACATGGGGGTAAAAAACCATTAAAGATGGTGGCCTGAGCTCTGGGAAAGGGATGCTGGGGTCACATCTGGAGAAAGAATGGGACAGGGGGAGCGGAAGCTCGTCAAGTTGGCTGAGGAGGGGAGACGCAGAGTTCACCTGCGTGACAGCAAGGTGGAGAGGAGAGGGATTTGGGGAAGAGATTGATTTTACTGCCTAGAAGGGTACAGAGACAACCAAATAAGACACATGCTCCAGCCTCAGGGATCAAAGCTGGATGGGCACTTACCGTGACCATCTTGATCCTCTTTCCTGGTGACTGGTCTCAGGATGTACATGGGACCCAATTCTAGCCCTCAAAATGTCAAGAAGTCTCCTGGAGTGGGATGATAGACTCTGGGAAAGTTTTTTTCTCCATCTCATAAAAGAGAGAGGTCTGAAAGGAGCTACTCTCTTCCTTCCTGACTTGGAAGCTTTTATGAAAGGACGTGATACTTGGAGCTGCAGCAGCCACATTGGAGCCATAAGGAAGCATCTAACTAAGGGTGGCAGAGCAGAAAAGTGGAAAGGGTCTGGGCCCTGGACATTGTTGAGCTGGGACCACCTACCTCCAAACTCACCATCAATAAATGACCCTGTGGTTGGTTGACTCTCTATTGCCACATATTCTCTCACTTGCAGTCAAATGCATCCTAACTCTAATAAATCAGCTGATCAGCCTGTATTTTGGTTATCCTGCATCCTATCCGAACTTACCTGGTGTCTAAACTCTGCCTGATTGCTTTGTAGGATCTGTGGGGGATTAAACCCAGGGGGCACTTTACCACTGGGCCACATCCTCCGCCCTCTTTTATTTTGAGACAGGGTCTTGCTAATTTGCTGAGGCTGCCCTTGAACTCGAAATCCTCCTGCCTCAGCCTCCTAAGCTGCTGGGATGACAGGCGGGCACCACCACATCTGGCTGGGTCATCTTAATGTCTGCCTTACCTGTTATGACTGAACTCAGGGGAGCGTCTTATGGTTCCAGTCACTAGCTCTGGTACCAAGACGCCAGGACTCCCTTCATTCAGGAGGGGACATTTGATGGCCGTCTGGCTAAAGCTACATGGACACAGCAGACAGGACCCTTTCTAAGGTCAAACACCATCTGACCTGCAGACTTGATTGCAACTTGCACTTTTATAGGTAAAGCTTCTCATGCTTATTATGGGATCTTGGATGCCACAGAAACAACAGAGGGACAAACAGGGGGCTGGGGGGTCACGAGTCACGCATGTTCTGCAGGAGGGCAGCTCTCTCTGTTCAGAGTTCTTAGAAGCAGGAGAGTCACCCTGCCCAGTCTTCTCACCCACAGAGTGACCATGACACCCACGATGCTCATCTGAAGACAGGGTTTGCTTTCCTGAGAGCCCTGGTTATTACCTACAGCGAATGCACTCAATCAGGGGCTTGCTGCTCCCTGGTCCCCCCTCCCCTCATTGTTCTCTGTGCTTACAATACGGTTCTCTGACACCTCGAAAGTCTCCTTTAAAATCTTCATTAAAAGAACTCCCCGGGGCTTACTCTTGGAAAAACAATCAATCAAATGATTTATTTGCAGGAGTGCCGCTGCCCCCCCACTCCCCCCCCCGCAACACTCTCGTGAGACTGCGCTGGGATCGTGGGGCCAGGGCTTCTCCTGGTGCGTTGTCGGGCTGACCTTTTGATTCCCAGGGTAGCTTCTGACAGAAAGCAGACCATGGTTGTCAGGGTGCGGGGTTGAGAGAGGAGGAGGAGACTGAATGTGAAGGTCCCCAGGGGCACATTAGGGTGGTGGAAATGCTCAGTAACTTGATTATGGAGGGGGTCACATCGCAAGGCTAGTCGTATTGCACAGTGAGCTTCAAATGAAGGCGCTATATTTTATGAAAAGAAAGCCTCAGCAGGGCTGAGTTTGAAAAATTGCGTCATCTCACCTCCATGTGCAAAATAGACAGGTACATAACAAGGTCAAGGCCAGAAGGGCTCTGCTTTGTCTGTGTCACTCTGCAGAAGTCGTGACTGCGCAGGGATCTTGCAGGTTCCACCCAAGGGTAGAAGCCAGGGTGCGGACAGGTGGTAGAGGGCAACCAGAGCTTATCCTGGTGCTGGAGAACCCAACAGAGTGGTGGAGCTGTGGTGAACAGGAGAGTCATTCCACTGTGACTTGTCACTGAGGGGGCTGTGGGCCACAGGACTATTGCATCTGCCAAATT
Organism: Marmota monax; assembly: GCF_021218885.2. NCBI lineage: Eukaryota > Metazoa > Chordata > Mammalia > Rodentia > Sciuridae > Marmota > Marmota monax. The sequence continues at coordinate 1,012,185 of NW_026692786.1, read as the reverse complement.
TTCAAGCTGAAACTCCAGTTGTCATTGCTGTTTTTGGAATCTTACATTCTTACAAGCTGAAAACAAATTCAAAATGTCCAAGTATTGGATGGGCTTCTAGGCTCTCAGGTTGTGGCCTTTGGCAGTGGAGGTCAAGGAGTCCCCAGATGCTGTGCCTGGGTGGGGAAGGTACATGGGGGTGGGATGGGGGGGTGGGATTTTGCCATAAGCTCAGCTCAGAGATACTTTGGCCCAGAGGTGAAAACACATACAGGCATGCGCCAGTCACATTAGTGACACTTCAGTCCATGCCGGATCACATGGATGATGGAGATCCATGAGGTTATGGTGGGTTCCTATCAGCTAGTGACATCATGGCTATAGTGACATAAGAATGCGACGTGCCACTCACATTTGTGCTGATGCCGGTGTTGACAAATCTGCGGCATGACCTGTCACATAAAAGCAGAGCACACACAGTTCCGTGCCGTCTATCACGCTTGGCAATCAAAATAGGTGACTCTGCTGCTGGTTTGTGTATGTGTCATGCCACACTTTTAATGGGCTCCTATCTATTTTTTTAAAAATGTTTACTGCAAAACAATCTGCTCTGTTACCCTCACAGCCTCCTGCATCTCGTGTTTGCTGACATCAAGAGGTTACATGGAGCAACTGGCCGGGACCACTGAGGTTTGTGGAAGTTCTCTCTGGGCTGTTCACACAACAATGAAACCAACTGGCCACGTTTCTCAGAATGGGTCCCCATCCTTAGGCAGAGCACGGCTGCAGCAGTTGCTGGGACCTTCTGACTTTCTACAATGCTTTTACCAGTCCCTCGTTCTCATTGGGAGGTCCCTGCCACCCCTGCGGCCCTCCTCTGAGGACCCTCTCCCTCACCCACCGGGGAAGTATCTGGAGGACACAGGCCAGGCCGGGAAGGGAGCGCCCAGACTCCAGGTCGCTGATCCTCCGACTCAGGCGTGGCCCTTCTTCCTGCCCCTGCCCTGGGAGGGCCTCCTCAGGCTCAGCCCTGGTTTTCTCATGCTCTCCACCCTCTCCCAAGCATCTGATCCATGACCAGCTTTCAACATGGGCGACCTACCTACGTCTCTCCCTCTCCAGCCCCAGATGGCCTGTCTCCAGCTCTGTGTGGGGACATCCCAACTCCACCAGTCCGAACTGAGCTCTCCACCTCTCCGTCTCATCCCCCAGATCTGGCCCCTCTACTCAGTCACCTCTATAAATGACAACCTCATCTCCCTGTCTGCCCTGCCAGAAACCCTGGAGTCATTCTTAAAAAAGAAAGAAAGAAAGAAAAGAAAGAAAGAAAGAAAAAGATTTAATTCTTTTAAATTTTTTAAAAATGATTACACAAGCCCACTTTTCCAGGAAGGAGTGTGCCGTTCCGAGAATTTTGAGACATCTAGAGATTCCTGGAAGCATCCCCACAATGGAGATAAAAAAGGAATTAGTGGCACGTTGTCCCTCACCCTGCCCCAGTGATAACCACAGGTCGGTCTCTATTGCTAAAGATAAAAAAGATTTTGAAAAAACTTTCAAGAATGTCCCATAAATGAAACCATGTGGCTTGTTTCCTTGGGGCCTGCTTCCTTCACTCGGCATAATGTCTCTGAGATTCCTCCACATGGTGGTGGGTAGCAATGGCCTGATTCCTTTATTCCTGGGGGGCTCCTGTGTGTGTCTAGATAACACAGTGGTCTATCCACTTCCCCAGGTTGGAGGGATTATGCTGCTCTGGGAATGTATGTCCCAGCTTTTGTGTGGACAGTTTTCATCTCTCTAGGTCTGTGTATTGACCCAGAAGAGGGAGGCTAAATCCTATGGTAATTGTATGTTTAACTTTTTGGGGAGAGGGGATGCTAGGGATCGAACCAGGTGTGCTTTACCACTGAGCCACATCTTCAGTCCTTTTTCATGTTTTATTTTGAGACAGGGTCTTGCTAAGTTACTTAGGGCCTTGCGAAGTTGCTATGGCTGGCCTCGAACTTGAGATCCTCCTGCCTCAGCCTCTTGAGCCACTGGAATTACAAGCATGCACCACCACCACCACCACCGGCCTAGGAGATCTGAACTTTTTAAGATCTCTTCTCACTGTTTGCCAGAGTAGCCATCCCTCCAGCAATCTGAGAGATCCAGGGCTTGGCACTGCCAGCATTTTTTTTTTTTCTGGACATTCTGACAGTGGGTAGTGCCTTCTCCTTGACGTCCCATATCCAGTTCACCCTCAGGCCTTATCGCTTCTCTTTCTCGAACATGCCTTATAGAAATCTGCTTCTCTCCCACTCCACGACCACCTCCCTCACTCACCCGGTCTTCTGCAGAGGCTTCCAACCTGGTCTTTCTTCCCATCCTCATTCCCGTTAGTGCCTTTGAGGAGGGAACTTTGAGAAGCGTAAATTGGATCATGTCCCTGCCCCGAATAAAACCTTTCCACACTTCCCACTCTGACCCCCTCTCCCTGGCCTCTGAGGCTGTGTTCCATCGGGCCCCACCTCCCTCTCTCCGCTCCCCTGGGGCTCCCCACCATCACTGTGACCTGGCCCGGCCCTCTGTCTGACCCTCAAGGCCAGCTCTCGACATCACACACACCATTTCCTCCACGCTTCACCTGACTGGCCGCCGGCTTCCTCCAGCTTTCTCTCTCGTGTTATCTGTGATGGAGGGACTGTCCCTGATCACCCCGTCTCAAGTGCCCCTCTCCTTTGATGTTATCTTATACTGCACCACGGCAGTTTGATTTATGTATTTCTGTGTCCAGTTATTTCATGTGACTCTTCCTACTAGCCTGGGAAGCTCATGACCACAGTCACCATGACAGCCATCTTATTTATTAGGATGGTCTTTCCTTGGTCCCTAAGGGGGACTGGTTCCTGGGCACTCCCTGTAGACCCAATCTGCAGATATGCAAGTCACTTATATAAAATGGCCAGTATTTGCATTTAACCAATTCACATCCTCCCATAGGCTTTAGGTCAACTCTAGATCACCTGTGATACCTAGTACAAGGCAAATGTTATGTAAATAGTTGTTATACTGTATTGTTTAGGGAATAATGATGAGGAATAAAAACTCCGTTCATGTTTAATGAACGGATGCAATTAAATTTTTTTTTTTAGATCTATAATGGGTTAAATCAGCAGATCTGTAACAGGCTAAATGAACAGATGTAGAACTCATGGATACAGAGATTGTTGTGTCCAGGGGAGTGACTAAAAATAGGCCTAGCACAGAGTAAGTATTTGGTATTTGACAAATGAATGAATCTCAAAAAGTGACTCTGATTTTCCACCATTAAAAATAACACTTCAGGGGCTGGGGCTGTGGCTCAGTGGCAGAGCACCTGCCTATCATGTGTGAGGCACTGAGTTCGATCCTCAGCACCACATAAAAATAAACAAAGGCAAAAGAAATTTAAAAAAGAAATAACACTACAAGGAACATCTTTTTCACAAAAGGACCGGAGTACGTGGGCATTCTCTAAAAGCAGTACTGCTGAATTAAATGCTCTATCAATTGAGGTTTTGTTAGATAGCAATAAATTACCTTCTTCAGCTGAACCAACCCCAACATTGTGTAAGAGACCCATGACCCTTCCAAAAAAAGAAAACATTGTATTTTTAAGTTTTTAGAAAGTTGATATTTAACATTTAGGAACTCGATACTTAACATTTAGGAACATTTAGAGGTCTCTAGAGAAACCGAATCAATAAGGATGCCTGTGTATACATGTACTCAGGAAAGAACGGCAGTTTTAGTCCAAAGTCCTGCTGGCAAACCAGGAAGAGCCAGAGTTGCAGATGATGTTGAAAGCTGTCTGCGGCTGAATTCTCTCCTGTGGGGGGAGGCCAGCCTTCAACTGATGGGACGAGGCCCACCCACACCCCAGGGCACATTCTGCTTTCCTCCAAGTCCACCCACTTAAGTGATAAAATGGCTGTGCATTGTGGCTCAGCCACGCCGACACATAAAATTAACCATCACACACAGCACCATTTTAATTCTCTTCTCCCTGATGAAAAGATGGGTTGAGGATATTTGCATACTATGTATAGTTATTTGAATTCTTTCTGTACTTGCCTTTTTCTTATTTGACTTGCAATGTGGAAAGATAGTGGTCTTTGACTTTGTTGATAACCAATTTTTTTGCATAAGTTTTATGCTTTTATGTGCTCAAATTTGTCATCATTTGTTTGATGACTTCTCCATTTATATCTTGCTAGAAAAACTCTTTCTCATTTATAAGGCATAAAAATTTATATCATCCATGTACAACTCTTATAGTTTTAAAAATGTATTTAATCTTTAATTCACTAGTTTTAACTTTTGTTGTTTAGTTGTAATTCTTCCAAATGAGTAGTCAATTATCCCAACCTTATTTGCTAAATATTAATACATTTTTCCCCACATTGATTTGAAATGAACTTACATTACTTCAGTAGGAAAAATCCCCCACATGTAATAAAGCAAACCAGCAAAAATCATCATTTACCCATCCTGACTGACAAAAATATAAAAGATTCAAACAGCTGTGTTGGAAAAAGTGCACAGAGGGCTGGGGCTGGGGCTCAGAGGCACAGCGCTTGCCTAGCATGTGTGAGGCACTGAGTTCGATCCTTAGACCACATTAAACATAATAATACACAAATAAAAAAAGGCATTCTGTCCACCTACAACTACAAAAAAAAATTTTTTTAAAGATGCATAGAAGTGGATATTCTTATGTTCAGTAGGTGAAAATGTGAATTACTGAACATTTTCAGGAAAGTAATATGAAAATGTCTAGCAAAAAATTTGAAGTCACCTCTTTGACCTGGCAATGTCATCAATTATGTATCCCAAAATCCACCTGAAGCCTTCTCAGAGATAAATAGACACTGAAGCACTGAGGTAGATCTGTATGCACTGACATGAAATGGTCAACTGAAACACATATATGAGATGTGCGTGTGCATGCACACTTATATACCAAAACACACTTATATAGTACGATTTTATTTGTACATTTTAATCTGTACGTCCGCACATGTACACACAAGGATATAAACAAATTGAAGTTCCTTCCAGGAAGCGAGAAGTGCCTTGGAGAAGTGAATGGCGTTTCATATTTTACTTCTGTTTTGTCGGATGTTTTCTAATAAGGTCGTACGCATGCATTGTTACACCATTTTTAAAAAATAAAGAAATGATAAAACATTTGTGCCCTGGATTCTGACCAACTAGCGCAGGTGCTGGCGCATGGGGATTCGCAGAGTTAGCTGGGATGAGCAGGTAAATCATTTTATGCGCTCTGTCTGCCCATGCTGACTGCTGGAGCTGGGGAGGGGGTGCGCTGTGCCCCCAGGTCTCAGGCGTTGAAAGCAGGAGTTTTTACTCTAAGAAAAGCAAGCTCCACGTGCAGTACCTTGTCCCTTTGGCATTCAGCGTCCCCCAACATCTTGGCCAGCTGGAGGGACCAGACAGCCTGGGGAGGGGGGGGCTGCTGCCCGAGCAGATCTCCGCCCTGGACCATCTGTCCCTGCCTGCAGCCTGGAGGCCTCTGGCCCAGGCCTCAGGATCCCTCCCCTGGCACCATTACTCAATGAGGTTAAGTACACTCACAGACGTGTCTCGACACAACCCAACGTTAAACTGATGCCCATTTCCTGACCCTCTACTTTCAAAAACCAAAGTCCTAAAATGGATTTTTGAAGCCACACAATTCATTTCTGACTTCCTGTTAAGAATGCTATTCTCCCATGTAAGCGCGTTAAAGATGGGGTGGCTTGGGTCATCTCGTTTGTCATTTCATCATTCCTTTTCTTCAGAGATGGAGAACCTCAAAATATGGAAGTGGTGTACCTTTTCCTGACCGCTGACAGACCGTGTTGGGGACATTGGTCATCTTCCTACTCTTCTGAATGCCTTTTGTGTGAAGGGAACCATCCAGGTATGGCTCTCCCACCAGAGAAGCTGGTCACCTTGGGACCTGTTTCCAAGCCTCCCCGACCCCTGCACATCATCAGATGCATCTGCCCCGAGGTCTGATTCTGAGGTCAAGGGCACAGAGAAGGACGGAGAGTGGAGAGTTGCTTCTGGCAGTGGCAGTAGTGAATAAACGCGCCCTAGGTTAGAGTCCAGTGTGTGGGGGGTGGGGGAGTGGGAGGGGGTCCTGTGTCCTCACTGCCCTGGTCAGTGGCACGACATTTAATGTGGTCCCGGCTGCACGGTCTCCTTTCCTCTCAAAGCCCGGCTCTCCAGCTTTCCTGGCAAACCTCCCAGCTCCCCACTATCTTATCATTAAATTCCAAATGAGCCAGTGTCGGCCTCCAGGGCTGCAATTAAGAGCCATCACCGAGACACAAGTTCAGTACAGTGATTAGGAGCTCAGAAAGCCTGCAGGCTGCCGAGAGATGCGCAGCCCGTTAATAATCAGAAAAACAAGACCACACGGAAACAGCGCATGGACGGCAGCAGCTCCTTTGGACTGGCCATCTCTGGCCAGCAGCGTGGTGATGCGAGTGTGGTTGGGGTTGAGGCTCACAGACCCAAGTGCTGTGAGACCGGGAGTCATGCCTTTTTTCCTTGTGCATTCTACTTTGGTCCCAAACAAGAGCTCAACTGAAGAAAAGGCTGTCTGGATGGTGTCCACTGCCCGGCTTCTCAATTACATGGGCAATCTCAGATCCCCGTGCTGGGCGACAGGGCACATAATGAATGCTCAGGGTGTGTTAGCTGTGGGTATTTTTGCATACATGCATTCATTCATTCTTTCACTGATTGGTACTGGGGATGGAGCCCCAGGGTGCTTTACCACTGAGCTACATCCTCAGCCTTTTTAATTTTTTTATTCAGAGATAGGGTCTCACTTAGTTGTTGAGGCTGGCCTCAAACTTGTGATCCTCCTGCTTCAGCCTCCCTAGTCACTAGGATTAAAGGTATGCACCACTGCCAGGCTTGCTTTTACTTGGGAGTAAGATTACACACACACAAACACACACGTACACGCACACACACACACACGTGCAGAATTCTTCTCATAAAGGATATACAAGGATCCACCCCAATGCCCAGCACCCCTTCCCAGGGACAGCCATTGAGCACACTTTTAGGTATCCTTCCCCCGAGTCTTCCTCACTCAGCATCCAGAGGGATCCTTCAACGGTGTGAAGCAGACCACGCCCCGCCCCTGCTCTCTGGGATTTCCCACCATCCTCCCATCCTGATGACAGCCACCAGGCCCCACATAATCTGGGTCCTGTTGACTGTCCTGACCTCATTCCCATGACTCTGCTTTTGGTCCCCCCAGAGCCATTCTGGCTTCCTTGGGCGCCTCGGACACATGGCAGCTGCTCTCAGGGCTGGCTGTCCCTCTGCGTAGATGTCCCGCCAGCTCCCACCCCACACCCTCCTTGCTTTCAGGAGCCTCCTAAGCACCAGCTCCTCAGAGGCCTCTTCCCCTTCCCCTGAAGCCCAGCCTCTCTTCCTACTTGGCCTGGCCCCAGGCTCCGTCTGTGTCCTGTCCTGCTGCAATGGAACTTGAGCGACTTGGAGCTGGCCCCCCTCCACCACCTGTTCTCCGGCACAAGTGAGAGCTGGGACGTGGGGCTGCTCAGAGGTACGACTGAGGGGCGTCGCAGGACGTCCCCTTCTCTTACAGCTTTTGGTTCTTCTACGTTCCTTGCTTTCTCTGCTGAGCAAATCTCGTAGTCTGACCTACACTAGCATCTCCAGGTCGCCTGCCCAGTCTTGGCAGCAGATGTCCTAGGTCGCTACTACCTGGACGCCCCACGGTTTCTACTGAACCAGAGCTTTTGCTGATGGACCTAGGTTGCTCCCACTCTTCTTTATCATAAAACGAAAATGTAACCGACCAAAAAACGCTGTGATGAAAAAATGTTTTGTGCCCACAGGAAAAGACATCTAACAAGGAATCTGTAGATGTCAGCCTGTTGTGTCAAATGGTGTGGCTTTCTTTTTTTTTAATTTTGAAAGATATCATCCAATTGCATCCCCCAGAGCTGTGCCTCAAGGAACCAGAGGAGAAGAGAAGAGGAGGTCAGAGAGGACTGGGGGAAGGAGGCCAACACTGGGGGATTCTGTCCTACTGCGTGGTAGTGTGAGCGTGGTGTGATCATGGTGGGATCATCTTCAGCAGCACACAGTGAGGCTCCCAATTTGATGATGGAGACACACTGTGAGATTTTGCGTAGAAGAAGGAAATGACCTACTTACAGCTTTTTTCCCACATTTTTTAATTGGTGCACTATAGTGGTACGTATGTATAGGATTTGCTACATATTGGTACATGCACACAATATTAAAATGTAATTTGGCTAATATCACTCCCCAGCACTTCCGCCCTCCCTACCCACCCCCTCCCACCCCTGGTCCCTTTCCTCTACTGACCTCCCTTTGATTTCACCAGATCCGCCCCCACTTTTCTTTTCCTTTTTCCTCTCTAGCTTCCTCACATGAGAGAAACCAGAAGGCCCTTAACCTTCTGAGTTTGACTTATTTCCCTTAACATAATGGGCTCTAGTTTTCTGAAAATGCTGTAATTTCATATTTCTTTGTGGGTGAATAAAACTCCGTTGTGTATATATAGCACATTTTCTTTATCCAGCCATCCACTGGTGGACACCTAGGCTGGTTCCAGAGTTTGCCTATTGGGAACTGTGCTGGTAAACATGGGTGTGCAGGGATTTCTGGAGTGAGGTGCCTTTAATTCTTCAGGGTAGATACCAAGGAGTGGCAGAGCTGGGTCCCATGGGGGTCCCATGTCTAGTCTTTTGAGGAGACTTCACCACATTTCCATAGTGGCTGTGCTAATTTACAGTTGTACCAACAGTGTAAACGTGTCCTTTTCTCCACATCCTGCCCAGCATTTGTTAGTATTTGTATTCTTGATGGCTGACATTTTGATGCTTGGGATGGAGTCTCAGTGTAGTTTTACTTGCGTTTCCCTCATTGCTAATGATGTTGAACCTTTTTTTAAATGTATTTGTGGACCATTTGTATTTCTTCTTTTGAGAAGTGTCTGTTTAATTCATTGAACCCTTTATTAATTGGGTTATTTGATTTTTTGGTGTAAAGTTTTTTGAGCTCTTTATATATTCTAGCTACTGATCCTCTGTCAGAAGAGCAGCTAGCAAAGATTTTTCCCCGTTCTGTGGGCTCTGTCTTCACATTCCTAATTGTTTCCTTGGCTATGCAGAAGCTTTTTAATTTGACGCCATTCCATTGATTAACTCTTGGCATTACTTCCTGAGCTTTAGGGGGGCTATTGTCTTTGCCTGTTCTTTGTAGCTGCAGAATTGACTCTTCCTTTTCTTCTAGGGGTTGCATAGTTTCTGGTCTAATTCTGAGCTCTTTGATCCATTTTGATTTGATTTTTGTGCAGAGTGAAAGATAAGGGTCTATTTCATTCTTCTAGATATAGATAACCTGTTGTCCCCACACTGTTTATTAGTTCTAGAAGTCTTTTGGTGGAGTTTTTTTGATCTTCTATGCATAGGATCATATCATCTACAAACAGTGATAACGTAACTTCTTCTTTTCCTATTTTTATCCCTTTTAATTCCTTCTCTTGCCTAATTGTTTTGGCTAGAATTTCCAGCAATATGTTAAGTAAGAGTGGTGAGAGTGGACATCTTTGTCCTAGATGTTAAAAGAAATGCTTTCACTTTCCCCCATTTACTTTGAGGTTGGCTTTGAGTTTTTGTTTATTTTTATGTAACCTTTATGATGTTGAGGTAGGTTCCTCTATCCCTAGTATCTTCATTGTTTTTGTGTTATCATGAATAAGTGCTAAATTTTGTTGAAATCTAAGTGATTTTTGTCTTAATTTTGTTTATTTGATGATTATATTGATTTGCATATGTTAAACCATCCTTGCGTCTCTGGAATAAAACTAACTTGGTCATGGTGAATAATCTTAACATGATTTGCTAATATTTTAATAAGTATTTTTTGGCATCTAAGTTTATCAGGGCTGTTGGTCTATAGTTTTCTTTCTCTGATGTGTTTTATCTGGTCTTGATATGTGTGATCCTGGCTTCATAGAATGAATCTGAAAGTGTTGCTCTCCTTTCTATTTCATGGAATAATTTGAGGAGTATTGCCATTAGTTCTTCTTTAAAGATTTAGTCGCATTCAGCTGAGAATCCATCTGGTCCTGGGCTTTTCGTTGTTGGAAGGCTTTTTATTATTGCTCCTACCTCATTCCAAGTTAGGTTTTCTGTGTCCTCTTGATTCCTTTTTGGTAGATTTTATTTGTTTACAGATATATCCATTTCTTTGAGGTATTCCGATTTATTGGAGTCTAAGTTTTCAAATAGTCCCTGATGATCTACTGGATTTCTGAGATGTCGGTAGTGATTTCTCCTTTTTCACCTCAAATTTAAATAATTTGGGCTTTTTTTCTTTTTATTAGTTTGGCTAAGAGCTTATCAAACTTGTATATCTTTTCAAAGAACCAGCATGTCCTCTCCCTTTGCTTTCTCTATTAGCACATGTGGCTGTACATATGACCAAAGATCTCTGTGTCATCTTATAACATTCCCTGTCATCCATATTCTCTCTCTCTCTCTCCCCTCACCCTCCCTCTCCCTCTGTCTTTCCCTCTAGGGATTGAACCCAGGGGTGCTTTATCACTGAGTCACATCCCCAGCCCTTTTTATTTTTCATTTTGAGATAGGGTCTTGCTAAGTTGTTGAGGCTGGCCTTGAGCCTGCAGTCCTCCTGTCTCAGCCTCCTTAGTCACTGAGATCACTGGTATGTGCCTCTGCACCAGACTCTTCTGTTTTAGTGCCCTAGGTCTGACCTTTGCCCTATCTGTCACTGTTGAATGCTGAAGAGGACAGTAGGGCTCTGTGAATTTCTGTTTTCAAGACATCGGAAGTGGGCTGAACCAGCGGGGGCGGTCAGATTCTGACTGGCTGCTGTAGCTTATCAAGACACATCAAAGGCCAGGAGGGGAAGACAGGTCAACAGATGAGGCAAGCCTCGTTGGGGACACACTTTCACACTGCAGTCGGCACTTTCAGCTTGCTCCCACGCACTCTTCCTCCAGCCCTCGAGGCCCAGCAGCCCACCCTGCCTCTGTGTTCAGCCTCCTGCGCCTCCAACAGGGCAAGCTCTAGGGGCGCGCCCAGCCTTCATCCTGATGCTCCACGAGTATTTGAGTTATTTTCCTAGGTAAGGGACAGTGCTAGGGTTCGTTTCTAAGGACAAACTGTACAAAGACCACTTCCAGAGGAGCCAGGGTCACCCCTCAAGGCACTGCCCTTTACCAGGGGCGGAAGTGGACCTATCAGGAGATTCCCACAGGCTTGGAAATGGCTCTTGGTCTCTACAGCTCTCTTCCTGACCTGGGAGCCAGCTCACATGCTTGGTTCCGAGAGCACCCGGGTCCAGCAACCTTCACCTTTCCAGGGAGTCTCTGTTATTAAATCCAACGCAACAAAATGGCACAAATGAACTAGGCAGAGGCGCAGGGAGAGTTACATTGTTTGCTTGCTGTGTGTACCAAACTTTCAAAGTCGTTTCCTGAACCCCCATTTTGGGAGGCACGGTGTGGGTTAGGGAGCAGGAACATGGGGAGACCACGTGGGTATCAGAGTGAAGAGCGAAATGACAAGAGATGATTACAAGGGGGTAAACTTGGCTGCACATCACTCCTCCCAGGTCAGGGGGAAGAAGGACAGTCTCTGCTGGCAGGGACAGGCAACCAGTGACAAGACATCCACGTTCCCCGAGGAGAGAGAAAACATTCTTGCAAGTGTCCATCTCTTCACCCTGAGGTGCCACCAGTGAGCAATGTGGGTCCTACACAGAACATGAGGGAACAACAGTGGGAAGAGAGGGCGTCCCAGGCACGGCACAGCCCACTGGGGAGGGAATGAATAGAAAGACCCAGAACCTGGCTCAGCAATTTGGACTCAGGAGAGTGCAGGTCTGTCATGGGAGGATTTGTAAGAAGGGACTGGAGGGGTCAGAGGAAGTCCAGCAAAGTTTGCAATGCTGAGCAGTTTGAGTTGGAGCTTCCTCAAAAGAGAACAGAAATCGATCAGGTTGAGGACCTCTGGAAAAAAGGCGGGGAGGATCAGGTGGAGCAAGATGTGGCTATAGGTGCAGCATCATTTGGGATAACTTCCCAGGAAAAGAAAGCACAAGGCAGCTTGTCAGGACACAGAGAGAAGAGGAATCTGAAAGAACAATTGCAATTTGGGTGCTGGGGAAAATATGTTTGTTGGGGACAGAATTCAGCAGGAGACTCAAAAGGATCGAGTTATCCCAGGAAAAGCTCACCTGTTGACTTCCCTCTTTTTGACTGCAGGACTCTCCCAGGTATAAAAGCCTGTTGCAAGAGGAAGAGGAGAAAGAGGTCCAGTTAGACAAGGCTCCACCTGCTCCTGAGACCCAGCAGATTTGACCAGCCATCTGTCTACCTCCAGGAAAAGGCAAGAGACCAACCTTCGCCAGTGCTCAGGGAAAAGCCTAGTGAGGTCAGATGGCCTCCCTGGGAAGAGATGGGATAGAAGGAAGGACTGTGGATCACTCGTGAAGAGCGGGCAGAGTGTGGGGTGGAAAGAGGTCACGGAGTGAAAAAGAGGCCAGAGCGTGTCTGTCGGAGAGATGGTGCTGGCGAGGGTCTGTGGGGAATCTCCCATGTGTCTCGTCTCTGCCTGCCAGATCTCAAACACCAAAGAGATATGCAGATGGGCCAAGGAATATGTTATCAAGACTAGGTGGAGGTCTCAGGTTTTACTGTATTTTTAAATTAAATCAAATTTAATTTCTAGGCTGGGATTGAACTCAGGGACTCACACATGCTAAGCACACCCTGAGTCACACCCCCAGCCCTTCACATTATATTTAATTAATTAATTAATTTAGGCACTGGGGATTGAACTCAGGGATGCTTTAACACTGAGCTACATTCCCAGGCTTTTTTATTTCTTACTTTGAGATAGAGTCTCCCTAAGTTGCTGAGGGCCTTGCTAAGTTGCTGAGGCTAGCTTCAAATTTGTGATCCTCCTGTCTCAGCCTTCAGAGTCACCAGGATTACAGGTGTGAGCCACCACACCCAGGTCCTCGGGGTTTATTTTAAATGTCACCTTGAATGATAAATTGGGCAGATTTAAGGTCACTCTTGATTTACTTGTGCATATTCTTTCCTTAGGGATCAAGAGAGGGTGGAGTTTGCAGTGCATGCTGGGAATCATGGTAGTTCTGGGGAATCATGGGCTAGGTGTGGTGCACGGGGAGTGAAGGCCATGCTGAGTGGGGTCAGTGACTTTCCCAGAGCTCTAATCTGAGGCATGGCTGGGACAGCAATCCTAGTGACTTGGCCCTGATCAGGCCCCTTCCATTTTCCCAATTAAACCCCCAGGCTTTCTTCATTAGGCTCTGCTTGGAATGGAGAAATTGGGCATCTGCTGCTCACCTGGGGCTTAAGCTGTTTTCCCCTTATCCTCAACCAAATTTGCACTTTCAAGGGTGCCACTGAGGAACTTGAGTTCCAACACAAGGACTTGGGGAAAGAAAAGAAAAAAAGGGTAAAGATAAGGAAAGAAAAAAACCCCACAGATAGGCTGAGTAAAACTGGAGTAGAATTTGAAAACTCAAGACAGTCTTGTCTGCTTCTTCATGATAAAGCCACTTTTCCTTCCTCTCTGTTCACAGACCCATTCATCATTCCCAGATATTTGCTGAGCACCTACTATGCAATGGATACAGTTCTAGGTACTAAAGACACAATGGTGGGCAAGACAGATAGCATGGCTGCCCTCATGCAGTGCCCTTTCTAATAAAGACTTGGATACTTCCTAAGGAGGCTTCTGAGGCACCCAGAATTCTTAAGGAACTTTTTTTTTTTTTTTTTGGGGCTGGGTGTAGTAGCACATGCCTATAATCCCAGCAACTTGGGAGGCTGAGGCAGGAGGATCACAAGTTCAAGGCCAGCTGCAGGGACACCCTGTCTCAAAATAAAATAAAAAGGGCTGGGATGTAGATCAGTAGAGTGCTTGCCACATGTGTGCAAAGCCTTTGGTTTGATCCTCAGTGCTGGGGGGAAAATCGTAGGGATCTAGTCCCCCCAACCCAGCTTTTTTTTGGTGGGTGGGGAGTGGGATAGAGAGGAGGAAGGTGCTAAAGAAGTAATTTGATGGGGAAGCAGCGTGGCCTTCTTGCTCCACCACCCACAGCGAGCAGAACAAACGTCATTGGAAGGGTTGGTCTTAATTTCTCTGGGCCGCGTGGGGTCTGACTACTGCAAGGAAGTTGATCATGGATTCTCCTTGGTTTGGGACTGATCCCATCAGGAGCCATCCTATCTTTCCGTCTTTTCAGGAAGGATGGCCCCAGAGCCCCGAAGCATGGGACTTCTCTTCATTTACTGCATATCTTTTTTCTTTGGTCTCCCCGCCAACCTCCTGGCCCTGCGCGCCTTCGTGGGGCGGGTCCGCCAGCCGCATCCCGCGCCCGTGCACATCCTGCTGCTCAGCCTGACAGTGGCGGACCTCCTGCTGCTGCTGCTGCTGCCCTTCAAGATGATTGAGGCAGCCTACGACTTCCTGTGGCCCCTAGGGAATGCCCTCTGTGCCCTCACGGCCTACGGCTTCTACAGCGGAATCTACTGCAGCACGTGGCTCCTGGCGGGCATCAGCATCGAGCGCTACCGCAGCGTGGCCTTCCCGGTGCAGTACAAGCTCTCCCGCCGGCCCCTGTACGGCGTGATCGCCGCCCTCGTCTCTGGCATCTTGTCCTTCGGACACTGCAGCATTGTGATCATTGTCCAATACCTGCCAACCCACAACGTGAGTGACCCCGAGAGCCTCCCGGTCTGCTACGAGAACTTCACCAAAGAGCAGCTGGACGTGGTGCTGCCCGTGCGCCTGGAGCTGTGCCTGGTCCTCTTCTTCATCCCCATGGCCGTCACCACCTTCTGCTACTGGCGCTTTGTGCACATCATGCTCTCCAGACCCCAAGTGGGGACCAAGAAGCGCTGGAGAGCCGTGGGGCTGGCCGCTGTGACCCTCTTCAATTTCCTGGTCTGCTTCGGGCCCTACAATGTGTCCCACGTGGTGGGGTTCTTCCAGAAGAGCAGCCAGAATTGGCGCGCGTGCGCCGTGCTCTTCAGCGCTCTGAACGCCTGCATCGACCCCTTGATTTTCTACTTCTCCTCCTCAGCCGCGCGCAGGGCCTTTGATAGGGAACTGCGGAGGCTGCAGACCTGGGGGGCTTCCCTGTCGGCCGAGTGGAGAAAAGCCAGGGAGGCGGCCGTAAAGAAAGGAAAGGCGAGTGCAGGCATGGTCAACGACAGCTTCACGGGAGAATAGATGGTGTCGCCTTTTGGGGAGGAGGCTCCAAAAGGGAGACAATGAATCAGAACTGGGTGAGTTCTCCTGTGCCCCTCTGAACAGCCAAAGAGAGTCACAGGCACCTCAACTCCAACTCGCCCAATGAGTGAGTGTTTTCATTTCCTTCCTTGGGCTTGGTGACATTTCCTACAGTAAGCCACAAGCCCTTGCATCCTGGGACATCAGAATCTTGGATTCCTTATCTATTTCACCACTCAGTATCTAGGAGGTGGTGGCGTTTACTCACCTACCGCAGAGCTCTTATTTCTGACCGTGGCCCTGATCCAGAAAAGGGGATCCACAGGCTGGGTGCACGTCTCAGCATGGGCAAGTCTGCAATGCAAGGTGGGCACCTGAAGGTTCCCCACCAGCACCCCAACCACAGCAGGTGCTGCCTCAAGAGCAAGAAAAAGAGTCCTGCGGGGAAGAGTCTATGCAGGCTGAAGAAGCCCAGGTCAGGGTTCTTTGCCAAGTGCTGCCCTTTTGAGTTTTCTTCTTTTTTCCCTGATCCATCTTGCCAGAGATCTGTCATTTGTATTCTTTAGAAAATCAAGACCCTTTCCAGCATTCTCTCTGTTGTCTATGTCATTAATCTTTATTCCTATTTATTTTCCTTGTACTTTCTTAAATCTTTTTTAGTTACTTCATTTTCTTTTTTAAGTTGGGGGTTTCATTAACTTCACTCTCTCTTCCTAACAGATCCTCATGTAAGTGCTTAAGTTCATAGATTTCCCTGTAAGGACAGCTTAGAACAGATTTTGATTTGCAGAATTTTTATCAGTTTGAGGTCTGTGTCAGTTCTAATTTCCAAAGGACGTTTTTCTTTGGCTGTTGAGTTTAGAAATGTTTCTTTGTTTTTAGGCATGTGGGTTTTTACCTCCCGTCTCTCTTTTGTTATTCATTTCTAACTACGTTGCCCTGAGGTCAGAGAATATTATTGAAATGGGTCCAGTTCTTGGAAATTTGTTGAGTATTCTTTTTAATACCAGAAAAATAATCAGTTTTGAAAAGAAGACAGATTCTACAATCGATGGGTGGGTTCTGTCTGGGTTTTATACACCTCAGATTGAAGTTGTTAATTTGTGGGGTTCAAAGCTTTATAATCTTTACATACTTTTTTGTTGGTGGTGTTTGGGGTACCAGGGATTGAACCCAGGGGTGCTTAACCACTGAGCCACATCCCCAGCCCTTTTAAAAAATATCTTATTTAGAGACAGGATCTTGCTGAGTTGCTTAGGGCCTTGCTAAATTGCTGAGGCTGGCTTTGAACTTGAGATCTTTCTACCTCAGCCTCCCCAGCTGCTGGGATTACAGGTGCACACTACCACACCCGGCTACCTTTACATACTTTTTGGTCTATTCGATCTATCACTGACAAGGAGAGGGTGTGAGGTGCTTTTCTAGACGGTAAATTTGACTATTTCCTCCTTGTAGTTCTGTCTTGCTGGTGAATTGAAACTTTGAGCATTTTTTTTTGCCTTAAAATTGATTTTGTCTGATATTAATAGAGCCACACTGATGTGTTTTGAGGTTACTATTTGCTTGCTACACTTTCACCCAACCTTTTACTTGTAACATTCTATATTCTTGTTTTAGATGCATCTTGTATACACGGTACATGGTGGAGTGGTTGGATTTTTTTGGCAATCTGGTCTTTCAACTTGACACTGTGTGTCATTTAACTATATCATTTTGTTTATTTATATTTATGTAATAATATTTTTTCAATATAATCGGGATTATTTCTGTCATACTATTTTAAACAGTTTCATTGAACTACACACACACATTGAAATATACACGTACGTTGCACAGGGCCAAATGATAAGCATACAGGTCAAATGAATTATCACAGAGTGAACTCACGTATTTAAATTCAAAAAGACATGAAACATCTACTTGTGCTGTTTGTTTTCCTAGAGTTTTAATATTTCTCTTTTCTTCCCTCTGGCCTTCCTTGGGGACTGAGGTTTTTATTTTATTTTATTTTCTTGCTTCATTTCTTGTTCTCCACTAACTTGGAGAGTATTTGCTGTGTTCGTTTAGACATTGTAATATGCCAGGATTTCTCAGTTAGTCCTTCCCTTCTTTCCTTCCTTCCTTCTTCTCTTTAAATATCATACATTAAAGAAAAATCAATGCCAGGTGGTTTTGAACTGTGTCAGTCAAGTTCAGGAGTTCTAGAGTGTGGTCTGGAGACCCTTTCAGGGGTCTGGGAGCTCAAAATTATTTACATAATGATGCTAGCATGCCAATTTTTGTTTTTTTCACTCTCATTCTTTGACAAGTGATGTGCAATGGAGATTTTCAGATTAGTCTGTTATGGTGTCACATGTGACATGTGACACCATAACAGACTAATAATGCAGGATGCATGGAAATACGGCTGTCTTCCAGGAAGTCAGCCCTTAAAGAGATCTGCAAAAATGTAAAAGGACGCAACCCTTTTCATTAATTTTCTGAAAATATCATTATTTTTGTTAAAATGTGTTATTTTGTATTAATGTGTACTGGTTTTATGATTGCTATTGTTTTTCAATAAATTCATACACGTTTTAAATTTTTTCTCTCTTAATTTTTTAATATGCTGTATACCAATAGGTATAACCTATGCAAAAAAAAGCTCTTTGGGGTCTTCAATAATTTTTTAAAGTATAAAAGGGCCCTGAGGGCTGGGGTGTAGCTCAGTGGTGGAGCACTTGCCTCCTAGGTACAAAGCCCTGGGTTCCACCTCCCGCACTGGGGGGAAAAAAAGCCCTCAGATATTTGAGAATTGCTGATCTAATGAGATCCTAGATGTGTTTGTCAGCTCTTTGTCAATGTGCCTAAAATACACGACAAGAACAACTTAGAGAAGGAAGAGTTTATCTCTGTGGGGCTCATGGTCTCAGAGGTCTCAGTCCAGGGTCATCCACGCTCCATCACTCTGGGCCTGGGGTAAGGCAGAACATGGTGACCAAAGGATGTCATGGTGCGTTCCTCGTGACAAAAACACCCAGGGTCACTCCAGATGAACTGGGCTGTGCAAAATAACCACACAAGAGACAGAGAGACCTTTTTCTTTGGGTCCTATGACAGCTCCTCTGACCTTATGGGCCCATGGAAAGAGAGGAGCAAGTGCTGAACCCTTTTATTGGGAAGAAGCCATTCAAATGAGGGAAGAGAACACACAGGAATGGGTGAGTGTGGCTCAACCCCTGTGGGTGACATGCTACACCCGAAGACACACCTTGCTATCTGAGCTGGAACAATGGCCCAAGTCACCACAAAATATAGTGATTGGCCAGAGCCTCGTGCTTCAGGACTGGAAGGTGTGGGTCATTCAGAGTGGCTTCCCACAGAAAAGATTTTAAAAGTTTGTCAGGGAAAAAGTTATGAACAGACAGTGTGCTTTACTTTGGAAGGGGGATTTGTAAAACTCTACAAGTTCCTAAGATCTAATTTCTGCAACTACTTCTGTTTCCTAGAACATTGTGTTAATGGGGGAAAGGGGAAGGGTTGACATGAGCAAGGTTATCCTCGGCCCTATGTGGTTTTCAGGTCAATGCCAGGGAGGGTGAACATCCACTGGATAGGGACCTAGATGTGAAGTCAGGTCACTTAGTTTGTCTAAACTAGGTAAAATCTTTCTCCTAAAGCAAGGTTCAAAACAGCACACCCCCATCAGTACTTCACATCTCTTTTGTGTGTGTGATACTGGAGATTATTCAAACTCTCACCACTCTTATTCAATGTAGCACTTGAAATTATAACCAGAGCAATTAGGTAAGAAAAGGAAATTAAAGGGATGCAAATAGGAAAAGAAGTCAAAATATCTCTGTTTGTAGATGATGTGATCCTAGACTTAGGAGATCAATGGAAGGATTTCTCATGTTCTTAGATAGGCAGAATTAATCTTAAAACACACATCTTTTGATAAGTCTAAGGTTTGTGTTCTGTTAACCAAGTATGATTTGGAAAATACAAAATTATGTCAAACAGGCACTTTCAGACTCTATCCGGCTCACACAAAGCCCTTGCAAGATCCTGATGAGTTCACCTGCAGGGACTACACCCCACCCCCGTGGAGAGGAGAATTGATGACTTACGGGAAATCTCCAAAAGTTCCAGGTTCCTTATGTTTACAATGTCACTCCTGTGATGCTGAAAAGTCTCGTCATAGGGGACAGGGCAAGTGATAAGAAGGGGATGAAAAAGAGCTTATGGGGTGGCGGATCTGAAGATAACAGATTTATCACAAGGCGCCCTGTAATCCCTTTTGAAAACTGAGCCAGCCATCAGAGGCAGGGATTTGTTGGTAGACCTTCTTGGCAGAATCCCTTCTTCTTTAGCAACAGTATCCCTCCCTCCCCCTCTGTGGTGTGGTTTGGTAGAGTCAAATTCACCTCCCACCTTATACTCCAAAGGTAGATGTGTGACCCAGAACCAGGACCATCAGCAGAGGTCAGCCCCTAACTCCAGTGATGGTTCACCTGTGGGCATGTGACTCAGTACAGGCCAAGGAAAGCCAAACTCACACTTTATGCTTAACCATTAGGAGAAAAAAAAAAACCCTCTGAACTCGAACTTGAACTTGAAGTTAGCCTATCTCTTCTGGGGGAGCTACTTTGAGCCTAAGAGGCTACTGAAGCCTGAAGCGAACTCTAAGGCAACTAGAACAGAGAGAAAACATGTCCAGGAACTTTATGTCCCAAAGCAGGTCTACTCTGGGGCTTTTCAGATCTGGGCACCCTAAATTTTCCCTCCTTAGCTTAAGGCAGTTTGATTTTCAGCTGTTTTCAACCAAAAGACAAATCATTACACAAACCATCACAGTTGCAGCCAGCCTTTCTTCATTACTTTTAAAATCCAGTTTAAGAATTTATACCTGAGCTGGGTGCCGTGGCATGCACCTGTAGTCTCACCTGGGCAGGAGACCCAGACAGAAGAATCACAAGTCCAAGGCCAGCCTGAGCCACACAGGCAACACAGTGAGAAGCTACCTCCAAAAGACTCCCAAAACCAAAAGATTTAAGTATGGAAACTAAAACCATAACAAACAAGCGTACTTATCATGCAGAACGAATACACGGTGATATTTAGTCACAGTCCTCCAGATTTCTAACATTGGGGTCCCCATTGGTCCTCTTTCTCACTGCGTTTCCACCTTCTTTAAGAAAGACATTATTTTGGAATGTAAGTGCATCCTTCCCGTCCATGTTTTAAAAATGTACTTTGCACTTGAGTCCAGAAACACTGTTTGGTATTATCTTTGTCCATAAGTACCATACAGGTCAGGTCATTCTATAACAACCTGTTTTCCACCCCAAATCGTGTCTTTCATATCTACAGATCTCATGGATTTCTTTTGTCTGCTATAATATTCCATCATATTAATATACCAAATTATATATTTTTTATTCTACTATTGATAGACATTTAGCTAATTTCCCATTTGCACCAGCATAACCATCCTGCTGTGAACATCCCCCCAATGTCTCTTTATACGTGAGTGGGACAGCTCTCTACTAGGTGGTATGGAGGGTGCATTTTCAGTTTCAGTAGAAGCTGTCAAGATGCTCTGCAAAGAAATGGCATAAATCTAGCTCTTTCTGAAAAAGGGCTCATCAGTGCAGACCATGGCAGCCTTCCCACGGGCCCCCTCCCAACCCTAGTCCTGCAGGCAACATGAAGTACTGAGGAGCAGGGAATGTGTCAGGAAAGGCCTGACACCCTCAAAGTCACCCTGTGGATTGGTACATGTGCTGCACATATGTATGGATTGTGGTGGGGAGAAGTGGGGCAGAGGACCTCTCTAGAGCTCCAAGAAGCAGAGAAGCAAGTGGTTCGTCTCCCTGGACCATGCCTCTCCTAACCAAATCAGATGGTCATGAACATTCAAGAAAAGCATAAAGATAACAGGATACACTTCAATTCATCAAAGGGGTTTCTTCCTCAAGTTCACCTTTTATAAAGAAAGGGCACATGTGTCAGAGAGAAATGGTGAATGGAAACTAGAAAATTTGGGTCCTGAAGATGGTGGAGATGGAAGAGAGAGAGCAAAGGGAAAATTAAGATGCTGGGATGGTGAGGGAGGATCTGGGGTGGTGGTCGGGCTTCCTGGCTCTTGGGAATGAAAATGAAGCCACTGTTGGTCCTGGGTCATGCAATGTGGCCAAGACAAGACAATGTCACCAGGCAGATGAAACAGAATCTGTCTGTATTCATGCGTCTGTGTCAAATGGCTTCCAAAGGAACTGGAGCCCCCCTAGATCTATATAGCTCCAGGGAAGAACAGGTGAGAAGAAGGCAGACAGACACAGGGGCAGGGGACAGGCCAGTGGGAGATGAAGTCAGAGAGGGAGACAGCGTCGTCGGAGGCCCTGCCTGCAGAGAGCAATGGGCTGGGCCATGACCCCTGGCCCTCTGTGGACATGTTAGCAAATGCCCAGCCCCTTCTTGGATGTCCATGTGACTATGCGCTTTGGAAGGTTTCATGGAGTAGGGCTGAAGCTAAGCAAGTCCATCCAGCTCCTGAGTAGGAAACACTGACCAGACAAGGAGAGTAGCCAGGGACAGGGCTGGGAGTGCTGGGGGAGCCGGCAGATTGTTCCTGTAGAATAATCTGTCAAGAGGAGACGTTAAACAGGATGCCTGAAATTTGAGAGCAGAACAAGTCTGAAAAGAAGAATCATCAGAGTTTGAGACTTAGAAGAGAATAATTAGATTTGTGGGAACAGACTTTTGGGGGGAAACTCCGAGGGCTAAGAGAAAGAGAAAGAGCTCCACTCTTTAACCAAGGGTTGAGAAAGAACTCAACTCTTGACCTTCCTCTTCCGACACACAGCAAGTTCAAGTGGAAAGGTTCTTGGCTCCCGGGTGACCCTGAGACGGCAGAGAGACACTTATTTCTGTATCCTATTCCACACCTTAATAAACATCCCTTGAATGCCATCTCCAATAGCCCCCTGCTTAGGAACAGGATGAAGCTGATTACCTAAAATACTGATCAGAAAAGGAAAGGCCAGGAGACCCAAGTGATCAGCTCTACCCAGCTGGGGACTAAGGTCTTTGCCTACATCCCCAGTGGTGGGTGAAGTCAGAAGAGTAAAAATTCAAGAAAACTGAATGGGGACTAAGAGATCAGTGGAGGGATTACCCCAGTTGAGGTGGGAAGGCATCTGGCAGAGTTGGTCTCCCCTGTCAAGAGCACAGAATTGCCCTGGCATTCAAAAAGCCTATGATGTGACAGTCCTCAAGCCACTGTCACTGGGGACCTGGGGTTTTGCCTGCCCAGCACCCACTCCCCCTCCTTCCAGTTTTCCTTTAGTCAATCACTCTTTCTTCTCTGTGTCCACATGGCATGAGGTGTTGGGGGACAGGGGCTGGGGGAGGTTGGCCCCACCCACTTGCAGGGGAGGGCACGTGGCCCTTTCCTTGGACTCATGAAGGATGTTTTCTAGAATATTCAGGAAAGAAATATTCTCTTTGCCCAGGTTGCTTAGAAAGATAGTCGAAACGGAATCCTGGAGCTTCTAGAAGTCATCTTTGGCATGAGGGCTCACCTGAGAACAAAGCCCGCAGAGGAGAGCAGCGCTGAGACTCAAAATCAGATGACAAGTGGCGGCATTTGAGCACCCAGATATGGCTGTTTCTGAAGCTGTTTTTCCTCAATGCTTCAATCTCATAGCCAATAAATCCCAGGGTTTGCTTATTCAGCTTATAAATGGTGAACTTGGGGAAGAAACCCCTCTGATGAATCATGTGGAATCAGTTCATACTAATATTTTTAAAGAGAACTTGTCACTAATAAGAGAATCAATGAGAATAGGTACCTTTGAATTAAATATTTTCTGATTTTGTAGTATAAATGAGAGCAGATTCAAGGCTATCTGTAGAGTAATGTGTGATTCTGTTGCATTTTGACATGTAAGGGTTAGGATAGCCCCTGGGCCAGGCGGGGCACACAGCTCTGGGCAGGCAGGAGATTGCCCTCATTGCTCTCATAAATCAGATGCCTGGGTAAGAACAACGACTCATCAGAAATGCGTTCTGAAGTTTTAAAAGTGTTTCTGCACATACTATAAAACAAGCATAAACCATCCTACGTTATTGGCTTCTTATGCCTTTTCTTTTTCCTGGTACTGGAGATTGAACCCAGAGGTGCTCTACTTCTGATCTATATCCCCCGCTCTTTTTAATTTTTTTTTTTTTTTTGAGACCAGGTGTTGCTAAGTTGCAGTGGCTGGCCTCAGGCCTGCCATCCTCCTGCCTCAGCCTCTCCAGTAATGAGGCCACAAGCATGTGCCACCACACCAAGCCTCCTATGCCTTCTAATCAGTGAGGTCTACCAAATCCAGCAAGGTGAGATGCCTTGCTCAAAAATATATGCCAGATAGACAGAGAGGCAGGAGGATTATGAGTTCAAAGCCATCCTCAGCAAAAGCGAGGTGCTAAGCAACCCAGTGAGACCTTGTCTCTAAATAAAATATCAAAAAGGGGCTGGGGATGTGGCTCATTGGCCGAGTGCTCCTGAATTCAATCCCTGGTACCCTCCCAAGGCGGGGGGGGGGGGATACACAAACACACACACACACACACACACACAGCCAGACAGTGGCCACTCCTGCACCAGAATCTGTGTAGGACTCTGGACTCAGTGTTCCTTCTGTTCCACCAGCTTCCTCTTACAAGATAGTATCCAGTATGTGGCACTCAGGGACAGCAGTGCAGAGGAAAGCCCACCCTCCCCAAGGGAGGCACTCATAAGGGCACCCAAGAAGCAGAAAACAGGAAGAACATGGCCCGTTTGCGGCTGGCAGACTAGGCTCTAGGAAGGCTGCGGACTCCATCTCTTCTTTCAGGAATTTACATCCCTCTATCCACCCAGAACCCATGGACAACCTTCCTGGGAGGCTTGCCTCCTCCAGGTAGGAGCAGTAGATGATGACTTGCTTTCTTAGAGTCCCCTCTCATCTAGGACACAGGCTGTGACAGAGGTGCCATCGAGTAGTGTCCCAAGTGGGAGCCATGCTGCAAAGCTGTGCTGGGAAACCAAGAAGCTGTTTGGGGAGGGGACAGACAGCGCAGCCAGCTTCAGTGTGGCAGAGGAGAAGTCCTGGGTGTGCAGCAGCAGTACCCAGGTATAAGCTGCGGGGTCTGTGCCAGGGGTGTAGACAGCGCTGTGTCTCCAAGCACAACCTCCACTCCTGCTCCTCAGGCTGTCCTGGGAGCCCATGGCTAACGAATAGACTTTAACCACAAAATTCCTTTTCTGCTCAGCCAAGCAAGAGGGGAGCCTTGTATGTACAGAGAAGGCTGAAATCAGAAGGCATGGAGGGTCTCCATTTGGACCTGCCTCCTGTCTATGCCTCAGTCCTTCTGCCAACCCCTCGGTCCTGCGTGTCCTCCGAGGAAGAAGGCAGCCCAGCTCCTGCTGTGACTTGTGGTCTGGGCCTTGGTCAGTCTTGTTCTCCTGGCCAGGTGCCTCCTGGCTGGAGTCTGCCGCAGGGACAGGGCTTGTTCTGTGGAAGACAAGCTGCTCTGTTCATCTGTGTCTTGACCCTAGGATTCAGCAGCACTCTGGCCTGGGCCACCATAAGGGAACCCACCAGCCTCCATTTCTATACAAGAATGTTGTCACACAATATGGCTGTGGGGCAAGGAACACGGGAAAACTTACTGCCAGGATCCTGGAGGGAAATTGAGCCTGCTGATGCTTCTGCCTGGGTCCTGCAGGAGCAGAAGCCCATGAACACGGGGCCTCGGCACTGAGTTAAATGTTCCCTGTGCTCTGAACTATGCTAGATCCCCCCAAAGACTCCCACTGCAGGGAGACAAGGGTGTTCCCTTGTCCAGGACACCTGCCTGCATCCTTATTCACCCGCCATTCCTTCCACCATCAACTGGGTTCATGGAGTACCTGCTCCATGACAGACATTAGTCAAGGTGCTCAGAAGCACTCTGGCTCTCATGTAGGTTAAGTTCCATGGGGAGTCATGGAGGAAGGCTGGGTGGACCCCTCTGGCCTGGAGTTTGGGGAGCTGCCCAGGAAATAAGAAACACTTCAGACAGGGTCAGCATTCCAGCAGATAGGCACAGGCAGAGACTTTCTCAATAGCACCCCTAAAGCTCAGGAAGTAATGCCAAGTGTTAATAAATGGGAAGGCATCAAATTAAAAAGCTTCTGCATAGCCAAGGAAACAATTGGAATGTGAAGACAGAATCCATAGAATGGGAAAAAAAAATTGCTAGCTACTATTCTGATAGAGAATTAGTATGTAGAATATATATAGAAAAACTGTACACCAAAAAAATCAAATAACCCAATTAATAAAGGGGCCAATGAATTACAGACACTTCTCAAAAGAAGAAATACAAATGGCCACAAATACATGAAAAAATGTTTCATCATTAGCAATGAGGGAAACACAAGTAAAACTACACTGAGACTCCATCCCAAGCATCAGAATGGCAGGCGTCAAGAATACAAATACTAACAAATGCTGGGCAGGACGTGGAGAAAAGGACACGTTTACACTGTTGGTACAACTGTAAGTTAGCACAGCCACTATGGAAATCAGTGTGAAGGCTTCTCAAAAGACTAGACATGGGACCACCCATGTGACCCAGCTCTTCCACTCCTGGTATCTACCCTGAAGAATTAAAGGCATCTCTCTGCAGGGATCCTGCACACCCATGTTTACCAGCACAGTTCCCAATAGGTAAACTCTGGAACCAGCCTAGGTGTCCACCAGTGGATGGCTGGATAAAGAAAACGTGCTATATATACACAACGGAGTTTCACTCAGCCACAAAGAAATATGAAATTACGGCATTCTCAGGAAAATAGATGGAACTAGAGCCCATTATGTTAAGAGAAATAAGTCAAACTCAGAAGATAAAGGGCCTTCTGTTTTCTCTCCTATGCAAAAGCTAGAGAGAAAAAAGGAAAAGAAAGGTGGGGACAGATCTCATGAACTCAAAGGGAGGTCAGTAGAGGAAAGGGACCAGGGGTGGCAGGGAGTGGGGGGAGGGGAAAGTGCTGGGGAGCGATATCGGCCTAATTATATTGTTAGGTTGTGTATTGTGTGCATGTGTGAATATATAACAACAAATCCCATAAATATGTACAACTGTAATACACCAAGAAAAAAATGTTAGAGAAAATAAAATAAATAAATTACATGGTGGAAAAGAAAAAAAAAACCACTTTAAATGCTCAAACTGTAAAAGGCCCAAGAGAGTTTACAGTGTCATTTTGATATGCAAGTGGCTTCTTCCTCCCTGTTTCTGGGCCAAGAGGGTATGAGACAGCAAATAAAAATGATCTGTTGGCTAAACCTGAAAATATATTCATGTGTGCATTTCTTAATTGTTAGACTCCGTAAAAGAGTTTTTACTGGAGCAACAGAAAACCAGGTCAGCCACAAAGAGTCAGGGCAAGTCACTCCAAGCAAGCACTATCACAAAGGCACAGATCTCCAAACAGAAACAAGGTCGACGTGGCTGCAGATGCACATCACAAGACATTGCATGACCACAGAGGAATGGCTCAAGTGTTCAGGAGAGGAGAAGCAGGGCAGGGTACATGGGGAGAGAGAAGGCAGGGGGGCGGGCTCACCTCTCTCTTGCTCTGGAACCACAGCAGAGGACATAGGGACTAGTCAACCGATTCCAAGTGGCGATCAGGTCTGAGGCTCAAGGCACATGGTCCCGTGGTCTATAGCTGAGCCATGGGGTGGGAATAAAAACTGGCTGAGATGAGAAGAGCAGCAAGTAAATAAAAGCAAATCACTGGATCACACCAGGATGTCAAAGAGTCTAGAATAAAAACACAAACTCAGGGCCTGGATTATGTCCCAGATTATGTCTCTAGAACTTTAACTCTATCAACCCTCAATCTCCACTAAACCCCACAAGATAGGCTCTGAGATTATTTCCCTTTCACGGGGAATGAACAGGAGATTAAATGACTTGTCCATACCCACCCAGTTGAGGGGTCCCTAGAGGCTGGGACCAGGCAATCTGCCTCCATCCCTGCCCTTGACCACCACCCTACACAGCCCTTGGAGATCCCTCTCCAGATGACAGGAAACTGTCCATGTTCTCCACTTAGGAATCAATAGTGCAGACTCCTGGGATCAGTTCTGGGGAAGAGTTGAGATTTTTCAGGTTCTCTCCCGAGAGTAACCAACTACAGGCTTTCTGTGACGACACCGCCTATCCTGGTGTCGCGGCCCATCCCTGAGCACAGCCAGAGGAGGCGGCAGTAGCTGCAACTCCACCACTTCCTAAAGGAAGTAAAAACCAAGAAATCAAGTGAGGTCCCAGGAGACTGCCTATGCTCTAGAGAATTCCTGATGGTGGGCAATAGAAGGAATCAGGAGACAAGGTAAGGGTTCAATCCCAAAGGACAGACCAAGCCAGGGAGGTACAGGATCAGAGAAAGGATCAGTGTTAAAGAGGTGCTGGTTATGGGGAGACAGCCTGGTGCTGAATGAGGCAGGGGGGTGGCGGGAGGAACAGCGGAGGTCACAGCCACCAGGCAGGCAGACATCTCTCTGTCTGACTCCGAGGCAGCCAGTGCTCTGTCTCTGGATCAGGAGTGGAGTTGGAGACGCTGTGGCTGGAAGGCTCTTGGGGTCTGTCCAGCATGGGAACACAATGGGTCCCTTGTGTGGCCACTGGAAAGAGGCTGAGGATGGCTCCTGTTAAGAGTCTGTTTATCTGGTTACAATTTATAATAGGGGAGTATTTTTGCAGTTTTGCAAAGCATTTCTCATATGTTACCTCATTGAATCACTTTTTAGTTTTTTGGCTAAGATCAAGTATAGTATCGGTCTTATCAGTTTAATGTGTTACCTCATTCATTCTCCTAAACATGCCTGTTCTATTTGCAGAGGGCTACAGTCTACATCAAGCCCGGGGAAGTGAAGCAACCTACACCCACCCCAGACCTCACAGCTGATCCACACAGAGCGCATTTGGGGGATCCAGTCTAGCTTCCCAATCACCTGGCCCGTCTGCCCTGAGCTCCACCTTTGGAAGGCTCATGAGGGAACTGGGGGCCAAAGGCATTCAGAGTACCATTTAATATAAGGTATTTGGGTACCTGCAGGGGGAGGTATGCTGAGATCAATCCTCCATGGGATGTGCCAGGCATATACATACATGCATACATTTGTACTCATAGGCATGCATATGGTTGCGTGTGCATATACACTTATGCCCGGATGCACAAACACAATATGCACTTCAGTCTTGACAGCAGCCTTAGAAAGCAGGTGCACTATGATTGTTATCCTCATTCTACTAGGTGAGAAACCGAGGCCCAGAGAAAATAGAGCAGCTCTGCCCCAGGTTACGCAGCCAAGAGAAGCAGAGCTGGGAGTCCAGTTCATACAGCTGGCTCCAGAGTCCATGCTCTCACCCTCTGAAAGGACCAGTTTAGTGGACTAACTATATGCTGGGTGACCTGCCAAGAAACCCAGAGCTAGCGATGGGATGGAAACCGAGATTTGACTCTAGAGTCTGACCCAGAGCTGCTTCGTGTGACTCCTACACTCATTCCCACAGGGGCTGTGGATGGCTCTAGTGACTGAGGAGGGCCGAACTGGGATGGAGGTGTGGAAGGAGCTTGAAGCTGAGCCGGAATGATTTCTGGAGACAGCTCCTTCTTCTGAGTTGGGCTTGGGATGCCAACTTGCCTCCTGGGACCTCTCCACCTTTCAGTAAAAATAAACCCTAAGCTGGTGATCACTGGTTTGTAGCACGAAAGCAGCTGTTTCTGCTTTTGTTTTGCAAATATGAAATTATATTAATGATGCTTTTTCATACTTTTTACTCTATCCCATTCCAATTCCTCTCTCTCCACATAGCCCCCCCACACAACTCTCTGCTCTTAAAGGAGATGCATTGGCCGGAGCCGGGACCCAACGCTGGCCCATGCAAAAGATTCTTGATACTCCACAGACCAGCATGGAGTCGTCTTTGGGGTGATCCCAGAAACCGCAGGGAAGACGCACAGGCCGGCAGGGGCAGAGTGCGTGCGTGTGTCATGGAAGCCCGGGGTTTCTGGGAGCTTATCAGACAAGAGGGTTGTAAAGGGGGAAGGAGGGGAGGCCGGCTTCTGGAAGCAGGAAGAACTCCATGTGGCCTCAGCTGGCACTCCCAGGCCTGGCACGCTTCCTGCTCCCCCAGGCTCACCACCTGGACAGGATGGAGACACACCTTCGGGGACCAGGGTGGGAAGGAGGGAATGGCAGTGGTCATGGGAACACTGGGACTGGACTTCTGCCCCAGAAGTCATTAATGTTTGTGGCCTACAGAGCCTACTGGGTGGACAGGAGTGGGTAGGACAGCAGGAGGGCAGACACTCTTGAATGGGTCTTTAAAAACTGTCAATCAGGAAAATGCCTCGTGAAGACAGGCAGTTTGGAGAGCTTCCAGAAGAAACCAATCATGCCAACACCTAGATTATATATTTCTAGGCTCAAGAACTGTGAGAGAATACATGTACGCTGGGTAAAGCCACTCAATTTGTGATCATTTGTTACAGCAGCCACAGGAAACTGATACAGATAAACTAGGTTTAAATCCTAACTTTGCTAATAATTTTCATGAACGTGAGTAAGCAACAACTTATCTGAATCCCAGGTTCCTCATCTATAAAACGGAGATAATAGTACATACCTCCTAGGGTCCTTAGGAAGATTAAATGACATACAAAAGTAAACTTTTGCATCGTATTTGGTATGCATAATCGCCGAATAAGTGAGGAAAAACACAACAACCATAAATTAGAAAATTTTACTCCTTAACTTAAAACCTTCCAATATGACTCCTCTTACTTTAAGAATAAAATCCAAATCCTTACCTTGGGCTAAGAGCCCAATAGGAAGTGCCCTTCCCAGACCACCACCACCCCCGTCACATCTTTGTCCTCATGTCTCATCATACTTCCTCATGCTTATTCCACCCCAGCCACACTGACCTTCTTTCAGTTTCTCTACCACACCAAGCTCCATTGATACCTCAGGGCCTTTGCACAAACTATCCATGCCCCAGCTTTTCATGTGGAGGACCCCTTCAGCCCTCAGCTCAAATGTCACCCATTCAGGGGTGAACACGCCCTTGCCTCCCAGCTAAACATACCACCCCATCCTATGCTACTTTATTAGGTCATTCTGTTTTATGTCCTTCATGGAACATGCCACTGTCATCAGTTACCTTCTCTATTCATGTAGATACTGTAGTATATTCTCACCCCTCCCCAACCAGATTGTAAATTCACTAAAGGCAAGAACAACGTCTGTCTTGCCTGCTGTTCTGTCCCCATTCATTCTAGACGGAAATGGGTGATCATCTGGTTGCCCCTTGCCCTCTGCTGCCTGATCCTAGGGACTTAGGGGAGAACTTGGGACCATGAGGGCTGTCCCAGGCCCCCAGAGCTCAGAAGACACTGGTGGAAAGAGATGAGGTGGCCCACAAAGCAGAGAGAGTCCCTGGGAAAGGCGGGAGTGTCTGAGCAGAGCAGAGCCCGTGTCCCGGGCAGCAGAGGCCACATGGGGCCACCTGACTCAAGAGGATTTTCTGGGCTGGCTGGAGCCCCTGCACTTGACCATCGACATCCCGATTTTTATAAAATGTGCTCTGCTGCCCAAGGAACCAGGCGACACAAAACCAGGGTCTTGAACCTGCCCAGACTGGATCATGCGGGGAAAGGAATGGGAACTGGATGCCGCCCACAGCAGGAAGGAAAGGGGTCAGAAGGGAAGGACAGAGGCAGGGGCTCCCTTAACAGGGAGTAGGTGAAAATGACCTGGAAGAACCGTCCCGAGGGGCGTGGATGTAGGAAGAGCCCTGGGAGAAGACTCGGAACTTGGATTTCCGAGAACCATCAAGTAGATTTAAGAGGCGTAGGTTGGGGAGAAGCAGGGAGTGTCCGTCTGCCTCTCTGGAAGGGTGTCAGGCTCACCTCTTGCTCTTCCTCTCTGTGACAAGTGGCTCCTGGAGAGACGAAAGTCCTCTGTTCCTTTGAAAGACCAGCACTTGAGGCTGACAGGGTCGTCCCTTTCGTGAAAGCCCGAAGACCCTTCCCTGGGTGGACTGTGGAAAGCCCTTTATGGTCCGAGGACCCTGACCCTGGGAAATTCTGGGTCTCCTGGGAGGACTAAGTGGAGGGTGCCTTCCTGGGGGACAATCGGACTGGTAGCAAAGAAAAGAAGATGGAGGTGAGTGTTCATGCAGAGAGATGCCCACACACTGCCGCTGCCGGGCCCGAGGGGGCCACCCTGTGCATGAGCCCAGGCCAGACTTGTCTCTGCTCAGCTGTCCTCCAACTCAGTAGTCCCTGGGCACCAGAGCAAGCAATGCAAGTCCACGGTCCCTGGCCACATCAAAAGGACCAGCTTTTATGAGTTTAAGTGAACAAAGAAACAAATGGTATGAGGTTGGCTCTTACCAGGTCACTACCACTGGGGCATCCCACAGGCCACATAGAGGGAGGAGGGGGGCTCCCCAGCACCACACAGACTGGGAACAGCATGGCCACCAGTGTCACTGTCCTGATGCAGACCACCCTCCTCCTGTGCTTGGGGACCCACCCTTACCTTGTCTGTTCTTGAGGCTGGAGCAGGGCTGGTCCCTCACCTTGGCTGCGCTGTAGGCCTGCGTTGCAGGGCCAGGCCAGAGAGCTGGGCTGCGCTCTCGGGACTGGAGACATTCTCTGCACAAGCCGTCACCCGACATTGCCAAAGGCCACGTGTAGAATGATCTTCCTTGTGTCCCTCCACCCCCTGGGGTCTCTGTGAGAATAAGATACGATTCCACTTGGGGCAACTTGCAGTCAGCCATGTTGGCTGTCGCCTCGTCTTCTTGTGGCTGGAAGCCTCAAAATCCTGTAAGAACTCTTCTTGTGCAGGGAAAGAGGAGGTGGCCCGAAGAGGCCTCAGGGGAAGTGGGGAATCAGAGCAGGAAAAAAACGACGACCATAAATTAGAAAATTTCACTCCTTAACTTAAAACCTACCAGTGTGTCTCCTCTTACTTTAAGAATAAAATCCAAATCCTCACCTTGGGCTAAGGGCCCAATAGGAAGCACCCTTCCCAGACCAGACTGTGTCAGAGAGACAGGCTGGGAAAGCTCATGAGTGAACCTGTCCTGGTCAAGGGAGGCCACCGATCGGGGAAAGAGAAAAGAGGCACTCATGTGTGTTTGGAAGAGGCAAGTGGGAGATGGTCAGTAGACCAAACCTGGAGAGGAGACACATGAAATCAAGGAATTAACTCAACCTGATTTATTTCATTCAAGCAGAACATTCTTGGAAAGCCTCACGCGATTCCATGTTTCTCTTCGTCACTGACAAATCTGGCAGCCTCATCCGCATCCTTTAACTGAACATCTCTAGACCTGCCACTTGGCCCTTTCAAGGGACTCGGAGGCCTTAGCCCACTATTTTTTTGTTACCGGGGATTGAACCCAGAAGCACTTAACCACTGAGCCACGTCCCCAGCCCTGTTTTTGCATTTTATTTAGAGTCAGGGTCTCACTGCATTGCTGAGGGCCTCACTAAGTTGCTGAGGCTGGATTTGAACTCGTGATCCTCCTGCCTCAGCCTCCAGAGCTGATGGGATTACAGGCCTGTGCTACTGTGCCTGGCCCCCGGCCCACTTTTGATGCTCTGGGCAAAAGCCCTGCCCCAGCCTGGTCTTGCCTCAGCTTCCACGGTGTCATCCTCCGTGGTCCACGTCTCCTGGCTGGACCAGCCCTGTGGGAAACAGTGGTGTGGCTTTCCAGGTCACCTCGGGTCCACACGTGCCCCACCACCCACCGTGGAGCAGTGTTGGCACCCGGCCGCCTGGCTCTAGTCCCACAGCGCTGTCGTTGATTGAGTTCTCACACTGGAAAATAAATGGTGCTGTGTCAAAGGAAATGACAGATAAAAATAATCTAAAATCTGCCTAATTATAGATTCAATGCCTTCACCTCTTTTTGTGTCTCAGAGATAAAACTGACTGCTGTTCTTGAGACCTGACTTGAATCACGTTCATCCAACCTCAGGAAGGGCCCAGACAGACTGGCCACAGGGTGGTACCCAGGTTACGCCACTCTGGGTAGTAATTTCTGTTGCATCCACTGAGGCTTTCCCTGAGAGGGATGATGTAAGCTGGCCTCAGGTACACAGCAGGCCTCGGTACAACACAAAGGCTGCAGAGTTGGAGGAGCAGAGGCTTATCTACCAAAGTTGCAAAAGTGTACTTTCGAAGAAACTATCAATTTCCTCATTTATTTAAAAAAAAGTCTGATTTTTAACAGTACCCTGTACCTAGGCTTTTGCATAACTTCTTTCCAATGAGTTATTAACAAAAGAGGCGTTTCTGGGAAATCTCTTCAATTGAGAAGAGGTGTTTCTTCTCTTCTTCCTCCATTCTACTGCCAGGAACACAGATGTGATGACTGGAGCCCCAGCTTCCATGTTGGGCTTACTGTGAGGACAAAGCCACCCTAGAATTTATAGAGCAAAGAGCTAGAAAGAGGATGAGTCTCTGAAATCTTCCTGAAGCTGCTAAAGACAGTCTGGGCTGCCCTACACTGCAGATCTAGACGGGGTCTATATGACTGAAAAATAAAATTCTATCACTTTTGCATCACTATCACTTTGGGGTTGTTCTTTTAGGGACAGCTGAATCCAGTTCTTAGTAATCGGAGGTTTCGTTCAGCACAAGAGAACAGTGTAGAAAGCTAACCCTTCCACAGTCGATTTTTGATGTCATTATACAAGGAAGGTATTCAAAGAGATTTGGAATAATTTAAGGGGCAAAGGAGAGTAGCATTATCACAGGGCCATGTGAATTTAGTCTTATTCTTCTTTGCTTTTGTTTCCTACACCTATTATTTGTTTCTCTCTGACATTTAGGATAGCTAATATCCCTCTCTAAGTGGCAGAAGTTGGAGCCGTGGTTATCTTGAGGGTGGGTGGTTTGCTCACTGAGAGGGACATAAAGGGGCCTCTAAGATGTTAACCATGTATTATATCTCTGCAGCGGTTACACAAATGTGGCACCGATGTGGTAACATCCAGCCGTATCACTGAGATCAGTGCACTTTCTTGTATGTGTATTACATATTAATAATAATGGTTCATTAAAGATCTCTCTAAGAGCCTACAGAATGGGAGTGAATTTCTACCACACACACACCAGATAGAGAGCACTAATCTCCAGGATGTATAAAGAACTCAAAAAACTTAACACCAAAAAAAGAAAATAACCCAATCAATAAATGAGCTAAGGAACTGAACAGACAGTGCTCAGAAGAGGAGATGCAATCTATCAACAAATATATTTAAAAAATGTTCAACATCTCTAGCAATTAGAGAAATGCAAACCAAAACCACTCTAAGATTTCATCTCACTCCAGTCAGAATGGCAGCTATCAAGAATACAAACAACAATAAGTGTTGGCGAGGATGTGGGGGGAAAGGCACACTCATACATTGCTGGTGGGACTGCAAATTGGTGCAGCCAATATGGAAAGCAGTATGGAGATTCCTTGGAAAACTGGGAATAGAACCACCACTTAACCCAGCTATCCCACTCCTTGGTCTATAGTCAAAGGACTTAAAAACAGCATACTATAGGGACAGAGTCACATCAATGTTTATGGCAGCACAATTCACTATAGCTAAACTGTGGAGCCAACCTAGATGCCCTTCAGTGGATGAATGGATAAGGGAACTATGGTATATATACATAGTGCAATATTACTCAGCATTAAAAGAGAATAAAATTGGGTTGTGGTTGTGGCTCAGCGGTCGAGTGCCCGCCTAGCATGCACAAGGCCCTTAGTCTGATCCTCAGCACCATATAAAAATAAATAAATAAAGGTATTGTGTCCAACTACAACTAAAAAATAAATATTTTTTAAAAAAGAATAAAATCGTGGCATTTTGCAGATAAATGGATGGAGTTGGAGAGTATCATGATAAGTGAAGTAAGCCAATCCCAAAAAACCAAAGGCTGAATGTTGTCTCTGATATGTGGATGCTGATCCATAATGGGGTTGGGGGGTGAGCATGGGAGGAATGGAGGAACTTTGGATAGAGCAAAGGGGAGGGAGGGGAAGGGAAGGGGAGGGCAGTAGGAAAGATGGTGGAATGAGATGGTGGAATGAGACATCATTACCCTAGGGACATGAATGGAGACACGAATGGTGTGGCTCTACTTTGTATACAACCAGAGAAATGAAAAATTGTGCTCCATTTGTGTACTATGGATCAAAATGCATTTTGCTGTCATATACAGCAAATTAGAAAAAATAAATTAATTAATTAAAAAATAAATAAAAGGTCTCTGAAATCCCACACCCTTTTATGACCACCAGAGCTATTTTAGTCTTAGAAGTATTTTCGCTTCCCATGTTTCTATTCAAGTTTCGTATGATTTGGGTACTTTCCTCTTTTTTCTTAGTAACCAGACCCCAATTTTGACAAGGTGGGAAAGGGACCAGTGGGTATTCACTTTCCCAGACTCTCTTACATCCAGGAGCGCTCACAGGACATGGTGCTTGCTGCCCAGTGAGGACCCAGCAGAAGTTTGCTGAGTGGGGCTTCAATTAAAGCAATAATCTTGCCAGGCACAACAGAACATGCGTGCAATCCCAGCAACTCAGGAGGCTGAGGCAGGAGGATTGCAAGTTTGAGGCCAGCCTCAGCATCTTAGTGAGACCCTGTCTCAAAATAAAAAATAAAAAGGGCTGGGGATGTGGCCCCATGACAAGGCATCCCAAGGTTAAATCTCCAGAGCAATAGTCTTGATTAGAGGAGGGGACAGACCCATCTCTCACCTTCTCTTGTTCTCTGTCCTCCCTTTCTGCTCAGAACCATGAAGCAAATGCTAAAATCTAGAGATGGTGGAGCAGAAGCCAAGAGGGAGCTCAGGTTGCGGATGACAGTTTGGAGCAGCCTGGGGCTCCTCATTTCCTTCCTGTTACACAAGAAAAGTGAATCTCTGTGCATTTAAGCCTCTGATGTTTGGGTTTTCACATTTGACAAGCTCTAACTGAGATATGAGGCTTTTATTTTTATAAATGGCAAAGACTTCTAAAGATGAAAGAGAGCTTCTAGGTGCTAATTCACTGTGGCTTTGGATTATGGCATAGCAACAGTCCAAGGAGAAAAAAAAATGTACACCCCCGACCTGAAACTCCAAAACGAAACTCCACCTGCAGCTCCCTCCCACCTTGTCTTGGTAACAGTCAGCACCGCTCACTCTAGGGGCGGAGCCCCTCCATCAGTGGAGAATGCTGAGGAGCACGGCTCCATGGAAAGAGGAACTCAGTTCATCTAACCTCGTCTGCAAACCAGTCTTCAAGTATTATGTCCGTTGCTTCACTGTTTCACAATCTATTTTTAACCAATTCCCGCTTCTGATAAACACAAACTTTCTAGTTGGCATTTAGAAAACCAGGGCTTTCCCCTACAAAATTTCCAAGCATTTTTGAATTATAGGTATGACCATCTCCCCTTACACACACACACACACACACACACACACACACACACACACTGGAGTTTCAGATCCCTTCCCCAAGCCTCTTGAGAATGGGCAGTCTGCCTGGTGCCGTGGCGCACACCCGTAATCCCAGCAACTCAGGAGGCTGAGGCAGGAGGATCACGAGTTCAAAGCCAGCCTCCGCAAATTAGCAAGGCCCTAAGCAACTCAGGGAGACCCTGTCTCTAAGTAAAATACCAAAAAGGACTGGGGATGTGGCTCAGTGGTTAAGCGCCCCTGGTACCAAAGAGAGAAAGAGAGGGTGCAGGGAGAAAATGAGGAGTCTCTCTGAAGTTCCTTAAGATCCTGCAAACCCCACTGACACACTGGGCACTCCAGCCATGCCAAAGCCACAACTTCTGGGGGAAGATGAGTCACCTATGCCACAGAGGAGACCATGAGAGGAGAGGAGAGGGAAGGCCGGGCCTAGGAGAGGAAAGCTGAGTAGCAGTTGCCCCCCGCCCCCTCCCGCCCCCTGCTCCGGCTCACCTTTGCAGACTTAGCCAGCACCTGATGGCAAGCTGTCCGCCACCACTCGGGGACTGGGTCACTTCCACGTCCAGAAGCTCTCCTACCTGTCCTCCTTTGTCAAAGTCCACACTGGCAGGCAGCCCAGGAAAACAAAAAGCTGCTTCCTGCCTTTCCAAAACGTGGTGGGAGCCCCTGAAGGTGACTGGTGGGCTGGCCTGGGAGCTGAGTGTACGGGGGGATGTCGGGGGGCGCAGACCCATTCCTGGTCTGGAGGTCAACTCTGCACAGACGGCGGATGGAGAAGGGGATCAGGGGGAAGGAAAAGTCAGACGACCTCTCCAGGAGCCCAGGGACAGAGGCATGGTCCTCCTTCCAAGCTCTTAGTTCTGTTTTACGATCAAATCCAGACCCTTGTAAACATTCATGGCAACCATAAAAGCCAAATGATGCAGTAAATTGTTTTGAGATGGGGAGAGAGGGAGGGAGGGAGGGAGGGAGGACCACAAAATCTGGGATCTTATAACAGAGCAGAGCTACAACATGTGACAGGCTGCAAATCACCCGGATCCTGAGGGACTGGGGTTGAGGGTCAGACCTTGAGTTTTCAGAGAGGGTGGAGGGTTACTGGCAAGAGGTCTGGGGACCACACACACCCGGGGAAGCAACTGGCATGGTCTCACAGCCCTGCCTGGCCCCGTGGTTCCCCCTCTGTCCGGTCGAGGGGCTCCTAGCCTGGACCCACACGGTCAAGAGTGAAGAGCACCTTCTATATAGACATCTCTCGGTGGGTTCCAGAATCGAGTCCTCCACTTACCAGATGTGTGACTTCAAGCGAAAATCACTTAACCTCTCTATAGCTCAGCTTCCTCATCTATAAAAGGTGGCGAGTGTGTCAACCTGCCAGGACATTTTAAGAGTTACATGAATTCATCTTTGTAAAGCTGTAAGCATGGAGCCTGACCCACAGCATCATAGAACAGGCAGCCAGAGTTGGCCGGTAGGTTAATTTCCTACATCTGCTGTAACACATTCCCACAAACTTGGTGGCTTAAAATAACAGAAATGTGTTATCTCATAGTTCTGGAGAGCAGAAATCCAAAACCACTATCGCTGCGCTGAAATTAAGGCGCAATATCTCTGCACCTGCACTTTGTTCTGTGTCCTGACCCAGCAACACAAAGCACCTTGACCACGCCGTGACCCAGACAGCTGCAGCTTTTCCCTGTGGGACTGAACCAAAGCCAGGGCTTGAACATTCCAGGGCACTGATAAAGGTTTTCAAGTTGTTCCCCAAAACACTGAAGGAAAATGGCCTCATCCCTGAGTCAAATCCCTTGAACTTGTGTATAAACTGCACACCCCGATCTTCTTGTGGCAGACACACAAGGGGACATCCCTCTGTTAGTAGGACATCCTTTTCTTTCATTGTCTGAAAAGGACAACACAGCCCTCTTTTTAAGTAAGTTCCCATGATAAATGCTCGGCACGGGCCATCCTCGTATTCAGTCCTTCTTTTTTCTTGAAATCCCAACTGGCCCTGTGCCAAGACAGTTTGGGGGAACAAAGTCCCTTATGAGAACTCTATGGCTGTCTTTTGGGGAAACTCCCTCTGTAGGTTCAGCTGGGACAGAGCACCAGGTGTCAGCAGGACCATCTTAGCTTTTCCATGGCTCTGACCAAAAGACCTGACAAGAAAAATGTAGAGGGGGAAAAGTTTATTTGGGGGGGCTCATGGTTTCAGGGGTCTCAGTCCATAGATGGCCAACTCCATTGCTCTGGGCCCAACGTGAGGTAGAAGAACATGGTAAGGAAACGACTCAGGACATGACCATCAGGAAGCAGAGAGTCAGGTTGTGTTTACCAGGGACAAAAAATAAACCCCCAAAGCACTCTCCAGATACCTGCCTCCCTGAGACATGCTCTGCCTGCAATCAGCACCCAGTAAATCCATTCAAGTGGATGAACACACTTCTTAGGTTAAGGCTCTCATGACCCAATCATTTCTCCTCTAAACTTTCTTGCATTGTCCCACACATGGACTTTGGGGGGACACCTCATATCTAAAGCAGAGGCTTGAGACGAAAATCTATCCCTTGCTTCTCCCCCCTTCTGGTGGCTGCTGACATTCCCTGGCTTGTGGCCACATCACTCCATCTCTGCCTCTTTGATCACATCACTTTCTCTTCCAGTGTCTGTCTGAAATCTCCCTCTGCCTCTTTATGAGGATATTTGCGAGGACAGGGCCAGCTCAAATGACCCAGAATAATCTTGACATTCTTAGCCCCACCTGCGAAGTCCTTTTTACCGTGGGCAGTAAGATTCCCAGGTTCTGGGGATTAGGATGAGGAACCATTATGCAATGGCCACAGCTGCTCTTATTGGCTAGGAGTGGAGTCTGATTAACAGTAAATAGGTGGACAGAGAGTGAAGGGAGGAGAGATCGCCACAGCGTACTAGGATATACTGTTACCAGCAAGGGACAAGAACACCCCTGGCAGCGGCTGAAGGGTATCCCAGGACCCTGAGACCCTCCTTTCTATGCCGTGGTGCTGGGGGTGGGCTATATAATGCTGCAGAACTGGAGGAGGACAGAAGAAAGGCTGGACAAGTGGTGGCTCTGGAGGACATGCAAATGCAGGAGGGTGGAGATTGTCACCTCCACAGTAGAGTGAGTTGCCCTTGCAAGGACACTGCAAGGGCTGAAAAAGCTGAGAGACAAACAGAAGTTGGGTGCACTGTATGGGCACAGGACAGCAATGAAACCTCAAAATCCATTTGAATGTACGAGTCTGGAAACATCCTTCCTCTTCTTCCCTTGATCCAGAATAATCAGACTTTCATTCCTCTCTGGAATTCTGCAATTTTTCATTTATTGTTATTTGTTCGTTTGTTTGTTTGTTTGGGGGGACTAGGGATTGAACTTCACCACAGAGCCACATCCCCAGACCTTCTTTATATTTTCTTTAGAGTCAGGGTCTTGCTAAGTTGCTTAGGGCCTTGCTGAGTTACTGAGGCTGGCCTTGCACTCTAGATCCTCCTGCCTCAGCCTCCCAAGCTGCTGAGATTACAGGCTCTTGTTATTTATTTAAAGTTAAGTATCCCACTAACCACAGTATGGAATGTTGACTATTAGGGAAGAGGATGGCTGCGAGGGAGCTAATGATGGTCCCCGGGCAAAATCCTGGTAACAGATGATGGTGGATTGCACTGAGATAGGGTGACGGAGATCAGTGGGCGGAGTGGGTTCAGTAGGTCTCTGGGAAGTACACGGGATCATCTTCTGAGGCTAAGGAAGAAGGTATTTTAATTGACTTTCAGATTGACTAAGACTGTGGCTCAGGGGATGAGATAGGAAGCGATCGTATGCCCCGAGATGGAGGATGCAGGAAGAAGGCTGAGTGAACCCGGACATCCAGATGGCACTCCGGCCACCAGACACGTGGATGCCAAGCTCACAGAAACCCAAGGTGGAGATGCCAGAGTGGGCATGCAGAAGATGGTAACAGAAGCTATG
Source organism: Marmota monax (assembly GCF_021218885.2). Taxonomy (NCBI): domain Eukaryota; kingdom Metazoa; phylum Chordata; class Mammalia; order Rodentia; family Sciuridae; genus Marmota; species Marmota monax. The sequence continues at coordinate 971,326 of NW_026692786.1, read as the reverse complement.
GGAGCAGACACAACAGACAACAAAAAGTACAGAGGATGAGAACAGGAAAAGAACCAGATTTTAAGGAACCCCAACTCGTAAGGGATGGGTGAGTACGGTAAGCCGGACACAGGAACTAAGAAGTGGTCAAAGGAGGGAAAGGTGGGTGACCAGAAGAGCATCAGGTTTCTTGGAAAGAGGATGTTTCAAAAAGTTACCTTGGAAATGACATTGAATGTTAATCAAATAAGAAAAAAAAAATGTTTACTGGATTTAGTTACTACTAGCAATAGAAAGAGAAGATCCTGTGAAAAAAAATAGGGTCAGAACCCAAATTAGACAGGTGGGTGACAGAGAGCTAGGAAGCAGACATAGCACTTGATTTATTTATTTTTTTCACATTCTTTTATCGGTGCCAGAGTTGTATGAAACGGTGGGACTTGTTGTCACATATTCGCACATGCACACGATAGAACAATATATTTTGGCCAGTATCATTCCCCGGTCTCTGGCTCTATACAGCACTAACATAATGTGTCCAATCACAACAAGGCAAGGTGTAATATGACGAGAGAAACTGAACTCAGGAGAAATTGTGAAAGCCAAGGCTTTTGTGAAAGTCTACCGAATCTGGCCCAGGAGATTACATTTCTCTTTCCTGTGATGTAGGTGGCCACCATGAATCACGGGTTCCAAAGTTTCCTTCATTACTGCCATCAGCAGGGGGAGGGGCATCCTCCACATAGACGACACACCACCGTGACAGAGGAAGACGTTGAGGAGAGGGGAGGACAGGCGGAGGCCAAGAGGCTGCCTGCTCCTCTACGCTTGCCTTCCTGCAAAATTCTGCTTTGCAGCTAAATCCAGATCCTCATGAATATTTATAGAAAATCATAAAAGCCAAATGACACAAATACATTTGGTAGCAAGCAACAGAGAATGGTCTCTTAGTGCCTTAGTTCCTCTGTTTATCTAGAAAGTGCCTCTGTGTGTGGAGGGAAGGAAATAGGGAGGTGGGAAGCCTTTATTCTAGAAGGGAGTAGAGCTAAACCCCTAGAGATCTGGACCCTGGAGACCTGAACATACTGGATGACTGAGCAGTGGACAGGGAGTAAGTGTGTCCTAGGGAAAGAATGGGGATTCTGAAACCCATCCCCTAGGTTAAAGGGAAACACGGGGGCTGAGGATGTGGCTCAGTGGCAAACTGCTTGCCTAGCATGTGGGGGAAGCCCTGCGTTCCATCCCCAACATCAAAGAAAGAAAGAAAGAAAAGATAAGATATTCTGACTAAACATGACTATCATGTGTCCCCAGCTGCATATTTCTAAAGGATTTTGAGGAGCTTCTAACCTAGAGTTACACTGGAGAGAAAGGGGACAGAGAAAGGACAAGGGTGGTCCAGCCTCAGGGTGATCCTCTCCTAAGGGAGAGGGAATACATGGAGCGCTGCTCTCCTGCGAAGAGGCACTTGAGCACTTGAACTCCAGCCTCCTGTATTCCTGTGTGATGGCACACCTGTGCCCTGAGCCTCCAGATATTTTATTTACCAAGTGGTTCACCATCTATGAAGCTGGAGAGGTGGAACCGTCTAAGACATCTACCAAGGGCTAAGCACTCTGTGTCTGCCATCTCCTGGAGTCCCCACAGAATTTCTGAGGGTTCCCGCGCTCACTTGATGGAAAAAGGAAACCAAAGTTCAGAAAATTGATCTACCCCAAAGTCCCAAATGAAGGGACTTGGATTTGAGCCCACGTCTGCATGACTAAATCCCATGCTATTTCCACCACAGCAAGCCATGAGCTGGGAGGAGTCAATCTGTTTCAACCAAGAAGGCAAAAGACCCTTGGGGTGAAGGGCGGGAGACCACCCAACAGTGGAGGACGGAAGGGTGGAAGGAAGCAGGGAGCCTCTTTCCTTGGAGTGAAATCAACCTTCTTAGGCACTGACCGAGGAAATTGCCTGGAAAGGAGCAGAGATTGTGACATGGAAGTGGGAAAATGCCTGGGGTTAAACAAAAACAAAAAAATCAGGAATCAGGAAGTAGATACAGAAAAATCTGTGTTTGGAAATCGGAACAAGGCTCTCCAGGGAGAGAACAGAGTCGCCGGGGCCCTTGACTTTGGTTTTGAGAGGAAACAGTGCTCAAGGACTGACCTGCCCCTCTCTGGTCACATGACCTGGGCTGGTATAAAAGCTTTCCATCAGCCAGGTCCCTCACGACTTTCTCCTGTGTGAAATGGGCAGCAGCAGTGGCTAAAGCTCTAGTCCTCTCTCCCAAGAGCTTCCAGACTTTTCTTCGGGACTAACTCCAAGAAGCCACCTCTCTGAAACGAAGACCAGGCAAGGCACCTTTGTACGTGTGCTCTGGGATGAGATGCTGGGGTCAGACTCTGAGGGGAAGCCGTGGGAGGGGAGGGCTGGAGGAAATCAGTCAGAAGCTGCAATGGGGGCACACCATTCCCAGAGGCTGGAGTTGGCAGTGGGAAAAGGGGCCACGGACCAGAAGCTTGGAGAGAGGACCCAGGGGCAAGCCTGAGTGTGGGCAGCAAGGTTGCCACACTGAGAAACTGAGTCACCCCCTTAAGAAGAGGGGTTCTATTTAACAGTCAAAACACCAGGCTCAGGAACCTGGGGGCTTTTCTGAATATGTCTCTAAGGTCTTCTGGGGACAAGCCACAATGCAGAGTGCTGGCTCATCCCTCCTCCCACGTTGCCCCTTGTGTACATGGCCTCAGCTTCCCCTTTTCAACCGAGTTCCAGAGTGACTTGCAGGGGTGGACAGGTGGAGGAAAATCTGTGTTCTGCAAAAGGAGGGGACAAGGAGGTCGGGGACTGGGCTGTGGGGCTGGGCACCTGGGGCTTGGGAGACCCAGCCTGGGGTTCACAGTGCCGGGCTTCTTGAATCTTCCTTCTTCTGAGACACACCTTACAGCTCTCTGCTGGCTCCCACGTCCCTCTCCCACGGGTGTATGAGAAGGGAAAGCCTTCAGTCAGGTTGGAAATTGATGACAGTGACTTCCTGTATCTGTGGGGCTGGGAGGGAAAGCGGAGGGGGAATTCCCTTGGGAAACCAAGGGTTGGTCTCCCCCAGAGACACAGGATGGCAAACGTAATAACTGCTGCTTAATATCCCGCCCAAGGTAAAGTCAATAATTGCTCTGGGCAGTTCTGGCAGGTGGTGTGAGCAAGCAGGGGTGGCAGCAGAAAGCTTGGGGCCTGAGAAGGGAGAGTGCCAGGGACCATGTCCACATCGTGAACCAGGACAGAGAAGGGGCTGCAGGTCTCCAGCTTCCTGACCCTGCCCTTTCCCATCCTTCTCCAGAATGTCGCTCAGCTGGCACAGCTCCTTGATCCTCGTGGCCTACATTGTCATCTTTCTCACGGGTCTCCCCGCCAACCTCCTGGCCCTGCGCGCCTTCGTGGGGCGCGTCCGCCAGCCGCATCCCGCGCCCGTGCACATCCTGCTGCTCAGCCTGACGATGGCCGACCTCCTGCTCCTGCTGCTGCTGCCCTTCAAGATCATTGAGGCTGCGTCCGATTTCCACTGGTACCTGCCTCAGATCGTCTGTGCCCTCACGGGCTTCGGCTTCTACAGCAGCATCTACTGCAGCACGTGGCTCCTGGCGGGCATCAGCATCGAGCGCTACCTGGGAGTGGCCTTCCCCGTGCAGTACAAGCTCTCCCGCCGGCCCCTGTACGGCGTGATCGCGGCTCTGATCGCCTGGTTCATGTCCTTTGGTCACTGCACCATCGTGATCGTGGTTCAGTACTTGAACTCCACCGGGGAGGCGGGAAATAGAAACGGAATGACCTGCTACGAGAACTTCACCAAAGAGCAGCTGGACGTGGTGCTGCCCGTGCGCCTGGAGCTGTGCCTGGTCCTCTTCTTCATCCCCATGGCCGTCACCACCTTCTGCTACTGGCGCTTTGTGTGGATCATGCTCACCCAGCCCCACGTGAGCGCCCAGCGGCGGCGGCGAGCCGTGGGGCTGGCTGTCATCACGCTCCTCAATTTCCTGCTGTGCTTCGGCCCTTACAATGTGTCTCACCTGGTGGGGTTTTACTCCAAGAAAAGCCCCCCGTGGCGGGTGGAGGCCGTGGTGTTCAGCTCGCTCAATGCCAGTCTGGACCCTCTGCTTTTCTACTTCTCCTCCTCGGTGGTGCGCAGGGCCTTTGGAGACGGACTGCGGCTGCTCCGAAATCAGGGCTCCTCCCTGTTGGGTGGCAGAGCCAAAGAGAGGACAGAGGTGACGAATGGGGACAGGGGTGTGAGCCAAACAGAGGGAGTGCCAAGTTCGGACTTCACCACTGACTAGTGATTTCCCTTCTGGGGGCATTCTGGGCTACACAGGAGTTGGGCAGTTTGGGAGAGAGGGGACTCCCCGAGACAGGAGTCCCCAGACCCAATCCACAACTGACACTTGGTCAGAACCTCTCTTACCTGCTTGGTAACCCTGCCTGGCTAAATCTTCCCTCCCCAGGGAGCATAGCTCGGTGGCACAAGAAGAAACAGACCTAGAAGCACTGTCAGGCTGGGGTCTCGAAGCAAGGTAGTAGCTATGAAGTTTGTCCTTGTGAGGTGGTTGGTGTTTGGAGGTGATGTGTTTGAAGGCTGAGTCCTAAAGAAGTCTTGCTACAACTTAGAAACCACATTTAGATACTGGTCTAGTTGTTGGTGCTAGGAAAAAAAAAAAAGCCAATAGGAAAGAGAATGGAGAGAAATACTAATTGAGAGCAAAAGTCTCAAAAAGGTTCTGAGCAAGGGAACTCCAAGGGAGGAGCAGGGGCTTAGATCTCTAGTGATCTGGGTTTCATTGTATCAGTTTGGCTTTTGCTTTGTAAATGTGCTCCGTTTGTTTCACATGTTATCTTGTCTCGCCCTTTAAACTGGGGGCTGTGTGAGGCCTGGGTCTCATCTTCCTTCTCCATGGTACCCCACGCAGGCCAGGATGTGGCTTGGTGCCCATCCACCTGAGATTGACACTGATTAGCACAGGAAAAAGCAATCTGGTCTGGCAGATTGAAAATAAAGGCCGTAAAACCCTGAAGTGAGTGTTCACAAGTTTTTGTAGTACATCCGCAAGCCCTGGGGGCTAAATGCAGAGTGAAGAACCAGAGGCCTTAGAGGGAGGTGATGCTATAGAAACCACAGAAAACTTTTAAGATGAATATGTCAAGAGGGTGAAGCAAGTAAGGATACTGATGGAATTCGGTTTAGATGGATGGCTTAGAGGATGCGGCTGAGTCTTGTTTCAAAGATATCTGTTTTTCACAGGGGCTTCAAACAGGTGCCCCCTGCTCTGAAATCTGCTGTTCCTTATCATGAAAATTTGTCCTCCAAGGAATTCATTTTCTATCCATCCCTTTGCCTGCCTTGTGCCTTCTCTCCCTTCCCAAACCTAGCAGCATAACTCATTTCTCTGCAATAAGGACCCCCTGGTCTGGCACTGTGATGCACACCTGTAATTCCAGCAGCTCGGGAGGCTTAGGCAGGAGGATTGCAAGTTCAAAGCCAGCCTCAACAATTTAGCGAGGCCCTAAGCAACTTAGTGAGACCCTATCTTTAAATAAAAAGGGCTGGAGATGTGGCTCAGGGGTTAAGCACCCCTTGGTTTAATCCACAGTACTAAAAAATAAATTAATTAATTAAAAACCCTAACTGTTCTCTCTAATTGAATGAATTAATCTTCAGCCTCCAGCCTCGTCCTTTTTGACTCAGGCCATACATTAGAATTACAGGTGGAGATCTGAAAATAACAGAGAGAGCCAGTCACCCCTACTGAGAGAAGCTCTGGGGGTGGGGCCCAGCAGGTGAGCTTCAGAGCATGACTAAGTCCGGAACGGCTGTCATAGCTCAGGAGCCCAACTCATCCAAGAAATTATTCTTCAGGGAGACCTTCCTTGCATATATGTCCCCCCTCACCTCCACCCACCTTTTCCCATTTTCTGATCCCTCACTTGTCTCCTCTTAATGAGACCCCAGTCAACGTGCACTTTCTCCAGAAAGCTTTTCCTGATTATCCCCCACCCAACTATAAGATCATTTTCTGGTTTCTTTCCTCAAAAGAAGGCTGGACTGTTGATGTAAGAGTCCAGATCCCAGTGATGGTGCATCTTACTAGTTGGGGGACAGGGAGTGAGTCACAGCCTCCAACCGCCTTTGCCCTATCGAAATAATGAGGATAATGCATAGTTTCTGGGCTTATTCTGAGGCCTCAAATGTGATTGCAGCTGGAGGCGTAGCTCAGCAGGAGAATGCATTCTCAGCATTCAAGAGGCCCTGGTTTAATCTTAAGTATCAAACAACTTTATAGATACGTTGTACATGTGAATATTATTTATGTGTTTAATACAAATGTACATACATATATGGTTGCAGGTTTTTTAAAATGTGATTGCGGAGGTAAAATTGCTGAGAAATTGTGGAGTATTATTTAAATCTAAGACATCCATCCATGTGAAGCACAGATGTACTCTCACTTAAAAGAAATATAAGTTAAAAATTTAAAAATACTGGAAATAATATGTTATGTAGCCAACTCTAGGATAGTTTGGCAAGGATATGTGAAAAAAATATATGGAATTTTCCAGCTGTTATGAGTCTATGATGTATAACAGCTTCCAAAAAAGCTAATTTGATTTAGGTGGCGTTAAAAGAAATAAAGATTGAATAAGTTGATAACAACATCTCTCCACTTAGGTGTAATCAGTAGTGCACTCGGGAACAAATGACACATTTGTAAGAAGGATACTAACTCAGGGAATTGAGCCCTCAAAAATTAGCCAAAATGTTTTGGAGACTTAAAACTCTATAGTAGTAGTAGTGGTAGTTGTTGTTGTTGTTGTTGTCGTCGTCAATAGAGCATGTTAAATGGCAGACAGTAACATAGGAAAAAAAAACAGAGAGGGTGAAGGCGATTTTCCAAGATTAATAGGTGAAAGAGGGTTTGGATCCAGGTCTTCTGACTCCGAAATGCCTGCTTTTTTCATTGACAAGGGAGAAAGAAGCAAGAGAACAATGGCTGTGTGGCTCTGTGGCCAGGACATGATAAGTTCCATTTTTCAGAAGATGCATTTTCTGTAGCCCCACAAGGAAGAGCAAAGATCATGACAGGGAGATAATTTCAAACAGCTTGTGCTGTTTAAATAAAACTGACTCCCCCAGCATGGTAAGTCACTCCCCAATTTCCAGGAATACTCAAGTAACAGATAGCAACCACCTATCTCAGGACAGTGAGGAAATACATGTATGATAAGGATTGAACCAGTTAACTGCTAAACCCCTTTGAACTCCAAGATTCTCAGGTTCCTTAGAGACGCAGCTACTTTCGCTAACCAGGAAAGTAGAAAATGAAGTCATTTTGTTCTTAGTGCAGTAATAAGAAAATCATCAGAGTTGGTTTGAGACTTTCAGGGTGAGGCTTTAGCTATTCACAAGAACCTAGTCTTGATTAAGTGACTTCATACATCAGCCCTTTTTTTTTTACCAGGAAATTAGTCATCCATTTGCTCAACAAATTGAGATGGATTATCTACTGCAGATGCTCCTTGATTTATGATGGGGTTCTTTCCCAATAATCCCATCATACTTTTAAAATGCTATAAATAAAAAAAAATGCATTTAAGAGACCTAACCTACTGAACATCACCTCTTGGCAGCATAGTGCTCTACAGACAAACAGTTGTCTCCCTTTGTGACTGGGAGCTGCCACTCAGTGCCACAGCCCAGCCTCACAAGAGAGTCCCATACTGCATATCCCTCTCCCAGGAAAAGATAAAAATTCACAGTGTGCAGGATGGTGTCTACCAAGGGCACTTGAATTTCCCACCATTTCCAAGTTGAAATGTCTTAAGTCGAACCTTCGTAAGTCAGGGACCATCTGTAGAGGTCAGACACTTTTCTGGGGATCAGAGTTTGCAAATGTACAAAGGACAAGGTAGGTGTCCTGTCATGGGGGCTTCCATTCACGTAGCAGGAAACAGTTAAGAAACAAGTAAACAAATGCACCCTCAGGTCCTTTCAGACTGTGGCAAATGGAAACTGGTTTCAAAGGGACAAGACAAGATTATGGGAGAAAGCACATGGAGATTTGAGGAGGTTTGGAAGATTCCCTGAGACAGGGATGCTCACCTGATGCCCTTGATGTTCAATAAGCATATTGGCCAGGTATATTGTGCCTGAGAGAGTTAAGAAACCATAGAGTATTAAAGAGGGTTTGCCATACAAAGGCCCATAGAAGAACAGTCCAGAAACCAGAACTGCTAATGGATGCAAAGATCCTAAGAGAGAGAAAACCTTAGCATCTCAAGGCCAGAGGGGCTAGAAGAGTAGTTTTGAACTTAAGCATGTGTTAGAATTAATTCGGGAGGCGGGGGTGGTTGCTGAACCATGGATCACCATCCTCCCTCCCCCAGCATTTCAGAATTAGTAGGCGTATCGCTCAGGGTTCTCCTGAGAAACAGAACCAATGTGATATGATATATATATGCATATGCAAGAGAGGGTCATACTGCATATCCCTTGCCCAGGAAAAGATGAGACAAGTATATAATCTCATCTGCCATCTGCAAGATGGAGACCCAGGAAAGCTGATGGTTAATCCCAGTTTGAGTCCAGAGGTCTGAGAATCAGGAGAATTGATGGTATAAGTTTTAGACTGACGATAGGAGCCAGTACCCCAGTTCATATAATTAGGCAGAGGGAGCAAATTCTTTCTTCTTCTGCCTATTCTTTTTCAAACCCTCTATGAATTGGATAATGTCCACTCACATCGGAGAGGGCAATCTGATTTATTAGTCTACTGACTCAAATGTTAATCTCATCCAGAAACTCCCTGATAGATACACCTAGAAATAATGTTTAGCCAAATATTTAGACATCCCATGGTTCAGTCAAGCTGACATGTAAAAATAACCATCTGAACAGGTCTGGGCTGAGTTTCTAATACGTTCCCAGGTGATGCTGATACTGCTAGTCTGGGGACCACATTTAGAGAATCATTGAGCTGGAATCCTGTGAAATAAAGAGAGTGTGATAGAATATGGAGTTCAGAAGGCCAGTGGTGATGATCCAAAGGCTTTAGGTCAGAGAAAGGAGTTTGAATGTATTCTAAGAACTTCTGAAAGCCATTCAAGCAAGAGAGGAGAATGATCTGATTTTTTTTCCAGTGTTGGGATTCGAACTCAGAGCCTTGTGCATGCTAGGCAAGTGCTCTACCATTGAGCTGTATCCCCAGTTTTGATTTCCATTTTAAGAAGGTCACTGGGAGAGCTGTGCCTACCTCTGAAAGGAAGATCAAGAGGATGATATGCATGAAAGAGTTAGGAAACATGGAGCATTGTGCAAACATGCAGAAGTTTCATCAGGCTAGCAGCTCCCTGGAAGGGTGGGGGTGGGGGGCTGTTTCCTTCTTCATTGGAATCAGCCCTCTAAGGATCCAAGAGACAGGAGGCAGCTTAACAAGTTCTCATGCATCTACCCGGTAGATGCATAATAGATGGATGTTTCCGGTGATGCATTGAAAAATAGCTCTTGGTAGTAAGGGGGAATAGGATGGAGAAGTGGGAGGGTGGAGGAGAAAGAAGGCCCTGATTTATAGCCCTTGCCAATTTCTGTGCAATCTACATGTCCCTCGGGGTTAATTTCTACCAACGTGAGGATACTGAACATGGGTTTGGCAAGAGATGCTACTAATCAGCTCCTCTAAGCCGGCTGGAACACATCCCTGAGCATATGCTCAAAGAGCAGGCTGATCGCATCCTCCTGGGGGAGGCTTTATCTTTCCCTGGCTACAGATAGAGCAAGGTTCTTGCCCCAGGCTCCTGACACAATTAACACGGTCTAAATGCGGCTGGCTGGGCTTGATCCAAGAGCATCCGGGTAGCTGTATGTTTGTGGGGCTCGTCTGAATCCCCTGCCCTGAAGCAGGATGCCAGATGGGTAAACAGGAATATTAGTCTCTGGTTAATGAATAACGTGGACAGCAGCCTAGAGCTGCTACCAGGAAACAGAGGTGGAGAGAGAGCTGGCTGGGCTGGACCTGGAGGCCCAGACGACAGGAATAAGGAAGGTGGCATTGACTATTTCACTTCCCCTTTCTGGAAAAGATGTGTTTGTGCCCCTGCTTCTGAACTTCTCACTGACCACAGCCAGAATTCATAAGTCATGTGGTTTTGTGATAATCACTGAAGTCAGAGAAGCAGGGGCCATGAGGAGGGTCTAGAAGAAAACCTACTACCAAGACTCCAACTTCCCTCCCTTGAACCTCCCTGCCTGGAGCTCCGGGTCTCTGTGAGCGCCCCTGTTTTCACCTCGCTTTATCTCCTGTGGTTAAACACTTTTGCCCCAATTTTCTTCTTTTCATTATTTTCCTCTGGTTACAGGAAATGAGGACATTTCTCATCTACAAATTGCACACCCAACCAGGAAATTAGGCCAAAGATCTCTAAGCCCTTCGAAACTGTAGTCCAGTAACCCACTTGGCAAAGTTTGGAACATCTGCTGAGGTAGAATATGTGAGTTCAAGCTGCCGAGGTGGGAGTCGATTCTGCAGACGCAGACACAGAGCACGGTCAGAAACCCACCATCCCCTGCCATCTGTCAGCCTGAGCTGTGACCAGCTCAAGGAAGCAGAGTTAGAAAAGTAAATACACCGCTCCCAAATGTAGTTGTTTTACATGAAAAGCCATCCATGTGTAGGGCAGTCTCAAGTTTGTAAAGTACCACAGCAAACATGGGACCGTTTGAATTTCCACAGCTGTGGGTGTTCATTGATCCACAGACACGGCCTGAGGCTTAGTCAGCGCCAGGGCTGACCCCTGCTCTCACGTGGCCGGCATTCCAGCAGACAGACGGACAGACAGACCAGTAAAGAAGACACTGGGAGGGGACGCTGAGTGCTGTGGAGACAGTAAGTCACAGGTAGAGAATGATTTTGGAGAGGAAAGTGAGTGGCTACTTCTAAACCAGGGGCTTGGGAAGGCCAGTCTAAAGTCACATTTGAACTGTGACTAGAAGGATAGGAAGGAATTGTAAATGCCAAGAACTGGGGGGTGGGGAGAAAGCTCCAAGCCACGGGTTTAAGGCCAATGCCAGGCCTCAAAAAATTGAGCATGTGCCAAGGAAAAGAAAGACCCAGGGATGGAGGCTGGAGCTTAGGAACCACTGGAAAAACTGTCAGATCAAACTTAGGATAAGCAGCACAGTAGATACCATCGCCTCGCTTCACAAGAAGAAAAGCTGAGGCTCAGAGATGGGAAGTGACACAAGTCTTAGGGAAGATGGGCTTCTGCCCCCGGCTCCCAACTCCCTCCCCAACACGCCCCCTCTTTCTTTCTCCCTCTTAACCTGTTTACCTCGTTGAGGGAGGGAAAGGAGGGCAGGAAGCATGACTCACACCACAGAGTGCGGTTTTTTGGTATAGAAAGTTGGGGACAGAGATGGAGGCTGATGGTTGAGGTTCTGAGAAAGCAGAGGTGACAGAGGTGGAACAAGATGCTGATGGCAGAGTGGAGACCAGGGCAAAAAACGAGGCTGTCACGACTGGGGACAGGCAGGATGCCTGGGCTCGGAGAAAGGGTTGGGGGACCAAGGAGTAACTGAAAGCCACCTCATCCTGTTCCAAGGCCCCATGGCCTGCAACAGAGGGGACAGTGTGAGGACAGAATGGTGAATGGCGGAGCTCAGGGGAATCTTAGTCTCCAGCCTCAACAATGGTTGCATTTCACCGTCACCAGGTGAGATTCTAAAATCACCAGTGCATTCATTGGGCATTTGCTTTTCCTAAAGGTCTCTAGATCCCTGTGAGCACGTGAGGTTGGAATCACTCTGTCTAGTCTTGCTCCTCCATTGGGCCAGTCAGAGATGTCTCCAGGGAGGCAGCAGGTTTTTCTTTGGGTACCAGGGATTGAACCCAAGGGTGCTTAACCACTGGGCCACATCCCCAGCCCCTTTTTATATTTTATTTAGAGACAGGATCTCACTGAGCTGCTTAGGGCCTCACTAAGTTGCTGAGGCTGGCTTTGAACTCATGAACCTCCTGCCTCAGCCTCCCAAGCAGCTGGGATTACAGGTGTGCACCACCTCACCTGGCTGTGCTTTCGTTTTTTTACTGAACAAGAACAACAAAAATGGAGCCAACAGCACCTACATCATTATGTTATTAGGAGGATTTAAAAAGTCTAATAGTGCCCCTACAAAGTACTTGAACAATGTCTGTAGAACCCTAGAGATACACCTTTATACATTGAAATCTTTTTAACACATAACTCCGTTCTTTGGCTTGAGGTCCTCCTAATGCTTTTCCTGATCCTCAAAATAAAATCCCAAGCCCTCTCGGGGGCCAGCAAAGCCCTGCACAACCTGACACTTGTCCATCTGCCCAGGTTCATCTCTTACCAGCCCACTCCTCTTCCATCTCTCCTGTTGCTAAGCTCATTCTTGCCTCAAATCTTGCACTCGATGTCCCTTTTCCTAGGGCCCTATTTCCCCCAGATTCCGCAGGGCCATCTTCATCTCTCAAGCTGCCTCTGACTCAAACTTCACTTGCTCATAGGACTTTCCCCTCAACCCACTCCAAAGCTGCCTCCCTGGGCCGCACTAACTTTATCACTGCCTGCATCCCTAGCCGACAATCGTGTTGCTTGATGTTTCTGGAAAAGTTATACGTGCACATAGTTTAATGAGTCAAAGGGTTTGCTGTAAAAGATAGCATCCTTTAGCCTCTCCCTCTACCATCATCCTTAACCACTTCCTGGAGGCCACAGTTCCCACCTCTTTTCAACAAAATATTTATTCCTTCCTTTCTTTAAGGAACTTGCTTATTTTATTTTTACCTCTTCATTTTTCGATATCAGATTTTATCTGTTCACTTTCCCTGTGGATAAGGAGATTTCGTTCTCTTCCCTAATACATATAGCATGCATGCATCCTTCTACCCTGCATCTTCCTAATAAACTTATAGTGCAATTATGTTACAACAATATTCAACGGTCACATTACTGTGACTACGTAAATGTCACTCACAGTGGAACTCTACCATGATATACAATTACTTTTTCTATCCTATGCATATATTTTTCCTCCATTCCTTAGAATTAATACGTGTTTTGTGTTTGTTTTTTTAATCATTTGCTTAGTTTTTTATACACTTAGCATTAATCTCAACACCAAATTGTGTGTGAGATGACCCCAGAGATCCTGCTGCAAAAAGTGATGAGCAAAAAGTGATGCCCACAATCTAATATCCTCTCAAGACCTTCAGAGGTATTCCTAGGACTCAGATTTCATCTTCCTGAGGAAATCTTAGCCAGAACTTCCTGACCTGCTCCAGTCTGACCTGGAGGTGGTTGATGCCAGGGTATAGCTGGCCCCTGAATATCAAAAGCCTCTTTGATTTTTCTGCCCTTGTCTTTCTCTTCTTTGGTTTACATTCTCTAGTAAGTTCTTAGGAAAACAAATATTTTGAGACTTTGCATGTCAGAATATGCCCTAATCCTACCTTGGTGCTTTATAGATATTTGGGTTCTCAATGGAATCCTGACTGGTGATCATTTTCCTTGAGATTAGAAAGGCATTGTCACGTGGTCTTCCAGCTTCTAGTCTTGTGGAAAGTCTCCAAGACATTCGGATGCCTTTCTTTGGTACGCGGCTTTTTCTCCCTGGAAGCTTATAGGGTCCTTTCCTTCTTCACCAGTATCCTAAAATCGTATTTATTGTATCAGGTACTCAATAGCCTCTTTCAGTCTGCAAAATAATATCCTTGGGTTTTAAGGGATTCTCTTGAAATGCTATAGGATGATTTCTTTGCCTTCATTTCTCTTCTCTCCCTCAGGAACTCCAATTATTTGGACGTGTGCGAACCCCTAACCTAGCTTCTAATTTTCCCTTCTCTCCCATTGTATATTGCTGCAACTATTTGCTTTCTGTGAGATTTCCTTGAGTTTATCTTCCAGCTTTTCTATTTAATTATTTTTGCTATCATTTTTAAGGTCTAATTACCTTTTATGGCATTTTGATCTTATTTTGTGGTTGTAATATCCACTCTGACCTCATTGGAGAATTTTCTTCTTCTTGCTCTGAGTTGCCCTTCTTGGTGTTGGTTTCTGTCCTTTATGTTTGGAAATGTCATCAGATACCTTTGGTTTTCTGCTCATATTGAAGAGAAGGAAGGGTGCTTTTTTTTTTTTTTTTTTTTTTTTTTTGGTACATAAAACGTATATGAAGGCAATATGACCTGATGTCTAGACTTTTCTTTTTCTTTCTCTCTTTTTTCTTTATCTTTTTCTTTTTCTTTTTTTGGTGGTACTGGGGATTGAACCAAGGGCTTTGTGCATGCTAGGCAAGCACTCTACCAAAGAGCTATATCCCCAGCCCTAGACTTTTCTTTAATTGCTGAAAAGGAGAAATGGAATGGAAGAAGCAAACATGGCAAAAATTTGGTGTTGAATCTGGGTAATGGATAAATTGGTTCTATCACACTATCTCCTCTACTTTTGATCATGGTTATTAATAGTCACAATAAAAACATGATTGTTGACAGCATTCAGTTTCCTGAGGGCTGTTGGGCTGAGGCCCCAGTTGCTCACTGCCTTGGGCTAAAGGCTCCTCCCACTGCCTTGCTACCTGGGCCTCTCCACAGGCCAGTTCACAGTCTTGCAGATGGATTCCATGAAGCAAGCAAGTGAGGAAGCAAGAGAGGGCAGGACAGAAGGCGCAGGCTCTTCATAAACACGATCTTTCAACTGACTTTCCATTGTTTCTTGCTCATCCCACTCTCAAAGGGAGAGGGATATAAAAGGATGTGAACAGCAGGAGGCAGGATCTCCCGGGCCATCTTACACCCTGCCTTCCACAGTAACCTATCCACAGGCTCAACGTGATGGAGGCTGTGAGCACAGGAATCAAGCTACACTGTAGCGTGACTCAACTGGACTATTTAGCTGGAGAACTGCAGAGTCAGTGTTTGGATTGATCAAATTCCCCGAGGAGACTCCTCTAATCTGCTAGAGGGTGAAAGTTGGACTGCCAGCAATTTAGAAGCCAAATGGAGAAGGCCAGGAATCTCATCCCCTTAATCTCCTATTTACATTTCTCCCTTTTCCAACTGTGTCTGGTGTCCCACATTCCACAAACCCTCTGTGCTGTCCTCTCCAGAGAATAAAACTCCAAATTTTTCCTGAGTGAGGGGCAGTTACTTAACATCACAGAATTGGGGAAAATATTTGGGGATATTTTCAAACAAGCATCCAACCAATGTTCCTTGTGTTAATTTGCCCTTTGCCCCCTTTTCCAGAGATAATTAGTTGTCACCAGCTCACAGGCCTTATGTGGATTCTACAATAGAAACTTGGTTGATGTTTGGTTTTCTCCAAACATTGGTTTTCGTCCAACTTTCAATGGTCTGTTAAGTCATTTGTCTTTTCTCCAGCTTCCAAAATTTTGGTGGTATTTCATCCTCTTATATTCTCCCTAAATTTATGGGTATTCCTCTATGAACTAGATATTTACTGACATTATAGTGTGGTCGTAGGTGGCAGAAAAAGATTTATATATACATCCCACTACCATTGACCTAAGTACTTCCTCTTTATAGTACTATTTTGTTTTTACTATTTATTGTCTTCCCCTCTTGAATTTAGGGTCTAGGATAACCTGTCTATTTTGCTTATTTATGCATCCCCAGAGCCCAGAACCACACATGACACACAGTAGGCATTAAACAAATGAACAGATCAATTTGCAGCAGCAAACTCGATGCTCACTATCTAAAAGTTGGTAGTCAACCTAAGTCTTTCGACCAGCCATGCAGTGCCCTTACCACCGCGGCATGGGTGAGGCATGGGTGATTTTGTTAACCAATGATATTAACTAGTTTAAACGTGCTTTACATGTTACAAAGTAGTTTCAGAAACATGTCACTTGATCCTGACAATAACCCATGGGCCAGATGGGAAATGGTTTCTAAAATAGTAACTAGCCTGTGCCTCAAACATTACCATGCTCATTCCCGAGTTTTTATCCCAGGACACCCAACATTTGTCCAGGTCCTCCCAGAACCTCCTCTGCAGATGGGACTTTAGGGTTTGTCTGCTCTCAAATCCAGGATCAGCTTTTTCATCAAGAGAGAAGCAGGTGCAGATAGGAGGGCCTTTGAGCAAAGAGAACATTTGATTTTTATGACAAGATTGGAGCAAAGAAAAGCAGGAACGTGAAATGCTGAATCAGTAGAGCATAGAGAAAGGATTGGACGTGGGAGAAGGGGGGGAGGTTTGATACTGGAAAGAGAAGAAGTAAGTCCCAGAACTAAAGAGCAGTCAGTACGTGTATGGTGTGGAGAGAGGTGGGATGAAAATAACCATTTATCATAACTAGTAAATTCCCTTTGTAAGAAAAAAAATGAAAATAACCCTATAAGGTAACCATAGAGCCAATTAAAGACATTCTAGACAGAAGGGTCTGTGAAACAGTAGCATCACGCTCTCAGGATCCAGCTAGCTTGGTGTCCAGACAGCCTGAACTCTGCCTTGGGCCCCCAGTGGAAAGTGAAAGTAGAGCACATTGTCCCCTTGAAGGAAACAAGATGTGCCCCTAGAAGTCACACCAAGTCCCAAGGACACAGGCCTCAGAGATAAAGGGGCTGGAAAATACCCATACTTTATTTGTGCTATTTGCTGACCTCCCTTGGATTCTGTCTGCCACCTCCTGGACAGATAGGCTATTACCTGCCTCCAAAGCCTGGGATGCTGAGGTACCACACAGGATGGGGGGTGGGGGGAGCTCTGTTATTCAAATCCAGGCAGGGGATTGCTCAGAAGCAGAAACCTAGTGATGCAGAGTTGAAAAGGGATCAGTTTTTAATCCTATATCAAATCAAGATGAGTCTTGGTGTTATGGTTTGGATAAGTGTCCCCCAAAGGTCCGTGTCCTCAAGGCTTATATGCCAGCCTCTGGCACTACTGGGAAGTTGTGGAACCTTTAAGAGGTGGCGTCTACTGGGAGACAGTTAGATCATTGGGAGCAGATTCTTGAAGGGGATATTAGGACCCCAGTCCCTTTTCCTGCTCCCTCCCTTTTCTCCCTCTCCCTCTCCCCTTCCCCCTCCCTCCCTCCCTCCCTCCCTTCCCCCAATCTCTATCTCTATCTCTATCTTTTTGCTTCCAGCTACAATGTGAGCAGGTTGTTGTTCCATGTTTTCCAGCCATAATGTGCTGGAAACAACAGGGCCAACCAATCCTGGACGGAAACTTCCAAAACTGTGAGCCAAAATAAACCTTTCCTCTTTTTAAATTGATAATCTCAGGTATTTTGTTACAAAAATGGAAAGTCAACTAACATTTGGCATAGAAAGAGGTTAAAGATATCTTAATAAGCTCCAAAAGCAGCTGCAGATCAGCATACAGAAAACAGTACTCTCTATAGTCTTAAAATAAGTATATTTAATAATAGCAGCTGAGAGTCTGAGATCTTGTTATGTGTAAGCACAGAGCTAATCCTTCTGCACACACCTTTCAGTGACTTCCTCCCAAAGGATGATGAGATGGGTATTGCTATGACTTCTCTGCTCAGAAAGGGAAGTTAAGACTTTCCCACTAACTATCTCACAGCAAATATGTGGCAGGGGAAGGACTAGACCTGGATATTTATGATTCTGGAGTTGAATTCTCATCCTCCTCAAAGAGAACATTAATAGTTGTACACATCATAAATGTTTGTATGTTACATAGCCTTTACATAGCCTTTCAGATGTGTGTTTGCACATCTGAAAGGCTATGTAACAGTCAAAAGCAATTGTTTAGGGATTTCAGGGAAGGGGGGGGAAGGTCAACTTTCATTTTCTACTTTACATAATCCTGTACTATTTATATTTTTCCAATGAGCATAGATTATTTCATAAAAATATTTAAAAGACTTATTTTCAGTTGAAATATAGAAACTCAAATTACTCTAGCTTTTAGGCCCTGTTTATTGAGCAATTACTGTGTATTATACTGAGTGCTAAGCACTTCACATCCAAGACTTCACTGAATCCTCACAACTGTGTCTGGAGGGAGGATATTATGATAATCCCCTTCACTAAGGAGAAATGTGAGGCTCGGGGATAAGAATGAACCTCCCCAGGGCCACATCTTCTGGGACTCAATTCAGGTTTGACTGGTCTCTGAGTGCATGTTTTTATCTACTTCATTATGCTGGTGGGGGATGGGACAGAGAAAATTACAAAGATGACAGCAGTACTTTAAGTATTTACAATGTACGAGACCTGTGCTTTTCCTAGATCTCATCAAATAGCTATAGCTGGGTCCATTTTACAGAAGAAAAATGGAGATTCAACAGAGAGGAAGTCACTTATTTGCCCAGGGTCACCAAGCACAACTGAGAATAGAACCCGAATCACCAAAACAAAGCACTGGCGTCCACCCAATTGCTCAGATCAAAAACTCAGTAGTTATCTTTGATTCCTTCCTCTCTTTCTATGTCCTTCCTGTGTCTGATCCATTGGTTTCTGTTGGTTCCAAAGTACGTATTCACTTACTGTCCAGCTACTACCACTACAGTAGAAGCCCCTGGCATCTCTCATCTGTGCCACTAAGAAAGACTCCTCGCTGACCTTCCTGCCTCCACTCCTAGCTCTTAGCCTCCACATTATACACTCTCTGCAGTCAAAGAGATCTTCAAATCTCTTATTAAATACTTTCCGGTGCAGCCTTTAGAGAATTACACCCCTCAGGGAATGCTGAGTGACCTCCTCAATTTTCCCAAGGATGATACTTGCTAGTACCAGTCTCTAACACAATAAGAGATAACCTCATTCATTACATGCAATGAATGCCTTAGAGTCCTAGAATTCTTCCAAGGACTGGGTGGAGACAGTTGCAAAAGTTACTGGTCACACTTCAATACCAGTGACCACAGCCTACAAGTCCCTTGTGACCTGCTGTCCACCACACCTCCACTTCTGCAGGCTCATTTCCTACTACCCTTCTCCTAAGCAAGGAACTCTTTCTTTCTGCAATCATAATCACTTTACTCCTGCCACAGGGCTTTTGCAGGACCTGAACCCCTGTCCCAGGCTGTCCAGAGCCAGCACCTTCTGTCAATCATTCTGGTTTCAGCTCCAACGTAACAAGCTCAGTGAGGCCCTCCCTGACAACTTGATTAAAGAGAGACATTACCAATTCCTGCTGCCCCTGTTTTATGTTCTTTACAGCACTTATTTATCATAATCTTCATGTCCCTTCTATGTTCACTGTATTGTGTGTGTCTTTGCAAATAGAACTGAACTCCCCAGGGCAGAAAGCTTTTCATGGGGAGGCCATCTGTGAAAGTACGTTAGAGAATGCATCAGACATTTATTATGAGTTAGTCACCCGGATAGGAGCTTTGCAACTTTTTGAACCCCAGCACTCTCCAACAGAAATAAAATGTAAGACATTTTTAAAAATTTATCTAATAGCCACAGTAAAAGAAGTAAAAAAAAAAACAAACAAAAAAACCCAACATGTTCAGAGCATTGTCATCTTTATCTCATCACATGATTGATAAAGCTATTGTACACTCTGTGTAAAATGTGAGTTCTCTGGAAGGCCTGCCTCAAAGTTTGGGAATTTGCAGGCTCCCACTTCAGGGCTGAACCTCAAAGCCCCAAACACTGTGTCTACCCTTTCCCGCCTTTTCTGTACCAGTCTCAATATGCATGCACCCTTCAGGGTCTGCAAAGAGGGCAGGGCAGCCCCTCAGTGAGGACTCAGGGTGCCCGCAGAAGTAAATAGGAGAGAGATGGCGGCCCAGAGTCAATGCGCATGTGAGACAGGAAGTACCCGAGCAAAGACCGGAAGTGCCGAGCACAACTCTCAAGAGTTGGGGTGCGCCTGATGAGTGGAAGGGTATGGACTCGGGTGACGAAGCCCATCATCCCGCACAGGTCCTCAAGCCAAGAGACGTCAGCATTGCAGTTGGGAGCCAAGTCCACTGGGAGCAGCAAGAACTGTACATCGGGCTTTAAGGGGAGGAGAATGGATTCTTGGTCAGGGTCTTTGTGGGAAGGGCCTGGACACGCATGAGTGAGGCCTTGGGAGGTTTCATTGATGTTTATTCATTGATGAATAGATGGGGAAGCAAATTTTAGAATTATGCATTTTTTATAAATGTTGACACTGAATCAACCAGACAAAAACATACCCAGGACAAGGTGGTTGTACAGTCTGTTCTATTTATAAGAAACCATAAGGTAGTCTGGTAATAGAACTCAGTTTTTAAGTGGTACAATGATTGGGACCACAGTCTCAATCCAGTTAGCCTGCCTCTGTGACTCCTGAACAATCCTATTTCAAGATAACTTGAGAAGTGAAAATTTAGTCTTAGCTCCTTCTCCCATGGATGAGGGTCTCCACATATTCCATTAGGAATTAGTGAGCAGGGCTATCCTAAGAATAGTCTGTTAGGGAAATATGTGATCATTGGAAGTTCTCCTGAGTGATGTTCTTGATAGACCACCAGTGCTAAAGGGACATCCAGGTCAATCCCTGATGGTGGGGTTGAGTAATGAGGAATGATATGTGTGGGGAATGAGGTGCCTTATAGTGGGGGAGGGTTTATCTGTGTGAAATGCCATGGGAGATTAGTCATGCAAGGTAGGAGGTTCTTTTCACTTCTCAGGCAGTCTGAGGACTTTTCACCCTCTCAAAGTTCTTGGGCTGCCCACATTTCCATTGATGGGGTTTATAGTTAGGCAAACCAGGCCCTCTGGAGGGATGGTTTTTAGGCAGTGGATTGAAGAGCATCATGTCAGCCACCAGAATCCTCAGCCTGGTCCTCACAGCTGAATGGCTTTGAGCAGTTTGAACTTCAGCAGTCTTTATTGTTGTTGCTTTAGAAGATGTTATGAAATATTTCAAACACATGGAAAAACATGAGAAACCATACTAACAAAGTCTCATGAACACATTCCCCAGCCTTAATCCTTGTTTTTCCTTTTTTTTTTTTAGTACTGGGGATTGAACCCAGGGGCACTTTACCACTGAGCCACATCCCTAGCTCTTGTTATATTTTACTTAGAGACAGGGTCTCACTAAGTTGCTTAGGGCCTCACCAAGTTCCTGAAGCTGGCTTTGAACTCACGATCTTCCTGGGAGGAGGATCATGTAATCCCCAGCAGCTAGGATTACAAGTGTGCATAATCCTCCACCACACCTGGCTTAATCCTTCTTAGAATTTTGGTTAATTTGCTTCAGGCTTGTTTTAAAGGAATGAAACATTTAATCTGTAGGTCAAGATAGGAGGATCACAAGTTCAAAAGCAGCTTCAGCAATTTAGCAAGACCGTAAACAATTTAGCAAGACTGTCTTGTCAAAATAAAAAGTTCTGGGGATGTGGCTCAGTGATTGAGCACCCTGGGTTCAATCCCCAATACTGCTCCCCCTCCAAAAAATTTTAAAAATAAAACATTTCAGATAGAGTGGAAACCCTGGTTGCACTTTTCTTGATTCCATTTCTGCCCCCTCCCAGAGGTAGCACAATCCTCAAGTAAGTGAAGATTCTTCCCATCCATGTTTTTACACTTTTATTGCAAATATAGTACCTACAGGCATATAGTATTGTTTTGCATGTTTTTAATCTTTACATAAATTTTCATAAAACTTTACATAAAGTTTCACACTGCAGGTATCATTTTGCAACTTGAGTTTTTATTTAGCATTTTGTTTTTCAGACTAAGCTGAGTTGATATATTAACATTCTCATTTTTGTTGCTAGATACTGGTATGAACACACCCTATTTTATTTATCCTTTCTTTTATTAATGGTCATGTAGCTGGTTTCCAGCTTTGAGCTATTACAAGAATTGCTGCTGCGCCTGCCTCTTTGCCTATACATGTGCAAAAGTTTCTCTCTAGTGGGTAGAGATGGTAGTTGCTGGGGTACACTTATCCACAGTTTTATACTTCAGTCTTGGTTTTATTGTTCAGGAATCCGATGAGAAATTTAAGTGACAGGTTAAACTCAGCCATGCTTTTGCTCCTTTGAGTTTAGTTTTCCTTTCTGTAAAATAAACATGGTAATAGTATCTACTTTATAAAGTCACAAAAATTAAGTGAAATAATGAATGTCAAGTATTTAATATAATATCTTACACATTGTAGATGCTCAGTACCTGGGAGAGTTTTTTCCTATGCCTATGGGACAGGAAATTAAAATTGAAATTCCTGGGTTCTGAAGTTCAACAGAAGCTGTGTTTAAACCTGGCTCTACTGGCACCTCTCTGAGTGTCCCTTGAAAAAGCCAATTCACCCTTCACCATCCTCAGCTTCTTCATCTGTTAGAAAAGGGAAAATTATTAGTTCCCTAAGTATGACCCTATTGGGGTCATGATCTGACTGGAGTTATATAGCATGTAATAACAACAGCTACCATTTATTACTATGAATAAAACTAGACTAACATTTATTAAGGGTTTATTCATTGCTATGAAGTATTAGTATTACTCCCATTTTGCAAATGAGGAAACAGAGGCCCTAATAGAATGGCCATTCAGAGGTCACATCCCTAGTAAAGTTGTGGGAATAGTATTTAAAACCAGTCTGATTGATTTTAAAATTCATGTTCTAACCACTAAGCTATAATACTTCAAATGCCTTCAGCAGCTGCCCATCATCCTCAGCAGTGGTCTCCAGACTCTTATTTCAAGGAATGGAAGCAATTTTTTCCAAGCAAAGTCTTAAGTAAAACCAAGTTATAAAGCAAACAATGGCAGAACTATTCCAGTTAAAGAGGGGTAATGCCAGAGGCACAGGTTAATCCTGGCTCCACCAGGGACTGGCTGTTCAAGTGTGAACAGATTGCTTCATCTCTCTGAGATTCAGTTTCTTCATTTCTAAGATGGAGATAATGGTCCAGTGTTATAGATCATTGTGCAGTTCAACTGAGATAATAGATGTGCAGTACTTGGCATAATGCCTGCCTTGTGGTAAGAACTAAAAAAGAGTGACTGTTGTCGCAGTTATGTCTGTAGTAGTCACCACCTTCAGGACTCTCTTCACTGACCACAGGATCAAGTGGAAATTTCTCAGCCCTGCATCCATGATCCTCCATCTTCTGACCCGACCTGCATTTCCAGCCTTCAACACCTACACCGTAACCAAGCTGAATTACAGTGTTCTGAATGCAGTATCCTGCAATTCCTGTTCTGTGTGTGCTCTCTGCTCACTAAGGGGAACTCCTCTTTACTCCCCCTGCGCCAAAAGCATAGTTTTAAAAAAAAGTTTTGGAATTTTATTATAGAATTTTTCAAAATATGCAAGAGTAAAATGTATCTATAATTTAGCTCTAGTAATTACCGGCCTTGTTTCCTATGCATCCCAACTCACCCAACTAAATTATTTCAAAGCAAGTTCCAAAGGTCATCATTCATCATCATATATCTCTAAGGTAAAGTCTTTTTTACTTAACTACACTAACACTTTCATATCTAAAAATTAATAATTTCTTAATACCAGTCTGTGTTCAGATTTTCTTCATCATCTCATAAATCTTTTTCTTCCCCAGTTGGTTTGTTTAGTTCAAAGCACAAACATTGGGGTTTTGTTAAAATATCTGCCACAGAATCTTTTCTGATGTTCCGCTCTATCTTCTTTTCTGCAATCTAGTACTTAGATCTAGATTTTAGGGGTTTAATCAGATTTAAGGTGGACTTTTGGCAAGAATATTATGTAGGTGACGTTCTTAGTTACATCAAATTTGCAGAAGCATGTTTCCTTACCTCTCTTTCAGAGTTGGATAGATCCACAGGTTTACGGGTTGTCAGCCTGATTCACCATTATAATTTTCCCCATCATCAGTTATTAATGTGAAGAGGATCAGAAAATACCACTCCATAATAAAAGAATTATTTGGGCTGAAGGTAATGAAGAAACAGGAGACACCACAGGAACTCTGCCCTCACACTTTCTTGCCTAAAAGCAGGTTTAAAGGAAACTTTGTGAGGTTGCCCCCACCTCTTATATCAAGAAGGGAAGACTCATCACTAGATACTTGAGTTTGCATAAACAAATCTTATCTTCCATTAGTTTCTCCTGTATACTTACCTTCCAACAGTTTACTCCTCCTAAAAGTTTAAATCCCTTTTCCTTTGTTTTCTCATTTTTCCACAATTTATTGCCCTTTGTTAAAATGGTATGTAAGCTCTCAAGCCTGACTACTTCTTTGTGTTTTCATTTCTTTTCTGTGAAGCATTCATCCATGTGCATGCTTAATAAACCTTTTCTCCTGATAATCTCTCGTGTCTTCTTAATTTAGATGCCACATCTGTAGACCCAAAAAGATAAAGGAAAATATTTTTCTCCCCCTAAAGATACATCATTTTATTAAGTTTTGAAAATGATATTATTATAATTCTGTTCTTTTGCATTTATTAGCTTCAGATCCTTACATAAAGAAGACTCTGTTTATCCTGAAATACAATCAATACAGGGAAGATGAAATAAACGCTTAATTTATTCCCTGTATTTTTCAGCTTTTTAAATGATCTGGGTCTGATCAGTCTCAAATGGTAATCAAGGAGTTTGCTTTTGGTTTTTAGTCTCTTTTTGAATGTCCAGCTCAAAAGTTACTGTCTCTCAATTGCAAACTCAAGGTAACTTAATAAAATCCTGTCTCAAAATAAAATAAAGGGGGCTGGGTTTCTAACGCGGTGGTAGAGCACCCTGGATTCCATCCCTGGTACTGCAAAAAAAAAAAAAAATCCTTCCTTTAGTTTTCTCAGCCTTTCAAATTTTTCTCTCTTTTCTGTTTGATTTAAACACATCTTTTTAAGGTGGACGGCACTTTCTCCTTGTTTTATCTTTATCTGGACCATAATCTCCTTGAAGGCATACTGCATAGCGCTCAGCATAATGACTAAGGCAGTGCTTCTCAAGCTTCATCTGTATATGAATCAGCTGGGGTCTTGTTAAAATTCATATTCAGATTCATTATCTCTGGGGTTAGCTGAGGTTCCAAATGCCTCACAGGCAAGCACCAGATGATGCTGATGCTCCTGGATCACAGATCTTACTTTGAGTAGCAAGTGGGTATGGTAAATGAAGAAATCTATTTTATTCATTCAGTGAGAAGTATAGTATCTACTCAGACCATGGACAAGGCCTTAGTATCTTAAAATGCAAAAGATCTTTTGCATGTTTGTTTGCTTTATGGAGTTTTAGTTTTAATTTGGTTTTTTGAAATGTAAAGTGTACACCATAAAGAAAAATTTTTCACAAGAAATCTATTTTATTCATTCAGTAAGAAGTATAGTATCTACTTCAAATTGTTGCACAATGGAAGTATATCACTCCCCAGAGGTTTCACTTGATAGTTGGCATTCACAAGTTGTTTTATTCCATTCCAATCTTAATTGATAATATCTATAACACTCTAATCACACTTCACACAATGACATATAGGTTACAGAAAGACTGAGAAAGGATTAAGGCAGCCACAGAATTTAAAGAGATCGTGCAAGGAATCAAAGACCAGAGTCATACAAATGCAGTTACTGAAGGTGATCAGATAAGGGATTAATGAACACAGCTGGCAGATCTGTCAAGGCACCAAAGAAAGGGTCCCACAACAGTTTCAAAGTGAGCAGCATCACAGGCAGGAAAAATCATACTCAGCAGAAGCCCAGGGATAGAGAATTGGGAGTTTATCTCTGGTGATTTTCCTGGGCAAGGCTGGTGACAAATGACAAGGTGGTGGGTCAGCATTCCATGCCACCATTTGCATTGCCTCTCCTTTTATGGGTCTTAGGCTGCATCTGGTATGTTTGATAAGCTTGGGTGCCTGGGTTTTCTGATATCGTTTGATCAGTCCATACACCTATGTGCTCCTGATTTAATTTGATAAGTTCACAAGTGGTAATTTTTTATTTATATGAATAAGTTATTTTTCAGTCCATTCCTTATGGTTCTGCTGTGCAGCTGGGAGTTGTTTTTTTTTTTTTTTTTTAAGTTGTAGATGGACGTGATACCTTTATTCTGTTTAAATAGTTTTTTTAATGTAGTGCTGGGGATCAATCCCAGGGTCTCACACATGCTAGGCAAGCACTCTACCATTGAGTTACAACCCCAGCCCCCTGGGGGTTGTTCTTCTCAATAAATTCTGTGTGCCCAACATATCTGGTGGTTATTTACTTGCCAGAAAATTTACAAAGTCATTCTTCCTTAGCATTCACCTCAAAATGGAGTGGTGCATGGCGAACTTCTGCTTTATAAAATGGAGTAACTCAGGGCAGGGCACAGCCTGCTCTCCACACCGTTCCGTATCTTAACATATATCTCTAATTCCAATATAATGGTGTTACAATATCTACATCGGTTGTTGTTTTTATAAAGCATACAGTGAAGAGTAGCTAGTTCCTGACGTCTTTATCCCATATAGGCCATTCCCCAGGGAGAACATATAGGCCATTCCCCAGGGAGAACAGGTGTCCTGTCTTACATTGAACCTGGACAACATATTGGTGCACTTTTGTCCATTTCATTTTATCCATTCACATCCATCACTCATTTACACAAGCATGTCTACATTTCTCTCTTTTTCTTGGGGTGGGGGGAGTACCAGGAATTGAACTCAGCAGCACTCAACCACTGAGCCACATCCCCAGCCCTATTTTGATTTTATTTAGAGACAGGGTCTCACTGAGTTGCTCAGCCTTGCTGTTGCTGAGGCTGGCTTTGAACTCACAATCCTCCTGCCTCAACTCCCAAACCGCTGGGATTCTGGGCATGCGCCACTGCGCGCAGCTACATTTTTCTTTTATTTCAGATTCCAATCTCTCTAGACTCCAATTATGTCTTTACTCTGGATTCCCTCAGCACTCACAAGTTAGTCAGACATTATCTTGTTTTGGTAATATGTTATGAAAAACAGCATGCTTAAGTGTGTGTAAAATGTGTATACAGCTGTTTTTCAGTTGCTGGTGTATGGGTTCCAGGGCTCCCTAAGGATACCCAAATCCTTGAATGCTCAAGTCTCTTGTACACATGGTGTAGTGTTTACAAATAACCTATACATATCCTTCTATACACTTTAAATCACCTCTTGATTGTTTATAATACCTATTGCAATGTAAATGTAATATAAGTAGTTGTAACGTTGTTTATGGAGTAATGACAAGAAAAAAAGTCTGTAAATGTTTATTACAGATGAATTTTTTTTCAAATGTTTTCAATCTCTGGTTGGTTGGATCCATAGATACAGAACTCATGGATACAGAGGGCTGACTGTGTTTAAGGAAGCAGTGGAATATTATATGGTAGAAACCTCCTGTCACTCCTCCAGTTCCCCTATGCCACCCTTCTATTACATAAGTATCTCTCTGCCTTAGAGGTAACTACTAGCCTGAATTTTAGATAAATCACTCTCTAACTGTCCTTTGTTCGGTAGTTCTCAAGCTTTAGTACATCAGACTCACCTGGTGCTCTTGTTAAAACAGATTGCTGGGTCCCACCCCCAAATTCTGATTTAGTAGATCTGGGAGTGGACCTCAAGAATTTGCATTTTTTATAAGTTCCTGGATGATGCTGATGCTGCTGATCTGGGGAAAACATTTTGAGAACTACTGCTTTATCTCAGTGATACTATCTAACTTGTATATGATGATTCTTAGTACTCATGAAGACAAAAGGAGAATTTCTTTGGAAGCACTTCTCAAAATGGAGCTGGGAGGCCATTTTGGAAGCAGGACTCCTGCAGGATTTCAGCTCCTGCAGGGACTGCGAACTTGGTCACCTCCATCCTTTGACTGGAAGGCATCTGGAACAACCAAAGCAACTGGTAGATGCCTTTATATCCAGTGGCTCCAGATGCATAGTCAGAGGGTATTAGACTCTTGATTTACAGACATTTCCATTCTCTTTCTACATTCATTTCTTTATCTTTTATCAGGTCACATAGCCCTTGTTTCTTCTCAACATATAAGCTCCCACTTTTTCTGCCTTCCTCAGGAAACTGATTCAGAGCTATCTGAACCCATGTCTCCCAAATTGCCATTCCTAAGACCCCAAATAAAGTTCTTCTTTACTTCTAAGTTTCTGCACTTAGGTTGGTCAACATCCTTTTAGGACCCATTAGTTCTCCTTGAAAACTCAATCACTCAATAAATGTCTGTTAAGGACCTCGTCCCCGTCTTCCTCTACCCCATTTTCTGACACCCAGTTTGTGAGTGTTCAGTCTTTATTCAGTATTTTAATTGATTTTTCTTTAACTTGAACATTTCCAGTTTTTTATTTTGTGTTAGTCATCCCATTTATGGGTTTCCTTTTTTGTATAATTGTTATTAACCAGAAGGAATAATATAAACAACATTTTTGTGTCTTGTTTAGCTAGTCTGTAAGATCCTTGAAAGATGAACAAGACACACAAATGTTGCTTGTATTATCCCTTCTGGTTAATAACAATAGTACAAAAGAGAAAACCCACTTCCTCAATTAAACTGCAGGCCAAGTTTGCAAATTCAGTGGCTACTAAAGGCCAAAAGGCAATGTAAATAAGTGACAATTGCCAGATGGAAGCCATGTCCTCTGCAAAGAGAGCAGCTACCACTTGGCTTTAAGTCAATTGCAGGCCCAGGGCTCTCCAGTTTCTCCCTTTTTTCAAGAGAAACCCGAGGTAATCCCAATTAATTCAACATTCTAAGTACAGGGAGCAGATTATACAAGATATATCTGCAGGAACCCAAACTGAATCTATTTCATGACTTTTTTGCAATTAATGAATGGGTGGGTGCATGAGTGAGTGAATGAATATAGGTCATTATGGTAACTCTCCAGTTGAAACTGGGTGAGTGGAGGAAATGAGAAATTGTTGAGTTCCTAGCCTGACCCTCTGCAGGAGGCTTTACACACTTAACTCATTTGGCCTTCATAATGGCACCACAAGGCTGTTTTTATCATTTTTCATTTACTTCCTCATTCATTTCATAGGTAAAGAAAATAGAGGCTTAGAAAGGCCCAAGGTCTTTCTTTATTTATGATCTACCTAATTCCAAAAATGGGATTTCATAGGGATTCACATGATTTCAGCTGGGTCCTGAACCTTGAATTGCAGACAGATCTATTCTGAAAAATGGCCATTATAAAATGAATCCAGTTTTCAGAAGGTAGGAAGGCTCTGGTACCTACAGTTAGGGAGGAGGTTTGATTTCTTGGGCATCTTACTAAGAAACTCAGTTTTCTTCTCCTCAAGGCTTTGGCCAATACTAAGGAGCCAAGATGCAAGGGTATCTCTGGCCAACTTGGTTCTGTACCCAAATCCCCATAATGAAATTAATAAAAGAAAAATGTTCTCTTGTAAAAGGTTTAAGCCATTGTCCTTCCTCCATTTAAGATTTTTAAATGAAAGAGCACATTCTTTCTTTTAAACCCAGAGAAGATATAAATAAACCCTCTAGCTTCACTTGCTTCTAGTTACTCACTTTCATCACTGATTTTACGAGTTCCTTAGCTAAACAATAAAGTTATAGACCCTGCTAGCTTTATTGAAAATAACACCTCTGATGTATGATCACCTTGGTGACCATTGTTTAAGTTGTTTTTTAGGGATCTGGAGATAGCTTAGTCTAGCTCAAACCAGTTGAAGCCACCTACCCCTTCCCTTGGGCCACACAGGTGTCTAATGGGTGACCTTTTAACATCGGAAAGCCAAAAGCTCCACCCACAGACCATGCCAACACTGACATTTTCAAAATGAGTCCTATGAAGAGCCATGAAATTGGATTACGCATGTGCAGATCACTGATTACTTCACCTTTCCTTACCTTCAGTTGCCTTTCCCTGTGCCTCACACCACCCTTTTTTTTCCCATAAACACCCTAAACCCTATTCTCAGCAAGGCGGATTTGTAGCTTGTCTCCTATTGCCACAAAATTGGTTCCTCTCTTTTGTGAAACTTGTCACTTCTATGCAGCAGGCAAAATGGACCTGGTTCAGTAACAGAATGCCCTTACCGTTTCTTCCTGTCTCTCTACCTATTATTCTCTCAGAATTCAAGATTTCTGCCTATTGGCCATAATTCCTGCCTAAAGCATACTAGTGAGAGTCCTAGAGTGCCCAATAAGGACAGAGACACAGATTCAGGAGCTCTTGGGATGGAATACTTTTTATTGGAGTTATTGAGCCAGAAAGGAGTGTTTTTGGATTACGCATGTGCAGACCACTGATTACTTCGCCTGGGAATCAGATCCCACTCCAATCCCCTCTTCCAGCAGGGGCTCATCAGTCCTGAGTCTTTAATAGAATGGTCACTGGGCATCAGGAATTACATTCCTCAGTCCTTTCAACTGGAAGGAGAAGAGCTAGAGTCAGATTGAGGACCTTGGGTGCTGGAGTCCCCGTGAGGAAGCAAATATAGAATGGGGCACTGATGGAAATGAGTTTCTGGCCCAGTCAAAGTTTCCTTTTTCCTCTGAATGTAACAGCTGAGATTTCCCTTAGCTTTGGTGATAAAAAGGTTTATCTTCCCTTCACTGTCCCCACTCTTCCTCCCAGGTCCTCTACTTCCTCCCTCACCCCAACCTCCATTTCCTTCTAATGGATACCCCCTTACCTTAGGAAAGGCATCCCAGTTGAAGAAAGGGAATGTCCTCTTGAAGGCCTAGACGTAGATAAGAAAATAAGAATAATGTCCTACATACAGGGATCAGTAAGCACTCAACGAATGAGCTTCCTGAAGTGACCTCGATGCTCTGTTCTACCATTACAGTTAGAGCCAGTATCCCCAGAGGCCTTAGTCTGTGTCTGCCTTGTACCACCTGCTCTGCAGGCATGATCACATTTGGGTTTCACAGCGATTTTTTTTTTTTTGAGGTAAGTACTGATATCATCCTGTCACAGAAGAGGAAAGAAACTGAGGCTCAGGGAACTGAAGACATTTGCATGAAGTCACATTGAAAGTCAACTTCATGAGATGAAGCTCTAGGTCCAACTCTGTCACTGACTCTCCATAGAGGATGAGGGGATTCAAATAAAATCCTGACTAGGGTCAAGATTTTTGAACCTCTCTGTGGCTCTGTCTCCCAATCGCCATCTTAGGAAAACAGAGTGTAACCAAGGCAGCCTCCTGGGAAAACTTTGGTTGACAACGTGTTGGGAAGCACCCAAGCATGGCATTTACTTTCTCTTAGAACTCAGGACAAACCCAAAGGGCTAAATTAGAATGGGGTGCCACTGCCCTGGAAAGTTGGCAAACAAGGAGAGTGGGGGGGCGCCAAGCATTTACCTCAATAATGGCGTGCCAGTTCAGGAATTCATCAGACTTAAAAGCCTGCAAGAAAGAGAGGCCAGAAGCAGATGAGTTCCAGGGGAGGACAGAACTTGTCCCACCCTTTGAAAAAGGCAGACTTTGTAAGCTATTAATCCCCTCTATGGTGTGGGTATTCCTGGGGGCAGTACTGAGGGAGGCCTACTTACAGATCGCAACTTGTCGATGTTCAGAAACTGAGGGCTAATGTCCTAGGCAGAAACAACAACAACAAAAAGGCGTTTAAAAAGTTGCTGAGAGCACAAAGGTAGGGGACACCCTCATGGTTGGGGTGTATGGGAAAACAGATTGTTTACCTCTGGTCCTAGTGCATAATTACCAATGGTAGTTTCTTCCTAGAAGAAGAAAGGGTTAGGGTTAGGGTTAAAGGCAAATGATCACATGGTAGCAGCTGTCTCTACCATGTCCCTCTTGACCAGCCATTCCCCAAGGGCCTACAACCCATTCTCCACCACAGGGCCTCAGAGTGTTCACCCACTGGACAGTGATGTTCCAGTGGTGCACATGGTTGGCAGATGTGCAAAGTGAGGAAGGAGGCCCTGGAGAATGGCAGGTAGAAGGAAGTACGTCCCGATAGACAGCAGATGGAAAGGGTGGAGAAAATAGGACTCCTTCCAAGAAAACTAGCCCGGATTGTTCTGCAGCTGACTTAATTCCAAGAATAGTTGATTTGGGGTGTTGTGGAAACACCCGTGCTTAGCACATAGATCAGGGTGGGGAAGATTAGCATGCAGTTAGGAGCCAAGCTACAGAGGTGAGCTACCTGCCTTTAATTGATTGAGATTGGTTTGCTTTGTGGCTTTATTGCCACCAATACTAGATTCTCCATTTCCCTCCTTCAATTGGTACCCAGTCTTCAGGGCATCCAGTCTTGTCAACTTCTTCATTCCTTCCTCCCCACCTCAGAGGTCCCAAACACATAGCCCCCAGGCTAGATCCAGATGCTTAGATATCATCATAGTGGTTTGGCATGTTTGTTTTTTAGTTTGAATTAAATGTTTTTTAATAAGGAAGAATTTGTAAATAAATCCAGATTTCCAGTTTCTCCTGAAATTTTTAAAACTCTGACCAAACTAGGCCCATTTCCCACCAAGCAGCTGTCAGATGGAATCAAGACTGTCCACCCCCACTTTAGATTGGGCAAGTCTGCTTCCCTTCGTCTGAGACCCCAACAGTGCTCTCATCACTCTGATCAACCCTGATCACTGCCCACTTGCTGGAATCCTTAGCAGTTACTCTGGGACCCCTACTTTAGACTTTTAAATCCAGAAGGGATATCCTTCCCCCACCTTGGGATAAGATAGGGGTCAAGGGCCCCCAGGATTCCTCACTGGATGGGCACAGGGTCATAAGGAGTCTGGATCATAAGTGACTAGATCATAAAGTGGTGGGAGCCTGCTGTCACCTGGAAGTAGTTCCTAAGGTTACAAAGGAA
Organism: Marmota monax; assembly: GCF_021218885.2. Lineage (NCBI taxonomy): Eukaryota > Metazoa > Chordata > Mammalia > Rodentia > Sciuridae > Marmota > Marmota monax. The sequence goes on along the minus strand of NW_026692786.1, from coordinate 938,621 downwards.
ACAGATCAGGCTGAACCCAGATCATCTGCTCCCCGATTCTGCAAGCTAGCCTCCACCCCACACTGCACCATCCCTTCCAGAAATGTAAGTGTCTCTCTCCCTAAATGTCTTCCCAGGAATGCTCTGTTCCTTTCCTCCTCTCCTTCCTTCCTCAGCACCCCCGCTTTCCTTTCAGCTCCTGGCAGTATCCCCAAAATAAGAGCCATTTATCCCGCAGTGGATAGAAGGTCAAGAAACTGAGAGGTAGGCCAGTAACGGGCTTAGGAACAAAACAGATGCTGGTGATGTGCTCACCTCAGGACTCCCCAGGGAAGCCCCCTGGGTGGAGTGGAGCGCCAGGAGAGCGAGAAGAGCCACCGCTGGAAGAACTGGGACCTTCATGATGTCAAGTTGGGTGTTCTGAGGCGGGGCCTCACCGCTTGCCCTTTATATTCCCAAGAAGGTGGATATGAGCTGAAGTGGGGTCCCCACCCCACTGACTCACCCCCAGACCATGTCGCCCACCCCTGGGGCCTAGGAGGGGGTGGCATGGACTGTTCCCCATTTGCCTTTGATTTCTCAATTCACATTCTGCCCCAGGCATTTGGAATGGGTCTCTTCATGCGAATGAAGATGGGATGGAGACAGGTTGGACCTGTCCCTCCAAAGCGTTGGCAATGCCATCCAAGCAACCTCTCCTCCTGTCTTTGTCTCTTTTCTTTCTGACTCTCATTCCTCTGTTATTTCAATCTCTTCTTCCCACCCTTCCAAATCTTTCTCAAGTCCTTAGACTGGCACTGAGGGCCTTCCATGCTCAGGTCCAATCTGCCTCTCGACCCCATGCCCCATATAGCGGAACACTGGACTCCTTACCAAACACGTCCCTTTTTCCTCCTCCAGGCTCTGGCTATGCTGTTCCTTATTCCTAAAGTGCCCTTCCCTCATCTCCAGTTCTCATAATGCAACATTCCCCTTGGCTGAGGCCGCCTCGATTTCTCCCACCATCCCCTGTTGCCCCGCACACACCTTCACCCTCTTGAAATTATCAGTTCATTTGTATCTCTCCGGTATTGTACCTGGAGTAAATGATATTCGTCTCTTTTCCTTCTTAGAATGTAACTGCCTCAAAGTCAGAAACTATATTTTAATCACCATTCTATTCCCCTAGCACCATGCCTTACGCAGAACACAGGCATGTTAATGGTGCTAGAATTGACTCTTAAGCAGCCTTCTACCAAGCTCTCTGCTCCCCTCTCTTGTGCCTGGACCCCTCCCATGATTTAGCTATCCATCTTTTACTCTTGGGTCTTCAGGGGGACGGAGAAACACAAAGAGGCAAAAACAAGCCTTGGAGAGCCGGATTAGAGGTGGCATCTAGATCTCCTGAACTCTGAGTGCCTACTCCATTTCATTGAGCTTATCCATCTCACTGAGCTCACCCCACCCCTTCCTTGGGATTTGGATCACCTTAAAGTGACAAAACAGCCTAATGAAGCAACCTTCTCCACAATGAGGTTCAGGTGGCCCAACCAGTTCCTGGTGTAACAGGGAGGCGCTGGGACAGAGGCCGGTGCTGTCAGGGCAAAGCAAGCCCTTATCTGAGGGTGGGTCTCTTTACCCCAACATGATGCAATACATATCAGCGGCAGGCCTGGGGTAGAAGGGCTACCTTCTACCTTCATGAAAGAACAACTTTCATGAACCCCAGAGACTAGGCACCTCGGTCCCCATGCTGCCTCCATAGCCCAGCCCCAGACACCCTGCCCCTCTTTAACCAAGGGAAGCCTCCCCTGTTTGTATGGTGGTATCTCCCCCTTTCCAGAGCTGCCTGAGGAGACAATGGTTGGGGAGTCTCACTAAGTATAGATGACCGTGTAGCAGTAGATGTCATGTACAGCTGGTGCTACTGGAGGGGACAAGTAAGAATGATTGAGGTGGGTGGAGTTCCTCTCAAAACGTTTTCTGGAAGGGAGATAGTAGAGGATAGGAAAGGTAGCAGAATACAACAGTTACTAATAGGGCATTATGTAAAAATGTGGATGTGTAACCGATGTGATTCTGCAATCTGTATTTGGGGTAAAATTGGGAGTTCAAAACCCACTTGAATCAAATGTATGAAATATGATATGTCAAGAGCTTTGTAATGTTTTGAACAACCAATAAAAAAAAAAGTTTTCTGGAGGACACAAGTTTTTATGTATAAGAGACTCTTACTAATAAACAGAGACTGGAGAAGCTCATTAACCACCATTCTGTCAGCAGAGGGTCAACTTCAGGAGTGGAGGGAATGAAGAATCACACAAAGGAGAACAGATATTATGTAAATCAAGTTCATTTAGACATGCAAATGGAGAATCCAATTTTAGTTCTGGCATGGATACTCCAAAGCACAGATGCTCCAAACACCATCATCTGTTTGGCTCTAGAGTCTGATCTTTTGCAACATATTGACCTCTCGTTGTTTTTCTTTCCACTTAATGGCATTAATAGTAATATTAGCCAATTTACCGAAGGCTTGCTATGTGGTAGGCCTTGTGCTAAATGCATGAGCTCATTGAAATATTACAGAGATTCTATGAGTTGGGTACTGTAATTACCCACATTCTGTAGGTGGGAGAACCACAACATACAGAGGTTAAATAACTTACCCAAGGTCACACAGCCAGTGTGTGGCGGGGCTGGCATCAGAACTCAGGGATTCCAGAGTCTGAACTTGAATTGGTCCTTTGCTATACTGTGGGGAGTGTCCTACAAAGGGTCTATGCATGCCCCAAGAGCAAGGGGGAGACTGCAGTTAAGCCTCATTAGCCCCATCTGCCAGATGTCCTTTGTGTTGTGCAGCCTGCACAGCCACAGGTGGCTGTTCCAAGCATATGTGCATTAATTCAATGGATTAAACTATACACTTTTAGCAAATGAACACAAAGACCTAAGAGATTAATAGCACCCAACAACCATGTACCCATAATGAACCTGCAGCTGCCTCCGTTTCCAGATGCCTCTTCTGGTCTGAGCATCTTGCTACTCCAAGTATGTGTTTCAAGACAGAGTTCCAGTCCTGGTACTGGTGTTTAAAGACAGATACTTTTGACATGATACTGGTAAACACTAGCTAACAATTTCAGGTGCTCAACCAAAGAAATTCTGTTCCTGTGCTGGAAGAAAAAAAGTTAAACTTCTGTGTTGGACTTGTGACTGTTTCCATCTGGCAGTTTCCTGAGAGTTTCAAGCATAATGTCTCTACAAGATGCAAGTGCTGACCTTAGAAACTAGTGTCCCTTTTCCACATTCCATTCCCCCCCCCCCCGATCTATACTGCCTCGGTCTGTTTTTTCCCCCAAGTGCCCAATGTCCAGTGGTTGGGCGAATCGGGGGAGAGGGTGTAGAGGGTTCTCAATGGGGGAAGGTCACAGCAGTTGGGGCAATAGGTGGCACGGAATTCACCCAGCATTTGGCTTTGCTTTGGATGCATTACCCAGGGAAATGGAGTTGGGCAGAGACCCAGATTGGTTCCATAACACATTATCTCCAGGTATGGCTGATTTCCCCGTTTCCTCTGTGGGAATACCAGTAAACTCCTGTTTTCGCACAGGCCTGCCCCCACCCCACCCCTAATCTGCCAGAACTTGAGTGTGGGTAGGAGGTGAAGCCCAACCCTGATTGCTACATCACAGTCACACATGGGGCTGGAGCCAACCTCCTGGGTGTTGGGAGGGGATTTTGAAGGGATAGACTTTGAGTTCTCGGGGGCCTTAGTGAACAAGTGGGTAAAAAGCCTAGAATCCCTGAAGAGAAGGGGAGCTGGGGCCTGGGTACTGAGAGAGGGTGTGGGGTACTAGGAAGTACAACAGGGAACCCTGTCCCTTCGCTTCTTCCTCCCTCTGCCAACGTTATCATCACACCCAAGAAAGAAGCCACATTGCCCAGCAGGTCTGGTTTCTTCCTTTGCCACCCACCCTGTGTGCCATTTGTTTAAACTTCTCCCCGGAAGACTTCCTGGATTGATCCCACATGATTCCAATCCCGCCTCCCATTTATTAATCCACAAGTATTTATTGAGTGGCTACTTGAGCTCTTGGTGCTAGGATGGACAGTATGGACAAGGTACCTGCCCTGTGCAGCTTATGTTCCAGGGGAGAAGACAGGTCACTATCTAATTAAAAAATAAATAAACAACTTTAGAGAATGACAGGTGCTGTGCAGAAAACGGGGTGAGATGATGGCCTGGGAGGGAAATTTAAATTGAGACCTGAAAAAAATAAACAAAAAGTAAATTAAAAATAAAATTTCAGGGGGGAAAAAAACCAGAATTTAGTTGAAGCACTGCCCTTCAGAATATCTTAGGATTCAGAGGCAGGTAACAACAATGTCCTCTGAGGGTCTTTCCCAGCAAGAACCAGTTGACTTTGGAGAGGAAGGCCAGAGCCAAATGACAGCCTGGGTGAGCAGCTGGGATTTTGTTCTAAGACTAATGAAAAAGTTTATGGAGCAGAGAATCCTTCTGGCTGTCATGGGAGAATGGATTATGAAGACACAAAAGAAAATTGGGGCTTCAGAAGGTTATTGTAGAGGCCCTGGCAGGAGAAAGGGGAGACTGCCTTTTACTGGAGGGTCCCTTCCCCCAGAGGACAGCAGCCTGCTTCACATGTTACTTGGAATTTGAAAGAACTAATTTCAGCCCCTTGGACCAAGAACATCCCAAGAGTCTGGAACCATCTTGGCCACCTCTGCTTCTCCCTCAGTATCTCAGAGACTGGCTTGAAGAGACCTGAGTTCTGACTGTTCCCCAACCCACCCCCAAGAAAGGGTGCTATTAGGTAAGGATTGAGTCTCCTCTCTGGGACAGGCTGGCGTTCTCCCCCCTGTGGCTGGAAGCTGGTACTGCAAGGCCCTCCATACGGAATGGAACAGTAAATGACTACCAACCAGTGGCCACAATTTAAATGAAAGGGGCACAAAGCAAAGAAGTAGTTGTGATTTTTCTCCCAGGCAGGTGAATTTGAACAGGTTGCCTTCCCTGAGTCAGTTTGAGTTTCTTTCATTTATTCATCAATTATTTGAGGCCCTGTGCTTAGGTTGGGGCAGCTCAGAAGGAAGACAGGTGTTGTGCCCTTAGAGAACTTTCAATCTGGGAGGGATCACTTAGGCTGGCAGCGGGGTTCATGTCTTCCTTTTACTTCCTGCTTAATGCAGGGATGTTCAGGGGATGCAGTGGAGGGGGCTTCTTAATTGGGGCATGATGTATCAGCCCAATGGGACTCAGATTTTTAACTGCAGACTCTACAGCCCTGTCCCAAGGGCTCCTCAGCCCACACCAGGCACTTCTGCCTCTTTCGTTGGTACATTAATGGAGTAGAAGTTTTCTACATCCCTCCCTCTCTATCCTGGAAAATCGGAGTGGCTGTATGATTGGTAAGGTAATGACTTTGACCCTGTTCCCACTGCATCTCCTTCTGCATTATGAATTCACATGGCCCAGGCATAGTCCCAGGCAGCCGTTGCTCCTGCATCCCGCCTTGTGTAACTGGTCCTCTCATTTTGAACAACATCCAACTTCCTATTGAAAGGAAAGTGACCACAACACTCGGAGCGACCAAGAGATCTTTTTTTTTTTTTTTTTTTTTAGTTGTAGTTGGACACAATACCTTTATTTTATTTATTTTTACGTGGTGCTGAGGATCGAACCCAGGGCCTCGAACATGCTAGGCAAGCGCTCTACCACTGAGCCCCAACCCCAGTCCCTCCAAGAGATCTTTATTGTGGTGGTGTCTGATTGACAGGGAAGGAAGGGAAAAAAAGAAAGAAAGCAGGAAGAGAGAAGAAAAAGAGGTGGGGGGGGGGAAGCAAAGCAAGAGAGAGGGAGAAAGCTAGAGAGTTCTGGCAGGAGAAGGTCTTATATCCCTTTTGCTGTGCTGCTTAAATCTAACAGGGTCTCTGGGTCTGCAAGCTGCCTTGTTGGTGTACAGTGACTGGATCACACAGTAGTTGCTAGGGTGTCATCTTCTGCCTTCAGGCAGACTGGGCAGGGGCTACATGTGGGCTTCTGTTGCACCAGACGGGTGGGATTGAGTGTCCCAGCTTGAGTGGGGTTGAGTGTTCAGACTTGAGGCAAACAAGCGATAGGGAACCAGACAGAGGGAGTCGAGTGTTCAGCCCACCCTGCAGTTAACATTTGTTCAGCCTGCTCCACAATTAACACCTGTGACTGCTTCAAATAAAGTAAGCATGGTATTCAGATATAGGTTGGTCAAAGTTTTTTTGTTTTGTTTTGATAGATGGGGAAACAGGCATGATGTAATCAGCTAGCTGCTTTGTATCAAGTCAGGACTAAAACCCAGGTCTTATCTCTCAGCACACCATGTTGGATACTACTCTCAGCAGGAAAGCAGATCATCTGACCCTAAATCATTCCCATCCTCCTAGATTCAGGCCATGATGTTGTGGTAAAGAATACAACTTGAGAAAGTCTCAGGGAAACCAGATTCGTGGTTTATTTCCCAGAGAAACACAAGAGTAGAAAATTCCCCCTGCAAAATTGTCACGGTGATTTCATGTCACAAATGGAGCAAATGAAGAAAGCATCTGGTTTCTCCCATGAGGCTGGTGGTGACGGAGACACCACGGTGGAGTGGGAAGAAACAAGGAACAGGTGAGCCAGGTCCGGCCCAGAAGATGGGAGGTCAGCACCCAGGCCGGGGCGGCTCAGGCTGGGGCAGCTGGAGAGCAGCTCAGTCAGACTCCTTGCCGACAGGTGTGTATAGGTCTCAGTAGTGACTGAAAGTGGTTTTCTAGGGGGAAAAAAAAGATCAAATGATCGAATGTGATCCCCCTGAATCTGTTGAGGCTGATCCGCTTTCCTCTGGCTCCAGGCTCAGCAGCTTCGTTGCTGTCCTGCCTGTTCCGCCTGCAGCTCCCTCACGTTTAGCTCCTACCTAAAACAGATTTTGTGGCTCCACCAAGTTAATCAATAACAGCTTTCCCCCTAGAGCCTCACTTCATCCCACTTGGGAACTTCTACCCACAGTCCCCCGGACTGTTCCCTGTCCTCGCTGTGCGGTGCCCGCTCTCTCCAGCCCTTCATTCGGCACTCACAGGTGCTCTCCTGTGTCCTCAGTGATTTTTCTTTCCACACCCCACAATGGCGTCTGCTTCTCCTGAATCTCCTTACAGCATCCACCCAGAGGAAAACTGACTTCAGGTAGCTGACTGAGGTTCCAGGAGCTGTCAAGACCCCAGCCAGCCCCAGAGGTGACCCTGCCTCAGCTCGGAGGAGGCCGCCTTGTGCTCGACACTTACCTACCAAAACTTCACCCACTGCAGCAGGCCGGGTCGCACCCGGGAAGCCTGAAGGATGAGGAGAGTGGCTGAGTGCACACTGCACTGTCCCCTCCACCCTCTCTAGCCTCAGGCCCCTTCTGTCTGGACCCTGATTCTCTCTGTCCCCCTACTCACCGAGGAAGAAATCGTGGCTCCTCCCTGGAAAGAGAAGATCAGAGGAGGTGACATGGGGCTACAGTGGCGGCTACACTGCTTTGTCCTCAGGGATCACCAAGAGCCCAATGGCAGGGGCAGGCACAAGCTAGGATTATCACCAAGGACCTTCAGTCTGACTGGACATTGAGTCTATGGTTTTGTTCCCACAGTTGACTTATCATCCTAAGTATATACAGAGCCATGATGTCCCTAGGACACTAGGAAAGCACCATACATATATGGCCCCTGAGGACACCATGACCACAGGAGGGACAAGGGCTTTATTGTTTGGAGATATGGAGAGAAAAATCCCTGACCTATTTTTCTTTGCCAGGCTAATTAGTATCTAGCATATTCTTTTCCTGCTGTTGTAAGATTGCTTTCCTTACAGCTAAGAGAAAAAAACCTCGTAAGTATTTTTTTTTTCTTTTATTTCCTTCAAGGCATGAAGGATTTGGTTTCCCACCAAGAGTTCCTGGGCTAGCTACCCCAAAGTGCCAGTCTGCTCTCCTACCCCCTCATACACACACACACACACAAAAAAAAAAAAAAAAAAAAAGAAGTTGACACAGAGCAAACACTACAAAGAAAGAAAAGCCACCTGTGTGTTTTTCCTGGCGGGATATAATTTGTTAGAGCCACATTCTGTCTCCGAAAAGATCTTCAGATCCTTCCCAGTTTTCTCTGTTGCTCTAAACTGTCCCCTTTGAACCTCCTCTGAGACCATAACTGTGAGGAATAGTGACCACTCCCTCTGCCCCCCACTTCCAAACTGCTCTCAGGGCACCTGAGTCTCCCTCATGAAGGGACATGGAGGCCTGTTTGTCAAAGTGAACAGGATGGGCCCTACAGTGAATGCCCCTGCCTCTCCCCCCTGCAGAGACACCCCCACCATGAGAAATCAGGGCAGTGGCAAGTCTCACCTTAGCAGGGGTCTTGACCTGCCCGTAGTAGGCCGTGGGATATGCCTGCTGGTTGTAATTGTAGTTCTGTGGGAGCAAGAGTGGGCGGGGACAGGAGTGGGGTGTGGGAGGGAAGGAGAAGGATGAAGACTTTTTGCTCTGGAAGAAACCCCCCACGGCCCTGCCCCAGCTGGATGTTTCCTGAAACCTGCTTTCTCCCCTCTGTGAGGGGTTTCATAGACAGCTCCAGCCAGCCAGAGCCCAGCCCTTGCCCCACTGCACTCTCTAGCCCAAAGGGCCTGCCTCCTCCCTCCCTGGTACTTCTCCCAACTCCTCAAGTGTGACTTGGGATGTGAGGGTCGGAGACCAAGGAAGAAGTAGTGTCTAAATCAAGCCATCAGGGGGCAGGTCTTGCCTTGGAAGTTACGGCTGGCACCTCTTGCCTTCCTGAGCCAGGCTGAGGAAACTATTGGGTGGGGGAGTAAAAGAGAGAATTTCAGATCGGCCAGACTCAGGAATAGGGCTGAGAGGGACCAAGGGCCTTCCAGGGGAGTCTGAGGACAAAGACACCCACCTGATCAGCACCGCCAGCCCTCTTCTGGAATGTGTACACGTCTGCATCCTGGGAGGGAGAAAAAAGCCACAGTAGCATCTTCATGGTCCTTCAGCCTTGCTGGGTTTCCAGGGCTCTCTCATCCTGCTGCCTAGGACCTGCCCTCCTCTTGGAGCCCCATCTCACACAACCCACCCCTCCATCCTAAGCCAGTGGCCTAGATAGATGTAGGACATAGATATCCACACTCAGGGTTGGGGAGTGATGGTGGAGAGTCAGGTTGGGCAACACCACACCCACCCACACACTGGGAGCACTGGCAACTCTGGCCCGAGAATGCACTAGAAAGGCAAGAATTGAGTCCACACAGGCTCCTCTGGGGCAGACCCAGGTCCCTTAGCCACAGCCTACCAAAAAATTGTCTACACCAACCCCTGCTACTCCCTTATAGGCCCTTTAATCCCTGCACCAATGATCTTCCCGGCAAGGTCCTTGGAAGGACCAGTTACTATTACTGAAGCTAAATAATTAGGTTAGCTCCTAGTCAAAAAAGGGGGGAACAATACCAGGAAATCCTGTCTAACCTAATTCTGCCTTATTCACACCTAACCTGAATTCTTAACCCCACTCTTTACTCTGCGACACTGAGGTCACAAACTGGTTGTCCATAGGCTTTCAGACATTTTTTGCTAGGGCTCATTTAAAAAAAAAAAAAAGACTAGTTGCAAACAATTAAAAATCATATTTCTAGATTTTCTCGAAAAATCAGATGACATAACAACAGTGGCCCTACCTGCATGCATAACAACATTCAGCCAAGGGCCTTAACCCACCTGTAGAGTCTCACATGCCTGGCCCAGGTGGACGACCTTTGCCTTGGGGCCCAAAGGTTCTAATTCCCAAAGGCCAATGGCCATGCAGAACCAAGGTGTGGTGTTCTACAGAAAGGTCCTGCTCATCCTCCCCAAGATTCAGATATTCAGACATCCTGCACCTGCACACACTTGAACCTAATCTGATCCCCGTACTCTCATTCTCCCTCCAGTTTCCCCTAGTCTTTCTTCCCCAGTGCCACTTTTTGGCACAGGTGTTGACCCCAGCCCCAGATCCCTCTTCTCCCCCCCACCGCCATGGTCTCCCTGCACCTGCTCACCCTGAAATACCCACCCAGCTGTGGCTCCCCCTGAGCCAGGCCAAGCCTAGCAGGATCAGCAGCAGAGCAGAGACAGTGGCTAGCTTCATGATTCTGTGCCTCTGGAGGCCTCAGCCTTGGAGCCTGGGCTTTTATCCTGGGGAGGCCCTCCCACCCTGCTCCTTCAGTGACGCAAGGCTTCTCTCCCACCCCACCCCGACTCAAGGTTGCATAAATTTAGGAGGGTGGGGAAGGAAGGAGGCACCCTCCCTCAGCAGGGAGGGGAAGAAACTGGGACAGCCACATCAGCATGCCACCTGCCAAAGGCCCCAAGCTCCTGAGGTCCCCTAGTGCTGAGCTTCCTCACCTTGAAAGAACTTCTGCCCCCCTTACCTCAGTAATTTCTTTCCAGTTGAAGAAAGGAGTTCTCTGTTTGAAATTCTGGAGGGAGAAGGAGCCATGAGAGAGGCTTGGGGTAGGGGGCAATACCCAGAGGGTGGGAAGTGGCAGCAAAGGGGCAGATTTCCAGGTGGCCTTGGAATGGACTTGAGAGGCTGGGTGCAACTTAGTGAAGATGAGCTTGTAGGAGATTGTGGCTGGTCATTTTGAGATGGCATTGGTGACAAGATTTGGGTGAGATGACCCATCTCAAAAAATGAAAAGAAAGGCAATTTGGGGACAAATGGGCAGGAACCGAAGGTAACTGCCTTGAGGGAGGCATGGGGAAGGACATGATGACCGTGATCCCCAGTTCTTCAGAACGTGGGAATTCTCCTACCTCCCAGAGGCGGCGGAAGTAGAGGAGGGCTCGGGTGCTGGGGGACGGGACTCGGCCCTGTGGATGAAAGGTGGGGAGCAGGTTAGCAGGGTGCCCCACCCTGCTCACCTAAGCCCTGACTCGGGCTCCTGACACTTCTCAGCCTTCAGAACCTCACTGTGACTAAGATTTGGAGGGAACTTGGGAGTCTAAGGACACCAGAAACTGCTTTGGAAACAGAGGGAGAGAGAAGTTAGATCTCTGAGCCATGAACCCACCTGCCCTCCCCTAACACAGAGCCTCTAGTCTCTCTCCCCATACCCCTCCCGGGTTTAGGGGTACAACATAATTGTAGATGAACCTCGGGACCAGGACCTGCCCCTACAACCCCTTCTTGCCTGCAGTGCCACTTCCTGGCATCTCCCAAAGCTGTGGGTGTGCACCCCCCTCCCCAGCCCCAGACAACAGTGGAGACGGAAGAAAGCACCAGAGACCAGAGTGGGGGGGCAGCTATGGTTTATTTCAAGGGTGAGGGTCTAGACTGGGGATGAGGGAGCGGGGGCTCCCATCCAGCTGGTAGCTCCTTGTCTGGAGGTCACGGGATGCGAAAGCTCCTCTGGTCCTGGGCAAAGAAATAGGTTCTAAGAGGGAGCTTGAGGAACATGAATTAGGGGGCATGGTGGCCAAGGCAGGGTAACATGGAGCATGTTCCAGAAATCTCTAGGGACATTTTAGCCTGCCATTGTCAACTAGGCAAATCCAGGTAGCCCAGCTTGGCCTGAGAACCCTCACGCCTCACCTGGAGCATTACATGGGGCTCCTCTGTCTTTACTGCTCACTCTGGGGACATCCTCAGCTTCCCTATCCTCACTGTGAAGGAGGACCGTGCTCCACACCTTCTCTGCCCTGTTGTCCCTCTTCCTGCAGGACCTGCCTCTCCAGGAGACTGGCCCTTGCCCTCCTGCCTAACTGTGATCACGTTCTCGCTGCCCCAACAGATGGACAAAAATGCTTGGCAGTCTGTCCTGGTCCTGTGGGAAGTGTGATGTGTCCCCTGGCTCTCCCATCAGCCCCTAAGCACCACACCAAGGAGTCTTTCCCCTACCAGAAACTGTTCTCTATAAATTAGAGAATTTATTTTGTTCATTCAAACCAGAAATTCCCTGGAGCAGAGACCTTTTGCCCTCTCCTCTCTCACTCCACCTCATTCCCAAGAGAGCAGAGTCACCTTTCCCGGGTTTGGGTCATTCTACTTATCACCACCCCTTTCTCCCAGAAAGACCACACGTCCTGGGAAGGCAGGGGTCAGAGGCTTTACCCTTTTACACTAGGGCTCAGAACCTCATGCTCCCAGGGGAGTCAGTGGGGTAGTGTCACCCCTGAAAATCAAGAGCCCAGGGCAAAAAGTAGCAGCTCCTCACCCCTCACCTGTCATTTACTGCCCCAGGGAAAAGGAGGCCTCAGGTCATCACATTTTTCAAGAGAGGACAGAAACCCAAATCATTAAGTGAAGTCTCAACTTTTAAATATTGGCAAATAATTCTTTTTTTTTTTTTTTTTCATTTTGAACCAGGGATTAAACCCAGAAGCACTTAACCTCTGAGCCACATCCCCATTCCTTATTTTATTTTTTACTGAGATAGGGTTTCCCTAAGTGGCTTAGGGTCTTAGCCAGCTGAGGCTGGCTTTGAACTTGCAGTCCTCCTGCTTCAGGCTCCCAAGACACTGGAATTACACATGTGAGCCACTGAGCCCAGCCATTCTTTTTTAATGGAGCTAGGAATCCAACCCAGGGCCTATGCAAGGCAGGCAAGCACTGTTCCACTGAGCCTCATCCCTAGCTCTCTAATTCACATTCTTTAACACAATCCAAAAGAGTGGCTCAAACAAATCACAGCAGTGGGCCACCAAGTCACAGCTTTTGCCTGGGGAGTGTGTCTGGATTGTTCATTGCCCCTGCGTCCCCTCCCTTCCCATCCAGCACCCCCAATACTGCTATTCTGGTGTCAAATGGGCCTGGCCGGGCGGTTCCGCTCAAGAGGGAGGGGTGGGAAGGAAGGAAGGAGAAAGAGGTTCTAGGTGCCAACTGTCTTCTAAGGTTACATATGCACAGGACCCAGACTAATGCCTGTCCCCCATCAGGCACTGGGCAGCTGTTTATTTCCTTTGCCTTTTTTCCTGTGGGTGTGTCAGTCCCCACGTGGCCTTTTAGGGCTACTTGACTCCCATGCAATCTGTGCCTTATGATCAGACCTACTTCCTTTTCCTTAAACTTCCTTTTCCTTAAACTTCCTTTTCCTTAAACTTCCTTCCAGCTCTAGAGGAGAACCTGAGGTTCAGAACTGGGTCAGGTCTACATGTTGAGGCCTTAAAGAGGCTCATCCCACGCCCTCTTCCCGACTCCCAATTGTGTCCAAATTCTCCCTGTCTTTTCATGTCTCTGCTGGCCCTCCCCAAGATTTGTTGGTGGGTTGGGTTTGAGTTTTTGCACTTGCCTGAATACCTTCTTAGTGGCCATCATTATTGTTCCCCTGGCTCAACAAGCAAAGGTTTCGCTTCTAACCTGTATTCCCCTCCCACTAAGATCAGGACTGCAAGACCCGCCAGAACTTACCTTTTCTATGGCATCCCAGTTAATGAAACCCATTTTGGATTTAAAATTCTGCAAAGAAAACAAAAGGAATGTCCAAATCATGTCAGGATGTACTCGGCTCAGGGCTTCAGACCAGGAGAAGTCAAGGACTTCTGCCGACTGTTGGTATAGAAAGAGGATTTTACACTGTAGGACCAAGGGACAGGGCAGAGTGATCTTACAGAACTCACCTTCCAGAAAGTGTCGAAATTGAAGAGCCCAGGAGACGTCTGAGAGTTCTAAGGAACCAATGAGAAATGGGATGAGATCAAGAAGTCACTTTGTGAACAAGAGGCAGGGGCAGGAGATGGGGTATCAAGAGGGGAGGCAAAGAGTGCTTGACAGCATGTTCCAAGCCCAAGGCGAAGGAGTGCCTCCGCTCACCACGGTATTGAGACCGCTGACAGCATCACCTCTTCCACTGTCCCCACTGGACCCTTGCCCCTGGGTGGGAGAAAGGGACTGCTCAGTGTAAGGCTCCCACATTCTGTTGGGCATGCATCTGCCCACCTGCGCAGGCCCAGTCTCCACCATTGCTCACACTTCTCTGCTCCTCTCTGGAAACTGACCTGCTTTTCTTCATTGCATGCTACCTAAAAGTCCCACCTCAAAAAGCCCTCCTAGGATGAGTCTAGACAGCCCTACCCAGGCCGTGGAATCAGATTCACACTCTTGCCTCCACACTCTCCTATCCCAAAACACATCCATAACAAGAGCAGCTAAGGTGTGGTCCCGGCATGCGCCAAGCACTGTGCCGTATCCAGCCACATTCCTATGCAGGAGCTGAGTCCATTTTGCAGATGAGGAAACTGAAATTCAAGAGGTGTCCAGCAGCTGGCCTCAGGATCTGTCTCCCTGTCTGGATTCTGTACTACCTTGGTCTGGTTATGATACAGAAAGCTCTATAAAAACTGTGGGAGGTGAGCGAGTCAGACTTCACTATCCCCTTTTCAATCAAAGAAACCTCAGCTCAGAGAGGTTAACTGGCTTGCCTGAGGATGCAGAGATGACAAGTGAACCCCCATTTCTAACCCAAAGTTCAGCAACTTTCCACTTCTTCACACTGACCTCTTAAATATCATTTTAAACAATGACTCCTTGGCCATTCTTCTGTTACTTTAGTATGTTTTCTCCTTGCAAAAGTACTAAGGCTCTGATCCCAGTTGGGAGGAAGGGAGGGGATGAGTGAATGAAGGCGGGGGATGGAGATCCCCGACTGCCATCTTGGTCTCCCAATGGTCAACCGACACAGTTTCAAAGCAGTTTACAAGAAGAAACTGACATTTTTGTTTCTTTCCCCAGGTCTTTGGCATTCTGTCCCCTGCCCCACCATTCCTTCTGCTAAAGCCAGTCCTGGCTGCCCCCGGCTCACCTGATGATTGGACCCCCCAAGGAGGTGACTGTTCTCTCTGCTTTCCTAGGGGGACAGAACGTGGAGAAGTCAGTGGGGAGGAGAGGCAGAAGAGCAGGGTGCAGGTAACACATTTCAGGAATCAGGGGACTAAGACACGAGCATGACGGAAGACTTCCCAGGACCCCAAGAACGAGCTCCTTCTCTCCATGGAACTCCATCTTCCCTGGAAGATCCTGTTTCAGCCTCCTCCCATGAGGGACCAAGTCACTGCTCACTTATGGTGTTTATGGATAATATCACCCTCTCTGTTCATATTCGCTTCTGCAAGCTGCCCAGAATGCAACAGGGAGGGTCTCATTTCTCCCCTGGCTTCAAAGCAGGAACAAGCCAGGTTGTTGGACTGAATTGATTCAAACCGGAGGACCCCAGATGGGCTAATGTCTGCACTGGGAAGAAAGGGGATGCCAGCTGGCAAGCCAGTGGGAGCCCAGGTGGCCCAGCAGAGCCCTTAGTCTCCTCCCAAATTAGAGGTCGGTTCCTCCATTGCCACTTCCTCATTCCCAGAGCTAACATGCAATCCGGGCTGTGAAAGGCCGTCTCTGCTCACATTGCTGCAGAGAGCTGGCCTTCATTCATCCCTTTTACTAGGGACTCAGCCGCTACATTCAAGGCCACCACCTCTCTACCCTGATGTTCCTGGAACGGCTGGGCCCTCCCTGTCCTCCACCGAAGCCCCAGAGGATAAGACAGTGAGATGCAGAGCCCTGTTCCAGATCCTGGGGCCATCTTCAAAAATATATGTGTTGACAATGCGATTCCTCTAAAAGTCCTTGGGAAGTTGTCAAAATAATTTTAAAATTAATTTGGAAGGATAAAGCGTTTAGGAGCAGGTAGAAAAACACTGGAAAAGATCAGTGGTAGCAGGGGACTGGTGCTGATAGACAGTCATGGGCCATAAGCTACTGTAAGGAAAGCTGTGTGGTTTCCCGCGCCAGGACGGACGAATCTATTCAGCAAAACAGAACTCCCAGGAGCTCCCCCCAAACATGAAGGTATTTATTAGTGGCATCTGAAATCAGCAGTGGAAATGATGTGACACTTGAGGCTGGAAATATCAGGTAGCTAGTGGTGGAAACCTCAGTCACACTCATCCGTTTCCTCCCTTCTGCTGTTGGCTTGCTTGCCCCTCATGAAGGCCCACCCAGCTCCAATCAGCGAACCTTTCTGGCTAGGCTGAGGGTGGGGCTAGAGCACTAGAGGCAAAGTAAAGTTCAGGGGGATTAAAGAGTTACACTGGGAAAAATGAAATCATATAAGTATTGATGATACTGGAAAAGAGTTGGCCTGAAAGCTGTACACCAAGAGCAGAAACCACAGAGGAAAACAGGGAGATTTTTGACTCTCGATGTCCTTAAGACATCGGGGTATAAAAAACTAGAAAAAAAAGAGTTACAAACTGAGATAAAAAAATTTTAAACTTGTAAACCAACGCAAGGTTAGCACCCTGCTGGGCAGATTCGAGCACACCTGTAATCCCAGCGCCTCAGGAGGCTGAGACAGGAAGGAAGATCACAAGTTCAAGGTCAGCCTGGGCAACTTAGGGAGACCGTGTGTCAAAAGATAAAAAGGGCTTATCTTTTGTAGCTTTTTGTAGGATGTAGCTCAGTGGTAGAGCACCCCTGATCTCATCTCCAGTACCCCAAGAAGGGTGGGGGCTGCTAGCATCCTAATACCTGAGGAGCTCTCAGAGAGCCAGTTTATCTGAGGGCCGCCCACAACCACCCCATCCTCTCCCTCCTGGCCTTGTTGCTCGCTGCCACCAATGCGTGGTCCCACAGGGCAGCATCCCTAGGAGCTGGTGAGAACTGCAGAAGCTCAGCCCCACCCGGACCTGTTGAGTCAGAACCCACCTTTGCACAAGGGCTCTAAGTGTGCGTGCCTCACACTCTGCTGACCCTAATGTGCAGATTCCCAGAACAACTAGGAGGAAATGTGTTCTCCAGGAAACTTCTCTGCCAGAGTTCACTGCATTCTGCTCCCTGGCCGGGGATGGGACAATGAAATGATTCTGTTTCCCAAACACGGGTTCACATGGCGTGCCCCACGGCCCATCTGCGGTGTTCAGTGAGGTGTATCACAAAAGAGTCACCACGAACTATGACCCTGGAGGCTCTTGGTATGATTAAGAATCTGCCTTCAGTCTCTTCCACCTAAATTGTCAGTCTCCCAGAGACAAGTTGAAGGGAATAGGGCTGAGCCCAGTGGACTCCTGAGAGCTGGCACAGTGACAGGTTTGTCTCTCACCTGACTCCCAGATCCTCCAGCCTGTCGCGCTTCATTCCCTGGGTTGTCACACTGTGGGAGAAAGGGAAGACTTTCTGTCCCCTCCCAACCACCAGCCCCAAAACGGGGCTTCTAACTGGCCCTCCTCAGCCCGCAAGGGCTGACCCCTCTTGTTTTTCTCCCACAGTTAGAGGGAGATTTGTGCCCAGGTGACTCCCCAGCCACTGACCTCGGGCTTGTATCCACCACTGCCACCACTGCTGCTGCCTGAGGAAGGGCCGGAGTCGGATCCCTACAAGGAAAAGCAAGGGCCACACGCTGGCAGAGGGACCAGGGCGTTCCAGTCATTTTATGGATTTTTGAGAAACACCCTCCCGTGAGACTTCACTCTTCCTTCAGAACACGTGAGGACGTGTACAGGGCTGCGGTGTAGAGATGGGCGCCTCCAGTACCCATCTCTCCCCAGTCAATCTTTAGCCAGTTGGTCACTGAGGGAAGTTGTTCTGAGCACGGAGAAGACCAGGTGTGTATTTGGAAGCCGGAGATGATTTGGGGAATCTCAGCTGTTGCCCCGCGCCCCCACCAGGAGCCGCCATCCAGCCACCAGGGGGCAGGTGGGCTCCTTCTGCCCCAGCCCTCCCCTTGGAACCCAGGAAGGAAATGGGACTTGTCGAGCCCTTACCTTGGACACTGAAAAGCTTTGATCCAATTCCCTGGAGTTTTCTGGCTTTCGTTCCTAGCCAGGGGGAGAGGGAGAGATATAAGGGGCAGCAAGTTAAAGCAGCTGCTATTTGGGTTTGTCGTAATTTCTGACCTTCTCTGGCCTGACACCCTTCCCAAACCCCCAAGGAGCCTGTGCGGCCCCCTGTCTCCAGGCCTCTCATCTAAGGCAGACCCCTCCTGGCCTCTCGTGCACCATGCGGGAGCCCCACCTGTGGCCACAGTTATTAGTGCCGTCTACACCACAGCCCTGTGCACGTCCTCACGTGTTCTGAGAGCTTCCCAAACAACTATCGTATTTTTCTGTGCCCATCTCTTTTCTTCCCTCCCCCACTGCCAACTCCACTCAGACTTGCCCAGTGGGCAAGGAATAGAGGTTAGACAGGAGGTAGGACCTCCCTGCTGTGGTAGGGTGGGAGGGAAGGAAGTAGAGTAGGTAGGAGTAGATAGGGAAGCTTTTGTGTAAACCGGACGTGCCCGAGTGAGGAGCCCTGTGGTTGGACTGGGAAGGTGGGGGAGCCCCAGGATGATGACTGCCTATGATGCCACCCACCCCTGAGCTGTGGTGGCTTCCAGGGGACCCAGAGCCCATCTCCTCCACAGGCGCCACCAGGACCCTCATCCCATCCCTGCCCTCAGACAAGGGGCAGAACTTACCCGGCTGGACCCAGAGCTGCTGCCACTGCCACTGTTGCCACTGCTGCTGCCACTGTGACTGCTGCCACCACTGCTGCTGCCACCGTGACTACTGCCACCATGGCTGCTGCCACCACTGCTGCCGCCACCGTGGCTGCTGCCGCCACTGCTTGACTGTGAGCTGCTGCTTCCCTGAGGGGCAGGATGGAGGGTGGGGACAGGGACCATGATTTGTTCCTCCTCCGCTTGCCTCTGGCCAGGGCAAGGGGAGCCGAATGTCCCCTCCCTCCACAGCGGCCCGTCCTCTTACCCCGGAGTTGCTAGAGCTTCCACCGGAGCCGGAGGGTGGGGGGTTGGTGCACTGCAGAAGGAAGGGGCGGACCTGGCTAAGTGTCCATCGCTCCTCTCCCAGGCCGGCCCCACCCGCTGCCTGCGGCTCGGCTTCCTTTCTTCTCCGCCCTCTCATTGCCTCCCTTCTCCCCAGGCTCCTCCTGTACCCACCTCTCCCCAGTCAATCTTCCCACCACCCCAGCCCTCCCTTCCCCCTCTCCTTCCTTTCTGTCACTCCCCCTCTTTCTGTCACTTGCACCCAGATGCCCACTCTGTCCCCAGACTCTCCTTCTTACCCCTGAATTTTGGCTGCTGCCTCTCACTGAACCATAGCCAGGCTGGGCCACTGCTCCCTGCAGGGAAGGGGAGACTGTGGGATCCGGGAGAACCAGGGAGGCTGGAAAGTGAGGACTCGGAGGAGGGCGGGGCAGGCGGCAGGGCAGGGTGGTCAGTTTACCTGAGCATTGGTCCCAAAGCTTTGTGACCCTCCACTGCCTCCCTGGCCTGAGTACCCTCCCAGAGAGTTGGTTCCGAAGCTGCCTTCTGAGCCTCCGGGGTGTCCCTGACCCCAGGGAGACCCTGGGCCTCCAAGATTGCCCTGATTATGGCCTAACACGCCATGGCCTCCGGATGTTCCCTGCAAAGACAGAACATCTGCACTCAGTGTGGCCATCTCTGACTCTGATGGGGGTGGGGGTGGGGGGGAACCAAACAGCCATAGATGGACAGGAGCCAAAAAAAAGCAGGGACCAGGTTGAGAGGCTGCATAGACGCAGAGGAAGGGTACATAATGTGCAAAAAACTGCCCAGAAGCCACAGATAAGAAACCCATTCATCCCTCAGTCACCCCCAGCATCTTCAGCCCACTGCCCACTCCCAGCCACTCACCCAAGCCTCAGCGCCGCGGGCCGCATCCACTCCGTGGTGGATGGCGTTCTCCACCTGTCTGCCGGCCTCGTTCCCAGTGTTCTCCAGGGTCCGAGCCGCTTCCCCAAGCCTGTGGCTGACAGTGTCCCCCAGCTCCCTGGTTCTAGAGGCAACTTCTCCACCCCCTTGGCCAATGGCATCCTGGATTCCAGAGCTGGCTGCCTCCTTGGCTCCTTGGCCAATGGCCTCCCCAACTCCATTGCTAATAGCGTCTCCCAGCCCTTGCCCCTCGCTCTCCCCTCCACCCTGCAGTGGGCCAGCAGACCCGATGCCCAGGCACAGGGCCAGCAGGAGGCAGGCCAAGGACCCGTGTGACTTCATCTCTGTCCGGCTCCCTCTCTCTCTCCCCGGAGCGTGTCTGTCCCACCAATCTGCTTCTTGTCACCCCTTCCCTCCTCTGGCCCGTGCCCTCTGCCTTCCTCTTCCACTGCCTTCCTGTTCTCCCTCCCTCCAGGTTCACAGCCTTCTCTCTCCTTTCCCAGACTCCCCTGCCTTCCCAGAGTCCTCCCCCCTGTCACTACTCCTTATACTGTAGGTTGGGAGAAGGTGACAGGGCTGGGCAGCCAGGGTTCCTCCCCCGGTGACTCAGGGGCCAGCCACCGATAGGCTAATGAGCCGTAATTGTGAGTCTGAGAGTCTGTCGAAACAGAGAGGGAGCCCGGGCACAGGGAGGGAGAACTGGAATGGGACGGATACAAGAGTGTTCCAGTTGCCCAACCCAGGAATTTGGGGCGCAGGGTGGGGACAGGGGCATCTAAGGAGATAGGTGTTGGTATCTCCTGGAGGTGTTGGAGGTAGGTGGGGGCACTTGGGAGACAGGAATCAAGGCAGGACCCCAGCAGGACAGCAAGGAGGGGAAGCCCCCTGGGAGGGCCCTGGCCTAGACTCGTGCAGGCCTAGGAGGAGAGGCAGGTACCCTTTCTCGGCCCTTCTCAGTGTCAGCTGGCCGTCACTGCTCCCATCTCCCCCACCCCTACTGCCACCTAAAGGTGCTTTATACCCTTCCAGCCCATGGAGAGGCACCGGAAGCCTCGGGGCCGCGTTGGAGGGTCTGAGGTTCGAGAAGGAATGGCGGGCTCCTGAGAGTGGTCCTCAAGATGTTTGAGTTGGTGTCCACGATGCTTTCAGCTGAGAGAGCTGGGTGTGGAGATGAGGAGCTGGGCGGGACACAGCCACCCCCAGGGGAGAGTGGGAGGGAAGGACCAAGGGAGGGAGTAGCTGACCCAGGCTTCCATCCTGTTTACCCCTGTGCCTGTGTGAGTTCATGGCCACCCAGGAGGGGAGGGACCGCATCAGCTCACCGCACCCACCCCTCATCCTCCCTTAGGAGCCAGTGCTGGTCAGGGAGCAGGGTTAGCACAAGGTCAGGAGCCATCGTGGCCCTTATCCTCAGTCCAGCCTGCATGAGGATCTTGGGAGTCCTCCCCAGGCCTCATCCTTGCTTGGCAAGTATGGCTGCCTCTCTGTTCCCAGGGGCCCCAGGTCCTCCCACTTGGCACGGTCTCGTATCACTGGGATTCATCACCGGGTTAGGAGGGGCCGGTTTCCATCTGCCTTTCTCAATGTCTCTCTGTCAGTCTCTCCCTTCCTCTCTTTCTCCACCCTGACACCCGCACCCGACTTGTAACTTCCAACACTTCTTAGCATGTAAACACCTTCCCTGCCTGTCCTCAGCCCCCACCTCCCTGTTGTTCCGTCTCTGACTCTGTAATGATGATAATAGTGGTGATGGTGATAATAACAAAAATAACAATAATTGCAACTCCAGTTTATCAAAGGCTTTCTATGTGCCCAGCACCAGACTAAGCACATTCAGAATCATACAAATAGGTCGTATTATTATCCCATTTAAGGACATAGACACTGGACTCAGAGAGGACACCCTGAGCCAGCCCAGACCTGCCTCACTCTTGAGCCCCGGCCCCAGAGCCTTTTCTGTCATTTCAGTGTCTCATGCCCACACCCTGCTTGTCAAAACCCTCTGGCTGTCCTCTGAATGGAGCTGAATTTATGAGATGCAGGAAGGAATCTGGGCCCCCAAGATTGGTACTGGAAGCCCCAGCCCCTGGGCTTACTGCTTCCTTCGACCACAGATCAGGATCAAGGGCAGAGGACACTGACTGTCCCGGACTCCCTCGGTGGACCCCACCTTCACAGTGCTGTACCCATGTCCCCTTCCTTCTCCATTCTTCATCAGTAATATATTGATACCAGAATTCTTTAGCCAGCTTACCTTCCCACTTAAGGATATTTTAAGAGGATGCTTTCATCAGCTATGCAAGTGGAAAGTCAGAATCACTTCTCCCCAGATAGAAATTCCAGAAAAACAGAGATGCAAACAATGGTATTGCACTACAGCAGGAAGTTCAACAGGTAGAGAGGCACGCCGGCGCAGAATTGAGTCTTCCTCATTAACATAACCTGAAAACTCATTGAGAATATGTTTCTTACTGTGTGATTCAGAATTATTCAAACTCACACTCACAAACCACCTAAATTCTCACAAACCGTCATATTCTTCCTTCTGGAAAAAACTGCCCTTAGACATCCTGGACCTGAGGGATTTTTGTTTGTTTGTTTGGTTGGTTTTTGGTTTGTTTGTTTGTTTGTTTGTTTTTTGGTATCAGGGATTGAACTCAGGGGCACTCAACCACTGAGCCACATCCCCAGCCCTATTTTGTATTTTTTTAAATTTAGAGACAGGGTCTCACTGAGTTACTTAGCACCTCACTTTTGCTGAGGCTGGCTTTGAATTCACGATCCTCCTGCCTCAGCCTCCAGAGCTGCTGGGATTACAGGTGTGCT
This sequence comes from Marmota monax, assembly GCF_021218885.2. NCBI lineage: Eukaryota > Metazoa > Chordata > Mammalia > Rodentia > Sciuridae > Marmota > Marmota monax. The sequence continues at coordinate 916,138 of NW_026692786.1, read as the reverse complement.
CCACCACGCCCAGCTCGACTCAGTCTGAAGGCTTTTTATTCAATTCTGTTGTGAACCAAATGGAATTTTAGGTGTTTTCACACTCATGATGTCACTGAACCCTCACTATAACCTCCACAAATCAATGTCATTCCCATTTTACAAATGGGTTATCTGAGATCCAGAGTGGTTAAACACCACACAAAAGATCGTATGTGAGAAGATGTAGGAGGTCAAACCATGACCCAGATCTTCCTCCAAACAGCTTCCTCCAGCATCTCCAGGCCTCTCTTTTCTTGTATCTAGTAACATCCCCCAATCTGACACGCTCATGTCTTGTCTAAGAAACCTCTGGTTTCAGCTTTTCTCTCTCATTCACTACTTCATTGGTTCAACGAAGATTTATGGAGCAGTCACTCTGTGCCGTGCGTACTCTAGACCCTGGGGATACAGCTAGAACAAAATCAACATCATTCTCCTTGAGAAGCTCCAGTTTATGGTGGGTTAAGCTGGACAATAAGATTATCAGATTGTAATGATCACTGCAAAGAAAAATATAGTGGTGGGGAGGGAATAGAGAAGACAGAGGAGTATTTTAAATAAGGTAGTCAGAGAAGGGCTGCTTCATGTGACAAATGAGCTGAGACCTGAACGAAGTAGAGAACAAACCAGGAATATTCAGGAATGAGAGTATTCCAAGCAGTGCAAAGGCCCTGAGACTGGAGTCTGCTTACTCTATTTGAGGACCACTATGGCTGGAGCACAGGATGAATGGGTGGGGGATGAGTTGAGATCAAAAAACATCAAAGGGCTAGATTCTGGGATTTGGGGGACCACTGTGATCTTTTGTTTTTTTAAAAGTTAATGTGTGCATTACAGGAAACAGAAAAACACAAGCAAAGAACAGAGTCATCCACAAGCAACTTAGTTAGATGTGTCCTGTGTGCACACACAAGGGTCCCATTTTGTGTGACTGAGATCACAGTGTGTATCGAGCTTTTCCATACCGTTAGCACAAAAGGATCAGACCGGATGCGAACTTCATGGATTATCAAAAGCTCTTATTCAGGAACAGAGTCACGCCTCTGATGGACCCACTTTCCTGGTGGAAAATGAGCCCCTGGCCAGGGGGTGCTGTGCTTACACAGGTTACACTGAGAGGTGACTTAATTAATGAATATGTCAATTTGGGCACTCAGGAACTTGGGGTCTGTTTTACTGGGCAAGATGGGGGTGTCTAGGGTCAATGGTCAGTATCTGGAAAAGGATTTATTTGGGGAAGGATCAATGCTTTGGCCTCTTATCACTGGGAAAGAATATATTGGGAAAGGATCAAGGAAAGGATCAATTGCCTTCTCCCTCATCCCCTCTCCCCAGGCCACACTATTTGGGGGTTTGTCATTTTCCATATCCAATACATACACCATGAATATCACCAAGTCAAAATCCCAGAGCCACATGAGGAGCTTTAATAATAATCAAGAATATACTATACCAACTCAACCTGTTAGAAAAATTGTAATCCTGCCTTTCTTGGGGACAAAAACTTCACTGAAAACCAAAATGGCAACAAGCCTCTAGAGAGACATATTGGCAGAATTACAACTAAAATAATGTGTTCCCTTAATCCTCAATTTACAATAAGACAAAGCAACAGAGTACTCCAAACATGTTTCTAAGAGGGTTCATTTTGAGATTTCTACTATCAAAATATTAGCAAAAAAGCATGTTCCCAGTGAATGCAAGTGCTCCTACAGTACAGAAGATGCACACACCAGTGGTCACAGCAAAATGTAAATCCTTGAGCACTTGCTCCTGCCTTTCCCTACATGCTCCTTCTGCCCCTCTGCTGCAGCCTAATCGACAGTCCTCATACTCACTGCCCAGGGCATCACAATTCCATGTCCAGGATGCATCTTTTCCATCAGGTATAACAAAAAGATGTAAAATTTACAAGTTGGCTAATTCACTGGCTCTATTTTTTATGATACACTGTCACCTCAGGACATCTAGAAAGCTTGGATGTTATGAAATGTAGTATGAACTTTATGCACAATAAACACAAGTACTTGACCAAAAATGTACATATAGATCTATGATTGTAATCTAAAACTGTCTTCAGATAAGGACTTTGACTTTTGGCGCAGGTGCAGTTCTTTGCGGGGACAGACTTGTAGAATAAGAGACCAGGAGGAGACGTCAAGAACAGCATGAAGGCTGGACTCAAGTATAGTGTGCAGATGAGGCCTTGGGTCTGGGGGATGCCTTTGCTCCCTTCTGCGGGTCGGGGCCTCACACTGGCATCTGCAGCTTAGCTGCCTCCTGGGCACCTGCCCTGAACCTCATGTTCCCATCCAGCTGCATCACTCACTAGCCGTGATCTTTTTGTTTTTGTTTTATTTTTCTAGAATTTATTCTTACTTTCTGATCTTTCTTCTTCCTATTAATATGATTATTAGCACATATTAATGATAGAAATTAATAGGATTCATTGTGACCTTTCCATACATGTATATAATATGCTATTATTGACCCACCCTTCCTACTTCTCTCTCTAACCCACCTTTTCCCTCTCCTGAGTCCCCTTCCTCTTCCCTAATCAACCCTTCATCTTTTATGTCGTCCTCCACCCTCCCTACATTCCCCAAAGGAGAGAAAAGATGTGATACTTATCTTTCTGTCTGGCTTATATCACTTAATATAATGATCTCTAGTTCCATCCATTTTCCTGCAAATTTCATGATTTCATTCTTCTCTATGGCTGAATGAAATTCCATTGTATATACACTCCATCTTTTTAATCCATTCATTCGTTGATGGGCATCTAGGCTGATTCCATGAGTTGGCTATTGTGAACAGCGCCATGATAAACACAGGTATGCAGATCTCTCTTTAGCAGCTATTATGACGGGGGTGAGATAGAACCTCAATGTAGTTTTGATTTATTAGTCATGATCTTTATCCGTCTTTATCCCTTGTCTGTCAAACTGGGCGAACATGAGGATCAACTGAAATAGCACATGTAACAGATTTTAGAAAAGGGTTTGGCAGACAGAAGATCTCAATACGTATTCTTGGGATTGTTGGGGTGTTGGTATTGCTAGAATACTTTATTGGTGATTGTTTAATTTTGACATTTACATATGCACATGTGCATGTCCTGAGCAGGCCAAAGGCAGAAATGCTTTTTATTTAAAAGAGGACTTATTTTGAAATAGCCCCTCTCCCTTGCCGAAGATCATGGGGAAGCAGGGACCTCACTAGCAGTTTACTAGCAGGGAAGCACTCTTGAATTAGAGCCCTGCCATCACCACCGGCTGAGTGGCCTCAGGCAACTCTGTCCCTTCCCTGAGCCTATCTCCCATCATCCAGGAAGAGGTGATCGTGGTGCCTGCCCCATGAGGTGGTTGTGGGGAAGGGATGAATCATGTCTGTAAGTGCTTAGAGCAGACCCAGTAAGCACCCAATAAAGACGCTACGAGAGTCCCTCCCAAACTCCTCTCCCTGTTCTTCATCATCTGCAGAAACTGGCCCTTTCTGTTATCCCCACCCTTCTTGGCCAAGCAGCCCAGTTCTTGCTCACCCTTATTCCATGGCCTTTGCCAAGTCTGCTCAGGCCCAGTTGCTCAAATGCCAGGTATTTGTGCTGACCTTGACCTCACCTTCTGAACCTCCTAGTCTAGTGGGGAGTGGATGTTAGACAAGTTATGTTTGTAATCCAATTACAAATTGTCACAAGTGACCTGAAGGACAAGATCAGGGTACCTGGAGAGACAATGACAAGGGCAGGAGATGTTTGGGATGGATGGCCAAGGCAGCAGTGACCTGAGGGTGAGGAGGAGCCAACCTGGGAGACCGAGAGGCATGGAGAACATTCCCCACAGAGGGGACGGAAGTAAAGGCCTCCAGGCAGGAGAAGACCCTTGACCCTGTGTGTCTCCTTTACCCTTCAAAATCAGCCCAGAGCTCTCGCTTTCCAGGGACCATCATCAGCTCATAGTTTGTTTCATGTCTCTTTGTCCTTCCAGGAATCCCCTCTAAACAGAGCCGACCAGAAAGTGTGCATCAAAATCCAGCTAATGGAAGCTTTTACTTGATAAGAGAATGAATGGTACCCTTCAATACTGTCTTTGAAAATGTAATCCCTGCCTCCAGGAAGGACTCCCCCAGTGCATAGGAAACAGTGCCGTAAAAGGAGACACTCAATAAATGCCTCATACGAATGAGTGATTCTATTTATCAAAGTGCAGCCAACAGCTGTCTGCAATTTACTTTGAAATGCATCAAAAATATATTAATAACACAGTTAGATGCATAGATGTGTGCGCAAACAAACATGATAAAAAGCTAACGGCCAAATGTAAGTGGTGAGAGCAGGTGTCCACTGTAAAATTCTTTCATCTTTTTGGTATGTTTGAAATATTTTCAAAATAAAATATTGCAGGCCAGAGAAGAAACAGATGGAATAAAATGTTATTTTGCCAACAAGGAAAAGGAGAGTGAATCTCAAGTGTCAGGAATATCACCTTTATTGTGCAAATGCAGGCCCCTCCCCTCCCTCTTGGGTCACTTACTTAGTGCTCTGTCTCAGGTTTGTTTTCATAGGCTATGCATCTCCGGGAAGGCCAATTTCCCAAAGGCAAAAGCACTGGATCTTATTTGGGGCCGCTCACCACTGAGGGAATCTGGAAGCTGGAAGCAACATGGCGGTCCTCCCCTGCAGACGCCTCACTCCCCTTTTATACAGCAGGAAACTGTAGCCCCTAGGGGGCAGTGAGCTGCCTCCAGACACCTTTTGTCACTGGTAGAGTCCCTCCCTCGGGTCATTAATGTGTCTCCTGCCTGAGCCTCTCATCCCTCCCCTCTCCTTCCCCAGAGAGACCTTCCCACGCGCCTCTCTGTCCTCTTTCCTTACTCACTGGGTCCACTTACTGACCATGTAACCTCGGCCGTGTTTCCCAACCTGTGCAAGCCTCCACGTGCCTCCTTATAAATTGGAGGCAGTGGCAGTACCTCTTACCTAACTGGGTGCTTGGGAGGATTCAGTGATGTCATTCATGCCAAGCTCCCCGCACGTCTTTATTGCACAATTAATACAAGCTATTATTGTTATTCCTTGGGTGCCACACCCCCCCTGGGTGAGTACGCTACCCGCTTGGGCTCCACCTAGGCTCCTCCATTCTCTCTTGGGTGCTCCCGTCTCCGCTGTTCACAGGCAGTGGCTTCCCTGCATGGGTGCCCTCCCAGTGCCAAGCACACTAGCAAAGCCTAGTATGTCCCTGTGAACTGCCCTCTTCAAGTCAATAAGCCTGAGATCTCCAGTGCAACCCATCCTGAGCAGTGATCCCCCAATTCCTTCAGCAAAGAACAAGATGAAGAATTACAAGTCCCCCCCTCCCATCCCCGCCCATCCCTCTGTAGGGAGCACAGGGGACCATGATGAGAAGAGGACAGTGTGTCACTTTTATTCACAAATCTTAGTACAGCCCCCTTAAGGGACTCCGAGAATCTATGCCCACCCCCAGCTCCTCCGGGTTACTTCAGCTGGTGTGACAAGAGGAACATTTATCTGCTCAGGAAGGCCAGGGCATCAGTTTAGGGCATGATGTTTGCGACGCTCTAGAAAAGAGGAGAGAGGAAGTGAGTGTAGGATTCTAGCTGAGAGGAGCAGGAGCCCTGCCCCACCCTCCCCGGGCACGGAGAGGAAGACTGGTTACTATGGCCTGGGAATTGTTTATGCTCTGGGAATATCTTAAGGAAGGTGTTATCTCGATTTTTGGAAGACAGGGAGCTAGCCCTCCCGAGTGGCTGGGCGCCTCTGTAGGAATGGAGAAGCCCTGTGCATTTATGTCAGAGGATCCTCTGTCAACCCCAGAGCCAGGGGATCCACAAGGGTATGTCTTCCAGCTCCAGGTGCCTAGATGGGGCATCCCAGCTGTGCACCCCAGTCTCAGGCAACTTATGCACTAAATACAAAGAAAAAGCTGGGACTTCTAGCCCAGAGAGAGGACCAGGACCCCACAGGAGCCTTTACACTCTCAACCAGAGAACAGAGCCCCAAGTTCCCACAACCCAGCACATTGAGGCAAAGCAGCAAGAGCAGGGCAGCAGAGGGGCTCACTGGGGGGGCGGGGGCGGGAGGGGAGCCAGCTGGGAGAGATGGAGGGGAGCAAGGTGGCCACATAAAGGCCGGACTCAGCAGCTGTACCCCCACCGCCCCCTGCCTCTGTGCGAGCGTTCTGGAAGTTATTTCTGCCAGCTTCTGCGAGAATGGAAAGCACCCAAAAGCTGAGCACAGGCATGAGAGCAGGCGACAAAGGGGAAGACCAGAGCTGGGAGAACAGGTCGGGTGGCCTCCGCAGAGGCTGAGTCTGCCCACAGGAAAGCCGTCCATGAGCAGGCAACGGGAAAGGGGTGTAGGCTCTCTCTCCAGATGCAAGGCAGGAGGTAGAAACTCTGCAGACACTCACCCTCCACAGGGCTGGAAAGTTGATGAAGGGCTTGTTGACCGAGGCCTGAAATTCAAGGACGAGAGGGTTAGTCCCCAGCCTCCACCCCATCCTAGGTGGAACCCCAGGACTCCCCGCTCCCCCCACCAAGTGCATGCAGTGCCCAGAAGACTTACTCCAGATGCTAATGTAGTGGTTGCGCCCCCTCCGTGCTGGCCGGTAGCCCCGCTTCCTTGATGACTGCTCTGTGGACAAGCCCAGATGGTCACTACCACCCCCCAACGCTTGAGGGTTTCCTAAGTTCCTGTTCCCTAGTGACCTGCCCCCATCTAGGTTGACTCGGGCTGGGGGGAGGCACAGTCTGACCCCTTGGCCTCCTCGCTCACTGTCCAGAGAGAAAACCCAAAGTCCATGTTGCCATGAGGATTTCATGGAGATGGGAATAAGCCCAGGAAGGAGATCTGTCATCTCCCGACTGGTCTTTCCCAGGCTCCCTTTGGCTTTGGTGCTAGATAAAGGCTCCCAGCCACTGAGAAGGGGCTTCACTGGGAGGAGAACCAGAGCCCCCATGCACATACGAGGACCTTCACAGACCTCGACCCCAAATCAACACGTCTACACACAATTCAGCCTCGACCCTAACTCGGGCTGATCCCTATCCCTGTCCCCATCCCCAGTCACTCAGCAGTGGTACTTTAGCCACACCCCGCCCCCTAGCAAGGGCCACCTAGAATCCTCCAACAGACCACCCTCTCCTGGCTCTGCTTGGGCAGCCTGACTCCAGACCCTCTCTGCCTCCCTTTCTATTCTGTTTCTCCCCCCTTCTCCCTCCCCTCAACCCCTGGCTTCCTGCCTGACAGCGGATGTGACTCTGGGCTTTGAGACTGGGTCCATCCTCAAGATGGTCTCCCAGCTTGCTGATCCCAAGGACTGTTGGTGGAGGTCGGAGAAGGCTGTCCTCCAGGTCCCTCCTTGTCACCTGCTCTGTTGTCAGTGTCACTGTTTATCTGGCCTCCAACGTGTTTCCTCTACATACGTGGGCAGAGGCCTTCCCTGATCAGCAGTGCAGAGGAAGGAGAACCCTGACCTGCCAGTCGCCAAAGCTGTGCACTTGCCACATGACCTTGGCAAATGCCCTTAGCCTCTCTGGGTCTCCCTGTCCTTATCTGAGCATCGGAGAGTCAGCATCCTCACCCTGACTACCTCAGAGTGTTGTTATGAAGATGAAGCAGAACAGAGCTCATCTCCAAAGCTGTTCCTCACCCTCCCTGTTACAATCTTGAGTTTTCTCAACACTCATTCTGTTTGCACTTCAGAGATCTGATTTCATAACTGTTTCCTGTTTCCAGGAGAAGCCCCGTGACCCTCACTGCAGGCCCCCTTAACTAGGAGAGAAACTCCCTTCAGGTGGGACTAGGCTCCTTCCATATTATCTGAGGTGGGACTTTACAGATAAAATGGCTTAATCCAGCTGACCAGCTGACCACCAGCTCCTTAGTAAGGGAGATGCAGAGGAAGAAGGGGAACAGAGTTATATGGCTGCCCCAGGCATCTTTCACCAAAGGCTACATACGGGCTCCCCAAATATCCCAGGGTTTAACCTCTCCCTCCCACAACCCCCTTCTCCCCAGTTTCCCCGCCCCTGTTCACCTACATTCAGCAGCTGGTTGGCCTCCTTGCTGGCTTGGTTGACCCCATTATGAACATCCTTCTGCAACCTGTCCACTTCCTTCCCGGCCTGGCCAGCAGCATGGTGGGCACCTTGACCAAGTTTCTCCGCTTCCTTTCCGGCCTGACCAGCAGCATGGTTGACCCCTTGGCCAAATTTCTCTGCCTCCTTCCCGGCCTGGTTGACCCCATTGTTGACCCCTTGGACCACTTTGTCTGCTTCCTTTCCGGCCTGTTCAACGGCATGGTGAACTCCCTGGCCAAACTTCTCCACCTCCTTCCCAGCCTGGTTGACACCAGGATGGACACTATAGGTTATTTTGCCTCCCTCTTTCCCAACCTGCCCTGCAACAGGATGAGGATCCTGGCCAAACTGCAGCGCCTCCTCTGCTGCATGGCTAAGTCCATGCTGGGACGCTGGGATCACTTTCTCTGCCTCCTTCCCAGCCTGACCAGCAGCATGGTGGGCCCCCTCTGTCTCCTTCGAAGGCTGACCAAAAGCATGGTTGCCCTCTTGAGCAAACTTCTCTGCCTCCCTCCCAGGCTGACCAAAAGCATTGTGGGCCCCCTGACCTAATTTCTCTGCCTCTTTCCCAGCCTGGCCCGCAGTATTGTGAAGCCCTTGACCAAACTTCTCTCCCTCATTTCCAGCCTGACCAGCAGCGTAGCGGATTCCCTGACTGAACTTCTCTGCCTCCTTCCCAGCCTGACCAAAAGCATGGTGAGCCCCCTGACCAAACTTCTCCACCTCCTTTCCAGCCTGACCAGCAGCATGGTGGACCCCTTGACCAAACTTCTCTGCCTCCTTCCCAGCCTGACCAAAAGCATGGTGGGCCCCCTGACCAAACTTCTCTGCCTCCTTCGAAGGCTGACCAAAAGCATGGTTGCCCTCCTTAGCAAACTTCTCTGCCTCCCTCCCAGGCTGACCAAAAGCATGGTGAGCCCCCTGACCAAACTTCTCTGCCTCCTTCCCAGCCTGACCAGCAGCATGGTGGGCCCCCTGGCCAAACTTCTCTGCCTCTTTCCCAGCCTGACCAAAAGTATGGTGACCCCCTTGACCTAACTTCTCTGCCTCTTTCCCAGCCTGACCAAAAGCATGGTGACCCCCCTGACCTAACTTCTCTGCCTCTTTCCCAGCCTGACCAAAAGCATGGTGGGCCCCCTGACCGAACTTCTCCGCCTCTTTCCCAGCCTGACCAAAAGCATGGTGACCCCCCTGACCTAACTTCTCTGCCTCTTTCCCAGCCTGACCAGCAGCATGGTGGGCCCCCTGGCCAAACTTCTCTGCCTCTTTTCCAGCCTGACCAAAAGTATGGTGACCCCCTTGACCTAACTTCTCTGCCTCTTTCCCAGCCTGACCAAAAGCATGGTGACCCCCCTGACCTAACTTCTCTGCCTCTTTCCCAGCCTGACCAAAAGCATGGTGACCCCCCTGACCGAACTTCTCTGCCTCTTTCCCAGCCTGACCAAAAGCATGGTGACCCCCCTGACCTAACTTCTCTGCCTCTTTCCCAGCCTGACCAAAAGCATGGTGGGCCCCCTGACCGAACTTCTCCGCCTCTTTCCCAGCCTGACCAAAAGCATGGTGACCCCCCTGACCGAACTTCTCCACCTCTTTCCCAGCCTGACCAAAAGCATGGTGACCCCCCTGACCTAACTTCTCTGCCTCTTTCCCAGCCTGACCAAAAGCATGGTGACCCCCCTGACCGAACTTCTCCGCCTCTTTCCCAGCCTGACCAAAAGCATGGTGACCCCCCTGACCGAACTTCTCCGCCTCTTTCCCAGCCTGACCAAAAGCATGGTGACCCCCCTGACCGAACTTCTCCGCCTCTTTCCCAGCCTGACCAAAAGCATGGTGGGCTCCCTGGCCAAACCTCCCAGCCTCATCCCCAGCCTGCCCCATGGCGTGGTGGGCCCCCTGGCCAAACCTCCCTGCTTCACTTCCCGCCTGGTTGACCCCATGATGGACCCCATGATGGATCATTTTGTCTGCCTCCTTCCCAACCTGTCCAGCAGCGTTGTTGACCCCATGGGCAAACTTCTCTGCTTCCTTTCCTGCTTGCCCGGCGCCATTGTTGATCCCATGGGCTACCTTGTCCAAGCCGTGGTTGATCCCCTTGTCCACCTCCTTGCTGGCCTGGCTCCCCATGCTGCTAAGTCCATTAAAAACTTTTTCCACTTCCCTTCCAGCTTGAGTGATTCCATTATTGATGCCTTCCAGGGCCTTGCCCACCTCTCTCTCTGCATTACTCAGCCCTCGGTTGATCCCTTCAATGACCTTCTCGATAGGGTCATCATTGGCTGCCCATCCGGGCAGGGCCCCCAGGAGCAGTAGGAGGCAGCAGGAGCTGAGAAGACTGGCAAGGCGCATGGTGTTGGGGAGGTGGGGGGATGCAGAGAGGAGCCCGGGAAGCAAGGCTGCTATTTATCCTCTGCTCCCTCCCTCTTCTCCACCCCTCATGAGTCAATTGCCCCTGCAAGGCACTGACTTGGTCCCGTCAAGGAGGTATTTCCCAGGGAGATTTGGGATTGAGCAACAAGAGGAGGAGGAAACAAGGTGAGTCACGCCTGGAGAAGAACCTGGCATATCTGCTCCTTACCTGGCTCTGGCTCTCCACCCCAAAGGAGGGTGTCTTCCCTGCCAACCACCTCCCTCTTCATTTCTCACCCACTGTCCAGGCCTCCTCTCTCTCAAACCCACCTTCAATCACCCTCCATCCCAGGGCCAGGGTGATCTGCAGCATGGTGGCTCCTCTCAGGGATCTAAGCACCTGGCTTAGTGAGAGTCTGGAAAGATGGAGTTTGCAATTGGGGGCGGTGGGGTCAGGGAGAACTCCAGGACAGTTGAAGCTGTCCCTGCTCCTACTCTCAGCTACTCCTCTGCAGCCACAAGGGCCTTGTCCCAAACACACCACTGTCCTGAGGCCCCTCTTCTTTGCACTTGATCTTTTCTCTGCGTAGAACTCCGAACCCAGAGCCTTGGGTGGCCAACTCCTCCTCATTCTGTACTTGGCTCAAATGTCACCTTCCTGACCATCCCTGCCCACTCCTGAGAGTAACATGAGGTTACAATTACACCCTGTAAAATCACCCTTGTGTTCCTAAAGGACTTGGCACCATCTGAAATCACCTTTATTTTTTATCAAGTGACTCACCTACCAGATTGTAAACTTCCAGAAAAGAGGGTCCTCGTCTGTGTTGGGCATCACTATATCCCTGTCTTCTAGGACAGTGTCTGGGGTTCAGTAAATATTTATAGATAGAACACACAGGTGGGTTTGAAAAAGCCCAGGGAAGAGAATCCAAGCCTGAGCCTGAGTCTCACAGGGGGCTGGAAGGATGGGTGTCTGCCTGGGTCCCCAGGACAACATAGGGTCCCCTGGGGAGGGTTGTGCATTTGAAGCCAGGATGACATTCTCATCATGGAACCCAGGCCAATCACCTCCCAGCCCTTAGGCCAGGGCAGGGGTCTGATTGCCATAAGCTGAGCTAGGACAGGACGCAGTGTCTCCTGAAAAGCCGGTTGAGGCAGCCATGGGGAGGGGCTGAAGACCTTGGGCAGCAGGAGCTGTCAGCCAGAAAGTGGGCTGGGGGCCAGGAGTTCTTCCTCCCTGCCCTCCTCCCCTGGGGCCTCTGAAGCCCTGACCCAAAGCCCTGAGTGTTGACATATGGACTCGGGTTGGAGAGGGAGAGAGCTGGGAGTTGGGCTGAGGGCTGAAGAGGAACACTGGAAGCCAGATCAGGCGGAGGCTGGTGGGTCTGCGGCAGCCTATCTACCCCGGAGCTAGTTTGAGGGGAGTGCTCTCGAGAGCCAGTGGGTGGGTACAGTTGGGTGCGGGGCGTAAGATATTTGGGTTTTGATGCCAAGGATGACACTGAGGGGGGGGGCGGGGGGATTGCTAGTGGGAAGGCCAGGCACACAGGAATGTGTAGGGCGTGAGCAGGTGCGGGTGGCAGAGTATGTGTGTGGGTGCCCAGGTGTGGTGAGAATCCACACGTGTTTTTGAGCTTTGTTCAAATCAGGGCACAAGGCCCACTCCCCTCAGAGGACCTAGGGTTCCACCCCAGATCCTGGACCTTGACTCCACCCAGAGCCAACCATCCCAGGCCAGAGACTCGGAAGTTTCTGCCCTTTTCCAGGCTCTGCCAACAGAGGCGATTAACCCAGCCACCTGTACAAACCTGAGCTTCTGTTTCCTAGTTTCATGCTGCAGGGACAAAGGCAAATCCCCGGGAAACCTCAGGTGTGGATTGTCACCCTCGTCTAGTCTCTGTGAGGGAACGTCCCACGCACTGCTAGTGCCCTACCCAGACCCTCTCCACACAGGGGCTGCCACTGGGCTGCCCGGCACTACTCAGGCTCTGCAACAGTTAGTACAGAATGACAGATGTTTGTTCCCTCAGGTTTAGGTAGAACTGCTCAAAAATTTTCTGGATCTTCTTCAGACTTTGAGAAGATATATGTTATTGGCCTAGTTGGATTTGCCATCTCCTCTTCCACCAGTTTTGATCCTTTATATTTTCTAAGAAAAATTTCAATTGCACCTACATTTTCAAATCTACTACTACGACGTTGTACAAAAAAAAATCAGTCCCGTTTCAGCCTTGGTTCTGTTTGTGTTGGGTTGTTCCCCCTCCTGGATGGTGCATGTTAAAAGTTTGACCCTCTTTGTTTGATTAGCCAACTGCATTTTGGCCTTCACTCATTCAAACTGCCTCATCTTTTCTCCAATTTATTTTGAGTTCCACTTCTCCTAGGTCATCCAAGCAAGAGAGCTTCACCAGTTCCTGACACATGGAGGTCACTCTGGCAACTTGAGTTCCTGTGGACATTGAGGAAGAAGATTATGTCATTCGGTGACTTTTTGCTCCCACTTCTTTCTCCAGGATGGTGACTCCTAACTGACACAAACCCTCACACCCCTTAAATCTTGATCACAGCTGCATGTCAACTGGCCCTGCAGGTGAAGGTGCCTGCCTATGAGTCACTGATGTGCAAGCAAGCCCCCACCCCTGGGGCTTTGGGGAAGAAGCCATTTGTCTACCTGTTCTTCTCCAAAACATTCATTGAAAGCCTGCTTTGTTCCAGGCACTGTTCTAGGTGCTGAAGCACAATGGTGAACAAAACAGATCAGAATACATTCCCCACGGGGAGCTTAGAGCCAATGGGGGAGATATGGAACCAGTACCCCATGAGGAACTACAAGAAAACCTACAAGGAAAAGCCTGGATGCTATGAGAAGATATGACTCGGAGGCTGCTTTAAGACTGGGAATCAGAAGCAACCTGAAGGCCACATTTGTTTATTCATTCAAGTGCAGGCCTACATTGTTTTATTTGTTCTTAACTTTATTGTACTTTGGAGCTATTACATGTTTACAAACCAAAGGTTTGTGGTGAATCTGCATGGAGCAAGCCTAACAGTGCTACTTTCCAACAAATTAGCTTTTTTTTTTTTTTTGTATACCAGGAATTGAGCCCAGGAGCACTTAACCTCAGAGCCATATCCTCAGCCTTATTTATTTATTTATTTGACACAGGGTCTTGTTAAGTTACTAAGGCTGGCTTTGAACTTGCGATCTTCCTGCTTCAGCCTCCGGAACTGTTGGGACAACAGGTGTGTGCCACTGTGCCCGGCAGCGTTTTTTAATAATAATATATTTTAAAGTTAAGATATGCAGGGCTGGGAGTATAGATCCATCCTAACAGCATATGCTTGGCATGTGTGAGAACCTGGGTTCAATTCCCAGCACCTCAAAAATTAGGATATATACATTGTTTTGTTCAGACATCATACTCTTGCACACTAATTGAAAACAGTAACAGAATTTTTTATTTTTGATTTTTAGACAGACACAATGCCTTTATTTTATTTATTTTTATGTGGAGCTGAGGATGGAACCCACACAGGTGAGGCAGGTGCTCTACTGCTGAGCCGCAACCCCAGCCCCACAGAAGTTTTATACACACTGGGAAACCAAAAAATCTATGACTCACTTTATTGCTGTAGTTGCTTTATTGCAGTGGTCTGGAACTGAACCTACAATATCACCAAGGTAAGCCTAAATTATGCTGAGCAAACACCTTTCAAGTGCCCAACACTCTTGTAGTCAATAAGCTGTAGAAGTGACAAAGATGACAAGGCCCTTGCCCTTCTAGAGTTTAGAGTCTAGTGGCAGAGAAAATTGGCATGGAAATAAATGAATAAAAAGATGACATTTAGCCATATGCCATGAGGGAAATAAAATTATAGAAAGCACAGCTCTAAAGTATTTAGGGCTTTTTGTATGCTGCCAGGCTGGTCTGGACTCTGGGCTCCAGCGAGTCTCCCACCTCAGCTTCTCAGGCTGCTCCACGGTAGTTTTGCATATTAGAGCATCCAGCTGGGATGGGGAGTCACACGCAGGGATTCCTGGAAGATGGGCAGAGACTGTGGCGGGTCGGGTGGGGACGGATAGTCACTGGGAAAAGAGGGCATTTTAGATGGGGAGTCCCAAAGGGCCTGGGGCATGCCAGAAAAAACGGCATCTGAGGGAGGCCATAGAACAGCCACGAAAGGACCTGGGTGGGGCTCTCCAGGCATCTCCAGGCTTAAGGAAACCGCTAGGGAACTCTCCAAAGGTCGGGGAGAGGGGGCCACCAGGTCAAGGGAGAAAAGAGCTATGAGTGCCCGTGTGAAAAGGTGGGTTCCAGTCCAGATCCCACGGGTGCCCTTGGAATGGTGGCGCACAGGGAGGTCGTCCCGCAGCTCCATGCGGGTGGGGCGGCCGTAGGCCCAAGTGCTGCGGCCTGCGCACTGCCTCCTCTGTGACATCACTGGGCACCGTGACATCTTGCTTAGAAGCTCTAGACCCGGTGCCCCGCAACTCAGTAACATCACCGCAGGTCCCGGGGCGGCTAGGCCTAGGACACCATGTCGAAACGCGACATCGTCCTCACCAATGTCACCGTTGTCCAGCTGCTGCGACAGCCGTGCCGGGGTGAGAGAAGCTGCGGGGAGACCCCTGTACGCCCCGTTACGGGCGCTCGCGGCCCATCCTCCTGGGGTCGGCGAGGGGGGTGCCGCCACGCATCCGCGAGTCCCCCTCCTCCAGGAGCCGCTTTCCTCCCGGCCTGCGGTGACGGCAGAGGGGAAGGGTTCTTTGCCCGCTGAGTTGGCAGAATTTTGCGCCACGAGCAGTGGGTGGGAAGGGCAGGGACAAGGACAAAGGTGATGAAAAGAGGGTAGGTGTATGAGGGGCAGTTGAGGGAAGGACCGGGCGGGTGGGCTTCTGACAGTACACTGATGCTCCCTTGCATCAACCAGCCAGAAAGGGGCCGTTGCAAGCGCTGGTGGATTTGTTCTCCTTGTCCTGCACAAAGGACCCACATTTCAACCCTCTGGGGCCGCAGGAATCACTTTACAGGCACACCTTCACCCAGACCAGTGTGCTCACCGTCCTCATTTCAGAAGGACAACCAGAGGTTAAGAGAGGGCAAACCATTTCCCAATCTCTAACCAAGAGGCAGAGATGTTGGTATTGCACCCAGAGCCTGGGGACTCCAGACTCCTGCTACCAGCCACCAGGCAGTCCTGCCTCACCCAGCCAGAGGTGTGTGCACACATGAGTGCATTCACACACACACACACACACTCTCAAGCCAGATAACCCCATTCCCTCCCCTTCCTCACTTCCCCCAGGTGGAGGCTAAGGGAAGCCAGGGCATGGTGGGGTAGATGGGCTGGGGCAGCCAAGTTTCCCCAGGGCTCCAGGATCCGGGAGCCCCAGTGAGACACAGCACCAGGGGCCAGTTTTCTTCTGAAAGTTTGCTGGTTGGGCACAGACGACCACTTTTAAACCAGGACACATCTCCCCTTTGATGACAGCCGAAGAACCTCCAAGAGTGCAAACATCCCCAGTGAGCAGAGGACCCCTGCTCCCCATAAGCACTGACTAGTTCCTTATGAACCCACACTGTTGCTGGAAACACCCAGAGTGCAGCCTCAGGCCACAGGTCTGTGGCAGCAGGGAGAGGTCAGGGAGACAAGTAAGCCCACTGGCCCCCAGCTCCGGTCCCACCACTGCCTGGGGTACTTTTGATTCCAGTTGCCCAAAGCAGCTCCCACCAACACCCTCCACCCCTTTCCGGCCTCCTCTCTTTCCCTTCACAAATCCTCACAGAGTCTGACTTCCCGCCCTCCTCTATTAAAGTCAGTGCTACTCTGGTCTTGATCTCACTGAACTCTCCCAGCAGCCTGCAGAGGGTGGGACATGACACCCAGGAAATATTAACTTGCCCAAGACCACACAGCGGTGTGACTGAGCCAGAGCTGGCATCCAGGTCTGATTTCCAGCTTGAAACTCTCTACCATCCAGGTCCCCTGAATGCACCTTAATTCTTCCTCCTCCTTCTTACCTGTAGCTCAGGTGGATGCTCATCTCCAGGCACAGGTGTTTAAGCTCAGTCTAGGAGTGGGAGTGAGGAGGTAGGAGCCAATAAGAGTTTCCACTTGGTTTGTATAATACAGTCTATCTCCTACACTTCCACGAGGGTAATATCCACCTTGAGTTCTTGTTAAAAATGGGATTCCTGGGCCTCAGTACAGACCCTCTGAATTAAGATTTTTGTAGGAAGAGGCCTCTCCCAGTAAGTTTTATCATCAGAACAGTTTGGGGACAAGTGGACTAGATCAATTACAAGTTTAGGAAACAATCTTTGAAATACTAACATGTGGAATATTTTCTAGGCTGTCTCCTCAACACTACACATATTACCTCATTTAATCTTCACAGTGATGGCTGAAAGAAAGTATTATTTTATCTTCATTTCACAGAAATACATCTCCAACCAACCGCTAAAAATACAGAATCTCCAGAGAAGGGGCCCTGCCGTTGATATTTTAAAGCCACCACACCTCTTGCTCATTTTCGTGGGTCAAATGGGTCAGGAAACATGGGCTACATAAGTGGCCACCAGGGGCCAGGAGCCAGCAAACAGTTCTGGGTGACAAAGAGGGTTCATTCTCCTTTACAAGGTGCGAAGCTCATGACCTTCCCCCCTACTGTCCCCCTTCCCCACAGTGCCCAGACCACCACCACCCGCATGTGAGCCAGAACCAGAGCCTGAACCTGAGCCTAAACCACTGCCTACAGTGAAGGAAGAGGGAAAGCCACCTCCCCCGCCTCCACCGCCACCACCGCCACCACCCCCCAAGAACCCTCCACCTCAGGAGTTGAAAGTAGCCATCAATGGGTGAGTCCACCCTGGCACCTGAGCTATTGCAGAAGTCACAGGCCTGGGAATCTCCCCATTTCTCACCACCATGGCTCATTCTGCCAGCCCAGAAAAACAGCAGGGAGTAGAGGAGACAGGGCCTGGGAGAGCCCACACTCTGGGTGAAGACAGTAATCAAAGAAACAGGAGAGTTCACTGCTGTGTTCTATCAACATACAGACCTCAGTGGTGTAAGGACAGAGAGGGCAGTCAGGGAAGGTCTCTGGCCTGCAAACCCAAGGTGACATGAAAGGGAGGCCTGGTGACAGAAAGCAGCTAGGGGGTTGGGGTTGTGGCTCCGTGGTAGAGGGCTCACCTAGCATGCATGAGGCACTGGGTTCTACCCCTGGCACCACCTAAAAATAAATAAATAAATAAATTATTGTGTCCATTTACAACTAAAAAAAGGCAGCCAGCTGGGTACCTTGCTGGGGAAAAAGTCTTCCCAGAAGAGGGACAGCAAGGGCTCTGGGATGGAAGAGGCAGGCTCAGGGTGTTTAAGGACAGCCTCACAGTGTAGCAGGTTTAAAGCCAGCAAGTGGGAGGGGAAGGGAGAAGGTATACCAAGCAGGGGTTTTACTGATAGACAGCTGTGGAGGTTCTCAGGCCAAGAGACAAAATCTAACTTGAATTTTGAAGAGATCCACCCAGCTAAGATTAGAGGGCAGGGTACAGAGAGGGAGAGGACGCAGAATATGCAGGTAAAAACCTGGTGAGCTCACATGCACAAGAGATGACTGTGGCCTGCAAAGAGGTGACTGCCTTCTTCCCTAAAGTGGGTACTGTCACCCAGTTCCCTTGAGTGGGCCCCCTCCCCTTAGTTGGTTTTCTGTTGCTATAACTGGGTAATTTATAAAGAAAACAAAATTTATTTTTTCCAGTTCTTAAGGGTGGGAAGTCCAAGGTCAAGGGGTCACATAGAGAAGGACCCTTCTTGCTGGTAGGGAAGAGCTCACATGATGAGACAGAGGAAGCATGCTAGCTTCAACCTTTCTTCCTCATCTTATAAAGCCACTAATGCCATCATGGGGGTCCCACCTTCACAACTTCATCTAACCTTAATTACTTCCCAAAGTCTCACCTCCAAAAGCCACCACCACCTCTTAGTACCTGATAGTGGAATTACATTTCAACTTGAGTTTGGTGGGAATACTGAAACCACAGCATCCCCATGACCCTTTTCTTTCCCACCCCCTCCTCTGCCTGTTCCTGGACAGATTTGGCCGCATTGGTCGCCTGGTGTTGCGAGCTTGCGTGGAAAAGGGAGTTAAGGTGGTGGCAGTGAACGACCCATTCATTGACCCAGAATACATGGTAAGCAGCACAGGTACAGGAGAGGGCCAGAAAGGGTGGGACTGGGGTGGGGAGGGGGTTCCAGTATGGAAGGCTCCCTGCTCCAATGTGGAACCTTCACCCAGGTTCACTCCAGGGCTGTTCACTTTGCCCCTCCAAGACTAGAGTCCATTCTGTCTCCTGCAGGTGTACATGTTTAAGTATGACTCCACTCACGGCAGATACAAGGGGAATGTGGAATGCAAGAATGGAAAGCTGTTTGTGAACAACCAGGAGATCGCTGTCTTCCAGTGGTAAGGGCAACAGGTCTGATACATGTCTGCAGCACAGTAAGGCAAAGGATTCTAGCCTCACATGGGTTCATAATTCCCCAAATTGTGTGTGTATGCTTCTGGTACTAGTCTGGAGAAAGGGTTTCAGAAATGTCCTTGACCTCAAAAATGGTTCAGAAACACTAATCTTTAAGATGCCCCACTGTGCTCCAGAACTGTATTTAACACACATTTGCACATCTTGCCACAGGCCTATCAACTCACCTTGTCTACAACTCAACTTTAACCCCCAGACCACTCTCTCTGAAGAGCATGGCTGTTTCCTTCCACTAGGGTTCTACTCAGGAGCCTGAGGCCTTTGTAAAACATCCAACGAGCCTGGTAAATCTCACAGTAGCTTCTCTTCATCCACAAATTAGGTCCCAGCTCCTGATGGGCCTCACACACACTGCGCACCCCACCTGCAGCCTTTTCATCCCCTTGGCCATACTAGCCACCCACCTCTTGGGATCCTGAGCCTGCACCTCTCACACCCAAACAATGCTAACTTCCGAGTTCCCACTTTACAGAGTTCCTGCTCATAGTAAATTTCACTCTTCTTTAAAAGATAGGTTCTATAAGGCAAACGCAGTAACATTACCTTAGTATGCTTCAAATATAAACATTCTCAAATATCAAAAGAATCAAAATCTATAAAATGGGAAATATTACACCTACTTAACTTTCGAATATAATGAGCCACTGCTGATCCTGTGGTTGCTTCAGCCTCTTACATATGTACACGTGAGCACGCACACAGGCGCCATCAACCCTCACAGCCTCCTGCAAGGCCTTCAGCCTAGTTCTCCTCCACGCCCCTCTCCAACGCCCTGCTGGTCTTCTCCAGCACTTAGCACAAGCTGTTTACACGTGCATTCTGCCCCTCCCTACCCTTCCCAGTTGGGTGACCTTGGGCAAGGGATCAAACTTGCCCAAGCCTCAGTTCTCTCATGTATCCGATGGGGATAATGATCACGTCCTCCACTGCAGTAGCTGAGAGCTCCAGTGGAGTTAACAGGCATTTGTGAAACACTTGGAAGGGTGTTTTCCCACAAGTCTGCACCTACTTGCAGGGAGAGCCCTATTGGTTTGCACTTACTGTTGTTGCTTTGGCACTAGCAGGTACAGGTCCTGGCCCGTGTGGTCACTCGTTACTTCCTTGAAGAATGAATGGAGGGGCTGTAGCTCATTGGTAGAGCACCTGCCTCGCATGTGAGGCACTGGGTTCGATCCTCAGCATCACATAAAAATAAAAATATTGTGTCCAACTACAATTTAAAAAAATATTTTAAGAAAACAGAATGAATGAAATTCTCACAATAATCCTGTAGGCAGGAGGGAGGGCCTGTGATGGGCTGGGGTCTTTTGAAGGCTGACTCTGTCCCATGCCAGTTCAGCAATTGCTATAGAAGAAATTGTTTAAGTGCCCCCAACTTGGAAGGTAGAAAATGTGGGACATCAGAGAAGAGTGAGTTGGGCCAGATAATGAAAAGTGTGGACTGAGAGAGCAGATGACTGAGCAGGGAGAGAATAATCATGTGCCATAGCCAGGGAGAAGAGGAGAGGCTATTTATTCATTTATTCAGGCAGCAAAACTAGGAGTGCTGACCTGCACCCTCCACTGGCTCTTCTACTTACTCCCTTCCTCTCTGACCTGACTCTGGCCCCTGCAAAAAAAAAAAAAAAAAGAAAAAAAGAAAAGAAAAAGAAAAAAAATTACAATAGTACTTACTTCTCAGGTCTTGAAGGTTAAATGCAGGTAAAAGCTCAGAACACAGGCATATGACAGGCGTTCAAGTAAGTGTGTGCAGAATGGCTAAAACAAAACTACACTACCAACATTGATTGACTGAAGGCCATGGCAAGAAGCAGGCTCAACAGCAAAGGAAATAGATCCTGCCCTATGCTATGGAATGGTCTAGACGACAAATTATAGAATGGTCTAGATGCAATTATAGAAGCCAATATCCCTGATATTTATGTAAAGGATGAGACTAGCATACAGTTGATTCATTCACTGCTTGCTGCAGCCAAGAAGAATATTGTAATGGTAGATATCCAATGTTTAAGATACAAACATTTGTCAAAATGTCATGTTATGTAGATTTATATAACAGGGAACAGAAATCCTCCTTCACTATTCTACTATAAACCACTTGCCACTGCTAGTCACAGGGCTGTCTCGGCCACAGTGCTCCAGGGCCACTCTCGGGATGCAGGTGTCTGTCTTCAAGGACTTCTTGGTCTCTGACAGCAGACTCCCTATTGCAGGAGCTAGGTGGCCAAGACAAAAGGGGCTATGAGGGCTCTTGGTGAGGAGGTCAGGGCTGGGGACCAGAAGGCCTGTCACAAGTTTCACAGTCCAGGCAGCATTATGCTGAGCAGGTCTGAGCCCACGGGGCAAAGCCAGATATAGTCCCCCTAAGGAAGTCAGGCCTGAGTTGGGGAAGTAGCAGCCTATACCTAGGCACAGCAGGGTTGGTGCAGGCAAGAAAGGAAAAGTGGTCTGCAAGGGGACAATGATGAAAAGGCCAGAAAGATGGCGTCCGTTTGGGGTAGCTAGGTGTGTTTTGGGGGTAACTAGAGGTGAGTTGCATGGGACAGGGCAACAGGTGACTGCAGACCAGGCAGGAGGTCTTTCAAATGGTGAAAGCTGTGTACACTCTGAAGGCGAGGCCACGCAGGGGACACTGACTCGTAGCCCTTCCACCCCTCTGCAGCAAGGAACCCAAAGAAATCCCCTGGAATTCTGTCGGGAGCCCCTACGTGGTGGAATCCACAGGCGTGTACCTGTCCTTAGATGCAGCTTCAGTAAGTGGGGGACATGTGCCCAGGGCTGGCTGGGGGGCACTGCACATAAAACACCTGACCCCTGGGCTCAATCCCTAGGCACACATCACATCAGGGGCCCAACGTGTCGTCATCACCGCACCCTCACCGGATGCACCAATATTCGTCATGGGTGTGAATGAGAAGAACTATGCCCCTGGCTCCATGAACATTGTCAGGTAACGGGCAGCAACATTCTGAAGTGTGACAAGTGCCTGCAGGACATGCCAGCCTGTGAAGAGGAGGGACTCACACTCCCTGCCCCCACTCCCACCTTTGATCCCTGGTGTTTCTTTCACATCAACCTATTCCTGCTTCTTTATTCCTAAGTCTCACCAGCCACAATGTTAATGTCACCCTGAAACTACCTATTAGAAATGCACAACTTCTGGAAAACATGCTTAGGGAGCTTCCCCTAGGCACCAGCGGTGCCTCCTTAATCAGACAGCACCCCCACTGAGCCCTTTTGTCCCCATCCTGACTTTTCACAAACCAGACCTGGGTGCAAACCCAATAGGGTCAGGATGAAGGGGTGGCTCTGCAAGTCAGCTTACAGTGCCCTTGTACACCTGGGTCATTGCAGCAATGCATCCTGCACCACCAACTGCCTGGCCCCCCTTGCCAAGGTCATCCATGAACAATTTGGAATCTTGGAAGGACTGATGGTGAGTTGGAGCTAAGGGGTGAGTTGGAGCTGAGGCGGGAGGGACGACAAGGAAACCCCCCTTCTTCTTCCCAGATCTTGCTTACAGTATGTATGGAATTAGCAGGGAGAGTGGTTTCAGAAGAGGCCCAACAATGGAGAAGCCTTTTAACAATGTTAGTCCTCTGGCCTGTACATACCTCTCCTGTGGTCTGTGGTGGTGGCCCCACTGGCCTCCACCCCAATCCTAAGAGAAGGAGGCATGGGAGCTTAGGAGTAGGAAGGCCTCACCTCAGCTCTTTCTTCCCCAAGACCACAGTCCACTCTTACACGGCCACCCAAAAGACAGTGGATGGACCATCAAAGAAGGCCTGGCGAGATGGACGGGGTGCCCACCAGAACATCATCCCAGCCTCCACTGGGGCTGCCAGTGCTGTGGGCAAAGTCATCCCAGAGCTCAAAGGGTATGAGGACAGGATGCTGCAACCAGGGGGTGGGGACACACCATGGGAGGACTGAACTAGCCCTAATTCTTGAGGGAAGAATAGGGATTGGCCATGCCCCAAGGCAATAGGCAATGGAGGCAGAAGTGCTTGGGCTCTGACTCCCACCCCCAATGTGGGATTCTCCAGGAAGCTAACAGGAATGGCGTTCAGAGTGCCAACCCCAAACGTATCTGTTGTGGACCTGACTTGCCGCCTGGCCAAGGGTGCCCCCTACTCAGCCATCAAGGAAGCCGTAAAAGCAGCAGCCAATGGGCCCTTGGCTGGCATCCTTGCCTACACAGAGGATCAGGTAGGCAGGGGCTGAAGAGACTTGGGGGGCACCCTCTGTGAAGGGGTTGTGATTTCCACTTGCTCAAAAGCTGCTTTCATTGTACCAAGGTAGGAAATGCAGGGCTGAGAAAACAAGTCTTCCCTGCCTCAGGATTTTTGCACTAGTTGCTCCTTTGATCTGTAACACTTTTCCCCCGTTTGGCTACAGGTCTGCCCTCACTTCCTCCAGGTCTCTACTTCAATCCCCCTCCTCTGCAAGGCTCCCTCTCAGGATGTTTTCTGTGGCTCTTTTCGTCACCAGAAACTTTATTTCATTGTCACTATTGGCACCAATAGCATGTACACTCCAAGAAAACAGAAATTTAAGAACTATCGTTTCACTTCTGTAGCTCCAGATGTATCCCTGTGCACAATACATGTTTAGTGAACCAAGGACAACTATTACTCCCATTTTTCAACACTTCTTTAGAGCCAGGTATGCCAGATGCCTCTCTTGAGTTGATGTCACATGCCTTTTCTATGCATCAGCCTTGGTGTTGGGCCTTACTTGGTGCTGTGCCTGGTTTAGATCCTGCAGGTCACCCTCACACAAAAGCCAGGTTCTCGTTTTAATGGCATCAAAGCACCCCCACTGTTGAAAACCTTTCTGTGGCCTTCCACCACTATAAGCTCAGGCCTATGTGCTTGCAGTTCCTTCCACTTAAGACACTGTTCTGAGGGCCCAAGTCGACGAGATCTTGGTAATCAAGACAAAAGCTCATGGTCCCCTCTTAGATGAATAGATGGGCAATGTGTCTAAGAGCCTGAGCTCTGGGTCCTTCTCTATTACCCACCCTTATCTTTGAAATTCTGACGCACAGGTCGTCTCTACGGATTTCATCGGAGACTCCCACTCGTCCATCTTCGACGCCAACGCTGGCATATCCCTCAATGACAACTTCGTGAAGCTCATTGCCTGGTAAGGAGGAAGAGGTCAGAGTACTGGAAGGAGAGGGGGGTGGGCTGATAGGTGGTCGAGAGAGCAACTCCCTTGACCGCCTCTTTCCTTTCCTCTGCAGGTATGACAACGAATATGGCTACAGTCATAGGGTGGTGGACCTGATCCGCTACATGTTCAGCCGAGAGCAATGAAAGGAAGGCCCCCTCCTTTGCTGCGCCAAGCTCGGAAGTCGGAATCCCCCCCGGGAAGGACGGCGCGCGGCGTGAGGGCTTAGCGCTGCTCGGTCAGCGGTGAAATAAAAACCAAAGTGCTCATAGCTGCGCCCCTCTCTCTGCGTGGGTCACGGCGGGTTCTAGGCCGGGTTTCAGGTCCGCCCATGGACGAGGGTTGCCGCTGGGCTCTGAGCCGGATTCCACTTATGGGAAACGGGGACCCGCGCGCAGCGTGGCCGAAAAGGTGTTTCAACAGCGTTCCACTCTGGAACCCTGGGAAGCGAGATCCGGACACGGGCGCTCTGACGTCACGGCGCACGGCGCGCGACGCCTGGGTCCGGACTACCGCTCCCAGAAGGCCGCGCGCGGGCCGCGGCCAGTCCAGTCAGGTGGGCGCCAGGCCCCTAGCCCGGCGAGAGCGCTGGTGGAGGCGGGAGACCCGTGTCGGAAGAGGTCGCCTGGCGACTCCCGCGCGGGCTGGACCGGGCGGCCGGCGACATGACCTTGTTCCACTTCGGGAACTGCTTCGCCCTCGCCTATTTCCCCTACTTCATCACGTACAAGTGCAGCGGCCTGTGAGTGCGGGGCGGGCGCGGGGCGGAGAGGGCGTGGGGCCCAGGCCGACCCCTCACCGCCCGCTTCTCCAGGTCTGAGTACAACGCCTTCTGGAAATGCGTCCAGGCCGGGGTCACCTACCTCTTTGTGCAGCTATGCAAGGTGAGGGCCGCCCGGACCCCACGTGTCTGGCCCCCACGCTCTCCAGACCCAGGGACCCGGCTCTGCCGCTGTCCCCCCACCGTGGGATCGCTTTCAGGACTCCGCATAGGTCCCTTGGAGTATGGACCCCAGAAGGGGTGGAACCGGAGATGAGGTCTTGAAGCAACTTTTTCTTAGCGCTTTTCGGTAAAAATTGAGAAAACCTCGGTTGTAGGATTGGCACAGAGGTTTTTTTGGTATGGTTAAGAGCGATAACTAACCCCGCCGCGTGTCACCCAGGGCTGGTAGCACTTCCCGAGTTGCCACCCCAGCACCTCTATACCTTATACCCCCTGTGAATTTCCAGCCCCCACAGACACCAGACATTTACCTTCTATCTCCCATAGCCCTGTGATCTTGCCACTCTCTCCCAGAAAGACCCCTGGAATCTATAGTGTCCCGCTCTTCACAGGAACATTAACTTCCCACAAAACACATAGGTGTTTTTTTTCCCCCCTCACCTTGAGGTGACCTTTCTGCTTTCTGTTCTCAGATGCTGTTCTTGGCCACTTTCTTCCCCACCTGGGAAGGTGGCATCTATGACTTCATTGGGGTGAGTAGGGTGAGGGTGGGACAGGAAGTGCACAAGCGGGGCTACTTGGCCCTGTGCTTACTCATGCCTCAACCTGACCCACAGGAGTTCATGAAGGCCAGCGTGGATGTGGCAGACCTAATAGGCCTAAACCTTGTCATGTCCCGGAATGCCGGCAAGGGGGAGTACAAGATCATGGTTGCTGCCCTGGGCTGGGCCACCGCCGAGCTCATTATGTCCCGGTGTGTGTAGCAGCCTGGACCCCATACTATCCTAAGAAAGGACACTTGGGTGGACAGGGATGCTGGGGGAGGGGGTGGCCTCAGTCTGGGTATCAAGGATGTCTGGGTACCAGAAAATCCCTCCCTTTGCCTTCTTCAGCTGCATCCCCCTCTGGGTTGGAGCCCGGGGCATTGAGTTTGACTGGAAATACATCCAGATGAGCATTGACTCCAACATCAGTCTGGTATGCAGTCCTGCTCTCCGTGCCACATATACCTTTTTTCAGTGGCCATATCTCTCCCCAAGGCCTGGCCCCAACTTCTTGCTTCCCTCCTGTCAGGTCCATTACATCGTTGCCTCTGCCCAAGTCTGGATGATAACAAGATATGACCTGTACCATACCTTCCGGCCAGCTGTCCTCCTGCTGATGTTCCTTAGTGTCTACAAGGCCTTTGTCATGGAGTGAGCTCAGGGGGCTTTGAGGCTGGGTCCAAATGAGAGTGGGTTTTCTGGTCTCCTTTCCTCATTGTGATGTTTCCCCACAGGACCTTCGTCCACCTCTGCTCCCTGGGCAGCTGGACAGCACTACTGGCCCGAGCAGTGGTAACAGGGCTGCTGGCCCTCAGCACTTTGGCCCTGTATGTCGCCGTTGTCAATGTGCACTCCTAGGACTGGTGACCTTTCCCCTGCCTCTCTCCAGGTTGTTTTAGTGAAGTAAACAGTATTTGGAAAGTTGTTTCTGCCTCTATTTCTCTCAAGAACTGTCTCCCTATACTATGTCCGCCTAGGTCCTAGAGACCCTTATTCTGGCTTTGGAACCAGGTAGACAAGCTGGGATGCTAGTCAGTCCTCTGACATTTCCTCTGTCCTCACAGTTCCTAGACTCCTGGTTTTCAAGGGTAGATGAAGAGCTTAAAATAGATGACTTTTGAATAGCCACAGAGGCCTGGGAACAGTTGATAGAGGGGAGCTAGAATCCAAGAGAGGGCTCTTGAGGGCTCCTCTTCCTCTCCTCACACCTTCAACTGGTCCCTCTCCCACCTGGACTCTTCCCTGGCTAGTTACCTCAAAGGTTCCCAGCCCCAGTCTCATCCTCCGATCCATCCTCTAAGTGACAGCCTGTGGGGGGTGGGGGGGGGTGTTTCAGTCTGTAACCTGTTTTGCTAGGTCACTCTTCCCTGCTTACAACAATTTGTGGCTTCTCATTGTGCCATAAAGAGTGACCTTTGGTTTTGACCTTTGATCTCTCTGGAGTTTCTCCCTGGGTTGATTTCTACTGTCAAATTCTTAACATCATTTAATCCAAGTGGGCGCATGGCACACACTTATAATCCTAGCAACTTGGGAGGCTGAGGCAGTAGTATTGCAAGTTCAAAGCCAGCCTCAGCAACTTAGCAAGACCTTGTCTCTAAATAAAATATAGAAAGGGCTGGGGATATTGCTCAATGGTTAAGCACCCCTGCATTCAATCCCCAGTATCAAAAAAAAAAAAAAAGGCCTTCCATGGGTGGGCATAAGTGGGTTTGATTCTGATTTCTTGGTGCTTTGACTCAGTCCTATGCCCCTCAGGTCAAATCCTAGACTGAGTCTTCAGGGTGGAGTGTAGAGTTAGCAACAGCAAAATAGCACAGCAGTGGAACTCACCAGCTTGGACATTGTCTTAGATGCCACCCTCCACCACCAACACTCCCTGCCTTGGTCCACTGGACCAGCTCTTTGCCCTACCTCCTCTCCCTCCCTGAGGGACATATACCAGAAGTGGACCTTTGAATGTCAAGCTCAAGCTTGATGCAAATCCTGCCCCCTCAGGAAAATATTCCCCAGCCCTAGTGTTCCCACTGGGCTGAGACAGTTGCCTTCACCCTCCACCAAGCCTACAGCGCCTACGTGTTCCTTGACTTCAGTCCTAGGAAAGGACTGCTATGGCAGTTGGTGTTTTCAGAGTGTGCATTTACCCTCAGATGAGGAAGCCACCCTGTAGCCCCACCCTTCTTCAGGGCCTAAGATAGTTCTCAGGTTTCTTGGGGGCTGGGAGTGATTGATCACCTCAGTTTTAATGAGGAAAGAAAATGGGGTACACCCACAGCCCATCTGGGTAGATTTTTTTGTGGTAGTGTTACTTTCTCCCACACCTCCCTCTCATGACCTGTCCAGCCCTTTACACTAACTGAGATAGGTGAAGATTGTAGAAATAACCAACTGTCTGAAATAATCCCTTCTTATGTAGGATGAAGGAGAGTAGAGTGGTTAGGGCTGAGGTCAGGGGAGCACAGGCTGGAAAGTTCAGATGTGATGGAGAAGCCTGGGCAGTGGTAGATCGCCATGAGCCTGGCTGCAGTGATGAGAACTGTGAAGGGAAAACAGGGTTTTTGGAGACCAAGAGGAGTTGTCTGACCCACCCTGGAGGTAGGCTGGGCTCTGTGGAGAGGATGTGGGTAGGGCAGAGTAGATGTTCTGAGAACCCAAGAACTAGCTGGAACAAGTTCAAGGGGGCTTGTGACACTAAAGGTTGGCAGATACCAGATCACTGGAGGCTGACTGGAGAATTGAATGGGGAAATGGGGACCCATGGGGAGCTCTGGGAAGGGGAAGGACAGGGTTAAATTTTGCTTAGAAAGCTGTGCTTGGTTGTTGTATGGAGGGAGATACATGCCACGAGGCCAGAGTTGGACCAGCACAGAATTGGCAAGGGCAGGAGGATTGAGGCTAGAAGCCAGCTAGAGAGATGGCGGTGACCAATGGACCGTGTTTCTGCTTATCAGTAGAAGACACAGTGGGGAGATGAGAGATGAGGAAAGGTGCAGAGGAGTCTGAAATAGCCCAAGTTTGGGACTTATTTCCCCAGAGGTTCCTAACACTCCCAGGGAGGATTCACACTGATGAGACAGACAGTGGTGCTATCAGTGAGATTGAACAGTAAACGGAGACAGGCTTGGGAAACAGGCCCTGGTCATCACCCCATATGTGGGCATCATTTCAGAGACAGAACTGAAGACATCAGGGTCTGTGGTGAAGAGGAAGAAGCCCAGGACCCAGCCAGAGAAACTCATAATAAAAAGGGAAGAGAGATAAGCAAAGAGCAGTGGCCAGCAGGGGAGGTGGAGACGGGTGCTTCCAGCAGTTGGAGGTGTTAACTTCAGATGAGGAGCTGGCTGGGGGACTGACCTTTGCAGGGGCAAAGAGAGTGAGCAGGAAGAATGAGGGCAGAACCCTGTTAAGGGCAGGGGACAGTAGTGCTTAATGCAGGGAAAATTTGGATCCTCTCATCAGGAGCTCCCAGGAGGGAGATGTGGTGCTGAGAACAGAAAGCCCAGACACAGTGTACTGGAGTGGCTAAAGGCCATCTCTAGAGGGCGCCTGCAGCCACATCCCAACTTACCTATAAATTTTGCAAACTTAGGCAAGGAAATTAGAATTGATTTTCCCAAGGAAGATTTGGGGGATGAGGTGGTTCTTCTGTTTTGGTTTCTGTGTTGTGTTTTTCAGTGCTGGTGATTGAACCCAGGGCCTGGTGCATGCTAGGCAAGTGCTCTTCCACTGAGCTACCCCACCTCTGGCCTCCAAGGAAGGTTTATTGAATGCCTACTATCTGCCAGGCTGTGTCCAAGGCCCAGGACACTGCAACCCTGAATAAATAGTCCCTGTACCGTAGTACTGTGAGAGGTCAGTGGCGCTGATGAAAAACACTTAAGACAGCACTTGGCACCAATTAAAAGCATAGCCAATGTGGGGATTGTTTTATTACTATTAAACATAATATGTGTTTTTAACGAAGAGTCCCAGGCAGCCCTCTTGCCCAGCCTGGTGTCCCAAGGACAAGCACATCTCACCAGGAGCAGCCAGCGCCTAGGAACTGCTTCCCCAGGAGGAAGGGAGCTTGGGGTGGGGAAGAGCAGTGAATAGAGCCCCTTCAAGATTGGGGTGCCATAGCTCAGAAGCAGACATGGGTAGGGCTGGGACTCTTGATTATACAGATGATTTGGTGGTCTTCCAGAAGGTCCTGTGAGCCCCATGCTCACTGGCCTGTGCTGGATGCAGGGATGGCCTGAAGGCAGCCTGCCCTCTAATAGTAAAGCTCCTGGTCCCACCAGCCTGGAGGAGAGAGGGAGAAAGGAGTCTCAGAGCTAGGGGTGCCTGTCAGAGGGAACAGTGGCCTCAGAGGTTATGAAATTCCAATTTGATACGGAAGGCTTGGAGGTCAAGTGTCGAAGATCAAAGTCAGGGCAGCACCTCTGAGAATGTTTCAGCCCCCTGCCTCCTTCCCCCCAGTTCCACACTCACTCCCTGGGCAACAGCGAACTCCAAGTTTCCGGATCTCATCATAGACGAAGATGAGGAGACCAAAGGGCATGGGGACCAGCCACCACTGAAACCTGAAGCACAGGCAAGATGGCAAGGTGAAGGCCATCCCAAGGTCTGTGTCCCCATCCCTCTGCTTACACCTCACCACCCCTCACCGAATGGGCATGAAGTTGAAGATGTTGGGCATTCCGGGGCAGTAGCACAGGAAGCAACCAATGCAGACCTGGAACACAATGGCAATCACCAGGATCCTGTTCCTGCAGGTGGGGCAGAATGAAACAGGCTCAGATTGGCAGACTTGGGATGAAGATAGACCAACAGGACTCGGGGACCAGATGGAAATCAGGGTGCTGGGTCAAGGCAGGTCAACTGTCTGAGGCAACAGGGGATGTTTACACATCTGACACTGGAGCAGCCCAGGCCTCTCCAATAGTGGGAGCTGGCCCTGTTAGCATCAGCCCTTTAGGAAACACTGAAGGGCCAGCTGAGAGGCACATGGGAGAGCAACTGGTCAACTGATAGGAAGGTTTGGGTATCCAATGGTACTGGCATTTGCTGGCTTAGTGAGCCCTCATCTGGGTCTGATGGGAGTTGTGACCAGGGATGGGGATGGGATGGGGGCTGGGGTCAGCTAGGGACACCTGAAAAAGCCCTGCTGAAAAGCAGAGAGTCGGCGTGTCTTGCGGATGAGGACATCAGCGATCTGGCACATCTCAATGCTGATGAAGAACACAGTATAGCAGGTGTACTGCTGGTACAGGCGCTGTCCAAATGTCTGGACAAGAAGGAGACAAATTAGCCTGAGCCCATCACAGAGCCTCTGCAGGGCACCAAGGTCCTGAGCCACGAGCCCCTAAATGCACCTTTCCCCTCACATCAGGGACTGGGCTTAGGGGAAGGGAAAGATGCAGCATCTTAGAGGTTTGAGAGTCTAGCAAACTTGGACAACTTGACACAGTAGGCCAGGCTAGATTGCTTCAAAGTGAACCGAGAAGACAGATTTCTCAGGCAACCAAAAGAAGGGGAAAAGAAAATGGGAACCTCGAGGCAGGATTTGCAAAGTCCAGTGACTCCAGGGGCAGGCAGATGGCAAAATTAGGGAAGTGGCCAGGAGGGCCGTTAGGGAACACAGGGCATATGCCCCACTTCCAGTACAGCCACCATGCAGTCCCTTTCCTCAACACAGCTCATTTTAATAGCAGCTAATTGTGTAGGGAGCAGCTACTGTGCTCCAGGCAACCAGTGTTCCTGTGTGTCATTTTCATTCCATCCTCCCAGCAACCCTATGCAGTAGATAGATGGGTGGTACTCAGTCTGCAGGAGGCATCAGACTCTGGGAAGGGCTGCTTAACACAGGCTCCCAGACCCCACCCCCAGAGTTTCTGACACCAGAGGGGTCATTGGCATTTCTCAGATAATACTGTTGCTGCTGTTCCAGTAACAAATTGAAAATCACTGAGGCAGACATTAGTATTATGCCCACTTTATAGGTAAGAAAGATGAGACCAGAGGCAAAGCTACTTGCCCAGTGTCACACAGCTCGTGGAGTGTGTGCCAGATCATGAATCCAGGCAATCTGACTCCAAGATCTGCATTCTTAACCATGACAGTATTATCCTGATCTGTATTCTGTTATTCTTTAGAGCAAACTAAACACATCTGGTAGCCACATCTAGCCTCACTGTGCTCCAGACCTTCATTGAAATGGGACACTCACACCAGTACTGAGTGTGAGGGACACTGCAAGGAAAATGACAAGACAAGAACTTCCACACCTAAGATGCTGTGCTGCTATTAGGGAAGGGAGAGGCCCCTCTGCAGCTGTGGGCATCAGGAGCGGGGCATAGAGCCACAGATGGTTTGGGAAAGGGCCCTTCCCCCAGAATTGGAAGAGAGTTTGGGTGCCTGGGATGCTGTGGCTGAACTCAGTTCTGTGTGGGCAGTGAGTATGGACCACACAGGTGAATGTCACTGGGAAAGAGGGAGCAATGGAATAGGACGGAAAAGGGGCTCACCCACTCCTGGCCATAGCTGTCCTGCAGATCTTGTAGGTGATGGTCCTCCCACTGTGGCCGCAGCCCCACGCACAGCAGAGGGAACCAGCCCTCCTGGGCCATGGCTGTGAAGTAGTCAGCGAAGCCAGCAAATGATTGGATGGCACCTGGAAGACAGGCAAGGAGACACAAGGAGGGACAGGAACAGAGATGGAGACAGGTACACAAAGAAGGTCCAGAACACACAGCCAGTGATGTCGAAACAGTCCATATGGACAGAAACACAGACGTGGAGTCAGAGGCAGGGACACAGGAAGAGCAAAGACCCCAAGAGAGATCATTAGGAACACAGGAGACAGAGGCGCAGAGAGACAGGAACAGAGGAAAGAAAGATATACCAAAAGAACCCACGACAGAGTTGACACGAGAGAAGGGGACCAGAGAGACACAGAAAACAAGCACTGCGAGCCAGAGCAAGTTGGGGAGCCCCGTCCTGGCCCCATGGGCACTCACCAATCTGGAAGTAGGAGTAGGCAGCCAGGGGCTCATTGACCAGTCGGTCTCGCTTTGGGTTCCGTGGTCGCAGATGCATGATATCACTCTCAGCCTTCTCATATGCCAAGGACACAGATGGGAACTAGCCAGGAGCAGAAGAAACAAGGGCTGAGGATTTGCCTGGGCTCCTGTCCCCCATACTCTAGAGTTGCCCCACTACAGCCCCTTGGATAGAACAAGACTGAGGTTAGGCGGCAGGACCTGCAGTGACCACATGACCACACCTGCCTGGACATCGAGGGTCCAGCTGCCCCCATGGGAGTTCTGGCATGTCTGGCCACGTGTTCCTGGAGTCCATCTCCATAAGAATGTCCGCTTTTGTCCTTTGGTCACATGCATTCTCTCCCCTCTTCTTCCCCCCTCCCTCGCTCATCTCCTTTTCCTTCTCTGTCATCTAGTTTGTTCTCTGGTCTCTGGGGGCATCCAGTCTGGGCCTCTCTGCTTCCTTGTAGTTCTTTCTCACTTCCTGTCTCTTCATCTGTTTCTTTGTCTCTAGCCTCTTTCTCTATAACTGTCTCCCTACTTTTGTGTGTCCCTGCTCCAATGCTATTTTGTCACTCTGTATCTCTTCAGTTCCTCAGTGTCCCTGTGTCTCCTGCCCCACACCCTCACTGACGGTCCTGTGACACAGTTGCAGCAGAGTATACTGATCAAGTGCACAGGCCTGGGGCACCTGCCTGCCCAGACTCATATCCCGGATATGCCACTTACTAGTTGTGTGACCTGCGGCAAGCCCAGTCTATGCCTCAATGACCTCATCAGCAAAATGGGAACAATAGAATCATCTCACAGGGTGCTCATAAGGACAACATTGAGTAAATTACCATGGGCAGGGCCAGAGTAGAGACTAAACTAATAAGCGTGTCAACATGGCCATGTACCTGGCTACATTTGGGGCTGTATCTGTGGATGGTCTATTTGAAGGGGTTTGTCTGTCCATATCTATTTTGGGATGTCTGTCTGTGATCCATGTTTGGCCAGATATCTGTTAACATCTCTGTCTGGATTTCCATGAGTCCCTTATGTCCATGATCTCTGCATGCCTCCTGAGTGTCCACCTGTGTGTCTGACCAGGCCTGGCCACCTATTGATATGTGCCTATGTCCTGTCATTCTGTGTCCAAGAGTGTATGTGGTAAGGGTGGGGTGTTGGGACTGTAGACTCACAATGTCGGTGCAGAGCTCTATGAACAGGATGGTGATGCACCCGAGGGGCAGCGGCACACTGACAGTGATGTAAATGAGGTAGGGGGTCAGTTCCGGGATGTTCTTGGTCAGGGTGTAGGCAATGGACTTTTTCAGATTGTCGAAGATCAGTCGGCCTGTGGGGGTACAGCAGGCACCTCAGCTTCCTGGCAGCCCACTGCCACCTGCACCTACACGGCCTTCCCTTCCCTAGCCAGACCAGACCTTGCTCCACACCCGTCACAATGGAGGCAAAGTTGTCATCCAGCAGGATCATGTCAGCTGCGTTTTTAGCAGCATCTGAGCCAGCAATGCCCATGGCTACGCCAATGTCTGCCTTCTTCAGGGCCGGGGAGTCGTTCACACCATCCCCTGTTACGGCCACAATTGCTCCCTGCAAGCCATGGGTACAGGTGGGTGGAGAGTCAGAGAGACGCCAGCCTAGGGCCTGCCCCGCCGTCTGCCCAGCCTCGTCAGCAGGGTCTCACCAGTCTCTGGCAACTCTCCACAATCACCAGCTTCTGCTGGGGACTGGTGCGAGCAAACACCATCTCAGGGTGTGTGCGCAGGGCCTCGACCAGCTCTGATGGGTCCATGTCCTTCAGCTGCATGCCATTGATCACACAGGCACGGGCATCCCTGGAGAGGGGGTGGGAGGCTCTCAGCTGGAGCCTGTGGGAGAACCATGGCGAGGGCTGAGGGGGACTTACTTCCGATTAACCTGGTCCACAGGCACACGGAGGCGGGCAGCAATGTCCTCCACTGTCTCACTGCCTTCCGAGATGATGCCCACACTGGCTGCGATGGCCTTGGCTGTGATGGGATGGTCACCTGTCACCATGATCACCTGTGGGGGGACCAGCGGATCCTTGACACCTTTCGATCAACCCAGTCTCCCTGTCCTCCCCGTAGGCATCTGCTGATACATTCATTTATTCAACCAAGTATGAGGAAAGTACTCCTGTACTTTGTGGAGCTGACATTCTGGTGGGATAGACAGTAAACAGGCAAAATAAATAAGTGATATGGCATGTTTAGAAGGAGGGAGGAAAACAAGCTCAGTGAAGGAAGTGGTGGCTCAGGTTAATTGTGCCTAGGGAAGTCCCCACTGAGTAGGTAACATCTGAGCAGAGACCAGAAGGAGGTGAGAAAAATCTTTAAGAAGAGCATTTCTGGCAGAGAGTAAATCCAAGGCCAGGAGGTGAGAATATGCCTGAACTGTTGGAGGAAAAGCAAGAACAGCACAACTGGTGTGAATGAGGGAAAAGGGCTAAGGAATGAGCCCAGAGTGGGAGCAAGGCCCAGAGCTTATAGGGCCTTGGAGACCTGAGGAAGGGCTTGGGGATGATTTGCTCAGCAATGGCTTTTCCACCCTTGATTTGTCATTGAGGAACCATCTCTGTCCCCCAGACCATTAGTTGAAATGAGGTTTCTAGATTGGGCAGGTATGCTATCCTCCAGCCATGATGACTAGTTCAGGAATGAACATGTGACCCAATCTGGCAGGACAGGTGGGAACTCCCTGTTAAAGTTAAAGCTGTTGGGGGTGAGAAGACAGGTTGTCATCTTTACCCATCCAAATTGAGCAACTTCTTGGGAATAAAGCCAGCAGAGAGAAACATAGACCTGAGACATGAGCAAATTCCTAATAATATGGAGCACCTGGATTCAGCTGTACCTGAAGATACATTCCTAGGAACCTTTCAGCATCATGAACGAATATATTCTATTCAAGCCAGTTTCAGGAAGGTTCTGCCACTGGGTTTCCACATTCCCAAATACTGCTACCCTCTGTCCTCATCACTGCCTGGTCCTCTCCCCAGTGGCATACCCGGATGCCTGCTGTGCGGCACTTGAGCACAGCATCAGGAACAGTGGCCCTGGGTGGGTCAATCATGGATACGAGTCCCGCAAAACAGAGGCCACTACTTGGAAAGTTCATGGCCTCCACGTCGAAGGCATAGCCAGGTGGGTAGTCCTTCTCATTCAAGTAGAGCTGGCAGAAACCTACCAGAAAATAGGGAAATGAAAGAGGAGTCCTGGGCAGACCTACTCTAGCAAGCCCAGGAGATGAGCAAAATAACCAGGCACCTTGCACCAAGCACCTGTGGATGCCCAGCATGTTATCTGAATCCATTCCTGCAACCACTCTGTGAGGCACACCCTCATCTTGCAGATAAGGAAACTGAGGGTTGGGGAAGGAAACTTTTTTTTTTTTTTGGTACCCAGGGGGGCTTAACCACTGAGCCACATCCCCAGCCTTTTTTTGTTTGTTTGTTTGTTTTGTTTTAAAATTTTATTTTGGGACAAGATCCACTAAATTGCTGAGGCTGACTTTGAAATTGCAATCCTGCCTTAGCCTGCCAAGCTGCTGGGATTACAAGCATGCACCACAGGCCCAACACGAGGGAAGATTTCTTGCCAGAGGTCACACAGCAAGGGAAGAAGGAAGGAAGGAAGGAAGGAAGGAAGGAAGGAAGGAAGGAAGGAAGGAAGGAAGGAAGGAAGGAAGGAAGGAAGGAAGGAAGGAGAAAGAAAGGAGGGAGGGAGGAAGAAAGAAAGAAAGAAAGAAAGAAAGAAAGAAAGAAAGAAAGAAAGAAAGAAAGAAAGAAAGAAAGAAAGAAAGAAAGAAAGAAAGAATTGGACCACAAGTCTGTACCTTCCAGGGTCAAGGCAGGGGTTAGGGAAGTATAAGGGGTCAAGACAAAAATTGAAGGAGGCTAAAGGTCGGGACAAGGATTTGGGATGGGGGAGTCCTGAGTTGAGACAGGGCCTGGGGAAGGTCAAAGGGTCAATAGGGGGACCTGGAAAGTGGAAGTAGGGGCAAGGGCTGAAAAAAAATCATGGGCTC
The DNA here is from genome assembly GCF_021218885.2 of Marmota monax. Lineage (NCBI taxonomy): Eukaryota > Metazoa > Chordata > Mammalia > Rodentia > Sciuridae > Marmota > Marmota monax. The sequence goes on along the minus strand of NW_026692786.1, from coordinate 879,387 downwards.
ACGGGTTAGGTAAGGAGGAGGATGGTCAGGGTGAGGACCAGAGTGGAGAGACTGGGTCAGAAATTGAAGCTAGACAGAGGTCAGGACTGAGACAGAGAAAGTCAAAGGTGAATGTGTGGACTGGGGCAGATCAGATGAGAAAGGGCAGGCTCAGCGCTGGGCCGGGACGGCTGGACAGGGACGGCTGGAAAGGGTCTGTGCTAGCTCCTCCTCGCACACCGGGTAACCCACCCAAGGCGAGTCTCACCGAGCACGCGTTCGCCCAGGCCCCCCAGGCTGAGGTAGGCAGTCTGGAAAGCCTCCCGCCATTGCTCGTCCAGCGGCAGCTCCTGGCCCTTGATAAGGATAGAACTGCAGCGCTCCAGCACGCGCTCGGGGGCGCCCTTCATCACCAGCAAGTGCCGCGGGTCGCGCGGGTCCTCCAGTGTGTGGATGGACAGCTGTGGGCAGGGAAGGGCGGGGCTGTGGGCGGCCACGGAGGATGGGGGCGGAGTTGGGGGCGAGGGGCGCGGCCTGAAGGGTCTTGGGGAGAGAGAAGGTGAAGGCCTTGAGTGCTGGGCCGGTCTTAGGTAGAGGCTGAGGGCTAGGCGGGGCCAGGCTCAGAGCAGGGTCCGGAGCACAAGGAATGGGCAGAATTAGGATGTGGAGTTGGGCTGGAAACAGGATTTGATGGCTTACTACTCACGGGTGACCTGATACCAAGATTCTCTCGGAGAGGGGATGTCCCTGCTGCGAGGGACCAGAGAGGAGGCTTAGATGTAGGCGGGACCTAACCATAGGGGGGTCTGGGCTGTGGGCAGGGCGAGGGATGGTTAGGACCCTGCGGAAAAACCTTACTGACAGCGGCGTAGGCCCGCCCTAACTGTGGGTGGGGCCAGAAGTGGGCGGGCCAGGACCGTGGCGGGGCGGGGCGCTCAGGCTGCACACCTGGAACTTGTTGGTGGAGTTGAAGGGGATCTCACAGACTTTGGGGAAGCGATCGCGGTAGCCCATGGCGTTGCCCAGCGTCAGCTCGGAGAACTTGAGCAGCGCAGTCTCCGACGCGTCTCCAATCACGATGCGCTGGGATGGGGACCGATCGTCAGGATCGAACCTGGCTTCACCAAGTTCCCAGCATGCCCCCGGGTCCCCCAGTATCTCACCTTGGGCACCGGCACGGCGTCCTGGCCGGACTTGAAGGCGGCGCGGTTGCACAGGGTGAGCACGCGGCACAACGCCCGCCACGTCTCCGAGGACTGGTCGAAAGTCTGTCCTGAAGACCAGACACCCGGGCTGGCAGCGCCAGGGAGAGAATCTCCCAGACCAGAACCGAGCCCCTCCCCCTGCGTTCAGGTTGAAGTGCCTCCCCGGGCCTAGTGGGACCCTAGTTCAGAGCCCTGTCTCTAGACCCAATATTCAGCCTTCTGTGAGACATAGCGCTCCTTCACAAACCTGCTGAGTCCCACCCCCTTCCCATTAAGGCAAAGCCTTCCCAGGCTCCCTTCAGATCTCCACCATCCACTGGATCCTGTCCCAGTACTCGTCCCCTCCCATCTTCAGACCTGACTGGTCTTCCGTGGTGTCAGCTGTGTGAATGTGGTTGTCAAACCACAGATGGGACACAGTCATGCGGTTCTGAGTGAGGGTCCCGGTCTTGTCAGAGCAGATCACCGATGTAGAGCCCAGGGTCTCCACTGCTTCCAGGTTTTTGACTACACAGTTCTTACTGGCCAGCCGTTTGGCTGTCAGGGACAGACAGACCTGGGGAGAGGTGAAAAACTCAGGCACAGGGACAAATTCCTGCTTGCAGTCCCATTTTCCTCCACTCAGAGCGCTGGGGAGTCCTTCACACCAGCCACAGTGTTTCAAGTTCGAGATTCTTCTGCCAAACACAAAACAAAACAAAGACCAAGCTTTTGTCCAATCTGTGCTTCCTACTTGGGTTGCCTTTCCTAACCACCCAGATACACCCCGAGCTCTCCCAGCTGAGATTCTGCATGTTCTATTATGAGCACAATCAAATGAGAAAATGAACCCCCTGAGCCTCCTCTGGGTGACTCTTGGACTACATGTGACTATGTAAGGCCTGGTTACAGGGCAGCTGCCGACAGGGGACCTCAGCCTCCTCCAGTCAAGTACCCCATCCATCTCGGAGCCCTCATATGGGGCCCAGGACATGGCCTGAAGCAGGCGAATGCTGAGTGAACAGATAATGGGTAAGTGGAGGGTGGATGGGGAGGTGCATGGATGGATGGACAGATAGGAAGGTGGGAGATGGAAGCGTGGATGAATAAATAAACAGATGGACAGACTCTCAGCTCCCTGTACCCCCTTGGCCTCCTCACTCACTGTGACAGTAGCCAGCAGTCCCTCAGGCACATAGGCCACCACAATGGCCATGAAGAAGACCATGGCCCGCAGGAAGGTGTAGCCTATGCACATGGCCACCACAAAAAATGTGGCGCCAAAGAGGATGGCGAGGCCTGCGATGATGTCCACAAAATGTTCGATCTCGATAGCAATGGGCGTCTTCTCGTTTTCCACTCCTGAGGCCAGGGATGCAATGCGCCCAATGATGGTGCGGTCACCCGTGTTCACCACCAGGCCCTGCGCTGTGCCTGCAGTGGGCCAAGAGGGGCTCAGGGTGGGGTAGGCAGCAGTGGGGGTGGGCTTCACAGCGGGCACTGAGCGTGGGGCAGTGTGGAGACAACAGAGGCAGCAGGAATGGGGTAGTTATAGCAGGTGATAGAGTCAGTGTGCCCCGGAGAGGGGGCAGTCATGTGGGGTGGGAGGAACATGCCACAGAACACAGTAGAAGAGCCAGCGGGGCTGTAAGGGAAGCATGGAGGCCGTGTGGCTACTGAACGGTTGGGAAGGGGCTCCACAGACCCTCAAGACACATGGTAGAGAAGAAGGCGATGTTGCGGGTCTCCAGTGGGCTCTCGTGGGTACACTCTGGTGAGCGGGTCTGTGGCTCAGACTCTCCGGTGAGTGAGGAGTTGTCCACCTTGCAACCCTGGGCTGCCAGGATGCGGATGTCAGCTGGCACGCGGTCCCCACCTTTCATCTCCACCAGGTCACCCACCACCAGCTGATCTGCGTTGATCTGGAACTTGTCCCCATCTCGGATCACAGTGGCTTGCTGTGGGGCAGGGGCACCAGAATAGAACAGGCAGGGGTAGAGGTGAAGGTTGCTGAGTGTAAAAGGATGTGGGGAGGTGAACATGGGGACAGTTGAGGCCCTAGTGGAGATATGGAGGTCAGAGTTAAGGGCAGGGTGGGCCTGATGGAAGAGGATCCTGCCAGGATCCTGCCTGAGTGGGTCTGGAGCTTCTGGAATCTGAAGAGGCAGGGCCTTCGGGACCCACCTGGGGCACAAGGTTCTTAAAGCTGGCGATGATGTTGGTGCTCTTGAACTCCTGATAGTAGCCGAAGCAGCCAGTGACCACGACCACAGCAATAAGGGCGATGGCCAGGTAGAGCTGCAGGAGGAGTAAAGGGGCTGGGGTTACATGTTAGGCCTTAGACACTTCTTGCCCAAGACCACGCCCCATTCCCTGGCCCCTGGAATCCTTGGGGTCACCTCTGTGGTTTCCCACTACTAGGAAACCTCGGTACTGTTCCCTTGGTCTGAGACCCACCAGCAGGTTCTGCACGTCACGCTCACCTATGCTGTATTCCAGTCCCTCCTGCCCCGGGTCCTTGGGCTCCTGAATTCTGGGTCTTCCCATGGTCCCATCTCCTGTGGCTTGTGACCCGTGTCTGTGTTCCTTGGTCATATGTGTTCCCTTTTCCTGTGTCTCCCAAGTCTGTTATGGCCATGTCCATGTCCTATATCTCCTCATGTTCCTGTCTCTTCTACAATCGGGGTGCCACCCTCTGCATCTCCTACACCCAATAGTCCCTGTGTCCCCATGTCCCCATATCCGTGTGCTTGTGTATCACAGACCTTATGCTAAATTCTCAGTCCCCACATCTATGTACCTCTTAGTCCCCATTCCTTGTCACCTGTCCTATGACTTTTCAAGCCTCTGCCCAATGTCATAAATGTCCCCAAGTCCCCATGTCCTTTTTCTGACCCTGTTGTGTATCAAACATCCCTTTGTCCTGCATCTCCATTTCCTCTGTCTGCTTCTATGTCTGGTGTCTTATATCTCTCCATGTGCTTTGTCCTATGGCTCATGTGCCTTATGTCCCTGGGGTCTCATATGAAGTCCTAATGTCCCTGTGTCCTGTGGCCTTAGTTTGTCTTATATCTTCTGTTTCCCAAGTCCCATATTCTTACATATTGCATTCCTATGTCTTCACATTCCACCAAGATGGGTTCACCCAAGACTCATCCCCAACGTCCCTGTGACCTATGTTCCTGGGTGTGTCTCACATCCCAGTGTCTCCTCAGGGTCCACGACACAGAACGGCATCTCTATGCTCTGAATCCCCATCCTACGTTCCCTTTGTCCTGAATCCCAGGCTCAGTGTCCTCTGTCCTGAAGGTCCCTGATCCTGTGTCTGGCCTGCAGGGCCCACCACTCACGTTGTCATCAGTGGTGAGGTCACCCTCGCTGGCCTGGATGGCAAAGGCGATGAGGCAGATGGCAGCAGCCACCCACATGAGGCATTGCAGGCCTCCTGCCAGCTGCCGGGCAAACTTGACATACTCTGGTGTGCCCCGCGGTGGCCTCAGTGCGTTGGGCCCATCCCGCAGCAGCAGCTCAGCTGCCAGGCTCGCAGACAGGCCCTGGGGACAGAGGGGTGGACTGTGGTGGAGGTCAGGGCCTTCCTGTCACCATGCACCCTCTGCCTCCGTCTCCTTCCCCCTTCCCCTCTCCCCCATCTCTCTCTGTCTTGTCCCTCTTCCTCTTCCTCTCCCCCCTCCTTCCTCCCTCCCTCCTGTCTCTCTTCCTGTTCTCTCTCCCCACTCCTCTCTCCCTGTCTCTGCCCCTCCCTGTCTCTGTCTCTCTTTGAGATTAACCCCTAACGCTCTCCTGTCCTCTCTCCCCCTCTTGCCCTTGCGGTGCCTTCTCCTCCGCAGCCCCGGCTCACCTTGGTGGCACTGGTCTTGTACTTCTGTTCCAGCTCTGCCACTGACAGCTGATGATCGTTCTGGGAGGTGGGCGACAGGACACTGCTGTCTGGCTCTTGCCAGCGCCCACCCCTGCCCACTGCCTAGTTCCCAGCCCAGTCCCCAGCCCCGCAGCCGCCTGGCCCGATGCTCACAATCTCCATCTCCTTCTTCATATTCTCCAGTTTCTCTTTCCTCTTGCCTCCCCCACCGCCGGCCTTCTTCTTGCTCATCTTGGCGGCCATGTCCCCACCAGGGCCAGGCCCCAGCTCCACTGAGTAGAGCTCGTAATTCTCCTGGGAGATGAGGTGGGACAAGGGAGGCATTAGATGTCACTGGGACCCTGCCCCCACCCCAAGCCCCCAGCCCAGGACCCCACTCACTGCCTTCCCCATGGTGCCTAGAGCTCGGCCTCCCTTGGCCTCAACAGAGCCTGGGGCCAGACCAGCTCTGATATACCCAGGGAGGGTGGGGGTGGGGCAGAACTGGCTGATTACAGCTGATTACAGGGCTCCTTGGGATGACCTCCAGGCCTGGACAGTACCAGCATTTCCCAGTGGACTGCCCCAACCTGCCCAAATCTCAATGCAGCCTCACGCAGATCAGGAATCACCGGGAAAACCACAGCAATGACAATAAAGAGAACAAACATGCAGTGACGTGTGACAGGCACTGTGGGGCAAGCTTTCATGTGAGGACTTATTTAACCTTCCAACAACTCTAAGAGGGGGACACCCTGAAGCACAGAGGGGTCAAGCCACTTGCCCACAGTCCCCAAGAGAGGGCATGATAAAGTCAAGGCTCAGAACCAGATAGGTCAGGTGCAGAGTATCCTCTTTTTAGGCCTTGTCACCTGCAGGAAGGATGCCCATAATAGTCTCTATAATGGCTGTCACTTACTGAGGACTTATTATGGGCTGGCCCTGCCCTGTGTGGTTTACTCAAATGGTCTCCTTAGCTTCTCACAACAGCCCTGTAAAGTTCTGTTCTCGCATGAGCTCGTCGTACAGATGAGGAAACTGAGGCCTAGACAGGTAGGATTTTGTATAAGGTTGACATGCCTAAGGATTCCAGCTCACTTCTGACCCCAGAGCCTCTTACCAACACCAACAAGACACCAAACATCACACAAGTAGCCCCAAGAATGTGCTAGGTTCTGCACACGTGTGACCTCACAGGTTCTTGCAACAAACCCCTGCGAAGGGACTCTATCATTCCCATTGTGCAGAGGGGGAAACTGAGTCTTGAGGAGGTTCAAAGAGGGTCTCCAAGGCACTCTACACCACCAGCTATAGCAATCAGGGATCTTAACCATTCCCCTGTCTCCACCCCACCCTGCCAGAAGGAGGAACCAAGGTGAAAAATGGGGAGAGGATGTGTCCAAGCATCCTGACCTAAACTCGGAGTTTGGTGCCCAGTTCCAGGTACCAAAAAGTCCAAATCCCCCAGGTAGGGACCTCTGGGGGCAGCAGTGAGGGGCTGGGCTGGTAGAATGCTGGGGTCTCTGTATGGTCATGTTTGGCGCAGGGAGTGGGCATGTCCCTGGGGCAGGTGAGAGTGGAGCTGATTAGATAATTGCCTTGGCGATGTCCTTCTCATCTGGAGCAGGTCACCTGGGAAAGTCGAAGCTGTTGGGCAGCCTGAGCTCCTCCCCACACCCACCTCACTGCTCATGCCCAGCCTGCTATAGAAAACCCCAAGAGAGGAGTAGCATGGGGTGCAGTCCCCAACTGCCACTGCGGTGAGACCATGGGTGCCCTGAGCTTTATCTCTGAGCCATGTGTGTCAAATAGCTGGTGTCGCTCCTCTGCTTACAACCCTTAACGGCGTCCCTTCTTGCTCAGAGTCAAATCCACAATCATTGCTGTAAGATTTAACTTTTGTATAACTTTATATTATTTACTTGTTTGTTTGTTTGTTGTTGTATGGTGCCAGGATCAAACCCAGGGCCTCACACATGCTAAGCAGGAGCTCTACCACTGAGCCCCACCCCCAGCCCAATTCCTGCAAGATCTGACCCCACATCAGTTCTCGGCCTCAGTCTCCACGACAGTCACACTGGCACTAGCCTCTTTGCTGTGCCTTGTACAGACAGACCAAGGACGTTCCTGCTTCCGGACCTTGGCACTCGCAGCTCCATCTGCTGGGTACCCCCTTCCTGAGATATCTGCAAGGCTCTTTCCCACCTTCTTCAGGCCTCCATGCAAGTGTCACCTGGGCCAAGGGTCCACCCTGTAACACCTTCACCCCTTTCACCTTCCATCCCTTACCCTGACCTTATCCACACCCCCTGTTCTATTGTATTTTATTTTTACTTGCTTGGCATTCGCCTGGCCCACTAGAAAGAAGACTATGACTTGGTTGTATTGCTGTATACCCAGTCCCAGAACATTTTCCCCTCAGATATACAGTAGGTGCTCAATAAACATTGTTCAGAGCTGAACAGGATCAAGCTCACTGATGCCTAGGAATATCCGCTAGCCAATCTGCAGTGCTGGGAAGGTCCTCAGGAATTCTCAGTCTTTGGGAACTCCTCAGGTGCTCCATACTGTCTCTGGTCCCTCTATCTTTGGCCTACCAGCTGCTGTCCCCAAAATTCCCAGGACCTGGGGCAGCTGCACAGATCCTATCTGCATAAATCAGGGAATCTCACAAAGTTCTAATTGGTGAGACTGAGGAGCCATCACTAGGCACAGACAGCTTCTGCCAAACCCGGGCTGTCCCTCAGGATCTTTGCTTCATCTGTTTTCTCTTCTTTCTCACTTCTTATTTTTATTTTGTTGTGGTAAATTTCAATTTTTTACTTTATTTCAATCCACAAGTTACAAAGATAGTAAATAAACACATTCTGACCCTTCACCCAAATTTAATGATTTGCTATATTTGTGCCAGATAGATGGATGAATGGATAGATGGATAGATTTAAAGGTGGTTTTTTTTGGGGGGTGGGGGAGCTGAATAATTTGTGAGACAGAGACAGGATGTTTTTTCCATACATGTGTATGTGTCTCCTGTGAATAAGGACATTCTCTTACATAATCACACTCTAATGAACAAATTCAGGAAACTAACATTGATAAGACACTATTAACTAGATGAGAGAATTTGAGTTTTCCCATTAATGTTCTTTACCTAGCCCAGGATACAAGCCAGGATCACTGCTTGTATTTAATGATCATGTTCCCTTGGTCTCCTCTGCTCTGTGACATTCCTCAGGCTCCTTGCTTTCGTGACCTTGGCATTTTGGAACCCTGTTAGTTATTTTGTAGATTTTTCCTTCAGTTTGAGTTTGCTGATGGATTTTCCTGATGACATTCAGGTAGTTCACTTTGGGCAGGAACACACAAATGATCTATACCCTACTGAGAGCATCGTGTCAGGACGTGCCTCATCTTTGAGTCTTTAAACCGTCTAGAGCAAGGAAGACATCTGGATTCCTGGGCCTGAATCCACACAGCCACTGTCTGAGCCTGATTCCACAAGCCACTGCCCCAGCCCTCACAACCTCCCCCAGCACCCCGGCCTTCCCACACCCAACCACCTAATGGCAAGGCCTGGCTCAGTCTGACCCTGTACCAGCGCCATGGCCTTGTCAATTCTGTCTGCAGTTCCCAGCCATGAGAATGGTTAAATCTTCCCAGTGCTTCCCTGATTGCCTTCAGATGGGACTTAAGTTGTCTTTGGGGTGGGGTATTTTGCTCGTGCATTTTATTCTTCTAACCTGTGTCCAGGTAATACTGATCCCCATCTCAGGGAGGCGAGCACAGAGGCTCCGCCCCAGGTGGAATCTGGGAATGGTCCCGGTAACCTTGGCACCCTGATGGACTTTATCGTAGCCCAGGTGGACTGAGCACTGCCATTTCAGGCTGGTGGGCAACTCCAAGGGCAAAGTCTTGTCACAAGAATGTGGCAAGGGAGACATGATCCAAGTAGCTCAATAGTGCAAGATTTCTCTGAGCCTGGGGTGCAGAGAACAATTGGAGGCTTTTTTGAGAATAAGTAATGGTCAGAATTGAAAAAATAATTTTTTTTCTTTAGAAAGAAGGGTCAGAGGATGGACTATTAATCAGATGGGGATCATTAAGTGTTTTTTTTTTAAGGGGAATTTGAATAAGACTTTCCTGGAACCCCATCCATACACACTCTCCAGGACTCAGTGTCCTCCAGGGCCTGATGGGCTCAGACACCCCCCCCCCCTCCTGCTGTCCCTCCTTCTTCCCAGGAGCCATTTTTCCTTTCAGGCTTGAGGACTCAGCCTGCTCAGACCTTCTGTTTTTCAAACTGATCATTTCAGGATCACAGGCAGTTTCCTCTGCTAGAAGCCACCCTGCACCTCTTCCCCATGTTCAACCGCTGCTCATCTTTTGGGTCAGGCACAGAGGCTCCTTCCTCCAAGAAACCATCTTGGTCCAAGCACCAGGATGGGTCCAGCACTTCCCTGGCTTCCTCTCACAGCCTTGTCCTCTCTGTCTGACTTTCCTCCATCCTAGCCCTGACGGCCCTGTGCTGTCACAATCTGCTGCTCTTTCTTCTCCTCTCTGGGCCCCATGAGGATAGGATCCAGAATTCCACAGTCACCACTGTATGCATTTCCTGGCCTGGCCCCAGGGACTGTTTGCCAAGTAAAGGACCTCACTGTGACCGTGACTTTTGGTACCTGTTTGCATCTCCCTGATAAGATAGTGGACTCTGCAAAGTCCTTCACCTCCTGGGCAGGTCACCCTCCCTCTACCTCCAGACCCTAGGAAGGTTGAGCTAGGGACTGGGAAGGAAGGGACCTTGCTTCTCCCTCATCTTCAGGCCAGGCCCTGGGGAAAGCTATGGGTCCCAGTCTGACTGCGGGGGCAGCCAGGTCCTCTGCACCTCTCCCTTCTCCCTCCTTTGTCCAGATTGGAAAGTCAACTGTCCCCGGCCTGGGTGCCAAGTCCTTTACTCACTCAGGAAATTGCCAGGTTCCTTGTTCTGGGACCTTAAGGTCATATCCAGAATCCAATTCTCTCTCTCTCCCTTCTTCTCTGCTCCCACCTTGGCCCAGCCTCTCCCTCTGCCCACCCACCTCCACAATCTGCACCTCAAACTCAGTCAGAAGGAGCCTGGGAACCCCCAAGCCAGATCAGAGCCCTCTGGGCTCAGCCAGCTGCACCTCACTCCAGCTACAAGTGAAGTCCTCACCTGGCACGCAAAGCCCCAGTGAGCTGGCCCTGTGGCATCACCTCCCTGAGCTCAGCCCCGCCCACTGCCCCTGGTTCCTTTCATTCCAGCCACACAGTTCTCCCTGCTGTTCCTCAGAAGCCGCAGATATGCCCACACCTCACCCCTCTCCACTTAGGCCTGGATTTTTATTCCCTAGAATTGAGCTCCTTCTGACTTCCTTGCATCCACAGTTTTTTGTTGTCTTTAAACAACACGAATTCCTTAGTTTATCTTTTCCCCCTAGCTACTATTTAGAAAAAGACTACATCTAATTTGAACCTTGAACTCACTGAGCACAGTGGTGCACACCTATAGTACCAGCAGTTCTGGAGGCTAAGGCAGGAGGATTGTGAGCTCAAAGCCAGCCTCAGCAACTTAATGAGATGCTGTCTCAAAATAAAACATTAAAAAGGGCAAGGGATGTGGCTCAGTGGTTAAGCATCACTAGGTTCAATTCCTAGTAACCCTCACCAAAAAAAGAATATGGAATTCATTTTTTTTTCAAGAAAAATCAGAACCTGTGTTTTCTCTGTTTGATGCCCTAGATAATATCCCTTCATGCTCAAAATTCAACTTTTTTACTTTGCCCTTCAAGGCTCTGGGGATCTCTCTCCTCCTGCCTCTTTGTTAATATTCTTTGTTCCGCTCCTGTCACTGATTTTCTTTCTCTTCCCAGGTTCATTCCTTCCTTGGAGTCTCACTGTTCCTCTTTGAACTTATTCTTCTGTTTGGGACTCTCTCTTCTCCCAGATGATTTTTATTAGACCATTATAGTTACACAGAGTAGTTGGGTTCATTTTGACAAAATCACACATGCATGGAATTTGATTTCAGTCCCCATTCACCACCCCCCAGTTTCACTCCCCTCCTCTTTTCTCCTCTTCCCAGATTCTTCTATGGCTGCTTTTTTTTTCACTTCAGGTCACAGTCCAGCTATTAGGTCCCCAGTGACTCGGTCCTAAGTCTTTCTTCCAACTCTCCCAAGTTCATTCTTTCCTTTCATGACATTGACCACTACCTAGAACAGGGCTGCCCAGTATGGTAGCTACTAACCACATGTGGCAAATTCAATTGAATCATAATTAAATAAAATAAAAGATCAAGCTCTTCAGTTGCCACATTACAAGCATCAAGAGTCACATTTGGCTAGTAGCTACCATGTGGGACAAAGCAGATGAAATAACAACAGTCTTATTGCTGAAGAAAGTTCTGTAAGTGTTGGATCTAGAACTATCTTCCGACTTTCCATTTTACTCCTTTTTTTCTGTGTCTTCTCAATATAATGTGAGAGCTTTTGTTTTGTTTTGTTTTGCATTTCTGAGGATTGAACCCAGGACTGTATGCATGCTAGGCAAGTACTCTACCATTAAGCTTCACCCTTGTATCATAAGTTTCTTTCTATTGATTTATAATAGCTATACATAATACATAATATTCATTTTGACAGAGTTATAAATACATGGAGTATAATTTGCTCCAATTAAGTACCCAGTACTTACCCTTATTCTCACCCTCCCTCTCCCTGTTCCCTTTCCTCTATTCTACTGATCTATTTATTTACTTTTTTAAAAAAAAAATTGTGTTCTGTGGATATACGTAATGGTGAGATTCATTGTATTATATTCAAACATGTACATCGGAAAGTTAGGTCAGATTCCTTCCACTGTTTTCACCTCATCCCATCTCTCCTTCCTCCCCCTCAACCCCCTTCTTCTACTTCCCTGATCTTTCTTTTATTTTTATGGACTCCCCCACCTCCACTTATTTTCTCTTTCTCTCTCTTTCCCCTCCCCCAACTTTAAACTAGCTTCCACATATCACAGAAAACATTCAGCCTGTGACCTTCTGAGTCTGGCTTATTTCACTTAGCATCGTAGTCCCCAGTTCTATCCATTTCCCAGCAAGCGACATAATTGGGCATATCTACTGATTTATAAAATAATTTATCCATTAATCTACTGAATTCTGTTTGGAATGAGATGAAACCTCAATGTGGTTTTGATTTTCATTTCCCTAATTGCCAGAGGTGTTGAACATTTTTTCATGTAGCTGTTGGCCATTGTATTCCTTTTAAGAAGTATCTGTTTAGTACTTTTGCCTATTTTTGAATTGGGTTATTTGCTTTTATGGTGCTAAGATTTTTGAGTTTTTTATATGTTCTGGATGTTAATGCCCCAGGAGCAGAAGGCAAAGATGTTCACCTGTTCAGTAGGCTTTCTCTTCACACTCATTCCTTGGCTGTGAAGAAGCTTTTCAGTTTGATGGCATCCCACCTGTTGTTTTTAGTTTCATTTTTTGAGATTTAGGGGTTTTGTTAAGGGGTCCTGTGTGGTGAGCCATGTTTGTAGACCACTGCCGCCATTAGAAGATGGCGCCGGTCTCCGTTGTGGATCTTGGTAAACAACTCCTTATTTGGGAGAGTTGGCGCGCTGTCCCTCAGTACCCAATGAGAAAACCCCGCATGGCAGCTTTGGATTGGACTTGAGCAAGCTTTATTAGGCTGTGTGTGTGGGTGCGGGGAGAGAGCGCGCTTGAGAGAAGACTAGAATTAAGGCCTGAATAAACCGCTGAAAGAAGAATCCTGTGTCGTGTCTTCCTTGCTGGCGAGGGGGTCGCGACAATTGGTGGCCCGTATGGGGACCGAATACCTCTCAATCTCAGGATCCAGAACTTTCAGCGGTCAGGGTGGTGCACCGGTAAGTTCCCAGGTAAGTGGGAATCCGCAGAAAATTAGCGGGTCCCTCCTCTGTAAAAAGAGAGAGCGGGGATTTTTTTTTTTTTGGACTTTCGCTTTATTTCTTTGCTTTCGCTTTCTGCATTAACGCAATGGGCGCCTCTGCTTCTAGCCCTATTCTGTTGGCCCTGGATGGACTGCTACGATCTAAAGGTTTAAAAGTTAAACAGAGTACTTTGCAGATGTTCTTAAAACAAGTAGATCTAGCGGCCCTGTGGTTTGCTTACTCGGGCAGTCTCACGACCCCCAGCTGGGAAAAACTAGGTAAGGATTTAGATTTTGCACACGAACAAGGGACCCTCGAAGGTGGGGTGATTCCTTTATGGAAGTTAGTAAAAGGTTATTTATCTGACAGTAGATGCCAGGGTGCCCTAACCAAAGGACAGGAGGTTCTTGAACAATTGCATGAGGAGAGGTCCGAGGGAGCTGAAAGTATTAAGAGTGGGGGAAGTGATAGAGATGATAAACGTTCAAGCCAGCCAAAGACTAGACTTTATCCAGATTTGACTGAATTGAAAGCCTTTGAGGAAGACAGTAGTTCAGACAATGAGGAAGTATTGGAATTGCTATCACGGCAAGCTAGAGAGAAAAGGGGAAAAGGTGAAACTAAAGGGCAAGGTGATCCCCGTAAGGCTGTCTACACAGAACATAAGAACCCAAAGACAGATGTGGGATATGAGGAAGAGGGGGTGGATGCTTTGGAGATTCCTCCTGATCCTCCACCCTATCCTAACCCAGGACTCAATAGGACGTTTCATGCGCAAACTTGGAGAAAGGTTCATTCGGACATGGGTCTAGCATTCCCTGTGTTTCAAGATGCCAATCGGGGGCGATATCATGAACCCCTTGACTTTAAAATTGTCAAGACATTGGCTGAATCAGTCCGAACCTATGGTGTGGATGCTGCATTTACACTTACCCAGGTGGAGGGCCTTTCTCGCTTTTGTATGACTCCGTCTGATTGGGCGAGCCTGGTGCGCGCCTGTGTTTCTCCAGGAAAGTATCTGGATTGGAGAGCATTTATGTTAGAGGGGGCCACAGCCGATGTCTCTGCTCTGGCTCAATTGAGAGGAGTCCAGAGTTGGCTGTTTAATGTGTCTGGCTCTGTACAGGACACTGATAATGGTAGGAGGCTTAAAAACATTTCATACAATTCTCAGGTGTCCAATGCTACACTGCCCCCTGCAGCAGTCTGTCTTCATTCTCCGTTTCTGTTCCTTTTGATCAATGATACCAATACTACAGGATCGGATATGATTGACTGTTCTAATTGTACATGTGTCTTGTCTGAGTGTTGGAATGGATCCTGGAGCACGGCAATTGTTATGAAGGTCCCGACTTTCGTCCCGATTCCGGTTACTGTGGATCCGGACTCCTTCCCTATTGTTGAGGTGCTCAGGAGCCGTAGGGATTTTGGAATCACGGCAGCTATTGTGACAGCGGTTGCAGTGTCTGCTGCTGCAGCGGTCACTGCTGGAGTGGCCATGGCTAGTCAAGTGCAGACTGCGGCCACGGTTAATCAGGTCATCCAACAAACTTCCAGCATTTTAGAGTCTCAAAGTAAAATCAATCAACATATTTTATCAGGAATTTTGGCCGTTAATCAAAGGGTGGATCTCCTCCAAGCTCAGATTGAGGAATTGTCAGACCTAGTACATTTGGGTTGTGTTGATCATCGTGCACATCTATGTATAACATCTCTCAGATTTAATGATTCCAGAAATACCTCTCAAATCATCAGACAGTACCTGGCCGGAAACTGGTCCATGGAAGCAGAGAAGTTGATCCAGACCCAACTGACACAAATTGCCATGTTGAACAACACTCGTGTGGACCCTGTGACATTGGGCCAATTTACGAATTGGCTGTCTTCTGCTTTTTCTTTCTTTAAGGAATGGGTGGGAGTAGGCATTTTTGGAGCGATGTGTTGTTTTGGGGTTGTCCTTTGTCTGTGGCTTTTCTGTCGCCTAAGAGCTTGTCATAGCCAAGAAAAGGCTATGATCGTCCAGGCTTTTGCAGCCCTAGAGAATGGTATCTCTCCACAAATTTGGCTTGCGCAACTTAAGCAATAATTTCCTGGGTTTTGGCCATTGCACCCCAAGTTATCTTTGACATTGCACTGGGATTGGCATGCCCTCCTCTTCCTGCCTTCCCAGTTATGGAAGGCCCATGCACTCTGCAGGCCTTGTTGCCATTGCACGCAGGCGGGCTTCCATGCTGGTGCTGCACTTTATGCTTTGGACCCTTCGTTTTCTCAGGGGCTGAGAGATGGTGTTGCCACTTCCAACCTCATAGTCACTGACCGGCTACTTGTAAAATCCCCCTTCCTTTTCGCCATCATCACGATGCAGGATGCGAGGCAAGGCACTGCATTTGAGTGATCCGGTCTCCGGACCTCAAGGGAAGCATGTCCTATTGCATACGGGTTTGGCGTCCACGCCCCGTCCCACGAAAAAAGGCGTCGGCTGATATGGTGTCAGATCTAGGGAAGGCGCCTCCTTGGGACTGAGCCATACATTGCAGCCATGTTTGCACAGTGGGATAGGACCTCTACTTTCGCCTGCATTGTTTTTTAAGAAATAAGGGGGAACTGTGGTGAGCCGTGTTTGTAGACCGCTGCCGCCATTAGAAGATGGCGCCGGTCTCCGTTGTGGATCTTGGTAAACAACTCCTTATTTGGGAGAGTTGGCGCGCTGTCCCTCAGTACCCAATGAGAAAACCCCGCGTGGCAGCTTTGGATTGGACTTGAGCAAGCTTTATTAGGCTGTGTGTGTGGGTGCAGGGAGAGCGCGTGCTTGAGAGAAGACTAGAATTAAGGCCTGAATAAACCACTGAAAGAAGAATCCTGTGTCGTGTCTTCCTTGCTGGCGAGGGGGTCGCGACAGTCCTGTGTCAGAATGATGGAATGTTAGGCCTACATTTTCTTCAAGTAGTTACAGAGTCTCTATTTCCTAGGTCTTTAATGCACTTTGACTTTTGTGCAGGGTGAGAGGTAGGGGTTCACCTTCATTCTTTTCCATTTGGATATCCAGTTTTCACAGCATCACTTGTTTAAAAGACTATCCTTTCTCCAATGTATGTTTTTGGCACCTTTGTGTGGTATCATGTTGGGGATGCAAAACAAGTCAAGATGGTGCCTGGCAGCTTGCCAGGAGGAGTGATTTGTGAAGCAACGCCATAGAGCCATTAAGATGGTGAGGTTTCCTTATTGGCCGACTGCTGTATCTAGATGATGTTAACTGAGTCAAGCTGTGTGTAATCAGTTGGGTATATATACCTCTGCTGTCCCACAATAAAGCGGCTCCTGCTATCTCGGGTGCCTGCTACTTTGAGTTCTCGCTCAGTTCCTGCTGAGTTCACTCGCAATAAAGTAGTTCCCGCTTCAACCTTCAAGTTGCTTGTCACCTCTCGGTTATTTAGCCCAGCTGGACTACGGCAGTATCAGATAACTATTTATGTGGATTTGCTCAGTGTCTTCTATTCTATTCCATTGGAATTCTATTCATGGATCTGACTATAATGTAAGTTTTAAGGAGACAAATACCTCACCTGTCTGACTCAGCACTTAACCACTGAGACTTAAAACAGTGCCTGGCACAGTTACCCAATAAGTGTGAATTGAATATGTGGGTGAACCCTGTGGTTCTTGGCAAAGTGGAACTACAGGGCTGCGTGAACTTGTGTGCGCAAACCTAGAGCAAATTAGTGGGAAAGCAGAAACCTCCTCATAAACTTTATTGCTCTTAAAAATGCTGAACAGATTTCCTTCAGCACAGGTAGCATCCAAGGTCAAAGGATCCAGGAGGAGCAGTCCCTACACCTCACTGATGGAAAGCAGACTTTCAGGATGATCTCATACTTTACGTTTCATAACTTCAATTGTAGTAGTGCAAATCAACAAAGTGGTGCCCATCACAATGCTTGAGATGCCGAAGCCCAAGGCCAGTCTGGAATTTCTCTTTGCTTTTCTGTGATTCCCAAGGTGGTTGGCATCCCGGGTCTGTAGGGGTGAAGGCAAGCTGGTGGGAGTGTTTCCAAGAGGAAAAGAGATGAGGGAATGGCATTCCTGGGTATAGGGCGCACGTTCAAGATCAGGAATGGTGGTGTGAGGGAGATAAGGGCGGGGTTTAGTCCCCCAGTGGGGAAAACAAGTTTTTAGTCAAGGGGACAGGAGGAGAGAGTGGATTTGGGAAGGAGTTGGAGCAGCTTGGGAGCATCCTGGGGATCAGTAAGGGCACCCACATGGTGAAGAGGGAAGGACAAGTCCCTAGGAACATGGTGAGTGAAGAAAGAGGTGAACGAGGATGTCGGTATGGGGACAAAGAAATTTGACGGGCGCTGGGTAGTGCCCACCTTAATGGAGAAAAACAGGGCTGGGACTGCCAGCAAGA
Organism: Marmota monax; assembly: GCF_021218885.2. NCBI lineage: Eukaryota > Metazoa > Chordata > Mammalia > Rodentia > Sciuridae > Marmota > Marmota monax. The sequence continues at coordinate 862,028 of NW_026692786.1, read as the reverse complement.
TGAAGAAAAAGAAGGATATGATAGAGAGACACAAATAATCGTTTTGTGGGGGAGGCACAGATGACATGACAGATGGCTGGGATGGCCGGGATGGCTCTATCTGCCTGGTCTTCTTCGAGATAATCTGGGCTTCAGGGTCCCCGGGTCTAGTTACAGTGGCCATGGACCCGGTCTGAGGAGATGTTGGATGAGTGGAATCTGCAGACAGGGGTAATGGAGTCAGGAGAGGAGTCACCCGAGTTTCCCAAGAAATGAAGACCTGCCAAATCAGCCCCTGAGGCTAGTAAGGTACTAAAAATAAACAGTGTCCCAAGCCAAGAAGGCAGGGTCCCAAGCCAAAGCCAACCACACCTCCGAGTTCCCATAAAACAGTCTTGCGAGCCCCACAGCCTTCCTCTAGCCTCTCCTAACCAGTGCCTGCCTCACCCCATAACCCCCTGCCCTCCCTCTAACTGCTGCACTTTGCCACCCGAGACGGACACACACTCAAATTCTCCTGCTCCACTGATAACCCATCACCAACCTATCCAATGACCCTAGGACTTCCCTGGCTCCTCAGTTCAGGAGGCTCCTTGGAGAGTGGAGTCCCAGGGTGTGGCCTCACTACTGACCTCTACTTCATTGTGATTGGCTACTCTGTGATGGGCGTGCCTCTGGTGCTTAAATATGGCTTCTGATTGGTTCAATGTACAGAAGGGGCATTTCCCAGTCTAACGTCTTTCTTGATGCCCCAGTGATTGATTCCGTGAATAAGGGAACTGGGTGACAGTGAATTGCCCTTCTTGTTGCCATTGTCCCCAGTTTAAACAGATGATTGGTTCAATATGTAGTGTGTGGGTCTCGCTTCCAGACTACTAAGTGTAGTGGGCAGATGTATTGCTCTCTTCTTTGGAGTTTATTGTATTTTTGATGTGGGATGTACTCGGAGGGCCACGTGGTCTGGCAAACAGGACCTTGATTCTGCTGAATTCATAACCCAGAAAGAAAGAGAAAAAGCACTCATATATATAAAAAAATGAAAATATTTGATTGTGAACTAAGTGTAATGAAGGGACATGAGGAGGGCTGTGGAGGACTCCAGAGTACTACAAGTGGCTGGGAGTGGGGTAGGATGTGCAAGAAAGGCCTCAGAGAGAGGAACATTTGAGTTGAGACTGGAAGTACAAGAGGAGCCCTCCCACAGGAGATCCTGGGAGAGGGTTCTAGGCCTGGGGAATAGCGAGGGCAAAGGTCGAGGTGGGATACAGGAGGTTGGTGAGAACAGGAACAGAAACCGAGGCGTTGTAGCTGGATGTCGCAGTGGTACTGCGCCGGCACACCCCGCACACAAAGACACACACCACCTACGAACCAGCAAGTCTTCCTTAGATTTTTTCATTTGGAATGATTTCAATATTTCCTTTTCATTAACCCCTGTGTGGGACTGAAGGAGACCCAGCACAAGTGAGCAAAGTGTCCATGTTCATCTCCTTGAAGAATTAGATTAAATGGCTGAAGATTCTCTCTGCTGGTGGTTCCGGGCTAAAAAAGTTTTGTGGTAGAGTGTTTCCTTGGTTTTGTCAGATCAACAAGCAAAAAAAAAAAAAAAGGTGGAAATACGTAAGATGATGAGGGAAGCAACCACAATTTGAGACATAGTCAACCAAGTGGCCCATACTGAAAATCTCCCAACTGTGCCCATTTGTTTGTTTTTTTATTATTTTTAAAGATGTTGATGGACCTTTGTTTGATTCATTTATTTTTATGTGGTGCTGAGAATCAAACCCAGTGCCTCACTATGCTAGGATAGCGCTCTGCCACCGAGCCACAACCACAGCCCCCCATTTGTTCTTCCTGATAACATTCCTGGCCTATGGAGATGGAAGGGAAGTGTGTCTGTGTCCATATGGCATTGGCTCTGGGAGACTACTGGTGGTGAGAAAGAGCCATGGCTAAGACCTACAACATTCCAGCTCTGATCCGTAAAAATCTGTGGATGGAAGAGATGCAGAGGTAAGACATTGGTAAGGCACTGAGGAATGACCAGACTTGATAGAGAAAGCCATGAGCTAGGATCCCCAGGGGAAGAATCCTCATCAACAGTGGTTTTCTAAGTATGGTCTTTGGACCAGGAATCTGTTAGAGATATGAATTCTTGGGCCCTACCCCAGACCCTACCCCAGACCTACTGAATATGAAATTCTGGTGGTGATGCCCATCCATCACAGCCCTTCACATATCCTGGTACAAACTGAAATTTGAAAACAACTGGACTAGAGGAATGAACGAGAGAGGATGGAAGGACCAAGGCCCCTCTAAGAGCTTCACGCTGACCACTGGGCTTGGTCTTGGTGTTCGTAGATGTTCACTGAATGAATCAATGAGCCCTGGGGGAACTCACACGTGGAAAATAAAAGATCACTCAGAAGGCAGAAATCTCCTTCTATGATTATTGTTCTCTGAAATCCAGTAGAGAGGAGTCTGTCTCAGGGGCAGAGTCAGAGCATGATCATCTGCAGTCCCAAGGGCCTTAGGGGAACAAGGAGGTCCCACCACCCCTAACACTCTGAGGGAGAGGAGGCCAGGTCGTTGTTAGGGTCTTCAGAAGTGTGGAGGCATGTGTCACCAGGTAACATGGATAGAGAAAGTGAAGAACATAAACAGCAATCCCAGGATGACACTTACGATGCCCGTGGCCAAGGTCAGGTTGAAATCCCTTTCTCCATCAGCATCCTAGGCCTGCAGGATGGGGAGGCAAGTTAGTAGGAGTATCCTCAGGAAGGAATACAGATGAAGGAGTTGAGCCAGGGCAGAGAGGGGTCCTTGGTTGGGGTTGAGCTGAAGGGAAGGCATAAGGAGCTTCCCTGGGGAGAAACCTAAGGTCAGGGTAGGGATAAGGATTGGAGCAGGACCCAGGGAAAAGGAGGAACAAGGAGGGAGGAGAAGTGCCTCTGGGAGATAGAGACAAAGGGCACAGTGATGTAAAAATGGAGTTCCAAGGAAGAAAAATGATGGTGAATTGTGGGAGATGCTGGGGAGGTCCCTGGAGGGAAGGGGAAAAAATGGGGAGGTGCCCCTCTGAGAAACTGGTAGGGTGATGGATGGAGGGCCAAGGGGGATCTCGGGGAGAAGGCTGGGGCCCTGGAAAGGAAAGGCAGAAGGAGAAAGGGAATGGGTTAGAGGATAAAGGGGAATCCCTGGGGTGGACAACAAGTAGAGGATCCATTTTTGGAAAGGGAGGTGAGTGCAGGGACAAGGCTTCACCATGTCAGAGAAGCCATAGCTGGGATCCCAAGGGAGAACTGGGGAGGGATATGACAGACAGAGGCAGGAGGCCTTCTATGGGAGTGTCCATTGGGAGCTGCACAGACGACATCTGAGGCTAAGAGGCCTACAGAGGCCAGGGAGCTGCAGTTAGACACTTCAGACGGGCAGTGGACAGACCAGCAAAGAGAAGGTCTCCAGCAGCCTGTGGGGAGGGGGACAGCTGAGGCCCTGAGGAATGGGGATGGCCTTACTTAAAGTCCACTCTACTTTTTTTTTTTTGGAGGGGGGGTAGGTAGGGCAGGTGCCAGGGATTGAACTCAGGGGCACTTGACCACTGAGCCACATCCCCAGCCCTATTTTGTATTTTATTTAGAGACAGGGTCTCACTGTGTTGCATAGAGTCTCACCTTTGCTGAGGCTGGCTTTGAACTCACGATCCTCCTCTCTCAGCCTCCTGAGCTGCTGGGATTACAGGCTTGAGCCACCCACCAGCTTTCCACTCTGCTGTTGATGGGGCATTCCCATCAGCATTATAAATGGTTCCTCATATATATGGGGGAGGAGTTCCAAAATTTTTCTTTCAGTACATGCTTCTGATTGGTTCAAAGAATGTAGAGGGTGTTTCCTGGGCTCTCCCCACCTTCTGATTGACTTGGGGGGTAAAGGAGGTAAATATTCAGATATTTGCTTTTCCTTTCTCAAATTGAACTCAAGATTATCCTCATGAATACAAACTGGGTGGGCCTCTGAAACTGGCTGCTAGTTCCCAATGTGACCTCCAGATGGGCTCCATAATTGTCAACAGTGGAATTTACTTATTCATCCCATTTATCCTTATTTTGCACCTATTTTGTGCCTGGTTTTGTGCTGCACTCTGGGAACCAAGAGGTGACCAAGAACAAAGTCATGGATTTTATGGAGTTCACAATTCATGGAGAAGACAGAAAATAAAACATCCATATGAATAAATATGTGGCATAATTTTTCAGATGATATCAAGTTCTCTGGAAGGAAAGAAATCACGTGATGTGGTACAGAGCAATGTAGGAAGACAACTGGACATTGGCAGAGAGGAGGGATGAGGGGGCATCCGAGCTGAGCCCTGAAGGCTGAGAAGGATCCAACCATGAAAAGATTTAGTGGAAATGGTTCTACGCAGGGAAAGAGCAAGTTCCAAGGTCCTACAATGAGATGGAGGTTGGTGTGGTTGAAACAGACAGGAACAGGGGCAAATGGGGCCAGCACGTGGTAAAGGAGGAACAAGAGGTAGGAGAGGGGAAGAGGAGATGGCCTGGTCCACATCCCTGAGTGAAGACTTGGGACTGATTCTTGTGGGAGCATTTTGAAGGATTTAATCCAGGAGGTCTGTGATATGACGTAGGCATCAGGTGTGCTCTGAGCTGAGGCATGACCAAGGGAGAGTGGAGAGTCATAGGTTCCGACTTTTTTTGTGGGTCTGACCTAGGACTGACTACCAAGCTCCTCCCTCAGGGATTCCTGGTTGGCTCCAGTGCCAGCAGCCCTCCCAGTTTGATTATTCTGACTGGCTCCCATCCCTTTCCTCGAATGCCATCTTCTAATTGGCACATTATGGTCTCCTGGAGCTATCTATCCACATTACCTATGGGACTGGTTGTTTTCCTAGGAGGTAGGACTTCAGTGTGTCCTTCCTTAAAGTATATCAGAACCCCGGCTGATTCTTTCAGGGTAGACTCAAGATTGGGTGATGCTATAGAAGTAGGGGAGGGGGCAGTTCAGGTGGAAAAACAATGAAAAAGTGAGTCACCAACAGTGGGGCCAAGACACCTGGAGAGTTCAAAAGAGAATATCTTCAAGTAAGAAGGCCTGATCAGCAGTGCCTGTTGGATTGGATTTTTTTTCATGGTGACATTAGGAGGACTTTCATGGCCTTGTTCTGGACAGTCACAGGACAGCAGTGTGATGACACCAGATTCCAGGGGCTTAGGGGATAGATACCTCTTTCAACAGGCTAGCTGAAAAAGGGACAAAAGAAGCTGTGGTTTGGATGTTGAGAATGTCCCCAAAGGGGTTATGTGCTAGAAGCTTGGTTCCCAGTGGGGCAGTGTGGAGACAATCTAGGAAGGAAGTGGGGGTATCACTTTTGGAAAGGATTAATATAGTTCTCACGGGAACCTGGTTAGAGAAAATTGTAATGAACAGAGAAGACCTGAACCCTAAAATTTCTCTTGCTTCCCATCTTTCCATATGATCTCCTCCATGATATCATCTGCCATGAGACCCTCATCAGTAGTGAGTTTCCAGAGTGAAATGGAAGTTCATTCTGGATTTCAACCTCTAAAACTTGGAGATAAATAAGACTCTTTCCTTTATAAAAGACCCAGCCTTAGGTATTTTGTTATAGCATCAAAAAAAGGACTAAGTCACCTCCCCTAGAGAAGATGGGTCACAGACCCAAAGCAAATCAGGAACTGGGAAGCTCTGTTACCCTCACAGAATTTCAACTGTATGGAATGCACTCACATTCCAATTTATACACAAGTTTGTTTTGTTTTGCTGCAAAGAATTTGAAATAATTTTTGAAATGTTCAACATCTCTAGCAATTAGAGAAATGCAAATCAAAACTACTCTAAGTTTTCATCTCACTGTAGTCAGAATGGCAGCTATCAAGAATACAAACAACAATAAGTGTTGGTGAGGATGTGGGGGAAAAGGCACACTCAAAGATTGCCGGTGGGAATGCAAATTGGTGCAACCAATTTGGAAAGCAGTATGGAGATTGCTTAGAAAATGTGTAATGGAACCACCAGTTGACCCAGTTATCCCACTCCTCAGTTTATACCCAAAGGACTTAAAAACAACATACTACAGTGACACAGCCACATTAATGTTTATAGAAGCACAATTCACAATAGCTAAACTGTGAAACCAACCCAGATGCCCTTCAATAGATGAATGGATAAAGAAACTGTGGTATATATACACAATGAAATATTACTCAGCAATAAAAGAGAATAAAATTATGGTATTTGCAGGTAAATGGATGAAGTTGGAGGATATCATGCTAAGTGAAGTAAGCCAATCCCAAATAAACCAAAGGCTGAATGTTTTCTCTGATAAGTGGATGCTAATCCATAATGGGGGAGGGGGATAACTAGAGGAACTTTGGAATGGATAAAGGGGAGGGAATGGAGGGGAGGGGGATAAGGATAGGAAAGATGGTGAAATGAGATGGACATCATTACCCTAGGTACATGTACTATTTATTGCACAAATAGTGTACTTCGTATACAACCAGAGAAGTGAAAAATCTGCTCCATTTGTGTACAATGTATCAAAGAGCATTCTGCTGTCATGTATAATTGATTAGAACAAATTTTAAAAAAAGAAAACCAAAAAAGAATTTGAAATGTTTAATAACTTTGAATTTGAATGTTTTTTTTCTATAATTAACACCCAACTGACTGAAAGGCATGTGAAATTTTTGTAGCATGAGAAAATCTGACCTCCAAAGGGTTTGCAAGAACTTTTTTTTTCTTTTTTAACATTTGTAAGAACCAAATTTAACAATTCAAAAAATGAACATTTTTGTTGAAATATGTTCATATTGCTTCTGACTTTCTAGTGCTTTGAAGATGATAACTTGTTTTCAGGGAGAAAACATTGTCCTAGTTCTGGCAGAGTTCCCAGACTAAGCACTGCATCCAGAAGAGAAAGAAAGGTTTGAACTACTGTGTTGTGTTTTTCCAATGCCTGGTGATTTGCCAGCGCTCCAGGATTTTAGAACAGATGAAGATGAGATCGTTAACAAAAATAAAAGGAGACTTCTCCAAAATGTGGGAATATAGTAGGAAAACGAAAACCCAGAGCTACAATGTATCTTCAATTTCTGTTGATTTTACTTTGGAACCATTTAAGTATTTTAGTAGTTATTTTTTAAGCTGGAAATTAAAAGGGAATTCCTAAAACTGAAAATAAATAAGTGGTCCTAACTGGGTATCTATTGTTAGCATAACCAGACAGAAAAGGATTATTTCAAGAGACATTAAACACTATAATTTAACCATACATCCCCCTAATAGATAAGTTGTAAAAGGAAAAGGAACAGCAAGAAAAATCTTTAAAGTTTTCAGGAAACGTAATTTCCTGAAATTACGTGGTGACAAGACCAATGTAGCTTTGGTATTGTTATTCTGAGACTGCTGGAATAAATTTGGATAAAATAAATAATTAGAAGATATTCTAATTCTATCATTCCTGGTGTCATTGTAAACTTAGATATTAGGCATGAGAACAGCTGAAAGGAAACCAAACAAATTCTAGAATTGAGAAATCCAGTAAATGATAATAAGAATCTAATAGATGGGATTAATAGGAAATTAGAGATAAAGAGAAATAGTAAATGAAAGATGGATCAGAAAAAATAAAACAGACTTCAGAATAGAAGTGTGAAAAAGGAATACAGAAGAAGTTCTGTCACATGTGTGACTAGACTCCAAACAAAAGAGAAAAGAATGGTGTAGAGGAAGCATTTGGAAAAATAGTGCCAAAGAATTTTCCAGAACAGATGACTGAGATTAATCCATGAACTAATTTAAGAAGCCCAGTGAAGCTCAAATAGGATCCATACAATTTACTCTAAATATATTTTAGAGGCCGTATGTAGCTCAGGGGTAGAAGGCTGGCCCACCTGTGCAAGGCCCAGGTTTGATCTTTGGCACTGCCAATAAATACACAGGAAATTTCTAAAAACAAACAAAAAGAGAGAGAGAGAAATATTTAAAAGAAGCCCCTTCAATAGAGTGACAAGTCGACTGATGGCTGACTTCTAAACAGCAACAAAATGAAGCTCAAAAGAGGGCAAAATGATTATATTCAATGTCTGGAAAAAAAATCAAATTAACTGCCAATCTAAAGTTACATGCCCAGCAAAAATCCTCAGGAAGGAAGGGAAGGGCCCACCACCCACCTAACTGAAGGAGGGCACCATGGAGGCCTGTGAACATGTCCATGAGGGACCCTGGAAGCTGAAGCTGAAAGGTGTCTCAGAGCTTGCCATGACCAAGCAGAAGGGAGAAAAGGACAAAGAAAAGATGAAACTCCCGAAAGCAATGGGAACCAACAAAACAAGGACAAGACGCAGCACTGCCTGGGTTGGCCGACCCTAGGCAGGAGGGAAGCAGGAGGTTCTCCCTGATATGTGGATGCTGACCCATAACAAGGGAGGGAGGGGGAGAAGAGCAGTTCACTGGATTAGACAAAGGGAACAAGGAAAGGGGTGGGAATAGGAAGTCAGCAGAATGAATCAGATACGAGGCTCCTACACTCCTCATGAATACGTGACCAGGGTAACTCCACATCATGTTCAACCGTAAGAATGAGATCAAAATTGCAACGGGTTGCACCCCATGTATGTACAGTATGTCAAAATACATCCTACTGTCATGTGTAACTAAAATCAAACAAACAAAAAAGGAATAAAGCAACTCCAAACCTGGTGGGTAAAAAAAGAAGAAGAAATGGGATATTGAGTTTCCCCAACACCTTAAAAAAAAAAGAGAAAAGTAGCAAATAAAAAGAATCCTGAGGAGAGCTTTCAAAACCCACAAGCAGAGAGTGGAGGACTTTGACAGGCACCTGGATACGCTCTCAGAGCACTATGACGGTCCCAAAGTAGCTGGACCAAGAAGCCTCCTGACTGTGGCTTTAGAGCAGCATCAAGATGAAGCAGAAGGGTCAGCTGCAGCTGTGTTGGATCCCTTTGATATTTTCTGACAACACTCTATTGCACATGCCCATGCATCTTCTGCTGAAATGGTGCTTTTCAAAGCTGTGTCCCCCTCATTCTGGAACTTGATTATTAAGACTCTTCTTTTACTAAATTTTGATTTTTCAGTACATAGAACATAACCCTTTTTTAGTTTGAACTGGAAAATTCTGGATTTACTCAGAGGCTAACATCATTTCTGGGAGTGCTGTGGAAGAAGGCTTTTACCCCAAATTGCCTGTAACAATCTCAGGCCAGTCTGTTATCCTCACCTGGATGAGATGGACTCTAGAGCTTAAGAAGCTAATATCCCCCACTTAGACCCCCACCAGACCCTGGGAGTTCTGCCCTACCAAGTTCTCTCTGGCTTGGGTTTTGCTGGTTTATCCAGTTTTTCTTTAGCATTACTATAACAAAATACCTGAGACTGAGTAACTTATAAATAATAGAAATTTATTTCTCATGGTTCTGGAGAGTGGAAAGATCAAGGTCAAGGCACCAGCAGGTTCAATGTTTGATGAGAAACTGTCTTTGCAGGGTTTGACTATATCAAATATGAAAAAGTTGGTGATGCTGTCAGAATTATACAGACGGTCAGTCAGAAGGAGGCATCCTTGTTCTTTTATGCTTAAAGACACTGGCCAAATCCTTTACTTTCTGGAAATCAAAACCCAACTGTCCAAGCCAAGAAAGTTACTACACAGAGAAAGAAGGTCAAAAGGTGGGGGTAGGGAGTAAAACAGAAAGTAGGAGAAGCCAAAGTTCAGGAAGCAAGAAATGCAGAGTTGAAAGTATTCATCCGATCCCTCCTGTAGCTATAGCCATCATAATTTCCCCTTGATAATCTTGTCTATGATGAAGACTGGGCACTGTCTCTACTGCTCAGTTCCTGACATCCAGCATATCCATACCCACCCCTGTATCTACTTCTACCCAGAATTGAGCATTTGAGGTGGAAGATATCTTGGCTCTGTAACCTTCGTAAAGACTGAAATTAATTCCTTCAATTCACTCTAGGAAGCCATTTCTTCTAACTCTACTCCCAATAGTTAAGGAAAGACAACTGAGAAGCAGTGACATAGCAAGGAGTCACTCTTGACAAATGCTACACCTGAGTTTGCCTGCTGTGACACTGCACATATATGGAATTTCCACATTGTTTTACGTAAACAAAGCAGCCCTTCAGCCAAGGAACACACCAGTCATGAAATTCACCTGAAAAGTGATACATGAGCCCAGATAATTTACCATCCCCAAGCCACCCCAAATAAGGGACTCTAGTCAAGAGATGCCACACACAAGCTTTTATTACAAGGTTGTCACCACCCAAGGGAACTGCCAGAAACCTATCCACATTCAATCTTGACTTCTGTCCTCTCCCACCACAGGCCCCATATTTTTTATTCTGGAATACGCACTTAGCCCCTGAAATATTCTGAATCAATTCATTCCACGAAGCATGTCCTGACTTCTGGATATGTGTATTGCCACTTGTTATTACTGTTTCTAGGTCCTTGACTGGGCTTAAATACAAACTGTGACAACACTTTATAAACCATACTGGGGTCTACATTTGTGAACTTCACCATGGGCACCTGCCACCCACTTCCAACTCCCTGCAAACTGGCACCTCATACTCTCCACTCCCTAACTCCACCAGCTAAAACCCAGTGGTACTATATGAGCATCCACCCCTGGTTGACCTGAATAATTAATTACTGTGGTGTTTGAAAATTGCAGTTAATTTTCTACTGATACACATCCCATGAACTCAGGTATTAACTCACAATTTTGAATGGCCTTTTCTCTGCTCAGGACCTCACAAGGCTAAAATTAAGGTGTCAGCTAGGCTGGTTCTCACATGAAGCTCAGAGTTCTGTTTCAAATGCAGATGGGTATCGCAGAATTCAGATCCTTACTGTTGTTGGACTCGAGGACCTGTTCCCTAGCTGACTGGGAAACTGCCCTCAGCTAAAGGCTGCCTGCATTCCTTTCCACAGGGGTGCTACTCCCCACACCGGGGATGTTTATATCAGGGAGGGAATTCCGAGGCCATCTCTGAAGTCTACCTACCACAGTGCGGATTTCCTATTCTGTCATCCCATGTATATTTATTAGGTGGTCCTCTTAAGAAAGGCCTTCTCATTTTTCATCTTCTCTGTTCTTTCTTCCTGTCAGTTTGGACAAAACAGTACAAAGTATTTTATTTTAATTCAATGCTTCATCATCCATTACTGACATCATTCACTTTCCCTCCTGTTTCTTCCTGGACTCATTTACTCTGCTCTCTCCCGCAGCTCTCAGGAGGCCTTCCTGGTCCTGCCTACTTGCTCCATCTGCAGACGCAGGGGATGCAGGAGGGAGGAAGAGCCACGAGGCAAACTTCCAACCAATCCCTACCCGAGTGGGCGGGGCCAATGCCTGAAAGGGGTAGAGCTTCCTGCGGAGGCCTCCGGAGTCCCAGTGAGACCACGCCTCCTCATGAGGACAGCCAATCAGGATCTGAGGCGCTGCTTTCTCCATTGTGAAGAACTAGCCTTTGACGGGTCTGGGTCCTGGGAGTCCCAGTAAAGCAAGAGGAGTTGGCGTGGGTCGAGGTCTGTTCCCAAGAAATTCAGCGTCTGCCTTTACCTGAGCGGAAAGATCATGGTCCCCAAACCTAAGCCCCCACCACCACGAGCCGAAAATGCTAAACCACAGTCGCCGGAAGAACTGGCATTTTATGCTCCGAACCACCTATGTTTGGTCGTTTTGGGTATATTGCTTTGCCCTCCCTTGGGAATTCTAGCTTTCAAGGAGAGAAAAAAGGTAAAATAAAGACATGGCCATCCTATCCTCTTCCTGACCCCTACATCTGCTCCAGTCCTGAGACCTGAGAGGTGGTTTTCCTTCAATGGTGGGAGCGCTTCAACCCTTATACCAAAGGTTTCTGAGCTCAGAGTTTCTTGGTTCAGAAACTGACCACTATGCTGTCGCCCTTACAGATCATGCTGGCTAACCGCAACAGCGAATGGGAACAGGCTTACAAAAGCTCACGCAAAACTGGTTGGCTATCTGTGTTCTCCATACTCGGTGGTTTGGCCATCATTTATCTACTTTTTCTATATATATGAGGACCAGGAGCAGCATCCCCCGACGTCTACTCCCCAACAGACCAACCCACAAAGAGACTGAACAGCTATCAGGCAAGAAAATCAATAGCCGAGACATCCCCTAGCCAAGAAACCCACCAGCCAAGGAACTCAACATCCAAGCATCCCAGCAGCCCGGCAACATCTAGGTCACCTGTCTGTACTACTTAAGCAGACCTGGCTTCCAGAGCTGTCTTCATCCATCTTAGGGCTCCACACTTCATGTCCTAGATCTTCTTCCTTGACTCTGGGATATGCTTACAGAAAAAAATTTTATTTAAACCAATAAAATTAAAGGGAATGTTCTATCTTCATGTGTATTTGTGTGGGTTTGCAGGGTCCAGATCTATGTTTTGCTGGGGTATGTATTTCCTAGACCATGTGAAAAGCAGAATGCCCTAATGGTGAAGTCCAGGGACATGAAAATAGGGCAGATGGAAGTTCATAACCCCCCCCTGACATTTAAAAACTGTATATACTTGGAAAAAATACTTTTCTTGGGCCTGGCTCCTTTATCTGTAAAACAGCCATAATATTGCCAAAGTAAGATGATATTTAGAGATGTGAATAAATATTTATTCTCATTAAGTGTTTTTCCATTTAACCTGGGATGGTAGGTTTTTAGTGTATCAAAGCAGGGATAAGAAAACCATCTTATTCTGGCCTTTGAGATCCAAAAGTCAAACTCTTAGAAAAAAAAAATAGAAGGCCCTCGAGGAATCAAAATAGATTTTACAGATTAGCTGATGAAGATGACCTCTCTCCCAATCTGGAAAGGTAACTGGTTCCTCATACATAGAAGAGGAGGAGTAGAGAGATATTAAAATCAGCATACCCATAAAAAGTTCTCTGCAGACTGTGTCGCATGAAGAAGGATGTCAAAGACCTAAGATGCTACCTTCATCTCAGATAAGGCCTAGAGAGGCTGCAAGATATCAAGGAAGATATATGCAATATGGAGGTCTAGGAAGAAATGGCCTCAGACAAGTGGGGTATCCTGAACCCCAACCTGATAAAGAGAAGGTGGATTCATAGGAATTTCAAGTGGCAGGAATTTCAAGTGGCAGGACAGGAGATGATTATCAAAGAGGAACTGGGGATAGCAGAAGAGCCATCTCCAGCAAATACAATCAGGGATCTAGACTGACACCAAGGACAAGAGATGCCCAGGGGCTGCTTTTGGTGCCCTAGCTTCATGGGTAAGCCCAAATTTAGACACAGAAACCCTAGATTCAGCAGAAAGAAGTTTCTATCACCACAGAAATGGGGACCATAAGTAAAAACTGAGTTGCTATGGAAGAGACAGTCAACTCTTCTCCAAATCCCAAAAGCTTTTTCTAAATGGGAGCCCTCAGCCACACCTCATAGGTTCCCATGTGTGGCCATGAGGGCTGTCTACAGTCCTGTGGAATGTGAGCAGAAGCAACTAGTTTGTTCCATAAATGAGACTGGCCTTTAAATACCTCCCATGGACACTCCTCCATTCTCTTCCTCCCCTTGCCATCTGGGCAAATAAAACCTAGGGTGATTTTAAATTTTTATTATTTAATTATTTATTTGGTACTGGGATTGAACTCATGGACACTCAGCCACTGGGCCACATCCCCAGCCCTATTTTGTATTTTATTTAGAGATAGAGTCTCACTGAGTTGTTTAATGCCTCATCATTGCTGAGGCTGGGTTTCAACTCATGATCCTCCTGCTTCAGCCTCCCAAGCCACTAGCATGTGCCACCACGCCCAGCCACCTAAGGTGACTTAAAGGCCACATGTTATAGAGGTGGCAGAGACCTCACTGGCTTGAGTTCCTGATTTATTTTAGGAATAGTTGCTCTTCTTCCAGCCACCTTGAGCCAGTTAAGCAGAAAATAAACTATCCTGGGGAGCCATGACATGTTTGGCATGTTTCTACATCCCCATTCACCCTAATTAGTGCAGATGCAGAAAAATAGTTAAAATGTTTCTTGCACTTTTGTGGTTACAGCCTGAAACTTGGACCAGACAAAAGATACTTATCTTGTTGGGAAGTTTATAGGAAATACAACAAGAAAGAAGCAACGAAGATCCGAGTCCACCTTTAAATGTGGATGTTATATGCTGCATCTATTTCTTCTGTGGTCCCAGGTGTCTCCAAGGATTTGTGGAACAATGCTCTGTATGAGGGATATGTCTGGAGAGGGTATTACTGTGTTAATGTGTCTAGAGGGTCAACCATTCCTATCCTTCCCCAGATCAGTCAAGTTGGGCCCATCAACATCACCTGAAAAGATACAGAGTCAGGGTGGCCCATGTTAGCATAAACAGTAAAAAAAAAAAAAAAAAAAAAAAAGTCTCATGGTGTTACAACACTTTAAAAGCCAGCCAGTCTTCTTGGCTTCATCTCCTGGACTCTCTCCAACCTATATGCCAATCTAAAACATTCACCTGTTACTTAGCATCATGTAAATACAAAACCAAAAGTTTTGCTCTTGTCTCTTGAGACATGATCAATGGAATTGCTAAATTGCTATAAAGCAACAGGCAGGTTTAGCACTCTTCCTTACCATCTCTCTCACCATTACTTCTCACAGAATAATATCACATGGTTTTTGTTTTGTTTTGTTTTTGGTACTGGGGATTGAACTCAGGGGTGCTTAACCACTGAGCAACATTTCCTGCCCTTTTTTAAAAATATACATATTTTATTTAGAGACAGGGTCTTGCTGAGTTGCTAAATGCCTCAGTAAGTTTCTGAGACTGGCTTTGAACTTGCAATCCTCCTGCCTCAGCCTCCCAAACCACTGGGATTACAGGCCTGCACAACTGCACTCAGCAAGATCAGTTTTTAATATATATTTTTTTAGTTGTAGATGGTCACAATACCTTTATTTTACTTACTTATTTTTACATGATGCTGAGGATCAAACTCAGCACCTCATTATGTGCTGGGCAAGTGCTATACCACTGAGCCACAACTCCAGCCCAAGATCAGTTTTTAACTCAATTTGTAGAATTTCCATTTCATTATAGCTGTATAAGTATGTTCCATGACTGAGCACAGTGATTTACAGTGGTCACATGCTCTTTCTGATTTTTGAACTCAGCACACAAACAACCCATCTACCTGCACTTTCAGATTTTTTTTCTTTTTTTTCTCTCCTTTTTATCCTTTTTCTCCTCCTCTTCCTCCTCCCCCTCCCCCTCCCCCCCCTCGTTCTTCCTCTTCTTCTGTTTGTTCCATTATCAGTGTGTCCCTTTGACAGTCGTTCTGAAGCCCTCCAGAAGAACTGTAGGTGGCTCTTAACAGAATTTCCCACATGGCCAAAGAGGTCAGGTAATTTTTCTGTCTTTCTTTTGGGTCTTTAAATCCTGTTTAAATTATGGTTTTTGACTTGCACAACTTTCAAACCAACATACTTATAAAGATTCATGAAATACAAGGGTATGGAAGAGGAGAGGTGCTCACTTCATGGCTTGCTCCTGGTACTACTATCTCCTCTCAAAAGTAATTGTTGTTATTTATTGTTTGTTTGTTTTTGCAGTATGGGAGATAGAAACCAAGACCTCCAGCACACTAGGCAAGCACTCTACTATTCAGCCACATTCCCAGTCCTTTTTATTTTGAGACAAAGCCTCAATAAGTTGCCTGCACTGGCCTTGAGTTTGTGATCCTCTTGCCTCAGCCTCCTGAGTAGCTGAGATTGCAGGTACCACCACACCGAGCTACGGTCAATATTTTGTTGTGCCTCTTTCTAGTTACCTGCCCGTGCATATCCATGTGCATAAATGTTCGTTCATGTTGTTAATACACTTTTTTTCCCTGCTTACAACTAAACCTTGGAGATCTTTTCCCTTTAGATCTTTAACCCAAATGCCCTGTGTTCCACTTCTGAATAATCTTCTGTTCTTTTCTGATCCACAGGGTAGATTCCTAGTTTCTCAGACCCACTTTTTCTCCCTCAGTGATGACTCAAGGGACTCCAACACCTGGCCATGAATATAAGAAATCTGAGTAGGATAAGAGGAAGACTTGAACAGTTTAAGCAGGCACAAAACAGCAGATTCTGTCCCACACCATAAACTGCTCTAGTGAGTTTTATTTCTAACTCCAGAAATCTTTCGCTTTAAAACATGCATTGTTACTCCCAAACTCTTAGAAGTCTTCAATTCTGATGAGATATCTTACTTTCAATGTGTCAACCTTATTTTTAAAAACTTAGATTGACATTCTTGTTTTCTGGAAGGTATACATGGTTTTAATTTTTTTTTTTGTTCTAAGAAAATTATTGGTATTTTTCCTCTTTCTCCCAAAGGTGTGTGGGTTAAAAAAAAAAATACCCTATCTAAGAAATATTCTCCAAGAACCCAGGAGAGTATTAGACTTCTTATTTAAATGAAGAGCTTGAAAATCAGAATCTCATTTAAATAAATAGTACACAGTCTCCTTAATTTTTTTTACTGAAGTGCATAAAAATGCATAAATGATACACTCATTTATGTAATCAGCACCTTAAATAAGGCAGAGACTGTGTCTGGTACCCCCAAAGACTCCTGAGCCCCCTTCCAGTCACTTCTCCATGAAGGATAAACTCTGCGATGACTTTCTCTCTTTTTAATAACTGCCTGGTTGTGTCACATCAGAGATTAGAGATTTTACTACTGGGATTCTCCCGTTGATGGATTTAGATTATTCCTATTTGTTGGTTTCCACATCCATGATCATGCCACTCTGCACACAAGCACAAGTATTGCTCTAGAATGAAATCCAAGAAATAGGATTGCAAGATTAAAGGTTTAAGGGCTTTGTGTATTTTCATGGTAATCCCTTGATGACTTCTGCAAAAACATCACAAAGTCACATTCCCAACCCCCTTGTTAGAAAGGATCATTCCTTGTTATCTTGCCAGGACAATGATATCATCAATTCTCATGAGATATTGTCAATTTGATGGTAGAGAAACGATAACTTCTTATTGCTCTTAATTGGCATTTCCCTGATGAGTGGCGAGTTTGATCATTGCTATGGACTAAATTATGTCCCTCCTCTCCTGAATTCATATGTTTAAGTCTTACTCCCAATGAACTTGTAAATAGGGTTTTTAGGAAATATTTAGGGTTAGATGAGGCCAGGAGAGTGGGCCCCTCATGCCAGGATTGGTGCTCTTATTAAAAAAAAGACCAGCATAATGGTGCACACCTGTAATCCCAGCTACTTTTGGAGGCTGAAGCAGGAGGATCACAAGTTCAATGCCAGCCTCAGCAATTTAGCAAGACCCTGCCTCAAAATAAAAATGAAAAGGGTTTGGGAATGTAGCTCAGTGGTAGAGCACCCTTAGGTTCGATCCTGGAGGGGGTGGGGGGTTATCTGAAAGTTTGTGCTTTCTGCCATGTGAGGACACAGTGAGAAAGCAAGTAAGGAAGAGACCTCAGGACTAGACCATGATGGCACCAGGATCTCAGACTTCCAGCCTCCAGAACTGTGAAGAAAGAATTTCTGTTGTTCGAGCCTCCCAGTCTATAGTATTTTGTTATGGTAGATCAAGTTGACTAATACAAGTATTTTTTCCAAATGTTTACTAATCCTTTGCATTTCTTTCATAAATCATTTGTGATATCCTTTGCCCAGTTTAATATAGCTGTTTATCTATTTATTATGTATTTGTAGGGTTTTTTATGTTATGGAAATTAATCCTTTTTCAGTTAAATGTTACAAATATTTTTTTCATGTATTTTAATATAGTTTATGCTGTCCTTTCAAAGACAGATTTTTAACTCTTATCAAGTAAAATTTATCAAAATTCATCTTTTATGTTTAGTTTCATGTTTTATGTTGGAAAACGTTAAAATATGTTCCTATATTTCTTCTGACATTTTATACATTATTTAAAGATTAGTTTTTCAATCAAATCAAGATTCTATCCATTTATTAATTTTTGTACTTTAGGCAATTATCATCAGATTTTATTCCTCCAATTAGATACCTACTTCGAACAACATTAATTTGTGTATCCTTTCTCCCAACTTTAAATGTCACCTTTATACAAGGTTTTCTTTTTTTATTTTTAAAGAGAGAGTGAGAGAAAGAATTTTTTTTCAATATTTATTTTTTAGTTTTCAGCGGACACAACATCTTTGTTTGTATGTGGTGCTGAGTATTGAACCCAGGCCGCACACATGCCAGGCAAGCGCGCTACTGCTTGAGCCACATCCCCAGCCCTATATAAGGTTTTCTTAACAATGTGTGACTGCTCGTGTTGTAGGGACAGATGAGGCAAGACACCAAAGACAGCAGGAAACAGTTTTATTTGACTGCAGCCAGGTTCCGAGGGCATAGCTTTTGTTGTAATCAATCAATCCTCTGAACCCTGAGTTCAGGTAGTTCCAGAATTTCATACCCAGCATGTAAGGGGAGAGGCTCAGAAGTTCCCAGTCTGCAGAAGTTCACAGAAAAGCAGCTTTTTCTCTCACTGTTCTGGCCAAGTTAACCCTTCAAGGACAACACCTGAGAAGGGGAGAGCTTCTTCTCCATTTCTTGCCTCTCCCTGCCAGCTGTTACCATGGAGCCCAATTGTAACTTCTCTCATCTTAGAAATGTAGACATCTCTGTGAAGCCCAGCTCAAGGCAAGAGGCCTTGTTTACACATTTCTACAAACTACTATGCTGGATACATGTTTGTGAAAAACTAGTAAAGGAGTGTCCAGCTGATTTCTTCCCAGCCAGTGGCCAAGTAAGACAGAGCAACACGAAAATAGGAAGTTTATCTACATTGAACTCTTTTATAGAGACTCTTTTGCTGACAGTCCTAAAATCAGCCATGGTGGAGATTTCTGGAGAAGCCCAGTTAGGACTTTTTTGTGGAGAAAGGGGGTACCACTACACTCCTAGACGGTATTTTGGATACAAAATCAATTTTAAATTTCTACAGCTTTATCACTTTATTTGCTAGCTGATTAGTCAAGTTATTCTCTGATTGTCATTTTTCAACAATTTCTTAGGAATTTTCAAGTGTTTTATTTTCTAGATGAGCTCTAGAATCTGCTTACCAAATTCCATTTTTTAAAAATCTTATCTGAATTTGATTGTATTACAATTAATTTGTTATCTATTTGGGAAGAATTAACATATTTATGGTAAGTCTTCCTGTTCATAAACATGGTATATCAAGTTGGGCTTATACATGTTTGGCTTTATTTATTATAAATAAACCTTTGTTATATCTCATAATCTAAGTCATTATTGGGATAATCTAAGTAATTATTATTGGGACAATTTTCTAATATTGATATTTTATTTGGCCATCTTACTGAAATTTTTGGTGTAGTAATCCATTATTTTATGTATATGGATTATCTATGTGAAATTTGAATTTCTAGTACAATTTTAATATCTCATTTTATATTATTCTTTTAGTTCCAAATCTAAACCTTTTGATACAATATAAATTAGTATTAGCACTAGCAGGCATCCTAGCTGATGCCATGGCACACACCTATAATCCCAGCAACTCAGGAGGCTGAGGCAGGAGGATCACAAGTTCAAAGTCAGTCTCAGTAACTTAGTGAGCCCTGTCTCAAAATAAAAAATAAAAAGGGCTGGGTATGTGGCTCAGTAGTTAAGTGCCCCAGGTTCAATTTCCGATATTAAAAAAAAAAAAGTAATAGCAGGCATCCTAATCTTGTTTCCATCTTTATATGGAACACGTCTAATATTTTACTATTCAGTCACACAATAATTGTAGGTCTCTGATAAACTTTCTATCAATTTTACGTTTTCTTCTATTCTTGGCTCACTAAGATTTTTTTTCAAGTTAGAAAATCATGTTATCAAATACTTTTCAGTACCTATTAAGATAATCAGTATCTATTAAGATAATCATATGGGGGGCTGGGATTGTGGCTCAGTAGTAGAGTGCTCACCTAGCATGCACAAGGCACTGGGTTCAATCCTCAGCACCACATAAATGTAAAATAAAGATATCGTGTCCACCTAAAACTTAAGAATAAATATTTTTTTTTAAAAAAAAAGGTAATCATATGGAATTTTAATTCAGCCCACTGACAAAAATATTCCTGATGAGTCAGCTTTACATTCCTGGGGAAACCTTATTGATCTCAATCTATTATTCTTTTAATATGTGACAGATGTTATTTCCTTATATCTCATATTGCTCTTTATAAGGTCTGTAGTTTCTATTTGGGGCTGTTGTCTTCCATTTTGCATTGGGCCAGGGAAACAACATAAAATGGGTTGAAGTTTCCATGTGTTTGTGTGTTCTGGAGTCATGTCTGCGAAAGGAATTAGCTACTTCTTCAGAATTGACATGAACATACCTGTAAATGTCCCAGGCCTGTGCTCCTTTTTAGGTGGTAGATTTTGACTACTTTTTCTTCTCCACAGTGATGGTAAAAGCAGTAATTGTTAGAGTCAAGTGTTAGCTACTGTTCTTACCACCTTCTCGGCATTCATCTTTCACTCTCCATACCCTGTGGCCTGCATTTTTACAGAGTGAGGAATGAAGCACAGGATGATGGACGACAAGGGGCAGTTCACACAATGAATCAGCAGTCTACCTCCCAAGACTATGTTCTGAACCACTGGCTGGGCAACACTGCCTCCTATTGACCATTAGTAATAATTAATGCTTTTGTTCTCTTCTGGGTCGCTTTTTAAATAACATACTTTTTCCTTAATAAATCATTTTCAACATGGGAACCACTGGCCTAGAGTTGTACAATTTGAGCACCAAAAAGGATGATGATTAGGCTTGTGGTACACAATTGTAACCCTAGCCATTTAGAATGTAGAGGCAGGAGGATCGCAAGTTCAAGGCCATGTCAAGTTGCCTGGGCAACTTGGCAAGACTGTATCAAAATTTTAAAAAATATTTTTTAAAGGGCTAGGAATATAGCTAGAGGTGTGGTATAGTACTTGCAAAAAAAAAGTGTAGGGGAAGAATAATGACTGCAATAGACCTGAACACACCAAATTGATAAAAGACTGAATTCTTTCCCTCTAAGAACATGAACAAGCTCAGCATGGTGTTGCATGCCTGTAATCCCAGCAGCTGGGGAGGCTGAAGCAGGAGGATCACAAGTTCAAAGCCAGCCTCAACAACTTAGCGAGGCCCTAAGCAACTCAGGGAGACCTATCTCTAAATAAAATATTTTTTTAAAAAAAAAGGACAGGGGCAGGGGTTGAGGTCTAATCAGTGGGTCTAATCTCAGTGGTAGAGCGCTTGCCTGGCATGTATGAGACACTAGGTTTGTTCCCTGGCACCACATAAAAATAAATAAAATAAAGGTATTGTGTCCATCTGCAACTAAAAAAAAATGTTTTAAAAAGTGGCTCAGTAGTTAAGTGTCCCTGGGTTCAATCCCCAGTTAAAAAATAGGCAAAGATGTCTGCTCTCAGCACTTATTTAACATAGTGCCAGAAGTTCTAGTCATTGCAATAAAGCAAAAATGGCATACAGATTGAAAGGAAGGAATAAAACTGCCTATGTTTTTTTTGTTTGTTTATTTTTTTTTTTTTACAGTGCTGGGGATTGAACCCAGGGCCTTGGGCATGTTAGGCAAGCACTCTATCACCAAGATACAACACTGGCACAAAATTATCTCCATTATCTGTAGATGGCATGATTGTGTGTGTGTGCATGTGCATGTTGGGGAGCATTGTAATATGTCCTCCAAAATTCCTGATCCCTGGTTTATATACTCTACGTAATCCCTGGAACTGTGAATGCAGTGGGGTTAGGTCACATTTATAGTCTAGTTAATCTTAAGAAAGAGATTTTTCTGGTTGGGTCTAATCTAATCATAGGAGGCTTTTTAAATCTGGATCTAGATACCAGAGACAAAAAAAGTCAGAGACTCAGTGTGAGGGACTTTACTGTGAGAGAAATCCTCTTTTCATGATTTGAAAACAGAGAGGACTTCATGGTAAGGAAAGCAAGGAGCCTTTAGAAGCTGAAAATAGATCCCCATTAACCACAAGCAAGGAAAAGAGCCTTCAACCCCGAAATGCAAAGAACTGAATTCTGCTGCAAGCACATAGCTTGGAGAAAGGTCCAGACTTCTTAGGAGAATACAGTTCTACAGACACACTGACTTCAGCCTTGTGAGAGCTGAGCAGAGAGCTCAAACACACTCCTGGAACTCTCACCTACAGAACTGTGACCTAATAAATGGGTTTTAACTTAAGCCATTAAGTGCATAATGATTTGCTATATATAAATTTAAAACTAATGTACCAGCCATAATAAAATCAAAATAGAAATCAATAGCAAAAAATAACAGGAAAAATCTCTAAACACTTAGAAATGGCAGCCATTATGAAGTCAAACAATAACAAGTGCTGGCGAGGATGTGGGGAAAAGGGTACACTTGTATATTGCTGGTGGATCTGCAAATTGGTGCAGCCAATTTGGAAAGCAGTATGGAGATTCCTTGGAAAGCTGGGAATGGAACCACCATTTGACCCAGCTATTCCCCTTCTCGGACTATACCCAAAAGACCTAAAAAGAGCATACAACAGGGACACACCTACATCAATGTTCATAGCAGCACAATTCATAATAGCTAGACTGTGGAACCAAACCAGATGCCCTTCAATAGATGAAAGGATAAAAAAAAAAGTGGCATTTATATACAATGGAATATTACTCAGCACTAAAAAACAACAAAATCATGGCATTTACAGGGAAATGGATGGCATTAGAGCAGATTATGCTAAGTGAAGCTAGCCAATCTCTAAAAAACAAATGCAGAATGTCTTCTTTGATATAAGGGGGGCGACTCAAATCAGAGCAGGGAGGAAGAGCATGAGAAGAAGATTACCATTAAATAGGGACGAGAGGTGCATGGGAATGGGAGAGAGAAGGGAAATTGCACGGAAGATGGTAGGAGACCCTTATTGTTATGAAAAATTACATAAAAGATGGTGTGAGGGGGAAGAAAAAAGAGAGAGAAACATGTCACAGTAGATTGGGTAGAAAGAGGGGAGGAGAGGGGAGGGGGGGATAGGAAGGGCAGCACAATACAATAGACACTAGTATGGCCCTATGTATACACATGGCTGTATAACCAATGTGATCCTGCAATCTGTACACGTGGAAAAATAAGATTAAGATTACGTACCTCATTTGAATCAAATGTATGATATGTCAAGATCATTGTAATGTTTTGAGCAACTAATAAAAAAATCAAAAAAAAAAAAGAAATATGCCATGTATGTCAAAATAATTCATGGCTTGGGCTGGGGTTGTGGCTCCGTATAAATGCTTACCTAGCATGTGTGAGGCACTGGGTTCAATTCTCAGTGCCACATATAAATAAATAAAATAAAGATCCTTCAACAACTTAAAAGAATTTTTAATAAATAATTCATGGCTCAAGAGAAACTGGAATATGTTTTAACTGATCAAAAATGAAATATATGTCAGAATTTGTAAGATACAGCTAAAGCAGTGCTTAGAAGGAAATAGCTTTAAATGTTCATATTAGAAAACAAGAAAAGTCTCAAATCAACAACCTAAATTGCCCAATTAAAGAAACTAGAAAAATAAGAGCAAAATATACCCAAAGCAAACAAGAAAAGAGTGGAAGTCAACACAAACCAAAAGGGAAAACAGTAGGAAAAGTCAATGAAACCAAAAAGCTGGTTGTGTTAGTCATCTTTTTGTCACCATGACAAAATATCTCGGAGAAAGATTTTAGAGAGGGAAGAAATTGGGGCTCATGGTTTCAGTCCATCTTCAGTTGGCTCCATGTGGGCAGTGGCAAGGCGGCCCTGAGCGATGGCGAGGGCTAGTGGAACAGTGGGGCTCAGCCCACAGAGGCTGGGAAGCAGACAAAGAAGAAGGGGCCAAGGACAAGAAACACCCTTCCAGGACACACCCCCAGTGACCTACTTCCTCCAACTAGGCCCTGCCACCTACAGTTTCCACCACTCCCAATGGTCTATTTAATTACAAACCAATCGATTAAACTCCTGTTGAGATCAGAGCTTTCCTGTTCCTATCAATTCCTAAAAGACCCACTTCTAAACATTACTGCATTGGTGGGGACCAAAGCTTCAACACAGGAGCATCAAAGGGGCATTCCAGTCATTATTCCAGTTCTTTGAAAGACCAATAAAATTGATAAACCTTTAGTAAGACTTACAAAATAAGAGAGAAGGCACAAATAGAAGTGAAAATCACTACATACCTTCAGACATTAAAGGGAAAATAAGAGTCTATTATAAACAACTCTACACATATAAATTCTACAACTTAGGTGAATTGGACCCATTCTTCAAAAACAAAGCCACCTACACTAATCCATGGAGAAATAAATGATATAAATAATTTTAGCTCTATTAAAGAAACTGATTTTATAGCTTAAAAAAAACTCCAGACTCAGACAGTTTCATTGGCAAATTATACCAAAAACTAATGCCATTTTCACACAATCTTTTCCAGAAAAATAGAAGAGGGAATATTTCTTAATATTTCTCAATTCATTTTTTGAAGCCAGTATTATCCTAATGCTAAAATGAGATTAAGCACTATATCAGTGTACTACTGACTGATATAAAAATCCTCAGTGAAATATTAACAAATCAGAAGTATGTAAACAGACTATACCATCACCAACTGGACTTTTATTCCAAGAATGCAAAGCTGGTTCAATATTGAAAAATCAAAAATGAAATCCACTGTGTTAACCCTCTAGAGAAGGAAAATCAGATGATCATATCAATGGACGCAAACAAAGTTTTCGGGAAAATTTAATGTCATTCACATTAAAAATTCAGCAGATTAGGACTAAAAGGAATTTCCTTATCCTGATAAATGACATCTACAAAAAACCTACAGTTAACATAATATGTAAAAGTGAAAGAGTAGAGGTCTCTCTCTGCAATTTACAGCAAGGCCAGGTTATCTACACTTACTACTTTTATCCAGCCTCTGCCTAGAAGTCCTAATCAGCACAACAAGTCAGAAAAAAGAAACAAAAGGCATACAGGTTTTAAAAGAAGAAATAAAACTATGCTTATTTTCAGATGACAGGATTTTCTGTGTAGAAAGAAAAACCCAAGATCCTCCTTGGTGACCTGCGCAGGAGCCCAGGCCCAGAGTAGGCCTGGGTCCATTCTGACACTGGCAGACTCCCCAGAGCTCAGGCCCCTCCACCAAAATGCACAGGAGCCCAGGCCCAGCATAGGCCTGGTTTCACCCCACGACCACCTGGGAGCCCAGGACTAAATCTACTTCCATCTTGAGACACTGCAGCTATCCCCATAGCCTTCCCCAAGTAGAAGCCCCTACCTTGGGACAACAGACAGGGCCTAGAAGCAGCTGCATCTTGGAGCAGGCATCCCAAAACCAGTGTAAGGCCCACCCTTTCAACTCCATCTCTGAAAGACATTGCATCCGTCTTGGGACACCCCCACCACTATCTCAAGTTACCTCCAGCTATCGCTGCCACCACCTACAGTTGCAGTGGGACACTGACAGGGTCTGGAAGCCCAATACCAAGGTGAGGTACAGATAATCTGCAAAGATACTACAAGATTATAGGATAGAAACTGTAATACTTCAGATCCACACTGCAAGAAAGGAAGTCACATAGACAACATGAAAAAACAAGGGAGAAAAGTGCCCCAAACAAACCAGGATACTACAATACCAGAACCCATGGACAGTGCAGTTGATGAAATTTCAGAGAAGGAGGTCAGAATGTTCATCATTAAAATGATCTGCGAATTAAAGAACGACCTAAATGAGCAAATAGAGGCAAAAATTGATCACTCTAACAAAGAGATAAGGGAGTAAATACAGGTAGCAAAAGACTACTTCAAGAAAGACATAGAGATTCTGAAAAAAAAAATCAGTAATCCTAGAAATGAACGAAACAATAAACCAAAAAAAAAAAAAAAAAAACTCAATAGAAAGCATCACCAACAGACTAGATCACTTGGAAGACAGAACATCAGATAATGAAGACAAAGTATACAACCTGGAAAATAAAGTTGACCACACAGTTAAGATAGTAAGAAACCATGAACAGAACATCCAAGAATTATGGGACAGTATCAAAAGACCAAATCTAAGAGTTATTGGGATAGAGGAAGGCATAGAGTTTCAAACCAAAGGAATGCACAATCTCTTCAAGGAGATAATATCAGAAAATTTCCCAAACATGAAGAATGAATCGGAAAATCAAATGCAAGAGGCTTACAGGACACCAAGTACAAAATTACAACAGGTTGATACCAAGGCACATTATAATGAAAATGTCTAGCATATAGAATAAGGACAGAATCCTAAAGGCCACAAGAGAGAGAGGAATCAGATCACATATAGGGGGAGACCAACTGGTATCTCAGCAGATTTTTCAATGCAGACCCTCAAAGCAAAGAGATACTGGAACAACATATACCAAGTTCTGAAAGAAAATGGATGCCAACCAATAATCCAGCAAAATTAAGTTTTAGATTTGATGATGAAATAAAAATCTTCCATGATAAACAAAGGTTAAAAGAATTTACAATTAGAAATCCTGCACTACAGAACATCCTCAGCAAAATATTCCATGTAGAGGAAATGAAAAACAACAATGAAAATCAGCAGAGGGAGGTATTACACTAAAGGAAAAACTAATCAAAAGAGAAAACAAGTCAAGTTAAATAAGAAAAATAAACAAAAATGGCTGGGAATACAAATCATGTCTCAATAATAACTCTGAATGTTAATGGCCTAAACTCTCCAGTCAAAAGACATAGACTGGCAGATTGGATGAAAAAAAGAAAAAAAAAAAAAAAAGACCCAACACTATGCTGCCTCCAAGAGACTCATCTCATAGGAATAGACATCCACAGACTGAAGGAGAAAGGTTGGGAAAAATCATACCACTCTCATGGACTGCGGAAACAAGCAGGAGTTTCCATTCTCATATCAAATAAAGTAGACTTCAAGCCAAAGTTAATCAAAAGGGATAAAGAAGAATATTTCATACTGCTTAAGGGAACCATTCATCAACAAGACATAACAATTATAAATATATATTCCCCAAACAATGGAGCGTCTACATTCATCAAACTCACTCTTTTCAAGTTTAAGAGTCAAACTGACCACAACACAATAAGCTGAGCCACAACTGCAGCCCTGACTTTTTCTTCTCTTAAGGAATGAACTCCACGCAATGAACTTTCTGGGTGACTTTAACACACCTCTTTCACCACTGGATAGATCTTGCAAACAAAAGCTGAACAAAGAAACTATACATTCAATAACTTAGACTTAACTGACATATATAGACTATTTCATCCCTCGACGAGCAAATACACTTTCTTCCCCGCAGCACATGGATCCTTATCTAAAACAGACCATATATTATGCCAAAAAGCAACTCTTAGCAAATATAAAAAAGTAGAGATATGACCCTGCATTCTATCAGATCATAATGGAATGAAATTAGAAATCAATGATAAAATAAAAAATAAAAAATACTCCAACACCTTGAGACTAAATAATATGCTACCAAATGAACAATTGGTTGCCAGACATCAAGGAGGAGATTAAAAAATTCTTAGAGGTAAAAGAGAACACTGATACAACGTATCAAAATCTCTGGGACACTATGAAGACAATAATAAGAGGGAAGTTCATTGCGTGGAGTTCATTCCTTAAGAGAAGAAAAAGTCAGGGCTGCGGTTGTGGCTCAGCGGTAGAGCACTTGCCAAGCAGGTGTGAGGCCCTGGGTTCGATCCTCAACACCACATAAAAATAGATAAATAAAATAGAGGTATAAAAAAAAGAAGAAAAAGTCAACAAATAAATGACCTAACATTACATCTCAAAGCCCCATAAAAAGAAGAACAAATCAACACCAAAAGCAGTAGAAGACAATAAACAATTAAAATCAGAGTTGAAATCAATGAAATTGAAACAAAAGAAACAATTGACAAAAATTGGTTCTTTGAAAAAAATAAATAAAATTGACAAATCCTTAGCCATGCTAATGAAGAAAAGGAGAGAGAAAACTCAAATTACTAATGTGATAAAAAAGAAAATAACACAACAGACACTCCAGAAATACAAAAGACAATTAGAAATTATTTTGAAAACTTGTACTCTAATAAAATAGAAAATATCAAAGGCATCGACAAATTCAAACAGATCAATTTCAAGTGATTAAATAGAAGATGCCATCAGAAGCCTACTAACCATAAAAAGCCCAGGACCAGATGGATACACAGCTGAGTTCTACAAGACCTTTAAAGAAGAACTAATACAAATACTCTTCAAATTATTTTATGACATAGAAAAAGAGGGAGCATTTCCAAGCTCATTCTATGAGGCCAATATCACCCTGATTCTAAAACCAGGCAAAGACACATCAAAAAAAGAAAACTTCAGACCAATATCTCTAATGAACACAGATGCAAAAATTCTCAATAAAATTCTGGCAAATCAAATATGAAAACATATCAAAAAGATAGTAAACCACAATCAAGTGGAGTTTGTCCCAGTGATGCAAGGTTGGTTCAACATATGGAAATCAATAAATGTAATTCATCATATCAATAAACTTAAATATAAGAACCATATGATCATCTCAATAGATGCAGACAAAGCATTCGACAAAATGCAGCACTGCTTCATGTTCAAAACACTAGAAAAAACTAGGGATAACAGGAATATATCTCAACATCATAAAAGCTATCTGTGCTAAGCCCCAGGCCAACATCATTCTAAATGGAAAAAAATTGGAAGCATTCCCTCTGAAAACTGGGAAAAGACAGAGATGCCCTCTTTTACTACTTCTATTTAACATAGTTCTTGAAACACTGACCATAGAAATTAGACAGATGAAAGAATTAAAGGCATATGGATAGGAAAAAAGAACTCAAATTAGCACTATTTGCTAATGATATGATTCTATACCTAGAAGACCCAAAAAAATTCCACCAGAAAACTTCTAGAACTAGTAAATGAATTCAGCAAAATAGCAGGATATAAAATCAACACCCGTAAATCAAAGGCAAATCAGTGACAAATCCTCTGAAAGGGAAACAAGGAAAACTACCCATTTACAATAGCCTCGAATAAAATAAATTAAATACTTGGGAATCAACTTAATCTACAATCAAGCTTAATATACAATCTTATACAACTTAATATACAATCAAAGGTGAAAGACTTCTACAACAAAAAGTACAGAATGCTAAAGAAAGAAATTAAAGAAGACCTTAGAAGATGGAAAGATCTACATTGCTCTTGGATAGGCAGAATTAATATTGTCAAAATGGCCATACTACCAAAAGCACTATGCAGATTTAATGCAATTCCAATCAAAATCCCAATAACATTCCTCATAGAAATTTTAAAAAGCAGTCATGGAATTCATCTGGAAAAATAAGAGACCCAGAATAGCTAAAGCAATTCTTAGCAAGAGGAGTGAAGCAGGTGGCATCACTATACCGGACCTTAAACTATACTACAGAGAAATATTAACAAAAACAGCATGGTATTGGCACCAAAATAGACTGGTAGACCAATGGCCCAGAACAGAGGACGCAGAGACTAACCCACATAATTACAGTTACCTTATATTAGACAAAGGCACCAAAAACATACATTAGAGAAAAGATAGCCTTTTCAACAAACAGTGCTGGGAAAACTGGAAATCCATATACAACAAAATGAAAGTAAGCCCCTCTTACCATGCACAAAACTCAACTCAAAGTGGATCAAGGACCTAAGAAAAACCAGAGACCCTGTGCCTTTTAGAAGATAAAGTAAGCCCAAGTCTCCACCATGTCGGATTAGGCCCTGACTTCCTTAAAAGACTCCTGTAGCGCAAGAATTAAAATCAAGAATCAATAAATGGGGGGCTGGGGATGTGGCTCAAGCCGTAGCGCGCTTGCCTGGCATGCGTGCGGCCCGGGTTCGATCCTCAGCACCACATACAAACAAAGATGTTGTGTCCGCCGAAAACTAAAAAATAAACATTAAAAACAAAATTTAAAAAAAAAAGAATCAATAAATGGGATGGATTCAAACTAAAAAGCTTCTTCTCAGCAAAAGAAACAATCAGTGAGGTGAACAGAGAGATTACATTTGGGGAACAAATTTTTATCACACACATATCAGTTGGAGCACTAATATCTAGTGTGTATATATATAAAAATATATATATATATTAAAAACAGCATACTACAGTGGCACAGCCACATCAATGTTTATAGCAGCACAATTCACAATAGCCAAACTATGGAACCAACCTAGATGCCTTTTAATAGACAATTGAATAAAGAAAATGCGGTATATAAATACAATTGTGGGAAGCCACTCTGAATGATTCACATCTTCCATCCTGGAGTTGATTGTCACTACATCTCGTAGTGACCTGGACATTGCCCTGGTTCCGGAAGTTTGGCATCTTCAGACGTAGGTGTGTCGCCCCATGGATTGAGCTACGCTCACCTGTTCCTTTGTGATATTACCCCTATGTCCTGTTTGGGGTAGAATGTTCCATGGAAACACCCATTGTGTGTCCCCTGCTCTTGCTCTGCCTTTGGGTGTGGCCTTCCTAGATGGCAGTCTACCTGCTGACAGCAGACATCACAAAGCTAGACTCAATCCCCTGAAACCCGACCCCTTGCCTCATTTGAATAGCTTCTCCTCAATAAAAGGGTTCAGCACGTGCTCGCTTGCTGTCTTTCTGCAGACCCTTAAGGTCAGAGAAGCTGTCACAGGACCTCAAAGAAAAAGGTGTCTCTGTCTCTTGTTGGTTATTTCATGCAGCCCAGTTCACCTGGAGTGACCCTGAGTGTTTTAGTCGTTAGGAATACAACACACAATGGAATATTACTCAGCATTAAAAGAGAATAAAATCATGGCATTTTCAGGTAAATTGATGGAGTTGGAGAATAAAATGTTAAGTGAAGTTAGACTATCCCAAAAAGCCAAATGCTGAATGTTTTTTTCTGATTTAAGGAGGCTGATTCATATTGTGGTGGGGCAGGAGCATGGGAGGATTAGATGAACTCTAGACAGGGCAAAGCCGAGGGAGGGGAAGGGAGGGGGGCATGGGGATAGGAAAGATGGAGGAATGACGCGGACATCATTACCCTAAGTACATGAATAAAGACACAAATAGTGTGACTCTACTTTGTGTACAACCAGAAATATGAAAAATTGTGCTTTCTATATGTGTAATATGAATTGTAGTGCATTCTGCTGTCATTTATAACAAATTAAAATTTAAAAAAATAAAAACACTTCTAGAGTTAATGAGTTTAGCAAGATTGTATGATGTGATATCAACACACAAAAAATCTAAAATTTTAAAATTATAATTTTAAATTCTAATATTTAAATTACATATTTAATATTAAATTTTTAAATAATAATATTTTCATTAGCTCCCCCAAAGTCAAATATTTGTGTTTGTACCTAAAAATATCATGTATACAAAATGTATGTTTAAAACTACTACTGCTGATTAAAGAAATTTTAAAATACCTAAATAAATGGACTTATCATGTTCATATATTTGAAGCCTCAACATCTCCCCAAATAGTCTAATTTAATTCATATTAAAATCCTAAAAATTTATAGGATTTTAATATGAGTTAAATTAGACTATTTATAAATTATTTGTAGATCTATATAAGTATTATCAAAACTTTCTGAAAAAGAATAAAGCTGGGGGCTGGGGTTGTGGCTCAGCGGTAGAGCACTCGCCTAGCACGTGCAAGGCCCTGGGTTCAATTCTCAGCACCACATAAAAATAAGTAAACAAAATAAAGGTATTATATCCAACTACAACTAAAAAATAAATATTTTTTTCTTAAAAAAAAAGAATAAAGCTGGAGTACTCAAAATACCCAATTTTAAGAATTAACCACAAAGCTACTAATAAGACAGTGGCTAATGATAAAAACACAACACACCAGAATGAGTGCAGAAATAGAGCCACATAAATATAGTCAATTTAGTTTCAAGAGAAGTACAAAGACAATTTATCAAGGAAAGCATCATCATTTAATTGGTATTGGAGTAACTGAACATTGATATGCAAAAAAACTAATATAGTCTCAGTCTAAACATCACATCTAATACAATCATTCTCTCAAAATGGAATCATGGATCTGAATATAACATGGAAAATTGTTAAACTTTTAGATGAAAACAGGAGAAAATCTTTCTGATCCTGGGTTAAGCACAGTTCTTAAACACAATACCAAAAGCACATCTATAAAATAAAAAAAAAATGGACTTCATCAAAATTAAAAACTTTTAGCTCTACAGATTTTATGGTTAGCAAAGAAAAGAAGAAGCTACAGACCAGAAGAAAACATTAGCATATCATCTAACTAGGCTTGTACCCAAAATATATTTTAAAAAAACAATAAAAACTCAAGTAAAATGATCCTCAGCACTACATTAAAAAATGAAATAAAATAAAGGCATTTGTCCATCTACAACTAAAAATAAAAATAAAAAAATAAAAAGTTCAAGAAGATAGAGTCTATTTACAGGTTCCTTTTGAAGGTGAAACCAAGGATAAACAAGGATACACCTATCATCTGAGAGAGTAGCATTACACCAATCAGCAGCTGGGTTTGAGCATCTACAATCAACCAATAGATAGGAGGCGGGGCCTGTCTGGTCTCCATGGCAATTTCTGGTGACTCTTGCAAGCTTCTGGGTAGTCCTAGTAATGCCAGATCCAGCAGCCCTATTGGTCATGTTTAAGGTGAGCAGAGAGGATAAGGAGGAGGGGTATCAGGGAATGATGGGGACAGGAGTTTGTTACATATGGATAGAGAAGTGTTTGGAGAGGGGACAGATTTAGGAGAACAGGGAGGCTGTTCAAAGTGAATAGAGAAAGTTGAAAGAATCAGGAAGCTGGTTGGGGGTAGAAAGAAGTTGTTAGAGGGAAACAGGGCATGAATGTATAAGGGTCAGAAAAGAGACTACAGATAAAAATGGGAAAGGAGTTAGGGTTTACAGGTGATCAAGGAAAATCTTAGAGCAGCCAACTTAAAGGTTGGGTGGAAAAACCAAAGAGTTTATGAGAGAATAAATAGTAAAGGGTTAGGGTAGGATCATGAAGGATTCATAAGGATGGATATTGTAAGAGTGAGAGATATTGTAAAAGGATCAGTGAGAGAGTTATTGTGGAATTAGAAGTTTTATATAGTGAGAAGTTTAGAAAGGAACAAATAATTATAAAGAAGGCTTTACAGATTAAATGTTATATTGTGAGAATCTTATACATGGGGGTTTTGCAGAGGAAAAGAGGAGGCTGCTTTGAGAATGGCAGCCTTACAGGAATAAAATGCTGTAAGGGATCAGTTGAGGCTTAGGGGAGTTAAGACTCATTAGAGGCAAGGATTTGGGATGGGCCACAGTAGAAGGCACCAAATGAGAAACAATGAAGGGAATCTTCAAAGCGATTGTATCGGACATGGAGGAAGTCTTAGAACCCAGGAAAATAGGTTACAGGGAGAGAGAATAATAGGGCCCAGAAGGTGGGGAGTTCTAATGGCCATGAAAGTTTTAAACAAGCATAGAGAGAGGTTAGAGGGGACATAGTGGGAGTTATAGGGAATCAATGAGAATTTTAAAGGTTTTATAGGAACCAAGGAGAAATGCATTATGGTAAAAAGGGAGGGAATGGGAAGGAGTGGCAGAGTCCAGAAGCCATACTCACCCAACCCACTCTCTGTCCCCAGGTGGCTGAATAAATGGTTGATGATGAGATCTCTGAAAACCAAGAAAATGATCCATCCGATGACTACTGTTTCTTAGCACTCTTGTCTATCATTATATGCTGTCCTGTAGGCTTTCTATCCTTAAACTATTCTCTCAAGGTGGGAATATGCATGATGCCAACTCCCACCACCCCCCCCCACCCCGCCTCCTGGCCCTGACCCTGACTCAGCTTCTTCCTCCTCCTTCCTCTTGCGCTGGGAACCTGAGCTATGGCACCTCCTGTAGGTTCAGATCCCCATACTGGTCCTTATACTCCCATAGCTCACCCCTATCCAATAACGCTTTAAGCTCATCTTTTCCTGTTTGCTCTCCCCTGAACTCAGACAATGCGCTACAATCAAAATCAACAATATGACGAGGCAGCCGATGCCTCTGCAAGAGCATACTGCTGGGCCATCGCTGGCATTATTTTCGGCCTGGTCCCACTACACGCGTTATTACTCCTATCATTTATGAAGTGAACGCCTTCTCTCCTCATAAGCAAGTCAGCAAATACATACAACAGTGCAACTTAACCTTGTGTTTTAGCCAGTTTTTTCATCATTGTGACCAAAAGAATTGACAAAAACAATATAGAGAAAGAAAAGTTTATTTGGGGTTCACAGTTTTAGAGGTCTCAGTCCATAGAAAGCAGATCCTACCGCTTGGACCCAAGAGGAGAGAGAACACCACAGTGGAAGAGTGGGATCGCAGAAAGCAGCTCAGGACATGGCATTAAGGACATGGCAAAGAGAGGCTCTGTCCCCGAGGGACCCCAGAAATCTGCCTGTCTACAGTTACCACCTAGTTAATCCATTCAAGTGGAGTGGCACACAGATTAGTTTAAGGCTCTCATAACCCCGTCATTTCACATCTAAACATTCTTGCAGTGTCTAACATGAGCTTTCTGGATGGACACCTCATATCTAAACTATAACACCTTGGCTGTATATATCTACTTGGGCTGAATAGGACACTTGCTCCTCAGTGTCTGGAGGGGCAAATGATTTGCAATCAGGAAAAAAAGTGTCCTTCCTACTCCTGCTCACTACTCAAACAGTCTCACTCAGATATGTGGGGAGTTTGCTCCACATATCAACCAGCAAATTTTGACACCAGATTCTTGAGCAGGCACCAATTGGGTATCCTATTTTGACTTAAGTCTGACACTATCTACCTGGAACCCACAGTTCTTCCTGGATTCTGGATATTCTTGTGGGAGACCAAGAAAAAAGCTAAGGCCTTGCAGCAAAGAGTCACACACTCCAGTAGTGTCCAACCAATAAGGATGATGGGTAGAGACTCGTTACAGGAGTTGGGAGGACAGGAGCTCCCTGGGAGATGAGTTTTATCCCCTGTTGTACATAACTAGACAGGAAGAAAGGGACAGAGGTGAGAGCCTAATGGAGAGACAGGGTGTCATGCGTAAAGGGGGTACAGAGATAATTGGCTCTGTTGCTCAGAGTACACTGGGACAAGCACAGTTCAAGGGAAGAAATAACACTTGACCAGAGCAGACAGGCATTCTGAAAAGACGGTGAGGAGATGGTTCCATCACACTGAGGAGGGCAAGGAAGGATGTGATGGGGAATGTCCAGAACATTGGGGTTAATATGGAAGAATGGTAAAGTTGTAATGGGTGAACTGTGCACTGGTTAAACTCTTGCCTGTGCCTGGTGAGACAAACAATGCCACACACGGGTTACATGAAGTAGACATACTGCTCACAGATTGGGTGAAGGGGTCAGATTGAGACAGAGGAGCCATGTCAGGACAGACAAAACCACATCAGCAAACACTGGCTACATCAGGGCAGGTGGGCTGTTAAAGTGGCTCACTAAGGGTTGTCAGGGACCTTTTTAAGCAAAATGCAGACCAGATAGGACCAGCTGGGGTTGTCAGAGTGGATCACTGGGGGTATACTGGGTTGTCAGGGGGAGGATCACAGGAACCTAAGTAATTGCAGATTTATAAATGTTTGTCCATGCCAAGGAGATCTTATGAATGGGTCTGGGGTTGTGTCATGGGGCACACATGTCTTTCATGTGTGTTTGGGGATGATGCTTTCATCTGCAGGGGAGTTAGTATGAAAAGTGTTGGCCAGACAGAGGGAGTTAGCTGGCCTTGGTGGACATATAGTCATAAAGGGAAAGTTTGCATGAGGTCACTGTGAGGTGATGGGTTCAGGGTGTCCTTGAAAGACAGGGAAGCATGAAATGGTTTCACAAAGCATGAAATGGTTCTTTGTGACAACTGCTGGCAGGTTTGTTAGGATTTTGTAAAGGCTAAGCAAGAGTTTAACATCAAAAGCTAATGAGATTAGGGCTTGGTTAGGAGGAGAGAGTAAGGTAAAGGGTTCAGTATTTCTTTTCAGAGAATTTCTTTTGAGAGTAATAAGAATGTTCTACACTTTGATTGTTCTTTTTATTTATTAATATTTGGATAGCAGGAATTGAACCCATTAAGCCATATCACATGTTGTTTATCCATTCATACAAAAATAGACATGTGGTTGCTTCTACCTACTGGCCTTGTATTAAGCTGCAATGAATAGGTATTTGCAAATATCTCTTAGAGACTATATATATATATATATATATATATATATATATATATATATATGTTTTTTATATCCCCAAAGGTAGGATTGCTAGATCAAATAGTAATTCTATTCTACCAAAGAAATTGTGTATCTTTTTCCATCTTTCTACTTTTAAACTCCTTGTGTTTCTATCATTTAACATGAGTTTCTCATAGCGGATAGTATATACTTGGGTTTTTACTTTGTAATTTTTCATCAGAATATTTCTGTCTTCTAATCAGAGTATTTAGGGCATGTACATTTAATGTAAGTTCATGTTATGCTCCAACTTAAATATACTATGTTTATATGTTCTACCTATTGAATATATCTCTAGTTCTCTTTTACCTCTTTTTCTATCTCCTTTTCTATTAAATATTTTTATTTCCTTTTTCTTCCTCCTCTATTGGCTTATTGACTAAATGTTTTATCATCTTCGTGGCTATTTTAGGGTTTATAATATAACTCTTGAAATTATCAGTTTTCTTTCAACTAATTTTGTGACACTTCACTTAGAGCTGGAAAGCACAATCACTGTGCACTGGTTAAACTCTTGCCTGTGTCTGGTGAGACAGACACTGCCACACACGGGTTACATGAAGTAGACATACTGTGTGCCCCAATTGCACCATCGAGGAGGAAGCCCAGAAAGCCTCTGATTCCAGCTTTTATAACAGGGGGCGCATGACTCAAGGGGATAAAGCCCTGAAGAACACCCTGCTCCTAAGAGGTGATAGAAAGAAGCACAGTCTCTCTGGTTAGTTCCTCCTCCTGTTAGGATGGTACAATTGAAACACATGCTACAATTATTCTTGAGAAGGAAAGGCTAGAAAGGAAGAAAACTGGATCAGACCAAAGTTTCTCAGAAACCTTCATATTTCCCTGTCAATAATGTAGGAACCTTATAGAATATATTTCCATTTTTTCCACTCTCAGCCTTTGTGCTATTGTTTCACACATTTTCATCTATGTATAGTATATGTCATACTACATTTTTTAAAAAATTGTTTTAGTTGTAGTTGAACACAATACCTTTATTTTATTTATTTTTATATGGTTCTGAAGATCAAACCCAGCACCTTGCATGTGTTAGGTGAGCGTCCACCAATGAGCCATAACCCCAGCCCCACAATTTTCTTCTTTAAACTGATCATTAAACTTTAAAAATATTTTAATAATTTAAAATGTGGATATACTCATTCCCATTCTAGTGGTCTTCATTACCTTTTACAGATTCAAATCTGACATCTTTTTCCTCCTACTTGGAGAAATATTTGAAATATTTTTTCATCATGCAGCACCTGTAATATTGATAACAAATTCTTTCAGGGTTTATATGTATGAAAGTGTCTATTATTTCCTCATTTTTGGAAGATATTTTTGCAAAGTTGATTTTTTAGTTCTTACAGTACTTTCAAGATGTGCTCCACTGCTTTCTTCTTTGCCTTGCTTCCAATTAAAAATGTGCTATCATTGTCTCTTGTAAACGGCCTTTTCCGTCTGGCTGCTCTTAAGATTTTCTTCTTGTCCCTGGTTTTGAGAATTTGATCACCATATGTAGTGAACTGTTTCTCTTGGGCATGGGATTCATTGGGATACTTGGATTTGGAAGGGTTGTAACTTGCATCTTATCTGGAATATTCTGAGTCAATATTTCCCCTAATATCTTTCTGTATTCCCTTCTCCTTTGGGGATTCCAATTACATGTGTATTAGGCAGGTGGAAGTTCTCCCACAGTTCGCTGATACTTTTTTCAATCTTTTCCTCTCATTGTTCTTTTTCAATCTTTTCTTCTCAATGTTTCAATTGGACGAGTTTTTATGTGTTGTTACAGTTTGGATCTAGGAATGGTCCTCTGAAATGCTCATGTGTTAGGCAAAGCAGCAGCGTTCAGAGGTGAGAGAGAGGATTCTGAGGGCTGGAACCTCCTCCATGGATTAATTCATTTGAAGTAATAATTTCAATGCACTACTTGATGGTACCTGTAGACAGGTGGGCATGACTGGAGGAGATATGTCACTGGAGAATCCACCTTGTCTGGCACCATTGGCACATGTACTCACTCTTTCTTTCCTCCCTGACCTTCATAAACTGAGCAGCTTTCTTCCTCAGCACCCTTCATGAGCCAGCTGCCCATCATGTAATGTCCTTGCTTAGCATCCTGATGGCCATTTTAAGAAAAGTTTCACTTTCCTGCCCAAGGGCGTTTCTGAGAAAGGCTCACCACTCCCTCATACTAACCCCACCCTTAACCACCTGCATTAGGACCCTTCCAGATCTAATCCCTGAGGCTTCTCCATAAAAGTCCCAAACCCCAAGCCTGTTTTGCCTCTTTCCTTCTATGAAACAATGTGCCTTTATTTGTCAGCTCTGACAATAAACTCTCCTGTGTATCTCTGCCTGGTGTCTGTCTTTCATTTCTCAGTCACTCATCTCTTGGTTCCCCACTTTCCTTTTACATAGACTGAGACCTCTGAAACCATGAGAAAGAAAAAAAAAACTTTCCCTCCTTCAATTTGTTCTTATTAGGTATTTTTATCACAGGGATGAAAAGAAAAAATGAATAACAAGAAAAAAATGAATAACAAGTAGGTCTTCAAGTTCATTAATGTTTTCTTCCGCAAGAATCTTATTCTTATCCATTCTGTTTTTCATTTCAGACTTTGAGTTTTCACCTCCAGAAGTTCAATTGTGAGATATATATGTATTTTTTCTTTCATGCCTCTACATAATAGTTTAATATTCTCTAGTACTTTGTTCTTGTGGAATAGAGTTATAAGAGCTGTTTTAATAATTCTGCCTATCAATTCTATCATCTGTGTTCAATCTGGCTCAGTTTTGATTTATTGATTTTTTTTCATCATTATGAGCCATATTTCCCTGAGAATGGCCTGGGCTTTGAATATGTGATGTGGAATCCATCATCAGCTCTTTTCCTTAAACTTTTATCAGGATCCAGCTTTATAAATAAGGCTGATGCCTCAGAGTGTAAGGTCTTCTCATCAACACTTCGAACGTTACAGGAAACAAACAGTTTCCTTCCTTCGACTCTATCAAGTTGGCTGTCTATCACAACATTTCCCTACTTTATATATAACTTATAATTTTTTTACTGATGCCATTTTTTTGTGGTGCCTGGGGATTTATCAGGACTTCCCACATGCCAGGCAAATGTTCTACCACTGAGCCTCATCCCAGTTCTGATGACACATATTGTTAATTTTACACTGTTAGGTTCTGGAGCCTTCATAGTTCCATGAATATTCTTGAAATTTTTCTGGAATGAAGTTAAGTAATAGCATGATCCTTCAAGGTCTTGCTTTTAAGCTTCTTTAGTCACTGTCAAAGAAGGATTTAGACTAGAGTTAATCTTTCCCTGCTACTGAAGGAAGAATCTCCTCCTAACCAATAAGGTTTTCCAGTTTGGAAGATGAAATTATCTGTGTTGCTTGACTCACTATGAGCTTGGCAGGTTGTTCCATTAACCATTTTCAGATGTCTCTTCCTCTACCCACAGTCAGTTTTCTCCCCCGCATGTATGTATCATTACATCTCTGCTGAATACTGGTGGGAAATCCTGTGAAGACCTCTGAAGTTCTCTTCCTGGCCTGTTGTCTCCTCTCCAGGACCACACCCTGTGAACTCAAGCTATCCTACTTCTCTGCACTCCTAATTCCATTTCCTCAATTTGAGGAAAATGTGGGCTCTACTCAGTCCCTGCTCCTTGCACTGAAGCCTAGAAACTTATACCTGTCCACTTCCCTTCTTAGGAGACACTGTCCTTGACTACCTACCATCCATAGTCTTTAACACTGTTGTTCCATACATTTCAAATTTGTTCAGATGATTTAATTTGATCCCTGGTATTCCATTATGACCAGACATGGAAGTTACTGTTAATTTTTTAATCAGTTTTTATTATACAACCCTTGCTCTCTCATCTGCAATTATATTTTGGTAATTTAAGAGATATTCAACAACCTTACTATAAAATGGGTACAACTACAAGAAAAGCATATAAGTGAATCAGATATCAGAACAACCAGACTAGAGCAGATAGGCTGGGCTAGGGCCCTAGGTATATGGAAAGCTGAAAGGGCATTTAACTATCAACTATTTAACAGTATGAGGAGGACTTTCTCTTAGTAGATGAAGGCCTCCCAGGCATAGGGGGGAAAATCAGATAGTAGGCCACTAAGGATGACAAGAGTCTACTATGACCACATTCTCTCCCATCAAGTAAATTTAAACATGCACTCATATAACACATGAAATATAATACATATAGCCAGTTTGTTTAAAAAATAGTTTGTTGAGCTTGGGATGTAGCTCAGTGGATGAGCACTTGCCTAGCAAGCTGGTTTAATTCCCAGCATCACAAAAGAATAAATAATAAAAAGTTTCTCTATAAATTAGTGTTATGCTCTGTCAAAACTCACCAACATGCTGGTAATGAACCAAAAAGGAAACATAAGTATGCCACTTCATAATGTATGACTAATATCCTTCAAAAGCAGAATGTTTACCTAGAGAACTGTTTTTTCTTTTTTTCAAATAAAGTTCTTAATTGGATAATGAGTGAGATCTTGGATTGTGTGGTAAAACTGTTTAGTTCTACAATTAATTTCCAAACCCTCCTGTAAGCAGCCATGTCATTTGGCATCTCCACTACCATTGAATGTTATTCCACATTCCAAACAGCATTTGGTGTTGTCACTATTTTAGATTTCAACTATTCTAATTAGAATAGTTGAAATCTAAAATAATTAGTGATATACCATTGTTGTCTTAATTAGTAATTCACAGATGACATGAGTCTTTTCATAAATTCACTTGCCTTATGTGTATCTTCTTTGGTAAAGTACATGTTCATATCTTCTCATTTTTTAATTGAGTTGTTTCTTTGCTTACTGTTTGAGTTTTAAGATATTTTGATATTTGGATATAAGTTCTTTGCAGTGAAGAGATACCACCAAAGTGTCCAACCAGTAAGGACACTTGGTAGGGACCTGGTCCAAGAGTTGAGAGGGCAGAAACTCCCTTGGGAGATGAGTTTTATCCCCTGTTGTGCACCATCACTGGACAAGAAGAAAGAGACAGAGGTGAGGGCCTAATGGAGAGACAGGGTGTCATGGGTAAAGAGGGTACAAAGATAATGGGTTCTGTCGATCACAGAGTACCAGCACAAGCACAGTTCAAGGGAAGAAATAACACTTGACCAGAGCAGACAGGCATTCCGACAAAATGATGAGGAGATTATTCCATCACACTGAGGAAGACAAGGAAGTATGTGATGGGGAATGTCAGAGCATTGGGGGTTATTATGAAGGAATGGTGAAGTTTAGTGGGTGAAGGGGTCAGATTGAGACAGAGAAGCCATGTCAGGACAGACAAAACCCCATCAGCAAACACTGGCTATATCAGGGCAGATGGGCTGTTAAAGTGGCTCACTAAGGGTCATCAGGGACCTTTCTAAGGCAAAATGCAGACCAGATAGGACCAGCTGGGGTTGTCTGAGTGGATCATTGAGGGTATACTGGGTGGTCAGGGGGAGGGTCACAGGAACCTAAGTAATTGCAGATTTGTAAATGCTTGTCCATGCCAAGGAGATCTTATAAATGGGTCTGGGGTTGTGTCATGGGGCACACATGTCTTTCATGTGTGTTTGATGATTTCATCTGCAGGGGTGTTAGTGTGAAAAGTGTTGGCCAGACAGAGGGAGTTAGCTGGCCTTGGTGGACATATTGTCATAAAGGGAAAGTTTGCATGAGGTCACTGTGAGGTGATGGGTTCAGGGTGTCCTTGAAAGACAGGGAGGCATGAAATGGCTCTTTGTGACAATTGCTGGCAGGTCTATTGGGATTTGTAAAGGCTAATCAAGTGTTTATTATCAAAAGTTAATAAGAAATTCCCCAAGCTTAGTAGCAGGAAGTCCCTTCTCACAGGGCTGTCCAACTAGAAGGGTGGGCAAGTTGTGGGTCACCGTTTTTTTGGGGGGGAGGGGGGGTACCAAATTTCTTTATTTGAAGAAATGGTACAAATTAAA
This sequence comes from Marmota monax, assembly GCF_021218885.2. Lineage (NCBI taxonomy): Eukaryota > Metazoa > Chordata > Mammalia > Rodentia > Sciuridae > Marmota > Marmota monax. Next base: position 819,547 of record NW_026692786.1, on the reverse strand, counting down.
GAACATAAGTGGATGTTTTCGTACAACATATAGAAAAGGTAAAGGTAACCCCAACATGCATGCACTGCCTTGGTGACCAGGGAAGTCACTTCCATGGCTATGGGTAAGTCAGCTTAAGGTTTAGCTCTCCTTATCACTTTCTCCCAGGGGTGCTTATCAAAGAGATACTCTGCCGTGCCAGATTCTGGGGCTCTCATCTTGTGCAAGTTGGTTTCATGGTCACCCAGTTCTTTGGTGGATTTCACCTGCTCATTCAGGTAAAGAGTCTCAATGAAGTCACAAGAGTGGGGGTCATTTTTGTCAGTGGCCAGTATGTGCAGTTCCAGAAGTGACTGGTTCACACTTTTCTCCAAGTGCAAAGCACATTCCATTGCATTGAGCCCACTCTCCCAGTCATCTCGGTCTGGTTTCTTGATATCCTGAAGGAAGATTCGGCCACCTCGTTGGTTCTGCAGCTTCATCAGTTTCTCGGCATGTTCCCTCTCCTCATGAGATTGGTGCAGAAAATATTCGGCAAAGTTCTTCAAAGCCACATCATCACGGTCAAGGTAGTAAGACATGGACAGGTAGACATAGGAGGCCTAGAGCTCCAGTTTGAGCTGGTGGTTGATGGCGGCCTTCGAGTCCTGGTGGTAGTGCTGGCGCACCTTCGAGGGGAACATGATAGTCATGGGGGACAGCTGAGGAGAGGCGCAGTGCTGGAGCCGTGGCGGAGGCCTGGGGCGGTCCGAGGGAGCTGTGAAGAGGCGGCGAAGGGCTGCTGGCTGTGAGCAGCCGGCCGGGGTGAGGGTCGAGCAACGGGTTCCATCCAAGCACTGTTGAAGCAGGAAATTGCGGGTCTGGGTCACTGTTTCTGATGTGTCTTATTTCCCTGCTGTGTGGATGGTGATTTTCTGCTCCAGTTCTCCCTGAGGGCTCTGCAGCAGCTGGATAGGTGTCCAGAAATCATTCAGGAACAGATATACTGTTCATTTTGCAGGAGCTCACATCACAAAACATCACAGACTTAGTAGCTTAAAACACAGAACTTAAATTTCTTACCATTATAGAGTCTGGCAGTCCAAGATCCAGGTGTCAGCAAGTCTGTTTTCTTCTAATGCCCATCGCCTTGGTATGCAGATGGCTACCATCTTGCTGTGTCCCTACACAGTCATCCCTCTGTTTCATTTATGTCTTAATGTTCTTATAAAGATACAAGTAAAATTGATTAAAGCAAATACTAAAAACTCTACTCTGACTGAATTACCTCTTTAAAGGCCCTACCTACAATACAGACAATAATCTGAAGTACTGGAGTTTACCACTTCACCTTACGGATTTGAGGAGAATATAACTGGGTCCAAAGAATCTGTCTTAAGCCTGGGGACACAATTCCAGAATTAGAAATGGGTTCTATAGACTAGAAGAAGCCATATTTTCTGCACAGTGTTAAATACATAATATTGTTATGCAACCAGTTCCCATATCCATTTTCATCTTTTAAAACTGAAACACTATACCTGTTAAAGAACTAGTCCCTGTTTCCCCATCCCTTGTTGTGGTGTGAACTGATAAATACAATCAATAAGAATGTAAGTTATGGATTATAGATATTAGTAAAAAAATACAGATTATTGATATAAGATTTTGATAAGTGACATAAGACAATTATAAAGCAAGAACTGTCGTAGACAGGCCCAAGACTTTGCTTCCTTCTATTAAAAAAAACTGTTACAAGAGCTGTTTCTGAGAAACTGAAATGAAAGCTGTTTTCTTATATTGTTTTCTGTACTTTGTACCCCACAAAATGTACTCAACCCAGGATATGGTGGTCTTGATGACCCAAGACTTTGAAGTAGATTCTAGCCCCCACTAACCACCTGCTTGAACTCAGGATACAGTTGTCTAACACCTGCTCAAACCCAAGGTGCAATTGTGAGTTGCTGTGCTAAGTGCTGTCTTAGCTTCGACGACTGGCTTGCTTATGTGACGCTAAGGAAAACCCCTGTGGTTGTGTTTCTTGGCTTTAAGTTTTTCGGCTTTAAGTTTCCAGGATACAGGCCAGGAAATTGCTGTTCTCCCTCAGAGCTTCAGTCTCTACAGGTGGGTGACAGTCCCTGGCCAGGTAAATAAAGCTCTCATTGATTTGAATTCTCACTTAGAGCGTTTTCTGAAGCGGCTCCCCATCACACCCCAGGCCCAGACAGGCACCATTCTGCAATCCATCTCTAGGACTCTGACTACTCCTGGTGCCCCGTAAAATTGGAAATACACAATATTTGTCTTTTTTGTGACTAGCTTATATCATATTCTGCCCTGGGATTCATCGATGGGGTAAGGTGGGCAAGGTTCCTTCTCTCCTGAGGCTGAGCAGTACCTTGTGTGTGTGTCAACACACATATCAACACACTATCGGCTACGTGAATGATGCACTCGTGATGTCAGAGGAGGGCGCCACACTTGAAAGGGTGCCTCATGAAGCTAGTGCAGGAAGCGCGGGAACTGCATTGCGGAGCAGCCAAGAGATGCGGGTGCCCACGGCGTCCCGGGCCCGGAGTCCACGGTGCAAAGGTGAGTCAGGGGGGCCAGGGGTCCCCGACAGCGAGAACCCCACAGCTCACTGAGGCCTCCCCACCTTGGCAGTATTAAGTTCAAGAAGAGCATCCCAGATTTGAGGGACAAACCCTGACAGCGACCCCACACTCCCACCCCACCCCTTAGTAATAACCACCACATTGGAGACTGAATCTGTAGGAGTGAGGGTCCTGTCTGAGAGCACTTCCCCATGCAAACCACCTCTCACCCAACCTCTGGAAGTAACTGGAGAAATGGGCACCCCACTTGGAATGAGGATGCCCCCATTTTTTGTAGAAACTCACCCTTTCTGTGACTAAGAGGGGCCTTCATTCTCCCAGTAGTGAGAACTCCTTAGCAAACACTCCCTACCATCATCACCCTAGGAATGAGCTTCCTTCATCTGTGTAGTGCCCTAGACATAAACTTACACCCTGTCCCCACAGGCTGTGTCTGGGAAAGGGGGCTGATATCTGGGCCTACATCTTGCAGCATGTGCATAGTCAGAGGTGAGCCAGTGGGATCAGGGGAGGGTGCCAGGAAGAGGGCACAGGCAAGTCTCACAGTAACTCCTCTTCCTCTACTTCTCCACTATAGCAGTGTCAAGAAGATCCGGGGAAACTTATTGTGGTAAGTGCTTCTCAATGTTGTCCCATCCTATCTTCTCCAGTCCCATCTGGTCTTGTCCCACAGTCTTACACTTCCTGCCCTTCCCTCTGCAAGCCCCACACATATCCTAACTCTGGCATGGTTTCTTCAGGTATGGCCACCAGGACAGTCCAGAAGGGAAAATTCCATGCTATAAGATTCCCTTCCACCCAAGAAAGAACTTGTACATCTTTTGCTCTAGGCCCTGCTTGGTGCTGGATATGTTGGGGTCAAAGGGTTACAAAACAGCCCTAATCCCTGCATTTCTAGGCCATCAGTCCAGGGGGAGCCAGAAATCAACTGGTGTAATGGCACAGTTGGGGGTATGCCCCATCAAAGCTAGTGAGGGGAGAAGGGGAATGGGACAGATTTGGAGAGATGAAAAGGCTAGGGTGGGATCCAATTGGTGCAAGGAACCTAAATGACATCCAGGGGGAGGCTTTGAGGAGACCTCAGGACACCTCAATGTAGGAGTTAGAAAGAGATCACCACTGAGATAGAAATGTATCACTAGCACAGACAGACAACAAGCTGGAAGGATGTGAAACAAGCTCAGGAGGAAAGAGGGAGCCAAAGAGTACACCAGTACTTCTGCACAGGAAAACTCCTCATCCCTGGCAGTTGAGGAGCCTGGTGCCTTTCAAAAGGTAGTCAGGCCAGGCTAAGCCACAGTCAGAGCGAGCATCTGACCCTACACCTGATCCTACGAGGGCTGTCAGAAGTTGGAGCCAGAAGCCACATTGCAGCCTGCCTGCAGACGGAGATCCAAGAGTTACACCAGAGCATGGAGCTGATGGAGCAAGAAACTGAGGCTCACGATGACAGCTGAGGCCAGGAAGAGGGGCAATATAATGCTGGGTGGCTGTGGAACAGGTGCTGCAGAGCACATGGGACACCTAACATCAAGCTCTCCTAATGGCCCAAACTGGGGCCCAGCAAAGACAGCAGCATGGACTTCGAGACCCAATATAGCAGCTGCAGAATCAGCTCAGACACGTATAGAACATAGAGAGGTAGGCCTCATCTGCCCAAGAGACCAGCTTTCACCAGGTGGCCATACATTCTCCCTAGAGATCCCAGTGTTCTTCCCAGATCCTTACTGGGTTCCAGAATTCTGAACACCCAACCATAGATTTAAGGTTCATAAGACCAGGGAGTTTGGTCATCTTACATACCTGTATTTCCAGTGCCAGGAATAGTACCAACTGTACATCAAGAACACCATGTCTTCGGGAACACAGTAGACACAGGACAAGCCCCTAACCCCTTGGACTTTATGCTTTGATGCAGAGAAGGCAGACTGCAAACTAGGAAACAGATCCTGTCATTTTGGGGAGAAATAAGTTCAATGAAGAAAAGACTGTGACCGAGGGAAAGGTGTTTGCTACCTGAGCTAGGATGCTCAGGACAGGCCTCTCTGAGGAGGTAACCTGGGTTGGGGCACAAATATTCATAGAGAGGGAACAGCCAGGCTCCAATCTTGGCCTTCAGGAAGAGCTGCCAAGAGGCAAATACAGCTCAGTATTTGAAGACAGGAGGGACAAATGAAGAGGTGAGGTAGGAGAAGCAGTCAGAGGGCCCTGGAGGCATAGGAGTTTTACTGGTAGATGGAGTTCATGCCCCGCCTTGGCCATTTATAACTGTGTGAGCTTGGGCAAGGGACTTAACTTTTTTGTACCTCAATTTCTAAGATTGATTGAATCAGCTAATGTTCACACCAACCTTTTAGAGTAGGTATGATAATGAGGTGAGTTAAATCACCTATAGCACTAAAGAGATTGCCTGTTCTCCACTGTTGTCATTCTGAACATGTCAGGGAAAGGTCCCATTGTTGTGCAGGGTTTTGAGCAGTGACTTCATCTTCCCCAGGTTGTATGAAACATGATTTCTGACCACTGGGTGGAGAACAGACTACAGGGGTGAGAAGCAGAGAGACCAGTGAAGGGGGCTCATGCAGTAGTCCTGCCAGGATATAAGGGTGGCCTAATCTTAGAGGTGGCCCCTAAGACCCAGGCTCAGCAAAACCTGTGACTAGCCAGGCTGGCAGTAGGAGGGTATGGGGCACAGACACCTGTTCTCCCAGGTACAACCTGCCCCAACTGCACTCCTTCCTCCAGGAAGGCCAAAGTGAATGTTTCCTTTGGGCCCATGACATCAGCAGCTGTGGCCCTGGATCCTGTGATCCTGGTGAGAGTCCTGGGCCATGGGAGTAGGAGTAAGGAGTCTGGGGCCAGGCAGATGCCTGGGTTTGGCCACATCCTTTCCACTCCTAAGAGAGATATGTGAACAGCCTGCCTTTGCCAGGCCCAGTTCCTTCAGAACCTCCTGATTCTCCAGGCCAGAGAAGGAATCTTACCATGAGCATCCGCAGGCCCCATGGACCCTACAAAGAACGTGGATTGGTGGCGGGGGGGTGGGGGGGCAAAAAGTCATTTATTTATTCTTCCTACAAGGAATTCTGGGGTATACGAGGCCCATGCCCAACCCCGCCAGGGCTCCCAAGCTGGGACCCGTTGTAGATAGTGACAGCCAGGTGATCAGGCTTTTGAGGTTTGGGAAACCTCAGAATCTCTGAACATCCAGAAGAGGCTCTTACACAGCTAAGGAAGCAAGTAGGGAAGAGGTTCTTTGGTGAGTAGATTTAGCTAAGGTTTGAGAAGATGAAGTCTATTTATACGTCCGTTTTGAAAGTGAAAGCGCAGAATCCTGTATTGACCAATCACGTGAGTGCACAAGACCACTGTACCAATCAACTTATAGGTTGGAGCATCACTGCACCTGCAACCAGCCAATAGAATAGAAAAACGGGATAGGAGGTGGGGCCTGCCTGGTCTCCATGGCAATTGCCGGTGACTTATGCGAGCTTCTGTGTAGTCCAAGTAAGGCCAGATCCAGCTGCCCTAATGGTAACGTTTAAGGTGAGCAGGCAGGAGGGGGAGGAGGGGAAGGGGTGTGGGGAATGATGGGGACAGGATTTTGTTAACAAGCGCATAGAAAAGTATTAGGAAGGGGCACAGATTTAGAACAGAGAGACTATTCAAAGTAGGTGGAGAAGTAGTTGAAAAGATCAGGAAGCTGGTCGGGGGTAGAAAGAAGTTGTTAGAGGGACACGGGACACCAATTTATAAGGGGTCAGAGAATAGACTAGATAGATAATAAGGGGAAAGGAGTCAGAGTTTACAGTATTCAAAGAAAGTCTTAGAGTAGACAAAGATTTGGGTGGGTTAGTAGGAAAGGGTTAGAGCAGGATCAATGAAGGATTCACCCGGAAAAGTGGGGGAGATTATATAAGAATCAGTGAGAGCATTATTTTATAGCAGGAGAGATTTAGAGGGGAGTAATTAATTTATAATTAAGGTTTTACAGATTAAAAGTGATAGTGGGTGGATATTATTTACAGTTTGTTTTACAGGGCGAAAATGAGGCTGCCTTCAGGACAATGGCAGCATTATAGATAAAAAATGCTGTAAGAGATCAGTTGAGTTTGAGGGAGTAAGACTCCTCAGAGGCAGGGATTTGGGGTGGGGGACAGTAGAAGGAGCCAAATGAAAAACCATGGTGGGAGTCATCAAAATGACTGTAGAGAACTTAGAGGAAGTGATAGGAAAATAGGTTACAGAGAGAGAGAGACAGATTATAGGACCAGAAAGTGGGGAGTACTAATGGACATGAAGATTTTTAAACAAGCATAGAGAGAGGTTAGAGAGGACATAATGGGAATTACAGGAAGTCAATAATGAGAAGTTTAAAGGGAGACAATGAAGATTTTATAGGAACCAAGAAGAAATGCATTAGGGTAAAAAGTGAGGGAATGGGAAGGAATGGCAGAGTCCAGAAGCCATACTCACCCAACCCACTCTCTGCCCACCAGGTGGTTGAATAAATGACCAATAATCTCAAGGATGGCAGGACATGACGGAAGGAAGCCCGATGACTACTTAATCTTATCAATCGTGGCTATCATTTGCTTCTGGCCCCTAGGAATTCCAGCCTTGATATTTTCATACAAGGTGGGAATCTCCATGATGCCAAACCACATCCTCCCTCTCCCTCTTGGCCCTGACCCTGACTCAGGTTCTTCCCTGTTCTCCATCGCATCCAGGGAACCTGAGCTATGGTTCAGACCCCACACTGGGTCCTGACAGTCCCACAGCCTCATATACCCTTTCATGCTTATCTTTTTCTGTTTCCTCTCCCCTGAAACTCAGACAGCAAACTACAATCAAAAAAGACAATATGGCAAGGCAGCCAAGACCTCTGAAATAACCTTCTACTTGTCCATCGCAGCCATTATTTTGTTGATTGTGCCACTCTTCATTATAGTCTTGATGTCATTGCTAAAGAAGTGACCTCATTCTCACCACAAGAACAAACCACCAAATACATGCAATAATGTAACTAAACACTGTGTTTTAGTCAGTTTTTTGTTTTTTGTTTTTGTTTTTGCCACCGTGAGCTAAAGACCCAACAAGAACAACACAGAAGAGGAAATGTTTATATGGGGTTCATGGTTTCACAGGTCTCAGTCTGTGAATGGCCAAATCTATTGCTCTGGGCCCATGGTGACATAAAAGAGTGTAGCAGAAGAAAGTGTGGCAAGAGGGCTTTGTTCATCAGGGACCCCAGAGACCTATCTCCTGGAGAAATACCCTACCTGCCTGCAGTTGCCAGCCAGTTAATCAGCGCACTGATTAGCTAAGGCTCTCATAACCCGATCATTTCACCTCAGCCTCTTTCACATGAGTTTGGGGGGACACGTCATAACTATCTATACCATGAAAACCTAGCAGTAAATACCTATTGATGATGAATGAGACACCTGCTCCTCAGTGTTTGAAGAGACAAATCATTTGAGATCAGGAAAAACAGATTTCTTCCTACTCTTGCTCACTATTCAAACAACAGCCCGACACCAGGAAATGTGGGGAGATTGCTCCACACACCAACCAAGCAATTCTGACAACCTGATTCTCCAACACACCAATTGGGTACCTAAATTTGATTCAGTTCTGTCTATTTGGTATGTACACTTCCTCCTGGATTGTGGATATTCATGGAGGAGACCAAGAACAAAGCCAAGGGTTGTGGCTCAGTGGTAGAGCACTTGCCTAGCATGTGTGAGGCACTGGGTTTGATTCTCAGCACCACATATAAGTAAATAAAGGCCCATCAATGACTAAAAAAAAAAAACCCACAAAGCCAAGGCTTGGCAGCAAAAAGCCAAATGCCTCAAGCAGTATCCAGCTAATATGGATGCTGGGTGGAGACCTGGTCCAGGAGTTAAGAGGGCAGAAGCTCCACTGGGAGATGAGTTCTATCCCCTGATGTGCACCATCACTAGACAGGAAGAATGGTGCAGGGGTGAGGGAGAGACAGGGTGTCATGGGTAAAGGGGGTACAGAGATAATTGGCTCTGTTGCTCAGAGTATACTGGGACAAGCACAGTTTGAGGGAAGAAATAACACTTGGGCAGAGCAGACAGGCATTCTGACAAGAGGGTGAGGAGATGATTCCATCACACTGAGGAGGGCAAGGAAGGATGTTTTGGGATATGCTAGAATATTTGGGGTTATTATGGAAGAATGGTGAAGTTGTAATGGGCGAAGGGGTCTGGTTGAGACAGAAGAGCCATGTCAGGACAGACAAAGCCACATTGGCAGACACTGGCTACGTCAGGGCAAGTGGGCTGTTAAAGTGGCTCACTAAGGGTTGTCAGGGACCTTTTTAAGCAACATGCAGACCAGATAGGACCAGCTGGGGTTGTCAGAGTGGATCACTGAGGGTATCCTGGGTGGTCAGGGAGAGGATCACAGGAACCAGTCCCTAAGTAATTGCAGATTTATAAAATCTCCTCTTCCATGCCAAGGAGATCTTACACATGGCAGTGTGGATGGAATAAGAAGTCACTGCAGGTGTTAGGGAGGGTCTTGGATTGTGTCATGGGGCACATGTGTTCTCACTGGGAACCACTGAAGGCTCTCTCTCATGTGCGTTTGGGGAGGATGCTTTCAGCTGCCTGTAGAATGTTAAGGAGACATCATATTTGATTTAGCAAGTCAGGGTTTTAGTGTGGAGCACATCAGCAGGACAGAGGGAGATTAGTTGGCCTTGGTGAACATAAAGGGAAAGTCTTGCATGAGGTCACTGTGGGGTGATGGGGAACCTTCAGGGTATCCTTAAATGTCAGTGAGGCCTGTAATGGCTTTTTGTGATGACTGCTGGCAGGTCTGTTGGGATTTGTAAAGGCTAATCAAGTGTTTATTATCAAAAGTTAGTAAGAGGGCTGGGGATGTGGCTCAAGCGGTAGCGCGCTTGCCTGACGTGCGTGCGGCCCGGGTTCGATCCTCAGCACCACATACAAACAAAGATGTTGTGTCCGCCGAAAACTAAAAAATAAATATTAAAATTCTCTCTCTCTCTCTCTCTAAAAAAAAAAAGTTAATAAGAAATTCCCCAAGCTTAGTAGCAGGAAGTCCCATCTCACAGGGCTGTCCAACTAGAAGGCTGGGCAAGCTGTGGGTCACTGTTTCTGATGAGTCTTATTTCCCTGCTGTGTGAATGGTGATTTTCTGCTCCAGTTCACCCTGAGGGCTTTGTAGCAACTGGAGTGGTGTCCAGAAATCATTCAGGAACAGGAACACTGTTCATTTGCTAGGGCTCCCAATAGAAAACATTAAGACTAGGTAACTTAAAATACAGAAATTTAACTTCTTGCCATTATGGAGACAGGCAGTCCACGATCAAGGCATCAGCAGGTTTGGTTTCTTCTAAGGTCCATCTCCTTGGCTTGCAGATGACTACCATCTTGCAGTCATCCCTCTGTTTTATCTGTGTCCTAAAATCTTATAAGGACACAAGACTAATTGGATTAAAGCCCACCCTACAAAACTCTAACTGAATTACCTCTTTAAAGGCCCTACTTATAATACAGACAACAGTCTGAAGTACTGGGACTAGGCCTTCAACATACAGATTTAGGAAGAGCATAACTCATCCCATGCATCCTTCTTAAGCCTGGAGACATATTTCCAGAATTAGAAATGGGTTCTCGGCACTACATTTTTTTAAAAAAGTAAATAAAGATATTAAAAAAAAAAAAGAAATGGGTTCTATAGTCTAGAAGTAGCCATGTTTTCTGCATAATGTTAAATATATTAATATTTTTAACCAGTTTCCAGATCCATTTTCATCTTTTTAAAAATTTTTTTGTAGTTGGACAGCATACCTTTATTTTATTTGTTTCTTTTTTTAAATTTTTTAGTTACACATGGACATGGTATCTTTATTTTGTTTATTTTGCTTTTATGTGGTGCTGAGGATCGAACCCAGTGCTTCACTGGTTCATGGCAAGCACTCTGCCACTGAGCAGCCCTCCATTTTCATCTTTTATAACTGAAATATTGTGCCTATTAAAAAAAACAAGTTCCTGTTTCTCTCACTCCCAAGACGCTGTCAAGCATCATTCTGTATTCCATCTCTAGGAATCTGACTACTTCTGGTACCTCATAAAATGGAAGTACATAGTATGTGTCTACTTGGGACTGGCTTATTTCACTTACTATTCTATCCTGGAGATTCATCCATTTTGTAAATGTATCACAATTTCCTTATTTTTAAGGTTGAATAATATTCCCTTGTATGTATATATCACATCTTGTTTATCCGTTCATACATTAATGTACAGTTGCTTCTACCTTTTGCCTACTGTGAATAATGCTGCAACAAACATGGATGTGCAAGTATCTCTTAGATACCCTATTTTTAAATATATATATACACACACTTAGAAGTAGGATTGCTTGATAATATGACAATTCTCTAAGAAAGGAATAGTTCACCTTTTTCTATCTTTTTACTTTTTTTTTTTTTTTTTTTTTTTGTACCAGGGATTGAACCCACTGAGCCACATCCTCAGTCCTTTTTATTTTTTATTTTGAGACAGGGCGGCACCAGGGTCTCACTAAGTTACTTCAGGCATCGCTACATTACTGAGAGTGGGCCTCAAACTTGCAATCCTCATGGTTCAGCCTCCCACAGTGCTGAGATTACAGGCATGGGCTATCACACCTGGCCCCTCTTTTGACTTTTTTTTAATATTTATTTTTTAGTTGTAGTTGGATACAACAATTTTATTTTATTTATTTATATGTGGTGCCGAGGATCGAACCCAGGGCCTCGCACATGTGAGGTGAGTGCTCTACCATTGAGCCACAACCCTAGCCCCCTTCTTTTGGCTTTTAAACTCCACGTGCTTGTTATGATTAGCATATACTTTTTATCTCATTGGAATACTTCTGTCTTTTAATTAGGATGTTTAGGCCATTACCTCTTATGTAATTCAGTGATATGGTCCAATTTAAATATGCTGTTTTCCTGTTTTCTATTCAGTGCATGTATCTTTAGTTCTCTTTTTCCATTTTTTTCAATCTCTCTTTCAATTGAATATTATTTTATTTCATTTCCTTCCTCCTCTGTTGGCTTATTGACTATACATCTTTGTTTCACCATTTTTGTGGCTGTTGTAGTATTTTTTTTTAGAGAGAGAGAGAGAGAGAGAGAGAGAGAGAGAGAGAATTTTAATATTTATTTTTTAGTTATCGGCGGATACAACATCTTTGTTTTGTATGTGGTGCTGAGGATCGAACCCGGGCCGCACACATGCCAGGCAGGCGCGCTACCGCTTGAGCCACATCCCCAGCCCCTGTTGTAGTATTTTTAACTCTTGAAATTATCAGTTGTGTTTCAAGTAATTTTGTGACACTTCATACAGAGCTGGAAAGCACGTTCACTGTGCACTGTTAAACTCAGACACTGCCACACACGGACGGGTTACATGAAGTAGACGTACTGCTTGCAGATAGGCAGCAAGGAACAATAGAAGCCTAAGAGTCATTGTGAAACAGTCCCCAAGGCTCAGGAAAGCTGGCCTGGGTAGTGGAGTCCTGTCTGTGTGCCCCAATTGCACCATCGAGGAGGAAGCCCAGAAAGCCTCTCACTCCAGCTTTTATAACAGGGGGCGCATGACTCAAGGGGATAAAGCCCTGAAGAACACCCTGCTCCAAAGGGGCCGCTAAAAGAAACACACCTTCTTCTGGTTGGTTCCTCCTTCTCTCAGGATGGTGCAATCCCAATACATGCTACAGTCATTCCCTAGAATGAAAACCTAAAAAGGGAAAAAACTGGATCAGACCAAGGTTTCTCAGAAATCTGTCATATTTCCCTGTCCAACAGTGTAGGAACCTTAGAGAATGTATTTCCATTCTTCCACTCCCAGCCTTTGTGCTATTGTTTCACATATTTTTCATCTATGTGTATTATATATCATACTACAATTTTGTGCTTTAAACTGACCGATAATCTTTTCAGAGATATTTTAATAATTTAAAATGTGGATATACTTATTCCCATTCCAGTGCTCTTCATTCCCTTTTATAGATTCAAATCTGACATCTTTTTCCTCCGACTTGGAGAGATTTTTGAAACTTTTTTTTTTAATGCAAGTCTGCTGATAATGAATTCTTTTAGGGTTTGTATATCTGAAATTGTCTTTTCTTTTTTTCTCCCCTCATTTTTGAAAGATATTTTTGTCAACTTTTTAGTTCTTCTAGTACTTTCAACATGTGTTTTCTCTTTTGAGGGTTGGGGGGTACCAGGGATTGAACTCAGGGGCACTCAACCAATACATGTGAGCCACATCCTCACACCTCTTTTATATTTTATTTATACAGGATCTCACTGAGTTGCTTAGCACCTGGCCATTGCTTAGGCTGGCTTTGAACACGTGATCCTCCCGTCTTAGCGTCCCAAGCCACTGGGATTATAGATGTGCGCCGCCACGCCACCAAGCTTCCACTGCTTTCTTCTTTGCCTTGCTTCCAATTAAAAATGTGCTGTCATTGTCTCTTGTAATCTCCTTTTCCCTCTGGCTGCTTTTAAGATTTTCTTCTTGTCCCTGGTTTTGAGAATTTGATCACCATATGTAGTGAACTGTTTCTCTTGGGCATGGGATTCATTGGGATACTTGGATTTGGTAGGGTTGTAACTTGCATCTTATCTGGAATATTGTGAGTCAATATTTCTCCTAATATCTTTCTGTGTTCCCTTCTCCTTTGGGGATTCCAATTACATGTGTATTAGGCAGGTGGAAGTTCTCCCACAGTTAGCTGATACTTTTTGCAATCTTTTCCTCTCTTTGTTCTTTTTCAATCTTTTCATCTCAATATTTCAATTGGAGTAGTTTTTATTATTCTTATGTGTTGTTACAGTTTGCATCTAGGAATGGTCCACTGAAATGCTCATGTGTTGGGCAAAGCAGCAATGTTCAGAGGTGAGAGATAGGATTCTGAGAGCTGTAACGTCCTCCATGGATTAATCCACTTGATGGATTCATAATTTCAATGGACTACTTGGTAGTAACTGAAGACAGGTGGGCATGGCTAGAGAAAGTTAGTCACTGAGGGTGTGTCCCTAGGGATTCTCTCTTGTCTGGCACCTGTTAGATACGTGCTCACTCTCTCTCTCTCTCTCCTTCTTGATCTGCCTCAGCTGAGCAGCTTTCTTCAGGAATGCCCTCCTGCCATGATGTTCAACCTCACCTCAGGCCCAGGTCAAGGGTGCTTGTTTACCATGGATGGGCACCTTGGAAACCATGTGACAAAATAAACCCTTCCTCCACCAAGTTGTTCTCATCACATATTTTAGTCATAAAAGGGATGAAAAGATAAATAATATGTATATCTTCATTAACGTTGTCTTCTGCAGGAATCTGTTATTATGCCTAGCCATTGTTTTTTTTTTTTTCACTTCAAATGTTGACTTTTCACTGCCAGAAGTTAAAGTGGAAATACATGTATTTTTCTCTTTCGTGCCTATACATAAATGTTTAATATCCTCTAGCACTTACATCACATAGTATATGGTTATAAGAGCTGTTTTAATATCTTTGCCTACAATTCTATCATCTATGTATATTATGGCTTAGTTTTAATTTACTGATTTTCTCCTCATTATGAGACATATTTCCCTGCTTCTTTACATGCCTTATGATTTTTACTGATATGTTTTGTTTTCTTTTTTTTTTTGTGTGTGTGTGTGTGTGCTGGGGAATGAACCCAGGACCTTCCACATGCTAGGCAAGTATTCCAACACTGAGCCACATCCTAAGTGTTGCTAACAGATAATGTTAATTTTGTTGTTGGGTTCTGGAATACATACATTTCTTTTTTTTTTTTTCTTAAACTGAAAATTTTTAAAAATACACAACAATAGTGGAATGCATTAATGGAATATATACATTTCTATAGATATTCTTGAAAATTCTTTCAAGAATGCACGTAACTAATAGCTTCATTCTTCTAAGTCTCCTCCCCATCAATGTATGTATAATTTTTTTGTAACAGCGACTAAACTCAGTGGACTTAACCACGGGGCCACATCCCCAGCCATATTTTATATTTCATCAGAAACATGGTCTGAATTGCTTAGCTCCTTGCTAAATTGTTGAGGCTGGCTTTGAACTCAAGATCCTCCTGCTTCCACCTCACAAGCCGCTAGGATCACAAGCTTAGGTCACTGCACCCAGTTCTCCAGCACTTTTTTACATCTTATTTAGAGACAGGATCTCACTGAGGTGCTTAAGGCCTCACCAAGTTTTTGGAGCTGGCTTTTTTCTTTTTTTAAAAGAGAGAGAAAAAAAATTTTAATATTTATGTTTTAGTTTTCAGTGGACACAACATCTTTATTTTATTTCTATGTGGTGCTGAGGATCGAACCCAGCACCCCGCGCATGCCAGGCGAGCGCACTACCACTTGAGCCACATCCCCAGCCCAAGCTGGCTTTGAACTCCCTATCCTCCTGCCTCATCGTCCCAAGCTGCTGGGATTACAGTCCTGCACCACCATGCCTCACACCTTTAATCATTTTTAGTCAGTTTCAAAGAAGGATTTGTTCTAGGGTTAATCTTTCCCTGCAACTAAAGTAACAATCTCTTCCCAGTACCCACTGACTACAAGGTTCGGTAGGTGGTATCATCCATGTTCCTTGGCCATTGTGGCTCTGAAGATTGCTCCCTTTACTAGTCTCATATGTTTCTTCCTCTCCCCTCAGGGAGTTTCCTCCTGCACATGCTTGTATCATTACACACTCTACAGAATACTGGTGGGGAACTCCGTGCAGTTCCCTTCCAGGCCTGTTCTCTCCTCTCCAGGACTACACCCTGTGAACTCAAATGGTCCTGCCTTCTGTGCACTCCTCGCTCCTTCTCAGTTTAAGGAAGATGAGGTCTGCTCAGTCTCTGCTCCTTGCACTGAAGCCTAGAACCTCTACAGGCAGTCAGCCGAGGCTCACCCTTCTCTGCTTCTCTTCTCAAGGGTCACCATCCTTTATTGCCTGCTATGCATTGCTTCAAGACTGTTGTGTCATACATTTTAGCTCATTTTACAAATTTGTACAGACAATTTAATTTGATCCCTATTACTCCATTTTAAGCAGAAGTGTAAGTGGCCAAAAATTTTTAGTTGTTTTTATTCTACAACTTTTACCATTCTCTTTTCTGCAATAATACTTTTGACAATAATACTTTAAGAGATGTTTAAGAATCTTATTATAAATTGGGTATAATTACAAGATTAATCAGATATAGGAACAACCAGGCTAGAGCAGTTAAGCTGGTACATGGAAAACTGAAAGAGGATCTAACCATTATCTCTTTTGACAGGATGAGGAGGGCTTTCTTTTAGGAGATGAAGACCTCCCAGGTAGGGGGAAAGTTAGATACTAGGCCACCCAAGAATCACAAGAGTCTACCATGACCACATTCTCTGATAATCAAGTAAATTTAATATGCAGTCACATAACACATGAAATATAATGTATATAGCTAGTATATTAAAAAGAGATTTTATTGAGTTTGGGATGTAAAATCAGTGGTTGAGCACTTGCCTAACACTAGTTTAATTCCCGTGGCATCCAAAAGAATAAAAAATAAAAAGTTTCTCTAGAAATTGGTGTTATGCTTCTGTCAACAAACCAAAAAGGGAACAAGACTGTGCCAGTTCATGGGGCTAGGGATATAGCTCAGTTGGTAGAGTGCTTGCCTCAAATGCACAAAGGCCATGGGTTCAATCCCTAGCACGCACACACACACACACACACAAAAAAAAAAGAGTATGCCATAACATATGACTAATATCCTTCAGAAGCATTGGATTGTGTGGTCAGACTGTTTAGTTCTATGATGAATTTACAAACCCTCATTCAAATCAGCCATGTCATCTGGCATTCCTGCTACCACTGCATGAGCATTCCTGTTCTTCCACATCCCCACCAGTATTTGGTGTTGTCAATGTTTTAGGTTTTAGCTACTCTAATTGATATCTAGTGGCATCCCATTATTGTTTTAACTAACAATTCCCTGATGAATTTGAGAATCTTGTATATTTATGTGCCATATGTAATGCAATTGGTGAGGTATCTGTTTATATCTTTTGCCCATTAGTTTTATTGCTTTTTTCTTACTGTTGAATTCAAGAGCTCTTTGATATTCAGGATACACATCCCTTATCAGGTATGAGTTTTGCAAATATTTCTTCCAACCCTGTGACTTCTCTTTGCATTCTTTTAACAGCCAATACATTTGAAAGTTCTCACTCATCTTCAAAGCCCTCAGAAAAGCTCATAGACCCAAGGCAGACATGGTGTATAACTGACTGATTTTTAAGTAGTCAACACTACACAGGACTGAGGGTGGAGATGGTTGTGGGGAATGACAGCTGTGGAGAAAGCAGACATCCAGGAGTCAACACTGCCAATTTTTATTCCTGGAAGCCCACCAAATTACATCAACCTTTGACGCTCTCTTCTGCTCCTCAATCTTTGAGAAGCATTCAAAGGAATCTTCAGCTTCTCTTCAAACCTGCTATATCAGTGGCGAGCAAGGTCCCTTGTCCTTAGATCTGAGAGGCCCGAGCCTTGGATGTCTCCATGACACCTGTAACCCACAGGGTCACACACTGATCCTTGCTTCTCCCCAAAGCTGCTCTTGCTCTCAGGACCCCATTTCAAGGTTCACCTCATCCAGGAACCCTGAACCTCTGAGCCTCTCCCTGATGCCCCCACCACTACAGTCCAGCCTCATGACCCATCCAGGCAGTGTCCGCTGACCTGCCTCTCAGCCTTACGCTGGTCGAGCCCTGCCCTTGTTCTACACCTCTCATCCTGGCCTAGCCTCCTCCTTGGGTATCCAACTGTAGTCACATGCCGTCACCTTACCCCCATTTATTTCGCCAATAACTAAAGAGTCAGGCTCTGTCCTGGACAATGAGGACAGAGTGGCAACCTAGGTAAGCATAATGGATGAGAAAGAGGTAGGTCCCTAAAAAGGTAATACAGTAGAACAAAATGGAAACTTTAGTGCCTTAAGAGCTGAAGGCTCTGGTTTCACACATTGGTACACAGCAGCTCTGCTTACTGGCATTTAACCAGAGAGGCTTGAGGTGGCCGTCAGGTAGCTATAACAAGATGACCACATTTGCAGAAGCAGAAAACAAAATAACTGGGACAAAAGAACCAACCCCCACCCCGCCCAGGCTTAATGCAGTGGAAGTCACCAAGCAGTATGAGCTGAAATTCCCTAGTCTTTTGACAAGCTTGTACCCACATAAGGAACCTAAGGTGCATCCTCCAGTAGAATTGCACCAATCCACTGCCTCGATTTGCCCCAAACCTGCTTATGTATAAACCATAAGCCCTACTGCACTTGGGGCCAGACTTTGGGAATTAGCCCTCTGAGCCATGCCCACTAATAAAGTGCTGCTTCCAGATCTCGCTGTGTCCTGCCCTCCTTTCCCACTACATAACCATTTGCCAGAATCCCAAAATCCTGTGTTCCTCTCTGCTCTGGACCTCGCGCCAGCTCCCACTGAACTGCCACATCTCTGCTCTAGGCTTCTGCGCCCTCCAGAA
Source organism: Marmota monax (assembly GCF_021218885.2). Lineage (NCBI taxonomy): Eukaryota > Metazoa > Chordata > Mammalia > Rodentia > Sciuridae > Marmota > Marmota monax. Next base: position 801,384 of record NW_026692786.1, on the reverse strand, counting down.
CGCCCAGAGCTCTATCTGTCGCAAAATGACCCACCCCTGCTGCTCATTTTCTACCATCCCTACCTAGGGAAGCGCCCACCTCCCCCACTGAACGGTGAGTTCCTGACGGTGGGGACCAGGGCGGTCTTGGTCACCGCGCAGCACAGGGTCAGCTCCTGGAACACTAATGACTCGGGGAGCAAAGGCTAGGACCTGAAAGGCTGCGTAGCGCGGGGAGGTTGGGGCCACGCTCTCTGCTCTACCTGCGCTCAGCCTTGGGACTCGCTGCTTCTGAAACTCGGGAGCAGTGAGTGCCGGGTCCTCTGCGAATGCCAGCCCCGTTTCTCCAGGACCTGAAGAGGGCACTGAGGACCCTCTGCCTCTTCACCAACAGCTGGCGGTGAGCGGAGCGGACGGGAGGCCAGCGGGCGCCAGCGCCTCCCTCAGTGGGGCCCACACGGGAGCACTGGGCTCTGCGGGACCAGCGGGACCGCCCTCGAGCCCGCGGCTCAGGACTCTCGGTCCTCCGGGCCCCGCGCGCCTAGCTGCTGGCGCACTCGTGACGTCAGAGGAGGGCGCCACGCTCGAAAGAGGGGGCGGGAGGAGGCGGCCGGGGCCAGGCGCTGTCAGAGAGCTGAAGAAGGACAGGAGAGGCAGGTCTCCTAGGAATAGCAGGAAGCAGGTTTATTGGCTGCAGCCAGGTTCGAAGGTTTTTATTTTTATTTTTATTTTTTTGCCTCCGTCAAAGCACCCCTTTGAAATTTGAGTTCAGAAAGTTTTAAAACTTTATATCCAATGTGTAAGGGGAGGAGCTCAGAGGCTCACAATCTGTAGAAGTTCACGTAAAAGCAGCTTTTTCACTGTTCTGGGTACCCAATTCAAATCAAGGACACTCCGAAAATTAGTGTCTGGGAAAGGGAGAGTCCTTCTCCCCTTTCTTTCCACTGGCTGGCTCTGCAGGATCTGACAGTAGTCCTTTGAGATGCAAACGCCTCTGTGTAGGCTCCAGACCCCAGCTGAAGACCTTGAGTCCACTCTGTCTCTGCAAACACACCCTCCACCTGAAAACTCTGTTGTAGAAATTCTTACTGATACTATAAGAACAATTATGTTAAACAGAACTTTTGAAGCTTAGCTATGGCAGGGGTCTTCTGGGTGGAGGTCTCTGGCCTGATTCAGAGCTAGTGCAGGAAGCGTGGGAACTGGGTTGCTAGGCAGCCAAAGAATCCATGCTGCCCAGGTGAATCTGGTGGGCATAGGGTCTCCCCGTTCTGCAGAGAGTCACTGACAGGACCCCACAGCTCACTGAGGGTTCTCACCCTCACCCAGCACCACATTACTGGGGCTTCCCGATCTTGGCAGTATTAAGTTCAAGAAGAGCATCCCAGATTTCAGGGACAACAGCAGATACTGACTCCTTGCCCACTCCTTGGCAATAACCACCACATTGGAAACTAAATCTATAGGAGTGATGACCCTGTCTGGTCATCAGAACACTTCAGGGCAGACCACCTCTCACCTCATCTCTAGAAGTAACTGGAGAAATGGAGCACCCCATTTGGAATGAGGATGCCCCCATACTTAGTGAGAAACTCACCCTCTCTGTGACTAAGAAGGGCCTTCCTTCCCCCAGAAGTGAGAATTCCTTAGCAAAGACTTTCCCTACCACCATCACCCTAGCAATAAGCATCATTCATCTGGGTTGTGCCCCAGACATAGCCTTACACCCTGTCGCCACAGGCTGTATCTGGGCAAGGGGCTGATATCTGGGCCTACATCTTGCAGCATGTGCATAGTCAGAGGTGAGCCAGTGGGATCAGGGGAGGATGCCAGGAAGAGGGCACAGACAAGTCTCACAGTAACTCCTCTTTCTCTACTTCTCCACTATAATAGTGTCAAGAAGATCCGGGGAAATTTACTGTGATAAGTGCTTCTCAATGCTGTCCCATCCTATCTTCTCCAGTCCTATCTGGCCTTGTCCCCACCCACAGCCTCACACTGATACTCTAAGAACAATTATGTTAAACAGAATTTTTGAATTTATGACAACGGTCTTCTGGGTGGAGGTCTCTGGCCTGATACTTCCTGCCTCACACTTCCTGCCCTCCTTCTGCAAGCCCCACACATATCCTAACTCTGGCATGGTTTCTTCAGGTATGGCCACCAGGACAGTCCAGAGGTGAGAAGCCTATGCTGTAAGATTCCCTTTCACCCAAGAAAGAACTTGTACATCTTATGCTCTAGGCCCTGCTTGGTGCTGGATATGCTGTGGTGGTGGTGGTGGGGGGGGGGGCAGGAATCAGCTGGTGCAATAGCACAGTTGAATGTTTGTCCCATCAAACCTGGTGAGGGGAGAAGTAGTATGGACCAGATTTGGAAGAGATGCAAAGGCCAGTTTGTGATCCAATTGGTGCAAGGAACCCAGATGACATCCATGGGAGGCTTTGAGGAGACCTCAGGACTCCTTGGTGTGGGGCCCAGGGAAAATCTCACCACTGAGATGGAAATGTATCACTAACACAGAAAAAAAAAAACTGCAGGAAGGATAAGAGAAACAATCTCAGGAGAAAAGGGGGAGCCAGAGAGTACACCAGTGCTTCTGCATCAGACAAGGAAGCTGCACAGGAAAACCCTTAACCACTCCCCTGGCAGATAAGGAGTCTGGTGCCTCCTAAAAGGTAGTGAGGCCAGGCTAAGCCACACTCAGAGGAGCATCTGACTCTATACCTGATCTCACCAGGTCAGCCGGAAGTTGGAGCTGGAAGCTGCAGTGGCACGCCTGCGCACAGAGATCCAAGAGTTAGACCAGAGCCTGGAGCTGATAGAGCAAGAGGCTGAGGCTCAAGGTGACCCATGGGGCCAGGAAGGTGGGCATTGTAATGCTGGGTGGGAAAAGTGCTGACCCCTGTGTCTCCCACAGACCTGGCTGTGGAGCAGATGCTGCAGAGCACACGGGACACCCAATATCGAGCTCTCCTCCTCCGGGCCCAAACTGGAAACCTGCGAAGACAGCAGCATGGACTGCGAGTCCCCACATAGCAGCTGCAGAATCAGCTCAGGTGCCTACAGGACATAGAGAGGTGGGCCTCATCTGCCCAAGAGACCAGATGTCACCAGGTGGCCACACATTTACCTCTGAGATCCCAATGTTCTTACCTGATCCTTACTGGATTCCGGAATTCTGCACAACCAACCCTAGGATTTAAGGCCCATAAGCCCAGTTAGTTTTGCACCATCTCTTGGGTAACAACAATAGACATAGGATAGGCCCCTGTTTATGCTCCTGGACCTTATGCTCTGATGCAGAGAAGGCTGACTGCAAACTAGGAAACAGATCCTGTCATTTTGGGGAGAAATAAGTTCAATGAAGAAAAGACTGTGTGACCAAGGGAAAGGTGTTTGCTACCTGAGCTAGGATGCTCAGGACAGGCCTCTCTGAGGAGGTAACCTGGGTTGGGGCACAAATATTCATAGAGAGGGAACAGCCAGGCTCCAATCTTGGCCTTCAGGAAGAGCTGCCAAGAGGCAAATACAGCTCAGTATTTGAAGACAGGAGGGACTAGATGAAGGGTGAGATAGGAGAAGCAGTCAGAGGGCCCTGGAGGCATAGGAGTTTTACTGGTAGATGGAATTCATGCCCCACCTTGGCCATTTATAACTGTGTGAGCTTAGGCAAGGGACTTAACTTCTTTGTACCTCAATTTCTAAAAGCTATCTATGCTAAGCCTCAGGCTAGCATCATTCTGAATGGAGAAAAATTGAAGGCATTCCCTCTAAAATCTAGAACAAGACAGGGATGCCCTCTCTCACCACTTCTATTCAATATAGTTCTCAAAATACTGGCCAGAGCAATTAGACAGACGAAAGAAATTAAAGGCATAAAGATAGGAAAAGAAGAACTTAAATTATCACTATTTGCGGATGACATGATCCTATACCTAGCAGACCCAAAAGGTTCTACAAAGAAACTACTAGAGCTAATAAATGAATTCAGCAAAGTGGCAGGATATAAAATCAACATGCATAAGTCAAAGGCATCACTGTATATCAGCGACAAATCTTCTGAAAAGGAAATGAGGACAACCACCCCATTTACAATATCCTCAAAAAAAAAATAAAATACTTGGGAATCAACCTAACAAAAGAGGTGAAAGATTTATACAATGAAAACTACAGAACCCTAAAGAAAGAAATAGAAGAAGATCTTAGAAGATGGAAAAATATACCCTGTTCATGGATAGGCAGAACTAACATCATCAAAATGGCAATATTACCAAAAGTTCTCTATAGGTTTAATGCAATGCCAATCAAAATCCCAAAGGCATTTCTTATAGAAATATATAAAGCAATCATGAAATTCATCTGGAAAAATAAAAGACCCAGAATAGCAAAAGCAATTCTAAGCAGGAAGAGTGAAACAGGCAGTATAGCAATACCAGACTTCAAACTATACTATAGAGCAATAGTAACAAAAACATCATGGTACTGGTACCAAAACAGGCGAGTGGACCAATGGTACAGAATAGAGGACACAGAGACCAATCCACAAAATTACAACTATCTTATATTTGACAAAGGTGCTAAAAGCATGCAATGGAGAAAAGATAGCATCTTCAACAAATGGTGCTGGGAAAACTGGAAATCCATATGCAACAAAATGAATCTGAATCCCTTTCTCTCACCATGAACAAAAGTTAAGGATCAAGGAGCTTGATATCAAAACAGAGACTGAGTCTGATAGAAGAAAAAGTTGGCTCTGATCTACATATTGTGGGGTCGGGCTCCAAATTCCTTAATAGGACACCCATAGCACAAGAGTTAAAAACAAGAATCAACAAATGGGACTTACTCAAACTAAAAAGTTTTTTCTCAGCAAGAGAAATAATAAGAGAGGTAAATAGGGAGCCTACATTCTGGGAACAAATTTTTACTCCTCACACTTCAGATAGAGCCCTAATATCCAGAGTATACAAAGAACTCAAAAAGTTAAACAATAAGAAAACAACCCAATCAACAAATGGGCCAAGGACCTGAACAGACACTTCTCAGAGGAGGACATACAATCAATCAACAAGTACATGAAAAAATGCTCACCATCTCTAGCAGTCAGAGAAATGCAAATTAAAACCACCCTAAGATACCATCTCACTCCAGTAAGATTGGCAGCCATTATGAAGTCAAACAATAACAAGTGCTGGCGAGGATGTGGGGAAAAGGTGGGACTGCAAATTGGTGTGGCCAATTTGGAAAGCAGTATGGAGATACCTCGGAAAGCTGGGAATGGAACCACCATTTGACCCAGCTATCCCCCTTCTCGGTCTATTCCCCAAAGACCTTAAAAGAGTGTATTATAGGGATACAGCTACATCCATGTTCATAGCAACACAATTCACAATAGCTAGACTGTGGAACCAACCTAGATGCCCTTCGATAGATGAATGGATAAAAAAAATGTGGCATTTATACACAATGGAGTATTACTCAGCACTAAAAAATGACAAAATCATGGCATTTGCAGGGAAATGGATGGCATTAGAGCAGATTATGCTAAGTGAAGCCAGCCAATCCCTAAAAAACAAATGCCAAATGTCTTCTTTGATATAAGGAGGGCAACAAAGAACAGAACAGGGAGGAAGAGCATGAGAAGATCACCATTAAACAGGGACGAGAGGGGGAGGGAAAGGGAGAGAGAAGGGAAATTGCATGGAAATGGAAGGAGACCCTCATTGTTGCACAAAATTACATATAAGAGGAAGTGAAGGGAAAGGGAAAAAAAACAAGAGAGAAAAATGAATTACAGTAGATGGGGTAGAGAGAGAAGATGGGAGGGGAGGGGAGGGGAAGGGGGATAGTAGAGGATAGGAAGGGCATCAAAATATAACATACACTAGTATGGCAGTATGTAAATAAGTGGAAGTGTAACCGATGTGATTCTGCAATCTGTATACGGGGTAAAAATGGGAGTTCATAATCCACTTGAATAAAATGTATGAAATATGATATGTCAAGAGCTTTGTAATGTTTTGAACAACTAATAATAAAAAAAAGAAAGACATTGAAAAAAATAAATAAATCTAAAGAAAGATATTGTGTCATCTACAACTTTTTTAAAAAAATTTTTAAAAGAAGCAGAAAGTGATAGTCACAGCTATTGGGGTTGGGGAAGCCTGGGAGGCTCAAAGTAACCAGAAGAGACCCTTTCCCAGCTAAGGAAGCAGGGAGGTGAGGGGTTCTCTGACACGGAGGCTTAGTTGGGGTCACGAAGGCATCCCAGGTTTAGCACGCATGTAAAAGCCCCAAGGGTTGTAAACTGTAGAATTAAGGATCTCCAGTCTAGCATGCCTACATGGGCTCAGTTTCCTCATATGTAAAATGGGGACAATGACAGTCCCTACTTTAGTGGGGTGGTAATAATTACAGGGGTATTTGATTTGTCTTATAACATTCTCTATCCCTTTACCCACCCCAACAGAAGCTCTTAGGATGACCACCTCTGTTCCTGATCGTGTCCCCTCCCAAGGGTGATATCCGGGCAGCCTGCACCCTCCGGGCCCAGTTCCTGCAGAACCTCCTGATTCCCAGTCAGGGAAGCACACAACCTGTGAATGTTCCCAGGAACCAGGAACCCTGCAAAAAATTTGGATTTGGGGCAGAATTCACTTCTTTATTGCTTATTCACATGAGGAATTCTGGGCTATGAGGCCCAGGCCCTGCCATAACTGGGCTCCCAAGCGGGGCCCCATTAGACAGGGACAGCCAGGTGTCAGGGCCATTGAGTTTGGGGAAGCCTGAGTGGTTCAGTGCAGCCAAAGAAGGTCCCCCTTACACGGCTAAGGAAGCAAGTAGGGAAGGGGTTCTCTGGTGAGATGGTTTAGCCAAGGTTGGAGAAGATGAAGCCTATTATACGTCCATTTTGAAGGTGAAAGCGCAGAATCCTGTATTGACCAACCACGTGAGTGCATAAGGCCATTATACCAATCAGCTTCTAGGCTTGAGCGTCATTACACCTCGAATCAGCCAATGGAAGTAGAAATATGGGATAGGAGGCGGGTCTTCTTGGTCTCCAGGCAATCCTTGGTGACTCCTGTGAACCTCTGTGTAGTCCTAGCAATACCAGAGCCACCTGCCCTACTGGTCATGTTTAAGGTGAGAAGAGAGGAGGGGTAGAGGGGGAATGATGGGGCAGGAGTTTGTTACAAGTGGATAGAAAACTATTTGGAGATTTAGGAGAACAGGGAGGCTGTTCAAAGTGGATGGAGAAGAAGTTGAAAAGATTAGGAAGCTGGTGGAGGTAGGAAGAAGGTGTCAGAAGGACACGGGGCACTAATTTGTAAGGGGACAAAGAAGAAACTATGGAGAAAAAGGAAAAAGGAAGCTGGGCTCGGTGGCTCACACTTGTAATCCCAGCGACTTAGGAGGTTGAGGCAGGAGGATGGCCAGGTCAAAACTAACCTCAGCAACTTAGTGAGACCCTATATCAAAATGAAAAATATAAAGAGCTGCAGATGTGACTCCATAGTGAATTGCCCCTGGGTTCAATCCCCAGTTCAAAAAAAAAAAATGGCAGGGGACGGGGGAGGGTGGTAGAGTAGTCAAAAAAAAAAAATCTTAGAGGAGCCACCTGAGAGTTTGGATGGGGCAACTGAGTAGTTTATGAGTGAACAGTAAAGGGTTAGAGCAGGACCAATGAATGATCCATAGGGAAAAGTGGGGCAGATTATAATTGAATTTGGAGAGCATTATTTTATAGTGTGAGATGTTTAGAAGAAAATTTATAATGAAGATTTGTCAGATTAAAAGTGATAATATGAGGATATTATTCATGTGTGTTTTAAAAGGGAAAAGAGGAAGCTGCTTTGGGGTCAATGGCAGCATTATAGGAACAGAATGCTATAAAGAGCTGGGCATGGTGGTGCTAGCCTGTAATCTCATTGGCTCAGGAGGCTGAGGCAGAAAGATCTCACTTTCAAAGCCAGCCTCAGCAAAAATGAGGTGCTAAGCATCTCAATGAGACCCTGTCTCTAAATGAAATTCAAAAAATAGGGCAGAGGATGTGGCTCAGTGGTTGAGTGCCCCTGAGTTCAATCCCTGGTCCCCCCCCCAAAATGGTAAAAGGTATCAATTGATGTTTGGGGGAGAAAGACTCATCAGAAACAGGGATTTGGGTTGGGGGACAGTAGAAGGTGACAAATAGAAACAATGGATAGAATCTTAAAAGTGATTGTGGAGAACTCGGAGGAAGTGTTAGGACCCAGGAAAATAGGTTACAGAGAGAGAGACTAATTATAGGACCAGAAGGTGGGAAGTAGGGCATGTATAGTTGTTAAACAAGCATAGAGAGAAGTTAGAGAGGACATAGTGGGCATTTCAGGGAGTCAATGAGAAGTTTAAAGGGAGTCAATGAAGATTTTATAGGAACCAAGAAGAAATGCATTAGGGTAAAAAGGGAGGGAATGGGAAGGAATGGCAGACTCCAGAAGCCATACTCACCCAACCCACTCTCTGCCCACCAGGTAGTTGAATAAATGGCTCATCAAAGCAGTGATGAGAGCTCAGAAAATGAAGCAGCCAGCGACCACTTTTGCTTAGCACTCATAGCCCTCCTCTGCTGCTGCCCACTAGGCCTTCCATCAATAATCTGTTCTTACTGGGTGGGAATCTGCATGATGCCAATCCTCATCCTCCCTCTCCCTCTTGGCCCTGACCCTCTCTCAGCTTCTTCCCTGTTCTCCCTCCTGTGCCGGGGAACCTGAGCTATGGTTTAGACCCCACTCTGGGTCCTTACAGTCCCATAGATCACCCACTTCAAGTACCCTTTCATACTCATCATTTCCTGTTCCCTCTCCTCTGAAACTCAGACGATACGCTACAATCAAGCCAGAGAATATGACAAGGCATCCAAGACCTCTATTATAACCCTCTGCTTGGCCATCATAGGCATTTTTCTGTCCGTATTACCATTCATCGTTTTTCTCTTCATATCATTGCTGATAAGGTGACCTCATTCTTGCCTCAGGAACAAACCACCAAATACATGCAACAATGTAACTAAACACTGTGTTTTAGTCAGCTTTTTTGTCACTGTGAGCTAAAGATCCAATAAGAACCCACAGAAGAGGGGTTCCTGGTTTCACAGGTCTCAGTCTGAAAATGGCCAAATCTATTGCTCTGGGCCCATGGTGACAGGAAAGAGTGTGGCAAGAGGAAGCAGAGAGAGGGCTCTGTTCACCAGGGACCCCAGAGACCTATCTCCTGGAGACACACCCTTCCTGCCTGCAGTTACCAGCCAGTTAATCAGCGCACTGTTGGCTAAGGCTCTCATAACTCGAGCATTTCACCTCAGCGTCTTTCACATGAGTTTCGGGGGACACGTCACATCTATCTATACCATAACAACCTGGCAGCAAATCCCTATTTATGATGAATGGGCGCCAGTGCCTCCCTCAGTGGGGCCCACGCGGGAGCACTGGGCGCTGCGGGACCAGCGGGACCGCTCTCCAGCCGGCGGCTCGGGCTTTCCGGCCCCGGGGGCCTAGCTGCCGGCGCACTCGTGACGTCAGAGGAGGGCGCCACTCTTGAAAGAATGGGCCGGAGGCGGCGGTCGCGGCTGGGCGCTGTCATGGAGCTAGTTCCGCAAGCGCGGGAACTCGGTTGCTGGGCGGCCGAAGAGATGCGGGTGCCCGCGGCGTCCCGGGCCCCGGAGTCCACCCTGCGCAGGTGAGTCGGGCGGGCCGTTGGGTCTTCCGGTTCTTCAGAGAGTCGCCACCGGGGAGGACCCAACAGCTGAGTCCGCCAGCTCCTTCCTATCGTGGCAGTGTTAAGTTCTAGTAGAGCATCTTGTATATGAGGGACAGGCCCTGATCGTGATCCCACATTCCCACCCCACCCCTTAGCAATAACCACCACAATGGACTGAATCTGTAGGAGTGAGGACCCTGTCTAGTCATGAGAGCTCTTCAGGGCCGACCAAATTTATCCTCCTCTGGAAGTTACTGGAATGAGGATGCCCCCATACTTAGTGATAAATCACCCTTTCTGTGACTAAGAAGGGCCTTCCTTCCCCCAGAAGTAAGAACTCCTTAGCAAAGACTTTCCCTTTCACCATCACCCTAGCTATAAGCATCCTTCACCTGGGTTGTGCCCCAGACATAACTTACACCCTGTCCCCACAGGCTGTGTCTGGGCCAGGGGGCTGACATCTGGGCCTACATCTTGCAGCATGTGCATAGTCAGAGGTGAGCCAGTGGGATCAGGGGAGGGTGCCAGGAAGAGGGCACAGACAAGTCTCACAGTAACTCCTCTTCCTCCACTTCTCCACTATAGCACTGTCAAGAAGATCCGGGGAAACTTACTGTGGTAAGTGATTCTCAATGCTGTCCCATCCTATCTTCTCCAATCCCATCTGGCCTTGTCCCCACCCACAGCCTCACACTTCCTGTCCTTCCCTCTGCAAGCCCCACACATATCCTAATTCTGGTATGGTTTCTTCAGGTATGGCCACCAGGACAGTCCAGAGGTGAGAAGCCTATGCTGTAAGATTCCCTTTCACCCAAGAAAGAACTTGTACATCTTCTGCTCTAGGCCCTGCTTGGTGCTGGATATGTTGGGGTCACTGGGTCACAAAACAGCCCTAATATCTGCATTCCTAGGCTTACAGTCCAGGGGAAGCCAGAAATGAACTGGTGCAAAGGCACAGTTGAAGGTTTTCCGCATCAAACTGATAAGGGGAGAAGTAGCATGGGCCAGATTTGGAAGAGATGCAAAGGCCAGTTTGTGATCCAGTTAGTGCAAGGAACCCAGATGACACCCAGGGGGATACTTTCAGAAGACCTCAGGACTCCTCGGTGTGGGACTCAGGGAGGAGATCACCACTGAGACAGAAATGTAGCACAAACAAAAAGTAAAATAAAATAAAACCTGCAGGGAGGATAAGTGAAACAATCCATGAGGAAAAGAGGAGCCAGAGGGTACACCAGTGCTTCATATCAGACAAGGAATCTGCATAGAAAAACCCCTTAACCACTCCCCTGGTAGATAAGAATGTGGTGCCTCCCAAAAGGTAGAGAGGCCAGGCTAAGCCACACTCAGACGAGCATCTGACTCTATACCTGATCTCACCAGGTCAGCCGGAAGTTGGAGCTGGAAGCTGCAGTGGCACGCCTGCGCACAGAGATCCAAGAGTTAGACCAGAACCTGGAGCTGATGGAGCGAGAGGCTGAGGCTCAGGGTGACCCATGGAGCCAGGAAGGTGGGCATTGTAATGCTGGGTGGGAAAAGTGCTGACCCCTGTGTCTCCCACAGACCTGGCTGTGGAGCAGATGCTGCAGAGCACACGGGACACCCAGTATCGAGCTCTCCTCCTCCGGGCCCAAACTGGAAACCTGCGAAGACAGCAGCACGGACTGCGAGTCCCCACACAGCAGCTGCAGAATCAGCTCAGGCGCCTACAGGACATAGAGAGGTGGGCCTCGTCTGCCCAAGAGACCAGCTTTCACCAGGTGGTCACACATTTACCTCTGAGATCCCAATGTTCTTACCTGATCCTTACTGGTTTCCAGAATTCTGCACAACCAACCCTAGGATCTAAGGCCCATAAGCCCAGTTAGTTTTGCACCATCTCTTGGGTAACAACAATAGACATAGGACAGGCCCCTGTTTATGCTCCTGGACCTTATGCTCTGATGCAGAGAAGGCTGACTGCAAACTAGGAAACAGATCCTGTCATTTTGGGGAGAAATAAGTTCAATGAAGAAAAGACTGTGACCGAGGGAAAGGTGTTTGCTACCTGAGCTAGGATGCTCAGGACAGGCCTCTCTGAGGAGGTAACCTGGGTTGGGGCACAAATATTCATGGAGAGGGAACAGCCAGGCTCCAATCTTGGCCTTCAGGAAGAGCTGCCAAGAGGCAAATACAGCTCAGTATTTGAAGACAGGAGGGACTAGATGAAGAGGTGAGATAGGAGAAGCAGTCAGAGGGCCCTAGAGGCATAGGAGTTTTACTGGTAGATGGAATTCATGCCCCACCTTGGCCATTTATAACTGTGTGAGCTTGGGCAAGGGACTTAACTTTTTTGTACCTCAATTTCTAAGATTTGTTGGAATATGATAATATTTATATCACCCTTTTATGGAAGATATGATAGTTATATGTGGTAAGCTATGTATAGTGCTAGAAAGACTGCCTGTTATTCACGTTGTCGTTCTGAACATGTCAGGGAAAGGCCCCACTGTCGTGGAGGGTTTTGAGCAGTGACTTCATCTTCCCCAGATTGTATGAAACATGATTTCTGACCACTGGGTAGAGAACAGACTACAGGGGTGAGAAGCAAAAAGACCAGTGAAGGGGGCTCATGCAGTAGTCCTGCCAGGACATAACCGTGGCTTAATCTTGGAGGTGGCCCCTAAGACCCAGGCTCAGCAAAACCTGTGACTAGCCAGGCTGGCAGTAGGAAGGGTGGGGCACAGACACCTGTTCTCCCAGGTACAACCTGCCCCAACTGCACTCTTCCTCCAGGAAGGCCACAGTGGATGTGACCTTTGGACCCCTGACATCAGCATCTGTGGCCCTGGAGCCTCTTGTCTTGGTAAGACCCTAGGCCATAGAAGAAGGTGTGAGAAGACTGGGGTCAGTCTGGCATCTGGGTCCCTATCATGTTCTGTCCTCTTCTCCAAAGCGTGATGTCCGAACAGCCTGCATCCTCCGGGCCCAGTTCCTGCAGAATCTTCTCCAAGCCAGGGGTGGCAGCATCCTGTAAGTGTTCCCAGGACCCAGGAACCCTCCAAAGAACTTTTACTTTAAAGGCAGAAAGTCACTTGTGTATTAATTCTTTGGTTGCTGGGATTCTGTGCTGTATCAAGTCCAGGCCCTACCATGACACGGTTCCCAAGCCATGACCCCTTATAGAAAGCAATGGTCACACTTGCAGCTCAGTATTAGAGTGCTTGCTTAGTATGTGTGAGGTACTAGGTTTGATCCACATAAAAATAAAGAAAAGTATTGTGTCCATCTACAACTTTAAAAATTTTTAGAAAAAGAAGCAGAAAGTGATAGTCACAGCTATGGGGTTGGGGAAGCCTGGGAGGCTCAAAGTAACCAGAAGAGACCCTTTCCCAGCTAAGGAAGCAGGGAGGTGAGGGGTTCTCTGACACGGAGGCTTAGCTGGGGTCACAAAGGCATCCCAGGTTTAGCATGCATGTAAAAGCCCCAAGGGTTGTAAACTGTAGAATTAAGGATCTCCAGTCTAGCATGCCTACATGGGCTCAGTTTTCTCATATGTAAAATGGGGACAGTCCCTACTTTAGTGTGGGGTGGTAATAATCACAGAGGTATTTGATTTGTCTTATAACATTCTCTATCCCTTTAACCCACCCCAACAGAAGCCCTCAGGATGACCACTTTGGAACTTCATACCAGCAGTGGCTTGGCTCAGTGGAGGTGAGATGGCAGGGCCATCAGGAAAGGCCACACCCTCCAGACCTGTGAAAATATCGGGTGCCTGCTCATAAGTCTTCATCCCTACCTCATTCCCATGGGGTCCCATCATGCAAGCTTGCCCCCGCCCTGACTTCACCTTTATCCACCAGACCCTACTGACAAACCACCCTCCAGGCCATGTCCTGGCTGCCCTGGAGTACCTGGCCGCAGAGCGAGAAGCAGAGATTCGATCCTTGTGCAGAGGGGATGGGCTCAGAGATATGGAGCTGTCCAGGTAAGGAGTACAATGTTCCTACATTCAGGGCAGGACTGTGGGTGGGTGAGTTGGGACAGGGTCAGGAACAGGCATGGGGTAGAACTGCAGCCCAGTGCCATTGTGGCAGGTGGGTGTCACTGGCTCCCTCCAAGTACCAAGGCAAGGATACAGGGCTGTTCCCTCAGCAGCTTTGCTCCCACCCCAGTCCCCAGGCACCGGACCAGTCAGATTCCAGCCAGGCCTTGCCATCCATGGGGCATCTAATCCAGGTAACCCTAGGTACCTTCCCAAGACCTATTTAGTCCCCTCATCCCCATGGATCATGCCCACACAAACTTTGTACCCACCCCAGGAGGGCTGGCAGACTGTGGGTGCACTTGTTACCCAGCGGGGTGCTCTCCTGAAGGAGCGTCAAATCCTGACTGGCCACCTCCAGGGCCTGGTCGAGGAGATAGAGAGACGTACCCTGGGATCCAGTGAGAGGTAAGGGGGTTCCTCCAGCAGAGGCCTCTAGACCATCTCTCTCCCTGGCATCCGTAGACCTGGGATATGTCCTACCTCTGTGGCTGCCCCTGCCTCCCTTTCCTCACACTTTGTCTCCCAGTGTTTGTGGTTCCTTGTGCATCCCTGCGGATCTCTTCCTCCCAGTGTGGGTCTCAGTCCCCTTTCTCTCTTTTGCTTTCTCTGCTTGTCCCCCAGGAAAGTGCTAATACTGGGACTTAGATGCTGTGGACTGTGGGCAGAGCTCAAGGCCCTGAGGGCCCAGATTAAGGAACTGGAGGATGCAGCTGGGCAGAGGCAGCTTCTGCTGAGGGAGCTGCAGGCCAAGCAGCAGCAGATCCTGCACTGGCGCCAGCTGGTGGTGAGAGGCAGGGCCTGGAGCTGGTGGAGGGCCAGATTGGAGGCTTAGAGCCTGTGAACAGGAACTGGGCCTGCCAGTGGGGAGGAAGCTCAGGGTGAAACTCCCAAGAGGAAGCAGGACCCTTTGCATAGGGTCTGAGGAGGGAAGGATACACAGCTATTCTGAAGGGCATCTTGGTTCCCCAGGAGGAAACCCAGGAACAGATCCGCCTGCTCATCAAGGGCAACTCAGCCAGCAAGACACGCCTATGCAGCAGTCCTGGAGAGGTGAGATGGGTGTGGGGGAAGGTGTAGAATGGGGGACTAAATCTGCTAGGGGTGAGGCTGGGTGGAAGCAAGCTGCCCATCCACTTTCTCCCTCCCAACAGGTACTGGCTTTGGTTCAGCGAAAGATTGTCCCCACCTCTGAGGCCGTGGTACCTCAGAGCCAGGAGCTGCTTCGCTGTCTGGAGGAGGAAGCCCGACATCTGCCCCACATTCTGCTGGGCACCCTGCTGCGGCACAGCCCTGAAGGGTAAGACTGAGGCCATCCCTGTCTCCCCTGCCATGGGTGACTGTCACTCCCTTCACCTCCTGAAAAAAATGTAGCTTCAATGTTTGCAGGCTGCTCAGACCTCACTCTTAGGTCACCAGCCCCAATCTAGTCTGCCTTCAAGTTCTTAGGCCCCCAGACTTCTAGAACTCAAACCTGCCTTTCAGTGTTCTATCCAATCTGGAATTTCCCCCACCCCAGGTTGAAGCCCCTGCCCACGATCCTACCATCCATCCACCAGCTGCACCCCATGTGCCCAAAGGGC
Source organism: Marmota monax (assembly GCF_021218885.2). Classification (NCBI taxonomy): domain Eukaryota; kingdom Metazoa; phylum Chordata; class Mammalia; order Rodentia; family Sciuridae; genus Marmota; species Marmota monax. Next base: position 786,057 of record NW_026692786.1, on the reverse strand, counting down.
TCTAGCCTCATAGCGCTGAGCCACATACTGGGGCTGCCCACAGGGAAGGTAAGTGCCTGTCCTCTATGACTTATCTGCCCCCTGCCCTCTCCAATCTTCACCCCAAGGTGACTGTTCTCCCCCTCCTTCCAGGCACCAGAGCTGCTCCTCCCAAAGGCTGCCTCTCTTCGTCAGGACCTTCTATTCTTCCAGGACCAGCAGAGTCTCCGTTGTGGGGATCTGCTCCACATGAAGACCCATCTGCCATCGGGACCATCCCCCCAGGGTAGGCCTCCACTGCTTCCCACATCCAGCCTCCCCGAGCATTCTTAGCACGTCAGCCTCCCAAGTAATAACAGACAACACCCACTGCTTAGTCAGTGCTTCCTGTGTGCTGAAGCACATCCAGTTGTTTGCTGCATGGCAAGCCCGTGTAGTAAATGCGCTGTTCTCCCCATTTTACAGAGAAGGAAACTGAGGTACAGAGAGCTTAGTAGTTTGCCTACATGGTAGAGCTGGGATTTGAACCCAGGTAGTCTGACGTAAGCCTGTGCTCCTGACCACTAGACCACACTGCCATCCATTTGCCGAGTACTCACTCATCACCCCCAAATAGAGTGGTTAAAAACTAGGCTATGGAGTTAAAGTACCAAGATTCTCTTGTCAACCCTTTCCCTTGTCGAATGATCTCCCCATGCCTTAGTTTCCTCCTCAGTGGAGTAAGCAAAGTAACAGTGTCATAGAGAGTTGCTGGGAAGATTCAGTCAGGTGACCCAAATACGGCATTGAACTGTACCTGGCAGGCAGCAAGCACTTGGTGTCTGTAGGGTGTGTATATACATCGTCTCTTTGACTCCTCACTGTGAGGGAAGGGATTATTAAGACCCGCAGTTTGCAGATAAGAAAACAGAAACTCACAGATATCCTGATGCCAGCCCAAATAGTTTGATGGGGAGTAAGGAGACAGCTGGCCAGTCCCAAGAAACCCATGGTAGAAGCACAGAGCAAGGAATCAAAATATAAATAAGTGGAAGAGGTGAATTGATGAGAGATGAATTAGGGACACCATCAGGCAAGTAGGAAGAAACCATTTTCAGACCCTTGAGTTTGGGTCTCCCTGCCTTCCATCTCACCCCAAGGAAAAGGAACAGTGTATAGGAAAAATAAGAACAGTTCAAGACACATCAGAGCATGTCCCTACTTCATGAGCATTGTTTTTGTTGTTGTTTTGGGGTTTTGTTTTTTGTGGGGTTTTTTGTTGTTGTTTGTTTATTTGTTTTGGTACCAGGGATTTAACCCAGGGGTGCTTCACCACTGAGCCACATCCCCACCACTTTTTATATTTTATTTAGAGACAAGGTCTTACTAAGTTGCTTAGGGCCTCACTAAGTTGCTGAGGCTGGCTTTGAATTTGTGATCCTCCTGCCTCAGCCACCCAAGCCACTGGGATTGCAGACATGTGCCACTATGCCCAACTTCATGGTCATCTTGAACCTTATATCTATAACTTCCCTCTACTCCAAAGAGCAATTCTATTTCTTTTCTTCCTGGTTTCCTCCTGTCAGTATATTATTCCACCCTCCTCATCAGGTGCTTGAGCTAAAAACAGAGCAGTTGTCCTTAATTCCTCCCAGATCCCAACCTGCCCTCAAACCTGTCAACAAGCCCTGTGGGTCCAATTGCCAGAGCTCTCTCCAATCTGCTTCCTGCCCCACAAACCTATGACTCAGTTAAGTCCACTTACCAACAGATATAGCTAAAGTAAGGACAAGAGTCATGATCAAGGTCATAGGTAAGGCAGGATGGAGTCAGGATTCAGGCTCAAGAGATCTGCTCATGCTAATAATCTATAACTGCTCTGAGCTGGGCACATGAAGAGGGGCTAGGCCCAGTCATAGTCCTAGGGAGAAATACCACAAGAGTTAAGACTGGAGAAGGCTGAGGAGAAAGCCTTGCAATGAGGGATGCTAAAGAAAAAGGGCTGCCTAAGGGAAAATGGTATCTCACACAGGCCTTGGGATTGGGTCAGATTTTTTTCCAAGGATAGTGAGCAGGGGCCACATAATATAGACTCAAATACCAGGCTGAAGACTTGGACTCTGTTTTGGGGGGCCTAGGGAAACGTTCTAAGCAGGAGAAAGAGAGGATCAGGTTCAGGCTTCAGAAAGATCACTATGACTGCCCGGTCATGGGTGCCAGGTTGCTGCTCTGAAATGTGACCAGAGTAAGAGACTGAGGCCTGGAATATGAGGGAGGCTGAGAGTGGAGTAAGAAGACAGGAGAAATAAACTCAGTAAACATGGGCTGAGGTTGTAGTTCAGTGGCAGAGCATTTGCCTAGCATGCACGAGGTCCTGGGTTCCATGCCCAGTACTGCAAAAACAACAAACAAAAAACAGAATGAGAGACAAAAAACATGAACTTTGGAAGCTGAATGGGTGGCCATGACCTGATGAAGGTAGGGAAGAAGGCATCCAGGACGAGACCTGGTGGAGATGGGGGGTTTTGCCCTGACATGAGGACCTAGGAAGAGGGACAGGTTTGGGAGAGATGCTGGGGTCAAGACTGGGTGACTGCAGACTTGGTGACCTATTGGCTGCAAGGCTCCGGCAAGCCAGAGGCCTCAAAGCTGCCTCCCTGGTTTCTAACCTCCAGAGCTGCTGCAGATCCAGGCATCCCAGGAAAAGGAACAGAAGGAGAACCTGGGGCAGGCTCTGAACAGGCTGGAGAACTTGCTGAAACAGGCACTGGAGAGAGTCCCTAAACTGCAGGGAGTCCTGGCAGACTGGTGAGAGGCGGGCACAGAGAGGGAGGGAACTAAGCCTGGTGGAAAGTGAAGACGCAGGTCATTATGGTGGAAGGCCAGAGCGGGTCAGAAGGCTGGCCTTCCCTCTGACACTATGCCGTTTCCCAGGTGGGAGCAGCCAGGCCAAGCCTCCCTCTCCGGGGAGCTCTGCCAGGGCCTGTCCCTGTCCCAGTGGCGGCTGCGCTGGGTCCAGGCCCAGGGAGCTTTGCAACAGCTGTGCAGATGAAGAGGGGCCTCAAGGGGCTGGGATTGTGGCTCAGCGGTAGAGCGCTCGCCTAGCACCAGCGGGGCCGGAAAATAAAGGTATTAAAAAAAAAAAGAGGGGCTTCAAACCAGAATCAAGAATTTCACATTTGTTCACCCCAACACCTCACATCCCCCAATAAAACATTGAAAAGAAAGCATGGCCAGAATTTGTAGCCCCTTGTCTCTATCCCGTAGTTCCCCTCAGGCTGCTCCAATGCTCCTCTCAATTCCCTTGTCCTTGTCCTTTCATTCAACCAAAGCTAAGAGAATAGCATACTATGGACCATACTCCAGGTACCCTTTAAAGTCCGTCCATCACTTTCCCTCTCAAGAAAATATAACTGAGCACCTTCTCTAGGTGCTAGGGAACTGCACTGTGGTATGCGGAGTCACTTGAGCCTCAGGAAGGGTTTGCAGGTGGAGGCTGCAGTGTCCACTAGAATGTGCTGGTGTGAGGGCCACTGAGGAACCCAGTGCCATGGGAGTGGGGATGGGGTCAGGAGATAAGATAGTCTAAGTTTTTAAAATTTCTTTTTTTTTTTCTTTCACATTTAAATCTGAGCCATTTGGAATTTATCCTGGCAAACAGCTTCAATATGGTCTTATTTTGCATATATCCCATATTTTTAGCACTTGCTAAAAATTCCCAGTCAGAGAAGCAGTTGCCTCTGAAAAAGGGGCAGGTGGCAGCGACCAAATGTGGAGATGAGGAAACTTCCTAGGTAGCAGGATTTGTGCTCTCTTAAAGCCCGGGAATTTTGCTGTGTGGATTATTCTTCCATTGATAAAGTAAAACTCCTGCCACTGACTTGAAACATCACCTTTCCATACACTAAATTTCCACACTTAATCAAATTGTGTCTGGGTTCTTTCCAGACCTGTGTGTATCTAACCCTATTGTGCCACTGCCACGGGATTTTCATTATAAAGTTTTTGTAATACATTTTAGTCTCTGAAACAAGAGATTGTCCTCTTGGGCTTTTATTTTTCAAGGTTTCCCTGTCTCTTCTTGCTAATTTTTTCTTCCAAATAAAACAAACTTTATACTTAACATGTCGAGTGCCAGAAGAAAAACAAAAACAGCTGGTAGTTTCATTGGTAGTGCACTAATTTACAAATTAGGGAGACTTGACACCTTTATGATCTTGAAACTTGCTACTCACCTTCCTCCTCACAACTCCTCTCCAGAGCAACCCCATTCCCAATTTTCCTCCTTTCCATGGCTACTGTTTCCTGGTCATGACATGTCGCTTTCCTCTTCACAATCCTTAACATGCCCCTGCCACAGCTGGGTCTTGGCACGCCCTCCTATCACAGGAACCAACCCCCACCTCCCTCATGAACTCTAAACACCAGGGTCTTTATCCACCCATCCTACTTAATTTTTTTCCTTAGTACGTCTTCTAACATACAATGTATTTTACTTTATCCTTTTTCTCCCTCAGATAGAAATATGAGCTTCAAGACAGTGAATTCCTTTATGAACTAGAAGTTGATCAAAATTTCCTAAATATGACAAAATCTAGACACAATCAAGGAAAATATTAACAGAATTGATTACATAAAAATAAACTTGCGCTAGACACAGTGGTGCACACCTGTAGTCCAGAGACTTCAGAGGCTGAGACAGGAGGATTGCAAGTTTAAGACCAGCCTGCATAACTTGGCGAGACCGTATCTCAAAAATAAAAATGAGAAGATCAGGGGATCTAGTTCAGGGGTAGAGTTCCCCTGGGTTCAATCCCCAGTGCCCCCAAAAATAAATAAATTATAAACTTCATGGCAAAAAAAATGAGGAAAATAAAGAAATGACAATTTGGAAAAACTATTTATAACTTATATCATAAATGGGTGTGTGTGTGTCTATAGTATCAGACTAGGAAGGAAAATTCCAAGTCTGTAGAAAAATGCACAAAATATATTTCTCAGAAAAGATGCCCAGAGTAATAAGGGAAAAGCAAATTGATGGGGATGCAAGGTTGGTTCAACATATGGAAATCAATAAACTTATGTTTATAATTAATCACATCAATAGACTTTAAAGACAAGGATCATATGATTATCTCAATAGATGCTGAGAAAGCACTGGACAAAATACAACACCTCTTCATGTTCAAAACACTAAAAAAACTAGAAATAATAGGAATATACCTCAACATTGTGAGAGCTGTCTATACTAAACCCAAGGCCAACATCATTCTAAATGGAGAAAAATTGAAAGCATTCCCTCTAAAAACTGGAACAAGACAGGGATGTCCTCTTTCACCATTTCTATTTTACATAGTCCTTGAAACTCTAGCTAGAGCAATCAGACGGAAGAAATTAAAGGGATACTCTTTAATTTTTTAAAAGGAAAAGAACTCAAAACTACCACTATTTGCTGATGACATGATTCTATATTTAGAAGATCCAAAAAATTCCATCAGAAAACTTATAGAACCATTAAATGAATTCAGCAAAGTAGGATATAAAATCAATACCCATAAGTTAAATGCATTTCTATACATATGCAATGAATCCACTGCAAGATAAATTCTAAAAACTACCCCATTCACAATTGCCTAAAAAAAAAAAAAACCTTAGGAATTAACCTAATAAAATAGGTGAAAGAGGGCTGGGGCTGGGGTTCAGTGGTAGAGCACTCACCTAGCATGTGCAGAGCCCTGGGTTTGGTCCTTAGCACCACATAAAAATAAATAAGTAAAATAAAGGTATTATGTATATCTACATCCCCCAAAAAAAAACAAATATTAAAAAAAGAGATGAAAGACCTCTACAATGAAAACTACAGAACACTAAGAAAGAAATTGAAGAAGACTTCAGAAGATGGAAAGATCTTCTATACTCTTGGATAGGCACAATTAATATAGTCAAAATGGCCATACTACCAGAACTGTTATGCAGATTTAATGCAATTCCTATAAAAATCCCAATGACATTCTTCACAAAACTAGAAAAAACAATCATGAAATTCATTTGAAAAAAATAAGATACCCAGAATAGCCAACACAGTCCTTAGTTAGAAAAGTGAAGCAGAAGGCATCACGATACCAGACCTTAAACTATATTACAGAGCAATAGTAACAAAAACAGCATGGTATTGGTGCCAAAATAGACATGTAGACTAATGAATGGTACAAAATAGAAGGCACAGAGACAAATCCACATAAATATGGTTATCTCATAGTAGACAAAGATGCCAAAAACACACATTGGAGAAAAGATAGTATATTCAACAAATGGTGCTGGGAAAACTGGAAATCCATACGCAGCAGAATGAAATTGAACCGCTCCCTCTCTCACCCTGTACAAAAATCAACTCAAAGTGGATCAAATACACAGTAGAACAGAGACCCTGAGCCTAATAGAAGAAAAAGTAGGCCCAAATCTTCATGATGTTGGCTTAGGACTTGACTTCCTTAACAAGACTCCTAAAGCACAAAAAGTAAATCAGGATCAATAAATGGGATGGATTCAACTAAACAGCTTCTTCTTAGCAAAGGAAACAGCCTACAGAATGGGAGAAAAATCTTTACCACACACACCTCAAACAGAGCATTAATCTCCAAGATATATAAAGAACTCAAAAAACTTAACATCAAAAAACAAACAAACAAACAATCCCAATCAATAAATGGACTAAGGAACTGAACAGAAATTTTACAGAAGAAGAAATACAATTGTTCAACAAACATGAAAAAATGTTCATCTCTAGCAATTAGAGAAATGCAAATCAAAACTACTCTAAGATTTCATCTCACTCTAGTCAGAATGGCAATTATCAAGAAAACAAGCAATAATAACTGTTGGCAAGGATGTGGGGGGGAAAGGTACATGCATATATTGGTGGTGGGAATGCAAATTAGTGCGACTAGTATGGAAAACAGTGTGGAGATTCCTCAGAAAACTTGGAATGGATCCACTATTTGACTCAACAATCCCACTCCTCTGTTTATACCCAAAGGATTTAAAATCAGCATACTACAGTAAGAGCCACATCAATGTTTATAACAGCTCAATTCACAATAGCTAAACTATAGAACCAACCTAGATGCCCTTCAATAGATGAATGGATAAAGAAAATGCGGTACATATACAGAATGAACTATTACTCAGCCTTAAAAAAGAATGGAATTATGGCATTTTCAGGTAAATGAATGGAAATAGAGAATATCATGCTAAGTGAAATAAGTCAATCCCCAAAAAACAAAAGCTAAATGTTTTCTCTGATAAATGGATGCTGAGCCATAGTGGGACAAGGAGATAGGGGAAAATGAAGGATACTTGGTTTGTGTAGAGGGGAGGGGTGGAGTTGAGGGGGTGAGAAGGACAGTAGAAAGAGGCAGACATTATTATCCTATATACATGTATGGTTACACTACTAAGGTGACTCTAAACCATGAACAGTCAGAGCGATGAGAAGTTGTGTTCCATTTGTGTACTATATGTCAAAATGCATTCTACTGTAAAATGAATAAATAAATATATAAATAATAAAAAATTTTTAAAAAGAAAGGAAAATTTTTTTAAAAAAGCAAATTGAAACCAAGCTTTGATATATTTCCCATCTACCAAACCAGCAAAAAATCAACCCAAGGGGCTGGGGTCGTGGCTCAGTGGTAGAGCACTTGCCTAGCACGTTCGAGGCCCTGGGTTTGATCCTCAGCACCACATAAAAATAAATAAAATAAAGGTATGTAGAGTATAAGTTCCCATTCTTGTGGTTATACATGATGTGGAGTTACACTGGTCGTGTGTTCATATATGAACATGGGAAAATTATGTCCAATTAATTCTGCTGTTTTTCCTATTTCCATGTCCCCTCCCTTCCCTTCATCTAATGAACTTCTATTCTTCTCTCCCCAACCCCTTATTGTGTGTTAGCATCCACATATCAGAGAGAACATTTCAGCCTTTAGTTTTTTGGGTTTGGCTTATTTCACTTAGCATGATAATCTCAGTTCTATCCATTTTCCAGTAAATGCCATGATTTCATTCTTTATGGCTCAGTAATATTCCATTGTGTATATATAACATATTTTCTTTATCCATTCATCTGTTGAAGGGCACCTAGGTTGGTTCCATAGCTTAGTTATTGTGAATTAAGTTGCTATAAACATTGATGTGGCTGCATCACTACACTATGTTGATTTTAAGTCCTTTGGTTATATATTGAGGAGTGGGTTAACTGGGTCAAATGGTGGTTCCATTCCAAGTTTTCTAAGGAATCTCCATACTGCAGGAAACCCAGAATTTTGACAGCTAACTTTGTTGACAAGGCTGTGGGAAAAAGGACACTGATACATCAGTTCATAGGCAACATGCAACACCTCTTGGGTAATCACCATAAAAAAATTACATGAGTGTTAGAGTCTGTAAACAAGTCAAAATAACACCTGGCATTTTGCCAGGGGAATGTTAGAGTTTGTAAACAAGTCTGGATGGTGCCTGGCAAAATGCCAGAGGGAGTGGTTTGAGAAGTAACAAAAGCGAGCCATTAAGTGTGGAGATTCCTGATTGGTTGACTGATGTATCTAGTTTATGTTAATTAGATAAGCTGTGTGGAATGTATAAATACTGCTCCTCTCCTGCACTAAACGGCTCCTACTCCTGCTGTATCAACGTACACAAGTTGTTCATCACCCCCCCCACACCCCGGTTATTTTGCTGCAGCCAGACTGCGGCAGATGGTGGCCCGTTACGGGGAGCCCCGGGACACTCGGGGGTAAGTGATGAAAAAAAAGCTGCCCGTCCATACATAGGACAGGAGCAAATCTGCTCGTCCCTAGGCAGATAGGGCGAGAGGAAAAATGACCATTTCGAGAAAATGGAGAAGATTGATGCAGTATGTTTGTGTCTTGTTTTGTCTCCGTGTATTGTATTGTCTTTATGATGAAAATATGGAAGGGGTGAGAAGTAAATTACTAAGGGAAGGAGGCACCCCAGTGGAACCAAGAATATTTAAGGCATGTGTTGATGGAAGCCCAGGAACTCTAATCAGAAAGAAAAAGAAAGTTCAGAAGAAGAAAGATTATCAGGAAAAAAGTTGCAGCAAAAGGCATTTCGTTACCTGAGGGTGCGTATTTCGTTGAAAATACTTTTCGTTACCTGAGGGTGCGTGAAGTGGCGAGGCGGCTGCCGAGTGTGCAAGCCGGTCACAGCGCAGCAAGGATTTTCCAAGAGGCGGCGGCGACTGGCCCTTCCCCGCCTCCTGGCCGGGGAGCTGGCTCTTCCACTGCCGCGAACCCAAATCTAGACCTGACCTGGAGGCACAGTCTCACAGGCTCTTGCTCCCTGTGCCCAGTAGCAGTTTGAGTCCGGGACACTCCCCAGGGCCATCTGGGGCTGCCCAGGCACTACAGTCAGCAGAAGACACTACTGGTGTCCCTGATGTTTGGTCATTTTCAATGCCAAAAACTAAGCTACAATGGTTCTCCCACACCTGGAAGCTGATGAGTAATGAGCACTATTAATGCTTATTTCAAATGCAAAAAAAACCTTGAGATAATGTACTAAATTGTTCAGAAGGTTGTTTTCTTAGTGGAATGCTACAGGATTTTCTTTAGCCATCCGGAGTTCCTGCCTTCCTCCCGGTGCGGGTGAAGACGAAGGTGGAAGAATTTCCAGTGTTGCTGAAAACCGGTCCAGACTTCGGCTGAGAAACAGACGAGATCAAGCTAGTTGCCTGCAGAACTTACCTGGACTGTGATTTAAGCTAGCTGCCTGCAGAACTTACCTGGACTGTGATTTACCTGGACTGTGAGTTAATCTATTGAGACACTGCTTTACCTGGACTGAGACAACAAACTGTAATCTATAACAAATTGTAACTTGGTATCTTTGCTAACAGTGTCATTGCTGGTATAATTTTTCCAAGGGCTTCTTGCATGGAGCCATCAATTGGCTTGGTATTGTGGCATTTTGTATCCTCCCTTTCTGTTTGTAGCAGGTTATTTATGGTGTTTCTGTAAAAACCACTATGGTCATTATTTAAATTAAACAAAAGGGGGAAATGTTAGAGTCTGTAAACAAGTCAAAATAACACCTGGCATTTTGCCAGGGGAATGTTAGAGTTCGTAAACAAGTCTGGATGGTGCCTGGCAAAATGCCAGAGGGAGTGGTTTGAGAAGTAACAAAAGTGAGCCATTAAGTGTGGAGATTCCTGATTGGTTGACTGATGTATCTAGTTTATGTTAATTAGATAAGCTGTGTGGAATGTATAAATACTGCTCCTGTCCTGCAATAAGCGGCTCCTACTCCTGCTGTATCAACGTACACAAGTTATTCGTCACCCCCCTGGTTACTTTGCTGCAGCCAGACTGCGGCACATGAGCATTTACCTTTGCCCAGACAATCACACTTTGGAGAATCTTTGATGAAATATTTGTGTCATTATGAATTTACACATTCAAGTATATTCGATGGGCTTCAAACTATTACAGTTATTTTTTATTTATCTGCAGATACTCTTTGTTGTTCAAAACATTCTATCTGCTAGGCGTGGAACACACCTGTAATCCCAGTTGCTTGGGAGGCAGAGGCAGGAGGATGGGAGTTCAAAACCAGCCTCAGCAAAAGCAAGGCACTAAGCAATTCGGTGAGACCTTGTCTCTAAATGAACTACAAAATAGGGCTGGGTATGTGGCTCAGTGGTCGAGTTCAATCCCCAGAACCCCCCCCCCAATTCTATGTTTTATCAGTGAGAGCACTTTCAGATTGGCTCCTGGTTCCTTCTGACTCTACCAAAGTAGTCCTGGAGGACTTGTTTCTTTTTGGTACAAGATCACCCTTAAACATTGTGCACATTTCCTCCTCCAGATCTAGAATTGGCTGTTGTCCCAAGGGACCCTGGTTCCTTTTAGTCAGAGATGGCCCAACACTAGGGTTGCTCACTATTACTGTGTTGTCATTATATTAAGATCTTCAATAGGGAAACACATTTTTTAGAAAGAGAAAAATCACAAGTTGATTCTGATATTTCCAATTCAAATAACAGTGATTACTTTGTGTGTTCATGGTACTAGAGGTTGAACCAAGGGTCTTGTGCAGGTCAGAACAAGTTCAGTTCTACCACTGAGCTACACCCCAGCCCCAGGATATCCACTTATAGTTGTATCTTTCATTTATACTAAAAAATGTCTTTTTCTTCATCTAATATATAAGAACTGCAGTCTTATATACTCATGTAATACTAATGTATTATTATATTATTATATACTAGTGTAATATCAATATGTAGTCTATTATAGAAGAATTTCAAATAATTTATGTAACTATCCCTCTCTTAAGGAGGTGGAGCGTAACTCCCCACTCTAAGCACAGCTGCATATGGTGACTTTTTTTCTAAAGAACATGGAAAAGTTTATTGTTTTGTTTTCTTTCATTTTTTTTAACTAACTTTATAGTGAAGAAGCATAAGAAACATTATCTCTGCCAAGTTATCAGAGTTAACATCCACAGTGGTAAGTTGCATGGATAGTATGCACCCTTGATATATGATAATTACACTTTATTTTTAATGGTCCTTCACCAAGAGACCCATAACCCCAGCCTAATTTTGAAAAAAACATCAGACAAATTCCAAATGAAAATACATTCTACAAAATAACCTGAGCCAACACTCGTAAAAACTGTCAGGATCATCAAAAAAAGGAAACTACAATGGGGCTGGGGTTGTAACTCAGTGGTGGAGCACTCATCTAGCATCGTGTGGAGCCCTGGGTTCGATCCTCAGCACCACATAAAAATAAATAAATAAAATAAAGGTATTGTGTCCAACTACAACTAAGAAATAAAAATTTTTTAAAAAAGGAAACTACAAGAAACTGACAAGAAAAGACCAAGGAGGTATGACAACTAAATGTAATATGGTATCCTGAATAAGGTGCTGGAACAGAATAGGTCAACACGAAGGAAATCTGAATAAAGTATGGACTTGTAACAACAATGTTCTTAAAAAACCAAGGCAACTAATAGTTTTGACAGGAAAAAAATGCATTGTGTGGGCCTTATTTGGATTCTGATTTTACAATATTATTATACAAAGATATTTTCAAGACAGGGAAAGTTGAAAATGGTCGGGATGTTAGGTGATACCGAGGAATTAATTTGATGGTATTAACTAATAATAGCATAATTAATGTAATTGTTTTAAAATAGTTATTTGTTAGACATACTGGTGCATTTATGAATGATGTCTGGAATTCGCTTTGAACATCTCTAGCAAAAATAATTTAAATTGGGCTGGGGATGTAACTCAGTGGTAGAGAGCTTGCACTAACATGCACGAGGCTATGGGTTCCATCTACAGTACCACAAAAATAAAGATAGAACTATAAATGAAACCGAAATGTAGAATATTGGTAGTGTTTGAGAGGTTCGTGATGCTGTTCTAATGTCGTGTATGTTTGAAAATAATAAAACGATTTGAGGAAAGGAGGAGTTAAAAGAGGAAGAAGTCAACCATGTCACAAGAAAGGGCGTAGAGACCAAACCCACGATGCACTTCTGAGTTGACACTCTGGATCATTGGGCCTTGGCATAAATTGTTCCTTCTACCCCCCCAAAAAAAATATCTCCCCATTTTCTCTAGCAAATGTCTTCTCCAGGAAGTCTCCGGGTCAGGCGCTTTCCCAGAGCTTCCCCCCCATGACGTCACTAGTTTTTCTGGAAGTCACAGACGTGTGACTGTCTAATCCAGAGCCCGAGTTCTCAGTCCCTGGCTAGGTCTCCAGCCTTGCCTAGTCCCGGGACCGACGTGGATCTCAGCGTGTTTGCAAACTTGGCGTAGGACTCGGTTATGGCACGGGTGGGGCCTCCTAACTTTCCTGTATTCTCAAAGGTCCAGATTCCACATTAGGGCGGGACCAACTGACTTTGCTTGGTTCTCATTTGCCCGCGCTCCTCCTGGAAAGGGTGGCCGCCTCTCTTCACAGCTCTCCGATTGACCCAGATTCTTCCGTTAGTTCATCCTTTCGGCGCTCTGATTGGCTTTTATTCCTTCCTGGGGGTGTGGCCATATCTCATTGGCCCTTGCTCACGGACGTGAGGCGTCACGTCCTGGCGCTCGTCGCTTTCGCTGAACGTCATCGCAGGCGCCCATCCTGACGAAGCCAGAGAGTAGACGGCAGGAACCTCTGCGACCACTGAGCAGAAACAGTAGTAGCAGCGACAAGGACGGCTGCAGCAATGGCCGGGGCGATGCCAGCCCCGGGGCTCCCGGGTGCAGGAGGACCCGTGGTCCCGGGCCCTGGTGCCGGCATCCCGGGCAAGAGCGGCGAGGAACGCTTGAAGGAAATGGAGGCGGAGATGGCCCTGTAAGGCCCGCGAGAGGGGGTGATAAAAGCCATGCCAGAACTAGAGCTACTGAACCTTGGCGCCTCCAGGCTGCGATAGGCTCGAGATATAACTCTGTCATGGGGAAGTGGAATCTTCGGGGCGGAGGGGCGGGTAGTGAAATGGAGATGTTGTCAGGGATGAAGGCGCTGTCGCGATGTACCCAGCGTTCCAGAATTGGTGCGAGGACCTGATCTTTGGTGTCTGTTCTGCTCCCCTAGGTTTGAGCAGGAAGTTCTGGGGGCTCCAGTAACTGGAATCCCAACCGCTGTGCCTGCGGTGCCCACGGTCCCCACGGTCGAAGCGATGCAAGTCCCAGCAGCTCCTGTGATCCGCCCAATTATCGCGACCAACACATACCAGCAGGTAAGGCTGAGCTAAGGCGTGTAAGGCAGCAAGTGTGTGAACACAGATAGGTGTTGACGTTTTGGCTTGTGAATTTAATTAGCATGTCAAATATCTCAAGTGCCACGACGCACAATATTTGTTTTTTGGGGGAGCTTACATTTAGAGCATGTTAGCTAATAGAACTTTCTGCAATGATGGTTATGTTCGGTACTTATTTAAAATTTATATTTAAGTTAACTAATTCTTGTCAATCTCAGTCAAATTTCAAGGGCTTAGTAACTAGCTAAATATGACTAGTGGAAAGGGACTGTTAAAACTAAGCGGGCACAGTAATCCCATCATCTTGGAAGGAGGATCTAGAGTTCAAAACCTGTCTCTGCAAAAGTCAGGCACTAAGTGAGACCCTGTCTCTAAGTAAAATACAAAACAGGGCTGGAGATTTGGCTCAGTGGTTGAGTGGCCCTGAGTTCAATCCCCTGCACCCTCAAAACAACAATAAAAAACTAAGTAAACATCATTCATTCTGTGAAAGTCATCCATTCTGTCAAAGAACAATTACTGGTTGTCTTCTGTGTACCAGGCACTATTCTAGGCCTTGGACATTTAGCAGAGAACAAAACAAAACCAATCATTGCCTTTTTGGAATTTGTTTTACTAGGGAGAGAGAAGTCAAAGTGTGGTAAGAAAAGTAGTATTTTATTAGCCCAGAGAAGGCCTTTCTGAGAAGGTGACATTTATCAAAGATATAAAGGATAACAAGGGAGGGAACCATGCAGATATCTGGAGGAAGAGAACTGCTAGTGAAGTGAGTGATCATGTTCAGCAGAGAGATCAGTGACTAAAGTGGAATAGGCAGAGAGGTAAGTGGGAGGAGATAAAGACAGAGATGATTGATGCCAGATCTTGTAGGACCACGTGGTTTACCATGAGAATCTTGGCTTTGCCTAGCACGGTGGTACATGTCTGTAATCCCAGCAGCTATGAAGGCTGAGACTGGAGGATCACAGGTTCAAAGCCAGACTCAGCAACAGTGAGACACTAAGCAACTCAGTGAGACTCTATCTCTAAATAAAGTACAAAATAGGGCTGGGGGTGTGGCTCAGTGGTGGAGTGTCCCTGAGTTCAATCCCTGGCACCCACCCCACAGGAAGGGAAAAAAAAGAACCTGGGCTTTTACTCTGAGATGGGGAGCTGTTGGAGAATTTTAAGCAGAAAGATGATGTCGTTCAACTTAGGTATAACAAGGTGGCTCTGTATGTCTAGAGAATAGACTGTAGGAGAGAAGGGCAGAATGCAGGAAACTGAGGAAGAGGTTACTGTATAATCTAAGCAAGATAATAATGTTGGCCGGAACCAGGGTGGTGACATGGTAGATGCAGGGGACAGATTGGAAATAATTTTAGATAGTACCAAGTGCTGTGGAGAGTATGAAGCTGGGTGACGAAAGAAGTTGCTGCTAGAAGAAGCTTAAGACAGCTTTATCTAGCATGATTCTAAGAGCCTCCCTGAGGAGTGACATTTTAACTGAGAACTGACAGAGAGCCAGCCCCACACAGAACATGAAGGATGAAAGCCTTGGCTCCTAGAGTGGCCAGCCAGGGAGCACTAAGTCAGGCCTCTCACTCCAATCTCCTCCCCAACAGGTGCAGCAGACTCTGGAGGCCCGGGCAGCTGCTGCAGCCACAGTAGTTCCTCCCATGGTTGGTGGCCCTCCTTTTGTGGGCCCAGGTAAGTAAAGAATGGCAAAATAAAGGGGTCAGGAGATCAGACAGGGTAGCAAAAAGGGATGCCCATGACTCCTCCCTCCATCCTCATCTCTTCCCTCCCAACAGTTGGCTTTGGCCCTGCTGATCGGAGTCACCTGGACAGTCCAGAGGCTCGAGAAGCTATGTTCCTACGGCGAGCAGGTAAGTCAGGAGCCAGGACGCCCACATATATCCAGGCATAATTGTTTAGGCAGTTCAGCCCCTTGCCTGAATCACTGCTTTAAATCTTCTGCATTCATCCCCACCTGACATCATCATCTTTCTAAAGCACAAACCTTACTATGTACTTCCTTTCTGAGTTTCTCAAGTTAATTTGGTCCCTGCAAACCAACCCCCCTCTGTTACTCCCCAGCATTTAACACCTTACAACAAGCTATGCAGTTTACTTATTTTGGTGATTATCATCATCATCTTTTGCTTCTTCTAAAATGTCAGCTCCACAAGGGGAACAAGTCTTGGTACCTGTGGCACAGAAAGCATTACACACTATCTGTTGAGGGGATGAACAAGTCAAACATCAAGCTCCTCCTCCAGTAGTCAGACGCTATGTGGCCTGCTTCCTTGCAGAGAGAGATCCCCTCTGTTTCCCCAAGATCCCTGAACATTGCTGAGATGTTCCAGCCATGCTTTTGTTGCAGTCCCTTCTTTCCATTGCCTCTTGTAACTCAGCTGTGATCTTCCAACCTGTCCCCTCCACAGGCCACTCTACCATTTTCTACCTTTTGTTTTTCAGGTAACCCCTATGTTCATTGTCAGTTTTTGTGACATTATTTTTCATTTAGATATAAAATTTTGGTATGATCTCTGTTAAGTCAAGTTTGTTAATAATGTTTTCTAAATCTATTACACTTTTTTTTATATGACATGAAAAGTATTAATATTTCTTACTCTTTTTTGTTTTGGTACCAGGGATTGAACCCAGGGCACTCAACCACTGAGCTACATCCCCACCCCTTTTTTAGTATTTTATTTAGAGACAGGGTCTCACTAAGTTGCTTAGGGCCTCACTAAATTGCTGAGGGTGGCTTTGAACTTGAAATCTTCCTGCCTCTGTGTCCAAAGCTGACATTTCTTACCCTTTACTATGGTTTTGGCAAAAAAAAAAAAAAAAAAAAAGCATGGCTGACTTAATCACCTCCCGCTCCTTCCATCGCTACTGTGGCTCCCCCGTATCCTCAAAAAGACATCCGTGGCTTAGCCAAGAAGGCTGTGTTTAAAAGCTTGCTGATCCTTCAACCCTTGTCATGATGCTCTCCGGCCCTCCACTTCCTTATGACAATCCCATTAAACTGAAAAGGGAAAAAGGTATGCTTATAAAAGTTCTGCCTGCCAGTAACAGTTCCACTCAACTCTTGGCCTAACTCTTCATTATCCTTTAAGTCTCAACTCACAGGTCTCTTTCTCCAAGAAACCTCTAATCTAGTCTAGGCTGGTTCAAAGGGCTCGTCTGGACTCTTGACAGCTCCCTGGCCTTCCCTCTCTTATCCCTGATCCCTCCACCTGAGCATTCCCTCATTTCAGCCCTGACCATTCTGGGCTATCAGTCTCTAGTGATGCATCTGTTCTCTCCTACTTTGAAACAGGAGCTCCCTGAGAACTCTTGGTCTATTAGTGGGTCCTTAGCACTGCCCACCACAGGGCTGGGGCCCACAAGAGATCCTTGTGGATACATTTTTGCTGAATGAACCCATGGAAAAACCTTCATATCTTCCAGAAGAGTCCCCAGACTCTTCTCCAGGATTTCTTGGATGCTGAGAGTACTCTCACACACACCTTGCCCCAGTTGCCCCTGTCCCCCATGACACACACCCCCATCTCTCTTTCCCACAGCTGTGGCCCCTCAGAGGGCCCCTATCCTGCGTCCGGCCTTCGTCCCCCACGTGCTACAGAGAGCAGGTGAGGGGGCCAGGGTCATCATCCCTGCCACACAGCTTTTCCCCCAAGCCCTCCAACTCCCCCACTAACACCCTGACAGATTCTGCTCTCTCTCCCGCAGCTGGTGCTCCCCGTCCAATGGCCCTGCGGCCCCCTCACCAGGCCCTTGTAGGACCCCCTCTTCCTGGGCCCCCTGGACCACCTATGATGCTGCCACCAATGGCTCGGGCCCCAGGACCCCCCCTGGGCTCTATGGCTGCTCTGAGGCCTCCCCTGGTAAGTGTGGACAGGGAACTAATATCAGAGGTGCAGTGGGCAGGGATACCCTCGATCCTGACCCCATGTGAAAGGTCTAAGTTTGCCTGGCTTCATTTCTTTGACTTTCTCTCTTAATCTTTGTTTGCCTCTGTCTTTCTCTGGTTTTTTTCCATGGCCAAACCTTTTTGAAGAGTAGAGAGAAACAGGCTGAGGGTCTATTTCTGTCTCTGTCTCTATTTTTCCTCTGATGTCCGTGTTTTTGTGTCTCGATGTTTTTACCTATGTCTGCCTGTCTCTTCCTCTCTGCTTATTTTTCTCCATTTCTGTCTGAGTAGAGACTTCCCTTTTTTGCCTGCTCTCTGGCTTTAGGGCCTTACTTTGTTGTGTGGGATGGGAATGGAAGTAAGATACAGATCTGTGATCTGACCCCCCTCATGCCCTCCTCTTGCTCACAGGAAGAGCCAGCAGCACCCCGAGAGCTGGGCCTAGGCCTGGGATTGGGCCTGAAAGAGAAGGAAGAAGCAGTGGTGGCGGCAGCAGCTGGGCTGGAAGAGGCTAGTGCAGCAGTGGCTGTGGGTGCAGGAGGTGCTCCAGCTGGCCCTGCAGTCATTGGGCCCAGCCTACCACTGGCCCTGGCCATGCCATTGCCGGAACCTGAGCCCCTGCCCCTCCCACTGGAGGTGGTACGTGGCCTGCTGCCCCCACTGCGCATTCCTGAGCTCCTGTCCTTGCGTCCACGACCCAGGCCCCCTCGGCCTGAGCCACCTCCTGGCCTTATGGCTCTTGAGGTAAGCAGAGAGCATAACAACAAGGGGACAGAAAGGGCTAGGAGGATAGGCAGAAGCCCATTAGTTTTCACACACAGGAAAACACGTAGTCCTCTCTCCAGAGGGTAGGAGGACTCTGGGAAAAGGGAGGTAGACCCAAGTATTCCATACCTAGAATCGTATCCAGTCCTGTAACTGGAGGCAGGACAGCTGGGGGCAAAGCAGAGTAGGACACTCTAACACCAAGCCCTTGGTACCTCACCCCCTTTCCTCTGCAGGTCCCAGAACCCTTGGGTGAAGACAAGAAGAAAGGGAAGCCAGAGAAATTGAAACGCTGCATTCGCACAGCAGCTGGGAGTAGCTGGGAGGACCCCAGCCTACTGGAGTGGGATGCAGGTAAGTGGCTAAAGCATGAGTGTTGATCAACCAGGGACAGGCCATGCTGCCTCTTTGGGCTGTAGGCAGGGAAGGGGAGCCAGATAATTCCACAGCTCTTTGTAGTTAACCCAGACTGAGGCTCTGAGGGGCAGGTCCCTCCCCAACCACAGTCCAGAACTTGGTGGGGGTGATAGATACCTAGGGCCTTCTGGCCCCTGTTTTTACTCATGACAGACCTGCCATGCTAAAAGTCAAAAAAGAGCATTCTTTTTTCCCCAACTTTTTATGAAAAAAATTTTAAGTACAGAATGACATGAATGATTTATCTACCACCTAGATTCCAGTTAACATTTTGCTACATTCACTTTACTCCTGTGTATGTATATTTTTTGTTGTTGATTTGCAGTGCTGGGGATGGAACCCTCACACATGCTGGGCAAGTGCTCTACCACTGAGCTACCCCAGCCCCTTGTCTTTTTCTCAGTCATTTGAAGCAAATTATAAGTGAAGTTATTCCATCATTTCTAAATATCTTAGTATTCATCTTCTTCTAAGACCCTTGCTTTCATATCATAATACCATTACCTAAGAAAAGTAACAGTAATTTCATGACATCTTATAGCCAATTTGTATTCATATATCCCCAGTTTTCTCAAAACATTCTTACAGCTATTTCTCCCAAGCCAGGATACATGTAGTTTTATGTCTCTACATTATATTTTTTTTGTTTTGTTCTGTTTAAATAGGGCTTAGAGGGCTGAGGAGGCACAGCTCAGTGGTAGAGCAATTGCCTGTCATACAGGGTCTTGTGTTCCATCCCCAGCAACCCTAAATAAATAAATTATAGATAATCTGGGCTAAGCACAGTTAGATCCTGGGATTCACTTGACCAAGTCTCAAACCCAGGAGAAATGAGTGCTCATTCATATAAAATAAGGCCTGGGAGGCATGGTGGGGTAGAAGTCAGTGGCATGTCTAGGTTTCAACCAGCACCCTGCCCACTGGCCCAGGTGGTAGCTATAGATCCAGCTGGGCAAGTGAAGCTTTAGGGGGTACCTCTGCTTGCTGAGCCCCTTGTGAACCTTTCCCTTTCCCTGGATTGTCACCCTTAGCAGCAAGAGTGATTAGAGAGTGGTGGGAAGAGGCCTGTCCACGGAGATGCTTTGGCTGGGAGGGGAAGCCAGCCTGCATACTGACTGGCCTCAGGAGGCACCTCTGCAGCCACGTATTAACTTTCAATGCGAATGGTCTTCCTCCCACCTCTTTGGGTTTGGTTTGGTTTGGTTTGGGGGGGTTGGTTGGTTGGTTGGTTTGGGGTTTTGTTTGTTTTTCTTTTTGTCTTTTGAGACAGGGTCTTGCTGAGTTGCTGAGGCTGACTTTGAAATTGTAATGCTCCTGCCTCAGCCTCCCAAGCTGTTGGGATCACAGGCATGCTCCACCTCCTTGTGTTATGTATAATTTTTTCAAGTGTCCAGGCCAAATGTCTTAGAAGCTTCTACCCTCTTAGTTTGTCAGATTGTTTCCTCCTGGGATGGCCTAGCTTGTTCTCAAAGTGTCCTTAACCATCACAGAAGCCTGGGGCAATCATAGCAATAGCTGAGGAAGAAAATAAACTTACCTCCCACCCAGTCCTTGACTTTTGCCTCCTATCCTGGGACAATATACCTGCCCCAGGTCAGGGCCAAGCAGCCTTGACCCAGATGGGTCCAGTGTTGGTTTGGGACCCTAGATCTGAGACCTTGGTAGTTAGCCTTTCAAGCCTCATTTTCCTATCTCCAAAAAGAAAATAATGATATGTGCTTTCTGGGGATAGTGATTCATTGGGGTAGAGCATGATCAGTCTAGGCTCAGGCCTAGGATATTGCCCAGGGATAGTCCCAAGAGTGGCAGCTGAGATCAGCTTTGGAGAAAGTCACACAGTTTCTAATTTCAAGGTAGAATTAGAGCAGCCTCTGCATAGCTGAAGAAAGGTGAAGCCTGTGGTGCTGAGGTGCCATGGTGGGAGGCTGGTGAGTGTCGGGCCCAGGGGACATCCTTGGAGAGGTGTCCAGAAGACCAAGGAACAACAGGGTCTCAGAGGGAAGGCCAGGACCAGGTCAGAATTCAGGGCTTCTTCATAGGAATGTGTGACAGTCCTGGGTGAGAAAAAGCAATACAGTTAGAGGTTAAAAGTGAGGACCCTGGAGCCAGATGCCAGAGCTCATGTCCCATCTGCCACCTTCTAGTTGTGTAAGTTTGAAGCCGCTTGACCTCTCTGTGCCTCAGTGTGAAAGGGCTGTTGGGAGCATCAGATATGTAAACCCCCCAGGGTACTTGGCACAGGGTAAATACTACAAAGATGTTGGCTGTTATCACCAAGGATCCCAGGGTAGAGACTTTGGGAATAGAGGAAAGAGAGCTTAAGGATGCATCAGAGAAGATGGGGTCATTAAAATAGGGTGGACAGGGGCCAGCATCTGCTTCCTCTGACTTCTCTCTCCCAACCCCAGATGACTTCCGGATCTTCTGCGGGGATTTGGGCAATGAGGTGAATGATGACATCTTGGCACGTGCCTTCAGCCGCTTCCCATCCTTCCTTAAGGCTAAGGTGATCCGTGACAAGCGCACAGGCAAGACCAAGGGCTATGGCTTTGTCAGCTTCAAGGACCCAAGTGACTATGTGCGCGCCATGCGTGAGATGAATGGTGGGTGAGGCTTTCCCTAGGGGCAGTGGGTATGGCAGGCATCTGGCCTAAGCCTTACCCCAAGCCTGACCTTAAGTCCTCCTGTCCCACAGGGAAATACGTGGGCTCACGCCCCATCAAGCTTCGTAAGAGCATGTGGAAGGACCGGAACCTGGATGTGGTCCGCAAGAAGCAGAAGGAAAAGAAGAAGTTGGGACTGAGATAGGGTCTGTGGCTGGGCACCCGCTCCCATCCGGCCGGGCGCTGTCTCCTCCCCAGAGGAGAACCCTCAACTATCCACACACTTGCCCCAAAACCAGTTTCAATAAATTTACGTTCATTTCCATCCCTGGCTGTGCTTGGAAGAACTCTTTGGGTACCAGGCTTTTCCCTCACCTAAGAATGTGAGTAGCCTTGAAGTTTTACCCAGGCAGACATCCAGATGAGCATTTTGAGCCCCTACTATGTGCCCATTACCTCCACTTAAAACCTCTTAAGTGCATACTGAGTGCCGCCTATTCCAGAGCAGGAAGGAAAGCTTTGGGAAGGTAACAGCCAAACTGAGGCTCAGATTTCAGATTAGTTTCCACACACCAGCCTGTGTTATCAGCATCAAGATAGGAGGTCTCCTAGACCTTACCTTCTGGAGCTCACAGCCTTTAGGCTTTAAGCAGTCAGCAAACTCTCATCAAGGACCTGGATGATGCTGGGTGACAGCATCATTAGCAGTGACAAACGACAAACAGTCCTGTATCCTGCTTCCTCAGAGTTCATGGTTCAGTGTCAGAGAGTAGGCCCAGACTGGCCAGGGCCAGCAGGGGGGATCCCTGGGTGTTTACCTGGGGGTCAGGGAGACCTTCCTAAAGAACTGTCCACTCAGGTTTTCTTCCTGCCATTCTTACTCTGGTTCGCTGTTTAGTTTCTTCACTCTGCCATATGTCAGCCAACTTGTCTTGCGTGGGTCTCTCAGTGCCCTCTGTTTCTTGTCTCTAGATATCTGTATCTCTTGAGTCTTTTTCCTTCTTGGAGCTTGCCTCCACCTGCTGAAGAGGTGTCCAAGCAGGACCTTGAGCACCAGGCTAAGAGCTTAGGCTTTACCCTAAAGGCAGCAGAGAACCCGAGAAGCTGGGACAAAGTTCAGGCAGCAAGCAGGAACTGACTGGCATCACATACTATGGGTTTAGAAAACCAAGGGACCACCACTGAGCACTGGAGGTCTGGAAGGAGGTTAGGGTAGGTTCTAAGGGGCTTGCAGGGTTAGACTGCGGGAAAGGAATGAAAATCTCCCAGGGATGCAGCCATAGAGTCCTGGGCTAGGGGGTAACTCAGGGAAGGACTGGGGCTGGGGGCTGGGAGCAGCAATACCAAGGCCTCTCAGGAAGGAGATCACCCAGGAGAGGTATCAAATTTCTTCTGTTCCTGTCTTCCCCTCTCTTACTGCCCGCTCTCTGACGTCATATTTTCCAGTCTGGTCTGAGAGGTGAGGGCCTCCCTCCTTGGCAGGAAGTGCCCTTAGCCCCCTGCCACCTGGGCTGGACCTCCCAGTTCCAGGACCCTCAAACCCCTTTTCCCTATCACTAGCCCTTCCTATCCCTGATCTGCTTACTGCAACCTCTGGGACAGGAAGGACATGGAAAGAGAGAGTGATTCCGGAAAGAAGGGTTGTTAAAGTAAGCACAGGAGTATTGTCAAGGAACCAGAGAGATATGCACAGAGATGGAGAGGAAGAGCAGGCAAAGATACAGAGATGGAGGGAGAGGGGAAAGCTCAGGCAGAGTGATAAGAACTATTAGAGACTGCAATGAGAAGGGAGGTGGGGAGAAAACTCCAAGAGATGGAGAAGATGGGAACACTCAGAGAAGGGAGGGAGCAAGACTTGTCTGAGATACTGAGTGACAAGACCTCACTGGATTCAGTCCTGGTGCAACAGAGACCCACAGCTAAGGACACCAACCAGGGGAGAAGCACATGGAGACAGACAGGAAAGAGGCCAAAATTCAGGGAAAGGAGGCCAGGACTCCCTTCAGATACATGGAGTGAATGGATGGAGTTATACCCCAGGGCTCAATGGATTGCTCCCACTGGGTTCTAATCCCAGTTCCAAGTGACTCTCCCTCTTGAGGTCAGTTTCCCTTCTGTAAAATGAACAGGAAAGCAGTGCTCTCCACACAACTCCTACCTCCAGAATGGCAAATATTTTATGAAGCTGAATGAATATTGGTAACTCCATATTAAAAAAGATTCTTTCTAGCAGTAAATATTTACTTATTTGTATAGGCGGTCTGGCACAAACACAGTATCTAAGGCCAGGTTACCTGAGTTTAGGGTTGCCAGAGAGCAAATAGCAATATGGAATACCTACTTATGAATTTCAGATAAACATGTTCATGTGTATTAATTTTTTTAAGCAAGTTACAGGCATTATAGCTCTTCAACCCTGAATATCTGTGTTTATTTCTTCACAGAGACATCTTTCATAAAATGTCATCCTCACTTCTAATAACTCCATGTGATATCTCATTGAATTTATACTCAAAATCTTCCAGTTTCAAACTTAGAGCATGGAAGTACATGGGCTTTGGAAAGAGAAGTGGGAGGATGTCTGCCTCAATTTCCTCCTTCATAAAACAGGGACAAACAGTATCTACCTCATAAAATGGACCTTCATTAAATGAAGGACCTTTGCACGTGATTCTCTGGCATATAAAATACAACGGGCCTTCACTTAAGGTTAGCTATTGTTATTACTAGCGATTATCATTAAAGTTGTTGATGTTACTATTCTTATGATTGACACTCCTGGGGAGCAGCTCCAGGATGCCCTCCCCCGCTGAGCCTGTTGGGGGGGTGGGATTTGGGGGATTCGGATTCAGGTTCTCCTCCTTCCACCCCACCCCAACCCACATTCACCCTGCCAATTGTGACGTCAGCTGGGAAGGGGGTATCTGGCCGGAAATCCCTCTTCCTGTTGCAGATAAGCCCGGTGCAGCCCAGCTGACCCCAGGTCCTCCTCCCCCACCACCTCACGTGTCGCAGGATCAAATCCCCAAGTCTGAGCACCTCTCCACTAAGCCCCTCGCCCCGCCCTCATCACCCCGTAAACACCTCTCTGATGGGACTTGCCCAACCCGCTGTCCCCCAAAAGCTCTCGTCCAAGCTCAAAACGCCCACCCTGGCAATGAAACAGCTTCAGAGCCAGTGGCATCCCTGAGGCCGGGGGCGCCACGCGGCCCCGCCCCAACCCCTGCAACCTGACCCAAGCTGCGACCCCCTGCTCTGACGTCGCGGAAAATTCCCCCCTGCCCAGGCTCCCGAGGGAGGGGGTGCATGGTATGAAATGGAGCTGAGACCCCCGGTTGCGGGCAGAGGAACCCACCAGAGGTGAGCCACGAACTGGGGACTGGATGGATGCCTGGGTGTCTGGGTTAGGGAGGGACCCGGGTTTCTAGATTCCCGAGAAGTACGGGGCCTGGATTCCTGGGCCTCGGTGACAAAAAGGACTTAAGACTCCTATAGAAGGAAGGAACAAAAGCTGGATCCTGGGTCTGAGGGAGGCAAGGGCAGGGGCCCATATTCCAGGGTCCCTAAGGGTCCTCCTTTGCCCATTGCACTTTTCCCTACCCAGAATATTCAGAAGGAGCATCCATGGACTTGTGGAATGGGGATGAAGCATCACCACAGGAAGTGCCTCCGGGGAACCAGCTGTCAGGGTTGGGTAGGCGGCTGGGACTGAGACACTGTGTGTGGGAAGGGTGCGAGGGTAAGGGCCTCTGCTGACTCCTGACCGGCCTTGACATCCTTCTTGTCTGCAGAAGGCGCTGAATTTGGCTTCTATTTCCCTGAACTGGCACTCCGAGGAGAAGCGCCGACAGCGGAGACATGCTGGAAAGGTTCGCTCCCTGGTTGGGAGCCCTGTGTCCTGGAGGAGGAAGGCTGGGTTCCTAGGACTAAGGGAAGAGGGGGCACTCCCGGACTCCCGAGGTCAAAGAAAGAGAGGGTCCTGAGTCCTGAGTGAATAACTCCCAACCCCTGACATGTAAAGACCAGTGGATGGGTGGGTGGTTGAAGAGGTCTCCAAATCTTCCGCCCTTTCTTGAACTCGGCTGCGATCTAATCCCTCACAGGATTTCCAGAGCTGGACTGGAGCCCCTCCTTAGCACATCCAGAAGCTTCATGGGGGGCAGGTGAGTGTATGCAGAGGGGCGATGGGAGAAGGGGTCCGAAGGTGCTGGGTCTGGAGGTTTAGAATCCCCCTCCCCATTCTTTTAAGCGGATCGGGGCTAGGACTGGAGATGCCTGCATCCTCAAGGTGGCATGGTCTTGATCGGGGGATCCTGGACAGGAGGCACCAGGAGTGACAGCTAGAACTCTCAAGGGGTCAGGGTACCAGGACCCCTGAGCTCCCCTCACTTGTGGTCTGTACCTCCTCACAGAGCCAGCCCCTCAGGCCCTTGCGTGGTCAGGAGACTGGGCAGACCTGTCCCGCACCACCTGCACTGCCTCGGACCCTTGGAACCACGCCTCCCAGATCCTGGGCCCCGCCCCTGGTCCTGTCCCCTTCACTGGTTCCGAAGGGACGGTGGGCCAGAACTGTGACACCACGTGGTCGCACGTCCAGGCTGCCAGAAACACCATCAGCTGGGACTGTTCTGTGGGCTCCCACGGCGCCACCTACTGGGGCAATGGCCTCAGCGGGGAACCGCGCGCGGACTGTGCCGTTTCGTGGAGTGGGCCTGTGGGTTCGAACTGTGCCACCTCGTGGGATCCGGGGCTGCATGCAGACTGCAGCATCTCTTCGAAGGGATACCAGAGTTCAGCTGTCACCACTCCCTCCGAACAGAGTCAGCAGTCTGACCGGGATGCCTTGGCTCGTTACCCCAAAACTAACCACCGAGGTGAGAGGTCCTGGAAGACTGAAGAGGTAGCGAAGCCAGAGTAACGTGGCTGTGCCGGGGCACCTAAGGGGGCAGACCCAGGAAACTGGCAGTGAAAGGAGGGATTTAGGTACCGAGAACTCGAGGGGAGGGCCGAGAGGACTAAGACTCTGATCTTTTAAAGACCAAGGGGACGAGGATCCAGGCTCCTGGATTATATCAGAGGAAAGAGATAAGGATTTGGACGCCCGAATCTCCAGGATGGAAAGGCCAAACTCCTAAATCTCCTAGATGGGGACTCTGGACCTCTGGGTCTCTGAGGCTGACACTTGATTCCTTTATATGGAGGGGTCTGAATTCAAGGATCCCCAAGGAGGGGACATTTGGACTCCTGGTGGAGTCTTAGATCATCCAAAACGCGTGGTCTGGGGCTAAGAAGCCTGAGTGTTCACCTGCCTTCCCCCCTCAGGTCCCATTCAGCTGTGGCAGTTCCTCCTGGAGCTGCTCCACGACCAGGCGCGTAGCAGCTGCATCCGCTGGACTGGCAACAGCCGCGAGTTCCAGCTGTGCGACCCCAAAGAGGTAGGGCAGCTCCCCTACCCCGCTAGCCCGCCAAACCCCGGGTCGACTCTAATCTAACCTAATCCTGCCGTTCACTGTGCCTAATCCTCGGCCCCGCCCCCACCTCCGCCCTCTCTAGACCGGGTTTAAAACGAGTCCGGGTTCCAGCCTCAACCAACCCCATTCAATCCACCTAGGCGGTGCCAGACCCTCGTCCAAACCACCCGAGCGGGGTCCCCAAGTCCGCTCCCCCATCCTGTCTCGGCCCCGCCCCACCCGTCCCCTGACGAAGTCCCCCCTCCGACCTAGGTGGCCCGGCTGTGGGGCGAGCGCAAGAGGAAGCCCGGCATGAATTATGAGAAGCTGAGCCGAGGTCTACGCTACTACTACCGCCGCGACATCGTGCGTAAGAGCGGTGGGCGCAAGTACACGTACCGCTTCGGGGGCCGAGTGCCCGGTATACCCTGTCGGGACTGCTCCGAGGACAGTCAAGGAACAGAGATCCAATAAAAATATCCGCTCAAACCTCCTAGCGCGTGCTTGTCTGTGTCCTTCCCACGACACTGACTAGACCCGCCAGAAAGCCTAAGTGTGCACCCCCACACTTAGGAGTTTGGCCTCCCCACTTCGGAGTTTTCAAGCGTCGGATCCTCATCTCACATCATCCTGGGTCCCCATCCCTTTGGCCCCTAGATTACCAGGGTCTAGGTATTCCCCTCCTTTTTTTCTTTTTTTTTTTTTCTTAATATGTATTTTTAGTAGTAGTTGGATACAATACCTTTATTTTAATTATCCGTTTAGCCCCAATACCCGCCCCTTCTTTTGAGAGCTCTTAGCTCCTAAGCACTACCCCTCTGCTACAGTCCCCCTTAGGCCATAGGCCCTCCTTACCAATATACCTTGGTTCCTCCTGCAGCCTAAACACAGCTCACCTCAACGATTAATTTTGGAGTTAAGAAGCCACCCACTTTTCCAGCTGCAAGATCCCAAGACACAACCCTGACTTTGAGAACCAGATCTAATTTAGGGAATCAGTTGTGTGCCCACCCTGTTGGGACATACAAAAGAATCCAACCTAGTATCCACAAGGTCTACTGTG
Source organism: Marmota monax (assembly GCF_021218885.2). Lineage (NCBI taxonomy): Eukaryota > Metazoa > Chordata > Mammalia > Rodentia > Sciuridae > Marmota > Marmota monax. The sequence goes on along the minus strand of NW_026692786.1, from coordinate 758,103 downwards.
TGTCTGCCATGGGCAGGGACTTTCAAAGGAATCAGACCTGATACAGTGTATCAGTCAGCTTTTTCACTGCTGTGATTAAAAGACTTGACAAGAACAATTGTAGAGGGGGAAAAGTTTATTTGGGGGCTCATGATTTCAGAGGTCTCAATCCATAGACAGAGTCTCTATTCCTCAGGTCTCCAGGTGAGGCAGAACATCATGGCAGAAGAGTGTGACAAAGGGAGTCAGCTCACATGATGATCAGAGACAGACTCCACTCCCCCCATACACAATATACCCCAAGCAACATCCCCAATGCCATCTTCTCCAGCCATACCCTACCCTACCCACCTTCAGTTATCACTCAGTTAATCCCTATCAAGGAATTGGGTTAAGGCTGATTGGGTTAAAGCTCTCACAAACTAATCATTTCTCCTCTGAACTCTCTTGCATTGTCTCACATGTGAGCTTTTGGGGAACACCTCACATCCAAACCATAGCATAAGGCTTGAATATGGTTTGTTCTCCCAATATATGTGGGAATTTAATTCCCAAAGTCTTACATTAATGGTATTAGGAGAGTAAAAATTATGGTGTTTAGAGGTGGCCAGTTTGGGAATTGATTAGATTAGATAAGGTCCTTATAGCAGAACCCCCACAATTGAATCCTGTGGCTTTATGAAGAAAAGGAGACACAGACAGGAGTAGGTCAGGTGCTGCCACTTGGGAACCGAGCGCCCCTTAGCTTTGAGTGATGAGAGTGTGGAGCTGTGGCAAGCCAGCCATGGGCTGTGTGTATGAACTATGAGCATTGAGTGCACAGGGTGGACTGAACCGATTTGCTCTTCTGTCTGGGCAGGTGACTTATGGTCTTTTCTCCTGCTCTGCCCAAGATCCCCACACAGCCTCTGAGATGGGCGTGGCCTTCCTAGATGTCAGTCAACCTGCTGACAGCAAGATGTCAGGAAGCTAGACTCAACCCCCTGAAACCTGACCCCTTGCCTCATTTGAATGGCTTCTCCCCAGTAAAAGAGTTCAGCATGTGCTCCTGGCTCTTTCTTGCCTGCCTTGACCCCTTTTGGGAGCTGCGGCTAAGGAGCAGTCACTGAACCCAAAGAAAAGTTACTTTCTGTATCTATGTCTTTATTTACTCTCCAAATTCACTTGGAGTAACTCTGACCAGTTTAGTTGTGTGATGCGACAGGAGTGTTCCCTGTCTCTCATGCTATGGGCTGCCTCAAAACCCTGTCCCCCCCACAAAAAAAAAAAGGCTGGGGATATACTCAATAGTAGAGCACCCCTGGGTTCAATGTCCAGTATCACAAAACAAAACACCTGCCAACAAGAAGGTCATTCATCATAAAGGATATAGTCAATGGGAAGCCCTGGACAGAGCCTGAGCTATGCTGTTTGGATCGTATATCTCTAGAATGGCGAGCCAAAGTAAAACTCTTCATAAATTATGCTACCTCGGGTACTTCCTTATAGTAATGAAAATCTGATTAACACAAGACCCAATTATAGAAGTTCATTGGCCGTGTACCCTTGAAGATAAGACTCAGACTACAAAAAGGATTTACTTAATGCCTTCCCAGTGCTAGGGATCATCAAGGAATTAGACTTAATGTTTGCCTCCCCCAACACCAAAGGTACTCTGATTTCCTGTTCCAAGTTGGAAAACAGAGAACCAAGACCTAGACCCTAATGAGAGCTTACTGGGAATTTACTGAGAACCCATCCCTTCTGAGAACTCTAAGCCCCTACAGAGAACCTACTGTATAGTCCTCCTGCGTGATAGTGGGGATATACCATCAAAACATCCCTGAACCCTGCCCTCAGGAAGCTCACAGTGCTCCAGGAAGACAGATCCCAGACCCATCATCAGATAGGGACATACCAGAATGGTCAGGGCTGGGATGAAGCACTCCAGAGGAATACGAGAGCCCAAAAGGAGGCAACTGACCCACCCAGGAGCAGGGGAGACAGGGAAGACTTTCTGGAGGAAGAAACAAGTGATTTGAGAAGTAGGTGGGCAAAGAATGTTTCAGGCAGAATAAACAGCAAGAGCAAAGGCTCAGAGGTGGAAAATCTCACAGCACCATTCAATAATACCGGTGTGGCTAGAAAGAGGAATGTGGGCCTGTTAGAGTCTGTAAACAAGTCAAAATAACACCTGGCATTTTGCCAGGGGAATGTTAGAGTTCCTAAACAAGTCTGGATGGTGCCTGGCAAAATGCCAGAGGGAGTGGTTTGTGAAGTAACACCAGCGAGCCATTAAGTGTGGAGATTTCTTATTGGTTGACTGATGTATCTAGTTTATGCTAATTAGATAAGCTGTGTGGAATGTATAAATACTGCTCCTGTCCTACAATAAACGGCTCCTACTCCTGCTGTATCAACGTACACAAGTTATTTGTCACCCCCGGTTATTTTGCTGCAGCCGGACTGCGGCATGGGCCAGTTCACAAAGAGTTCACCAAGGATCCATGAGCCATGATGAAGAGTCTGAACTCTGTCTCCAGAGCACTGGAGAGCCATAGAGGGGTTTGAACAGGAGAGGGATTTGGGTTTTAGGAAGATCTTATTGAAGAGGAGGGATGCAGCATACAAATAGGTAATTCCACAAATGATTGCATTGTTGATGGGCACAGAACAAGAGGTCCTTGATCCAGTTAGAACTTAATGCTGCTTCAAAGACAATATGTGGAAAACTTCAGAAGCCAGACTAAGGACAGGGAGAAAACAATTCTCTTAATACCTCCCTCTACTAGTCCTCAGCTGTCCCACTCACTTATTTATTTAAAAATATTTATAGAGCACCTCCTATGTGTCAGGCACTATTTTAGATGGGCTGGTGAATAAGACAAAAACTGCTTCTTTACGATGCCTCTATTCTATTGAAACAGACAAAAAGGAGTAAACATGATTTAAAGAAAGGAGAAGAAAAGAGCTGTGGAGTAGGGAAGGAGGATGGAGACTGACAAAATGGCAATTTTAAATAGTGGGTTTGAGAAGGACTCATCCAGATGGTGAATCTGTGCAAACTGAAGGAGGGCAGAGAGGGAGCTATTTAGGGAGAGCATTCCAAGCTCAGGGAACCACAAGGGCAAAAGCACTTAAGGGAAAGCCAGACTGTATGTTTGAGAACAGCTGGAAGACTAGTGTGCCTGGAGTGGTGAGGATGAGGAAGACAGGGGACTAGATGAAGGTATAAAGGGGCCAAATTGTAAGGAGCTTGGCTTTAGATTAAGAGTCAGATCAAAACCTGGGGTGGGGGAAGTTCTGTGCTGAGGAAGAGACTCCTTCTGACAGAGGTGTTAACAGAATTCCTTATTACTCAGCCATAAATAAAAATGAAATTATGGCATTTGCCAATAAATGGATGGGATTGGAGACTGTCATGCTGAGTGAAATAAGCCAATACCCCAAAACAAAGGCCGAATGTTCTCTGATATGTGGATGTTGACCCAAAATAAGGAGTTGTAGGGAGGGAGGACCAGAAGTTCATTGGATTAGCAAAAGGGAATTATGGGAAAGGTGGGGGAATGGAAATAGGAAAGACAGTAGAATGAATCAGACATAACTTTCCTATGTTCATATATGAATATACCCAGTGTAACTCCACATCATGTTCAACCACAAGAATGGAATCCTAATTGGAATGGGTTGCACTCCATGTATGTATACTGTCATGTATATCTAAAAAGAACATTTTTTTTTTTTTAAGAGAACAACATTTCTTTGGCTAAACGGAGGTACTAAAGAGGGCAACAGGGAAGCCAGGAGGCCAGGGCTTAGTCCAGGCTGGAGAAAATTATAGCTTGAACTACATGTTTCAGAGGAAGATTCTGATTATACTTTTAAGGCAGAAGCAACACGATTTTGTTGTAAACTAGATTAGCTATGTACTGTGAAACAAAGTTAGGCATCAACGACAAAACGTGAGTAGAAAGATTATTAATAGTTGCCATTTTCCCAGATGAAACAATTTCCGCCAGATCCATCACAAACCCTTTTTTCTCTGTGATGCAGGACTTTAGTTTATTAGCCCTCGGTCATTCAAATCTTTGTTAAATTGTGCTTTTTGAGGTTTGAGAAAATATATGAATGATCAAGGAGGTGGCGTTTGAGCATTCCTCACACTGTGACTTAGGGATTCTGGCAGAGGGACTGGTTCATTTTCAAATGATCCCTTCATCTAGTCCCCTGTCTTCCTCATCCTCACCACTCCAGGCACACTAGTCTTCCAGCTGTTCCCAAACATACAGTCTGGCTTTCCCTTAAGTGCTTTTGCCCTTGTGGTTCCCTGAGGGTATGGAATTTTTTTTTAATATGAGGGTATGGATTTTTTTTTTCAGCGATGCCTTCTCAACCCTTATATTAGTGCCAATAAATACCTCTGGCATGAATAAAAGTACTTTCGCTAGGATTTTATCCCCAAGCCCACTCCCCCGTCAGTCCCAAGATGTAAGACCTTCCAGGCTAAAGGCAGAGCGTAGAATCTGTAACCTGACCTCGCGAGCCTCAGTTCAGGGCAATCCAAAATGCCTAGCAAGCTCACCATTGGGCAGGCAGGGATGATGAATAGGTGTTCAGTCCAATAGGAGGTCGCAGTTCTCTTGTGTGGGCGTGGCCTGAGTGGCTTCTCCGAGGCGCTCTAGCCGCTGGAAAGACTCCCTTATTTTCCGTTTCACCCAGCTTCCGGCCGGTCTTAATTCCGCTTCCTGTCTGACATTGGCGTTTTTGCTAAGGGTCACATTGAGCTGCGAGCTGCTGCAGGGGCGTCTTTAGGTGAGTGTGGAGGGCTCGGGAACCTGGGACCCCATCCAGGAGGTCTGAGGACCCCGACTCCAGCTTCCCGGAGAACCGGGCGAAGCTTGCGTTCTGCGGCGGCCGCCCGCCTTTGACACTGGGGTCCTGTGGTCCTGTCGGTCTGGTAATAGTAAGAGCTGACGGTTATATAGTTCTTTCTTGATGCCGGTAATAATTGTCCATGCAATTTATATAATTTCATTTAATTCTACGTCCAGGCCTATGGGGTAGGTCCTGTGATTATCCCCTTTTACCACGAGGAAATAGGCTCAGAGATTTTAAGCTGCTCAGCCGAGGCTATACAGTGGTCAGGGTTTGGACCCACTAATTGGGACTGCAGTGCACAGGTGTGGCCTCATGCGGCTTGTTTGGGCCTCAACCTGTCTCGTCCCTTCTCCCTCTTGGACGTTGGAGGGGTCGCAACATTTTCGATTTACCCTTATCCTTTAACATAAACTTGAGATCTTGCACAAAACTACTCTTTCAACTGAGTCCAAGAGGTCCTCCGCATCCGTCCTCCTCATTTCCCCCCAGGACCCCCCAAAGCCTATTCTAGTAGTCCAGACATCTGCCACTATTTTGGGCCGCTTGTATTTTGGTGCACCTCTGTGTGGCGCTATGGCTTCTCGGATTATCTGGAACATAGGCACTTTCTCTCAGATTTCAGATGAAAACTGTGTGTCAAATCCTCAGAGATATATCAAAGATCTTCAACCCTGGGTGCACAGAGTTGATAGAATTCAAGGCGTGCCAGTTCTTGAATGGATGATGATATAGGGGAGGGGAGATTGCATCCTTAGTTGTACTAACCTCGTAATTGAAATGTAGTAAGAATTTCTTTCAGTTAGGTATGGAGGGAACAGCTTTAGTAGTATTAGCAGCAGCTATAACTTTATCAGGGATCAAAATCAAATATTTTTTTTGTAGGGCGGGGGAGGGTACTAGAGACTGAACCCAGTGGTGCTTTACCACTGAACTACATCCCCAGTCCTTTTTTTAAATTTTATTTTATACTGGTATAAATATCACTTAACCACTGAGCCACATCCCAAATTCTTTTTATTTTGAGACAGGCTCTCAAAGTTGCTTAGGTCCTTGCTAAGTTGCTGAGGCTAGCCTCAAACTTGTGATCCTCCAGCCTCAGCCTCCTGAGTTGCTTGGATTTCAGGCATGTTGTGCACCTCTGTACCCAACAATCACAAATATTCTTATATTTGGTCATTGTTGCAAATGTTACAAATATCATTTTCAGTCATAATTTCTTCAAAATTTTAAAACTCAGCAAATCCTCAGCTAGACATAACTGCTTACTGCTTTTCTTTGTCATCTTTTGCAAAATTTAAATGCATTTAAACATTCCAAGAAAGAGGTTTATGGGATTTGTCAGACCCCTGAGGAGTCTGTGGCACCAAAAAGACTAAGAGAACCTATTCAGTGTAGGTTCTGCCAATGACTGAAACAGACCACCATTTGTATGCTATATGACCTTGGGAAAACACTTAGACACTCTGACCCTTCCTGGTGTGGGCAACAGGAATAGTAAAATAATTCCTACCTTTTTGGGAGGAGGGAAAAGAGAGTATTATTTGTTGTTTTAGATATACATGACAGTAGGGTGCATTTTGACATACATAAATGGAGTGCAACCCATTGCAGTTAGGATCCCATTTTTGTGGTTGAACCTGATGTGGATTTACACTGGTTGTATATTCATACATGCACATAGGAAAGTTAAGTCTGATTCATTCTATTGTCTTCCCCTGTCAGTCCTTTTTATTTTGGGACAGAGTCTCATTAAGTTGTTGAGACTGGCTTTAAACTTGTGATCCTTCTGCTCAGCTTCCTAAATTGCTGGGATTGCAGGCGTGCACCACTGTGCCTGGCCCTGCCTTTTAGTATGATTATAAGAGTAAAATGTGTAGAACAGGACCTGGCATATAGTAAGCACCTAGTGAATGTTACTAGTATTATTTTGGGACCGGGCAGGCCTGGTTGTACTAAGGAGTTTCCCTATAACTTGTTCTCACCCAACCCATTTTATATATCTGAGTCTCCTCCATTGGCCCTGGTTGGTCTGACATCTCCATGCTCAGGCCTCCTGAAGACCCCTGCCAACACCCATTCCCTTTGTCTCTAGGAGTCAGCATCATGGCTGAAGACATCAAGACCAAAATCAAGAACTATAAGACTGCCCCTTTTGACAGCCGCTTCCCCAACCAGAACCAGACCAGGAACTGCTGGCAGAACTACGTGGGTAAGCAGGGCGTGGTGATGGAGGAACACAGACCTTTCCCTGGTCCCATACCTCAAGTCACTCACCTTTTGCCTTATTTTATGGGCATCCCACCCTCTTCCCTCTTACTCTGGACATCTTATCTCAGAAGGTCCTCATCACCAACTGTATTCAGGATATGGGCCAGGTTTACAAATTTGGGTTCCTATAATGATTGTTTTTTTTTTTTTAATTTAAGTAGCATGTGTGTGTGGACTCTTTGTGATATAACATACATGAAATAAATAAAACATGTATAGTTAAATTAATAATTCTAAAGTGAACCCTGTGAGGCCATAATCCACAAAGAAAATAGATATTGCCGGTATGCTGGCTTCCCTTCCCTGCTTTGTGCCCTGTCTTGAATGCCATATCTTACTCCCCACTAGAGATGTGACCCCACCAACTTTAGGTAATCACGCTTTTTTTTTTTTTTTTTTTAAGAGAGAGAGAGAGAATTTTTTAAATTTATTTCTAGTTTTTGGCGGACACAACATCTTTATTTGTATGTGGTGCTAAGGATCGAACCCAGCGCCACTCACATGCCAGGCAAGCGCGCTACTGCTTGAGCCACATCCCCAGCCCCATGCTTTTGTTTTACCATCACGTTTAGGTTTGCTTCTTTATGAACTTCATGAATATGAAGTCTCCTTTTGTATGTCTCCTTCTGTCTTTGGATTTTTTCATTCAGCACTTCAGATTGACCTGTGCTATGGCATATGGTTTGCTCATTATCATTGTTGTGCAGTTCATCACAATTTATTCATGGACATTTGTGTGATTTCCATTTGGGGGTTCTTACAAATGTTGATGCTGTAAATATTCTTTTAAATGTTATTTTATGTCGATATAAGTGCTTTTTTCTCTAGGGAGTGTGCCTAGTAGGAACAGAATGCCTGGAGGAATTTTATTTTTTTAAATTGCCTGCTTTTTTTTTTTTAACCCCTGCCCCCGCCCCCCCCTTCCTCTCTAGTACTTGGCATCAAGCCCATCTTCCCCTTGCTTGCCCTGGTTCTAGACTTCCCTCATCCTCTTACATGCTGACTCCAGAATTTTCAAATTAAACAGCAGTTCTTAAGGTTGCAAAATCAATTTAGTGAGGTGTATCTAGTCCCTTTCAGTACACTTGTACATTTGTGTTTCCTGTGTATGTAAATACATAGTATTAATTGTTCATGAGGTAAAAAGGTGAATTTTGATCAAAAATACATTGCAGGCCTTGGTTGGGCTGACCCTGATCCCCTTTCTTTACAGACTTCCACCGCTGCCAGAAGGCAATGACCGCAAAAGGGGGCGATATCTCTGTATGTGAGTGGTACCGGCGTGTGTACAAGTCCCTCTGCCCCATTTCCTGGGTATGTGCCTCCCACTGGGGCTCTTGTGATGTTGGGGAGGTGACTTAGCAGAAGGGGATGTTGGTGGCTCAGTGGGAACTCATCTCTGGGGGATAAAGGGAGGACACGGCATCGCACTGTCCATGGGATTCATGCCTATTCTGCAGCCTAGAATTGTTTCCCTTCCTTCTCTCATTGACGGCTCAACCAGTCCTGACCCTCTGCCAAGGCAACCAGGACTATCTTGCTAGATCAGTTTTTGTCATGCACTCTACAGATATATCACGCAGCCCTGTCTGTTGTTCATAATGAACTTTTTTATTTTTGTGGTGCTGGGGATTGAACCCAGGGCCTTATACATGCGAGGCAAGTACTCTACCAACTGAGCTATATCCCCAGCCCTCATTTTTAAAATTTTATATATAATTAAATTTTTGAATCACTCAAATATATTCATCAACCAAATTTGAATAGCTACCAAGATTTTTCCACATTTTCTTCATATATTTCTTTTCTTTTCCTTCTTTCCTTTGCTGAAATATTCTAGAGTAAATCTGAGGTCATTTCATCCTTACCTACTTGATTGGACTCTCCAAAGAATAACGGTACAATAAGGCAGTTCTTTACCCCTGATCTGATAAGACCTTTTGTCAATATTTTAATACCTTTAGTTATGTCCTCTTTTTTTAATGCAAAGAATTTATGTTCAGCATTCTCCTGTTTCATCAAATCAAAGGACTCTATTGACCCATTGACTGTAAGACATGTTGAAAGATGTTTGAATCTTTTTTTTTTTTGGTACCAGGGATTAAACACTGAGCCACATCTCCAGCCCTGTTTTACATTTTATTTAGAGACAGAATCTTGCTGAGTTGCTTAAGGCCTCACTAAGTTGCTGAAGCTGGCTTTGAACTCGTGATCATCTTGCCTCAGCCCCCCGAGCCTCTGGGATTACAGGCGTGCACCAACATAACTGGCTTGAATCTTTTATTAAATTGCTGAAAACTAATAGATCATGCTAATTTCAGATATGAGTGAAAGCCTATGTGTCTTACAATCACAATGTGGTACTATTATGAAAATAATAGTGCTCATTTTAAAAAACAAAACAAGCGGAAGCAGAACAGTAAAATAAAAAGCAAAAACCCTCTGTACTCTCCAGTTTCCTTCCCCTAAGGTAACAGTTACTAAATGATTCAATTTTTCTCAGTATAGATTTACTATACATAATAAGCTTGTGGAACTTTCTATATATGAATGGTTCATTCTGTATATTCTATTCTATGACTTGCTTTGGCATATCAGTGTGTCTTGGAGCCTTGTATTGTGACAATACATTTATTTTAATAACTTGTAGATAGTTTTATGTAACTGGTTCTTTTTTAATGGAGATTATGTTGTATTTTTTGACTATATTAAGCATCCTAAACCTACAGTCTTTGGGTCTTATTTCTTTAGAACAAAATGCCTTAAAGGCATATTTTCCTCTCGGTTTTTTTCTCACCTAAGAGTCTTGAGTACTCTGGGCCCAGGATTTCTCCCCGGGGTTATCTTGAATAATACAGTGTGTGATTCTATAATATCCCTCATCCCTCCTTGGGGCCTGCATTAGGTGTGAATTGGCCAGGGTCCTAGGAAGTGTATTTCTGGTCCTGTCATTGCCCTACCCCCGAGCCTGCAGGTCCCTAGTCCTGCCCCTTACATGGAGAGCATCTGATTGTATGGCTCCTCCACTCAGGCATCCCCTCTCTCTGCCCCATTAAGGCTGGGTATAAATGCATTCTGCACAGGACAGGACCCTCTTTGCCCAACAGTCCTGGACTTTTTTTTTTCCAGACAGGGAAGATTGTTGTTTTTTTTTTTTGTTTGTTTGTTTTTTAACAGTAGCTGCAACAGTTTATGAGTATTTCCTACATTCAGTGGTTCATGGATGACTCTTTGGATACTCACTTTTCTCCCTTTACAAACCAGATTTATTTGGTGTATGTCAAAAGGTGCAACGCTTTTCTTCATTTTTCAGTGAAAGAAGTTAGAAATGAACACCCTCTGGAAAAAAAAAAACAGCAAATGGCAACAAATTTTCCTTGAAAATCACAGTCATATAGAGTGCATCCTAGAAAAGAGGAGGGGCGAGATAGCTTTTGTCCACCGGTTTTTATGAATTTCATCAAATACTAGATCTACTCAAGGGTGGAGAGAAAAAGCAACTTTAAAAAGGAATATATTATTAAATGAGGCATTAACTATATTCCTTCCTAAGAGCACCAAATGGGGAACACATTTTCTAAACTAGATGTAGGAAGTGAAATGTGTAGTCAGTTCTTCTTCCTCTCCTAAGGGCTGTCCATGAGTTGATGAATTAAAAAAAAAAAAGACTAAAAAACACCCCACCCAAAAAAAAAAACGGAAGGGGGTGGGGAACAAAGGTGTCCCAGATTACTCTCCAAGCCCTGGCTTCTTTATTCCAAAAACTTGATATAAATAAAAATAAATGTTTGTGTAACCACTTCACAAAATCTTAATAACTAGTAAAGGGGCAGATATCCATTTGTGTACAATGAATCGAAATGCATTCTGCTGTCATGTGTAACTAATTAGAAAAAAGAAAAGGGGCAGATAAATTTTTCTTCATTTTCCTGTTCTGGCTGATAATATTGTGGCACCTTCCAGTTGTTTTTTGTTTGTTTGTTTTGTAGTACTCTGATCAAACTCCAGCCTTGCACAGGCTAGGCAAGTGCTCTACCACTGAGCTATATCCCTGGTCTCTCTATTAACCCTTTCTGAGCCCCCTAGCAATTGAGTGTAAGTCATATACTCCTTTTCTGTGTGCTAGCATATATGTGTTCTTTTTTATATCTATAAATACACTAGATACTGTTTTGCACTTTTCTTTTTAGTCTAACATGCATTATATACCTGTTTTCACACCAACACAATCTCCTCCATTATTAGGTAGCCGCCATCCTGTCATCTTTAATAATTAGAAAAACTTCTCTGCCCCTTGAACTGGACTCATTCTTTTGCCCTCTTTACTTTTTTATTTTTTCTTAGAGACATTGAGGTTTCTGTGGGCTCTTGGTGATGAGAAGCATTTGGAATACACATTCCAAGAGCAAGGACTACACATTCAAGAGGGAAGGCCGAGCATCTCCAGAGAGACGGCAGCCTGTTAGTTTGGGGTGTTAATAGAGGGCCAGTTGCTAGAGGCCAGACTAGAGGTGGAGTCAGGGTAGAGCTGCATGGTTTTGTGCCAGTTTTCCCTGCACTTGTACATTGTACTCGTTACTTTGCAGGCAGGGGTATGGGTCAAGGATGGGAGCAAGCTCTCAGGAGCTGCAGCAGTTCATGGGTATTTCCTGCATTCATTGGTTCACGGATGATTCCTTGGACACTTGCTGTTTCTCCTTTGATTCCCAAATCCCTGTTGATGAGGAGCAAAGATCCATCTTCTGTGGTTGCTTCAAGCTGGCAAAGGGTGAAGACCTTCCCTACCAGGGATTTAAACCTTTGCCTGTGTAATCTAGTGAGGACAGAGACTGGTCTCTTGTTGGGATTAGTTGGAATCCTCACATTACAATCTTAACCATGGAATCGCTGCAGTCAGCCAGTGCCTCCAAAGTTCCCTGTGTGGGCCACCAAGAGGCGTTATGGGAAAAGAGAGGTCTCTAAAGCAGAGTCCAAGGAGTTCCTGGAGAGAAGGGGAAACTTGACGTGTGTGACCAAAGAGTTTCAGCATGTACCAGTCGGAGATTTAGAGGTTTGTTTAGGAAAACAGGCATTTTCAAGGGAGAATATGGAGTATCTCCAGAGGAAGAGACAGCCTTCTTCCCTATTTTAAATAATGTTTTAGTGTTTTGTAATACCTTGACAGGAAAGGTTTTGCCTGTATTTGGATGATTTCCTTAGTTTCCTTTCCATGAAGTGAGATTATTGGGGCAAAAGGGAATTTGCTAAGAGGTCAGATCAGCCAGTCATTGCCCATCTTTCTCAAGCATTGTGTGTTTTTTTTTTTTAAATGCCAGTTTGAACAATTAAAAGGGGGGAAAAAGGTAAATTCAGCTGAGGGATTCAAAAAGAGAAAGAACTGTGGACAATATACAAGTCTGGCATGAGGGATCCAGATGGACCCCCGCCGTGAGAAGGTGTTCATCTCCACTCCGGTCATCAAGGAAACACAGCTTAAAACGAGAGGTACTTGTTTTAACCTTGCAGTCCAGACCAAAAGTTACTAAAGGTTAATGTTACCAGGTAAATTTGGCAAAATAGGTTTTGTTGCAGAATGCTGTTGGTTCAATAAGTTGATCAAGTCGCTTTTTTTTTTTTTTAAACCAGGGATTGAACTCAGGTGCACTTGACCACTGAGCCACATCTCTAGCCCATTCTGGGGTTTTGTTTAGATACAGGGTCTCACTGAGTTACTTAGCGCCTCACCTTTGCTGAGGCTAGCTTTGAACTCGTGATCCTCCTGTCTTACCTTCCCAAGCCTCTGGGGTTACAGGCATGTGTGCACCACTGCACCCGGCCTGGTCCAGTCACTTTTGAGGTTAAATTTGGCTGGCTCTTTCACATGAAAAAATCATCCTTTGATCTGCCAATTCCACATCTAGGCATCCTACAAAAATTTTTGTAAAGTAAGGATGCCCATTGCAGAATTGTTTTCAATGGGGGACATTCAGAGACAGCCAGAGTTACATAAATGATGCAGAATTGTCTTGATAACCTTTATAGAGAATGTGAGCTCTATAACCTTTATACAGAAAGAGATCTAAGGTGTGTGGGTGTGTGAATCATGACTTAACTAATAAAAATTTCACTGGAAAAGTCCAATACTGTATGTCTATATAAAATGGGCCAGATCTTTGTAAGCACTTGTTGAACATATGAGGTAAATACTTGATCAGTATCCTCATTTTACAGAATCGGAAACTGAGACCCAGATAGGTGGAGTAACTTGCCTAAGGTCACACAACTAGGAAGTAATGGGTGGGGACTCAGACTTATTTTCTACTGTCCATGTTTTTATTCACCTCTTCTAATATCTAACATATAAGAGAGCAAAAGCTGGGGAGTATGTGAGTGTAGGCAGGTAGGTTGGTAGGTATATCAAAAGGAGTATGCATGTAACTGCTATAGAAAGGTCCCCAAAGCAGAGAGCACTTATGGAGAGTGTTAACAATTGGATACAGACCTCTCCATCATTTTTTTAACCCATGCCACATCTGTGATCAACCTTAGGATTTTACTTTGCACTCTGGGACCCTTTTGAACTTGATGACACATTTGACAGGCTCTTTTGAAATGAAAAAATCATCCTTTGATCTGCCAGTTCCACCTCTAGGCATCCTTGGAGATCCTTTTGTGCCAGGACATAAATCAGCCTCATTGTAATGCAGCTGCCTAGTATTCCATCTTTCTTCTGTTCTGATAAGTAGCATTGAGCATTGCCTCTGGGGTTAAGTAAGCAGGGCCCTGCCACACTCTGGGACATCTGAGCAGTGACATCTCCCCAGGAACATCCCTGCAGTGAGTCTGGGATGTTTCTGCCCATTACTTCCCCCAGTGTGTCAGCTCATTCAAGAAGGCAATTTTTGTCTTTGGGGTAACTTCTGGTTCCCTGGCTCCTGTGGCAGTGGTTGACACACAGCAGGCACCTGCGGTTATTTGTTGACTAAATATACAGATGGACAAAGCAGGGAGACAGATCCATCCATTTGGCTTCCCTACAGAATATGGAGTGACACAGACTTGTCTTTCCACAGGTCTCAACTTGGGATGACCGCCGGGCAGAAGGCACATTTCCCGGGAAGATCTGAACTGGTTCCACCCTGCCTCTCCTGTCTTCCGTCCTTCTCCCAGGGTGGTAAAGGGGGACCTGGGTGCTTGGTTCTTCCTACCCTGGGACCCTGAATCATGACTTAACTAATAAAAATTCACCAGAAAAGTCCAAGACTGTGTGTGTAAGAGCTGGACAGCAGAGCAAGAAGCTCAATCAGTGCCCCAACAAGTAGGAGGCCTCAGGATAATTTTCTTTTCTTTTTTTTTCTTTAATATTTATTTTTTAAGGTGTAGATGGACACAACACAATGCCTTTATTTTTATGTGGTGCTGAGGATCGAACTGGGTCTCGCCTGGGTCCCACCCAGGCTAGGCTTGGCCATGCTAGGCGGACCGCGCTTGGCGAGCGCTCTACCACTGAGCCACAATCCCAGCCCTCTTTTCCATTTGTTTTACTTTTTAACTTAATTGAACTTTGGCCACTTCCTCCACGCCAGACAATTAATAGAATGGGTATTTATGCAAAATAGCTATTAAAAATCTTCAAGTGCCTGGTGGCACATGCCTATAATCCCAGTGGCTCAGAAGACTGAGGCAGGAGGATTACAAATTTGCCAGCCTCAGCAACTTAGTAAGACCCTGTCTTTAAATAAAATTTAAAAAAGGATAAGCGCTTGCCTAGCACATGTGAGCCCTGGGTTCAATTCTCAGCACTACATAAAAAAAATAAATAAATAAATAAAGGTATTGTGCCCATTAAAAAAAAAATATATATATATATATATATACACACACACACACATATACACACACATAAAAGGACTGGGGATGTGTGTGGCTCAGTAGTTAAGCACCCCTGGGTTCAATCCCCAGTACCCCTCCCCCCAAAAAATTGATTTGTATTTACCCTTATTGTATTTCTTTGTATTTACTCTTATTGCCTGTGTAGATTTTTTTTGGTGGGGGGAGGGATACTGGGTCTCACTAAATTATTTATAGGGCCTTAAGTTGCTGAGGCTGGCCTCAAACTTGGGATCCTAGGCATGTGCCACCACACCCAGCTAACTTTTCTTATGTATCATTTTTGAACCATAAGATAATTCTTACACATACCTTACCTAGCTTTAACAAATGACCTCTTTCATCTTTAACTAACTACCCCTTTCTAGATAATTTTAAAGCAAGTCTCAGAAATTATATTTTATTCCAGAGCATGTGTGTGTATCAGATTTTTAAATTTTGTTTCATTTTATTTTATTATGCAGTATTGGGGATTGAACCCAGAAGTGTTCCACTGAGCTGCATCCCCAGCCCATTCCATTGTTTAAGGCAGGGTCTTGCTAAGTTGCCCTGGCTGGCCTTTACTCTTACCTCCACTTCCCTAGAAGCTGCATACCCAGTGGGATACTGATCTTTAAAACTGTCACATTCTCATTATACCTGAGAAACAATAGATTCTTAATATCCTCTGAGCAGTGTTCGCCACAATGGGTCTTTTCTCCCTGTGTTTGGGGCCTTTGTCATGTAGATCACAGTGATTGAAAGTCATTTTAGTAGGTCAAATAAAGAACTTTCCCAACTGGGCGTGGTGGCCCACACCTGTAACCCCAGCCCCTCTGGAGGCTGAGTCTGGAGAATTGTTGAGTTCAAACCAGCGCCCACAACTTAGTGAGGTCCTAAGCAACTTAGAACCTGTCTGAAAATAAAATACAAAAAAGGGCTGGGGGTGTTGTTCATAGTTAAGCACCCCTGGGTTCAATCCTTCATCCAAAAGAAAAAAAAGAACTTCCACAGTACCCCCAAAGAAGGAATTGCCACACATTAACAGTTCAAAATGATTACCAAACCTATCAACAGGGAACTGACAGCAGGGCTGCTGGAGCACCATCTTGTGGCTGAAATGCTGTGTCCTCAAGACAGATGCCTGTGTGAAAAAACTTGTCTGATGCACTTCCTCCGAGTGAGCAAAGAGGTGATTCCTGGATTGAGGGAAGTGGCCTTAGGGAACGATCTTGTGAAGCACCTGCCCAGTCATAGGACCTATAAACAGGTCCTTGTGCATGCATGGGGACCTTGAGGGGCCACAGAAGCTATGACATGCATCGGAACTAGCAAAGAAACACCAAAATTTCAAAGCACTAGGACAAGCAGTGAAATGTCAAGGTGTAGAGCTCCCTGGTTCCAGCTGCCCATCTCTGCCCAAGGCTGTCCCAGGTCTTTTTCCTGTTTTCCTCCAGAGACAGTCCATGCACTTAGGAGCATTCATAAATATAATGAGATGTATTTGATTTGATAAAGACAAAACAACCCTCCCATTTCCCCTCCGATCTGCTGATCTGCTGTGGGCTCTCTCATTTCCTGCCACACTGACCTCTTTGGTGTGGCAGGAAGGATGGAGCACATGAGATGTCTCAATACACCAGCTGGCTCTGGCCGCACAGCCTGGCATGTTTCTCCATCAGATAACCAGCTGCCCACTCCCTTGTGGTTCCTTGTGGTCTCAGATAAAAGTAAGGCTTTCCGTGACCACTCAGCCTGCAGCATCACCTCCCACACATTGAACCCCTTTACTCAGTTTATTTCTAAAGCATTTATCAGTCACATTCCAAGTGTATTTTTTAAATTATTTTATAATTATGCACATTGAAGGAAAGCATAATAGCAGAATTCTTTTCCATCATAAAATTATTTACAATCATTAATTTAGCTAGAAACACTAGCTAGAAAGGTATTGGTATATTCCGTTCATAATAATTTCTCTACAGTCTTATATTTGGAGCATGTTGAAGAAAATATTGTCTCGTAAGTTCTTTTTTTGTTCTTTTGAGTCTTAATTACTAGGAGTTTGTTATAGTTAAAGCTTCATCCCAGAGTTTCATAAACTGACTTCCAGACCACTCACGTATAATCGAATCAAGCCTTTATTGAAGCACACCTGTGGTGGCTGACCTGATCAGCCCAAACAATTGCAAGGGCACTCCTTATAAGCCTGAAAACCGCAAAAGGGATGTTTGGGGAGGTCTAGCCAATGCAAGCAAGCCAGGACAGTGCAGTCAAGCAGAGGGAAGCCTAACCAATCACAGCCCAGTCACCCCAGTTACAGAAACAGAACCCCGTTACCCTAGTTACAGAAACAATGCTCCATTAGGTAGTTCCGTGTTCTTAAAGGTTTCTATAGCAAAAGGAAAAGAACATTTTGCCCCAGTTATGACTCTTCTACTTGGCATGGTTGTTTTACAGGATGAAGTCATAAAACAAAATGGAGTCACATTTGCTCCTACTATCACAAGTTCAAGATACTTTAGGAGAATTCTAGTGTCCCGGATGGCCTGAAATAAAGCAGAGTTTGTATTCTCAAAATACTCTTAAATCCAAATAAATGATTTGTGGGTTCAGGAGCTCAGATTTCTCCTACTGACACTATGACATTTGAAGAACATTTGTTATGAAAGTTTCACACTGATTTTATTTCGTTCTTTCTATATGAGCCTCTGTGCTTCCTTTTCCATTTTCTCCCTCTGCAGCTCTGCTGCTCTTTCTCTGTCTGCTATTCTGCTGCCTCAGAACTTCTGCTTGCCAGGCTGCATCTTCCCATGCATTGGTATTTTCTTGCCAGGTATCCAAGTCACCTAATTCAGAAGATTGGTAAATAAGAGGCATATCTTGTGTAGCAGCTAATCTACTGGAGAAACCTGTGCACCATCTGGGACGCTAAAATCTAATGGTTCTCTCTTCTTAATAATCATTTTCTGAGTTTTCCTTGTAGTTGGTGTCATGTCCTTAAAGTAGTCAGGTTCCATTTGTTCCAAAGCATTTTGTTGTGCGGCCACCTTCCCATTCCTGCCTTCAGCCTTCGCACGGTGGGTGCATCTTCATCCCAGGAAGCTCCTCTTCCACATCAGCCTGCTTAGGAACTGGTGAATAATCACCTGTAGTTGGCCAAGTTATTTGGTCTCCACTTAATTTACTTATTTTGCCAGATCTGCATATTGATCTCTTTAGGACTGAGAATACTGTGCTAGGCAGGTACAAACTTTAAATTAGCCGAAACTGAGTGATGGCCGTGATGGGAATCAAAACCTGCCCGTCCCTGTCCCCGCCCAGTGGAGGCTGGCTCCGAGCTGCCGGGCATTTCTGGAGCCCGGCTCCGCCTTTCCAGTCCCAGCCCCGCTCATTCACAGCCTGCTGGCGGCTCCCGCTCAGGAAACCTTCTCCCAGCCCCTCCCTCACCCAAGTGGTTTTCTTATTCATCCTCAATCATCCTCTAGAAAGTGATTTCCGTGACAGCAGGGATTAAAACAAAACAAAACAAAAACTGTTCCCCCTTTTAACTTTTATTATGAAAATTTAAGCATACAGCAGAAATAGTACAAGGGTTGCCCGATGCCCACCACCTGAGGTTAACAATTGTTTACATTTTGTCATGTTAACTGTATACATGTGTTTTTGTCAAACTGCTTGAAAATATTTTCCAAATACCTTTCACATCACTCCTAATATGTCAGCATGTATCTCAGAGAAATGTTATGTTTCTTTATGCCATTATCACTCATAAGAAAAAGTTAATTCCTTAAAATCTCCTGTTCAGTTCATAATCAGATTTTCCAAATTGTACCAAAATAGTTTGTTTTTTGAACCAGGATATAATTGAGGTTCATATCTGCATGTGGTTATTAGGCCTCTAGGATTTTTAATGTTCTACAATAGCGCTTCACACCCCACCTACCACCTGCCATATAAAGGGGAGTTTGTTTATTTATTTAGTTAGTTAG
Organism: Marmota monax; assembly: GCF_021218885.2. Classification (NCBI taxonomy): domain Eukaryota; kingdom Metazoa; phylum Chordata; class Mammalia; order Rodentia; family Sciuridae; genus Marmota; species Marmota monax. The sequence goes on along the minus strand of NW_026692786.1, from coordinate 739,159 downwards.
TTGGAAGGATTGAACCCAGGGTACTTTCCCACTAAGCCATATCCCCAGCCCTTTTTATTTTTGATTTTGAGACAGCATCTTGCTAAATTGCTTAGGGCCTCGCTAAATTGCTGAGGCTGGCCTCAAACTTGGGATCCTCCTGCTTCAGCCTCAAGTCACTGGGATTACAGTCATGCACCACCATGCTCAGCTTAAAGGGGAGTCTTCAAAGCCAGCTGTCTTGTAGAATGTACCTCACTCTGGACTGTTTTGCTGTTTTCTTCATGCTGACATTTCTCTTCCTCTACCATCATATGAACTGGAACTTAATTCTACAGACCATTTGCAGGTTAAATAGTTTTTGCAAGGCTCCTTCCTGTGTGCAACCGCCTTATTGCTTCCCAACAGGAAGTACCCGATGCCAGGTTGCCCATTCGTCATGGCCATCTAATCCTTGGGAAAGATGATGGCCAATAGCTATATCCTCTAGAAAGGTCTGCTTTCCCTCCTTGCCAATGGACACAACTTGTGGGGTGATATTATGGGGAGCAGCTCCTCACAGCACTCCACAACCTGTACATATTCACATGAGCCACACAGGCCAGTCCTAACTGGGGTCGGACTGGAACCTCGACAGAGTGCCTGGAATTTTCTCCTGACACAAAGGGAAATAAGCAATCTCATGAAAGGTGGCCACGAGGTGGTTTCTCCATTGCTTCTTTTGAAGGAGGCAGTCACAGACCCTCTCATCCTCTCCTTCAGGTCAGTTGAACACCACTTCCTACCTATTTCTTCTTAAGATATAGAACTGCCACGCACATCCCAGGCCTTCCGGCATTGCATTACGATGAGCCCCATGTTACAGTGAGGGAACTGACAGCTTCCCTCCCCCAGGTCAGGCAGCTGTGGGTTTCCTTTTGGAGTGTCTTTTTAGGAGGAATTTGAGGCACTAAAATCCCATGATGACATGAATTTGGATATAACGTAATTAACTTGCCTCAGATTCTTGTTTCATTGTATTCAATTCAACATGACTCTACATTGTACAGGTTTGAAGGTAGCTTTACAGTAGGGTTTTACATTACTTTTTAAATACCTGATTCCAGTCGATAAATAAAGGAGGAAAGATAATTAGAATATTGGCATTTGCAACCCCCATTGGTACTGGGCATTCAGCAGAAATGGCTAAGAACATCACCAAAAGAGACAATTGCTGTGGTCTGAATGCATCTTGGGATTCATATTTTGAAGTTCTAACCTCCAGGGCAATAGCATTAGGAAGTGGGTGATTAGGTCATGAGAGTAGAGTTCTCACGAATGAGATTTATGTCCTTCAAAAAAATCCCATATACCAACCAAGAAAAGCCCAGGACCGGACGGATATACAGCAGAGTTTTACAAGAACTTTAAAGAAGAACTAATACCAATACTCTACAATCTATTTCAGGAGATAGAAAAAGAGGGAGAACTTCCAAATTCATTCTATGAGGCCAATATCACCCTGATTCCCAAACCAGATAAAGACACCTCAAAGAAAGAAAACTACAGACCAATATCCCTAATGAATTTAGATGCAAAACTCCTCAATAAAATTCTGGCAAATCGGATACAAAAACATATCAAAAAGATCGTGCACCATGACCAAGTGGGATTCATCCCTGGGATGCAAAGCTGGTTCAATATACGGAAATCAATAAATGTAATTCACCACATCAATAGACTTAAAGAAAAGAACCATATGATCATCTCATTAGATGCTGAAAAAGCATTTGACAAAATACAGCATCCCTTTATGTTCAAAATTCTAGAAAAATTAGGGATAACAGGAAATTACTTCAAAATGGTAAAAGCTATATACGCTAAGTCTCAGGCCAGCATCATTCTAAATGGAGAAAAATTGAAGGCATTCCCTTTAAAATCTGGAATAAGACAGGGATGCCATCTCTCACCACTTCTATTCAACATAGTTCTTGAAACACTAGCCAGAGCAATTAGACAGACAAAAGAAATTAAAGGCATAAATATAGGAAAAGAAGAACTTAAATTAGCACTTTTTGTCGATGACATGATCCTATACCTAACAGACCCAAAAAATTCAACCAAGAAACTTCTAGAACTAGTAAATGAATTCAGCAAAGTGGCAGGATATAAAATCAATACCAATAAATCAAAGGCATTCCTGTATATCAGTGACAAATTCTCTGAAATGGAAATGAGGACAACTACTCCATTCACAATATCCTAAAAAAATAAAATACCTGGGAATCAACTTAACAAAAGAGGTGAAAGAGCTATACAATGAAAACTACAGAACCCTGAAGAAAGAAATAGAAGAAGACCTTAGAAGATGGAAGGATTTACCTTGCTCATGGATTGGTAGAATTAATATTATTAAGATGGCCATACTACCAAAAGTACTTTACAGATTCAGTGCAATTCCTATCAAAATCCCAATGACATTCCTTGCAGAAATAGAAAAAGCAATCATGAAATTCATCTGGAAAAACAAGAGACCCAGAATAGCTAAAGTAATTCTAAGCAGGAAGAGTGAAATTGGTGGTATCGCGATTCCAGATTTTAAACTATACTATAGAGCAATAGTAACAAAAACAGCATGGTACTGGCACCAAAACAGGCTGGTAGACCAATGGTACAAAATAGGGGACACAGAGACCAATCCACAAAATAAAAACTACCTTATATTAGACAAAGTTGCTAAAACCATGCAATGAAGATAGCATCTTCAACAAATGGTGCTGGGAGAACTGGAAATCCATATGCAACAAAATGAAATTGAATCCCTTTCTCTCACCATGCACAAAAGTCAACTCTGTTAAGGTCTGTAAACAAGTCAAGATGGCGCCTGGCATTTTGCCAGGGGGAGTGGTTTGTAAAGTCACGCCAGCGAGCCATTAAGTGTGGAGATTCCTTATTGGTTGACTGCTGTATCCAGTTTATGTTAATTAAGATAAGCTGTGTGGAATGTATATATACCCCTCCTGTCCTACAATAAATGGCTCACACTCCTGCTGTATCAATGTACACAAGTTGCTCATCACCCCCTGGTTATTTTGCTGCAGCCGGACTGCGGCAAACTCAAAATGGATCAAGGAGCTAGGAATCAGACCAGAGACTCTGCATCTAATAGAAGATAAAGTTGGTCCTAATCTTCATCATGTGGGGGCAGGCCCCAAATTTCTTAATAAGACACCTATAGCACAAGAGTTAAAACCAAGAATCAACAAATGGGACGAATTCAAACAAAAAGTTTTTTCTCAGCAAGACAAATAATATGCGAGGTGAATAGGGAGCCTACATCCTGGGAACAAATTTTTACCCCTCAAACATCAGATAGAGCTCTAATCTCTAGAGTATACAAAGAACTCAAAAAGTTAAACAACAAAAAAGCAAATAACCCAATCAACAAATGGGCCAAGGACTTGAACAGAAACTTCTCAGAAGAGGATATACAATCAATCAACAAATACATGAAAAAATGCTCATCATCTCTAGCAATCAGAGAAATGCAAATTAAAACTACTCTAAGATACCATCTCACTCCAATAAGAATGGCAGCCATTATGAAGTCAAACAACAATAAGTGCTGGTGAGGATGGGGGGGGGGGAGGTACACTCATACAGTGCTGGTGGGACTGCAAATTGGTGCAGCCAATTTGGAAAGCAGTATAGAGATTCCTTGGAAAGCTGGGAATGGAACCACCATTTGACCCAGCTATTCCCCTTCTCAGACTATACCCAAAAGACCTAAGAAGAGCATACTACAGGGACACAGCCACTTCAATGTTTATAGCAGCACAATTCACAATAGCTAGAATGTGGAACCAACCTAGATGCCCTTCAATAGATGAATGGATTAAAAAATGTGGCATTTATACACAATGGAATATTACTCAGCACTAAAAAATAATAAAATCATGGCATTTGCAGGTAAATGGATGGCATTAGAGCAGATTATGCTAAGTGAAGTTAGCCAGTCCCTAAAAAACAAATGCCGAATGTCTTCTCTGATATAAGGGGGGTGACTCAAAATGGGATAGGGAGGAAGAGCATGAGAAGAAGACTACCACTAAACAGGGAAGAGAGGTGGGAGGTAAAAAGAGGGAGAAGGGGAGTTACACAGAAAATGGAAGGAGAACCTCATTGTTACACAGAATACATATGATGATGTTGTAATGAGAAAAAGAAAAAAAAGTGTGTCACATTAGATTGGATAGAGAGAAAGGATGGGAGAGGAGGGGAGGAGTCGGGAGGATAGGAAGGGCAGCAGAATAGAATAGACAACATGATTGATGTATGTACATTCCATGTATGTATTAGATGTCAAAATACATTCTGCTGTCATGTATGACTAAAAAAAAATAAATAAAAAATTTTTAAAAATCCCATAATTCTTTGCCCCTTCTGCTGTTATGTTAGGGCGCAGCAAAAGCCACCATCTATGGACCAGAAAGCAGGCTCTCACCACACTAAAGATTCCAGTGTCTTGATTTTGGACTTCCCAGCTTCCAGAACTTTGAAAAATAAATTTCTGTTGTTTATAAGATTTTTTTTTAAAGTTTTTTAGTTGTAGTTGGACACAATACCTTTATTTTATTTATTTATTTATGTGGTGCTGAGGATTGAACCCAGGGCCTCGCACGTGCTAGGTGAGCGCTCTACCACTGAGCTACAACCCCAGCCCTGTTTGTAAGATTTTGATATTTTGTTATGGCAGCCCAAACAAAGACAGAAACCAACATGTGCCTCTGGTCAGAAGCACTCACCACCACCCATGAAGTAGTCTTGCCAAAAAACACAAGGTAATAAAAATCAGGGGCAGTGGCATATACCTGTAATTCCTGTGGCTCAGGAGGCTGAGGCAGAATGATCATGAGTTCAAAGCCAGCCTCAGCAATTTAGTGAGGCCCTAAACAAGTCAGTGAGACCTTGTCTCAAAAAATAAAAGGGGCTGGGGAGGTGGCTCAATGGTTAAGCACCCCTGGGTTCAATCCCTGATACCCTCCCCACCAAAAAAAGAGATGGTACATGAAGGATGCCTAGGACAGTGCCTGATACATTTCAGGTGCCTAAAACAGTGTGCTGTGCTCTCTAAATATTAGTTGCTCCAGGCACTTCGGCCTGTGCTATGGTTTGAATCTGGTTTTTCCCCATCAAAACTCATGTCGAGGCTTGGTCCCCCTTCTAACTGTGGGGAAAGCCAACAGGGCCTTTAAAAAGGCTTTCTTGTTGGTGTGAGTTCACCTGGGCTTGGAACTGGCTAGTTCCCTGGAGGGTGGGTTGTCACAAAGCCAGGCAGCCCCTGGGGCTCTACTACTTTCCCACAGCCCTGCCTCCCCCTCCACGACCCACAGGAAGTTTAGGCAGCATGAGGCCCTCACCAGAAGCCAAACAGATGTCAGCACCATGCTCTTGGACTCCCCAGCTCCACAACCACAAATCCAAATCAGCCTCTATTCTTCACAAGTTGCCTGGTCCCTGGTCTGCAGGGGTAGCAACCGGAAACTGAGGCAGCCTCCCTTGGAGGCTGTGAACATCCCGAGGTGCTTGTCCACTTCAAGTCCCACGGGCTCTCTCTGTCAGGACCACTCCTCCCTGTCTTTCCCTACCAACCCCCATCTCTCCTTCAATGTCCCCTCCTCCAGGAAGCCTCCCGGCTAGGTCAGGCACCTCCTCTAGGCCTGCACATTCACCTTTGTCTTCTCTGTCATGGCCCTGATCATTCTGGTGTGTCGTTGGTTACTCCCCCCTGACCTCGCTGGGCTGCCACTCTCTGGTCAATGTCAGTCTCTTCCTCTCTACTGGGAGCCTAGGAGGCCAAGAACAGGGTGCCATGGTCCCCACTATATTCCCAGCATGGCCCTGCTCAGGGCTGAGCATGCAGAAAGCTCATTATGTACATCATCCCTTCACCTCCCTTCAGGACTGAGCAGCACTTGGTGCTCAATACACCACACTAAGGCTTCTCTCCTGGCTTCACCCCCTCACACCAACTTTTGGCCTCCCTGTGACTTCTCCCCTGACTCACCTTTCCCCTCTCCTCCTTCACACAGCTCTCTTGAGCAGGACATTCAGCTTTCCCATCCCACCCATTAATCTTGTGTCCTCCACTGCTCAGCTGACCCAAAGGAGCCCCCTGAGTCTTCAGCCTCTACTGTATGCCCAAGCTTCAGGTTTCAGGGTGTTGCTAAGTCTGCCTATCACTGTGGCCATTGATGTTTAAATATATCATCCTTGTTGAAGTAAATGCATTTGGAAATGAAGCTTTAACCTATGAAATATCCTTACAAAAACATTTTTGAAAAATCAAAACCTTAATATAATCTTTCTAATGTAATATCTCTAAAGTTTGGCTGTATGTGAGGATCACCTGGGGCATTTTATTAAATTTGAAGTCCAGGCCCAAACCCAGAGAGTTCTATATATTCAGTCTGGGATGCAACCAGACATGGAGAGTGTTCTTGTTCCCCAGGGATTCTAAGATGCAGAATGATCTGAGGCACATTCAAGATGCCTGGAGTGCTTGTTAAAATGCAGCTTTTTAAAATTCTAGGGCCTGGAGCTGGGGATGTGGCTCAAGTGGTAACCCGCTCACCTGGCATGCGCAGGGCGCTGGGTTCGATCCTCAGCACCACATAAAATAAAGATGTTGTGTCCACCGAAAACTGAAAAATAAATATTAAAAAATTCTCTCTCTCTCTTTAAAAAAAAATTATATAAAAAAAAAATTATATATAAAAAAAAAATTCTAGGGCCTTTCACAGTGGCTCGGGCCTGTAATCCCAGCAGCCCAGGAGGCTGAGGGCTGAGGCAGGAGGATCATGAGTTTAAAGTCAGCCTCAGCAACTTAGCGAGGCCCTATCTCTAAATAAAATATGAAAAAGGGCTGGGGATGTGGCTCAGTGGTTAAGGTCCCTGAGTTCAATCCCCAGTACCAAAATAAATACATAAATATACAAGTAAATAAATAAATAAAATGCAGATTCTGATTAGGCAGGTCTGGGTGGTACCTAAGACTCAGCCGTTCTCACAAGCTCCCAGCTGCTGCTGAGGCTGCTGGGTCACAGCCACACTATGAACAGCAAGGGAGCCTGGGTTAGATCCAGTGAGCAGTTTCTAGGCTGCATGGGGACTGGAAACCAGGTAAATGACCTACAGAAGAATCAGCAGAATGCAGAAAGTATGATATTATACCAGACAAATGTCGCAGTTTCTTCAAGTGGGGAGAGAGAGAGAATTTTAATATTTATTTATTTTTTAGTTTTCCGCGGACACAACATCTTTGTTTGTATGTGGTGCTGAGGATCGCTGCACGCATGCCAGGCGAGCACGCTACCGCTTGAGCCACATCCCCAGCCCAACAGTTATTTTTTTTTAGAACATTATAATTATACACAGTAGTTGGGTTCTTTTTCTTATGAATTTCTGTGGTTTATTTATTTATTTAGTTAGTTGTTGATGGATTGATTGATTGATGGATGGATGGATTTATTTATTTGTTTATTTGTTTATTTATCCGCAGTACTGAGAATGGATCCCAGGGCCTCACCCATGCTAGGCAAGCGCTCTACCACTGAGCCACCACCCCAGCCCCGTGGGTTCATTTTGACTAAATCTTACATGCATGGAATTAGATTTCAGTCCTGTTTCTCCTCTTTCCCTCTCCTTCTCCCTGCCCTTCTTCTCCTTCCTCTACTAATCTTCCTTTTACTCGTTTATTTATCTATTTTTGATTGGTACTTTCTATGTACACAGGTAAGGACATCTTTCCCTGTGGTATGTTAATGCGTACAACATGATTTTTGCTAAGTTAATTCCTTATTTCCTGCCTTCCCCGTGCCTCCTCCCTCCCTCTTTGTCTCCTCCTGCCCCCCTGAGCTTCCCTCTGTCTTCACGATGTCCACCCAACCCCTCACCCTGCTTTCTGTCCCTTCTTTTGCTCTAGTTGCCACATGTGAGAGAAAGAGTCAACCCTTGATTTTCTGAGTCTGGCTGATTTCACTGGGCATGATGGAAAGAACGATTATTTAATAAATTAAAAGAAATTTGGGATACCCCATCTGGGACAATTGGGCAACTTCTGTTTTTAATTGAATTTCTGATTCACATACCATAAAAGTCAACATTTCAAAGTGTGTAGTCCAAATTTTAGTCTATTCAGAAGATTGTGCAATCATATCACAATCTACTTCCAGAATATTTTCATCGCTTTGAAAGAAGCCTATAACTATAGGCAGTCTCTTCCCACTGCCCCTTCCCTCCAGACCCTGGCAACCACTAATCTTTTTTTTTTTTTTTGGTACCAAGGATTGAACCCAGGGGCACTAACCACTGAACCACATCCCCAGACCTTTTTATATTTTATTAAAAGGCAGGGTCTTGCTTAGTTGCTTAGGGCCTCCCTACGTTGCTGAGTGCAGGGTTGCTCGCGACTAAAACACTCAGGGATCACTCCAGGGGAACTGGGCTGACTGGGCTGCGCGAAATAACCACACAAGAGACACAAATACCTTTTTCTTTGGGATCTCTGTGATGGTTCCTCTGACCTTAAGAGTCCAAAGAAAGAGAGAGAACAAGAGAGACAGAGAGAGAGAGCCCGCACTTGCTGACCCCTTTTGTTGAGGGGCTGAGTCTATCTTCATGATGTCCACTGTCAGCAGGTTGACTGACACCTGGGTAGGCCACACCCAAGGGCACAGTAAGAGGAGGGGACACACAAAGGGCGTTTCCATGGAAGATTCTATCCCAAACAGGGCAAAGGGTAATATTACAAAGGAACAGGTGAGCACAGCTCCACCCATGGGGATGTAGGAAGGCACATGCCCTAGCACGAAGACACAGTCGCTCGCACCTTAAAGATTGGGGCTATGTTCCGGCTTCCCTAGGCAACCAGATCACAGAGCAACCTATGATGCCTCACCAATCAGAAGGGGAGACAGATGCGGTCACGTGCTAGTTTGGCCTCCCACAGCTGAGGCTGAATTTGAATTGCAATCTTCCTGCCTCAGCCTCCCAAGCTGAGGTACACGATTATAGTCGTGTACCACTGAGCCCTTCTAATTTACTTTCTGTGGATTTGCCTGGTCTAAAAATTTCATCTAAATGGAATTGTGTGATATATGGCCTTTTCCATCTGGCTCCATTCACTTAACATAATGTTTTGTCCATGTTATAGAAGAATCAGTCCTTCATTCCTTTTTATGGCTGAATAATATTCCATTGTATGTATATATCACAATTTTTTAAATCCATTCATAAGATGATCAACATTTAGGTTGGCTCCACTTTGGGGCTATCAGGAGTGATGCTGCTCTGAACATCCATATATACATATTTGTGAGAAGGTGTATTTCAGTGATCTTGTATATATACCTAGAAGCGGAGTAGCTGGGCCATATGATAATTCTATGTTAACTATTTGAGGAACAACCAAACTGTCGTCCATAGCTTCTCTACCATTTAACATTCCCCCAGCAATGTATGAAGGTTACAGGGTCTCAACAAATTCACCAACTTTAGTTATTTTCCCTGTTTTTTGTTTTATTTTGGTACTGGGGATTGAACTCAGGGGCCCTCAACCACTGAGTCACATCCCCAGCCCCCTTTTTTGTATTTTATTTAGAGACAGGGTCTCACTGAGTTGCTTAGCCTTTTGCTTTTGTTGAGGCTGGCTTTGAACTCCCCATCCTCCTGCCTCAGCCTCCCGAGCCGCTGGGATTACAAGTGAGCACAACCAAGCCCCGCTATTTTCCCTGTTTTGATGATAGCCATCCTAATGGGTGCATGAAGTGGCATCTCATTATAGGTTTGATTTGTGTTTACCTCATGACTAACTGATGGTGAGCATCTTTTAATGTGCTTATTGGCCACTCATAAATCTTCTTTGGAGAAATGTGTATTCAAATCCTTTGCTGATTTTTATTTTTTCAACTTTGATTAAGGTATAATTGACAAATAAAAAATATAGATATTTATGGTATATAGCATGATGTTGTGATATGTGTATACTTTGTAAAATAATTAAATCAAGTTAATTAATATACCCATCACCTCACATACTTATTTTTTTTGTGGTAAAACATTTAAGATCTGCTCTCATATCAATGTGCAAGTATATATTATTAACTATAGTCACCGGCTGTAGATAGAGCTCCAGAACTTGTTCATCCTGTCTAGCTGGAACTCAATAGCCTTTGACAAAAATCTTTCTATCTCCCCTTCCAGCATGCCATGTCAACCACAGAACAACTTCTCTGCTGCTTTGAGTTCAATCTTTTAAAATCCCGTATAAGTCAGAAAATGCAGCATTTTGGCTTATTTCACTTAGTATAATGTCCTCCAGTTTCATCCCATCCCTATTATCACAAACAACAGGACTGATTTCTTTTTTTAAGGCTCAATAGTGTGCAGGGGGCACATTTTCTTTATCCATTCATATCCAATCAGTGGATTCCGTATCTCAGCTCTTGTAAATAATTCTACAACAGGCTGAGGATACAGATCGGTAGGCACCTGCTTAGCATGCCCCAGGGTCTGGGTTCAATCCTTGGCAACACACATACACACACACACACATGCACGCACGCACACACACGAGTCTAATGATGCTGCAATAAACATGAGAGTGCACCTATCTCTTTGACATGCTGATTTCCTTTTCTTTGGGTTTATAGAAGTGGAACGGCTGGATCATATGGTAGTTCTGTTTCTAATTTTTGAGGAAACTCCATATTGTTTTCTATCATGGCTGGGCTAATTTTCACCAAGAATATATGAGTTCCCTCTTCTCTACATCCTTGCCAACATTTGAGGTACTGGGGATTGAACCCAGCGCCCCGCGCATGCCAGGCGAGCGCGCTACCGCTTGAGCCACATCCCCAGCCTTGTATTTTCTTTAGAGACAGGATCTCACTGAGTTGCTTAGCGCCTCACCATTGCTGAAGCTGGCTTTGAACTCGTGATCCTCCTGCCTTGGCCCCCGGAGCAGCTGGCAATTGTAGTTTTTCTTTTCTTTCTTTCTTTTTTTTTTTTTTTTAGTACCATGGCACCAGGAATTGAACCCATAGGAGCTTAACCACTGAGCCACATCCCCAGTCCATTTTATTTTTTATTTTGAGATAGAGTCTCACTAATCTGCTTAGGACTTTGCTAAATTGCTGAGGCTGGTTTTGAGCTTGCAATCCTCCTGCCTCAGCCTCTCCAGCCAGTGGGATTACACATGTCTGCCACAGTTCCTGGCTCCATTATACTATTGAGGGCTATTTCAGTGACTTCCATTTTGGGAATATTCTGAGTTACATTCACTGCATTTGATAGACAGAAGTGGAGAAATTCCCAGGGACAAATGGCTGGGTCATAGGTAGGCATATGTTCAGCTCTAGGAGAATGGCATTGTAGTTTTTATAAGGCAACAATTAACACGTCACATTCATTCTTTGGAAAACTGACTTTCGAACAGCAAGAAATAATAGTGAAAACTCAAGCCTGAAATCAGAGAACCCTTGCTTCCTGTTGCAAACCAAAATGAGACCCTTTATGACTGGTGGCATATTAATGCCCCATTGATGACAACATTTTTGCTTTTATTGGACCTTTTATACATCTTGCAAACACTAAGAGTTGCCAACTATTTGAAAATGAATTTCAAATTAGTGGCATGGCTCTGCTGTTTTGTAAATTATTTAAGCCAAACTTGTAAGATGTACTTGACAGTTCATGCACATTATTATTTAAGTTTTCTTGTTAGCTCTTAATATAAATGAAAATCAAAAGAGAAAAACTAGGGCTAGGGTTCTGGCTCAGTGGTAGAGTGCTTGTCTCACATGTGTGGGACACTGGGTTTGATCCTCAGCACCACACAAGTAAATAAAATAAAGGTATTGTGCCCTCTACAACTAAAAAAAAAAAAAAAACTTTAAAAAAGAGAAAAACTAGTTTAAATCTATAAAGTGGATTGACATACCAAATTAACCATTCTAACTAGAAAGCATCTCATGCTTTAATAACCAAGTCAGTGTCTTCTTTTTATTTTGTTGTTGTTTTGGGGTTTTGTTTTTCTTGGCACAGGGACTTGAACCCCAAAGTGTTCTACCATTGAGTTCTGTCCCCAGCCCTTTTCATTTTGAGCCAAGGTCTCACCAAGTCTCTGAGTCTTGACATTGGAATTGTATATTTGTTCGCATGCAACGGGGAAGCGTAGACTCAGAGAAAACCCAAATGCCCTGGCATCAGGGCTGAGAAATTCTGGGGAAGGTCCGGAGGCCCCAAGCCCTCGTTTTCGCCTGCGGGATCTGCCCTGAGCCACTAGAGGACGCCATAGGAGAGACCATGGGGCTCTGGGAAGCGCTGCCGTGAGGGGTGGTGCGGTCACTTGTCGCATTTATCCCTCGCAGAGGTGCCTTCGCTCAATTCCCACCGCCGCCCGTGCACGTGGTCTGAGAGCACCCATTTTGCAGATGTGCACGCCACGGAGGAGGCAGAACTAGGATTTGATTCTAGATCTCTTCCCCCTCCCAACCAGCCCCAACCCCGGGGCTGGGGATTGAACCCAGGGCCTCACCCATACTAGGCTGGAGCTCAGGCTAAGCTACAACCCTGGCCCCTTTACATTTTTTAAATTTTGAGACAGGGTCTCATTAAGTGGCTGAGGCTGGCCTTGAATTTGCAATCCTCCTGCCTCAGCCTCCTGGAATTGCTGGTGTGCCATTCCTAGATGTCTTTGACTCCACAACCCGAGGAAACCTCTAGCTATGGTTGTGTGAGTGTGTGTTGGGGGAGGGCTGCTTTTCTCCCACTAAGCCCCTTCAATGTGCTCCCCTCCTTTCTTTTGACACACTCCTCTTTCCCCTCTTACACTCCTCTCACTCATCATCCTCTCCTCAGCCACGGCCTCTATAACCAGCCTCCTAAGCATGCCTTCCACCTTTCCCCCATCCTCCTAGCCTCCATCACCCTGCCTTGGTCTGGCTCTGTCCTCCTCTCCTGTCTGCCAGGATAGGAGCTGGGGGTCCCTGGGTCCTTGCCTGGGTCTCCACCTGGGCTCCTGACTGACAGAAGTGAAGCCACCTGCCCAAGTTCACCCAGAGGAGAGGAGGCAGTTCTGAGATTCAGGATTCTCAGATGGCCCTGACAAGAAGCTGGTTCAGGCTCCCAAGAAAGCCCATGTCCTGGGATATCAGGGTGTGTCCTCCCCTGCCCCCCAACCTTCCCTCCTCCCCTACTGCAGCCTGGGAACCAGCGGCCATGGGCACATCACCCTGTCCAGGTGGCCGGATATCAGCGCAATCTAGAATGTCAGGTCTATAAATCACTTGCATGGCGGGAGCTCATAAAATCTGTTCTCCCATCCTGGTCTGCCCTCTGGGTTCTTGTCTCCTCCTCCAGAACTCTCCTCCATTCTTTGGAGACTGGCCCAAGGAGGGGCCTGAGCATATATAGGGAGCTGCTGTGGGTGGGGCTGACCAGAGAGGCTTTGGGCAGAGAAGGTGAGGTGGGGACCCTGGGAGTCTGGACTGGGCAGGGGGAGCCTGGAGGGGGGAGGTCTGTGAGGGCCAGTGCTGAGTTCTAGCCAGTGACTGCCCTGCCTGAACCGAGGCTTTCTCTGCTGCAAAAGGGCTCACTGCCAGGGTTGTGGGGGCTGGGCACATGGGTACCAGCCTGCGCCCCTGCAGAGAGCAGGGCATCCTCTGGTAGCCCTGAGGCCTCTGGGTGTGGGATGGAGATGGGGAGCCCTGCTCCCTCCCTCCCCTCCTGGCCTCATCTCTGCCCATGTCATACAGGACTATGGCTTCTGCAGCAGCAGACGGGGAGAAGGGATCTCCGGTTGTGGTGGGGCTGTTGGTCGTGGGCAACATCATTATTCTGGTGAGCCAAGCCCCAGTGTTGGGAAGCCAAGTGGGTGTGTGGTGGGGGGAACCCTGAGCCTGGGGTGGAGGCTGAGGGCCCGGGACTCTCCAGTTGACCTGTGTTTAGTCTCAAGTCAGAGCAACTTGGTCCAAACCCACCTCTGCCTCTCCCTAGCTACGTGACCTCAAGGGAGCAACCTGACTTCTCTGTGCCTCCTCCTCCTTATGGATAGATTGTGTCTTTGTTGTATGTATGGATTACTGTTGTAGAGATGAGTCCATGTACGGCCCTCGACTCAGAGAAAAAAGCACTCAGCAAATGCTAGCTACCATGATCAAGTGACTGCTTGGCACAGGAGGCCCACCAAAATGAATAATGTCTATTTTTTTCCTTTTTGGTGCCGGAGACAGGACCCAGGGCTTCAGGCATGCTAGGCAAGCGCTCAAGCACAGAGCTGCACCCCAAACCATAATAATGCCTTTTCATTGACATTGTCTTTAAATATACCTGCTTGCTCCAGAGCCAGACAGCCTGGGTTCAGATCCCAGCTCTGCCACCTTCTGGTTGAGACCCGGGACCAGTGACAGAACCTCTCTGGACCTGTTTTCTCATCAGTAAAATGGAGAGGAATCAGGAATGCTGTGAGGATAGCATGAGTTCTTGAATTCTATGCTTAGAATAGAGCTGGGCACACAGGGTCACTATTTGCATGACCAAACAACCATAGGACACTACAGCTGGTGACAATAGCGCTTATCATAAAGTATAGCTGCACAAGGCCTGGGTCACAGCGGAGTGTTGCATTTTTAGGGCCGTGGCCATGAATTCCCCTCCCCGGGAATAACAGCACGGGCTGGCATCTTGTCTGTGCCAGTCATGTGCTCCGGGCTTCACAAGTGGCATCTTTACCCTTGAAGGAACTGGCAGCTGGGATGCGGGGGCTGGGCGGGGGCTGGCTAGGCCCTCCCTCGCCTCCTGGCCTCCACCCAGTCTCATCCCTGCTCACGGGGGACCAGGGCTTTGCCACTCTTACCGTGTACCCACTTGACCCAGAGGGCAGCTGGGCCGCCAGCCCTGGGCAGACCTTCCTCACCAGCCGCCCTGTCCAGCTGTCAGGCCTGGCTCTGTTTGCTGAGACCGTATGGGTGACAGCTGACCAGTACAGGGTGTACCCACTGATGGGCGTCTCAGGCAAGGATGATGTCTTCGCTGGGGCCTGGATTGCCATCTTCTGCGGCTTCTCCTTCTTCGTGGTGGCCAGTTTGGGTGTGGGAGCAGCACTCTGCCGCCGGCGGTCCATGATCCTCACGGTAAGACCCCAGGAGTGGGGTGGAGCTGGGACAGATGTTGTGGAGAGCACCGTTGCTGAATTAGCACAACTGCCACCACCACGGCCCCTACGGGGACTCTTCATGGTGTCTCATTCAGAGTTGCTCTGGCGTTAGTTGTCCTGTCCCCCAGCCCAGGCTCCCTGTGACCCCCACTGTGGGAAGAAAACAGGGGAGCTGGACAGCAAGGTGGCCATAGCAGCAGGGCTAGGATCGGAACCCCAACGTAATGAGCCACCCCTCGAGCCAGGCGCTAAATGACTCAGATGGATTAGATCATTCATTCCTCAAGCTCCACAAGAGACACTGTCATCCTTGTTGTCATCCTTATGTCATCATCACTATGACCCTACTTGACAGAAATAGAAGCTGTGGCTCAGAGAGGTGAAGTCACTTATGCAGGCTCACACAGCCAGTTGGTGGCACAGTCGGTTTAAGCCTGAGCGGTGCAGCTGGTGAATTTCTGCCAACAATAACGCACATTTGCCAAGAGCTGCTCCTGGGCCTGACGTTAGAAGGAGCAGTTTGGAAAATCAGCTCTCTGCAGCCGCCCAGAAGCCCTGGGACGTACATGCTTTCCAATCCCTTTACCAGATGGAGAGACTGAGAGCCCCAGGTATTGGGAGGGTAGGGATCCCCATGCAGGCCCTGGGGGCTGCGCTTCCTCTACGGCACAGGGTCTTCTGGAGCCTCAGGAGCAGCCACTTCCTCAGTGTTTCTTGAGCAGGAAGCACGTGCTAAGCCCCCACTAGGCACTGTGGGTACAGTACTGAGCAAAACATAAAGGCCCTCCACCAAGGGGAAAGGGAAGGCAAGGCCTCAAAGCTCTGGAGGGGGCAGGGGAGTGAGCCAGGGAGCATTTAGAGGGAGAGCATTCCAAGGGAGGAACAGCATGAGCAAAGGTTCTGAGGCCAGAGGGGGCTGGGGTACAGGGACCTGGGGCCATGGCCAAGGAGGGAGGAAGCTGGGGAGCCAGTGGGCAGACAGGCAGGGGGACAGGGAGCGGCCTGAGAAGATGCCCAATTGGCTGGACCTCATGGGACTGTGGTATTATCCTGAGTAAAATGGACTCATCATCTTCCTCCTCTTTCCTCCTCCCCTCCCTCCCTTTCTTTTATCTTTTTTTTCTTATCCTATATTTAATTTTCTAGCATAACAATTTAATCTACATCCTAAAAGTTCACCAAACCAGTTAAAAAATATATGTGTGTCTGTGTCTGGCTCCCCTTTTAGTTTGTTATTAACTAAAACAGAATTGAAAAAAAATTTTATTTTGGGAAATTTCAAACATAGAGAGGGAATGGCGTTTGGAGCCCCGTGAACCCATCCCCTGGTTTCCCCAAGAGCAACAGACGCCACACTGTCTCCTCCATCCACCTTCCACCTGGCCACATTTTTTTCTTCCTGGGGTATTTCGAAGCACTTTCTAGACACAGAGTCACTTACCTGTAAATATCTGAGTGCACATTTCTCTATGTGATAAGGACACTGTCTGAAAGCAGAAGGGTGTTATGTGATATCGTCCCATTTCTCAGCAATGGAGCTGGTACATCAGCACCCAATGTCCTATTGCCTTAAGGGTGAGGGCTGAGGGCAGGAGAAGGATTTTCATGAAACACCAACTGTTGGGATCCCCCTCCCACTTTATGACATTGGTACACACTGCACAATTGACCCTAATTCCTTCCTACCTTCCACTACCCATCTATGCTTAAATAAATGTCTCTGGTTGTCTTTATAATATACTTTTATTTATTTGTTTGTTTATTTATTTATTTTTGTACATGGATTGAACTGATGGGTGCTTAACCACAGAACCACATCTCCAGCCCTTTTTATTTTTAAGTGTTTTTTATAAATTTAATTTAATGGGGAGGGGGTTTCCAGGGATTGAACTCAGGGACACTCAACCACTGAGCCACATCCCCAGCCCTGTTTTGTATTTAGAGACAGGGTCTCACTGAGTTGCTTAGCGCCTGACCTTTGCTGAGGCTGGCTTTGAACTCGTGATTCTCCTGCCTCAGCCCCCAGAGCCTCTGGGATTACAGGTGTGCACCACAGCACTCGGCTTGCTTCTTTCTTTCTTTTCTTTCTTTCTTTTCCTAGTAGACATTTATTTTACTTATTCCAAGCCAGTAGTTAACTTTGGGGAATACACTGTACATTGATACTTATTCATTTCCCTTACTATTTCATTGTAAAATAGTTTAAATGTGCAGAAAAGCTGAAGGACTTGCACAGTAAGCTCCGGCCCGCCCATCACTGATGTGGCCATTGACACTGGTTTTTAGAAATCCTGTTTCTTCCCCCTCCCCATCTGCAGTGCTGGGGACGGAACAGGGTCTCACACAACTGCCACTGAGCTACCCCACAGCCCCCAAAAGCCCTTTCTACCCAAGGACCGGTCCCTCAAGGGCCGTGGCCTGGCGGCCAGGCTGCCGGACTGACTGTCCCCCTGGTCTCCGCAGTACCTGGTGCTCATGCTCCTCGTCTACCTCTTCGAGTGCGCCTCCTGCATCACCTCCTACACCCACCGCGACTACGTGAGCCGCCCCGGACGCGCAGCGCGGGGCGGGAGGGTGGAGGGCGCCCTGACCCCACCCAGCCCCGCTGGCTCCCGCTCTCCCGTGTCCCCCGCAGATGGTGTCCAACCCGTTCCTCATCACCAAGCAGATGCTCACCTTCTACAGCGCAGACTCCGACCAGGGCCAGGAACTGACCCGCCTTTGGGATCGCATCATGATTGAGGTGGGCGAGTTGGGCCCCCAGCGGGCCTGGCCTCTGTGGACAGGGCTCCCGTCATGGTCATGTCCACGGGTAGATGAATGAGTGCTTCAGAGACATCCATTCCCGGGATCACTACCAGGGGACGGCTTTGCTCTTGCAGAGAGTAAACAGGCCCAGAAAGGTAATGTCACTTGGCCAGGTTGGTAAGTGGCAGAGCTGGGATGTGAACCTGGCAACCTAAATCCATATTGTCTCCATAACGATGATGATAATAACAATGAGAACAGTCATTAATTGAGCACTAACTTTGAGTTTTTTAAGATTTTAAAATTTGCTCTAATTAGTTATACATGACAGAATGCATGTTGACACTTGTACACAAATGGAGCATAACTTCTCATTCCTCTGGCTGTGCTTGGTGCAGAGTCACACCAGTAGTGTCATCATACATGTATATAGGGTGATAATGTCTATTTCATTCCACTGTCCTTCCCATCCCCACACCCCTCCCCTCGCCTCCTCTCACTCCTCTCTGCACAACCCAAATTTCCTTCATTCTTTCTTACTCAACCCCCAATTATGGATCAGCATTGTCTTATTAGAGAAAACGTTTGGTCTTTTTTTTTTTTTTTTTGGAGGGGGTTGGCTTATTTCACTTAGCATGATATTCTCTAGCTCCATTTACCTGAAAATGCCATAATTTCATTCTTACTTATAACTGAGTAATATTCCACTGTGTATACATACCACATTTTCTTTATCCAGTCATCTGTTGAACTGCATCTCGCTTGTTTTCATACTTTAGCTATTGGGAATTGAGCTGCTATAGGCATTGCTATGGCTGCATCACTGTATTATGCTGATTTTAAGTCCTTTGGGTACAAACCGAGGAGTGGGATAGCTGGGTCAAATGGTGAGTCCATTCCAAGTTTTCTGAGGAATCTCCATACTGCTTTCATAATGGTTGCACCAATTTGAAGTCCCACCAGCAGTGTATGAGTGTGCCTTTTACCCACATCCTCACCAACACTTATTATTGCTTGTATTCTTGATAAATGCCATTCTGACTGGAGTGAGATGAAGTCTTAGAGAAGTTTTGATTTGAATTTCTCTAATTGCTATAGATGATGAACATTTTTTCATATGTTTGTTGATCGATTGCATTTCTTCTGTCTGTTCAGTACCTTAGCACATTTATTTATTGGGTTTTGTTTTTTGTGGGGTTTTTTTGTGTTAAATATTTTGAGGTTTTTTTTTTTTTTTTTTTTTTTTTTTTTTTTTTTTTTAGTTTAGTTTTAGGCGGACACAACATCTTTGTTTGTATGTGGTGCTGAGGATCGAGCCCGGGCCGCACGCACGCCAGGCGAGCGCTCTACCACTTGAGCCACATCCCCAGCCCTTGAGGTTTTTTTTTAAAAGATTTTTTTTAAAGATGGACACAATATCTTTATTTTATTTTTAACATGGTGCTGAGGCTCCAACCCAGTACCTCACAAGTGCGAGGCAAGTGCACTTGTGAGGTACTGACAAAATAATTTAAAATAAATCATGAATTTGTGTTTGATCCAAATCTCCCTTCAGTCTCCTGGCTCTGGAACAAATACCAGTGATCCTTACACACACACACACACACACACACATTGATCCCCAAGACACAGTCAAGTTGAGTCCCACTGAGGCAAAGGCCAAGCTTGCCTCTCCCTGCTGTGTGACCTCAGGCAAGTGGTTGTCCTCTCTGAGTCCCAGTCTGCCTCATCCCCAATTTTCTCTCCAGCAAGAATGCTGTGGCACATCTGGCCCCATGGACTGGGTGAACTACACATCAGCCTTCAGGGCGGCCACTCCAGAGGTGGTGTTCCCCTGGCCTCCGTTGTGCTGCCGCCGGACCGGAAACTTCATCCCCGTCAACGAAAATGGCTGCCGCTTAGGACATGTAGACTACCTGTTCACCAAGGTATGTCCCTTCCCTTTGCTGTACCTGTCTCACCATCCTTTTCTGGTCTCTGCTCCCTCCCACCACTCCCCTTCTGTACCAGGGATAGAATCCAGAGGCACTCCACCACTGAGCTACCCGCCCAGCCCTTTTTATTTTATTTGAGATGGGGGACTGGCTAAGTTGCTTGGGTTGGCCTTGAACTTGTGATCCTCCTGCCTCAGCCTCCTGAGTTGCTGGGATTAGAGGCGAGAACCCCAGAGCCTGGCAGCCTCTCTGCTTCTTATTCTTTCTTTCCCACAATCTGTTCTCCTCCCCTCTCTGGCTTCCTCTTTCTCTCCTCTCTCCCCCGTTGTCCCAACTCTCTCTGCAAATCATCAGGAAGCACACGGGATCTGACTGACCCAGACCCGGCACCTGCAACTTGTCTCAGGTTGTCCAGAAATGAGAGTAACAACAAGAACCGCAGCCCAACATCAGTAACGACCCACATTTCCCAAGCCTTTCCTTTGTACAAAACAATCTTCCAAGGGCTCTCAGACTTATTTAATCCTCACGACAACCTTATGAGGTAAAGATTACAATTACCCCATTTTACGGAAGATAAAACTGAGACGTCAGTCACTAGTGAGCTGGGAATGGATTTCAGGCAATCAGAAACCAATGAGGTGCTTTAACTACCTCAAGACCAGGACAGAGACGGGTAGACTAAGAAGAGAACTGGTCCCACTGACTGCTTTTGGCTGCCTGGGACCCTACAATGGCATGTCCTGGATCAGGGACTGGGGAGCCCGGGTGCCAGTCATTACCAGGGTCAGAACAGAACAACCATTTCTCAAGCCCCAGCTGCCTGCAGAGCACTTAGAAGCATCACGTTGTGAGATTCTGTGGCTGCTCTCCAGATTGCCACTTCACAGATGGGAAAACCGAGGCTCAGTGGGCCAGAATAATACTCAGGCCCTACTGTGGAAAAATGGCAGAGTTGGTCCCCCACTTCAGCTCTGACTCCAGGGCATACACCCTGAGCCTTTGTTCTTGGCTGCTGCCAGGCTGGGATGGGGATCTACATGAAGGTGACGCTGGTGTGGTGCTCTGGCCCCACTCAGCCCCATCTCTAAATGGGCAGGTGTCAGAACCAGACTAAACTTAAGGATGGGTTTCAAACTCTTGGGACCTGTGGGCAGCATGAAAAGTGGGGTTCATACAAAATCACCTTGGGCTGGCACTTCAGGGCCACCATCAGGGGGAAACTTATTTGCACAGGATCTGGGATCAAAGTCCCCTCCCTGTTCCCCAAAACCTGCCTGGAAGGTAGATACCACCGTGATCCTATGGCCCAGGTGGGGACACCAAGGCTCAGGGACAGAAGTGACTTCTCCAAGGGTGCACAATGGCTGTCCTTCAGCTGCCAGCCTCCGGGGGCACCTTGTCAAGTCCCTCTGTCCCCCTGCCCAGGGCTGCTTCGAGCACATTGGCCACGCCATCGACAGCTACACCTGGGGCATCTCGTGGTTCGGCTTTGCGATCCTGATGTGGACGGTGAGCGGCGGGAGCCCACGGGCTGGGGGGACGGGGGTGTCGGCGGGGCACCCCCACCTCACTGCCTCCCCACCAGCTCCCTGTGATGCTGATAGCCATGTACTTCTACACAACGCTCTGAGGAACAAGGAGAGGCCACCTGCGCACCTCGGTGTCCCCAACTTGCTGCTCCCGCCTCCTCCAGCTGGGGCCTCCACGGCCACCTCGCCCCTCCCCTCTTCCAATCCCAAGACTCTTTTCCAGGTTTCTAAGCCCTGCTGACCCTAGGTGTGTCCTCCAAACCTCTGGGTTTGTGTGCCCTTGCCCTTTGCCCTTGGCCTCACATCACCAGGCTGATTCCTGACCCATTTTTAGGTGTCAACTTAAAGGTCCCGTCCTCCAGGACTTCCGTGACCACGCCCACCGGCTCACAGAGGCCGCCCCTGTAGCTCCCGAACTTCTCCCAGTGGGTGTATTGCGATTCCTGCTGTTATTTAATTATCTGTTGAAGCTCTGATAGACTAGGATTGCCATGAGGGGAGGGACAAGTTTTATGATGATCGCTTTACTGTCCCCATCATTACCCAGTTCAGGACTAAGCATGGACCAGATTTTCAATAAATGCTGATGGATTGATTGATGGCTTCATTTTCTTTTGGAGTGAGGGTGAACGAAAAAGATAGAGGTGGCAGAAATCCAACTCGCACTGACTGAAAGCATAAAGTGGAATTTATTGGTTCATGACACTGGCTTCAGGCATGTCTGGATCCAGGAGCTCAATCAAGGGTTCTAGAAGATCTGCTGTGTTCTCTAGATTTTTATCTTTATAGCTAAGCAACACAGGATTGAGGAAGGGCCTCTCTCCAAATAGCCTTAGCCAAAGTCAGGACTTAAATCTCACTGTCTTAGTTTAGGTATTGGCTCATCCTGTAGCTGGGGAAGGGAAGGCACTGCTTGATAATGCTGCTAAGGATGTATCCATGATGGTGATAGGGAAGGGATTTGTTTATCACAAGACTGTTGAGATATACAAGTGATAGACATATTTCTCCTAGGAACTGTAGCTTCCAGCAATTCTCTAAAGGTTCCATGACAGAATCTCAGTATCTTTTTTTGTTGTTGTTGTTACCAGGGATTGAACTCAAAAGCACTCAACCATTGAGCCACATCCCCAGCCTTATTTTGTATTTTATTTAGAGACAGGGTCTCACTAAGTTGCTTAGCGCCTTGCCATTGCTGAGGCTAGCTTTGAACTCCCAATCCTCCTGCCTCAACCTCTGGGATTACAGCTGCTGGGATTACAGGCGTGCATCACCGCATCAGCTTCAGTATCTCTCTTTTGTTGTCTCTAAATCAGCTCCATACTTTGGCTGTTATGCAGCAACTACAATCTTGCAGAAGGGCCTGGTTTCCTTTCCTATCAAATGAGGTTTCTCTGCGTCCTCATTTTCTCCACTGGTCTGTAGATGGTCTATAAATTTTTTTTAAAAAAATATGTACCTTAAAAATTGTAATGACCAAAAAGGTCATTATTTATTAGAGTGAAAAGTAAAAAACAACCTACCATCCATCATCAGAAAATGGTTTATATAGTTCATTTTCTTAGACTGGAATTCTCTATGGCTGTCAAAAAGAAGACAGCTCTTTATGAGTTGATATAAAAAGATGTCATAATGGCATAAATAATTAGAAGGCACATATAAGGAAGTTTGTTGTAGTAACGTAAGTAACCATTAGTAGGGGACTGGTATGCTATGTCCATTTCTAAAATACCACATATAGTACAAAATAAAGAATGAGAACTTTGTGTTTTAGCATGGAAAAAGCTCTGAGAAATATAGAGTAAAACCTGGGCACATCTGTAATCCCAGCAACTCAGGAGGCTGAGGCAGGAGAATCTCAAATTTGAGCCTCAGCAGCTCAGCGAGATCCTATCTCAAAATAAAAAATAAAAGGACTGTGGATGTAGCTCAGTGGTAAAGTGACCCAGAGCTCAATCCCCACTAGCAACAACAACAAAAAAGAAAATACAGAGTAGAAAAAAATTGGAAATTATATACATTACTTTTATTCTTGTAGATACATATGTAGGATTGGTCCAGCAGAACTTAAGCCTTTTTCTTTGTTTTTATTAAAAAAAATTTAACTGACATAAAAAACATAAAAATTGTACACATTTATGGGATACCATGTGATATTTTGATACATATACATGGTGTGATGCTTAAATCAGGGTAAACATAACCATCTCCTCAGATATTTGTTTGTTTGTTTGTTTTTGCAGTACCTGGGATTGAATCTAGGGGTGTTCTACCACTGAGAAATATCCAGACCTTTAAAAAAAAAAAAATATATATATATATATATATATATATATATATATATATATATATGTATATATATATATATTTGTGTATGTGTGTGTATATATATATATATAAACCTTTATTTATTTTTATGTGGTGCTGAGAATCCAACCCAGTGCCTCACAAACTAGGTAAGCACTCTACCACTGAGCTATGACCAGCCCTCCAGATCTTTTTATTTTATTGTGAGACAAGGTCCTTGCTAAGTTGCCCATGATGGCCTTGAATTTGTGATCATTCTGCCTCAGCCTCCCAAGTCTCTGGGATTACAGGTGTGCCACCATGCCCAGCTTATCATTTTTTGTAGCAAAAATGTTAAAAAATTATTTCCTTCTAGCTTTTTGAAATATAAAGCATATTATTGTCATCTCTAGTCACCCAGCTGTGAATAGCACATCAGAACTCCCTGCTCTTCTCTAACTATAACTTAGTATGCACTGACCTTTTTAAAGAAATGGTTTGATGTTTTCAAAATAATGTTTAAGAGAATGGAATTTTCAAAAGCTTATATGTACATTTTATGGAATCATGTCTTTGTTTTTTTGTTGTTTTTTTTTCCTTTGTTCCGTGCTGGGGATTGAACTCAGGACCTTGTACATGCTAGGTAAGCACTCTACTACTGAGCCACATCTCCAGCCCTGGAATTATGCTTTAAATATTGCTTTACAACTTTTGTCTTTGCCTAACTATATATATATATATATATATATATATATATATATATATATATATATATATGAATTTTTTTTTGGTGATGCTGGGGATTGAACCCAGAACCTTGTGCATGAGCTATATCCCCAGCCCCCAACCTAACCATATATTATTAAGTCAGTGAATATGAATCTACTTTCTTTTTTGGTAGTACTGGGGATTGAACCCAGAGCCTCATGCATGCTATGTAGGCACTTTATCATTGAACAATATTCCCAGTTCTGAATCCACTTTTTAAAAACACTGTTGCAATGTATTCCAGAGTATAGATGGTGTCGCAGTGGAGCACTGAGCTAAAGTGGTTTTGTTTTTATACTAAGAGTACATACATACCTATTTCCCTTGAGAGACTCCTTTGAGGAGTAAAGTGGGGATGGGGCTGAGAGGAATATAAAGCTTATAATGTTTGAAACAATTTTTATAAAGATCATTTATTATTCTTTAGAAACAAAAATAAAGGGATTTCTAAAATACCAAATAACATGCCACTTTATTTTTTAAACTAGAATTTCTAAAACACTACCTAGATGTGATACACAAGGTATATTTTTAACACTTAAGAGTCCCTCTAGGCTGGGTGTGGTGGCGCATGCCTATAATCCCAGTGGCTCAGGAGGATGGCAAGATCAAAGCCAGCCGCAGCAATTTAGCAAGGCCCTAAGCAATTTAGGGAGATCCTGTCTCAAAATAAAATATAAAAGGGGCTGGGGATGTGGCTCAGTGGTTAAGTGCCCCTGGGCTCAATCCCCAGTACAAAAAAAAAAAAATTCTCAGGGTTAACTGGCCTAACTGGCTTTTCTTCAGTCTCTGGAATGAAACTTGTCCCCAGTCCCTCAGTACATATTTGTCCAGCTCATAAACAAGTTGAGGAAATGGGGGGATTCTATCTTAACCTGCTTTTAAAGTCAGGTGTCTTCCTGAGCAAGGTTACAGTGACAGTCTGTGGCTGGGATTCTCTGAAGCAAAGAGGCAGCACTGGGTTCTCAGGGGCCCCAACACCCTCTCTGAGCCTCCATGTGCCCCTCTATATAATGACGTGTAACAGTCCCTAGCTTACGGCAGAAAGCCTCATCCTAAGAGCTCAAGAAATGGTCAACCTTTTTATTACGAATCAGGGATTTTCTCCACTCTTTGTTACCAGAAAAAAAAAAATGCATAAAGAAACTGCCTGTTGGGACCGCAACTATTTCTGGTAAACCCCAGTTTCAAATGTTTAGGGTTCCTCCACCCATCCTCACCTTTCAGAAGCTGAATCATTGAAGTGACTTGAATATTTGCATTTAGGAAAGTAAAGTCACACTTGAAATTCAAAGTGCTTTCACTGAAAAATGTCCACCCCCTGGGGTAAGCATATTTTGAATTAATATGAAATATTTGGCAGAAAAAATTTAAAGAATATTTATGAAGTTATTAGAAATCAATATTATAAAATTCGGTTTTCCCTTAAAAGTCACACTGAAAATCAGTATTTGATGGCATGGCAAATACCTGAGAAATTGAGAACTAAAAATTTATGTGATTAAAAACCCATGTGCGGGGCTGGGATTGTGGCTCAGTGGTAGAGCGCTCGCCTATCACAGGTGGGACCCGGGTTCAATCCTCAGCACCACATAAAAAATAATAATAATAATAATAAAGGCATTGTGTTGAAAAAAAAAAAAAACCCATGTGCATGTTGGCTCCTAAAATTAAAAACACACACATACACACACACAAAATCTCCATAAGGTTAACATTGATTATTAAGGAAAGGGGGACTTACAAGGAATTCTTATTTCATTTCTTGGGTATTTGGGTATTTTCCAAATAGTTTATGATAACTGCTTTTGTCTTCCAACAGAAGTCAAGAATTAAATATCAATAAAAATGCCACTGCTAGACAGGACATGAACATGGGGCAAGAATTATTCTGCTAAACACATCCGTCTTTCCCTGAGCAGTTAAGACAGGCCAGATCTTGCCAGATGGGAGGATCTTGGGGTGGAGCTGGCCTCCAGGTGGTCAGGTAGGCAGGCCTCCATCTCTGCCCCAGGTCTGCCCCAGGTCTGCCCCTATCTCCCATCTGGCCAAATACCTGCAGAGCGTGGCTCCACCAGCCTAGCAGCTGGCAGGACAAGTTTGTCTGCCCTGACCCCCTCCCTGGGAGGCCAGTGCCTGTGGGTGAGAGGGGAGCAGAAAGGTAAGAGCCAGGATCACATGAGGGAGAGTCAGCCCCTCGGTGGTGATTCCTACTGCACCCCTGCATGACCGCAGGCCTCCTTGACTTCCAACCATCCACAATTCCCCAGCTCCCTCAGCACAAGATCTCGCTCCTACCTGGCACTGAGTGACCCATGTAGCTTGGTTTCTATCTACCTCCTCAGGCATATCTCTCTCTCTCTCTCTCCCTGTCCTGATCCACTGAGACAAACTCTCTTTCACCATCTGAGATCAAAGACTGGGAAGAATAAACAATAATGTTCTGTAGTAATCAAGCAGGAAATGCATCTCTGACTGTATTCATTTTTGCTTACTCTCTTCCCATGAGGGCAAGTTGGTGTTTTGTTTTTGACTTAAAGTAAAACCTCTCTGACCCAAGCAGTTCTATCTCTGGAATCTACCGTATATGTGCACTCAGGAGTGGGTGCACAGACCTATTTACTTACAAGTATGACTAAAGAGCAATAACTGGGGAGGAGAATGGGGAGGATCATGAACTGAAATTGAATTCCATGCATTTATGAGTTTGTTGGAATGAACCCAGCCACTATCTATAACTATAAAACAAGCAATAACTGGGCCAGGCCCAGTGGTGTACTCCTATAATCCCAGGAACTCAGGAGGCTGAGGTGGAAGATTATAAATTCGAGGCCAGCCTCAGCAATTTAGCCAAACTCAAAAAATAAAAAGGGCTGGAATGTAACTCAGTGGTAGAGTGAGCCTAGGTTTAGTATCCAGTACTGAAAAAAAAAATCTGAATTAAAAACAATAATTGGGCTGGGGAATGTAGCTCAGAGTTAGAACATTTGTCTAGCATGTGCCAGGCCCTGGGTTCCATCCCCAGTACTAAAGAAAAAGAGAAAGAGAGAGAGAGAGAGAGAGAGAACAAACTGAGAAACTATTTAAATCACATTAATGAGAAAGGAAGCTTGTTAAATAATTATTTCCTTTCATAGCATAGAATACTATGCAGCTAAGTTTAAAAGGAACCACATTTACATCTGCTGATATGAAATCATCTGCAAGGTACATTGTTCAATGAGAAAAATGAAAAATGCAAAGTACAAAAATCAATGTATTCTAAGTTCAGTGGTATCCTCAATTGGATCCTGGAAGAGAGAAAAAAAGACTTAGCAAAAAAAAAAAAGTTCAATTTAAATAAAGCGTGGCATTTGGTTAATATCTCATTGCTGTTAATCTTAGTGTTAATAAACGTGCCTTGTTATGCAATATGTTAGCATTAGGAGTACCTGAATGAAGCTATAACTGGGTGAAGTATATACAAGAGCTCTTATTATCTCTGGTAACCTAAACATTCAAGAGCTTGTATTATCTTCGCAACTTTTCAGTAAATCTAAATTTCTTCCAAAGTTTATTTTTATTTTTATTTATTTATTTAAAAAAATTTTAGGGGCTGGGGATGTGGCTCAAGCGGTAGCGCGCTCTCCTGGCATGTGTGCGGCCCGGGTTCGATCCTCAGCACCACATACAAACAAAGATGTTGTGTCCACCGATAACTAGAAAATAAATATTAAAATTCTCTCTCTCTCCCTCTATCTTTAAAAAAAAAATTTAGTTGTAGATGGACACAATGCCTTTATTTGCTTATTTATGTGGTGCTGAGACTGTAACCCAGTGCCTCACACGTGCTAGGCAAGTGTTCTACCACCGAGCCACAACCCCAGCCCCCAAAGTTTATTTTTTAAAAGCTGAAGGTATATTTCTGATTTTATAACTCCAGAAGAGAGGGAGGGGGAAGGAAGGTTTTGTGTATGCATAACCTTTCTTAATATAGTTTTATCTTTATGATGATTAATTTTCCTTAATTTCCAGAATGATCACCTAGTTTGACAAAATGGTGATCGTTCTTTAAAACATTTTTTTAGTTGTCCATGTGGTGCTAAGGATCAAACCTAGTGCCTCACACATGCTAGGCAAGCACTCTACCACTGAGCCACAACCCCAGCCCCAAAATGCTGACTATTTTAAAAATAATTTACACTTACATTTGTATTGTGATTTTTTCAAAGGACCCACTGCCCTTATTTGAAACTTTTCTATACTGGTACACTACAATTACACTTAACAATGGGATTCATTGTGCCATAGTTGTGCATGCACATAATTCGACAATCTCATTCCCCAGAACCTTCCTTTTCCCTTCCCTATCTGCTATTCTATTGGTCTCTCTTCTATTGTGTTATACACACACACACACACACACACACACACATAGTCACAGAAATTAAAATATATGTGTGTATATATATGCATATGTATATATATATATATATATATTTATACAAGGACATAACATAATCTGGTAGGTTTCATTCCCCAGTACATCTTTATTTGAAACCTTTTATCTGATGACATGATTTTAGAATGTCTTTGAAAGGAAAGTGAGGAACCAGGAGATGGGCAGTGAGAAATGAAAGATGGAGACCAGGCAGACATACACAGGAGAGTTTATTCGTTAGAGCTGACAAATAAAGGCACATCTCTCCATAGAGAGAGGCCAACAGGCTTGGGGGTGGGGTGGGGGTGGGGGGTTACGGGCCAGGCTCAGGGATTAGAGCCTGGAGGGTCCTAATGTGGGCCATGAAGGGTGGGGTTGGTAAGAGGGAGTGGTGAGCCTTTCTCAGCAATGCCCTTGGGCAGGAAAGTGAAATTTTCCTTAAAATGGCGGCTGTCACTTAAGATGGCCCTCCAGATGCTAAGGAAGGACCTTACAGTGAGGAATGGAGTAGAGGGAACAGGACAATTCACAAAAGCCCACTCACCAAACATTCAGGTTACCAAGTGGCCAACTTATGGAATTGATCAAATGCTTCCAACAGCATTAACCAAATGGTTTCAAGTTGTAGAAAAAATGGATTTTTGATTGTAGTCCTCTGGAAACCACTAGGCTAAGAGTCTGAGTCAGAGACAGAGCAGAGAGCAGGGAACCGGCTTTCCAGAAGGATAGGAAGCTAGAGGCAGAAATATTTCTCTGGAAAATATGGCCAGTGACTCGCAGTTGCCCCAGTAGGTGGCCTTGCAGATAAGAATTTTGAGTGAGATCTGGGAGAGCCCAGAGGGGGTCAACCTCCTTAAATGGAAAATTTTACATTTTTATGTAAGGTTTTTGAGAATGGTGGTGTCAATCATGACCATTTAAGAGCAATATTATGGTAAGAAGTGAACTTTGCAGATGTGAGAGAGCTTATCTAATGCAGAGAGATCACTAATAGCTTGAGCTATTAAAGTGAGGTCCGGGTCCTAGGTGGTAAAATTGTGAATATCTTTTAAGCAAAATTGTGAATATCCTTGACTCATTCCCTGCCCACCTCCCTTGAACCCAGGGGCACCCTGACATTGAGCTAAATCCCAAGACTTTAAAAAAAAAAAAAAAAAAAAACAGGTTCTCCTTAAGTTGCTGAGGCTGGCTTTGATTTTGCAATGCTCCTGCCTCAATCTCCTGAGTCGCAGGCTTTGGCCCAGCGCCAGGGTCCTAGACTCAGTCATTCTGATATTTATTGCTGGCCTGTCTTGTGCATCCCAGCAGTGCGGTGTCCCCGTGGGTCGGTTCCTGTCGTCCCTGTTGGAACCAGTACTCTCCCAACCCCGTGTGGGGGGCCATGGAAAGTTCTGAGCGACCATTCCCTGCCGCAGACCTGACCTACCCTCAGGACCCTGGCAGTCCCATCCTCCTGGTCCGGCCCGCGAGCGGTGACCCAGCTGTCGGTGACCAGCGCATGTTCAGACCCTGAGACTAGGGACGGGTGATCACACGGGGCGGGGGGCGCAGAAATGACCTCTACTCCCTCCCTCAGCCAAACTTCCTCCAGACGACGGGGTGACAAATAACTGGGAAAGCACTGAAAGAATTCAGCGTTAGCCATTGACATCGCTCTTGTTTTTATTGATGTTAGAGGCCCCACCGCCCCCTGAGCAAGTTACCGATTTCTTCCTTTCAGTTCCACTTGTCATGTTTGGCCTTGCCAGTAGAGGTCGCCGGAGGGACGCTGCTTCAGCCTAGGGCTTCCTGATTCTCATTTTGTTCTCATTCCTACTGGACTGTGTGACTAGTAAGTGGCTGTTAGTTCTTCACATTCAAGTGATGGCCATTTTGAGCCCAGCTGGTGGCGCGCCACTTACCCAAGTAAGATATCTATTAAAACTTGAAATAGCTTGACGCGGTGGCGCAGGCCAGTAATCCCAGCGACTCGGGAGGCTGAGGGAGGAGGTTGGCCACGTCTGAGGCCAGCCTCAGCAATTTAGAGATACCCTCACCGATTTCGCGAAAACTTGTCTCAAAATTAAAAAAAAATAATAAAATTAATATAAAGGACTGGGGATGTAGCTCAGTGGTAAAGTGCCCTTCAGTTCAATCCCAGTATCAAGAGAAAACAAAAACCTCCTTATTTCTTACTGAATTGACAGCTTTCTCAGCTTCTCTCCACATGGAAACAGAAAGATGCAAAACAGAATGCAGAGGGACAAAAAAAGGCCTTTTTGAGGGGCCCATTCCCAGCCTTGCTGAAAAAAGAAATCAATCAAAAGAAGATACCAACAGCTCAGGAGGCTGAGGCAGGAGGATCGGGAGTTCAAAGCCAGCCTCAACAAAAGTGAGGAGCTAAGCAACTCATTGAGTTAAGGTCATTGAGACCCTATCTCAAAATACAAAAAATAGGGCTGGAGATAGGCTCAGTGGTCAAGTGCCCCTGGGTTCAATCCCCAGTATCACCCCCACCAAAAAAAAAAAGACCCAGATATTAAAGTTTGTTTCATAAAAACTTATTCTGAAATTTGAGGAAACAAATCTGGAAACAGAAAACAAAATGTTCAATTTTCAAGGTCTATACCTAGTCATGGATAGTGATATTTTTTGCCTAAAAATGATTCCAGTCCAGGTTTATCAGGTAGCTTTTGTTAAGAACCCCAAAACACAGTGCCCTAAAATAATGTTTTCCCCCTCTGTCTCTATTAGACTTGTCAACAGGAGGTGTCCTCAGAGTAGGATCTGAGGAGAAGGAACTTCACACAGACCAACAGGGTTCTTGGTGTTCGTGAAAGAAACACATTCCAGCACATTCCAGTTAGAGACATAGACGTTTAATAGGAAGGAGGTACATATTTAAGGGAGAATGTGGGCAATCTCAAGAGAGACTCATTTTGTGAGTTCCCAGCTCTTCTAGAAACTTGCTGGATGCAGGTATGTGGGAATGATGATCTCAAGCTGACTTCTACTGGTCTGGCCACTCAGGATGCTTAGGCTGATGTGGTCTTCATTATCTGATCAGTAGATAGCCCTGGAAAGTCCCCCAAGTTATAGGTTCCTCAAGATAGTGTATCTCTTTGATGGATTGATTGATTGGATGTTTAACAGAGCACAGGTAGATGACAGACTTCCCAGGAATGTGGAAGTAACAGGCCCAGAAGGGAGATAGGGCTTAGAGGGTAACAAGCATGCAGAACTATGGTTTGAATCCTATTTTTTGTCCTTTGTCTTCTAGCGTGTTTCTTATTTCTTCTATCCTACCTAAGGACCATTCGGGCTGAGTTCAGCTGGGCAATTCTGTTGGTCTCATCTGGGCTCCTTCATGCAGCTGCAGTCTGCTAGTGGAGAGTCTGGGGGCTGGCTGGGCTAGAGCACCCTTCCATGTGTGGCATTTGGGGCTTGTTGGCAGTGGTGTATGTAGCTGGCACAATGGCTCTGACTAGGCCATGTGTCTACTGCAGGCTGGTCCTGGCTTATTCACATGGTGCAGAGTTCCCAAGAGCAAGCAGCTAAAGAGGACACAAGTCCCAACGTGCACAAGCAATTATCAAGGCTCTTGGTAGCAATTATCAAGGTTTTTGTCACATTTGTTGTCTCATATATCAAAGCAAGCCCAGAGTTAGTGTGGGAGGTGGTTACCCAAAGGTGTACAGCATGGAGGAGAATCATGGAGGCCATTTTCATAGTCTACCACACAGGGTAGATGAAAAGATACCCGCACAGTTTCCAGCAGAGGTAATCAAATGCCTCCACTTGAGCATTCCATTGTTAGGATTTCCTCAAATAGAGGAGTTCCCTGGAAGAAGTCAGATGGCGAAGAGTGCCAACAGTAGCCAGTCCTTGGGCCATTTCTTTCTTTCTTTTTTTTTTTAAGAGAGAGAGAGAGAGAATTTTTTTAATACTTATTGTTTAGTTTTCGGCAGACACAACATCTTTATTTGTATGTGGTGCTGAGGATCGAACCCAGCGCTGCACGCATGCCAGGCGAGCGCGCTACCGCTTGAGCCACATCCCCAGCCCCTTGGGCCGTTTCTCCAGTAAGCAGAATTATCCTGTGAATAGGTGGTTTTTCAACATTTCAGATATTACAGGAGGTTGAAAAGATAAGGTTCTAACTCACATTGAAATTCCTGTTTCAAAACCCAAGTAGGAAATCTATTAAAGATATGAAGATTCCCTTAGATGTCTGTTAGATACCCTGGCACTGAAATAGAAATACAATAGAAAAAGTAAAAGGTTAAGAAAATGATCTTTCTGGAGTAACACTCTAGTCCTGTTGGAAATATAATAAAAAGAATGTCCCTAAGCATTCAAATCCTTCCTGTCCAAAAAACAAACAACAAAAAAGACCAAAAAAACAAAACAGAACAAAATCTAAGATCAAATTGAAATATATGTCCCATCTCACAGTCCTTTTAACACTATACTGGAAGTCCTGCTAATGCAATAAGACAAGAAAAGGAAATAAAAGGTATATAGATTGGGAAAGAATAAATAGGACTATCTTTGTTCACAGATGACAGCAACAACAGTAACCATCATAGAACTAATAAATGATTATAGCAAGAATACAGTATTCAAGGTTAATAAACAAAAGATCAAACTGTAAGTCCAAGAACTGTATCTCTTGATTATATCACTGTCTGATGCCAAGTGAGTTACCATTAAGAGTCACAGATGAATCTAGAAATTACAGAGTAGTGACCGATTTTTTTTTATAATCATGATATACAAATGCCATTCCCAACTAGACTTTCCTGTCCCTCTTCAAGAAAATGATTCCAATCAAGTTCAAAACAGAATGAGTTTATGCTTCATTTCTGTCATGGCATTCAGTAAGGAGTGGTGTAAATAGTCATTGTGACACATATCATATAATACCAAGAAATTTTGTGGAGAAGCAGCCCTATTTGAATCTCAGATAATTACCAATGGGATGCTTATCATATAAATCCTCAGGTAGAGTGAGTGATAAAACCCCAAATATAACCACCTTCTTTTTCTCCTTTTCTTTCTCCTTTTTTTCTTTCCAGTACTGAAGATTCAACCCAGGGGTACTTTACCACTGAGCTATATCCCCAGCCCTTTTCATTTTGTATTTTTTAACAGGGTCTCAGTAAGTCACCCAGTCTGGCCTCTTGAGTATCTGGTATTATAGACATGCCTTGCTCAAACTTGACCTTGTGAAAACACTCTTTTAAATGCTGGAAATGGAAGAATAGAAATAAAGCAGATTAGACAAGAGGAGATGGCAGGAAGGGAGGGGGGGATAAGCAAAGGAAAGACAGTGGAATGAATCTGACATAGTTTTTTCCCATGTACATACATGAAAACAACACAGTGAATCCCCCACCATGTACATCCATAAGAATGAAATTCTAATAGAATAAGATATATCCCATGCTTTTATAATTTTATCAAAAATGATTTTGTCACATATAACTTAAAAGAACTAATAAGAAAAATAGAAAAGCAGAATGCAGTATTTCAAAGAATATATGCAAATGAATAATCAAATGTAAAAATAGTCCATGCTATTTAAGTTAATTAGAAGGTGTTAAAAAGGTTTTTGTGTGTTCATTTTGCTTTTGTTTTGCTTATTGAATTAGCTAGATGAAGCCAGGTGTGATAGTGCATGCCTGAAATACCAGCAACTCAGGAGACTGAGGCAGGAGGATCACATGTTCAAAGCCAGCTTCAGCAACTTAGCAAGACCCTGTCTCTAAATAAAAAAATAAAAGGGGCTGGGGATGTAGCTCAGTGGTTAAGCACCCCAGGTTTAATTATGCAGTACCCCCCACCCAAATTTTATTTATTTATTTTAGTTTTCGGCAGACACAACATCTTTGTATGTGGTGATGAGAATTGAACCCGGGCCACACGCATGCCAGGCGAGCGCGCTACCGCTTGAGCCACAGCCCCAGCCTCCACCCAAATTTTTTAAATTAGCTAAATGATATGGTATGAAGCAAGGAGCATGCTTCTAGAACTTTATTTATTTATTTATGTATTTGGTATCAGCGATTGAACTCAGGGCTTAACCACTGAGCAACATTCTATGCCCTTTTTATTTTTTATTTTGAGACAGGGTCTCACTGAGTTTCAGTCTTGCTGAGGCTGGCTATAAAATCTTGATTCTCCTGCCTCAGCCTCCTGAGCTGCTGGGATTGCAGGCATGTTCCGCCACGCCTGGCTGCGTCTGGGACTTTGTGTAGGGCTTAAACTGTCATATTTTCAATGCATATTAAATCAGCATATTTTACCAATAACCATCAAAAGCATTAAAATCTGCATAGCTTTTGAACTAGGAAATCTAAGCATTTATACAAAGGAAATAATCATTGATATGTACAAAGATATAAACTGCAGCCTTCCTTATGAGTGAAAAACTGGACATAACTTAGTGATCCAACAAGAATAGTTTATAAATTATAGCACTTTTACAAAACTATAAATGCTGTGATCTTAGGGGAGGTATATTATGCAATGAATGAAAAAGCAAATTGTAAAAAAAATATTATAAAATGCTAGAAATTTTAAAAAAATATTAAGGTTCTTTCAAGGTATTTCACAAAATGTATCATTTTCTTTCCTGTTCTTTCTTGTTTTTTTTTTTTTTTTTTTTGCTAGCACTGAAGATTGACCCCAGATAAGGCAAGCACTAAGCAAGCACTCTTCAACTGAGCTATCCCTCCAACCCCTGAAAGGGTTAAGATCTGGGTAGTTAACATTATGATTTTGCTTTTTTTTTTTTTTTTTTACTGGGGATTGAACTCAGGGCCACTCAAACCACTGAGCCCTATTTTGTATTTTATTTAGAGACAGAGTCTCACTGGAGTTGCTTAGCACCTCGCTTTTGCTGAGATTGGCTTTGAACTCACAATCCTCCTGTCTCAGCCTCCGGAGCCGCTGGGATTACAGGCATGCACCACCTCGCCTGGTTCCTTTTGCTATTTTTATTTTCGGTTTTCATAAATTACTACTTCATATGCGTAAAAGTCCCATCTGAGGCTACGGAATCAAAGATCCTTGGGCAGAAGGTCAAGCCAGATCTGTGCTTCCCCAGGGAGGAGTGCCCTAGGACACTTCTGTCACTTGGGTCCCAGAGTCTGCCTAGCAAGCTTCTGGCGGAGTCACGTGCATACCACTTTGCTTCTTGGGGAGGCCCTTGCTAGGGCAGCCATCTTTTTCCAGGCCTCCAGCTGGGAGAAGTTATGCAGGGTCTGGCAATAGTGTCTGTACGTCACAAGGGTTTCCTCTGGGCCTTTTAGTACTTGCTCCAGCTTCACTTTGTGAACATCAGATTTCTCCCTATACCTGCTTTTCCCACTTTCTCTGCCAACATACAAAGCAATTTTCTGCATTTTTATTGGTGCCCACACTGTTCATTCCACTTGTCCTCTGATCATATAGCACCTTGCCCATCCTCTAAAGCACTGTCAAATGTGATTCCCTGTTGTACTCGATTTCCTTTTTCTATCTGCAGACTAGGTGAAATCTGTGAAGGCAGGGGCTGGGTCTTCTCCAGGGCTCAATGTGGCTGACATATACTATGGAGGTTAGTATTTAAGTAAATGCAAATCTTTTGATGCCTACACATGGGCTCCAAGGTGCTTCAAGTCCTGAATTCTAAGTTTCACCTCTAAATCCCTGTGTAATCTTGGTTGCTGAGCCTCAATAATCATGGCCTTTGGTTTTTCCAGAGATCAAAGCTTAGTGAACTTAGTGAAATTCCTTTCTGCTTTGTAAAGTACAGAGTTATTTCTAAATATGCTGTGAACACTTGTGCAGTTGAGCTGAGTTCCTGAGTCTTAATCAGCTGCCTGGCTCCAGATGGACTTCTTACTGAATCTCAAACATATTAAGTTCACTCCTGGGTTAGGGCCTTCTACTTGCTACCTCTTCTGAGAAGGCAGATATCAGCTTTAATTTTCAGGGTCTAGAGCAGAGTCAAAGTAGTGGATTGCAAGGAAACAACAGTTTCCAGGACAGTTGAGAAGAGATTTCACTGTTCTATTACTTCTTTTGATTCTCTCTATTCTGATAGGTATGTACTATTATTATCATCCCCATTTTATAGTTCAGGAAATTCAGGTCCATAGGAATTAAGTAACTAGCCAAAGGTCTTACAACTAATGCATAGCAGGACCAGGATATGAATACAGGCAGATTTGGATCCAGCATCCATCTAATTAACCACAGCTTCTCTTATGATTTTTTTTAATACCTTTATTTTATTTTTATGTGGTGCTGAGGATGGAATCTAGTGCCTCACATGTGCCAGGCAAGCACTCCATCACTGAGCCACATCTCCAGCCCCCTCCTATGATTCTTGGGCTATATTAAAGTTTAGAATAGAGTCTGGCATGGATTGGGTGCTCAATAAGCAATAACTGTTTCTCCACTTTCTAGACAACTCTACAAATCCTGCAATTCAAACCTCAGAACCAAGCTGACAACCCATCCTATTCCACCCTACCAGAGCCCGGTGCTGAATGTAAATTTGAGGACTTTGGAGTAGGATTCTTTGTGTTCCTTTCCAGGCTCCACCATTTTCTGGCTCTGTAAATACAGGAACGTTACATAGAATCCCTCCCTGGCTTTCAGTTTCTTCACTTATAAAATGGGGACAGTAACAATCCCTATGTACTAAAATTATTATGGGAAATCAGTGAGATAATACAATGCATTATACTTCCTACCTTACCTAGTCTACAAAAAGGGTTCAATAAACTAGAAATTATCATTAGGGCTTCTCAATGAGAAGCCATTGTAAATACACCCTCAAACACCTTTAGGGCCAAAACTGGGACCACATGAACTCAGTTTATAAATAAGCTTGACTGGGTTAGAACTCAACTGATTCCACCTAGGAATCTATCAGACAAGTACTTCCTGGAAGTATGGTGGCTCAGGGGATGATCAATTGAGTCAGAAAAATCTGGAGCTGCATTCCAGCTGATTTCTTCTCAAGTTCTCACATCCCTAGCCTTATTTTGTATTTTATAGACTCACCGAGTTGCTTAGCACTTAGCTAAATTGCTGAGGCTGGCTTTCAACTCCTGATCCTCCTGTCTCTGCCTCTGGAGCCGCTGGGATTACAGGCGTGCGCTAAGGCGCCCTGCCAGGGTGTGTTTCTTTATCTGTCTACTGGGAAGTAGGAGAAGTGATTAACCCTCAGGTTTGGATTCGGAAGGTCATGTGACATTCTACTCCTTGCTCAGCCTTAGATGAACTATATGACCTAGCTAACATTATCTTGGTGAGCCCAAAGAGTCTTATCAGCACTTCTCAGGGCGGCTGTGAGTATTCCCCAGGAGCATGTGTGTCTGCACTCTGGACACTGTAGCTGTTCGGATATTATATATGAACGGTTAGGAGCTGAGGTCTGGAGTAAGAAGAACAGGCCTATTCAAATTCGAGCTCTGACATTCCTCTTAGTGAGATCTTAGGAACAATCAGTTTCTTCTCTCAGTCTCAGTTTTCATATCTGCAAGATGAGAATAATAACAGTAAATACCTATTAGAATTTGCTACAAGGATTCAGTCAGATGATGTAGGTAAAGCATTTAAACCCAGCCTGGTTCAGTTTAAGTGTAAAATAAGTGGCAAAGGTATTATACAGTCAACTCCCCCCCACCCCACCCCCGGGCCCTGCACAAATTAGACAGGAATTCTACCACTGAGCTATTCTTCCAGCCTTGATTTTTAAAAACAATCTTTTTTACAATGCCAATTAATTTTCTCAAATATTCGAGGACTTGAAAATATGCAGACTCTTCAGGTTCAGATCCAAATCCAAAAGACAAACAAAAACAAAAAACCTTTCATTTGTAGATGAGGCAAACCAGGCAGGAACCATGTGACCACATCAGACCCACAAGATCAACCCTACTCAATAGCGTGGCTCAAAGGCTGGACTCTCACCAGAACAGGGTTCAAGCAATGCTCATATTCGCTGTGTGACCTGAGACAAATGACTTCAGCTTTCTGAGCCTCTGAGGTTAAACCCACATAGCAATAGTCTCCCTTACGGGTTTGTTTGGAAAGATTCAACGAGATGACGCGCAAAGAGCGGTGAGTGGGAAGGGCTCCATAACGCGAGTTGCGGTTGCTACTACTACCACCGCGACGATCGCGACGAAGGTTGTACTCATTGAGGTTTCTGCTCCCTCTCGGGCTGGGAAGTCTTCTCGGGTGTCTCTGTCGCCACTCGAGGCTCTGGCTACTGACCCAGGTCCTTACCGTGTTGCCCTCCTCAAGGGAGTCTTTTTGCCCGGTCCCATTCCTCCTAACCCTAGTTCCTCTAGCAGCCGCCAGCAGGGAGGCGCCCGCAACCCTTGCTGAGCTCGCAGCAGAGCTCTAAAAACGGCCCGAAACCGTTGGGCCCACCTCCCGCTCACTCCTACACGCTGATCAATCAAGAGAGAAGAGTGAGCCTTCGGACCAATCAGAAGTGGCACCGGCAGAGCAATGCCCGCCTCTTTACAGCGCCCTCGCGTCTCATTGGATGTGTCCGAGGGCAAACTTAGAAGAGACTGGTGCCAGCCAATCAGTGGTGCAACCGCATCTGGCTTGTGCAAGGAAAGTGCAGTCAGCTGGCAGCGGGAGATTGGCGTGGTGCGAGCTAACGACTTGTCAGCACCAAAAGCTATGGCTAGGCGGAAGTCCTCTGGCCATTTAATGTTGGGGCAGCACAGCGGGCTACGGTGTGGTGGATGGCTGGTACCTGCAGTACATAGTTAATCCTGGCTCTGCAGAGAGTCCAGTCAGGGAGAATTGTAGTGAGAGTATCTAAGTCAATCACCGGTCAAGGCGCTGTCCGGTCTTGTGTCTTTCCTGCTCCCGAATACTTCCTGTTGAGGCAGGGTGAGTTGTGCAGCCAATCACCAGTGGGGCAGGGGAATTGGCGGGAAACGGGAGCCACCACCGGCTTCTGAATCCTGGCCTCCCAGCCAATCAAACGTGGAAGCAGCCTACACACCCCCTCACGCTTATATAGAGTGTTAATCTCCACAGATTGTAGGAGGTTTGCAAACAAGAGCCACTTAGGCCTGTAATCCCAGCGGCTCAGCAGGGGAGGATCGCGAGTTCAAAGCCAGCCTCAGCAACAGCGAGGCTCTAAGCAATTCGGTGAGATCTTGTCTCTAAATAAAATACAAAACAGGGCTGGGGATGTGGCTCAGTGATTGAGTGGCCCTGAGTTCAATCCCCGGTACCCATCCCCCCACCTCCCGCCGCCGCCAACAACAAAGCCACTCAGGATAGCAGGATAAAAGCAAGAAAGGTGGTGGTTTCTCTAAGCTCTTGCCCAAAGAGCCTCAAGGTTATTCTGGTGAAGGGGGTTCAGGGCCCAATTCACAGATGGTGGCAAAGGGCAAACTCCATAGCCAATCAACTCTAGCGATGGGCTGGAGGACAAATGAGATCTCAGCCTTAGAGGCGCGAAGCTTAAACCCCTGGACCAGTCAGAGTCAAGGATCTGCTTATCCGCATGAGCTCCACAGCCAATCAGCTTCGAAGAAGTGGCGCTGTCCTAGGTGCCTCCGAACTGTTTAGTGCTCTCATCCCGCACGAGCCAAGAAAGAGAGCGCGGCTGACGCTGCAACCAATCAGCGCCCGCTTCGGGATCCAGGCTCATAGAGCTCTGGGCACCAGCTCTTGGCCTCGCGCTGCTCAGCTCTTTCTAACGGTCACTCGGTCACTCGGGCTTACGCTACCCTGAATGGGGAGAAGGAACACGGTCTGAGTTGGTGAGTGCCGTGGATTAAAAAAAAAAAAAAGCAAAAAATCCTTTTTCTTTGGCCTTTGACCTGGCACTTGGCAAAACTGGAGTCAGGGGACTTGAGTGTCCCCTTTAAGGATCGGAAGTGAGGGTAGAGAAAGTTGGTTCCTTTGGGCCTTCCTCTGTCCTGGAAAGGCTGAACGTGGGGGCTTCTGGGCACTTTGGGACCTAGGCTGGGACAAAGTCAAGCTAGCATGCCCTCTGAGTTGGTCCATGTCCCTGAGGCCAGCCTGCATTTGTAAATGTGTTCTGGGGGTTCACTGACTTTGAAGTATGGTATCTGGACAGTGAGAAGTTGTCTGGAGTCTCTGGACTGAGTGTGGACCTAGCAACTAAGAGTGGAGGCCTGTAGTTTTTCGAAGATTATGTAGTCACTGGCTAAAAGATGAAAACTAGTGTGTACTTGGGAGGTTTTCTGGGGTTTGGGGGCCCAGCCTGGGCAGGGAGTGAGTGTTCGTGAGGTTGAAAGTCCACTGGGAAATTGTCAAGGGTCATTATTGCGCCCAGGCTGTGCTGGGAACCTGTGGTTCCAAGGATTTCTAGAGAGTTTCTGGACTGTGATTTGAGGTTCTCTTGGCAGACTTTCCAATATTGGGTCTGGGTTGAACAATGTAGCCAGGAGATTAGGGAAGAGATCCTATGGAGGTTCTGGGAAGGAAGCCTCTGAATCCTAGCCAAGCTGATTGCCCTGAATGAATTATTATTGCCCTGTGGTAGTTCTAGATACAATGGGAATAGGTGTTTTGGGGGGCTTTTCAGTCTCATGCCCACTCTTCCCCATGTTCTTTCTGGTCATTTCCAGAAGATATCAGGTTGTAAGAAGAGGCAGGTGCAGGGGTATTGTCCTAGAGCATAAGAAGTGTGTGAGATAGTCTGATCTTCAGGAAATCACCCAGGTTGTCTGTATTAATCATCTTTTTATATTCATGGGGCATGGTGTCAGTATCTAATTTCATTCAGCTGTTCAATGGTGGTATAGCTTTCAGAGTACTTTTGTATATACCCATGGATGGGGATGCAGGGGGTAGGCAGTATATGAGTGGACTTCAGGGGTCTGTTTGTTCCTGGAAATAAGAGGAAAATTTGTATACATGTGTGTATGGGGGCGGGCGGTGCAAAAAGGGCTGTAAGGATAAGCTAAAGGAATATTTACCCCATTCAGGCATGGGATTCAGAACAATCTGGAATTTGTTGTCATTTGTTCATATGTAAAATGGTATGAATGTCTACACTTTTCTAATGTAATGGGTTGGTCCTATGGCTTACATTCTCAGTTGGATGGAGCCCCCACCCCCAAGAGTTTAAGACCAATTTGAATAAAATAGGTTCCTGTATTATTTATGGGGAATGGGCAAAAACTAAATATTCCCCTATTCTTCCCACATTTTGTATTGGCTTACACCTCATGGCGTCTCACATACTAGTTTGCACATCCAAGCTTGCTCTACATCCCCCCTCACACACAATCAGAACCCAAGGTGCAAATGTCAGCCACACAGTCCTCTCCTGAATGGACCTGAGTTGAGGCCCGTGTAGGCCATGAATGCCCACTTTAGTGTTAAATTTCAGGCCCTGGATACCCAGATCATGATCTCACGGCTGGTGGGGGGTGCTTTCAGTTTCCATGTGGGCACTTCCTAGATGCCCTTGAATTTTTCAGCTTATGGGAAAGGACAAAACCAAAAGATATCAGAGCTGGGCTTTCTGCCTGAGTTTAAGTACTGGTATCAAGTACTGGGTACAATACTATTACTAAAGAATAGCCATCCACTATGAGAATGCAGTGGACCCTAAGTTTCTGGCTTCAAGCCTAGTTTGTTTTCCATTTAATCCACAAAAGGTGCGCTATGATAGGGTCTCTATGACCTTGATTCAATTTGCCTGGGTATGACTAAATATGTGGTTC
Source organism: Marmota monax (assembly GCF_021218885.2). Lineage (NCBI taxonomy): Eukaryota > Metazoa > Chordata > Mammalia > Rodentia > Sciuridae > Marmota > Marmota monax. The sequence goes on along the minus strand of NW_026692786.1, from coordinate 696,581 downwards.
TTGGGTAATGTAGTGCACCTGTTTAAAGGAAGGAACAAATTCACCCCATTGTGTGTCTTCTCTGATACATGTTGAGCACACTTATCTAGAAAGAGCAAATATCTTGAAAGTTCGTGTTGGATTTGAATAATTGGCCTTTATCTATATAAAAGGGCTTTCATCACCTTGAATTGTGGAAAGAGGTGTGTTTCTGAGAAGAATTTTTCCTAGTAGAGTTTTTCTAAATTGAATCTTGTTCAGCTTGGTTTGGGGAGTGGGATCAATATTTATCAATACGTGAGATAAAGGGAGAACATTTGGCTGGGGATATGGCTCATGGGTAGAGTGCTTGCCTAGCACACATGAAGTCCTGGTTTGATACCCAGCTCTGGGAAAAAAAAAAGGTGGGGGAGAACATTTTCATAAAATAAATAATTATCCAGGGCATTTATTTATTTATTTGGTAATGGGAATTGAACCCAGGGGAGCTCTGCCACTGAGCTATATCCCCAGGCCTTTTTATTTTTTTGTTTTGAGTCAGGGTCTCACTACATTGCCCAGGGATGGCCTCAAATTTGCAATACTCCTGCCTCAGCCTCCTGAGTTGCTGGGATTACAGGCATGTGCCACCATGCTCAGCTCCAGGGCTTAATCTGATGATCTAATTTTAATTATAGTATTTAAATAGAATCAATATTTTTATTGCTGTGTTGACATTGTTACATCAAGCTGGGTTGTGCCTGAAGAAGCTTATGATCCAAGATTTCTGGAAAGTTCTGATTTTGCAGCCAGGCTGTGCACTGAGCACTTCACACATTTCCCCCTATTGTCTCATTGGTCAAATCTATCAGAATAAAAACTACCAGACTTCAAACTTGACTTGGTCATCTGAATATTGAAAAGAACAGAAGCAAAAAACCATACCCCTTTTCCACAAGTTCTTTTCCAACATGACCTACCCTAATATTTCCTGTCTACTTTACTCTGCCATGATACAGGCTCATGTCCTCCTAACCTGCGGTTTCCTTCCTCTATCCCAGGGGGACAATACATTCTTGCGATATCTCCTGAGTGTCACCTACTGAGTCAGCCTGGGAAGTGGAAGGTGGGCAAGGTTTTTGAGACCAGAGAGGGGAGAACATCCAAGAATAATAAATCAGCAGTGTCCCTACCAAGTCAAAGTGCTATTTGCATCTGTTATCACTACTTGGTGCAGGATGGCTTAGACTGCATTACCAAGAATGTAGGGGGAGAAGCTGGGCATGGTGCCATATGCCTGTAATTCCATCTACTCACGAGGCTGAGGCAGGAGGATTGCAAATTTGAGGTCAGCCCTGGGCACCTTAGTGAGACCCTGTCTCAAAATACAAAATAAATAAATAAAAGGACTGGGGTTATTGCTTGTCAGTAAAGCACCCCTGGATTCAATTCCCAGTACAGAAAAAAAAAATGTAGTAAGAGGTCAGAGAAGGGCCTAGAGTATCACAAGCATGAGGTGCAGAGGGCCCTGAGGATTCCTCTAAGGAGGTGCTAAGGGGATATCCTTAGATGGGGTAGACCCTAAATGGGAGGCAAGATGGGGTTTCCCATTCTTGGGGGTTTATGTTCACCCAGTGGGGAGTCCCCTTCCCTTTCTCTCCCCGCTTTTAGATTCCCTTGAAAGCCCACTGACACTCCATGTCAACTGCATTTGGTTTTACAGAGGTTGCTGCCCTTTGAACACAGTCTCCAACTCTTGATCATCAATGAGCAAACAGTGCTAGTAGGGCAGCTGAGTCACAGGCACATGATGGAGGGGACCATATGGTCATGAGCTCATCTCCCAGACCCCTGAACCTTTCCTGTTATACTTGGGGGCTTCTTCCTGGTGGCTTTCTCCACTTCTTCCCGGACTTTAAGAACTTGTATTTCTGTGTTGGAAGAAGGGTGTTTCCCTGTCTTCATATACATATCAGAAGGATGTTTTATGTCTTTTACATGGGTGTCTAATGTGTCCCTGGGTGTGGTGGTGATATGAGCTCGGAAATGGAAAATACTCAAGCTTCAGAGTAGCAGGTGAATACCACATGCCCATTTGCATGTTCCCTTTCACTCTGACTCATCTTCCCCTCTCCCCACCCTGGTGCCCCTCCACCAGCCTCACCCACTGACACACCCTGTCTGATCTAGGAAGAATTAATACCTGCCTGTACCCAAGCTAGAATGAGATGGAAGGTATTTTAGATATTGAGGAAGAGAGAATAGGAGGGTACTCTGAACATTTTAGGATCCTGGAGTCAAAGGGAAAAAGGGGAACTTAGAGACAGTATTTGGGTGGAGGGGACCAGGATCTAAAGGAGATGTTAGGGGGAATCAGACTATGTCTTGTCACTAGAGCAATCTACCAATGCCTGACTTGTTTATCTTCTACTTATTTATTGCATGTATATGATATGCCAGACACACACCATAAATATTTTACCAACATTTGTTGAATGAATGAAAAATTTGCTATGGGATCAGGGATAATGGAATTATAGGAAACAAACTAAAAAGAAATTTGAGGGCTGGGGATGTAGCTCAAGCGGTAGCGCACTCGCCTGGCATGCGTGCGGCCCGGGTTCGATCCTCAGCACCACATACAAACAAAGATGTTGTGTCCACCGAAAACTAAAAAAAAAATAAATAAAAATAAAAAATAAATATTAAAAAAAAAAAAAGAAATTTGAACCTCTCAGGCCTTTTTCTCTTCCCCACACTAAAAAGTACTTAAGTATGAAAGGAGGGGAAATCTCCAGGGACCTTGACCTCTAGGGCAGGAAATGAAAGAGGGTTCTGATTTCAGAGAAATGTCATTTGTCATCAGCCCAAGAAAAGAAGATTTTCTCTTCGAAGACCACCACAGGCTGTTCCTGGGGTTACCCCTTTGCAGAGCTTTGTGGGAGGATCTGAGTCACACACACATCCAGTCCCCAGTGGTGGCCCAGATGACAGAGTTCATTCCCATAGAGCAAGTGAGGCTTCCCAGTACTAAGCCAGGGAGAGGGAAGAGGCATGCTTTTGGCCCTCCTTCCTTCTCTCCTTGAAATCCAGATGTTTCCATCCCTTTTTTATTTCTGAGATAGAAGAGTTTTCAGCTACTATGCCACCTCCAAAAAGGGAACTAATATCATCTGCATGGTGCTATTACCTATAAACCACTTTCATATTCAAGCCATTTCATCTTCAAATGAGGCAAGCAGAGATTATCCTTATTTCACAGATGAGGTAACTGAGGCTCAAAGAGGTGACTTGCCCAAGTTGACTCAACTAGTAAAGGGCAGAGATGATACTTAAGTGCAAATCAGATTATTCCAAAGTCCTCATTGCCAGAGATTCACTTCTGTGACTCTTAAGAGTTCAGAAATGAAGAGACAGGACGTTAAGAGGCTGGGTTCTGGAAGTACAAGGGCCATCTCTCCCCTGCAGGGTAAAGCAGAGGCATAAAGCCACACCCTCTTGGGGGACTATGGCAGACTGATACTTGGGGCATCCAATGGAGGACTGAAGTCAGGGGCGGGGCTAACTCGGGGGTGGGGGGGCAGCATCCCCAACAGCATTTCAGAGCATGTGGTGTCAGGAGGCAGACACAACCGGTGAGTGGATACCTTTCCCCAGCTGAGGCTTTCCTCCCATTACACCCCTCTTCCTGTCTACTTCTTACCAACCTGTAACTTCCCTGAGGCATCCAGGTCATAACTCTCTCTTCTACAAGGGTCCTTATGGAGAACCTGCACCCAGGACTGGTGTATTGGCTGGCCTCTAAGCTGTGTTTCTGTTTGTATCTGAGTTCTCAGTTCTCTTCTTAAAAGTCAATATGATGGAGCCAGGAGCCTTATTGCATGCCTGTAATCCCAGCTACTTGGGAGGATGAGTCAGGAGATCACAAATTCAAAGCCAGCTTGGGCAACTCAGTGAGATTCTGTCTCAAAATTTAAAAATAAAAGTGGGGGAGATGTAGCTCAGTTGATAGTGCACCCCTGGATTCAATCCCTAGTATGGCAAAAAAGAGAAAAGAGCCCATATGGTGGTTTTGATGTGACTTGTACAGTTCTTTCTATTTTTCACTTTTTGACTTATGAGAAACAAAATGAAACCATCTCCTTACCCTCATGTTGGGAGAGAATAGCCTCCTCTCTCTATAGTTTCCATTCCCTTTCTCTCACTTTCTCAGGCACCAAAGTCTTCTCCAAAACCCTACTCTATCACCGGGTCAAGAGCCTTCTCTCTGTGGCTCCTGAATCTGCATTCTTAACCCACTGGATGGGAGTCTTTAGTCTCTTCCAGTTCCTCCTTCAAAGATGTATTCTAGAAGCTTCAGCCTCAGGGAGATGATTGAGGGATGTCTTTGACCCTCCTGCAGCCATGACCACTGTCTTGCTGCCCTCTCTGGCTTTCAGGTATGTCTGGGGAGGACCTACTAGCTTTCTAAGCTCTCCTGTGAAATTGTGTCTTTGTATTCCTAAATGCCAGGGTTGACTGTTCTTTGGTGATCCCTTTGTCTAGAATGAGGAAAGCTCAGTCAGCTTGGAGGTCTTCCTCTGCAGAAGTATCCATGATGACTATTCTTAAGCCAGAGATTGCTTCCTATACTAGTCTTAAACCCACAACTGTTAATTCTCTGGCTCTCTCTCTTTTTTAATATTTATTTTTTACTTGTAGTTGGACACAATACCTTTATTATCTTTTTTTATGTGGTGCTGAGGATCGAATCCAGGGCCCTACACACGCTAGGCAAGCACTCTACCACTGAGCCACAATCCCAGCCCTGGTTCTTACTGTTTCCATTCTCTTACCACCACATTTTCACCACTGGCTCCTGTAATGACTTTGGATAAGTTTAGGTCCTCTCTTGGGTTAGCTTATTTGGTCTATTCAGAAGAGAGAACTCTGATCAAAGACCAAAAACTCATTCTTTCTCCCCTCCCCTCCACAGGCTTGAGAATATGCCGTATCTCCCTCCCCTTTCTGCCAAGGACCCCACATTGTGGTCTTTCTCTAAGAATCCCTAAGATTGGTATCCAAGGCAAGGCAAAATGCCCCTCCCCCCAACAAGACTGTTCAGCCCATATGGCTCTGATCGGTTGGTCCAGCTAGCAGCCAGGCTCCGGCCAGCACTATGTGATACCATGATCACCGTAGGAGACCAGGAGTTCCCTGCACACAGCCTGGTACTAGCAGGTGTGAGCCAGCAGCTGGGCTGCAGGGGCCAGTGGGCTCTGGTAGAAGGCATCAGCCCTTCCACCTTTGCCCAGCTTTTGAGCTTTGTTTATGGGGAGAATGTAGAGCTGCAGCCTGGGGAGCTGAGGCCTCTTGAGGAAGCAGCCAGGGCTTTGGGGGTGCAGGCCCTGGAAGAGGCATGCAGGAGGGCTCGAAGGGACAAGGCTGAAGAACTGGATGAAGGGCTGAAGAAACATCAGGAGGAGCCAGAGAAACCCACAAGGGATTCAGATTCAGAAAGAGGACTGTGGGGGCTCGGAGAGATGCAAAAACCAAAGAAATTTTTTAGAATTGGTGGGAGGGAACAGGAGACATTGCACGGGCACAAACCACCAATAGAGTACTCTGAGATGACAAGAGCAATACCAGAAGGTCAGGGGGAGATGAGATCAGAGAAGAAACTCAGTCAAATCCCTGTTGATTACCAGGGAGCAGATAGAGAGCAAGGAGTGGTCGTGAGGGTGACAGAGAGAACAGGGGGCTCTGAGGAAAGTCTTCGGGGGTTCCCTAGTCCCCTTCCCCCAGCAGGTTCCCTCCAAACCAGCATCATCCCCAAGCCTTGGTGGGCCGAGGCCCCTTGGTTGGGGGAGGACCAGCCTGCCCTGTGGAGCATCTTGCTGTGGCCGCCCAGATATGGCACTCCCTTCTCCCATAGCACACCCAGCACTGGAACCTGGCAGGAGGTCTGGCCTTGGAACCAGAGGTGAGTGAAGGGCCTAGTGGAAGACTCTAGTCTGGGAGGGAGTGGTGCAAGAAAGGTAGCAGTGATGGATGAGGGGTACCATACCTCTTATCTCTATATTTCCTAAACCAGTATTGGGCCAAGAAATTCCCACCACAGGAGCAACCAGGGTCAAGCCGTGAGGGTTCGGGAAGGGGCCAGTGTTGACCAGGCTCCCAGGTCTTTCTATGGCTATAATTCTTCCTTGCCCTGTCCCCCAGGATCCCTCTGACCCTGAACAGCCCTAAAGGGTTCTGGAGTCAGAATCAGTTGGCTTCCTCCAGCCCTACCCCAGGTAAGCCCCTCACTGTCCTGCACACACTGGTCTCTTCCCCCGGGGCTGGGTCCCAGGCCTGACCTGAGCAGGGACCCCCACCTCACTCTGCTCCCTTTAGGTTCCCTCCCCCAGGGCCCTGTGCAGGTCAGCCCTGGGGAGATGGAAGACTCTGGGCAGGAGCGCACAGGTGAGTAGGGTGAGGGCATTTTTGCTTCAGCCCCACTGGACCTACTGATTTCTTGCCCAGGTGTTAAGACTACGGAATTCCTGGCCCTGCCCGGCTCTGACTTCTCTGTCCACACAGGCTCCCGGACAACCTGTGTGGGTCATGAGGGCACGGCAGGCTGCCCATCTCGCCAACACCCTCCCCCGCCTCCTGCTCGGTCTCGGCCCTATTCTTGCTCTGTCTGTGGAAAGAGGTTTGCACTCAAGCATCAGATGGAGACGCACTACCGAGTCCACACAGGTATGGGCGCCCAGCCCAGTGTGAAGCTGTCGGCATCCTTCCCTACCGTCGGTCTACCCACTCCTGGGTCCCTCTCTCCGGCTCCGGCGCAATTCCCTAGCCTCGTCGCCCAATGTACCCCAGGCTTGGTCAGCCTTCGTCCCCTGTTCCTTCCTTAAATGGCCTCCCCCTCCCTCTGCCCTAGGAGAGAAACCCTTCTCCTGTAGCCTCTGTCCTCAGCGCTCCCGGGACTTCTCTGCCATGACCAAGCACCTGCGGACACACGGGGCTGCTCCCTACCGCTGCCCTCTGTGCGGGGCCGGCTGCCCTAGCCTGGCCTCCATGCAGGCGCACATGCGCGGCCACTCGCCCAGCCAGCTCCCGCCCGGATGGACCATACGCTCCACCTTCCTCTACTCTTCCTCCTCCTCATCCTCGAGGCCGTCCCAGGCCTCCACCTCTCCTGGTAGTGCCCCCTCCACCACCACCTGACGGTGTGTTGGTAGGTCCTTTGGCCTCAGACGAATCCAATTAGATTTAGCAAATCTGACTTCAGAAGCGCCGCAGGACAGGAGCCGAGAGCCCTCTCCCGGATGATTGCGGGTTACAGAAGCCTGGGTCAGCGAGCTCCTGTGGGCTGAAATTCGCACGAGTGAGGACTAACTGTATGGGGACTGTTGATTTTATCACCATAATAAAGAGTTTCCTGTGCTCTCTGGTCTGGACAGGAAAGCCGAGCGCAGGCTTTTCAGTCCGTGTTTCGGCCCCCCCCCCCCCAGCTTAGTCCCTTGTCTTGTAGCGCCCCCTGGTGGCTGTGCTAACCAGCGGGACCGACACTTTCTCCATCTCTCCGGGTTCCTGGGCCTCCCACAGAGGCCATGGGCCATGAGGGCCCGGCATCCCGGCAAACTTCACGTCAGGTCTTGCAGGGGTCGGGGTGAACTGTGAGATGGGAGGCACTGGCTCCATCCACAGCAATGCACGGTGCGCTGACTGATCTGGGCGCGCCCGGCCCAGAACTGGAAAGAAGCACATGCTCCGGCTCTGCTTTCGGTTACTCGTCTCCTCTCCCTGAGCGCACAACATCGTGTCTCAACACCGACGGAACGGCTCCCGAGTCGCTCCTAGACCTGAAACTAATCCTCTGCTGCTGCCCCTTCTCCAGCCCACGCCTCCCGTACTGGCTAACTTCATTTGCCAGCGTCTGCCGGGTTCCCAGGGTCTGAAGCCCGCGGCACCCTGGGAGTGGTAGTCCATTCGGACCGCTGGCTCCGACAAGAACAATGGGAGGAGTCTGGGGCGCGGACCACACCTCCCGGAGACGGGGAACTGGCTTTCCGGGTCCCAGTCGGGAACCCCGTATTCTCAGCTCTCGCGTCCGAGCCGCCGGCGGAAGGAGCAAGGCGTCTGGACTACATTTCCCGGAGGCCCCTGCGCCTAGCCCCTCTACGGCCCGGACGCAGGGTCTGTGCTCTCTTCAGGTGCGGTCTGAGGGTGACGGCCGCCCGGCCCCGGACTCCCGCTCCCGTGGTGCCCTGCGCGTGGCCGGCCCAGCCCCCGGCTCCCGCCAGCCCCGCGGCGGCGCTGGTTGTTGTCGTGAGCCGCAGCCGCCCCGCTTCGCCCCTCCTCCGCTCCCCTCCCCCCGACCCTGCGCACGGGCCGCCCCTCCCCCCGCCTCCCCGGCCCCTCTCACGGTGCCAAGATGGCGGCGGCGGCGGGCGGCGGCAGTTGCCCGGGGCCTGGCTCCGCGCGGGGCCGCTTCCCGGGCCGGCCGCGGGGCTCCGGCGGGGGCGGGGGCCGCGGCGGACGGGGCAGCGGGGCCGAAAGAGTGCGGGTAGCTCTGCGGCGCGGCAGCGGCGCGGCGGGGCCGGGCGGAGCCGAGCTTGGGGAAGATACGGCCCTGCTCCGTTTGCTGGGGTTCCGCCGGGGCCTGCGCCGGCTCCGCCGCCTGTGGGCCGGCCCGCGCGTTCAGCGGGGCCGGGGCCGGGGCCGGGGCCGAGGCTGGGGCCCGGGGCCGGGCCGAGGCTGCGTGCCAGAGGAGGAGAGCAGTGACGGGGATTCCGACGATGAGGTGAGGTAGTCGGAGGCGTCCCCCGCGCCGGGTGGGGCGGAGGCCGGGGGCTTACAGGGACCTGGGTGCCCCCTTGGGGTGGCGTGGGCAAGTGGGATCTTCAGGGCTTCTGTGGAGGAAAGGCTTCTGGGAACAAGCGTGGAAGGAGGTAGTCTGCAGAGAGCTTTGGGTGGATAGGGCCTCTGAAAGTGGATAGAGAAGCCCTGTCTGCAGCTAGCCTCTTGGGCCCCAGACAGGTCTTGCCGAAGTGTCTTGGGCTGATCCTTCTTGGTAGCAAGACTAGAGGAGTAGAAGTGTGGGCGAGAAGGCCATGAGGACTGCACGCCCAATCAGTGGTGGTTGACAGCAGCGACGGCAGCAACAGCAGCAGCATGGCTTTAGTGGACTAGAGACTAGAGCAGTCTGGGCTCTTAGCTGTAGGCTTTCCCCCAGGATCTCAATCTCTGACACATCCCTAGTTTCACCAGTGCTCCAGTTCTTCTGCTGATCTTAAGGTAGAGTGGTGGAGGGCTTCTTGGGACACGGGTTGAAGAAGAATGAAAGGGAGGCTGAGACTGGACACTCTGCCTGGTCTGAGTTCAGCTCAGGATTTATTCCCCTAACCTTTCAGAAAAAGCAAGAGAGTGTCGACTGTATTGCTGGGACCCCTATTAATCACCTGAGGACTCAGTGCAGCCTGATATGATAAACTATTTGATGCTTGCTCCTTCCCGCCCTTGGGTGTCCCTACTCCCATCTTCAGGAAGAAACTGTGGCCTGAAAGGGTGTAAATGGAGGTTCCAATTTGTTCTGAGTTGAAGTTGGCCATTGGTGTAGGTCTTACTTGCCTAACCTGAGGAGACACTGTTGTGTTTTCTTCTGGGCCAGGAACCCCTGGCACTGGGGAGGGGAGTTTAGAAACACCTTGTGCCTCCATTTGTAGGGAAAGTCCTTCCAGTCCATTTATTTTATAAATAGGCAGAGGTACATTAAGGGGTAAGCTGGGGGTGTTTCTCCATACCTTGAGTCCCAGGTGGAACCAGGGCTTTGGCACTGACTGCTGTTTCTCCCCTCCACCCCCGGTCCCCTAAATCAGGAGTTTCAGGGTTTTCATTCAGATGAAGATGTGGCCCCCAGTTCCCTGCGCTCTGCGCTCCGATCCCAGCGAGGTGAGTGATGGGGGAAACTCTACCTCTGTAGCTTTACAAAAATGTTATTCTTGCCCTTTGTGTCAGTTCTTCCCTGTTCTGCTAGTCTCCGTCAGTTACTGAGTATGTCCTGTGTTCAGAGTCCAAGATAGACTGGGCTGTGGGGGAAACTGATAAATAGGACTTAGTTTCTGCCCTTCTGGAGCACCTTCCTCAGTCTGCAGGGCTAGTTTGACCCATCTCCCCACACCTATTCTCCTTTTAGGTCGAGCCCCCCGAGGTCGGGGCCGCAAACATAAGACGACCCTTCTTCCTCCTCCTCGCCTATCAGATGTGACACCTACCCCCCCAAAGACCCCTGCCCGGAAACGGGGCGAGGAGGGCACAGAACGGATGGTGCAGGCACTGACTGAACTTCTCCGGCGGGCCCAGGCACCCCCAGCCCCCCGAAGCCGGGCATGTGAGCCCTCCACCCCGCGTCGGTCTCGGGGACGGCCCCCAGGAAGGCCAGCAGGCCCCTGCCGGAAGAAGCAGCAAGCAGTAGTGGTAGCAGAAGCGGCTGTGACAATCCCTAAACCTGAACCCCCACCTCCTGTGGTTCCAGTAAAACACCGAACTGGCAGTTGGAAGTGCAAGGAGGGGCCTGGCCCAGGACCTGGGACCCCCAAACGTGGAGGACAGACTGGGAGAGGAGGCCGTGGAGGCAGGGGCAGAGGCCGAGGTGGGCTCCCCCTCGTGATCAAGTTTGTTTCAAAGGCCAAAAAAGTGAAGATGGGACAGTTGTCCTTGGGACTTGAATCAGGTCAGGGTCAAGGTCGACATGGGGAAAGTTGGCAGGATGCTCCCCCAAGAAGAGTTGAATCTGGACAAGGAGGGGGCCCTTGTTGCAAAAAGCAGGAGCAGAAGCTAGAGGAGGAAGGAGAGGAGAAGAAAGAAGAAGAAAAGGATGAGGAGGAAGAGGAGAAGGAAGAGAAAGCTGAGGCTGAGGAAGAGGTGATGCTAGCTGAGGAAAAGGAGGAGGCAAAACCACCATCACCACCTTTAACTCCTCCAGCCCCTCCACCCCCTCCTCCTCTCCCACCCCCATCAACATCTCCTCCCCCTCAACCTTGCCCTCCACCACCCCCTGTCCGCATGTCTCCCCCTCCCCCACCATCCCCTCCACCACCTCTGGTCCCAGAGGAGAGAGAAGAGTCCCCACCTCCTGCAGTCCCAGCTACATGCTCCAGGAAGAGGGGCCGGCCTCCCCTGACTCCCAGCCAACGGGCAGAGCGGGAAGCTGCTCGGGCAGGGCCAGAGGGTACTTCTCCTCCCACTCCAAACCCCACTACCACCATGGGAGGCCCTTCAGAAGACAGTCCCACCGTGGCCCCCAAAAGTACCACCTTCCTGAAAAATATCCGGCAGTTTATTATGCCTGTGGTGAGTGCCCGCTCCTCCCGTGTCATCAAAACACCCCGACGATTTATGGATGAAGACCCTCCCAAGCCCCCAAAGGTGGAGGTTTCACCTATTTTACGACCTCCCATCGCCACCTCCCCACCTGCTCCCCAGGAACCAGCACCAGCTCCCTCTCCACCACGTGCTCCAACTCCCCCATCTACCCCAGTCCCACTCCCTGAGAAGAGGCGGTCCATCTTAAGGGAACCCACATTTCGCTGGACCTCACTAACCCGGGAGCCGCCCCCTCCTCCCCCTGCCCCTCCACCAGCCCCATCTCCACCACCTGCCCCTGCCACACCCTCCCGGAGGCCCCTGCTTCTTCGAGCCCCACAGTTTACCCCCAGCGAAGCCCACCTGAAGATCTATGAATCGGTGCTTACTACTCCTCTTGGGGCTCCTGAAGCCCCTGAGCCAGAGCCGCCTCCTGCCGATGATTCTCCAGCTGAGCCTGAGCCACGGGCAGTGGGCCGAACCAATCACCTCAGCCTGCCTCGATTTGCCCCTGTGGTCACCACTCCTGTTAAGGCTGAGGTGCCCCCCCATGGGGCTCCACCTCTAAGCAATGGGCAGCAGCCTCAGCTACAACAGCCCCTGCAGGCCTTGCAGACCCAGCTACTGCCCCAGGCACTACCACCCCAGCAGCCACAAGTGCAGCCGCAGCCATCACCACAGCACACACCACCACTGGAAAAGGCCCGGATGACCAGCCTGAGTTCCCTACCACTGTCTGGGGTGGAGGAGAAAATGTTCAGCCTTCTCAAGAGAGCCAAGGTACAGCTCTTCAAGATTGACCAACAGCAGCAGCAGAAGGTGGCAGCGGCCATGCCGGTGAGCAAGGTGCTGTGGCCAGGCCCTTTTCCCTAGTTCATCCAGCTGCCTCCCTAGATACTATTCAGCACTGTCAGTAGCCTTCAGAACCAGTTCTTCCCTTATCCTCTAGTGTCCTGTTTTGTCCTCGATCCTATTCCTTCCCTATGGCTATTCCCCTGTCCCCATCTGTCTTTACTTCCCAGATCCTGACCCTGTTTATTCCCCTACCAGCTGAGCCCTGGAGGGCAAATGGAAGAGGCTATGGGGACTGTCAAGCAGACCCCAGACAGAGGCTGTGTCAGGTCTGAAGATGAGTCTGTGGAAGTCAAGAGAGAGCGCGCCTCGGTACGCAGTTGGAGGAGGGTTCTTGGAAGTAGGCTAGTTATGGAACACAGGGAACCATTGCCCACACTTATTTCTGGTTGCTCCTCTCCCAGGGCCCTGAGTCACCTGTGCAAGGTCCCCGTATCAAACACGTGTGTCGTCATGCTGCTGTAGCCCTTGGTCAGGCCCGGGCCATGGTACCTGAAGATGTTCCCCGCCTCAGTGCCCTCCCTCTCCGGGACCGGCAAGATCTCGCCACAGAGGGTAGGGGGGTTAATTTGGGGGGTGAGTTCTTGACAGCCACGTCAGGTTAGCTGGATCTTTGACAAAGCAGGTTGACTCGGGAGCATCTAGAACCTATCAGTGTGGGAAAGTAGAGGCCAGAGGGCCAGCTGAATGGAACTTGAGGGAGAACAGGAAAATGAGGCAGGATGCCTGGTGGCTTTGTGGCTCCATTTCCACTCTATCTTTTGCAATAGATACGTCATCAGCATCTGAGACTGAGAGTGTCCCATCCCGGTCCCAGCGGGGAAAAGTGGAATCAGCTGGACCTGGGGGAGACTTGGAGCCTACAGGGTCTGGAGGGACCCTAACCCACACACCCCGGCGCTCACTGCCCTCCCACCACGGCAAGAAGATGCGGATGGCCCGGTGTGGACACTGTCGGGGCTGCCTGCGTGTGCAGGACTGTGGGTCCTGTGTCAACTGCCTGGATAAGCCCAAATTTGGGGGCCCCAACACCAAGAAGCAGTGCTGTGTGTGAGTAGCTGGGGGTGGCCTTGTTCCCACTTGGGGTTGTTCGTGATCCAGACCTCCTACCCCAGCCCCTTTTCTGCCCAGCCAGAGCAGTGGGATTGGCATCCTTGTGGAGAGCTTCCTCTCTTCCCCCAGACCACCAGTCCCCTACCCTGGTGACGTGCTGCTCCCCTCCCCAGATACCGAAAGTGTGACAAGATAGAGGCTCGTAAGATGGAACGGCTGGCCAAAAAAGGTAACCAGGTTTGAGGAGCATTTTTCTTCACGAAACCTTATGTAGATTTGTGGTGTGGAGGAAGCCACGTTTTATTCGCTCTTCCTCCTTATCTTTGCAGTTCTCTGCCTTTGTCTTCTTCCCCATCAAATGTATCATAACTCCTCCTATGTTCATTCTGTCCGCCCCACTTCTTTCTTGTCTTTTTTCTATCTCATTGTCCCATGTCCCCAGCTGAGCTCAAATCCTACTAAGTCCCCTGTTCCCACAGGCCGGACGATAGTGAAGACGCTGTTGCCCTGGGATTCGGATGAATCTCCTGAGGCCTCCCCGGGTCCTCCAGGCCCACGTCGGGGGGCGGGAACTGGGGGGCCCCGGGAGGAGGTGGTGGCCCCCCCAGGACCCGAGGAGCAGGACTCCCTCCTACTGCAGCGCAAGTCAGCCCGGCGCTGCGTCAAACAGCGACCTTCCTATGATATCTTCGAGGACTCGGATGACTCAGAGCCCGGGGGTCCTCCTGCTCCTCGGCGTCGGACCCCCAGAGAAAACGGTATGGACTACTTTATGTTTTCTCCGTCAAGCAATCGGTTATGTTTCTTTTTCTCTTTTTTTTTTTTTTTTTTTTGGCCATGTTGGGGATGGAACTAAGGGCTTAGTGTATGGTAGGCAAGTGCTCCATCTTTGGGCTACGTGCACAACCCTGGTCTTGTGTCTTTTGTGGAAGCGGCAAGGCATTCAGCACCAGGGCTCTTATCAGTCTGCTTGAGAAAGGGTGGCTGAGAACAGAGGAGGAGGTAGTTTTAGGAGAATGTACAGAACTGGTATGTGAGGATCTCACTGAACTTACTGAGCAGGGCCTCAGGGTCATCCTTGTGAATCTTAGTTAAAGAAGGCCTTGGTAATCTAGGTAACATTGGGGTTGTAGAAGACGATCATGGGGTATAGATGGGGAGTCTCACTGCTCCCGTGTCCTGCCTAGAGCTGCCAGCACCAGAACCTGAGGAGCAGAGCCGGCCCCGCAAACCCACCCTGCAGCCTGTGTTGCAGCTCAAGGCTCGAAGGCGCCTGGACAAGGTCAGCACGGCCCGCTTCGAGAACCCCGAGCCCTGTGTGAGGCATGGCTCCTGCCCTCCAGGAGCTACCTGGCAAGTCAGGGTGACGGGCACACCAGAGTACTGTGGTGTGTCCACACCAGAGGACAGGCCTTAAGGGATGAGTCAGGCCTTGCTATATGGAAAGCAGAGTGGAGTATGGGCAAAGGTCAGGGTTTGGCAGGCTAGGGGAAGGGCATTGAGGAGGGGAGTCTGCAGAGAGGGTAAGATGGGCAGCCTCTGATCAGTTCTTTATCCCTCTTTAGGATGCTTTGGGCCCTAGCCACTTTGCTTCTTTTCCCAATGGCTGGACGGGAAAACAGAAGTCCCCAGATGGAGTGCACCGGGTTCGTGTGGATTTTAAGGTATGTCAGGGAGAGAGGCAGGTTGTAGGGCTTGTAGTTGGAAGAAGCTTTTTGCTTGTGTCAGAGTAGCCAGGGCTTAAAGGATGGATCTGACCTAGGTTCCTGGCTATTCTGCAATCCTGTGTCCCCTCTTCCCCTAGGAGGATTGTGACCTAGAGAACGTATGGCTGATGGGTGGCCTGAGCGTGCTCACTTCTGTCCCAGGAGGGCCCCCAATGGTGTGCTTGCTGTGTGCCAGCAAAGGCCTACATGAGGTTGGTGTTCTCCCTCTTTTCACAGACCCCCCCAAGTCTTCATTGGCTCTTCCTGATTATTGGGGCCATCTCATCTCCTGGCCTTCTAACCTCACACTGTGCCCATCATTTGCTCTTTCCCACCCTACCTCCAGTTGGTGTTTTGCCAAGTCTGCTGTGACCCTTTCCACCCATTCTGCCTGGAGGAGGCTGAACGGCCCCTGCCTCAGCATCATGATAGCTGGTGCTGCCGTCGCTGCAAGTTCTGCCATGTCTGTGGGCGCAAAGGCAGGGGATCTAAGGTTGGGCACAGGGGCCAGCCTGTAATAGGTGAAGGCATGCGAGAGGGGTATATCCCTATGCCGATAGGTTTTGCCATTGCCATCTTTCTCCAACATTCCGTAGCACCTTCTGGAGTGTGAGCGATGCCGCCATGCTTACCATCCAGCCTGCCTGGGGCCCAGTTATCCAACCCGGGCCACACGTAAAAGACGCCATTGGGTGAGAGATGAGGCTCACAACCCTCACTATGGTAGTGTAATTATGCCACCACCACCCCCGACTTGCCCCAGGGTTCTCAGGAGGAGGGGAGGGCTGGCATCACTTTGAGAATTTGATTAATATTTTCTTTAAATTTTCACAGACAAGATTTAGATGCAGAATTTGATGTCATGGTTTTAGGAGCTGGTGCATTCCACATTCCCAGGCTCAGCATTACCTGCCGTAGCCTGATGTCCATTTCTGCCCCTCTCCTCTTCCTCGTTGTTTCCCCCACAAATCTCTTCTCCTCTTATTGTCCTTCCTCATCTGTTCCCCCCACTTCTCCTCACCTATCTCCCCTGTTGTATTGCTTCAGCCCAATGTCTGGTTTCTTCCTAATATCACCCTGCTCTCCCAGATCTGTTCGGCCTGTGTGCGTTGCAAGAGCTGTGGGGCAACTCCAGGGAAGAACTGGGATGTTGAGTGGTCTGGAGATTACAGCCTCTGCCCCAGATGCACCCAGCTCTATGAGAAAGGTGGGACCTGCCAGGAAAATGGGGACTGGAGGACCAGAGGGGAGGAGGCCAGGCTCCTGATATAGGGCCTCTGCCAGCAAGAGTTGGAACAGATAGTCTAGTGGCTTTCTACCTTCTAGCTACATAACTTTTTGATTCAGAATATCCTCCCACAGAAGTTCATTTAAAAGACAGACACAGCCCCTCTGAGGGTGGTAGGAATAAAGGGCCTGGGACCCTACTCTTGGTCAGTTTCTGAGATCCTATCTGTAAACTCCAATCTCCAATTGGCAATTCAAAACTTGGGACTTTTTCCTAATTTGTTCAAGCAGCACATTTAGCAAGACCCTGGTTTCGAAGGGCATCAGGGCTGCAGAGTTAGAAAAGAGGCTTCATCTTCAGCCAGTGTGGGGGGGACTATTAGGGACTTGAGACAGGCATAATGGATGCCTCCTACATAGCAGTCAAGGTGTGGTTGGCTCTCCACAGGGACTGTGAGGGGTAGGGAGTAACTCCAGCCTCTCTGACTCTTCCCTGCTTCCCTTTTCCTCTAGGAAACTACTGCCCAATCTGTACACGCTGCTACGAAGACAATGATTATGAGAGCAAGATGATGCAGTGCGCACAGTGTGACCACTGGGTGCATGCCAAGTGTGAGGGGCTCTCAGGTGAGTAGGCAGAGTACCTGGGGTGTAGCTTTAGCCCTAGGGGGATCCCTATCCCACCTCAGGTCCTTAGACAACATGTGGCTAAGTGTTCTTCATGGCCTAGGGGCTCCTAGGACCTCTGCCATCCTCCCAAAACATATTCTCCTCTCCTGCCTGGCTGTTCTAGATGAAGACTATGAGATCCTCTCTGGGCTGCCAGACTCGGTGCTGTACACGTGTGGACCATGTGCTGGGGCCACACAGCCTCGCTGGCGAGAGGCCCTGAGTGGGGCTCTACAGGGGGGCCTGCGCCAGGTGCTCCAGGGCCTGCTGAGCTCAAAGGTGGCGGGCCCACTGCTGCTGTGCACCCAGGTCTGGAGGGCCCAGGAGGCAGGATGGGTGGGGCCAGGCCCAGCACCAGCCCTGCTGACTTTTCCTATTTGCAGTGTGGGCAGGATGGGAAACAACTGCATCCAGGTCCCTGTGATCTGCAAGCTGTGGGTCAGCGCTTCGAGGATGGCCACTATAAGTCTGTGGTGAGTGGGACATGGGGAGGAGCAGGTGGGTACCAAGAGGAGAGGGTAGAGCTAGGTCTGTGGGTTAGGGTTGGCTCAGACCCTGACAAACCCCCTTACAGCACAGCTTCATGGAGGACATGGTGGGCATCCTGATGAGGCACTCAGAAGAAGGAGAGACCCCAGAGCGCCGGGCAGGAAGCCAGATGAAGGGGCTCCTATTGAAGGTAAGCACTGGGGGATGTTGTTCCTAGGGCGGTTGAATGGTAGTGGGGGGAGAGAGTGGATTCATCAGACCCTGCCCCCACCAACTTTTGGGGAAGCCAGTTCTCATCCTGTTAACCCACTCCCCAGCTGCTAGAATCTGCGTTCGGCTGGTTCGACGCCCACGACCCCAAGTACTGGCGACGGAGTACCCGGCTGCCAAAGTGAGCAAGGCTGGGTAGCAGGAGGGAACCAGGGAGTGAGGGCAAAGACAGGGGCACCTACAAATCCAGGGTCAAGCTGGGCTGAAAATAGATAAGGATCAGAGTTAGGGTTGAGGCTAAAGAAGAGGGTGGTGAAACCAGGATGAGATTCCCCGGCGGTTGTGGACTAGCAAAGACTCAGGTTGTGTAAGTTAGCTCTTGCTTTGTTTCTACTTTATATAAGGCAGTTGAGGACAGAGCAGTGAGCAAGTAAAATTGGACTCTGCTTAAAGAGCTCACGTTTGGGGTGCTGGGCAGGTATTAATGATCTAGATGGGTAGGGTGGCAATGGGGAAATCCAGGGGGCTGTGGGAGCCTAAAGGAGGCACCTGCTGGAGGCTGGGGATCAGAAAGGCTTCCTGGAAGCAGTGATATCTGAGCTGAGAGGTGGAGGAAGATTATTTCAGGCATGAGGAGAACAGTATTTTTTACATCAAAGGAGGTACAAGAGGATCTGGCTTATTTGGGAGACTAAGAAAACTTCCACATAGAGAGAGGATGAAGAGTGTCATGGCACATTTAGACTGATGTTGTGGGTGGGCCCCAGTCCAGCTGTCCTTGTTAGACATATCAGATGCTAACTCTGCGTGTCCACAGCGGAGTCCTTCCCAATGCGGTGTTGCCCCCATCCCTGGACCATGTGTATGCTCAGTGGAGACAGGAGGAACCTGAGACCCCAGAATCAGGGCAGCCTCCAGGGGATCCTTCAGCAGGTACTGACATGTGGGTGCTGGAAGCTAGTGCCCTTAAGCTTGAGGGCTAGTCTGCTGATCCTGATTCTTGGACTTCTTTTTCTGCATCCTTTCCAGCTTTCCAGTGCAAGGATCCTGCTGCTTTTTCACACCTGGAGGACCCCCGTCAGTGTGCACTCTGCCTCAAATACGGGGATGCGGACTCCAAGGTGAGGGCTGCTGTATGAAGCTTCAGGTTGTGGGGCCCTGGAAGCTCCCTCCTCCATCATACAATTCCTCTTCTGCCTATAGGAAGCGGGACGGCTTCTGTACATCGGGCAGAATGAGTGGACACACGTCAACTGTGCTATTTGGTCGGCTGAAGTGTTTGAGGAGAACGATGGCTCCCTCAAGAACGTGCATGCTGCTGTGGCTCGAGGGAGGCAGATGGTGAGGGCTGGGTCCTGGAGAGAAGGGCAGCCCTGGGGTCTCAGATAGGTCCCTGCCTTTAGTGGAAGCAGCTCTTATTTCACATTTTCTACCAGGATGTGTCTTTTGACTGCTATTTCTAGATACCTTTCTTGGTTGTTCCAGGACTCTGGTGCTACAGTGACAGATCTGGCCATAATTTGAGCCTGAAGCCTTGGGGGACTAAAGTTAGGCTTTAGTCTTTTTAGTCTTGTTGATTGAACCTGTATTAGATGTGCTATACTGTGACATTTTACGCTCACTCTGCCCCCATGAAGTGATGAGGTAGTACCTGGGTCAGAATTGCCCCCATGGACTGTCTGGCCTGGGGCAGGCCTCAGAGAGTGCCAAGTGCTCATCAGCGCTTGGATGATGGAGATTCTGACTGCAGGGGTTAGTTGTGAAGACCAGATAGAGTAAAGCAGACTCCACATTCGAACAGTGTGAGGAAAGGAAGATACTAAATGTGACTCAGTAAGTGTTGGCTATTGTTAATCTTTCTCTTTTTTTTTCAAGTTGTCTAATAATGCTTTGTTTCAAAAACCCTGAAATGCAGGGCTGGGGTTGTGGCTCAGAGTCAGAGTGCTTGCCTAGCTTGTGTGAGGCACTGGGTTTGATCCTCAGCACCACATAAAAACTAAAACAAAAACAAAAAAAAAAGGCCCTAAAATGGTTTGGATGTGCTCCTCGCCATGGTCAAGGAAGAGGTTTAGCCTAGTGAGAGCTTTTGTTGAGGGAGGTGCTGGGTTAGGCAGAGTCCTAGAATCAGCAGTGCCCGGCATGAGACCCTGGCTCTAGTACCTGGCTTGTCCACTCAACAGCCCTTTCCCTTTGCAGCGCTGTGAGCTCTGCCTGAAGCCTGGCGCCACAGTGGGCTGCTGCCTGTCCTCCTGCCTCAGTAACTTCCACTTCATGTGTGCCCGAGCCAGCTACTGCATCTTCCAGGACGACAAGAAGGTTTTCTGCCAGAAACACACAGACCTCCTAGATGGCAAGGTGGGCCAGGACAGTTGAGGAGACAGCTAGCTGCCCATTGCACTTTCAGTGTCTCCTCCTTGTATGTTCTTCCACAGTCCTTAGGACAAGCTTCGAACGTGACCATTCAGTTCTGGCCTGCAGAGCTGTTCCCTCACATACCCCCACATTCCCCTCACTCCCGCCAATCAACCTCCATTTGCCTTCTACTTCACAGGAGATTGTGACCCCTGATGGGTTTGATGTTCTCCGCCGAGTCTATGTGGATTTTGAAGGCATCAACTTTAAGCGAAAGTTTTTGACAGGCCTTGAACCTGATGCCATCAATGTGCTCATTGGTAAGCCACTTGGATTCTCCCTACTCTTCTGACCTTGCTTGTCCAACTACCCCTCCTGATCTCTTGTTTGCACCATAGGCTCCATCCGAATTGACTCCCTGGGTACTCTCTCTGATCTCTCGGACTGTGAGGGACGGCTCTTCCCCATTGGCTACCAGTGAGCAATCCAGGGGTGATTAGTGGGTTGGGGAACTTCAGGACTGGATCCCTTTTTTCAAGTTGTCCTAACCTTCTCATCCCACACCCTCGACCTACCAGGTGCTCCCGTCTGTACTGGAGCACAGTGGATGCTCGGAGGCGCTGCTGGTATCGGTGCCGAATTCTAGAGTATCGGCCGTGGGGGCCAAGGGAAGAGCCGGTTCACCTGGAGGCAGCAGAGGAGAACCAGACCATTGCGCACAGCCCTGCCCCCTCCTCAGGTCTGGCTCGGTACTACCCCATTCTTTTCCTTTGATGCTGCCCTTCCTAAATGGTTACCCATCAGCCTCTCTTTCCCTGCTCTCCTGGAGAAACTCCAGGAAGTGCTTATTTGTTTGTAATAAAAATAATAACTTACTGGCCATGCATTACCTGCCTAGGGCTGTGCTCAGCATTTCCTAGGAAGTGACTGGGGGGAGAACACCCTGTGACTAGCTTTAGAGGAGTGGTGACTTGGGGACAGCCGTAAGAAGTGGAGTGGTTTTAGTTCCTGGATTAGGGCTATATGATAATTTAATGCTTCACCAACTCTGGTGAAGGTATGGGTTCTGTGGTATTGTATCTCATGGGGGACTTTTGCTATTGCAGTAACATATTGGTAGAACTGGAATTTGAACCTGGATCTACTTATTTCCCAACTGGCAACCTCACAGCCATGCTGACAGGGAGGGATTAGAGCTGGATGACTCAAAGAATGTACTTAGAGATTAGTAGGAAAGGGAGAAGTCATTGTGGGCCAAATAGGAGGAAGAAGTGTGGATTGTATTTGTGGGTTAACAGTCTTACTCCAAGTTGGAGCATGATATGAAGTGGAGAGAAGAGGAGGGTGCATTCATCCTGACTGGAGAGAAGGGAGTGTTGAGAGGAGGCAGAGATCATCTTGCAAAGTCTGGGTGGGGCCAGTTAATGGAGAGCCTGAAACACCAGGATGAGGCGATGTGTTTGATGTGGCATGGATGCTCAGAGCAGGTAGGAAGTGGTAGGACTGGCTATGCTGGAGAGAGGGCACTGTAGCTCATGGCAGGTGGTGCCTACTGTAGAGAAAGCAGTGGGCAACTAGGAAGTGGGGAGATGGCAAGGATGGGGAAGAGACATCATGAAAGGACCCTGATGCGGGTGTTCATAGAGGTTTTACAGGTGCCACAGATGGGGCCCAGTTGATGACAGGAGTCTAGTACATGATGTGACCAGTTCAGGGTTGAGGTCCTGGACGGTGTATTTAGTTTAAATGAAGGGGGTATCGTAATGGGACACTTGGACTGATCGCCCCTAATGCAGTTCTCTTACTTCTTCAGAGCCCCCATATCATGAGGATCCCCCACCAGATACAGATGCCCTAATCCCTGGAGTTCCTGAGCATCACTCGCCTGTTCAGAATCTGGATCCCCCACTCCGGCTAGATTCAAGCAACGCTCCTCCTCCAGCCCCCCGCTCCTTCTCAGGGGCTCGAATCAAAGTGCCCAACTACTCGCCATCCCGGAGGCCCTTGGGGGGTGTCTCCTTTGGCCCCCTGCCCTCCCCTGGTGAGCACTTGGGGAGTGTCCAGGGGAGGGTGAAGTTCCCCATTGGCTGGTCACTGGTTGACGCACTGACCCTTTTCACCACAGGAAGTCCATCTTCTCTGACCCACCACATCCCTACTGTGGGAGACCCGGACTTCCCAGCTCCACCCAGACGTTCCCGTCGTCCTAGCCCCCTGACTCCCAGGCCGCCACCATCAAGGCGGGCCTCCCCTCCTCTCAGAACGTCCCCTCAGCTCAGGGTGCCCCCTCCTACCTCAGTCATTACAGCCCTCACACCTACCTCAGGGGAGCTGGCTCCCCCTGGCTTGGCCCCATCTCCACCACCACCCCCTGAAGATCTGGGCCCAGACTTTGAGGACATGGAAGTTGTATCAGGACTGAGTGCTGCTGACCTGGACTTTGCAGCCAGCCTACTGGGGACTGAGCCCTTCCAGGAAGAGATTGTGGCTGCAGGGGCAGTGGGGAGCAGCCATGAGGGCCCGGGGGACAGCTCAGAGGAAGAGAACAGCCCCACTACCCGCTATGTCCACTTCCCTGTGACAGTGGTGTCTGGCCCTGCTCTGGCACCTGGCACCCTCCCTGGAGTCCCCCGAATTGAACAGCTGGATGGAGTGGACGATGGCACAGACAGCGAGGCCGAGGCAGTCCAGCAACCCCGGGGCCAGGGGACTCCTCCTGCAGGGCCTGGAGTGGGCCGATCTGGAGTCCTCGGGGCTGCAGGGGACAGGACCCGACCTCCTGAGGACCTGCCATCAGAAATTGTGGATTTTGTGTTGAAGAACCTAGGGGGGCCTGGGGAGGGGGCTGCTGGTCCCAGAGAGGAGTCACTTCCCCAAGCACCTCCCATGGCAAATGGCAGCCAGCCCTCCCAAGGCTTGCCCCCTAGCCCAGCCGATCCCACCCGGACATTTGCCTGGCTCCCTGGGGCCCCAGGAGTTCGGGTGTTAAGCCTGGGCCCTGCTCCTGAGCCCCCTAAACCTGCTACATCCAAGATCATTCTTGTCAACAAGCTGGGGCAAGTATTTGTGAAGATGGCTGGGGAGGGTGAACCTGTCCCACCCCCAGTAAAGCAGCCACCTTTGCCCCCTACCATTCCTCCCACGACCCCCACCTCCTGGACTCTGCCCCCAGGACCCTTGCTTGGTGTGTTGCCAGTGGTAGGGGTAGGGGTAGTCCGCCCTGCTCCGCCTCCGCCTCCGCCTCCACTGACACTGGTGTTCAGCAGTGGGCCCCCCAGCCCGCCTCGCCAGGCCATCCGTGTCAAAAGGGTGTCCACCTTTTCTGGCCGTTCCCCACCAGCACCTCCCCCAAACAAAACCCCCCGGCTGGATGAAGATGGGGAGTCCTTGGAGGATGTCCCCCAAGTTCCAGGACTTGGTAGCAGTGGGTAAGTGAGTGTCCTGAGGTTGGGGCAGCAAGCAAGGATGATGGGCAAGAGAAGGCAGCTTGTCCTTTTCATGGATTCTCCCTGCCAGGTTTAGCCGAGTGAGGATGAAAACGCCGACGGTGCGAGGAGTTCTCAGCCTGGATAATCCTGGGGAGGAAAGCTCTGGGTGAGTGGCTAGGTCCCCTTTTCCTAGAGGCCAGTCTGGGACCTCTGTTCCTTCTTTTTCTAACAGGTCTTTCTTCACAGGCCCCTCCAGGAACGGTCCCTTCTGCTGCCACTTCCAGAAGCAGGTCCTCCCCGGGCCCCTGATGGTACCCCAGACCTGCTGCTTGAGTCCCAGTGGCACCACTATTCAGGTAAGGACCAGTTTTTCCTTTTCACTGCCTTTTTCTTGTGCTCGACTTAACTAGATGACTGACACATCCTGAATTGGCCCAATTTAAAAAAAAAGTGCATACCAGTAGCTGAGGGTATACCTAACTTAGAGGGGCCCTGGGTTCAATTTTTAGCACCCGAAAACAAAGGAGAATATACCTAGTGGTTGTGAGCCCAAGGCTAAGTGCTATGGTCACAGAGATGCCCATGGGGATCTCAAGGCCTTGTGGCAGAAACAGACATAAAAATGATATTTTAGCTTTAATAACATTTCAGCAAAGTCCTCTTAAGTCCTTTGTCTGGCCTGCCCAGGGTAGCTTGGTCTGACAGGGTCAGAGAGGTAGGTATCTAGTCAAGCTAAAGATGAACATCTTGGGGATCATCTAGAGAGGATGACCAAGGACCCAGAAGAGGGCCAGGAACAGGAGGACCAGAAGAGAGCGGTCAAGGAAAGGGAGTGGTCATTTGGGAATCTACCTGCCATAGGAAGCACCACTGGGAGTCTGGGAACAGTGTATGGTATGAGCAGGTGGAACAGGGGTGAGGAGGATATTGTGTCACCATCCAGAATTAAAAGGTATTGGTTAATGAAGAAGCTAAAAACAACAACAGGCACCTTGCCACAAAGTTCAGCTAAGGATTAGGAGGGGGAGGAGATAGGGCAGCTGCTTAGAAGTATTTGGTGTGAGGGTTGAGATGAACCAAAGGATGATTGTGGAAGGAAAGGCGAGTGGGAGAACTTATGGTGGTTAGCTTCAAACAGGTGACTTCTGAGATGGAGGAGAAGAGGTGAGATACGTATCAATGCAGAAATTGGGAGATGATAGGGGCGCTCAGAGTAGTTTTGATTGCAGGACTCAGTGAAGCTGGAAGTGAAGTCTCTCAAGAGTGGGGAGAGCCAAGTCAGTTGGTGGTCAAACAGCCTTGCTTGGGATTTGTGGCCCAATCCTGTCCAGGTGTTTGGATTTTCTCATTACACAGAGATTAACTGTTGAGCACGAAAGTGGAGCAAGGTGGACTGAGACTGCTTAACTGAGAGGCTGCTTAGGGGGTCAGAGACAACATGAGGATATGGCAGTAACTGACAGGCATTTGTTGCCCTTAGGGACCATACCAAGTTTTGGTAGGGGAAGTAGACACACAATGCAGTACAAGTGCATTACAGGTTAGATGGGTACTGTGAGGGAAAAATGAAAGTAGCTGGGCAAGAGCCCTGCAGTCAGCACTATTGTGCAGAGGTGAGGATGGGGAGCAGGTAAGAGAAGAGCTAGAAGTGGTTAGAGGTGGACCCTGGGATGCTGAGTCCTGGGATGATGCGAGTCACACACACAGCAAGGGTCTGGTTTAGAGTTTCACTTGGAGTTGGGGAGGGTGTGTGGGCAGGATACCCCTGAGAAATGATGTGGCAAGAATGTGGCCATTGGGTCCTGCTATCCTAAATCATATTCCACTCAGGCTTTTGTGCTCTGACCCTGAACCCCAGATGTAATGACCAGCTCTCACCTCTGAGAGGAGAATGTGGGGTCCTAGAAGCCAGGGAAGGAATGTCTCAAGGAGGGAGGGCACACAGCTGTACCAGTGCTGCTGCTGGCACCACAGGATACAGACTAAGAGCTGGTCATTATATTTTCCCAACCTGCTAATTTTAGTGTGTCCCAGAGTCCTGCCCTTGATTTGACTATCTATACTCCCAGATGTTCTCTTCTGGCTTTACATACACATTTATAATCTGATAGTCCCCATATTGCTTTCCCAACCCAGACCTAATCTCTGAACTCCTAGTTTGCAATCTGCTGCCTCCTTTCCTTGCTATTTCCACCAGCAAATTGCAGGGGGAGTTTTCTAAGTGGCAACCCAAAGCCATAATGTCCCATATTGAGCCCTTGACCTTCACCCCAAATTTGTTCTTGTTTTTCCTCACCATTGCAGTCAGTGGCAGTTTTATCCTTTTTCCATTTAAGCTCCAAACCTCGGAATTGTCTTTGGCCACAACTCTTTTTGTCACATCCACTTCTATGTCAGCAAGTCACCTATTCTTATCTCTAAAATCTATTAACCCCTGAGAAGTCTTTTAAATACCTTAATGTACAGTGTACTTGGTTCTATGTGTATGAGTATGTATGCTTGTAATACATATATATATATATATATTTTTTTTTTTTTTTGGTCCTGGGGATTTTCTCATTACACAGAGATTAACTGTTGAGCATGAAAGTGGAGCAAGGTGGACTGAGACTGCTTAACTGGGCACTTAACTACTGAGCCACATCCCCAGCCCTTTTTTATGTTTTATTTAGAGGGTCTCACTGAGCTACTTAGGGCCTTGCTAAGTTGCTGAGGCTGGCTTTGAACTTGCGATCCTCCTGCCTCAGCCTCCTGAGCCCCTGGGATTATAGGCATGCTCCACCACGCCCAGCTTACTTACAATATTTGTAGAAACTTACTGTATATAGGGCTGGGGCTGTAGATCAGTGTTAGAGCACCTGTTTAGCATCTGTAAGGCCCTGGGTTTGATCCCCAACATGGAAAAAAAAAAAAACTGCAAAATATAATTTCCTAGTATTTTTAATTTGTGTGAAAACAATGATGATTGATATATGGGCATTTATGATAGACTGGATTTGAGTGAGCAATCTTGTGTGGCCTGCAGAGTTCAAACACTCCATGCCTCTTTGAAACTGTTCTGATGGTTGAGAAGTCCTATAGAAAAGGAACCGCAGCCGGGCATGGTGGCGCACACCTATAATCCCAGCAGCTCAGGAGGCTGAGGCAGGAGGATCGTGAATTCAAAGCCAGCCTCAGCAATGGTGAGGCGCTAAGCAACTCAGTGAGACCCTGTCTCTAAATAACATACAAAATAAGACTGGGGATGTGTGGCTCAGTGGTGGAGTACCCCTGGGTTCAGTCCCCAGTACCAAAAAAGAAAAGAAAAGAAAAGGAACTGTAGGCCCCTTAGAAAAACCCATGTTCTGGACTAGGGTGTAGCTCAGTGGTAGAAAGCTTGCCTAGGCATGTGAGGCACTGGGCTTGATCCTTAGCACCACATAAAAATAAATAACATAATATAAAGGTATTGTGTCCATCTACAATTAAAAAAAAAAAAATTAAAAGAAAAAGAAAAGCTGGGCATGGTGGCACACGCCTGTAATCCCAGCAGCTCAGGAGGCTGAGGCAGGAGGATGGTGAGTTCAAAGCCAGTCTCAGTTTAGTGAGGCATTTAACAACTCAGTGAGACCCTCTCTCTAAATAAAACATTAAAAAAGGGTTGGGGATGTAGCTCAGTGGTTGAGCACCCCTGGTTTCAATCCTCAGTACGAAAAAGAAAAGAAAAACCATGTTCTGGGCTGGTGGTGGCATGCTTGCCTAGGGTGTTTGAGGCCAACCTAGAGTCAATCCCCAGCACCACCAAAAAAGAAAAATCCTTTATGAATGTCTCATTGAGAAAAATATGTCCATTTTATAGGGCTCACTGGGCAGAACGAGCAGGAGGAGGGTGATTGGACTCCATAGTCTGTGTGCCTGGGGGAAGGGAAAGTGGTGTCTGCAGGGAGTACAGTGGGATGTTGGAGACTTTTGACTCCAGGAAGGTGATCCTTGCCCTCTTACCTGCTCATTGGGACCAGGTGAGGCCTCCAGTTCTGAAGAAGAACCTCCATCTCCAGAGGACAAAGAGAACCAGGCTCCAAAACGGGCTGGCCCACATCTGCGCTTTGAGATCAGTAGTGAGGATGGCTTCAGTGTGGAGGCAGAGAGCTTGGAGGGTGAGTTGGGAACAGTAGTGGCAGGGAAGAAAATTGGCCCACAAGACCTCCTCCTGACTCTACTCTGGCACTGCTCTTACTCCAGGGGCGTGGAGAACATTGATTGAGAAAGTGCAAGAGGCCCGAGGGCATGCACGGCTGAGACATCTCTCTTTTAGTGGTAAGTAAAGGGTAGATCAACAGGGACTTGGGGGCTGGGATAACTCCCTGAGGGCAAGGTAGGCCTTCCAGGATTTGATCCATCATCAACCTCTCTCCTCAGGAATGAGTGGGGCCAGGCTCCTGGGCATTCACCATGATGCTGTCATCTTCCTGGCAGAGCAACTGCCTGGGGCCCAGCGCTGCCAGCACTATAAGTTTCGCTACCACCAGCAGGGAGAGGGTCAGGAGGAACCACCCCTGAATCCCCATGGGGCTGCCCGTGCTGAGGTCTATCTCCGGTGAGAGGTCTGGGAGCTTTCAAGGGTGGGAGCTGAGTCTGTAGTATTGAAACCAAGTCCTGGGAAGAAGACACTAGGCTGCTCCAAGAGTGGTGGGGTTTTGTTGTTCGTTTTCTTTTCAGTACTGGGGATTGAACTCAGGGGTACTCTACCAAGCCACACCTCCAGCCCCTCCTCCCATTTTTGAGACAGGCTAAGTTGGACAGTCAGGCCTTGAACTTGTGAGCCTCCTATCTCAGGCTCCCAGGTTGCTGGGATTATAGGCCTGCACAACGCCTGGCTCCAAGAGTTATTTCTAACATAACATTCACATCAGAAGAATAAAGCCCACCATTTCCCCTTTTGCTATGTCTTCAACAGCATATTCCTCCTATGCTGTCAGCAGCAGACCAAGGCCACAGAATCTGTAGGCAGCATGAAGGAATGTATGACCCTCCCTCCCTTCTTCCTTCCCACCTGCAGGAAGTGTACCTTTGATATGTTCAACTTCCTGGCCTCCCAACACCGGGTGCTCCCTGAGGGGGCCACCTGTGACGAGGAAGAGGATGAGGTGCAGCTCAGGTCAACCAGGTATGGAGGGTAAGCTGGGGTGCTGTGGGTGGTCTGAAAGAATCCTAAAGAGGGTGACCAGGGGTAAGAGAGCCCTCTTTCCTGGATTCCACACTTCTGTCTCCCACCAGACGTGCCACCAGCCTGGAACTGCCCATGGCCATGCGCTTTCGCCACCTCAAAAAGACGTCCAAAGAGGCTGTGGGTGTCTACAGGTTAGTGGGGTCAGGGGAGGTGCCCCTTGGGTGGATGGACAGGTGCCCTGGTAGGGGGCGATATGGTGTCTGGCCCTCTGCCCCCCTGAGTTTCCCCTTATCCATCCTACACGGCAGATCAGCCATCCATGGGCGAGGCCTGTTCTGTAAGCGCAACATCGATGCCGGCGAGATGGTCATTGAATACTCTGGCATTGTCATTCGCTCTGTGCTGACTGACAAGCGGGAGAAGTTCTACGATGGGAAGGTGGGCTGCACAGGCCATGGGAATGAGGTGGGTGAAGTGGGCCAGTCCTTGGGGACGAGCACCTGATTCTCTCCACCCATCTCTGTAGGGCATCGGGTGCTACATGTTCCGCATGGATGACTTTGATGTGGTGGATGCCACGATGCACGGCAATGCCGCCCGCTTCATCAACCATTCATGTGAGCCCAACTGCTTCTCTCGTGTCATCCATGTGGAGGGCCAGAAGCACATCGTCATCTTTGCTCTGCGCCGCATCCTGCGTGGTGAGGAACTTACCTATGACTACAAGTTCCCCATTGAGGATGCCAGCAACAAGCTGCCCTGCAATTGTGGCGCCAAGCGCTGCCGACGGTTCCTTAACTGAGGCCGTGGCTGCCCACCACGACTCCTCACAACTCCTCTTGCCATCTTGCCCCTAGCCTGAAGGATCCCTAGTCCCTCAGAGCATCTTACTTCCACCCTCCCAGAGTGGATGTGGACATGCAAGTGGCAAGGGGCCTGCCTCTACCCTTCCAGCAATTGCCCCCTTCCTGCCCTGGGGGCCCAGGATGTAGATATTGTACAAAGGTTTCTAAATCCCTTCTTTTCTATGCACTTTTTTTATTTAAGAGGGTGGGGTCCCAGGTGGGAACCCCCCACAATAAAGTCTGTCAATGTTTGGAGAGGTGGTCTTCCCATGTGTATGGTGTTGGGGGCA
The DNA here is from genome assembly GCF_021218885.2 of Marmota monax. Classification (NCBI taxonomy): domain Eukaryota; kingdom Metazoa; phylum Chordata; class Mammalia; order Rodentia; family Sciuridae; genus Marmota; species Marmota monax. Next base: position 667,019 of record NW_026692786.1, on the reverse strand, counting down.
GGCAGGGGCAGGTAGGAGCTGTTGCTTCTCCATACCCCAGCCCTTCCTGAACCAAGGAAGTACATCAGCCTCAACAGTATGTGAGAGGCCATGTAGGAATTAGGAGTAAATTGTGTGGGCTGCGAAGTTTTCAAAGCAAGAAATGCCTCACATTTTCTAATGTAGAATGCAGACTGAATGCCTGTGGATGAGCTGTCTGAGGTGCAGCAAGACTGTTCAGAAAGCAGCACTGAGGTCAGCTCTCCCACATGTGGCCTTTCTGTGGGGAGGAGGGGGTGGCATGTTGGGTCTTCTTTGCCCAATTAAGATTATGCTTCAAGAAGTCCCCTTGATGAGGAACAGACAGCAAGTGTTGAATTCAAGATAAACTATTTTTGAGCAGTAGGCCTGGCAAATCCCAAATCAGCCAAGCTTGGACAGCACCCTTAGTGCATCTTCCCTTCCTAGGTGGGCCAGGTGCACACTTAGCTGGCCCAGGGAGGCAGATGGCTCCCTTGCTACCACCATCTCGATCAGGGCCCGCAATGGTGAGCGACTGGGCCGCAGTGAGTAGGCAAAGGTGGACCAAGTAGCAGGCAGCCCGTATCTTGCAGCCAGGTGTCGAGTGGTGCCATAGGCTATACATCCAGCAGGCTCAGGATCCAACAGAACTATCAGTTCCTCCAGCACCTCCAGTTCATCCAGGAGGCGAGACAGGGGCTGTGACTCCAGGCCTGGCAGACCTGGGAAATGGAAAGTAAAAGAGAGGGAGGGGCAGACTTCCAGGTCACCCCTCACCTGTATGTGTCCTGTTCCCAACTAACCTTTGCCTGAGAGTGGAAGCAGAGATACTGTCCCTGTGGTCCTTTTCTCCAGTGCCTCCGGGGCACCTGGGAAAGGTGAGTGTAAGGAGAGGGTGTAGGTGTTGGGGTCTCCACAAACCAAGCCAGGAGAGGGAAGGGAAATGGCTTTTCCCTTGCGGGGACAGTAGTATCTTTGTAGGGGGCGCAGGAGGATCACTGCAAAGATCAGGAGTAGGACCAGCAAGGAGATCAGTACCAAAGACAGAACAAAATTTGGCAGCGTGCTGGTGCTCTCAGTTGTCCATGAGAGACTGGAACTCACTGGTGAACTAGGGGCTCTGGTTTCTTGAGATGACATAGGGCAGGAGCCCTTGGAAGGGATGGGCTTCTAGGAATAAAGATTTGGGAATAAATAGGGAATCCATGTGCCACGCCTGCCCCAACAGCTCAAGCCCCTCCCACCCTTATATCCTTCGATGGGCTACATCCCCTGTTCCATCCTGTCCTCACTCCACTCACCCCACATCAGGGCAGACAGGGATGGTGGAGGTAGCCTGGCTCTGTACTTCCCTGCTAGAATCCATTTGCTGGATGACTTTGGATAACATATTCAACCACTCTGAGACCCAGTTTCCTTAATACTAAAGAGGTGATAATAATAGTACCAACCGCAGAAATCACTATGCAGATGAAATGAGAAACTGCATATAAAATACATCTACCAGCCAGGTGTGCACACTACCTTAACCCAGTCCGCCTTCCCCACATCCCATCAGGCACCCCACTTTGAGGTACTGCTTGGCCCTTCTGTGGGGAGGAGACCTTGTCTTACCTGCTGAAGGCCCACGCCTGCCTCTAAACAAGCCTCACAGGCCTGCCCTACAGCCCTCACTCACCCCTTCCGCGGCTTCCTATCCTCTCCCTGGGTCCAGGCCCTGCCCATCGACCCCCAAACCATGCCTCCCGCCCTACCCTGAGCAAGCCCTGACCCAGACCCTGGAGGCCGCCCAGCACCTCTTTACAACGTTGTAAGGTTCTGCTGCCACGGCTTCCCACGGGGGTGGAGGCTGCGACTCCACTGCTGCAGGGACTACACTGCTCTGAGTTGTTGGGGTTGCAGTGTCCAGGAGGACACTTTCTGAACGGGTGCGTTAAGAAATCGCCGAAGTCGTTAAGCCCGCAGTTTTCCACGAACTCGAAGTCTAGTGGGAAACAAACGCAAGATCCTGAGCGGCTGAGCGAGCCCCAAAACCTCTGCTCTATTAACTTCTCTCCTTTGCCCCATCCCAGTAAGTCCCGCCCCTTCGGCACGCACCCAGCCTATCAGTGCCCGCCCTCGCCTTCCCTTCTTTTCACACTGATCCCGCCCCTTTCACCACTATATATTGGCCTCTCCCCTTTTTCCTCCACCCACTCAGCACCAGGCACTGCCCATATCCGAATTCACCCACAAAAAGGCCAACCTTTCCACACAACCACTACCCCCCACCCCGCCACTAGCCGGCCCCATCTCTGTCCTCCACATAGGCTAGGCCGGCCTTGTCTTACCTGCTGAAGGCCCACGCCTGCCTCTAAACAAGCCTCACAGGCCTGAGCTACAGCCCTCACTCACCCCTTCCGCAGCTTCCTACCACCTCACCGACTGATGCATATACCTAGTCCGCTCCTCACCTGGGCAGGGAGGTGGCCCGAAGCGCTCTAAGCACCTGCTGCAGCACTTGTTGTCAGGGTTCCAGTACTCCAGGTGGCCGCAGTACTGGGAGGCTTCCGGCTGTGGTAAGGCCTGAGCCATAAGCAGCAAGGCGACACGGAGGAAGCGTCCGGTCCCCATCTGGGCAGGTCCTGCACACCGCAGGCTGTGGCCACAAGACTTCCAACCACAGCTCTTCTGCCACACTTTCCAGAAATCCCAGGGGAAGAAGGAAGTAGGAGAATTCCTTGCGGGGAAGGAATTCCCTGGCCTCTTTGGAAGCGGGAACCTAACCCCCACCAGAGCCCCCAGGCCAACTCCTCGTTCATTATCAGGACCCAAGAGGCCTCAAGATGGCTAAGGAGAACTCTGGATCTGGTATCCACCCTCCCTTTTCCATAGCACCTGGCTGCTGTGGAGAATATTCTGTTATTAGAAGTGCTTAGAGCCAGCCAGGCCATGGTGCCCTGTAGGCCTGTTACTCAGAAGTTGCCTGGGAGGACTGCTTGAGCCCAGGAGTTGGGAGATCAGCCTGAGCAAAATAGCAAGACCCTGTCTTGAAGGAAGGAAGGAAAATTGCTTAGAAAAGTAAACCCCTTAGAACAGCACCTGGCATATACCAAATTCAATTTAAGTGTTAAGTATTACCACCATCTCAAGAGTGGTGGTCTTCAAGAACCCATCCCTAACTCACTAGAGACTCCCACTGAACTACCAACCACCTCTCCCTTCCTGATCCTAATCTCTTCCATGTTAGGAATCCTCCAATCTGCCATAAACAGATACCTCCCCCTTGAGGATGTCTCAAATGGAGAAGCTGAGGTTTCCAGGACAAAGGTATCCCCACCCCACCAGTACAGACCTGAGCCCAAGCCTCTCTCACATTAGTAGTTCGAAGTGCTTCTGCTGAGCGTGTGGCTGGAAGCCAGCAGTTTTCTCTCTCTTTCTCTCTCTCTCTTCTTTTTTTTATCGGAAGTGTGTGGAAGGAAACTGCAAACCACAGATGACGCTCTAAACCCTCAGTGTGGAACTTTATTAGGTGAGGCACAGTAGAGAAAATCCTTGTTATAAAGATTACTTAATGGACTTCTGGAGCCTGGGGAAGATGGGGCTAGAGTGAAGGGGAGTTTGAGGAGGGGTCCTTGCTAGAAACATCTGTGACTGTCAGGGGTGAAGGGCAAGGGGGCCAGTCTTAGAAACAGTATGCCGATGGTCTGGGGAATGGCGACAGTTCCTTTCTCGGGGACGGTGGCCAGTATGGGACCTCAGGGGTGATATGGGGACAGGAAGGGAGAGAACTGGGTTAGAGCCATTGGGAGTGGTGCAAAGATTCCCCCACGCCTCTCTGCTCTGGGATGGGCAGGGTGGTCATTAATATAACTAGTGTTTCACAAGGTGGTCTCAGGAAAGGCACTCGGGGATCAATCTCAGGGTTGGAGATCTAGGCTGGTCTTGGATTTGAGGTTCAAGCTGGTTTGGGGATTGAGACTGAGGTACTAGTTTTCAGATAGAGCTCACGACTATTCTTAGGGTACAAGAGTCTTGGGACACTGACTGGGATTTAGGATTAGGCTTATCTCAGGGTCCTTAGGTATAAGAAATCTTGACAGACTGGTCCCGAGTTACCTGTGCCTAGGTCCCCGCCCATAGAGCTGCTGCCTGAGGTTCCGTGATATGGGTTGCAGGTGCATGAAGTTGCAAAAGCCACCTTGGGTACATTCCCTGAGTAGAGGATAGATGGATTCAGGAAACTTTCCTCACTGAGTGTGTTTGAGCCTTCCAGCACACTCAAGAGTCTGGGACTCTGAGTGTCTGTCCCACCCTTAAACTACCATACCCCATTTCATACTGCCGACAGCATGACTCCTAAAAGTCGGTGACAGGAGACAGCTCATCATGCACAGCCTGACTGTTGAACCAGAGGTTACTGAGTTCAGCCACTGCCCGCTCTGCATCTTCATCCTGCCAAAACTGGAGAAAGTGGGTGGCTGTCAGCAGCAGAACTTGTGATCTTCAGGGAACTAGATAGTAGCTCTGAGGCTAGACAGGATTTAACTTAGTAATGGACCTCAAACTGTGAAGTTTCAGTGATGGTCACCAGGCATTGAAATGCTTCCATTTCAGGGCTGGGGAAAGGGGGGCTGGCAGCAAGCACCTTGACATAGACATTGTCCACGAGGTGGTCCCCCAGGCTGTCACACACATTCATCTCTTCAATCTCCCCATACTTCTCCTGCAGTTCTGTGAACACTTCCTGCAGAAGACAAGGAGAAACTCAGTTAAGCTGGCAGAGGAAACCCAACCTACCCCTGCTAACTCTCACCTCAAAGAAGTTATCATAGTGTTCCTGCACCTCTACATCGCTCACGTGACCTGGAGGTGGGGAGAAGGGTGAAATCAGGAGATGTCCTTCCTGCAAGGCTGTCTGCCCTGCTCCTGTCCTGTCTAGTCCCTTACTCACAATGAGATCCATCTGCGGTTTGGGCGGTGTTCTGTGATTCCGATATAGGTTGAGCAGCACTAGGGTCTGAACAGAATTTAAAGGGGGCGGGACCTGAGCTCAGAGGGCAGGGCTTCATGCAGAGAGGGAAGTACCCAAGTTTGGGAGTGGAACCCTGCACCAGAGAAGAACTCTAAGCATCGTCAGTGCATCTGCGGTGCTTGCCCCTTAGAAAGAGGTGGGGGAGGACCTAGAGACAATAGAGGGGCACAGTCTGTCATGGGGGGGGGGCGGTGTGTGGCCAAGTCTCAGGGAGCGGGCGTTGAAAGCTAAGGGGAGGAACCTGCAGAGAGGGCCTACCAGAAAACAGCCGGGCGGTAGGCTGGACCTTAGAAATACGGAAAACGTGGGACCTAGTGATGATGGACAGCACAAGGGGAAGAGCCTGAAAGTGGTAGCCAGCGGGGATCTGAGTCCGGACTCATCTGGCTGAAAGTCGGTTTATTGTGAAGCCGGGAGCGTCGGTCCCGTGCCGGCAGGCCCCGATCTTAAAGTAAAAAGAGCAGTTAACCCTGGAAGAGGTGCAAAGACAGTAGTGAATTAAGGGCCGGGAAGGTCGGACACCCCAGAAACACCGTTCCCAACCGTCCGGCTACCAACGACCAAAGCCCTAGCCCCCAATTCTCGAGAGGACACTCCCTGCGCCTGTTCTCACTTGTCCTTCTCAGTCCCGAATATCGAAGCTAAATATTCAGCCATTTTCACTCGAACCCTCTAGCTTGCCCAATCCTTACATCACTTCCGTTACTTAGGAGCGTTGGGAAGTGTAGTTCGTCTCTGCCTCCGCACGCTTATCACGCTCTCACAAACTCCCTAGTGCGCTTGCGCATTGGAGGTCCGCGTCCCCCTCCCACAAACACCGCTGGGAGGTTCCTGAATGCGCATGCGTACAGCGTTGCCTCTCCAAAAAGAAAGAACTACAAACTCCAGCGAAACCTGCGGCACCTCTCGCAAACGTCCGTAGTTGAAAATACCAAAGGCATCCAAGGTAAAGGAAATAAACTCCACTGGTGAGTTTTGAGTCGCTTCGCGAACCCCAATAAATATAAAGAGCTTCTTTCACTCATCCTGCTTGCTAATGGGAGCTGTGTGCCCTTCTTTCATCAAACCCACCTCTGCATTTGTCTCTGATTTGTCGTAATAGGGGCGTGGCTGTTCGTGATCTCTGCATCTGTTACTTGGGTCTTGCCCCGCAGACCCTTAAGAAGACCCGGGTCTAGCGCAAATATGAACTTGGAGCGGGTGTCCAATGAGGAGAAGTTGAACCTGTGCCGGAAGTACTACTTGGGTAAGGGCCAATCCCCGAGGGTCTCGGGAGAAAAGAGGGGACTGAATTAGAGCGCTTGAGGGATAGAGGGCCTAGGGGCTTGGATTCGTGGGTCCCTAGGGGTAAAGCAGCTGGAAACTCCGACTCCTGGATCTGAGGGAAGGGAGCACCAGGGTCCTGAGGAAGGAGGAAGTTGAGACCTCATCCTATAAGAAGTTGAAGAATCAGATTCCTGGATCCCAGGGAGGAGCCAGGATCCCTGAGCCCCTGACAGCAGCGATCTCCTGTTGAACTAGATCTTCTGTGTGGGCTTTGGTAGAGATCCTTCTTGCTTTATAACCCAGTGTGGATTATCTTCCTAGGTGGGTTCGCGTTTCTGCCTTTTCTGTGGTTGGTCAACATCTTCTGGTTTTTCCGAGAGGCGTTCCTCGCCCCAGCCTACACAGAACAGAGCCAAATCAAAGGCTGTAAGTCTAGGGCACCAGAAGAAAGGGGAAGTGGGGGGTGGGGGTGGATGCTCCAGAATTCGGGGATCTGTGAAAGAGAAGAGAGGGATGGTCAGGGTGAGTCCAAAGAGCATCTGGAGGCCAACCCTCCTCATTCCTGTTCCCCATTATAGATGTCTGGCGCTCAGCTGTGGGCTTCCTCTTCTGGGTGATTGTGCTCACCACCTGGATCACCATCTTCCAGATCTACCGGCCCCGCTGGGGTGCCCTTGGAGACTACCTCTCCTTTACTATACCCTTGGGCACTCCCTGACAACTTCTCCACAGACTGGGGACCTGATTTCTCCCTGAATGGGCTCCTCTGCTTTAAGTTCACTTTTAAGCCCCAAAGACATGTGCCCATCACCTGTCATCTCTGTTGACATCCCCAATAAATAACCCTAACTTTTGATATTGACTTCCTGAGATCTTTGGACGTTGAAGCATAAAATGATCATTAACATTCAAAAACATTTAGTGAGTGCTTACTTTGTACCAGGTTTAGTGCTTCACACATTATATGCATTCCCCCCCCCACACACACACTGAAAACTAATAACCCTCTGGAATAGTAACTTTCCTATTCATGAACCCTATTTTACAGATGAGGAGCCAAGAAACAAATAACATGTCCATTTTCTAAAGGGTGCTATCCTGTAATGGTGGTTGTGAATTCAAAAACATGACTTTCTGGGCAGAGGATGTGGCCCAGTGGTAGAGCATAAGCCTAGAGTGCATGAGGACCTGGGTTTGATTCTTGGCATCACAAAACTAAACAAAAATATGAATTTCCTACTCTGGGCCCCAATATTCTCATTAGAATACAAATCAGGATGCTACCTCCTAGGAGTTTATCTAGGCCAAGACATGTGCTAAGTGGAAATTTTTCATTCTCTGAAGGAAGTGTTGTCTGCAGCAACAGAAGTGTTCAAGAACTTTCTTAGAGAAGCCTTCCTTGAGCTTCCTATTTAAAACTTAATTCCTTTCTTGCTCCCTGTTACCATTTCAAGCTATATTCTTTCTCCTATCATCATACATTTGGAATATGTTACCTGTTTATTGCCTATCTTCCATCCTCCAAAAGATAAGCTCCATTAGGGCAAGGATTTTTGTTCACTGCAATTTCCCCAGTGCCTAATTATTTGCTAAATGAATGAGATTGTACCTGAAACTAACATGTAGCTGGGCATCTAACTAGTGCTCCGTAAGAGGAGGCCACTCTAATTTAAGACTAGTCTTCCTTTTAGGAACCAGAGGGACTCCTACGGTTAGTTAAACCCTGTAAATAGGTAAATAGGTGTTCCCCAAACCTAACACTACAACTCCCCAAAAGCCTTGCGATGCCGGAGCTTTTGTTTCCCACCGCGCCCCGCGAGGCAAGGGCGGCGTTACAGATTGAGTCTCGGGAGCTAGGACTACACCTCCCAGGAAGCACCCCGGGTTGTCGTTGGTTTATTTCCGGAAGCGGCAGCCCAAAAGGTGGGACCTAAGGCTGGGAGCCGTGGGGGGGCAGCTGTCAATTGGCCAGCGAACGAAATTGACGACTTGGCTGACTAATGGGAACAAGAGACTGTGGAAGGGGCCCACCCACAGAAGGGGAAGAAGGGAGGCGGCGGCCACTGCTGCAGTCGCGGCTGGACACTGCTCAAGCTGGAGGGCCTTCCGTACACGGAGCTTACCTTTGACCTCTCCCCGCTCGCCTCTTGCCTTGATTTGTGACACTAGGCACTTTTGGGTTTTTTGTGACCCAGCTAGCCAGACTCCGAAGCCAAACCATGTTCCCGGTGAAGGTGAAAGTGGAGAAATCAGGTGAGAACCCGGAGATCGGGGGCCTGAAAGGGAGCACTGTGCTATTCAGGGTATTGGAGGTCTGATAGGCAGGAGTATCGCGAAAAGGCGGGCTAGGTGGCTTCTGCTTGCAGCCCATCTGACAATCGCAATATCAGGCATCGATCATTCCATCCCCGTCTGTGCTGACAGTAGCTTTGAGATTGAATGGTGGTGGTTCAGACAGCGTGGTTTGGTAAGAGAAGGAGATTTTCATGCTGTAACTGAGAAGGGCCCTTTTCTTGCCCCCACCTCAGTTTCTCCGATCCCAGCAGTGATCATGTGTCAGGCGTTGTGCTGTGAATTTGAAAAATAAGGACTCTTAACCCTCAAGTCACTATATTCCAATAATCCTAGGAATAAGGAAGTGCATTGGATAGGGAAACAAGCTCAGACAGAAGAAGTCATTTTGGGTTGGGGCAGAGCTGATGGGTATCCAAGACTGGCCTGGTAAAAACCAGTGGGGAGGCAAAGAATTCAAACAAAAATATAATAGTCGAATGACATCCGATGAATATTATTAAATATAGAAGACAGAAGCTGAGTTTGGTGGTGTAGTTCTTATCCTGTGGAGGATAAGAGAACACTTGAGCCTTGGAGTTCAGGGCCTGCCTGGGCAATATAGCAAGACTTTGCCTTTTAAATCTTAAAGAGAGAAGTTAAGGAGATCAGGAGTGGGAGTGAGGCAAGGTACAGCAGAATGCTATGAAAATGATATTAGAGGGAACTGCCAAACAAAGGAAGTAGTTTTGAAGAAGGCCCGAAAAAGGCCCAGAAATAGAAGCCTTACCTGGTGAGTTGGGGGGACAGCAGGGAGGCCAAGGAGGCTGAAGCAGAGTGAGGTAGAGAGGAGGTTGAAGCAAAGAGGTGATCAGAGTTGACAGATCTTGTGGGCCCAGGTGAGGACTTAGGCTTTTGCTTTGAGAGAAATAAGGATCCAAGGGAGGGTTTTGAACTCAAGTGGCTTAATAAAGGACCTTCCCAATGCCAAAAAATATTCAGACCCCTTAGGGGTCTGAACACAAATGATGGTAGGGGCTAGAGATAGACCTGTGAACTCCAGATTGAATGAAGACTTCACCCTCTGGGGGGTGCTGTGGAGTCCTGGAGGATTCTAAGCTGGGGAAAATCAGGGTCTTGTTTTTGATTTTGATTTTGGAAGTTCCCCTGGCTACCTTGAGATACTGAGGTTAGGATCCCAAGGAAAAGAGAAGACAGGACCAGGATGGGCAGGATAGAACGGGTGAAAGAGGGAAGACACTCAGGAGGCCAAGTGGTCAAGCCATGGGGTTAGAGGGCTGAGATGGGGGAGGGACAGGCGTCCATGGTGAGACTAATGAAGGGACTGGGAGACAGTGGGGTCACCCTTCATGGTGGGATCCAGGAAGAGGGGTAAGTTGAGAGAGACACCGAGGCCAGTGTAGGGCCCGGTGCACAAAAAGAGCACAGGGGATGTCCAAGGGGAGGTGTCTAAGTTGTAGGATCTACAAGTTGGGGTTCAGGAGAGAAGCCAAGACTGGGACAGAGATGTGAACATGATGCAAGGCTCTTTGCTACAGTCTCAGCTGCCCCAACCCCCATCTTCAAACTGTCTTTCCTCTAAGGGATGTTGGAAATCCCTGTATCTCTCAGTCTCTGCTGGCTGTACCCTTTTAGCATGCCTGGACCAGGCAATAGGATTGGCCCTGGTGGAGATATACATAGAGAGCTGACTCCTGCTTGGTACCCTTTGCCCCCAGAGTTGGAGATGGCCAAAGCCCGGAACCAACTGGATGCTGTTCTGCAGTGTCTGCTGGAGAAGAGTCACTTGGACAGGTTGGAACCTGGTCCAGGGTGGGATCATGGGGCTGGAGCTCTGGCAAATTGAAACTCCTGATCCTGGGTGGATCTGGGTGGGGACCCCAGAGGCTAATTTTGGGAGAAAGGTGTCTCATGGGGAAGCCACTTGATGCAGTCACACACACACCAGGCCCTAGGAACCCTGAGCCAATAGTTCTCTTCTGCTACTAGGGAGCGTCTGGACGAGGAAGCCGGGAAAACCCCCTCAGACACCCACAACAAGTAAGCTGTTTTATAGGATCTGGATCCGAGAATGTGGTGGGTAACTCCTTTCCTCATCTATTCCCTGGCCACTCTGCCTGCGCTTTCTCTGATACACTCCTAACCACAGTACATACACAAAAACTGTGATAGAAGCAGTTTAGGTCCCCTCATGGTTGGCATCTAGAACCCCAGTGTATGAGGGGGACATAAGACTCAAGGGGTCCCAGGGTGCCCTTTCAGGGGGTTTGGAGCAGGCATTTGTTTGAAGGTCAGCCTGCTAATGCCCTGTCTTTCCCCACAGAGATTGCTCCATCGCAGCCACTGGCAAAAGGTAAGGTGGCAGGGGCCCCAGCCAGTGGATGTGGTTTCCAGCCCTCACCCCTGTCTTGACACTTCCCTTCCTCACACAGGCCATCTGCCCGCTTCCCCCACCAGCGGAGGAAGAAGAGGAGGGAGATGGATGATGGGCTAGCTGAGGGAGGGCCTCAGCGATCCAGTGAGTAGGCAACCCCTAGAGGGTGGGTGGGCAGGGAGCCAGGGGCTACATAAGGATGCTCACTTACCTCCCACCCCCACCACCCCAGACACATATGTGATCAAGCTGTTTGACCGGAGTGTGGACTTGGCCCAGTTCAGTGAGAATACACCGTTGTACCCAATCTGCCGAGCCTGGATGCGCAACAGCCCCTCAGTGCGCGAGCGTGAACACTCACCCAGCTCACCACTGCCCCCACTGCCCGAAGATGAGGAGGTGGGATGGGTGGTGGGCCCCAGCCCAGCAGCCAGGGAGGGCAGTGGGTAGACAGGCTCAAGGGACCCTCCCCTTAAACTAGTGGTTGCCAAGTATAGGTCCCTAAGTCTCCCAAATGAATGTTGGACCAGGTGAGGCACACAGATGTACATCCTCAGGCTAGGGGTATGGACAGAGGTCTCCTGAGGCAGACAGACATGGCAATGTGGCCTTAGGGGAGAGGCAACAGGGCTCCCTCGGGCCGAGACATGACCTCCATTATTGGGTTCCCAAGGGCTAAAGGGCTGAACATGGATCCTTAGTACAGATAGGTGAGGCTACTAGGTATAGCATGGACCCTCTGGGCTATGGAGGGATAGATGGGGATCCATTAATCATCTGGCCTGAGAGGGTAGACAGGGGTCCCCAGGACATACATATGACCCTTTGAACTATTAAGATGCAAGCAGAGCAGGGCATGGTGGCACATGCCTGTAATCCCAACGACTCAGGAGGCTGAGGCAGGAGGATTGCGAGTTCAAAGCCAGCGTCAGCAACTTAGAGAGGCCCTAAGTAACTCAGTGAGACCCTGTCTCTAAATAAAATACCAAAAAAAAAAAAAAAAAGGCTGGGGTGTGGCTCAGTGGTTGAGCACCCCTGGATTCACTCCCCAGTACAAAAAAAAAAAAAAAAAAAGATCAGAGCAGAAATGATGACTACCTGACCACCAGTAATAGTGGAAGAGGGTTCCTAGGTGACACAGATGTGACCTCCCACCCCAGGATGACAGGTATAGATGGGGTTTCCTAGGCTGGTCAAGGGTAGACAAGGGTTCTTAAGCTGACAGGAGAAGACAGGTATCCCTGGAGCAGACAGAGCTGACTTCCAGGCTGTTTAAGGTATCTGTCCTTCAGATATGAGTCCTCCAAGTATAGATTTCCCAGTGAGCCCCTTAAGTCTATTGTCTGGGAGAGGCAAGAAGGATAAAACGGGTACTCCCAGCCCTTTGCTCTGATTCTCTTGGGCCTGGTATGGGGTATTGTATCTCTAGGGTTCAGAGGTCGCCAACAGCAAAAGTCGTGATGTGTACAAGCTGCCTCCACCTACAGCCCCTGGGCCACCTGGAGATGCCTGCAGATCACGCATTCCATCCCCACTGCAGCCTGAGACCCAGGGCACGACCGATGATGAGGTGGGTATAGGAGGCTGGCCTGAGGCTGTGGGTCTTGTTGTGGGGCTCCAGGATGTACACCTGATCTCTATCCACACAGCCCTCTGAGCCTGAACCTTCACCCTCCACACTCATCTATCGTAACATGCAGCGCTGGAAACGCATCCGCCAGAGGTGAGGTTCCCCCAGCTGGCTTCCCCCCATGACCTCTTTTTCCATTTACTGAATCCTCACTCTACCTCACCAGGTGGAAGGAGGCATCCCATCGGAATCAGCTTCGTTATTCAGAAAGCATGAAGATCCTACGGGAGATGTACGATCGACAGTGACATTCCCCGCTCCTCCAATAAATATCCCCCAACCGTACACTAGACTGTGTTCCAGCCCTTTCTTCCCAGCCCAAACAAAGCAGTTAACAGTGCTGTAGCACATTTATTGGGGAGTGAGCCTAGGAAAGAATGGGGGCATGGGGTGACGGGTCATTTGGTGAGGGAATGAAAGAGTGGCCACTTGGTTGGGTCCTGGAGGATGAGGTGTGGAGGGTGGATTGGAGGTCAAGACAAAGGGACTGGAGAGTTCTAGTTAACTGAGGAGGGGGCCCGACACATCTTTTGTCTAGGGAGGTTGGGGGGCAACCTATACAGTTTTGAGTTTGCAGGTCCTAGTTGGCCTGGGATAGGTGTCCCAAAGGTTGGGAATCAGAAAAGAGCTCAAGAGTCTGGGTGGCTGGATGAGGTATCAAGTCAAAAAATGGGGTGTGGACAGTGGAGTGTCTGCTTTTAGGAAAAGATCCAGAGTATTGGGGCATAGCCCTAGACTGGAGTGGGAGGTTTGCAGTGTGGGCCGTTTAGGGAGGGGTTATGCCTGACCAAGCAGGGCTACAAACATCATAATCCGGTGTCAGAGTGTGTGTATGTGGATAAAATTTTTTTCAGCAGTTAGAGGGAAGTACAGGAGGGAATCTTGAGGGGATATAAGACAAGAAAGTGGAGTCATTGCTAATGGAATCTAGGCTGGGATCTAAAAGCTGGACGGGGGTGTCATTGGAAGGGTCTAGGCTATTAAGGTTGGGTCTAGGGTGAAGGTCAGGACGGAATCTTGATTTGGATGGAGGGACTGTCTTGGCGCTGGGACTTCTGGCTGGGCGGAGTCAGATCGGCTTTAAGAAAAGGAGCCTAAAGCGGCACCCCTCGCAACCACGGGGTTCAAGCGTGCCTGGACCTCTATTTGGCGGCAGGCGGTGGCGGCAGAGGGGCCTGGGACGACGCAGGTGCAGCCTGGATGGAGAGGACGCCCTCAGGGGACAGAGCCGAGGTCACGGCGGCAGGATCCACGCCCGGTGGCAAGCGGTAGCGACGGTGGAACTCGCGAGCGATGAATCCGTGCTCGTCCTAGAGGGCAGAGAGGCTTCAGCTGGCCCGCCCCTTCCCGCAGGCGCCCCACCCCTCGCGCCTGCGCACGTCTTCCGCTCCAACACGCCGGCGCTCACCGGGCGCTCTTCGTGGCGCGCATGCACCTCCACGTGTTCGCCTACCACCTTGACAGCAATTTCCTCCGGCGAGAAGTGCTTCACATCCAGCAGCACCGAGAAATGACCGGGGTCTGTCGGCACCTGCGAACAGCGGGCGCGGGGCCGGGCGGGACTGTCATCAGAAGGGGCCGGGATCCCCAGACCCGGCGAGGCCCCACCCCTGTCGGCTCCATAACTACTGCTGACTCTGGGGAGTCCAGTTCCCTAATGAGAGTCAGTGAGGACCTCATAACCCACTATAACGGGTATCCTCCCATCCCCTCTAATCACTGGATTCCCCTCACACAGAGAGTGATAAGGTTCCCTTCCCCTGCAAGGTCAGGTCCAAAGCCATCCTAGGGCGAGAAAGCCTGTCCCTTCCCCCAGTGTAAAACTCCATAGTCACTCTGCCCCGCCCCAGCAGTCCTAACTCCCCACCCCCGCCAGAAATTGTCAAGATGCCTCTAACCACAAGTTTCCAGAGTCCTTCTAAACCCTCCAACTCGGGTCACCTAACCTCCTGCGCTCTCAGCAGTTTCTGGTACCCTTCCCCTGCTTCAGGGTGGCCAAGATGCCCTTCATCAAATCACAGGATCCTTTCTCTCCTTTACCTCTCCAGGAGACATCCGGGGAAGCACACACAACCTCCAAATTAACAACAAGACTAACAACAACACTGCAACCATTCAAGAATCACCACCTGACCTTTCCCCCAGATTCCCTGGGTCACCGGCATCCTTCAGAGCCAAGACTCCCCTCCCAGCGACCCAGCCCTTCCACTCCCCTTAGAACTACGAGTCAATCCCCCCACCCCGCCCCTTCTGAGTAATGGGGACCTCGAACTCTCTTCAGCAATCCAAACTGAGGGAACTCCAGAAACCCTGGGTGGTCGCACTCTCCACTACGCTCAAAGTCATCCCAGCACCCCCTTGGGGTGACCCAGACCTCTGGCTTTGAAAGTAGTCGAGTTGCCCCCTCCCCCGTGCCTGGCACCTGGGCGGTGGGCAGCGCCACGCTGGGGGCGCGCAGGTAGTAAGGGGCGAATGCAGCAGGACAGAGCGCAGCCAGCTCCGCCTCCAGCAGCCCCTCGCCGAAACGCTGGTCAAAGAGGCGTCCGGGAGTGGAAATTCCCGGCAAGGGGGCCGAAGCGCGACGTAGCCAAGAAGGCTGCACAGGCACCGGGATTTCCATCCTGTTCTTCCACCGCCGCCCTGGATCCCGCAGTGCCCCTGCATGCACAGGCGCTGATTTATAGTGCGTCTTGTGCCGGCCCCTGCGCGGGCCTCTCGGGGACACTGGGACCGTGGCCAGATTCGGCCATTAAGAGCCTTATTTAGAAACCCCAATAATGACTTGGCTATTTATTAAGCGCCTGCTGGATGCTTGGAAAGGACGCCAGGAAAATGTCATTAAGATTCTTCAATATCTTGAAAGGGAAACTAAGGCTAAGAGGGCGGAGCCTTGAAGAGTATGGAGAACACAAAGTAGCAGTTGGGACCGAGAGACGAAAAGTCCACCGAAGAGTTCTCAGTTCTCTTAACCCACCACCACCCAGCTGGCAGCTCTGAGGATGACGCAGATGGAGGTCTTAGGAGCAGATTGCTGGAGAATGCAGTAGCCGGGCCAGGCTGTCAGAAGGACACAAAACAGACCCTACCCCCATCTTCAGCCCTGCCTTGGGCCCAGCCCCCCCAGCAGGCTGGGCCTAATTCGGTGCCTCTGACTCAGCTTCGGGTACACAGAGGCCCGGGGGCGTGAGCACTAACTCTCCAGTCTGGCCCCCCAGGGGCCTCGCGCTGGGGCCCGAAATAGCTCATTTTGATCCCGCTACCTGGGCCAGGAGCCCGGGCCTGGCAAGAGGTGCAACAGCTGCTCTGCAGCAAGAGGGAAATTGTTGGATGACCATCAGGGCGGTCTGACTGGCCTGATGGAGGTTAGAAAGGAGAAGGAGTACCCGATTACCCTTTCAACGGGTAGAACACATTGGACTCGGGCGGGAAAGAACTTTCGGCTTCCACAAGAAGGGGCGGCGTGACAGCAGGACTGCAGGAAAATAAGAATCCTTTAGAACGCCTCCAACTCCAAGCCCTTCCCATTGGTCCACAGTCTTGCCAATTATTGATGTACGCTCCAGGTTCTCCAATCAAACGCGCTCTCTCAAGCATGCCAGCGTTATAGACAGTCAGTGAAACACCTCCCATTAGCCCCTTTCCAACTTTTATTTTCCTGTCTCTCATTGGTCTCCTTGGAGGCCGCTCTCTTCCGGAGCGGGCACTCCCAAAGAGGGGCGGGGCTGATGGAGCATTGCTAAGCGACAAGATGCGCACTGGGTTTGTCGGGTGAAGAAGCGGAGCTGGCACAAGCGCCCCAGAGTAGCTGCAGGATGGACCGTGGGTGAGGCCGATTACTCTTCCCGAGATCACAAGAGGTTTGGGAAGGGCCGAGGGTGAGGGTAGCACCAGTTTATGCTGGAGTCCAGAGTGTCGGGTTCAACTGCATTAAAACTACGACTTCCAAGATGCTCCACAGCCTTTGGCTGCCCCCCGCCTTGGACTTCACAGTCTCCGGTATCCCTAAATGCCTTATGTTCTTTTCTCTGAGTACCTGTAAAGGATTCTTTCCCTTAAGGTCTTCTAAGAAGACATGGAAATTGAGTTTTTAAATTTTGAAATTGCCCTAGACACCCAAGGGTGTTGTGTTTGAACTTTCTTGGTTAGGCGGAGCCTAGTGAATCATGGGAATTGTAGTCCATTTCCTAGTGTCCCCCAAGGGTTTATGGGAAATGTACAGGGTACGGTCTAGTCCCGGGTTTTTTTGTTGTTGTTCGTCTTTTGTTTGTGTTTTCTTTACCAGGTATGGGGTGGTTGGGCGGGGAGAACTCAGGTGTTTTGACCACCTGAGTTACAGTACCCAGTCTTTTTTTTTTTTTTTTTGGAGACAGGGTTTTGCTAAGTTGCAGAGGCTGGACTGGAACTTGCGGTCCTCCTGCCTGTAAGCACCACCAGTCCCAGCCTAATCACGGTTCTTAACCTGAGCCCCTCTTAAAAATCACCTAGGAAATGTTTGGGAGATAGAAATTATAATTATCCTGATACGATCATTATACATTGTCTACTTGTGTTGAATTATCACACTATACTTCATAATGTGTACAATTAGTGTGTGTCAAAAAAAATTAAAACAGGCCGCAGACCACATTTTGCCTTTGGGCTACAGTTTTTAAAAAATTCACCTGGGACAATGGGAAAAAGATAGGGATGCCTAGACCCACTTCCTGATATTCTGATTCTGTCCGTCTGGAGTAGGAACGGCTTGTTTGTAATTGTAAACACGCCCCCACCCCACCCTCCCACCCCCACCAAAAAAGTGGATCCAGAGTTGAGAACCACCAACTTCTGGTTCCTAGGTTTTTCTGTGGCTCTCCAAGGGCTCATGGGACTCGTGGCTCCACTATCATTATCTTAAAAGTGCATCAGTGCTTCATGGGAATTATAGTCCATCTCTTCCAGGAATCCATGAGAATTGTCTCTTCTGCCTTCCTCTTCCATGCTCTGCCTTCCAATCCCATTCTTTCCTTGCAGCCTGTCAGTTTTCTCCATCCAAGAAAGCCCCTTTGGAGATGCTTCCCTGGGTGGAGGCCACGATTGGCCATCCCAAAGCCAGACCTGGCAATCCAAGGTGAGGACTGCCCACAGAGAGTAGTACCTCTAGTAGGGAGGGAAGGAAGGCTTATATTGAGAGATGGGGATGAGACATTAGGAGAAAGACCCTCCTTACCTCCCCATAACCTTCCCTTGTACAGCTCTCTACTGCTTATATCCCCCATCGTTCCCCCAATCACCTGAGGTTGCTAACAGTGATAACATTGTGGGATATGCTTCCTCCCCTCTGAACTGAGACTTCACTGTTTCTTTGTTCCCTACAGGAAGGACCCTTCAGACCTCACTTTTTTCTTTGTGTGTCCTCCCCTATCTTAGACTCTGAGCCCATCCAGGCCCCAGAGATCCAAGCTCCCACGAGCTCCCAAGGCTGCAGCCAACTCCCCTGAACTGTTTGAAGAGTCCTGGCCATCCAGTTCAGGGACCTCTTCCCCATCCAGCACCACTGAGAAGGCCTCTCCACCGCCTACCCTGATTGACAGTGGGGACTCAGTGATGGCCAAGTAAGTACCAGAAACCCTGAAGGGAAAGGAGAGTTTGGGTCAGGGGAGGGAGAAGGTAATAATCATCGCAGGCAGACTGTTTATACAGTGCTCTTATAGGGCCAGGTGCTTCATGTGTGTTATGGAGGGCTCTGAAGTTCAGCTGTGTGGGTTCAAGTCCCAGATCTATCACTTACTCTCTGTATGATCTTGGCCTCAGTTTTTTTTTTTAATCTTTAAATTGGGGATATTAATAGCACATACCCCTAGGGCTATTTTGAGCTTTCAGTGAGTTACTGTATCAAATGAACACTTGAATTTGTAGGTTAAGGATCAGCTGCTATAATAAAGAGTCTAAATTAATTATGGCTTGAACAACTTTGCATTTATTTCTCCCTCATCTAATGGTCCAGGCAGAAGCAACAGGGTGGAGGTGTCAGAGATACGGGTCCTTCTGTCTTACTGCTGTTCCATCCCTGGACTGTGTTCTTTCCTTCATGGACCAAAATGGCTCCCAACTGAATCGACTTTCTAGAATTGAATCTCTTCATTTCATGTTTGTCAAGCATCTATTCATGTGATCACAAGTCACATGGCAAATGTAGTCCTTAGAAGAAGTGACTCCGTATCCAACAAAAAATTGCATGACTGGGCCCAGCGTATTGTAACTCAGTGGTAGAGCTCTTTCCCGGCATGCAGGAGACCCTGGGTTTGATTCCCAGCACTGCCAAATAAATAGATAAAATAAAATTAACACATAAGAAAGGAGAACAATTATTGAAAGACAACTACTTGCCTATAGTGTAAGTTATGAAAGTTATGTCTGGTACTGGAGGTTGAATCCAGGTGTCATGCATACAAGGCAAGTTCTCTGTCACTGAGATACATGCCCATCCCTTCTTTATTTTATTTTGAGACAGGGTGGCCTCAAACTTGGGATCCTCTTGCCAGATCCTCCCAAATATCTGAGATTAAGGTGTGTGCCGCCACCGTGCCTAGCAAAAAGCAGGTTTGGTTTTTGTTTTTATGCTGGGGATTGAACCCAGAGGCATTGTACCACTGAGTTACATCTCCAGCCCTTTTTATTTTTATTCTTATTTTTATTTTGAGACAGGGTCTCACTAAATTGCTGAGTCTAGCCTCAAACTTGCAATTCTCCTGCCTCAACCTCCCAAGTCACTAGGATTATAAGCATTGCCGCATGCCTAGCAGCTACCACTTGATTTTAGAATGAACATAGCTTAATCAGATTTTTTTCTTTTCCTTTTTCTATGTGTTCTTTCTAGTTATACATGACAGTAGAATGTATTTTGACATATCATACATACATGGGAGTCTAACTTCCCATTCTGTGATTGTACATGATGTGGAGTTACTCTGGTTGTGTATTCATATAGGAACATGGGAAAGTTATGTCTGATTCATTCTACTCTTTCCAGTTTCCATCCCCTCTCCCTTCTTCTCACTCACCTCTGTCTAATCTGGTGAACCTATACACACACAAACACACACCCCTATTGTGAGTCAGCATCCTCATATCAGAGAGAACATCCCGCTTTTGATTTTTTGATATTGGCTTATTTCATTTATTGGGATAGTCTCCAATTCCATCCATTTACCAGCAGATACCATAATTTTATTCTTCTTTGTGACTGAGTAATATTCCATTGTATATATGTACCACATTTTCTTTATCCATTCATCTGTTGAAGGACACTTAGGTTTCATAGTTTAGTTATTGTGAATTGAGCTGCTATAACATTGATGTGTTTGTGTTGCTGTAGTATGCTGATTTTAAGTCCTTTGAGTACAAACTGAGGTATGGGATAGCTGGGTCAAATGGTGGTTCCATTCCAAGTTTTCTGAGGAATCTCCATACTACTCTCATAGTGGTTGCACCAATTTGAAGTCCCACCAGCAGTGTATGAGTGTGCCTTTTCCTCCACATTCTCCCCAACATTTATTATTACTTGTGATCTTGATAATTGCCATTCTGACTTGAGTGAGATGAAATCTCAATGTAGTTTTAATTTGCATTTCTCTAATTGCTAGGGATGTTGAACATTTTTTCAGACATTTGTTGATTGATCGTATTTCTTCTTCTATGAAGTGTCTGTTCAGTTCCTTATTATTGATTGGGTTGTTTAGTTTTTTTGGTGGTTTTTTTTTTTTTTTTTTTTGAGTCCTTTATACATACTGGAGATTAATGGTCTGTCTGAGATGCAGGTGGCAAAGATTTTCTCCCATTCTGTAGGCTCTGTTTTCATATTCTTGATTGTGTCCCTTGCTGTGAAGAAGTTTGATACCATCCCATTTATTGATAATTGATTTTATTTCTTGGGCTTTAGGAGTCTTGTTGAGGAATACGGTTCCTAAGTTGACATGATGAAGATTTTGGCCTACTTTTTCTTCTATTAGGCACATTGCCTAAGTCCTTGATCCACTTTGAATTTTGTGTAGGGTGAGAGGGTTCTAATTTCATTTTGTTACATATGGATTTCCAGTTTTCCCAGCACCATTTGTTGAAGAGGCTAACTTTTCTCCAGTGTGTGTTTATGGTGCCTTTCCAGTGTGAGATAACTGTATTTTTGTGGGTGTTTCTCTGTGGCTGCTATTCTGTACCATTGGCCTTCATGTCTGTTTTTGGTGCCAATACCATGCTGTTTTGTACTATAGCTCGGTCGTATAATTTAAGGTCTGGCATTGTGGTGCCTCTGAAAGAAGTTATTTTTTAATTTTTAATATTGTGGTACTGGAGATTTCACCTGTTGTTTAGCTCTCCTCATGTCCCCTACCTCCCATCCTCTAATGCTTGCAGGTATATAAACAGGTTCCGCCAAGCTCAGCCCACAAGTCGAGAGGAACGCCAGCCTGTAGGTCCAACCCCAGATGACTTTTGGTGGCTTCGGCCAGAATCTCCAGATCTCAGCAGTCAGTATGCAGCAGGTATCTCCTTGCGCCCATCCACCCCGAGCCTAAAATCCTTCCTGATCAATGACCCCAGCAACCACTCCTTCTGGCCCCTTCACTCAGTTGAGGTTTCTCAGCAGGAGCCCGTGAACGGAAAGGAAAACTCAAAACAGCAATTCTCGTTCCCAAGGTGGCCAGCGCATCCCAGGCTGAGGCTCCACTTCAGGAAATAAAGCAGGTGACCTCCTCATTCACTCCCTCTTCTGTGTGCCTCAACTATCAGCACCAGTCCTGAGATAGAATTAAAGCCATTCCCAATTCAAGGAAGCTTAAACCTTAAAAAGAGGATTTTTTTTTAAATTTTATTTTGCTAAGTGTAATTGCAAGCTCCAAAAGTAGATGCTTTCAGGTGTGGCCAGATCAAGGTGTTTTGGACAATATTGGGAGGAACTCAGCTTTTCTTGGTTCTGTGTTCCTCTGCTGGGTTCTGTCTCAGGCAGGCTTTCCCCTCACAGTAGCCAACATGGCCCCCAGCAGCTTAGGCTTTTGAGTACTAACTCAGCGACTTTAATGGAGAGTGGAGCTTTTCCATTGGCTCCATCCCAAACCCCAGGACTCACTCTTATTCACCCATCCTAAGTCAATCGCTGTGAACCAGAGGATAGAATGCTTTATTTAGTTGGGTTCCCTCAGGAAAGTTGGTTCAATCCTTCAACAGTAGTGACTTGCAAATGAAGGGTGTGGATCCAAGAGGAAAACTGGGTCTCCATTCCCTGAGGAAATTGTAAGCTGCCACGTGAGGTACCAGGTGGAGTAGAAACCTGCACTTGAGGCCCTCTGTCCAGAGCCCTTTTCCCAGCAGCCTTTGCGGTGGGGAGTAGCCTCTGACCCCTCTCATCCCACAGAAGCTCAACACATGGAGCTCATCGCTGCTGGACCTGGAGACGCTAAGCCTGCAGAGCAGAGCTACCAGGCTGCTCAAACGCAGGTGCTTCCCCTACTTCCTCACCCTTCCCACTGCTCCAGCCACAGCCCAGCGCACTGCCTCGGAGACATCCAGTGCCTCACTTCTGCCTTCCCCTTGCAGCAAGGCCTCCATCTCCTCCTCCTCCTCCTCCTCCCTCAGCCCCAGTGATGCCAGCAGTTCCTCCTTCCCAGTCAGCTCAGATGGCCTCTCTCCCTTTTCCATGACCTTCACCCCTGACGCCAGCAAGAGCTGTGGCTCCAGAGCACCTGGTAAGTGGTGAGAGGCAAGGATTGAGGGCAGCCTGGGTTCAAATCCCATCTCTGCTGCTTACCAGCTGTGTGACCTTCTCCTCTCTGGGCCTCGTTTCCCCAACTATGAAACAGAAGTAACAGTTCGATCTCTCTCCTCCAGGTGTGGTGAGGATGAAATGAGTTCACTTAGCACAAGTCTGTCAATAGGAGCTGTCATAGCTGGGTACAGGGGCGCACACCTGTAATCCCAGCAACCTGGGAAACTGAGACAAGAGAATTACAGGTTCAAGGCCAGCCTGGGCAACTTAGTTGAGACTCTGTTTCAAAATTTTAAAAAGGGATGGGGATATAGCTCAATATAAAGCACCCCTGAGTTCCATCTCCAATACCAAAAACAACAAACAAAGCAGGAGTTGTCATGAGTGTGAGAGACCTAACATTCTTTCTGCAGTTCTGAACACAAACTCCAATATCAGAAGGCTTTTTGCAGATTCGGTACCACATTGCGCCCATCCACCCCCAGCCTAAAATCTGGGGAAATCTAAGTGGAAACCTAGATGATTTAACAGCAGAATCTGACCTATGAAGCTATTTGTAGTCTGTATTGATCTCATTTAGGGTTAATATTATACATAATTCTTGGTGTATGAATATTACATTGAACCATATGGAATTTTCATTTTTATAAGTAAAAGGTGAATATTAGTCATTTTGTATGATTCCACTATATTTCTTTTTTTTTTAGGGGGAGGAAGGGTGCAAGGGATTTAACCCAGGGATGCTTTACCCCACTGAGTTAAATTCCCAACCCTTTTTATTTTTTTATTTTGAGACAGTGTCTTGACAAGTTACCTAGGTAGGTCCTCACTAAGTTGCCAAGGCTGGCCTCAAACTCAATCCTCCTGCCTCAGCCTCCCCAAGTCACGCACCAGTGTCTGGCTTGGTTCCACTATGTGTCAATATGTTTGAGTCTGATGTATTGCCTCAGACCCATGTCTATGCTGTATATACCATGCAATTTGGCTAAAGTATGCAAACTTTGGAACTCCAGATCAATTTCAGAGATGGGATGATAGACCTAGGTTACTATTACTACTGTCCCGATTGTTACTGTTACTTTGTGCTCAGAATGCTATCCCGGTCTCATAGGGATCCCCTGATTGGGTACAAGCAAGCAGAAGTTAATAGAGGTGTTCATGCATGTTGCATGATCCTACCCAAGGACTCACCTATCCAGTTCTTCACTCTTTCTAAGCTTTGTCTTTTATTCATCTCTCCCTCCTGAGCCTCAGTTTTCTCATTTGTAAAATGGGGATAAAATTAGTACCTACTTCATAAGTTATTTTGCAGTTAAATTTATTCAGCCATTTACATATTGAATCCTACCATGTTTGAGGCCCTGTGAATAGGATTGAGGATTTCACAACATGAATACATGGTCCCTCCTTCAAAGCCTTCGTGGCATACTGGATGTGGGACAGAGATTTACCACATAACCCTCCCATATATAAGTAAAACAAGCAGAAATGAAGGATAGGCAGGAGAGTACTGTGGAGTTAGAAGTCAGGGAGGGCTTCCAGAGGTGCTAACTAAGTGGAAACCTAGATGAGGAGGGTGGGATGAACAGAGCCTTCGAGCATATACTACTGACTGAAGTGAGAGGGAGCGTGGTGCAGACAATAGACCAGAAAAGGCAAGAGCCAGGATCAGACTAGCATAGGAGGGAGAGATTGGCAGGGCACCTCGAATGCTGGGCCGTGGAGGCATGGGGAGGCATCTGGTTGTAATGTTTAAACTGGGGATCCTCAAGAGAGGTCGGAGCATGGAGAGGATGAACTTTCTTGGGTGTTAGCAGACTTCTTCTGGCTTCTGTCTACATCCAGTGAGAGGAACTGCTGGTTTGAACTGGGCCAGAACTGAAGAGCGGAGTGGAGGGAAGTGTCCAGGTTAAAAGCAGAATTGCAGGATGTAGCAGGGGTGATGGGGGTCTTCCCCTCTGTGCAGCATCAAATGGTAGGGCTTCTGAGAGATCATGGTAGCTCTACTGATAGGACAAATGAAATGATGCCCAGGGTGGTAGAAATAATGTATGCCCAATGGAACAAAAATAGCTCCAGCCCCCCCCCCCCCCTTTTTAAAGGTATAATTAGCTTGCTGGCAGGCAAACCTTTTTATTTATTTATTTATTTACTGTAGTTGTAGGTGGACACAATACCTTTATTTTATTTTTATGTGGTGCCGAGGATCGAACTTGGTGCCAGGCAAGTGCTCTACCACTGAGCCCCAGCCCCAGCCCCATCCCCCTGGCCCTGTCCTTAATCATTACCATTTCCCCAGTACAGAGTTGGGGACTGGAACAGGGCACAATAAACAGTTCTTTTTGCATCGTGTCTCAAATATTGATTGCACTGAGCTCTAATCTTCACACTAGGGCAAGGGTAATGGACAAGACAGACAAAAATCACTCTGCTTGCATAACTGGCATTGTGGAAGGAGAGACAAACCATAACTAAGCCAGGAAATACCATTTAGTATGTTAGAAGGGGGTAAGTGAAAGGAGAAAAATGAAATAGGACAGAGGACAGGGAATAATAGGGCTGGTGGATGTTGCACTTTTGAATAGGGTAGTCGGGGAAGGTCTCACCAAGAAGGTAACATCTGGACAAGACACAGAGCAGGAGAGGGAATGAAGCATGTGATACATGAGGGAAGATCAGTCCAGACAGAGGGAACCACCAGCACACAGTGGCCTTTGCCTTTGACCAATAGGGAGGTACAGCCAGGGGAGTGTTGATAACCAGGAAGGCCCTGGACACTCAGGTATTCACAACCTGACTCTGGCTGTGAGTCGGGCACAGATTGGGAGGACAGGAGAGCAGGGATCCCAGGCAGGAGCCCGTGGCAGTCACTATGATAGACCAGGTGGGGTGAGGGGGGCTGGACCAGGGTGAGGGCAAAGGAACTGTTCAGTGCTGTAACTCCCATATCCAGAACACATATGCGTGGCATGTAGTAAAAGCTCAGTAAATATCCATTGGATGATTGAAGAACTGAAAAAATGATAGATTGCTCTCTCCTCTGACTTTGCCCCCTCCCCACTTCCCACCCCAGAGAGGAGCTGGCATTACTGAACAGCCTGTCTGAACAATCCTCTGGCACAGAGTGTCTGCACAGGCTATTGTTTGGTGGCTGATCACCTGACTCCTACCTCTCCTCTGTTTCCCTCACAGCAGCCCCGGTACCAGCCCAGGCCCCTACCCCTGCTCCAGCCCCAGCCCCAGCCCCAGCCCTGGCCTCCCCCCAAGAACCCCTTCCGCCAGAGGATGACATTTTGTACCAGTGGCGGCAGCGGCGGAAGCTTGAACAGGCCCGAGGAGGTGAGGGGGATGGAACCTGGGTGCTGCCCCGGACCCAAGTCCTCGGCACTCGGGTGAGTTGGAGGAAGGGGGAGTCAGGGGGTTGTAGGACCCTCTACCCTCTTCCCCACCCTCTCACACCCCCTTCCCATCTGTCTACAGCCCTCTCCTACCCCTGCTGTGACGACCCAGCCTAACTGTGTCCCCGTGGGAGGCAGTGTGGCCCAGCCTGGTCCCCACGAGGCCTTGTATGTGGAGAGGCCTCCTGTTCCCCCAGGGTCCTCTCCACACATCATCTGGGCCCCCAGCCCCTATGGCTTCTTCTGGGCTCCACAGTCCAGCCCCTGGGTATCTGTTGCGACCGTTCCTCCCACGCTGCTGGCTTCCACACAGGTTCCCTTGGCCTCTACCCTAGCTACCCCCGTTCCCACTCCGGTACCCTCAGCCTCCATCCCAGTGCCCTCAGCCTCCACCCTGGCTCCCCTGGCCTCCACTCCCACGCCCCCCACTACCCTCCAGGGCCCAGGCCCTCCCTCCCCTGAACCAAGCAGCCCT
This sequence comes from Marmota monax, assembly GCF_021218885.2. Lineage (NCBI taxonomy): Eukaryota > Metazoa > Chordata > Mammalia > Rodentia > Sciuridae > Marmota > Marmota monax. The sequence goes on along the minus strand of NW_026692786.1, from coordinate 640,834 downwards.
GCCCAGCAAGAGAAGCTGGGCCCCAAACCTCGGAGGTCCAGAGCTCTGCATCCAGAAGACTCTGGCGAGGGGCCTGACCTGCAGCTCAGGGGCGCCTTGGGTCAAGTAGTGACAGCTCGGCTGTTCCCTGACTTCCTGGAAGACACACCCCCTCGCCTTGAGGGCCCGCCTCCAGCGGCCACTGAATCTCGAAAAGTAGAAGTCACACACCCACAAGCCAAGGTTTCGCCCCCTTGCCCAGAGGTCACGCCCGCTCCCTCTGACCCTCACTGTCGGTCAAGGGCTCAGGGTCGCAAAGCCAAGGCCACGCCCGCTCCAGCGGGGTCAGTGCTTCAGAAAGTTAAAGCCACTTGCTCTGCTGAAGCCGAGTGTCCACAGCCCAAGGCCCCACCGCCTCCAACTGAGGAGGCGTCCACACTCCCCAAGGCTCCGCTGCCAGAGTTCAAGGCGGGGCCTGTTGAGGCCGTGGCCACGCCCCCACCAGGGGACCCTCAGCCCCCAGCAGAGGACTTGCTCTCCCAGGCCGTGCGACTTCTGGAGGCTGCAGAAGGTGAGCGCGTTGCAGGGGCCTCTGGGATCCTGGCGTCTGCCTCCTTGGAGTCCTGCGCCCCGGAACTCACTCTTTACCCACCCACCCAGACTCAGATGGCAGTGAGTTCCAGGACGACCCGGTGCTGCGGGTGCTAAGAGCTCAGAGGGCAGAGCTGAGGCTGCAGAAGAGGTAACCCTCCGTCACTGGGATCCATGACACTGAACCCCTGAGTCCTCTGAGACCGGGGCTGGGCACCTGACCCCCACCCCATCTACATTCCCAGAACCCCATCCACTGTCCCAGACCTGATCCTGAGCTGCCTCTACTTCGCCTTCTCCAGGAAAGTGGATGCCCAATTATCCATCCTGTTGGACCATGCTGAAGACCGAGGATCGTGGTTGCCTCCAGCCAGGTCACCCACAACGTCGTCCCCACGGAGGCGGCTGCGCAGGGAAGGAGTCTCTCTTGAAGCTAGACGACTTTGAATTGCATACGATCTATTTTTCCCAATGAAACTTGTTTTACCAGGTTCCTCTTTGTCTCTGAGAAATGGATTATTGTGGAATGGCCAAGGGTTGTGCCAATTTCAGGAACCGTCCCTCCCTCTCTATTCTGACCACTGAATCAAAATTTATTTTCTGGTTTCATCTGGGCTTGGGAAGTCTGGGCAAGTCTGAGACCTAATTTATCCGACTTCAACTCAGGAGTGGATCTTTCTGTCTCAGATGGACAAAGGGACTGTCCTCTAGATATGAAGCTAACTAGGGTCACCCAAGCGTTGACCAGTAGTCGATATCCTCTTGTGTCAGCCACAGCCTTTGGTGCAAGTGATCCTTCCCTCTTTGAAGCACTTCTTTCTCTGCTTCCAGAACCTTCTCATTACCTGTTGGCTCTTGCCTCTTCATTGCCCCAATGTGTCAACTTTGGTGTCTCCCAAGGCTTTGACTTATCTATCTACACTCTCTCCTAGGTGCTCTTGTCTAGCCTAATGGCTATAAACTCCATCAATATTCTGATAGCCCCTAAATTTCTATCTCTGGCCTAGAGTTGAGTTTCTACATGGCGTTGCCCGCTCAACATCTCCACCCAAAGGTCTAAGTGACTTCTTTCAAATTCCATAGATCCTCAAATTCCTGAGCTCCCAGCCTCCCTGCTAAACTTGCTCCTCCTTCCTTTTCCTTAGCTCTGTCCTTTTAGCTGACAAGCCAAAGCCTTATAGTTGACCTTTACTCTTCTTTCCCTTCCACCTACAGTCAGGCAGAAAATTCTGTCATTTCTAGCTTTAAAATTGTCAAAATTTTACCCTCTTCTTCCACTGCCCTCACCTCAGTCTAGGCTGTCACCACCTCCTACCTGGACTATTGAAACTTATTATTAAACATGTTGGAGCTGAGGTGGTGGCTCAGTGGTAGAGCACTCACCTAGTACCTGTGAGGCACTGGAGTCAATCCTCAGCACCACATGAAAATAAACAAAGGTATACATACATAGAGTATAACTTTTAGAAAAATGTGTGTGTATTTTTTTGGGGGGAGGGGCGGGTACCAGGGATTGAACCAAGGGGCACTTAACCACTGAGCAACATCCTCACCCCCTTTTTATGTTTTTATTTTGAGACAGGTTCTCACTAAGTCCTTAGAGCTTTGCTTAAGTTGCTGAGGTTGGTCTGGAACTTGTGATCCTCCTGCCTCAGCCTTCTGAGTCACTGAGATTACAGGCATGTGCCACCACATCTGGCTTATGTGTTCTTTGACACTTGCCAAGAGGTAGTCTACATTCCTTCTCTTTGAAACAGCCACTCAACCAATAGAGTACAGAGGAAAGGATGCAGCTTAACTTCCAAAACTCAGAAAAGATGATATCATCCATTTGGTTTCCTTTGGCTCCCTTTCTGATCCTTGTTTTAGAGTCCATGTTTAAAAAAATAAAATGAACCTGATTTACTATGCTGGGGATAGATTACACACTTATCAAACTCAGTGAATTTTATTGTAGGTACAGATTTATCACAAAAGAAAAATAAAGATATGCATGCTTAAATATTTAGGGGGCAGTATAACAACCTGTGCAATTTATTTTATTTTTTAATTTTTTTTAATACTTATTTTTTAGTTTTCAGCGGACACAATATCTTTGTATGTGGTGCTGAGGATCGAACCCAGGCCGCACGCATGCCAGGCGAGCGTACTACGGCTTGAGTCACATCCTCAGCCCTGTGCAATTTATTTTAAAATGCATCAAAGATTAATTGGATTGATGAATGAATAAAGTAACAGATATAAGACAAATAAAATGAAATGTTAATGGCAAGATCTAACTGGATATGTGGATGTCCTCTAAAATTTTTCAACTTGCTATAAGAAACTTTAAAATAAAATGATGGAGAATATTTGACCAAGATTGTTATACCTGTCTATAAAAAATAAAAGTTGGGTTAGGATGGATTTCTAACAGCAGCTCTGTGTGTCAGAAACATGATTTCCTGACTTTTAGAACAAACCATACATTAAAGGGAAATAAACAAGAAGATAATAGCTGTTTAGACATAAGGAGAAATAAAGGGATGTTTATAGTAGAAGAACCTGGTCTAGTTGAGCAAGTGAGCTGATTTGTGAAGAGATACACTTAAGTTAAGCCACTTAAGAATTATCTAATTCACAAGGGACCACCATAGTTACTACTGCTGGGTAAAAAACTACCCCCAAATCTTAGTGGCATAACAATAATTTCACTATGCTCATGTATTCTGTGAGTCTGGAAATTTGGAGAGGACAAAGCTGGGAATAGTTTGTCTCTGCTCTCTTCACATGAAACTCAAAAGGTGGCTTAACGGCTATGGGACGGAATCCTTTGGAACTTCTTCATTGACAGTCTGGCACCACTTCAAGGCTCAGAAAACTTAGACTAGACTCATCTGGGACTGTTGACTATAATGCTCATATGTCCTCTCTCCATTGATTTGGACTTCCTCAAAGTATGGCTGCCTCAAGATAGTCACACTTCTCAACAGGATACTTCACGGTTCTTTGTGTGTGTGTCACTGGCGATTCAACCTTGGCCAGCACTGATCTACATCCTCAGGCCAGTCTTGGTCCATTTTTTAGACTGTCTCATTAAATTGCCTAGCCTGGCCTCAGACTTGTAATTCTCTGTCTTGGTCTCTCCAGTGGCTGGGATCACTGGTTTGCACAACTGTGCCAGGCTGTTTTAAAATATTGTTCATTGTCTTTTTCCGTCAGCTTTGAGTTTCAATGTGGGTAGGGTATATTTTCCTGTTTTGATTGTTGATGTATTCACAAAATTGGTCTGAGTTTTTTATGAAATGAATGAGTGTATAAACCAAGGTATGCTCTCTTGAGGTGAAGGCTCTTCTGAGGGTATGACCAACGACAGCGTCCTCTTGGAAAGAGCATTGTTACAGAGTGTCTCCTGGTCACGGCTCAATCTGTTGTAGGAATAATTGAGAGTGGCTTTATGGGAGGCAAGATCATGTTCTAGCATTTTGGGTTAAACCTTTCTCCAGGACAAAGGAGTCGAGGATGTTTGTAATAAGCAGTAGAAGGGGAGACGAGGAAAATGTCCAGTGGGTACGCCGAAGGCAAGTCGTAGAGGACTGAAGATTTTATCCCACGCAGGGTGTGCGAGGCAATAAAAAACGAAAGTGGGCGGAGCGCCCTCCTGATTCTGTGGGTGGGGTCAGGGTCTGGACCCACAAGGTGGGAGTAGAGGACCGAGGCTTTGAAAAGCTGCTCGAGGACTGGACCCAAACCCTAAGGCCGTGGGAGAATCCAATTAAGAATGTCGGAGTAGTGATCACTGAGAGTCAAGTAAGAGGACGGTCTATTGCTTAATATTAGAAATGTCGGAAGCAAAGGATAAAGAACCTGGGGGTGTGTCTCAGGAGGAGGATGACAGCCAATAAAAAGCAGTCATGGGCGTGGCGCTGTCAAACTTCGGGGGTGGGACCGAAGAGAGACAGAGCCGGGGGTGGTACCCAAGACAAAGCCAATGAAAAAACTCCAGGTGGGCGTGGCGTCGCCAAAAGGCCAAGGGTGGGGCCAATGAGAAGCGGCGCCGCGTCCCCGTTATACCCCCGCCCCCGTGGGGCGCGCGCTGAAACCACCGGCGGCCGTTAGGGGCGGGGTCTGCAGCCGCCCGCGCGCGGCTCGCGCCCTCCCCTTTGTGTCGCCATGGCGGCGGCGGCTGCGGCGACGAGGACCATGAACGAGAGGTCTAGCGCGGCCGGGGCCTGACGGAGGCTACGCGACTATGGTGGTGAGGGGCCCACGCGGCCGTCAGTCTGTCGGTCCGCGTGTCACTCTGTCCGTGCGCGGCCCCTCCCTGCGCGCCCCGCCCCTGGCCCCGCCCGGACCCTCGGCCTGCGCCGCCCCTCACCCTTCGTCGCGATCCCTCTAGTCCCCAGGCCAGGTCCTGGGTCCGAGCCCTTACATCGACCCCGCCCCCTCCGCGCATCCCTCTCCGCGCCCTAAATGGGGCTGACAGTGGCCGAGGACCCAGGCTTTCGAGGAGGGACTGGTCCAGGGAAGGACCCGCGCCACGCGAGTGGCCCCCGCAGGGGTCTGCTGAGGCTCCCTGGAAACCAGTCTCCATTCCAGCGCCTTCCTCGGCATCCTCATCCACACCCTCACTCCCCCCTGGTCTAGCCTCCTCCTCCTCCCAACAGCCCCTTTCTCATTCCTGAGCCCCACCCCCACCGGCTTCATCCTCAGCCTGACCCTTTTCTTCTCCTTCTCCCTCATTTTCACCCCCATCCCAGCTCCTCTCAATCCCCGGCCCCCCATCTGTCAGAACCCTTACCTTAGCCTTTCCAGCCGCTCCCCTCCTTACTCCACCCAACAAGCCAGTACTGTACCTCCCCTTGATCCTTGGGTCCTCTCCATCTTCTTGTGCTCATCTCCCCTCCTCCACTGGCTCCCTCTCCCACCATTCATCCATTCATCCATTTGTACCTCATTCCCTCACTCAACAGACATGCTCCAGGCACAGAGAGAGTCAGATCCCATCCTGCCTTGGGGAGCTTCATGGGCTGGCAGGGGACAGACCCTGAGGGTGAGACCCAGGGATGAACTCCGGGTTGCAGGGACATGGAGGAGGGAGAAACTGGAGCCCAATGTGGGGAATCCCTGAATTCCCATCTGGTAGTTGGCTAATTTATTCATCAGGTTTTACCTAGCCCATGCTGTACAATGGGGCTGGCACTGGGCATTGCAGATCCAGAGAGGAATGCAGAATGATCTTCCCTATGAAGAGTAGCAACTGTGCCCACCTCTGTGCTGGGTGTGCTGGGGTGTCTCAGCCTGGGGCCCTGTTTCTGGGGAGATAAAAAGTCCAGTGGGGGAGATGGGCTTGTCACCAGATAGTGGCATCTCAGGAGTGCTCAGGGCTATGATGGGACAAAGTCAGGTAAAGTTGTGGAGCTTGGGATTGGAGGACCTCAGAGGATGGAGAGAGTCTAGAAGAGATGCCTGGCACAGCCTAAAAGATCAAGAAAGGCTTTCTGGAGTAGTACATATGTGAGTTGAGGCCTGAGGGGTGAGGAGAGGACCTAATGATAGGGTGGGGACAAAGGTTTCAGGCTGAGGAAATAGCATGTGCAAAAGCATAGAAAGAAATGAGAAGGTGGTGCTTTTGCTGGACTCTCAGAAGTTCAAGAGCTTTGAGAGTAGGGACAATGGGGAGAGACAGGACTGGAGAGGTAAACAGAAACCAATTTAGAGAAGTTTGAATATCAGACCAGAGACTTCCAACTTCATCTTGAAGACAGCAGAGAGCCATTGAAGGTCCAGATCTATGGATAGACAGGGCCAAATTTGGGTGATCCTGGCACTTGTGAAGAATCTGGAAGGAAGGGAGGGGTTAGAAGCAGAGGACTGACAAGATGTGAACTGTGAATGTCCAGAGTGTGGCAGGAGATAACTGTACCCTGCAGAGGCTACTGACGGGTCTTAAACAGGGAGAGCTGAGCCCACTATGCTCTCTCTCCTGTTGATGACCCATGCCTTGGCCCCTGTTCCTCTAGTCCTCCACTCTAGACCACACATGAAGAAGCCTATCCTCAGTCCAGTCCTTACCTCCTGGTGACCTACCATTTTGCCCCATGCTCAGGAAAACATGGAGCAAGGAGCAACCTGGGCCTGTAGGTCCAGGCTGGCAGATAACAATGCTCCTTTTGTCTCTTTGCTCCCATCTCTGGGAGCCTCTGATTCTTCTCTATGCTCTACAGGCCCGCAGCACTGACAGCTTGGATGGCTCAGGGGAAGGCACAGTGCAACCTGTACCCCCAACTGGGGGGCCCAATGTGAAGGGGAAGCCTGGGAAGAGGTGAGGGGTGATGGAGGAAAAGGTTTAGCTTAGGAAGAAGGGAAGCTTAAAGAGGGAGGGAGCCTGAAGGAGGGAGTCATTGGTGATGTGTCACCTTCTCCCAGGCTCTCAGCTCCTCGAGGTCCCTTCCCCCGCCTGGCTGACTGTGCCCATTTCCACTATGAGAACGTTGACTTTGGCCACATTCAGGTATGGGGTCTTTGCATCCAGATGGGAAGGTGAGATCCTACCCAAACATGAACCAATATCAACTGCTTTATCACTGAAGTCTGTTACTATACTAGCTGCTCCTCCTGTCTGAGCAGTCAGTAGCAGGAGTTGCAGGGGCTAGGGCAGATGGGGAGAGCTGCTCATTTGTTCATCCAATTGTTATTTGACTTATTCATTCACTGATTTTTTTCTTAGTTATCTGTTCTGTGCCAGAGCCCTATACTCTGACCAAAAGATCACTAAGTCCTATCTTTGGGAAGGTTCAGGAGGGTGACACAGACCCATCCCTAGATAGTGCCAATTTAGAGAGGTCAGGATTGAGACAAAAGTGAGGCCTTCATGTGGGCCTTTGTTTCCCTCTGCAGCTCCTCCTATCTCCAGAACGTGAAGGCCCCAGCCTCTCTGGAGAGAATGAGCTGGTGTTTGGGGTGCAGGTGACCTGTCAGGTAAAGCCACCCTTGCTTTTCATGTAGCTTGAGGAACTGGCCGCCATGGTCCTGCTCAATGTAATGGGACCACTGTTCTCTTCTGTCCCTCTTGCTCCAACAGGGCCGTTCTTGGCCAGTTCTCCGTAGTTATGATGACTTCCGTTCCCTGGATGCCCATCTCCATAGGTGCATATTTGACCGAAGGTTTTCCTGCCTCCCAGAGCTCCCCCCACCCCCGGAGGGTGCCAGGGCTGCTCAGGTAACATACTTGTTGTCTCAGCCCCTGCCTCAGCCATTGGTGTGTCTTCACTAGGCATTAGTGAAATCACCATGGTGGGGGGATAGATAAATATTTAAAGATTGGTATGGTCTGAGTCCCAACCAATCAGAGTGGAGAAGCCTTAGAAACATAAAAGGGTTCTGGAGGCTTCCTTTAGTTTTGGGATTGTGGGAAGGTCCAGAGATTCCACAGGAGGGTTAGCATAGCCATATCAATTGCACACTGGAGCTTAGCAAAGATTATTTACCAATTGATGTGACAATATTTCAACACCCATGCATCCAGGTTGAATTTTGATCCTGCCCAGAGATGAGCCAGGGCAGTGTGGGAGGGCAGAGGCTCTCTCAGCATCTGTTCACAGGAGCCTACCCTTACAACCTGCCCACAGATGCTGGTACCACTGCTGCTACAGTACCTGGAGACCCTATCAGGACTGGTGGACAGTAACCTCAACTGTGGGCCTGTGCTCACCTGGATGGAGGTGGGTATGGGCAGGGGGTGCTTGGAATTAGGAGAAAGCTAGGGTGTCTGAGGTGTGAGAACCAGTTGGGAGTGTGTGTGGGCACAGAAAAGAAAGGAGCCAGAGTGAGGGAAGCGTTGGTATTTTAGTGTCTATGTGGGCGCCTGTGAGAGAAGTATGTGTCTATGTGTGTCTGTGTTTTAGCAGGTGTTGGACTATGGGAACCTGAGCATTTAAAAGTATCCCAGTTAGAAATGGATTGGGCTGTAACTCAAAGAACACCTGGTTTAAACCAGAGGGGTTTTAGATAGTAAAAACACTCCAGGTGCTGGAGTATGTGGCGAGGTCTTGGGGTCAGAAGAGTCCTGGGACTTGTCAAGTGTGGAGAAAAGGGACAATTGTTTTAAAGGGGGGGGGGGCAGGAATTTAGGTGATTGACCAGTAGCTCTGAGTGACAGAGGCTCTTAAGTCCGGGGACAAGCAGTGACATCACTGGGCTTGGAGGAACTCATCTGTCTTTATTAACTCTTTCTTCTGACCTCTTCTTGCTGCATCTCACCTCCCTCTCAGCTGGACAATCACGGCCGGCGACTGCTCCTCAGCGAGGAGGCCTCACTCAATATCCCTGCGGTGGCTGCTGCCCATGTGGTCAAACGGTACACAGCTCAGGCACCAGATGAGTTATCCTTTGAGGTGAGGCTGTGGGCAAGCAGTCTCCAACTGGGCTCCCCACTTCCCCTGCCCCTTCTGACCCTCCTCCTTCCACATGTCCATTTCCAGGTAGGAGACATTGTCTCAGTGATTGACATGCCACCCACAGAGGATCGGAGCTGGTGGCGAGGCAAGCGAGGTTTCCAGGTGAGCCTGGCTTATTTTGGACATGTGGGTCTAGGGTGCCATGCCAAGTTAGGTGACCCAGCCACTGACAGTGCCTCCTCCTCAGGTTGGCTTCTTCCCCAGTGAGTGTGTAGAACTCTTCACAGAGCGGCCGGGTCCAGGCCTAAAAGCAGGTAAGTGCCGTGGACAGAGTGGGAGGCCCCCCTGCATCCTCTGCCTACCATCCATCCTTTCCACCCATTGTCCACCCCGCAGATGCTGATGGTCCCCTGTGTGGCATCCCAGCTCCCCAGGGTATCTCCTCTCTGACCTCAGGTAATGGAAACCAGGGGTCAGGTCTATTCCCCCTGCCCCACCAGGCTTATGACTGAGCTGACCCTACGGAGCCTTCCTTTCCCCTACAGCTGTACCTCGACCTCGTGGGAAGCTAGCTGGTCTCCTCCGAACCTTCATGCGCTCCCGCCCTTCTCGGCAGCGGTTGCGGCAGCGGGGAATCTTGCGGCAGAGAGTGTTTGGCTGTGACCTTGGAGAACACCTCAGCAACTCAGGCCAGGATGGTGAGAATTGGGTCCACCACCCCACCCCACCCCTCTTATCTAGGATGCTACCCCCCAGCCCTGACTCTGTTGCTTTCCCCCAGTACCCCAAGTGCTACGCTGCTGCTCTGAGTTTATTGAGGCCCACGGAGTGGTGGATGGAATTTACAGGCTCTCAGGCGTGTCCTCCAACATCCAAAGACTACGGTGAGGGCCCTCCACCAACCCCTTCCATAAGATTCACTGAGCTCTTCTCTAGTCCAGCCCTGTATTTTGTGCCAGGTTCATAGTTATTGGAATTTAGGAAGGCACAGAGAAGGGGTGAATAAAAGCTGGGGTCAGGGAGGGAGGGCTTCCTCGAGGAAGTGACACTCCAGCTAAGGCCTGAAAGGTGAGAGTAGAATTAGCATAAGCAGAGGGATCAACCTTCTCTGGGCACCTGCCACATACTGAGCATTAGTCCATACTAGTAATGGAGAACAAGACAGAAACCTCTGCCCTCGTTGGGCTCACATACTAGAAGGAGAAAAGAGCAAAAAAAGAAAAAAAATGATAAGAGTTTACTAGAAGGTGACAGATGCTTTGGAGAAAAATTGATTAGGGGTAAGGGGGATCAACCAGGAAGGAGGATTGCAGTTTTAGATAGTGTGGGCAGAGGCACCTCATGGGGAAGAGCTGTGGAGGCGGTGAGGGAACAGGCCACGTGGATCTCCTGGGAAAAGCAGTCATAGTGGAGCAAGCAACCAGCGCAGTGGGGATAGCAGCAGGTGATGGGGTGGAGATTGTTGGCAGTGTGTGCCCTGCCTTTTCATGACTGTTAGGATTTAGGCTTTTATTCTGAGCCAGGGAGAACCACAGAAGGATTCTAAGCCAAGAAGAGACAGACCTCATAACAGTCTAGTGGTGGGAAGGAATGAGGATGGTAGCACACACCTGTAACCCAGGCTACTGGGGAGGCTGAGACAGGAGGATAGCAAGTTTAAGGCCAGCCTGGGCAACTTAGTGAGATTTTGTCTTAAAATAAAAAAGCATTAGGGGTTCAGTGGTAGAGTGCCCCTGGGTTCAATCCCCAATATTGAAAAAACAAAATACAGCAAGGGGAGGCCAGAGGCCATGAAGTGAGAGCTCAAAGCCCGAAGGAGCAGTGGGACCAACAGGAGATTGTTCTACACAGGAGCTTCACCTTCTAGCACTGGGCCCCACCAGAGTTATGAGTAGGGGGTTGCTAGGATTTTATCTGCATTTTCCAGTGACTGCTTAAAGCCAGAGGAATGACACAACTTCATGGTAGGAACATGGTCGCTCTGGAGTCAGCCTTCAGTAGTTATAGGCAGAGGTATCACACACCAGAGCCTCAGTGTCCTCTTCTTTAAAATGGGGCACCCTTGCCTTTGCCACACAAGGATTTTTGGGGGGATTGTAAGGTTCTCTCCCTGGATAGCTCAGCATTGGGCCTAGGGAAGACAGTTATATTCATCTGCGGGAACTTGGGGTAGGGCTAGGGGAATATGGTCAGGTGAGCCAATTTGATCTGAACCTTCCTCCTCTGCATCTAATGACCTCAGGCATGAATTTGACAGTGAGAGGATCCCTGAACTGTCTGGCCCCGCCTTCCTTCAGGACATCCACAGTGTCTCCTCCCTCTGCAAGCTCTATTTCCGAGAGCTGCCAAATCCCTTGCTCACCTACCAACTCTATGGGAAGTTCAGTGTGAGTAAGGGAGCTGGCAAGGTTGGAGGGTGTGGGGATGCGTCTGGCCCAGCCCCATCATGCCTGTCAACCATCTCAGGAGGCCATGTCAGTGCCTGGGGAGGAGGAACGCCTGGTTCGAGTCCATGATGTCATTCAGCAGCTGCCCCCACCACACTACAGGTAAACCAGGAGCAGCAGGGAAGGACTGTGGTAGGTTCCAAGGGGGCTGAGGCTCAGCTGTCCCCCTCTGCTCCCTTTCTCAGGACTCTGGAGTACCTGCTGAGGCACTTGGCTCGAATGGCACGACATAGTGCCAACACCAGCATGCATGCCCGCAACCTGGCCATTGTCTGGGCACCCAACCTCCTACGGTAAACTGGCAGCTTACCAGCATGACCCTCTTCATATTTTTCAAGTAACTCCCATGTACCAGGCCCTGATCTTAGCACTTGCAACACAGTAGTGAGCAAGATCCTATCCTCCTGGGGCCCACATTCCCATGGAGGAAATGGACAATGAATCATAAAGAAAAATACAGTGTAATGTCTGATACCAAGAAGGAAGAGAGGAGTCAGGAAGGGAAGTGTACCAAGTCATGGCAGTTTGAAGTTTCTAGATAGAATGGCAGAGAAGGCTTATGTCTTTTCTTTTCCTTTTTTTTTTTTTTTTTTTTTTTTTATGGCCAGCAGCAAGGTAAGCCCTGGCAGATCTGCTGCTAACCAAGACAGGTAAAATCTGTATCCTGGAGGAGTTCTATGTTCTGGGAAACATGCAAATAAGTAAAACAGGTGGTGCATCAAAAAAGGGCACAAAAAGTATGGGAGAAATTAAACAGAAAAGAAAGACCAAGGGTTCAGATAAGGAGGTCTACAATTTTTAAAAAGGTGGGTGGGGAAGACTGCACTGAAAAGGTAATATTTGAGTCAAGACCTGTGTAGGGTGTGTGGACTCTGGGAAGGAACAAGCCAAACAGGAGCAGTGAGTGCAAACAGAAGGTTGGGGTGGACCCTGATGTGTGGGAAGAACAGCAGGGAGGCCGGTGTGGCTGGAGCTGAGGGAGTGAGAGGAACAGAGGGGAGGTAAAGATGAGGTCAGAGAAGTAATCAGACCAGATAGAGGCGTGACTCACGGATCATAGTGAGGATTTTGCTTTTAGCTGGAGTGTGGTGCAGCTGGGATGGGGCTCTGAACAGGGAAGGCCCTTATCTGACTCAGTTTTGTTCACAGGCTCCCTCTTGCTATAGGTAGGAATAGACTCTGGGGACAGGGATAGGAACAGGAGGCCTGGGAGGAGGTGCTCTGATGTTCATGTGGAAGGGAACAGACTCTGGGCTAGTGTGTCAGTCAGCTTTCCATCACTGTAATGAAATACTGAGATGATTAACTTATAAAGAGAAAAGGTTTATTTTGGCTCATAGTTTTGGAGGTTTCAGTTCACAATCAATTGGCCCTGTTGCTTTGGCCAGTGGCGAAGCAACACATTATAGCACCTAATGGCCAGGACACAAAAAAGAAAGTGAGGAGGGGACTAAGATCCCCAAATCCCCCTTAAAGTCATGCCTTCAATGACCTAAAGTCCTCCCACTAGCTCCACATCTTAAAGGTTTCACCACCACCCAATAACACCACCTTGGGGACCTTATGGGGGATATGTGTGATCCAAACCATAGCAGCCAGGGTGTAGTAGAGGGGAGAAGAGTTAAATTCTGGATAGATTTTATAGGTGAAATTAACAGGTTTTGCTGACAGATTGGATGTGGGTATGAAGGAAAGAGAGAGGTCAAGTAGGGAAGCTTGGGGAAAGGCTGGGCACTCAGTTCCACATGTGATTAGTTCAGGAAAGTCTGAGGTGTTGAACAGACAGTCATTACTTCATTGGTTCCCCACACTGCCCACCCAGAACCTGCCAGCCCAGGCTTTAGGCGCCTGCCCCCCCTTCTCTTCTCCCAGGTCCATGGAGCTGGAGTCAGTGGGGCTGGGTGGAGCAGCAGCCTTCCGGGAGGTTCGGGTGCAGTCTGTGGTGGTGGAATTCCTGCTCACCCATGTGGAGGTCCTGTTCAGTGACACCTTCACCTCTGCTGGCCTTGACCCTGCAGGTATGCCCATCCTACCCTCTGATGTCTTGACTACTGCCCACTCAACGTCAGGGCAGCAGTGGGAGGGCAGGTGGGCTCCAGCCCTATCCCTACCCCACTGAAGCCGGACCTCCCTCCCAACTCCTTGAGGACCCCGCCCGGCCCATCCCTCTCCCTGCCCCCCCCCCGCCCCCTCCTTCTCATTTCAGCTCCTACGCTCAGGATCCCCACTTCTTGGCCAGGACGCCGTTCTTCCTTCACCCCTTATAGCTCCTGGGGGCACTTGGGGCCATGGGTCTACCTGGGAGGAAGTGGGAGGTCCCCAGATTTGACCCTGCCTGGGCCCTGCCCAGACTCCCTGCCCTGCCCGGGACCCCAGCCCAGTCAGGATTCAGCTCGTCGGAGGGCCCTCTGGCCCGAGGTAACTGACCAGAGCCGCTGCCCTTGCTGGCTGCTGGGAGCTGCCTTCTCATCAGCTCGTTCTGCCTCACCTCTCCTCCTCGCCTGCCTGCTGCCCCACCCCCATTCCCGCCTGATCCACCCTGGCCCCCTGCCTTGCCAGCCCGGGTGGGCATGCTGCGGGCCGGGGCTTGGGCTGTGGCGCTTGGCTTTGCCTGTAGCCTTAAGTGACCCCAAAGCTGATAGTTTCCCCCTTTCTGACCTCCCCAGGCCGCTGCCTCCTCCCCAGGCCCAAGTCTCTTGCGGGCAGTGGCCCTTCCACTCGCCTGCTGACACTGGAGGAAGCTCAGGCTCGCACCCAGGGTCGGCTGGGAACACCCACTGAGCCCACAGCTCCCAAGGCCCCCGCCTCACCTGTGGAAAGGTGAGTGGGATTTGGGGGGACGGGGAGGAGGACTGGAGGTGTGCCATGACTCAAATTGCCTTTTGTTTCTCACCCAAACCCCAGGAGGAAAAGGGACAGAGGTGAGAAACAGCGGAAGCCAGGGGGTAGCAGCTGGAAGACATTCTTTGCTCTAGGCCGGGGCCCCAGTGTCCCCCGAAAGAAGCCCCTGCCTTGGCTAGGGGGTACCAGAGCCCCACCACAGCCTTCAGGTCAGTGGCTGTGCCTGTGCAGTTGGCACGGGGGGTGGGGGGATGGTGTGTGGAGGCCCTCCTACCTCTCCTACCTCTCCTCACAGGCAGTCGACCCGACACAGTCACACTGAGATCTGCCAAGAGCGAAGAGTCTCTGTCATCCCAGGCCAGCGGTGCTGGTGAGCAGGGGGTAGGCCCTACATGTACCCAAGCATCATAGGGGAACTGAAGCCCTGGTTTTGTCCCCAAAAGTTATATTTCAGATTTGGAAGGATTCTTGAATGTTTAAATTTTTAAAATCTGAACTTTAGGTACAATGAGTTGGCTAAAATCCACTATACACTCTGCCTCCTGGCTCATCCAGGTTCCTTTAAAACAGTCTTTTGTTTATGCATTCCTTTTCAAAAAATTTAAATATTATGAATACCCACCAACTCCCTAAGCACAGCTAGAAGAGCCCTAATATCTTGCCCAGGAGCCCCTTCCCTCTCCCCCATCCTCTAAATTTGATGCTGATCATGAACTTGCTTCAAGGTTTTATCGAATACAAGTATATGTGTAAAGAACATACTGCTCAGTTCTAGTTGCTTCTGATACTATTTACAGGAAATGTTAAGAAAGGAGCGAGGAGGTATCATGCCGTCTATAGAATGAATTTTTCATTCACAACTCCATTACGAACTGCCATCCGTGTTGCTGAGCATAGCCCAGATTCAGCCCATTGCTTTCTATTCTGGGGTGGTATCCCATCCTAAATCCCCAGGGTGAGGAGTCCCTGTCATAGGTTGCTCTGCCACATTCCCAGGAGTAGAGGTGCTCTACTGTAGGGTCTGCACACATTGAAATCACAGGACAAGGGTGACTTGCTTTCCCCAAACAGTCCCATCTGGATGCCCAGCAGCTCACAGACCCTGGGGCAGCAAGACTCCATTCTTGTTTGGGATCTGGAATGGTCTCTTCATGGTCTTGCCTGAATAATTCTTCCTAAATCCACGGCCTCGTTGGCCCTCTCTAGGGAAGTGCCTCTTGTTTGCTTCCTGCCTTTCTGTGGACCTGTGTCCTGTTTGCTCTGACGTCTGGTCTCTAACTGTGCCCCCTCCAGGCCTCCAGAGGCTGCACAGGCTACGGCGACCCCACTCCAGCAGTGACGCCTTCCCTGTGGGCCCAGCACCTGCTGGTTCCTGCGAGAGCCTGTCCTCCTCATCTTCTTCCTCTTCCTCCTCTTCCTCTTCCTCCTCCTCTTCCTCCTCCAAGTCCTCAGCAGCTGGCCTGGGGCCACACTCTGGGTCCCCTTCACACCGCACCTCAGCCTGGCTAGATGATGGTGATGAACTGGACTTCAGCCCACCACGCTGCCTGGAGGGACTGCGGGGGCTTGACTTTGATCCCCTTACATTTCGCTGCAGCAGCCCCACCCCAGGGGACCCTGCACCTCCTGCCAGCCCAGCACCCCCGGCCTCTGCCTCTGCCTTCCCACCTAGGGTGACCCCCCAGGCTCTCTCACCTCGGGGGCCCACCAGTCCTGCTTCACCCACTGCCCTGGACATCTCAGAGCCCCTGGCTGTATCAGTGCCACCTGCTGTCCTAGAACTGCTGGGGGCTGGGGGAACACCTGCCTCAGCCACCCCAACACCAGCACTCAGCCCTGGCCCGGGCCTGCGCCCCCATCTTATTCCCCTGCTGCTGCGTGGAGCCGAGACCCAACTGAGTGACACCTGTCAACAGGAGATCAGCAGCAAGCTGGCACTGCCTAGTCCCCGGGGAACCCAGGGCCAGCATGGTGAGTCCTGCTTGGTCCATCTCATACTCTCATAGATCCTGAGGTTGTCCCACAACACAGCTGACTTCCTTCCCATTCCTTTCTCTGTAGGTCCTGGTATGGATTCACCATTGCTACCCCCACCCCTGACCCTCCTGCGCCCTGGGGGGGCCCCACCTCCACCCCCCAAGAACCCAGCACGCCTCATGGCTCTGGCCCTGGCTGAGCGGGCTCAGCAGGTGGCCGAGCGACAGAGCCAACAGGAGCATGGGGGCACACCATCTGTTCCCCGTTCCCCTTTCCGCCGCTCACTGTCCCTGGAAGTAGGCGGGGAGCCCGTGGGGATCTCAGGGAGTGGGCCCCCCCCTCACTCCCTGGCCCATTCGGGTGCCTGGGCCCCAGGACCCCCATCCTACCTACCAAGACAACAAAGTGATGGGAGCCTGGTGAGGAGCCAGCGGCCCATGGGGACCTCAAGGAGGGGACTCAGAGGCCCAGCACAGGTCAGTGCCCAGCTCAGGGCAGGTGGGGGGTGCAGGGATGCCCCCGAGATGTCAGCTCAGTCCCCATGTTCTGTCCCCTCACAGATTCCTACTCCTGGCTTCTTTTCCCCAGCCCCCCGGGAGTGCTTGCCACCATTCCTTGGGGCCCCCAAACCAGGCCTGTATCCCCTGGGCCCCCCATCCTTCCAGCCCAGTTCCCCAGCCCCAGTCTGGAGGAATTCCTTGGGCCCTCCAGACAGGGGAGAGAACCTGTACTATGAGATTGGGGCAAGCGAGGGGTCCTCCTATGCGGGCCCTACCCAGTCCTGGAGTCCCTTTCGCTCCATGCCCCCTGATAGGCTCAATGCCTCATATGGCATGCTTGGCCAGTCACCACCACTCCACAGGTCCCCTGACTTCCTGGTCAGCTACCCCCCAACCCCCTCCTGCTTTCCCCCTGACCATCTTGGCTACTCAGCCCCACAGCACTCTGCCCGACGTCCCACCCGGCCTGAGCCCCTCTATGTCAACCTAGCCCTAGGGCCCAGGGGTCCTTCACCTGCCTCTTCCTGTTCCTCCTCTTCCCCTCCGGCCCACCCCCGAAGTCGTTCAGATCCCGGACCCCCAGCCCCCCGCCTTCCCCAGAAGCAGCGGGCACCTTGGGGTCCCCGTACCCCTCACAGGGTACCTGGCCCCTGGGGCCCTCCAGAGCCTCTCCTGCTCTACAGGGCAGCCCCACCAGCCTACGGGAGAGGGGGTGAGCACCACCGAGGGTCTCTGTATAGAAATGGGGGTCAGAGAGGGGAGGGGGCTGGTCCCCCACCCCCTTACCCCACGCCTAGCTGGTCTCTCCATTCTGAGGGCCAGACCCGAAGCTACTGCTGAGCCAGAGCTGACAAGGACCTTATTTTCCCCTCTTTCGCCCTCAGTGACTCTCAGCCCAGCCCAATCCTTCATTTTGTATTTACTTGAGTTCCTGAGCCTACCCCCGGTTTCTAACTTTGTAACTTGCTTCTGATGGTCCCTCACCTCAAATCAGTGTCCACCCTGGCTGAAGGGTTTGCCTATCTCCCCACCATCCTCCCTTCTGGGGCTCTCGCACAAATCCAAGGGAGGGCTAGGCCGAAACCCTGTTCTCTCTCCTCCTCCGGGAGCCCCCTGCCTGTCCTGACCTGTGCACAGGAGGTAGGGGGACAACTCCTGCCTGTCTTTCCTTGTGTGCCCCACTAAACCATCTGACAAAATTAATGAATAAAAATGGTGAAAATGTGGCTGTTGTGTCATGCTGGGGCCAGACTCGGCAAATGAAAAAGACATAGGGTTGGGGGTTGCTTTATCATTTTCTTGTCTCTACTGGAAGGCTGCAGGGGGGTGATATCCTCAGGGAGAGGACATTGGCGCCCTATTGGCGCCCTAGCAATCTGTGCCAGGGGTGAGGCTGAGGCTGGGCTTGTCTTCCAGTTGGCATCCACTCTGCAGCTCTGCCATGATCTCCTCCAGAAGGTCCATCCTGGGGAGCAGTGGGGCAGGGAGAGACCCATGGTCACCTCAGGGATGAGGGAGGAGGCAAGGGTCCCCCCACCGGGGCTCCATTTCTCACTGCTGCAGGCTGGAGGAGAGCCCTTCTGCGATCAGTTCAGTGCCAGGTGCCTGCAGGGGAAAAAGGCTTGAGCTGCCCCTGGGGGTCACGGAGCTCCAGCGGGCCTGGAAGAACGGAAGGCGCATGGTGGGTGGGCTCAGGGTCCTCCACTTTGCTTGCCCTCATGGCCTTCCCTGCCAGCAGCCTCCCAAGGTGTGGAAGCCTCCCTGTGGGTCACCAGGCAGGGGTGGGCTCACAGGGCCGGGGGTCCAGCGGGGCAACCCTGTGTGGGTGCTGCAGCAGCCCCTGCAGGGCTTGAATCTTGACTGAGAACTTCCTCTCAAACTGCTCCTCAGAGCTCTGGGTCCCCAGCAGGGAGGCCGATTCCTGGAAGCTGGAGGGCAGGGCAGGGCCCTGAGGGAAGCAGGTTGGTCAGGGGTAACAGGTTCAGAGTCCCTGGTGGGGAGGTTCACTGGTCAGAGGAGAGGGGGCCAGGGGGCTACTGGGCAGGGGGGATTGGGCTAGCAAGGGCTCTGGGGTGTCCGTACTATGGAGCTAGGTTCCAGACAGCAGTGCAGGCGGCCCCTGGCTCTGGGGCTAGGGCTGCAGCTGGGGCTGCTGCTGAGAGTCAAGCTGCTGCCGGAGTCCAAGGTTGCACTCCTCTGCACTCTGCTGTGGCCTGTGGCCTCAGGAGTCTCCAGGGCCTGCAGAGAACAATGGCACAGTGGGCATGGGTCACCCAGGTGCCCCACACCTGCCTTGGTCCCCCACCTCCATTCCCCGGCCCCTACCTGGGATGGGACGGGGCCTGGTGGCACAGGCCTGGGTCTGGTCTTGACTCTGGAAGCTACCTCATAGAACAGTTTCTCTAGGGAGACAGAGCAACTGGTTGTAACCGGGAGGCACAGATCCGCTACGCCCAGCACCACCACCACCCTTCCTTGCCCTCTAACCTGGTGGAGAACCCTGCAGTAGAGGGGACAGTGTGGTCCACTCCAATGTGGAACCAACCTCAGGGGATGAGTCCTGTGGAAAGGAGGCGTGTTATGGGGGACAAAAACCTGCCTGGGATTCCATGACTACCCCCAACCCCTGCTGACCTTCCTGTACCTGGGCCATGGCCTCCCGCAGCAGGTATCGAGTACTCTGCAAGCTGCCCCAGCGGTCAGCAGGCCCTAGGCCCAGCCCAGCCTGAACCAGGGCCTGGTAGGGGGCTGGCACCATGGGGTCCAGAGTTGGGCTCTCACCTGCCTCCAGCTTAGCCTTCACCTCAGGCCCCTCTCTCCCAGCCCAGGGCAGCTCTCCTATGAGGAAGTACAATCAGGGAACCCAACCAGGTGGGATGCCTCAATGGGCCAGGGTATAGGGTGGTCACTCACTGACCAGTGAAAACCTCCTGAGCCAGGATGCAGAAACTGTAGAGATCTGAGGTGGTGGCAGGCATGTCACCGTGGATCAGCTCAAGTGGCAGCCATGGGTACAGTTCAGGGGGTGGGGGCACCCCTTGGTTCCCCCAAGGGTAGCCCTGCTGCAGCCTGTGGAGCCCAAGGGGCCTGATGAGGCAGTGGCCACTGGGAGGCTCACAGGGCAGGCGGGTGGCGAAAGCACTCACCTGGGTCGCAGCCGGCATTGGTGCAGTGGGCGCCCATGCTCCAGGTTGCCCACCTTAGCCAGGCCTGGCCGCACCAGCTGCACGGCATGGGAGGTGAGTCCACCGTGGGCTCGCCAGCGGGCCTGCAGGAACAGCAGGGCCTCCAACACCTGCAGCAGCAGGTGGCCGGGCAGCAAGCCTGGCACGGTTTGGGGACCCTCCTCACTTGGTCTCTGTGAGTGCAGCACCACGTGCAGGGAGCCCAGCCACACGGGCTCAAACAGGAGGCACAGCCCCGACAGGTCCACAGAGGGGCTCAGTGCCATCAGCAGCAGCAGGTTGGGGTGGTGCAGGGTGCTAGGCAGGGAGGAGAGCGGGCCACTCACAAGCAGGCCCAACCTGCACAGGGTGGATTCTGTTCTTGAGCACACACCACCCACCCTGTGCCAGAGGCAGGCCACCTGCACCAGCCACCAGTTAGAGGAAAACCTGAGACCCAGGTCGCACAGCCCCGCGGTGGCAGAACCAGCACTGAGCCCATACTCCCCATCCATTTACCCCTCCCTATGCCCACCTCCTCTCCGAGGCCCACGGGACACAGCACAAAGAACTGGGCATCCACTTTCCAGTGGAAGGGGAATCACTCCAGCTCGAAGGCTCCATGCTGCGTTCCACCCAGAGGTGAAGACTAACCATGGCTATCGCCACACTGTCCTGTCGTGGGGTTATGGAGTGCTGAAGTCGGGAGGGCAGGTGGAGACTGGCGCAGGGAGCAGGCTGGGCAGCGGGGAGGCTGGGACAGGATACCTGCAGTGCTGAAGGTCAGCCAGCAGCACATCAGGGTGGGCTCCTGGGACCTTCAGCCGCCGCACAGCCACAGGGTGGCTCCTCCACAGGAGGCTAGAGAATGGGGAGCAGCAGAGGGCAGGTCTGAGACATGGGGGCAGGATTTCCTTGTGAGGGGGCCAGGGAGCAGGGGGCACTGCAAGAACACAAGAGGGGGCTCTCACTTGACCATGAGGGTATGGGAAGTGCTCTCGTAGGTGCGGTCAGGTTCGCCCTGGGCTGGTAGCAGCTCCTTGGGGTCCACCAGGGGTATGCCTGTGACCAGCCCCAGCAGCTGCAGGCTGCTCAGCTGGGGACGGGGAGCAAGGCCATGAGACACGAAGAAGACAAGGTTGGTCCACTCTCCCCCAATACCTCCCACTTACCTGGCCAAACCCCAAAGCTGGGATTTGAGGGGATCTCCTGATCTGCTCTGGCTTCAGTGTTCTGGAGTAAAGGGTGGGCTTAGGGTGAATCTGGAGTAACTGAGCACGATGGGTGGGTGAGCTCTCCAGGGTGCAGAACATTACCTGTCTGTCTGTACCAGCCACAGAGAGGACAGGGAGCCACACATGCTATTCCTGGAGCTGGCCTGCAGTTGACCCAGGGAAGTAGTAGGTGCCAGGTCAGCACCATGCAGTAGTGCTGACATATGGGCATGACACAGCTGCAACAGCTCCAGCATCTGGATGGGGACACGTGGGTGAGGCTGGGTACGGTGCTGGCCCTGACGTCCCACCTGCACCAACGCCACTGCTTACCTCCCAGCTTGGTTTGGCACCCCCCTGCTCAGCCCAGTCTCGTGGTGTGCGACCCTGCTGGTCATGCAGGCGCAGGTCACCCCCCGCCTGCAGCAGGTGCAGCATCACCAGGCCACAGCCTGAGAAGGCGCCCGCATGCACTGGTGTGCTGCCATCAAGAACAAGGGTGGGAATGGATTAGGAAAGGATGGAACAGGGGCAAAAAGTGGCAGGAAGATGGCCCTGGGGGATGGAGGCGTCACTGTGAACAAGGGAAGTGGTACCAGAATGGGAAGGGTTACTTTAGGATGCCATTGGGTCTTTGTGGGGCTGAGAGGAGGACCACTGTGAACGTGGGAAGCAGCAGGGATGAGAAAGGGCTACCCCAGAGGACCAGGGGATCACCAAGGGAGAGAAGAGGAGTCCTGGCTTTCAGGCTCAGCACCCTGGGAGTGTGGGGGCATCTTGGCCTGTCCACTCACTGGTTGGGGTTGGCGCCAAAGGCCAAGAGAAGCCGCACGGCAGAGCTGTGGCCCAACAGTGCTGAGAGGAAAAGCCCCGTCTGCCCAGCAGAGTTCTCACCATCCACCTGGACAACTGAGAGGCAGCAAGACTTAGGACTGCCCCTGCCATGCATTCCTGGGGCAGAGGTCCTAGGGCCATCAGGCAAACATTCTTGCCAATTCCCAGCCTCCACTGTCCCTCCTTGACTGGGTGACCCCTGACCCCGGGTTCCATCAGTGTCCCAGAACCCCCTCCACATACATGCACCAGCTGCTGAGGACTCAATCCTCAACAAGGTGCACCGGAAATCACCATTAGGTCCACAGAACAAGGGGCGACATCTGCCTGTCGTGCAGCATCCATATCTCTAGAGGTGTCAAGATCACAATGGGGCTGGGAGGAAGGAACCATCACGAAACCTTGTGCATTGTCCCACTGTCTGCGACAGGCAACCTTCACCCAGCCCTAACTCAGTATTGTATATACAGGTCCCATGTGTCCAGCCTTCAATCTTCAAGAAAAGCAAACTTTCTGGATTCTACGAGGAAATCTCTCATTAGAACACTGCACCTAAAGGCAACCTCTTATTCACTGCCACCTCAATGCTGTGCCTTCCCCCATGTCCTTCCCCATCATCACTTTGCGCAGATGCCACCTCCCATTCACTCACCCTCTGCTCCATGCTTTATATCTATGCCCCTCCCCATGAGTTCCTCTTTCTCCAGGTCCTGCGCCAAGGAGGGCCAATGCATAGTGTGCTTGTCCTTGTACCCCTGTGTCCTCGGCAGAAACAATCAATCATGCACTTGGTCCACCCCAGCCGGCTCTCTGCCTCAAAAACCCCTCAAATGTAGACCTTCCAGAACCTCTGAATACCACATTCACTGCATCATGTTTTACTCAAGCCCATCTTTTGCAATGGTCTTCTAAATGGTTTTTGCACTCATCATGCAACACAAAGGCATCTTCTTTAAATACAAATCATTTAAGAACTAGATAATCTTACACAAGTTGTTCCAAAACAATAAAAATTAAAAGGATGGTAAGGCTCACTTTCTGAGGCCAATCTGACCTGATGAGAGTTTCCAGAACCAGAAAAAACAATTATATTATCAGTTCTGCTTGTAATCATGTATGCAAAAACACTAAATAAAATAAAATTGCTTTATCTCTAGAAAGCAAGGATTATTCAACACAAGAATAGCTATCCATGAAATAAAATGCATTCATGGATTAAAGGACAAACATCACATACTTAAGTAGATAAAAAAGTACTTGATATAAGTTAATATCAACTTATAATTGAAGGAAGAGAACCTCAGAAAATAGACGGGACCTCCCTTACTTGATAAGAATTGTAAGCCAATAGCAAGCATGATAAAACAGAAATAGAGACTCAATCCCTTTAATATCAAGAACAAGGATAAAGAAGGGAAGGAAAAGGTGTGTGTGTGGGGGGGCGGACCAGAAACTGAAATGGAATAAATCAAATTCCATTCATGTACGATTCTGACAAAATGAACCCTCCTATTATGTATAACTATAATGCACTAATTAAAAGGAGGAAAAAAGAACAAGGAAAACTATGTCTGCCAACAACATGGTTTGGGAGTTCTGGCTAATACTCAAGAGAAGAAAAAGAAACTTAAGAGTTCAAATATTGAAGGGCAAAGACCAAACCTTAACCATTTTCAGCCAACAAATCATAAACATTAAAAAATTAAGAAAAATAAAGAATCAACAATTACAACAACTAAGCAAGTTCAGAAATAGGCCAGAACTTAACAAAAATCAATGAAAACAGAAATTGTAAATTTTTAATGCTCATTGTGATGTTAATTGCCTGCTTACAATTCCAATGGTTTTCCATCCCACTGAGAACAAAATCCAACAAAATTCACACACATTCTGAAGCCCTTTACTATCTGGACCTGAGTCCTCTACCAGAGCCCATGCACACACATGCCCAGTTTGCTTTGATTTCAGTGCCTTTGCATAGGCCATTCAGCTTCCAAGGGGGTCGGGGTCTGTCTGTTTGTCTGTCTCTCTCTTGCATGATTGGCTCCTATACCGCAGGATTAAAGTTTCACTCCATCTGAAAAGCCACTTGTCCGATGTGTCTCATCCTCATTCCTCTTATACCGCCACTATCAGATTTCATTCTCAATGATTCAGAAGTTAGATTCACCCTAAAATCCCCATCTCGGACTTCTGAGTCTGGCGCACAGTAGATGCTGGTGTATACAGCTGTTCACTGGCCAACTGAAGCTGTACATTCCACACCCACCCACCCCACCCCACGCCCCTTGGTCCTGTCCCGCAGGCCACCCAGGAGCCAGGTCCTCACCTCTCCGCAGGAGCCTGGCCAGACCCCAGCTTGGGCCGCCGGCCACCGCCAGACGATGCAGACGGCCCACCTGGGCATCTGGATCCCGCACGGAGCCCAGTTCCACTGGGAAGCGTGAGGGCAGCGAGGGCATCTGTGGGCTGTGGACTCAGTTCCTGGTTGGGGGTCAGCTAGGGGGTCTCGTGAGGGCAGAAGGAGGTAAAGGACCGCACCTCTGGGGGCAATAAAGCAATGCAATAAAGTCAGAACTGGCCCGGTGGGAAGGGGACTCGGGAGGGTTTGATAGGGGTGGAGGCGTGGTCCATAACAGAAGGTCAGCCTGAGGATCGAAGCCCGAGGGCAGCATAAGGGCTGGGAGAGGAGCTGGGGGCTGGGGAAGGGCGTGGCAAAGGTGACAGAGTCTGGAAGAGCGTCTGAGGGCTTAGGAGGCGGCTCTGGACGTTGCTGGTTGGAGGAAGAGGCCAGCGGTGGAGGAAGAGGCGGAGTGGTCTACCCGCCCCGGAGAGGGCCAGGTGGCGCCTGAGTGCGGCGGGAGGAGGAATCGGAAGAGTGGCCAAGCTGCGGCGGTCTGCAGCTTAGCTGCAGCGTCTGGGCTGGGGAGGGTCCCTGGAGGCCGATGGAAGGGACTAGTGAAGGGAGGGGGGCCGGGGCGGAGTCTGAGGCCTGGGGGAGGAGCCTGGGGCGGGATCTGAGGCCTGGGGGAGGGGCTGGGGGGAACTGAGGGACCTGAAGCTTGAAAAAGTTCTAGGCCTGGACCCCAATCCAGGTGGCTTGCACCTACCGTTGGGCCCTATAGTGGACATCACGTGACCACCACGTGACCGCAGCGCAAGATGGCTGTCTGGTTGGGCATCTAGGCCCACGTGCCCCAGCGGCTCCTGTTACTCCTGCGCAGAAGCTTCCCTCCCCGCAAAAGGGCCCTCACAGCCTTGTCTGCCTCAGGGCTTTCTTCTGAGCTCTGCATGTTCCCCCCTTCTCGCCTACACTGCAGAACTTTTGGGGGACAGCAGGCCCTTCCTGACCCTGTGTAGATTCCTTGGCTGTCTTGCCATGCTCCTCACAGACCTCCATGGATTCTTTAGCCTTTTCCCTGCACCCTATTTCTGAGGGAGACATAGAGCATCTCCCCTTGGACATCCGCTGGGACCATCACACACCCCATGACCCACAGTGGCCTCAGAATTCTCCCCAAACTGTTTTCTCCTGTATTCCCATCTCAGGGTTGGCCCCACTGTCCCCCTTTTCCAAGTCAGAGCCCTGGACTTCACCCTGGCCATCTCCCTTCCATTTGGCCCTCAGCCTCGTGTCCCATGACCTGTCTCCTCCTCCCCTCCCTGCCCTGCTCCAGCCTCTCTCAGGCTCCCAGCCTGATACCACTTTCTAGTCCACCCTCCACATGGCAGCCAGGGGGGTCTCCTACAGCCCAAACTGACCCTGTTTCTCTCCTATCTGAACCCCTTCTGATTCCCCAGTTCCCCTGGGACTGAGGCCAAGCTCTACAGTCACCTGTGAGCCAGTGTTGTCCCACCCCTCTATGCTTGCCTCCCCACCCCCCAATCCATGCCATACTTGTGTTTTTGCACATGTCCTTGCTTTGAATGCTCCTCTTAATCTTCATGATGATTCTTATGAATTTGGGGGGATGGTCTCTTGATCATCCTCAGCTTGGGTCAGGTGCCTCCTCTGGCTTCCCACAGCCGCCATGCTACCCCAACATAGCCCTGACCACTCTGGGTTATCACTGTCTGAAGTGGGTCTGTCTACACCTCCTGGCCCTGTGATGCAGGGCCCAGGATTGTCTTTGTCACTGTTATACCACCAGCCTTACTCACCTCAGAACCTAGCTCAAAAAGAGCCCAGTGTTTATTAACTGGGAAAGTGCTTTGTTCGTCCCTGGCCATGTGACCTTGGCCCAACCTTTCATCGTCAGTGCCTCAGCGTGCACTCTTCCTCCATGCTCCTCTTTTGGGCATTCACTGAGATGAACGAAGCTCCCATTTCAGTCACTGCCCAGGTTTATCCCAAGATGGGAGATATCAGAGTTGAGGGGGACGTTTCATTAGTGCTTGAACAATGTCCTTGGTATGCGCTGGGGCCATTTAAAGAATCTCTCTTAAGCCCCCATCTCCCTCGCCTGGGTTGGTTAAAATTGAGATGAACCCTTCCACAAAAAAGCAGCATCAGTGCAGGACAGCAGCCTGGGCAGTCGCTCAGAATCTTTATTGAACACACAACCCTCGGGGGTGCTAATGGAGTAGCCTTCTGCTTCTCCCCAGCAGCCTCTGCCACAGTTCTCGGCTGAGCAATGCCTGCTCCCTGCGGGCACCCTGCAGCACACTGCGGTTCTCCTGGGCCCTCCGAATCAGGTAGGGGATCACCTCCTCCAGGCAGCCATAGGGAATGGACTTATACACCATATATCCAGCCTGCCCTGGAGGGAGAGTGTTGGCAGGGGACAGGCTCAGACTTGGGGAGAGGCACCCAGGCCCCATCTTCAACAGAGATTTCCATTTTAAGAACATGGCAGACTTGAGTGAGTTGGACAAAATTTCCCACTGAGAAAAAAGTTTGATTCTGGAGTAAACATTTCAAAGAATCTTCTTAAGATTATTAAAATGCTGCCAAGAGCTGGGCACCTTGGCTTACGCCTGTAATCCCCAGTGGAGTATCAGACAGGTGGATCAAAAGTTCAAAGCCAGCCTTAGCAACTTAGCCAGGCCCTAAGCAACTTGAAATTTAAAAACAAATAAATAAAAATAGCTAGGGATGTGGCTCAGCAACCCCTTGATTCAATCTCCAGTACCAAGTAATAATAATAATAATTCTGCCAAGACAGCAAGGAATTTACTAATTCAGAATTAAAAGAAAATGAGATCTGAGAAAGAAGGACGTACAGGAAGCTACGTATGCTTTGCATGCAAACTAGAGCTCCTATTTGATGATTTCATTGATGTCAGGGTACAGTTGAGCTGTGAGCCTCACTAGAGGAAGAATTATAGGAAAAATTTTCCAAAGCTAAGTTGCAAAACAGAGAAAGTTATACCCTTAGAACAAAAATCAAGGAGAAGTAAATTCTTCCACTTTCCCCCACTCCCAAGAAATGAAATGGCCATAAGTAGAACAGGAAAGAAAACAGAAAGATCCATCTCTTGAGAGGTCACGGCCATGGGTTAGTTCCCTCTCATATTTGCAGCCCAAATTTGCATCCCTGGATAGCTCAAGAAACCTCAAGCTGTGATTTAGGGTACAATGGTTTTGTATCCCTGAACATCTAGCAGAAGGAAACATAAATCTTCTGGCCTCAGGTCCTGGGGAGAAGCACAGTCAAGATCACAAAGCAGACAGGAATTGTGGCCCCATGATCAAGAACCAGAAGAGAGCAGGGACCCAGCCCTGCAAGGCCCACAGATATTGGGACAACTCATCTACCTGGAAGGAGCTGGAGGATGGAACTCTGTGGGCTCTGGATGGGAACACGGCCAGGATGGGTTGGGAATAGCAGAAAGGATCTGGCTGGGAGGAAATGAGGCATGCAGCAGGTAGCTCCAGGTATGAATGGGAGATGGGCCCTTCACATACCCAGTGCTAGGGACACGTGGTCACACATGCCCAGAAGTTGTCCAAAACAGACAGGTCCATCCAGAGGAATGCCCAGCTCCCACATGCTACAGAAAAGACCACATCATCCATCAAGAAAGATAATGACTGAATCTGGAGCAGCAAGTCAGCCACTGCACATCCATAGGTTGCTCTGGTAATTCAATATTGAAGTACTGTTGGCCTGCTATATCTACGGATTCTGCATTCCTCAGATTCAACCAACCAAGGATGAAAAATGTTATTTTAAAATTGTGCCTGCACCAAACGCATACATTTTCCTTGCAATTATTCACTAAACAGTACAGTGTAACAACTATTTACATAGCATTTATGTTCTATTAGATATTATAAGTACTCTAGAGATTATTTAAAGTATATGAGGGGCTGGGCTATAGCTCAGTGGTTGAGCATTTGCCCAGCATGTGTGAGGCACTGGGTACGATCCTCAGCACCACATACAAATAAATACAGTCAAGTTATTGTGTCCACTAACAACTATTTTTTTTAAAGTACATGAGAAGATGTCCATGCAAATACTATGCCATTTTAGACAAGGGACTTGAGTGTCCCAAGGATTTTGCCCGAGGGGGTGGTTCCTGAAACCAATCATCTGTGGATAATGAAGAATAATTGTACTTCCAAACTCAATGATAAATAACTATATGAGTCTCCTAAAGAACTCCCAATGAGTCCTGGTCACTTCCTGGAACTATCAGACTTCCCCACGCCCCAGTAAATAAGGGACAATTCCTTGTCTATCCAGGGCTTAAATATTTTTATATCCTCTCTAAAGCACTGTAACCCCATCGCCCTCTGCCCATCCCTCTGAAGGAAGGGGGCCCTCCTGTGGGCACCTGTTTCCCACTCCCCCACCTCATACCGCTTAGTTGCCTGGCGAACAGATTCTTCATTGTGGGAAGCCACCATGAGGTGGCACATGGGGCCATGGTGGGACACGAGGCTCAGCATCAACTCCAGACAGCGGCTGTAACTGAAGGGAGATGCCCCATTCGGTTCACCTGGTGGGCGAGGGTCAGGCCCCAGGACTGGGGTAGGGTCTCTGGAGTCCATAAGTCTCCTCATCCCACCTGCCCCAGCTCCAAGGGACATCCCTTCTCTGAGCCATTTCCTCCTTTTGTGGCCATGTGAGTTCACTGACAGGGCTGCTGTGAGGGTATGTGTGACAGTCTCTGACACAATGGCAGACTCACAACCAGGGGAAACGCTGCCAGCATGGGATGCCAGCACCTAAGGGTGGTCCCTGCACCACTGTCCACAGAACATGATTGGCAACAACCCACAGGGAACTGGCTGTATGAACTAGGGCACATTGACGAGCACGGGGTGATGGTTGGGGACAAAGGGAGGAGCAGAGAGCCCAAGGAGGAGGTGACCATTCAGGTGAGCAGTGTCCTGGACCAGGGAGGGTAAGTCACGCGTAGGCAGATACAGGATGCTGGCTGGCAGTGAACTCTGATGAATTCAAGGTCACGAATTATTATTGCTCCCAAGACTGCCTGGCCCAGCCCTACCTCCGACTGGTGGCCTCATAGTCAGGCTGAGTGGGGTCTTCTGTCCCCTGGAGCTGGGACACTTTTCTCTCCTTTTCCAGATAGGCACCTCGGACCAACTTCACTCCAAAGGCCAGGCCTGCCCGGTGTGCCGCCTCCGCATCACGCCGCAGCCGTTCATGTGTATCCTACAGGGCACATGGCGGGTGGAGGTGGGGCAGGTGCTGGGCCCCCACCCACGGACCTCCAGAAGGCATCACCCACCTTCAGATAGGCCTGGTACGTGTTCCACACCCAGGGCCCACCTTCCCGGGGGCTGTTCCAGCGCACAGCCAGGGCAGCGACCAGCAGAGAGAGCGCGGGGTTGATGAAGGTGTACTCCGCGTCCACCAGGAGCCCCACCTGCTGGTCCCGGGCATACTGAGGGGAACAGAGACCCTGGTGAGGATCCCAGGGATGTCCCACAGGGGCACAGAGAAGACTGCAGCTGGCATTACCTGTGCCACCCGGTTCAAGCGGCTCAGGGAGGCCTGGAGATGCTGGTTCTGCTCAGTGTTGAGGCAGGATACCTGGAGGTTCTGGGAGGGCAGCAGGGGAGCAGAGAGGGGCTCAGGATTCTGGATGCTTCCAGGGCCTGTGTCTCCTCTCCCCCATCATCAAGAAGGGGAAAAAATTTAGAAATTGTAAGAAGTAGAAAAAAATAACCATATCCAATAGACACCATTTATTGGGATAGATGTAATGCAAAGGTTAGGAGATCACACTCTGGGTTTGAATCCTGGCTCTACCACTTAGTGTGTAATTTTGTGTGTGGGGGGTGTGCTGGGGATTGAACCCAGGGCCTTGTGCATGCGAGGCAAGCACTCTACCAACTGAGCTATATCCCCAGCCCTACTGTGAGATCTTGAGCAAGTCGTATAACCTCTTTGGGCCTCAATTCCTTCCTCTGAAAACTGAAGATGATAATAGTTCCTTCCTGCTGGGGTTGTTGTGTGCAGAAGATGGGTCAATATGTGAAATGCTCCTGGATGTCATCAGGACAAGACAGTGTCACACATAATAAGCACACACTGTCATTACTGGAATGAGTAGAAGACTTTATATATGATCAGACTTAATCTTCACAATGATCCTAACAGACAGATATTAATGTTATTCAAGTTCCAATTTCCCGTGAGGAGATTGAAGCTTGCAGAGGTGCAGAGACCCAGGATGGCATGGAAGGTGCTGAGCCCAGCGGCCAGCTCACAGAGACTGCCATGCTACATCACAGTGGTCTCTTGGGACCTCATTTCCTCATCCAATGCCAAGGGCCCCACTGTAGCCTCAAAGGCTTCTCCTGGTCTGGTCCTTTGTGATTTCTCTGCTCCCACATTCCTCCTTGCTCTGTCCTCTACACTGGCCTCCCAGTCACCCTTTGAATGTGCCAGCTACCTTCCCCCCTGAGGGTCCTTGTTCTTGTTACCCAGATGATGTCCACTTGCCTGGCTTCCTCCTCTCCCTCTCCCTCATCTTTGTTAGTTTGCTGTTCTCTCCAGGACCTGCCTTTCCTGTTCCTCTGCCTCATTTTCCCCGCAATGCTCATTTATACTTGTCACATTCTGACTTGGGTTTTAATGATTGAGGGTCTCCTGTCCCTGGCTAGCAAGTAAGTGACACCAGGGCAGGAACTTAGTTGTCTTGGTCACTGTGTTAGTCAGTTTCCGTCCCTGTGACAAAATACCCGAGGTAAACACCTTAAAAGGAGGCAAGGTCTATTTTGGCTCACAGTTTCAGAGGTTTTGGTTCATGGCCACTTGGCCCGAGGGGCCCGTGGCAAGGCAGTACATGAAGGTGGGGACTGCATAGAGGAGGAAACCGCTCATCTCGTGCAGCCAGAAAGCAAATAGAGAGACAGGAGGGTCCAGGTGCCCCAGTATAACCCTCAAGGGCACACGTACCCCAGATTAAATGTGTTAGGAACAAATGCATTTGTAACATGGTAGCAATAATTGTCCCAAACTCGCAGTCTTTTTATGGGGACTCAAAAGGGTAAATGGGAACTGTTGGGGTGTCAAGGGACTCTAGCTGAGTTCAAAGAAATTGTGAAGGTAAAGAATGAGGCCCAGGTGGGACTGAATCCCTTATTATATCCACGGAGTCCCCCGGGACAACATAGCCTGAGGCTGCTGACCGACCCTCACCTGGGGACACGTTGTTCTAGACACTTCGATCTTCCCATCCTGGCAGAGAGGGTTCTTTAGGAAGAAGGAAGAGCTGGGGGCACCTGCCCAGTCGCCTCTTCCGCATCAGAGAACTGCCCCTCTCCCAGCCTGGAGCTTGGTCTCAGGGGTTTTGGAGAGTTAGCAGCTTCCAGGGCTTCCTCTCCATAACACCCCTCCTCACAGGGCCAGACTCCATGCAGTCCGCCATTCCAGGCACTGGCCAGGTGTTTAACTCGTTTGCAGTCCTCTGAGGGAGGGACTATCATCGTCCCCATTTTGTGGATGGATAAACTGAGGCACTGAGAGGCAAAGTCACTTGTCCAAAGTCACACAGCTAGTCGGGGCACACTTGGGATCTGAACCTCAGCCTCCTCCAAAGCCTGGGTTCCTAAGATCATTGTCTAAACTCATGGCAGAAAATATACTTGAACGTATGTGAAGCCGGACAGTATGCGGCATAGTGTGAGTGATAAATAAGTTCTCCACTATTCATTTGTTTGATGTGTATTAATCATATCTTGTCTAGGTGCCAGGGGATGAGGAAATGGCAGTGACAGTGGATATGGAGACTTAGGCAGGGGAATGGAGTCGAGATGGGGGAGGAGAGGAACAGGAAGGAGGGACAGGTTTGTGGAGACACCGAGGCCAGTGTGAGATCCATGTTCCAGGGGAGGAATCCATGAGGCTAGGGGGAAGGGCTGGGGCTGAGACAGAAAGATGGGCATCACTAGTGCAGAGTAGGGAAACTGAGGCTGCTGTGGTGGGGGAGAGGTGGGGCCAGAACCTAAGCCTGGGGAACCTTCATATTTAAGAAACAGGCAGAGCCAGGCATGGTGGCACACACCTGTGATCCCAGCAGCTCAGGAGGCTGAGGCAGGAGGATTGTGAGTTCAGGGCCAATATCAGCAAAAGTGAGGCACTAAGCAACTCGGTGAGACCCTGTCTCTAAGTAAAATACAAAGTAGGGCTGGGGATGTGGCTCAGTGGTTCAATCCCTGGTACCAAAAAAAGAAAAAAAGAAAGAAATACATCACAAAATAAGATGGCTTGAAGGTGGATAGAGGGATAGATATGAATTAAAGGAAGTATAGTGGACTCTTCAGATTGGTGGGTTCTGTTTCCATGGATTCAACCAATAGCAAGTAAAAATAATGAGAAAAATTACATCTGTACTGATCATGTAAGAGTTTTTTCCTGCCATGATTCCCTAGACAAGATAGTATATTTACATTTGCATTAAGTATTATAAGTAAGCCAGAGATGATTCAATGTGTACAGGGGATGTGCATAGGTTATATGCAAATACTATGCCATTTTATGTAGAGACTTGAGCATCTTAGGATTTTGGCACCCTAGTTGGTCTTGGAACCTGTCCTCCATACGTACTAAGAGATGACTATACAGTTAAAGGTGGTAGGTATAAACAGCTGTTATATTTTTTATTATTTTTCCTGTTCTATGTTTGAAAATATTCATGATAAAATATTGGGGGAAGCCAGGCGCAGTGTCTCATGCCTATGTAATCCCAGCGGCTCGGGAGGCTGAGGCAGGAGGATCATGAGTTCAAAGCCAACCTCAGCAACTTAGTGAGAACCTGTCTCTAAATAAAATATTAAAAAGGGCTAGGGATGCGGCTCAGTGGTTGAGTGCCCCTGAGTTTAATCCTGTGTGTGTGTGTGTGTGTGTGTGTATTGGAAGTATCACCCAAAATACTCTTTCTGGAAACAAATCACCATAATAAAAAGATACATGCTACCCAAGATGGAGTGGCTGGCCACCGTGAGGAGGGGAGACACAGGATATGGATACAAAGAGGAATAAGGAACAGCCAGTGCCCATTGGTTCAGCTGTGTTGACTGATAAAATATTGATACACTGTCATCTGGGGAGAAAGAGCTGCTGTTCAGCCCTCCTTTGGGAGCACTCAGCCCCTGAGCTCCTCCCTGAGAACCCTGGAGGACTCATATGCCATCCATGTTCACCAGGTGCCAGGGCTGCAGCCACATTCATCCTGATCGTTCTAAGCCTAGGAAGAAGTGGCAGTTAAATATGGTGCAGCCTTTGCCACTTACACATGTGGACCGACTCTGATAAATGAGCCACCGTGTGAACCTCATGGAGTGTGCTTCCACACACCTAGAGCTCAGTCATCAGCTGTGGCCTCTTTTTTTGGGGGGGGGCACCATAGGTTGAACTCAGGAGCACTCGACCACTGAACCACATCCCCAGCCCTATTTTGCATGTTTATTTAGAGACAGTCTCACTGTGTTGCTTAGTGCCTTGCTTTTGCTGAGGCTGGCTTTGAACTCGCGATCCTCTTGCCTCAGCCTCCTGGGATTATAAACGTGCAACAGCAAGCAGTGGCCTCTCAATGCAAGAGATTTGGCAAACACGAGATCCATGAAGCTGCTGCCTGCATAACACAGTGCACTGCTGCACTGTCAACCAGTTTTTAGGAGAACATTTAAAACAATCATAACAGCGAGTGCCGTGGTTCACGCCTGTCATCCCAGCAACTTGGGGAGCTGAGGTAACTTGGTAACTTAGAGAGACTCTGTATCAAAATAAAAAATTTTAAAAGGGGCTGGGGATGTGGCTCAAGTGGTAACACGCTCGCCTGGCATGCACAAGGTGCTGGGTTCGATCCTCAGCACCACATAAAAATAAAAAATAAAGATGTTGTGTCCACCGAAAACTAAAAAAATAAATATTAAAAAATTCTCTCTCTCTCTCTTCAAAAAAAATTAAAAAGGAAAGAGATAAAAAGTCTGGGGATGTAGCTCAATTGGTAGAGTGACCGTGGGTTCAACACCTAGTACCACAACAAATAAAATAAAACAATGGTAGAAAGGATAATAGAGAGAATACATAAAACAGTGACATAATTGTTATCATTATCAAATAGGTACTGTATATGGTTGCATGTGCTGTACTTTTATTTTTACTTATTTATTTTTTGTGGTATTGGGGATTGAACCCAGGATTTCAACCATGTTAGACAAGTGCTCTAGACTGAGCCACATCCCCAGCCCTTAATATATATATGATAGATACAATACTTTTATTTATTTATTTATTTTATGCAGTGCTGAGGATCTAATGTAGTATCTCACACATGCTAGGCAAGGGCACCAGCTTTCCCCCCAGCCCTTTTTATTTTGAGTCAGGTCTCCCTAAGTTGCTGAGGCTTGCCTCAAACTTGTGATCCTCTTGCCTCAGCCTCCTAAGTCACTGGGATCACAGGTGTGTGCCATTGCACCCAGGTGTACTATACTTGTCTCCGACTGGTAGCACAGTAGGTTTGTTTCCACCAACATTACCACCAATACATAAGTCATGGCATCGTGATATGACGTCACAAGAACTATGATCTCACTAGGCAATAACAGAAAATATTCAGACGCGTTATAATCTTATGGGATCACATCACCTGTGCATCATTCTGCAGCTAAACTCGCCGTTTCTCTCTAGCCTGCTATGTCTAGTCCGGGGGACTCTGCTCCCGGGCACTGCCCCCCTGAAGTCCTTACCTGTCCAGAGTCCATGGCTTCTGCCAACCTCTCCGGGCTCAGCTCTGAGGAGACCCCTGGCTTTGTGATCCATGAGGTCAGGTCCTTCTGAAATGGGGTGGCAGGTGGGGGGGTGAGGGGACGTGGTGGGCAGCCCCTCCGCCACCCCCATAATCTTACTTGTCCCTTACACAAAGCCGAGTGCTGGCCAGCGCCGTCACCTTCAGCTGCATGAGGGTCTTCCCAGCCAGGTCGGGGCTCTCCGGGAGGCCTCGTGACAGGTCCACACACCGCAGCATGGCATCCAGGTTGCCCTCATACCAGGCCTCACTGCCCGGCCAGCAGAGGACAGGGTCCGGCGGTCAGCCTTCTCCTGCCGTCGCCCCAGCCTCCCTGGCCCTGGCCCCTACTCACCCCGTCTGGGCAGCCGAGTCTGGCTCCTCCTCAGTGGGCACCGCCAGCAGGGGCCGGAGGCCCAGGGCCTGGAGCTGCCGGACACAGCCCTCCACCTCCTCTTGGGTCTCTCCAGCCACAAACTGCCCGTAGACAGATGCCCGGAGAAGGGCACCCGAGAGCCGCGAGCCCAGGAGTCGCTGAGACCAGGCCTGGAGCTGGGTGACAGGGAACAAGGGCTCAGAGCCAGTCCTGGGAGCTTCCAGGCCCATGCTGAGGGTCACAGCTCACCGCCAGCCCGTGGGTGACCAAAGGGGGCCAGGCACACAGCCGTAGCACCAGCAGAGCCCGAGCCAGCTCCCCTGTGCCCTTGAGGTGGAAGGCCTCGCCATCGAAATTCAGGGGCTGCCAGTCCCCAGAGGGGGGCCCAGCCTGCGAGTAGAGCACTCGATGGGTCCGGAGCATCCTGAGTCCCTTGCCACTCCACGCCAGGGAAAGGGGCTTTGATGGTGGCAGATACACTGACTGCCCCTTGCCCAGCCAGGGGGCAGTGACTGATTAACTGGGAAAATCTTTAAGATTGAAAGCTCTTTGGGGGCAGTTAATTATTAACCAATGGGGACAGAGTTCGGAGTAACAGTAACAGGAAAGGAAACCCCCAGTTACAGCCCCCCGGCCACCTTCAGTGTCATAGTGCACTCTTGCGAGATGTGCACCACATGCCTGGGGCTGTTGGGTGGACACACGGTCTGGGAAGCAGGAACTCTGGATTCAAGGCAGTTTGGCTTTTCCATCTTGGGAAAGTCACCTAAGCTCTCTTGTTGCAATTGTTTCATATTTTAATGAGAAGCAGTGTAGTGTTATTGAATAAAATTTAAAATACACATAATCTATAACCCAACTGTTCCATGCTAAGTATATATCCTACAGAACTTGAAAATTGGCATCAGGAAAAATGTACAAAAATGTTTATAATGGCCCCAGATTGGAACCACCCAAGTTTTTATCAAAGAAGAATAAATAAATACATTGCAACTTAGTCATGCAAGGGAATACTATATAGCAAATAAAAAGAACAAGCTGCTGATGTATACAACCACATGGTCAAATTTCACAAACACGATGTTAAGTAACAGAAGTCA
This sequence comes from Marmota monax, assembly GCF_021218885.2. Classification (NCBI taxonomy): domain Eukaryota; kingdom Metazoa; phylum Chordata; class Mammalia; order Rodentia; family Sciuridae; genus Marmota; species Marmota monax. The sequence goes on along the minus strand of NW_026692786.1, from coordinate 604,221 downwards.
GCCATCTCTCTGACTTTTGTGTTAATCATTTCCTTGTTTTTCTTACTCTTTTGCCTGACCACCCGTGTGTGCCTCTAAAACATTATTATAGTTTTACTTTCCCTGCTTTCAAATCTTAAAGATTTGCCCAGTTAATCAGTCACTGCCCCCTGGCTGGGCAAGGGGCAGTCAGCGTGCATCTGCCACCATCAAAGCCCCTTTCCCTGGTGTGGAGTGGTATGATGCTCTGCCGTCGGGTGCTCTACTTGCAGGCTGGGCCCTCCTCTGGGGGCTGGCAGCCCCTGAACTTCGATGGAGAAGTCTTTCAACTCAAGGGCACAGAGGAGCTGGCGTGGGCTCTGCTGGTACTATAGCATGTGTGAGGCACTGGGTTCAATCCTCAGCACCACGTAAAAATAAATAAAATAAATGTGTCCATCTACAACCAAAAATTTTAAAAAAATTAAAATTAAAAATTAATTTGCCATAGTATCAGTCTCCCAGAGTTGTTTTGAGAATCCAGTTAATGGACATACATAATTAATGGTGCATAACGTGTTCTGTAAATGCTGGCTGTAATCATAAAGGGCTGTGTATGCACAATCTCATTGACATCTGTCTTTCTGAGGAGGCATGTGTCATAATCACCTCTGTGTTTGGGGATCCCCAAGACCACCTCGGGTTCAGTGATTCTCTATAAGGTCTCATAGAATTCAGAGAGGCCAGAATACTCAACATACGTTTCTAAAGAATGAGTATGTTCTCCTATGTACCCACAATGTGAGTCTCACATATAAGAAAATATCAATAATTCCTTAGCACCTGATATCTTACCCATGGTAAAAATGTCCCCAATTGCCTCTAAAATGGCTGTTTAAAATTAACTAATTAGCCAGGCGTGGTGGTACATGTCTGTAATCCCAGCTGCTCAGGAGGCTGAGGCAGGAGGATCACAAGTTCAAAGCCAGCCTCAGCCGCTTAGCGAGACCTTAAGCAACTTAGTAAGACCCTGTGTCTAAAATAAAATATATTTTAAAAAGGGCTGGGAATGTGCCTTGATAGTAAAGTGCCCTGGATTCAATCCCTGGTACCAAAATATAAATAAATGAAGAAATTAAATAATTTATTATTTTGTGCTGGGGATTGAACCCAGGGCTTTGAGCATGCCAGGCAGGTGCCCTACCACTCAGCTATGCCCTCAGCCTTTGTGATCCTTTTTTTTTTTTTTAAACTAGTCAATTCAGGTTCATGTTTTGCATTTGGTTATGTTTCTTTAGTTTATCTTTGCAGGGGGGTTGGGGTGGAGTTCAGTTTTCCTGACATTTAAAAAAATAATATTTGCTTTTTAAAAGCTCCCATGCAAGTTGTAGAATGCCCCACATATTGGATTTACCTGATTATGTCCTTATGACATCATGTAATGTGTCCCCTCATCCTCTATAATGCCTGTAAGCCAGTTTTGGTCTACAGCCATAATTTGCTAAGCCGGTTTTCACTGGTGACCACTAGGTTGCCTCTGGGGTCCTCGTGCCAGACCTCTTAACGACCAGGTTATTAAATGGCCCTCCAGGCCAGCCTTCCAAGGCCTCTGCTGGCACCAACTCAACAGGAGAGAGAGACGGCGCGAACCACTGGTTCAAAGCCCCCATCGTACTCTCACTGGAGGGCTGGGCATCTTCGGAAGGGATTAGGGAGACACAGGGAGAGGAGAGAAGCCAGAAGCAAAAGAGTCTCCTGCGCTGGATTGTGGGGGACCTTAAAGATTCATTATGAAGTGTTGACTTTACCTTGATGAGGCCGGGGAGCCATGGAGGATTCTGGGCAGGAAGTCTCGGATTTAGGCATTAGGAAGATTACCCCTGGCTACCAAGAATAGAGTGGATCAGAGAGACAGACGAGATGGAGGCTGGCAGCACAGGAGGAAGGTGAAGCAGATCAGAATGGGCCAGTGTGGGGCTGGCCCAGGAAGGTGCTGAGAGGGCGAGTACTTAGGAGGCAACGTGGGTGGGAGGTAACCTAAAATTCCTCATGGGAACCCCAAGTCCCAAGGCAACGGGGATGGAGACTTTGGTCTAGTGTGGCATCTAAGGGACACTGTCCCCTCATCTGAAGACATTCCCATGGGAGCCCCACGTTCTAGGGAATCAAGCACAGAGGCTCTGGCCAAATATGAGAATCGGACTCCTGCTTCTGACCCCCCATTTCCTCTTGCAATCTCTAAACTACCTTCCCTCCCTCCCTCCCTCCCTCCCTCCCTCCCTGTCATTCTTATTTGTTCCTAAGAGGCTGCAGCCCCCAATTATGGGCAGCACATAATAGCGCTGAGAAATGAAGTAGTGTTATGGTGTGGATGCGAGGTGTCCCCCTAAAGTTCCTGTTGGTCCAGGAATGTTCAGAGGTGAGGTGGTTCCATTTTGAGAGCAGAACCTAGTCAGACCCTCCTCATTTGAATAGACTGGGCAGTACCTCTGGGCAGGTGGGGCATGGCTGAAGGGGGCGGGTCACCAGAAGCTACTCTGGAAGGGTACAATTTCCCTACGGCCTCTTCCTCCCTCTCTCTGTTTCCCGACCCCACCGGGAGCTGGCATGAGTGGCTGGGAAAGGCCACTCATGCCCTTTCCCATCATGCGCTGCCTCACCTTGGGCCCAGAGCAATGGAGTCCGTCATCTATGGACTGAAACCTCAGAAACTTAGAGCCCTAAATAAACTTTTCCTCCTCTAAGTTGTTCTTCTCAGTCTTTTGGTCACAGAGACCCAAAGCTGACTCAAACAGAAATCAGCACTGGGGAGTGGGGTGGTGCTGTCACTAACCTCTGACCATGTGGTTCAGAAGTTTTTGGAGCCAGTCTGTGGGACTTTTAAACCTTGGGAGATGCAAGCTGGAAAACTTTTAGAATGTTGCAAGTGGAGCTTAATGGGTGATTCTGGGGGGGGCTCAAATGACCAGAATGGTGACAGGAATGAGGACTGTGCTCCTGAGGTCTCAGGGGGAAATGAGGACTCTGTTGGGAATTGGACAAGAGGCCACCCACGCTTTGTTCTGGCAAAGGACTTGGCTACTTTTTGCCCACGTCCTGAGACTGTGTGTGAGGCTGCATTTAGAAGTGATGGACTAATTAATCTGGCAGAGGAAATTCCAAGGCAGGACAGCATTTAGTCAGTGACAGGGATGTTGCTGGCAGCTTTAGGCCAGGATTACTGTGAGAATAAGGAGCAAAAAACAGAGCTAAAGGATTTTTTAAACTTGCAAATTGGCCAGAAAAAAAATGCTTGTAAAACTGGGACCAAGGAAGTTGTGCTTATTGAAGAGATTAGAGTCCCTAAAGAGATGCTGAGTATTTCTCACAGGGACAATAGGAAAGTTGACTTGGGGGCATCTCAGGAATTTGCAAGAGCACATCTACTACAGGCTCCAGGATACAGAAGAGAAAATTCTTTTGAAAGGAGATCATGGGGGTGCCTGCTCATACATCAGGGCCTAGGAAGTTGTTTTTTTTTTTTTTTTAACCATGCTGAGCTACATCAGCACTCAGAGGTCGCTGCAGCCATGATTCCGTGGAGCTCAGGTATGTGTGAGCTGGCAGCAGACCTTGGCATCATCCATGTGAGGCTGGAATGAGGGGCTCATGGAGGCTTTCACTGAGGATTCAAAGGAAGGCCTGGGAAGCCAGGCAAGGGGTAGCAGGGTCTGTAGGCTTTTGCTGAGAGGGTGATGCATGAAGCTGTAAAGGAGAAGCCAAAGCTGGAGTGGGAACCCCAGGACCCCCAGTAGTTAGGAAATGCCAGTAATGTGGACTGGCTGCAGAGAGAGACAGGTTAAAAGAGAGGCCAGTGCCCTCCAAGTGACAAGACCAAGGGGCAGAGCTTCCCAAGACCTTTGGGGAAAACACCTTGCCATCATGTAGTACAAGGGGGAGTTGGGTCACTGGTTGGCGGATGCCCTGGGCAGGTGCATCTTCCACCCCATCTTCCACCCTTCAGCCATGGTATTCTGCCTCCTCTTGGACTCAGAACAATGGAGTTGGCCCACCATGGATCGAACCTCTAAAATCACGAGCCAAAATAAACTCTTCCTCCTCTGAGTTGTCCTGGTCAGGTATTTTGGTCACAGCAACAGAACGCTGACTTACACAGTGGTCCCTCTCAGATGATGGGACGTTCTACCATGAACACTCTAATACCAAAGCAACCTTGCAGATCTTGCCATGTCCGTTCTTCTTCTTTTTTTAAAAAAATATTTATTTTCTAGTTATAGGTGGAAACAATATCTTCATTTTATTTTTATGTGATGCTGAGGATTGAACCCAGTGCCCCACACATGCTGGGTGAGCACTCTACCTCTGAGCCACAGCCACAGCCCACGTTTGTTCATCTTTGAGTAAGCACTTACTTAATCTCTCCCTCCTCACCGGGCTGTGCCATCATGAGGGTAGGAATTACATTTAGCTTTGTCATTTATTTATACATATTACTTAGCACAGGACTTAATTTTTGTTGAATGATGTAAATATAGATGTTTAGCATTTGGTGGACAAGGGGCTTAGAGAGTTTTACATGAATACAAGTAGATTCTAAACAGGAATAAATACAAGTAGATTCTAAATAGGAATAAATGCTGTTATTATTATTGCAACATGACTTCCATCCTCAGATAAAGGACAAACTCCCTAAGATAACGTGATTGATCCTCGCTCATCTCATCAATCTCAATTCCTACACTTCCAGACTTGCCCTTTATTTTTCAGCAATTTTAGGAAAATCCCTCCCTGCACTGTGCTCCTGGAGTCCTCTCGGCCTCGACGCCTGCACCGCTACTTATCCTTTAATATTGGGGTTCAGTGGCCACTTACACGCAGGGGACACTCCCTGACCAGTGTTGATCTCCAGCACAGACCTCTAGCCCTTGAACACCAGAACCCCATGGGCACGCGCTGATTCACGATCGCTGGCCAAGTCAAGTCTTCTCAACGGGGCAGTGCCGCCCCCTAGTGGGAGAGTTTGGCATTCGCACACCCGTTCGTAGTTGCTACATTGATCACAGGGCGCGGTACCCACTTTCAGAAGTCAGGGCCCAGAAAACTGGGTATTGCTTTCGCGTCCGGAACAACTTGAAAATGTCCTTACAGGCATTCGTGTTGGTAAAAAGAAAAGGTAAATACAATATTAATTACATTATTAACATAACATATATGCAAACATGAAAATTTGGGGTATGGTTAAAATATATTGACTCTTTGTGTGCCTGTGTGTGGTGGGGGGTACTGGGGATTGAACTCAGGGCACTCTACCACTGAGCCACGTCTCCAGCCGATTTTCTTCCTTTCTTGTGTGTGTGTGTCTGTCTGTCTGTCTGTGTCTGTATGTGTGTGTTTTATTTATACACAGGGTTTCACTAAGTTGTTTAGTGCCTTGTTTTTGCTGGGTCTGGCTTTGAACTTGCAATCTTTCTGCCTCAGCCTCCCAAGCCTGGTGCCCACTGAGACCATAATATATTGACCTTTTCTGAAAGGAAACTATGATACAGAGCGACAATTGTTCCTTTTTAATTAACCATATTAGAAAATCACAATCCCAACTGTGAGATATAATATACAATTTTAAGTAAAATATAACACATATAAAAGCATGGCTATATTACAAGTGTTCAGTATGATAAATTTTCAGAGAGCGACCACACCCATATAGCTAGCTCCCAGGTCAATAAATAACATTATCTACTACTCCCCACCCCAGAAACTCTCCTGGCACAGGAGTCACTATTTACCAAAGATATCTACTCTTGACTTTCAATGTCACAGATTAGTTTTGCCTGTTTGCAGTGGAAATCATACAGCATGTTCTCTTTGGGTCTGACTTTGATTCCCTATTATCTTGGTAAAATCCGCCCATGTTGTTCTATATATCAGTAGTTCATTCATCCTCATTGCCTAGAATCCGTTGGATGAATATATAATTGAGTTCCATTTTCCTTTAATGGACAATTGGGTTGTTTCCAGTTGCCAATGCCATTGAACGTACTAGTTAGTGTCTCTGTTCACATATAGAAGTATCTCCGTTGGGTGTGTAACTAGTGGGTCATGGCATATGCATATATATGTTTGGGTTTTGTAGATACTGTCAAAACATTTTTGGTTGGCAGTTTCACCCTCACAAGCACATGGTTGTGCCTTAATATTTGTTTTGCTTTTCTTTTTTCCTTCTGAGCCTTCAGAAACACAGAACGGATTAATCATTATTCATGGTTCAGGACGCATTCTTTGTCCATGCAAAGCCCATTTTTGTGTTTTGTTAGTTGGATTTCTCTTCAATTTCTATTGTGGTAAAACACCTATAATAGAAAACTTACCATCTTAACCATTTAGAAATACCCAGTTCAGTGGTATTAAGTACCTTCGTATTGGTGTGCCATCGTCACCACTGAAAGAGCTGGGCAGAACCAAGTGACACCCAGCTTCACATCCTTTTCTTTGCATCTCTGTCATTGTTAGGCAGCTTTACAACAAAATTTTTTTAACTTTAACTTTTATTTTGACATGATTTCAGACCTATGGAAAAGTTCCAAGAACAGAACAAAGAATTCCAACGTACACTTTGCCCAGATTCCCCAAATGTCAACATTTTACCACGTTTCATCTGTTTTTATCTCTGTGTAAATACGCATATTTTTTTCTCATCTGTTTGAGAATAAACGGAAGCTGCCATACCCTTTTACCCTAAATATAGAAGAACACACACTTCTAAAGAGCAAGGCACTCTCTTATATAACCATAGCACAATAAATCAGTTTTTCCTATAAAAGAAAGCATATGGAATGTATTCTTTTGCATCTTCCCCCCTTTTGACAGTCTATTCTTACACAGGTGCTACAGTTTATGCATCATGTTTTATATACGTGGAAAACAATAAGCCAGGTACAGGCAGGACATAACCATGGTTCATAAACTCCACTTATAATTAGCTATTTCAGATGTAATGAAACTCAAAATGAACTGAGTTTTTTGTTGTTGTTGCTTTTGGTGATGCTGGGACTCAAACCCAGGGCCTCACACATAATAGGTGGGCATTCTCCCACTGAGCTACATCCTCAGCCCTGAAATGAGTTTTTTTCCTTTCTTTTTAAAGATAGCAGGGTTTAAATTCTTTTTTTTTAGTTGTAGATGAACACTGTACCTTCATTTTATTTATTTGTATGTGGTGCTTGGGATTGAACCCAGTGCCTCATGCATGTTAGGCAAGCGCTCTTACCATTGAGCTACAATCCCAGCTCCCCACCCCCAAAATGAGTTGCTAATATGTCTTTTCTAATTTTGAATTTTTACTTCAAAAAGCATAAAGACCCTTAGAATAGTTATTCATTGTTGAGGTGTCACGTGAATGACTCTGCCCCTTGAGAGAAGTTGAGTTTCTAAAACTAAGCCCAGAAGGAGCCTTGATTATGTTTTGACACCAGCTTGAACCTTCTTCTGTCAGTTACACATATCCCCCCACCCTGTGTTCTGTCTTGAAAAAACTCGGAGAAGGCTGTCTGTCATACCAGCTCTCCCCTCAGCTCAAAGGGTAGAGAATCAGATCTCAAAGCATCCAAGTCTTCTGCCACTTGGTCATAGATTCCTCTTGGATTCTCATACTTGTCCTCATACCAGCGGAGGTCATAAGGGTCCTAATAGGCAAAAAGTAGAATTAGAACCATGGAGAGATCCTTTTTGGGTCATCATCACAGCTATAGAGGACACACACCCCTATTCACCTTCCCAGGGGAAAAAGTCCTACTTAATTAGGGAAAAGATCCAATCTACACACAGAAGAGTGATTATAGTGAACCTCCTCATGAACCATGACATACCCAACACATAACTTCCACAGAACCATCCCTTGGTCCATCTTGATTTATCTAAATCTCTGCCTCTCACCCTCTACTTCCACCCAACTGGATTATTTTGAAACAAGTTCAAGATATCCCATGATTTCATGGCAGGAAAATAATTTAAATGTCAGGAATACAAACCCTTTGGAAAGATCGTGATATCGGCTATGCCAATTTTGGAATGTGGGTCATGATTCTGTTAGCCCTGTGCATTACAAAACACTTCCCCCATCAAAATTAAAGAGAAAAAAAGACAGTGAAGGGTTATCCTTGCCAGAGATGTGCTCTGTTCTAGAGCTGGGAGAAAATAGTTGTTTAGCAAACTTTAGAGCAGATTGGCCCATGAGCCAAATACAGCCTGCCACCTGTTTTTGTATTGCCTGAGAGCCAAGAATGGCTTGATATTTATAAATTGTTGTTGGGAAGATCAAAGGAATAATAATATTTGTGGCATATGAAGATGACATGAAATTCAAATTTCAGTGTCCAAAAATAAAGTTTTATTGTAACATAGCTACAGCCATTCTTTTATGTATGAGTGGCTTTAACCCCACTGTGGCAGAGCTGAGCAGTTTTGAAGAATCCTATGTCTCACAAAGCCCAAAATATTTACTCTCTGACCCTCTACAGAAAATGTCTGCAGATTCCCTCATCTGTGCCTTCCGGGCACGGACAGTCCAGAACCATGGACAGCGCCATGGGGGCTCTACATCATTTCCTTGTTGGTACAGAGCTACAGTCTGAGAAAACAGTGCACCAAGTGGGACGTTGTTAAAGGGGCTCCCTTGGCCCAGAAATGCCAGAGCATTAGCCAAGGCCACACACAGTCAAGCCTTCTGCCCCACTTTCCTTACTTTGGGGCAATGGGTGGGTGGATGGTCATAGTGCCTACTGTTTTCATCTACCTAGACACCATCTTTACTTCCTTTCTGGTTCTCTCTCTTCTCCCACCCTCAATCTGGTGAACTGAGTTGGCCTCTACTCCCTGATCCCATGGGTGGACACGGATCCAGGCTTGTCCAATTGGTACAGTCCATCCCCTGCCTGGTTGGTTCAACAATGAAGATATGACCCAAGCTAGATCAATACCATCACTGGGCATTGGGAGTTTTGGAAAAGAGGCATTCTCTTTCTTTGAAGATTCTTAATCTAACTGTTTACAAACCTGGCTTTTCTAGGAAATCTTTAGGGAGAAACTCCTGGATCTGTCTGGTCCTGAAGACAATTCTATCCCTCCTCAGCGAAATGAGCCAAAAAATTCTTTCTCTCTGGTTGCTTAACCATTGTGGTAGAGATTACTAAGTGCCCAAGGAAAAACTTCCCTTAGTTCTTCCACAGTAGCAGAACTATAGTGAGGAGTGTATGTACCAAGGTAGACTACATTTCACAGCCTCCTTTGCAGTGAAGCATAGCAATGGGACCCTGTTTTCCCTGGCGGAATGAGAGCAGAAATGACGTTTACCATTTCTGGACCTGGGCCATAAGGCAGGGTGGTGTTTCCTTTCACTCCAGCTGAAACTGGCCCTTCCACATAGATGTGGATGATGGATGTCCCAGGAGATGGCAGAGGAACACAATGGGAAGAACTTGGGTTCTGACTTGGGTTCTGAATAAACATTTACAGTAGGGCTCACCTCTGACAGCCATGTGAGAAGAAATAAACTGCTTCCTGCTTTCTTTGCAGTGCTGGGAATTGAACTTATGCCCTCACCCATGCTAAGCAAGAGCTCTGTCACTGAGATACATCTTCAATCCTAGATTGTCTTCTTTAGGCCGCTGGATTAGGGCCAGGCCTCTTTGTTACAGCAGCTAATTTACCCTGATACAAGCAGTAGGAGGCAGGTTTCCAGCCTGAACTGCGTGTGACACAAATCTCCTTACCATATGTACTTCATCATACAGGGGTCCCCAGGCTCCAGATGGGGCATACATTCTTTCCACCTCATCATACAGGTGCCCGGGAAAGGCCATGTCCTCATCTTTGAGACCTGTGAAACCCAGAGTTGGAGTGGAAGGAAGAGTCATCAGGGCACCCAGTCCAGATGTCAGAGAACCTTGGAATGGGGGCGGTCCTGATGGGGTCCTGACTCACCTTGGGGATAAGATCCCTCCTCCAGTGTGGGAGGCAGCCGAGGGCTGAAGTCCTTCATGGAGTGGTAATATGGCTCTACTTCTGACGTGCTAGCCTGTCAGGCACACACATACACACACACACAAACAGACAAAAAAAAAACAGGTAAAGTCCTTTCCATTTTCTGACTCCACAGTTACACAAAGGGAAATGATTAACCTGAAGCTCACAGTAGAGTTTGTCACCCCGTCATTGGATCGGTCCAAGCCACCCCCACTCACCATGGAGCTTTGAGTGTCCCGGTCCCCAGTCCACTGGCTCTCCTCATATTCATTCCTGACTCTCTCCTCCTCCGACCTTCCAAGATGGAGGTATGGGCGGCAGTTGGGTGATTGACCCTCTGCCACTGTCACCCCCAAACCGCCTTCCTCAGAGCCTTCTTTACAGCAAAATGCCCCTACTTACCCTGCCTCTGTCTTCTCTGAGATGCCTGAGAGAAATAGGGGGAAAGGAATCAGAGATGCCATGTGAGCCCACCTGGTCCTGGGGAGACTGCAAATATGCAGCAACCCCAGGGTTCCTGTCCCCCTAGGGCCTCTGTCCTGGTAGGAGCAGGACCTCTCCTCACCCTCAGCAAGATGTTTCAGTCTCCGTCGCCAGAGGAACCCCGCCACACAGGAAGCATTGGAAAGCAGCAGAAGACTCCCAACAGCAAACAACCCGGGTAGCAGGGGCAGCCCAGAGGGTCCTAGGGGTGGAGAGTCCTCTCAGCGAGCCCCAAGCAATCTTCTCTGGGTGCAGTGGAGCTGTCTGAGAAGGCCGCCCCTGATCAAGCAAAGCCCTCCTCCCTACCCAAGGTAAAGGAAGCGAATGAGCAACGATCTCCGTCTCCACCTCTTCTTGCCATCTAAGGGCAGATGGCTCCTCCCTCAAGTCAAGTCAGCAGCAGGTTCAGCCACTGCCTGAGCCCTCTCTATAATCCAGCCTATTCCACAGCTCTAGTGTTGCCCACCAACCATAGACCCCGGAATTGTACCTTCTGGTCACACAAACGAACCACTACCTATTTCCAGAATCGCCAAAGCAAATTCACAACTCTGAGCCTTGGAATAATCAAGTGTCTATCCTCAATGTCCTTTCTTCTCCACAGATTTCATCACCAATGACTTATTTCCACCAACCGCCATCCCAGCCAATAGTGGGTTACCATATCCCTGAAGACAAGGTTCAGTCCCTCCATTTTGCCATCGACTGCTAAGGACACTTGTTTTCCTTTGGGAAAAGAGCCAGTCCCCTGCTCCTAGTCTGTGCGGTTCCTACAGGACTCTAGGGGGATCACCTGACCCACCCTGGAAAAGATCACTCATTCCGCTTTCCACAGTGATTGGCATTTGACTCATGGTGGCTCTTTGGCACAACAGTTAGGACACATCTACACACAGCCAAGAAGTAGAACGAAAGCTAGAAGTGCGGAAGGTGGGAGGGCCTCTCACCCTGTTTTTGTCTTTTGAACCCTCAGGGATGCTCTACCACTGAGCCACATCCTAGCCCTTTTTATTTTAGGGCAGGGTCTTGCTAAGTTATTTAGGGCCTCACTAAATTTCTGAGGCTGGCCTCAAACTTGGAACCCTCCTGCCTCTTCTTCCCGAGTCCCTGGGATTACAGGCCTGTATCACCATGTCCAGCTGTTTCTACACTGTTGCATAATCCCCCTTCCACCCAACTCTGCTGGAGCCAATGAGACAAAACAATGTGACAGAATCAGAAACTTGAAAAATGCTAGTAAATTAGTTTTTCTTCTCTTTCTGTTCTTGGGACCCCTAGGACCACCTCCCTGTGAATATGACAGGGAGAGACATGTGACCCAGTTATTTCCAATGTCCCAATCAACAGCCAGATGACTGCCAGACATGTGAAGAGAAGGATGCTCTTTGGTTTGAATATGAAGTGTCCCCGAAGGCTCATGTGCTGCAGGCTTCATCCCCAATGCAGCAATGTGGGGGGCACTTTGAGGAAGAGATCCAATCATGGGGGCTCTAACCTAATCAATAGATTAATCCACTGTTGGATCCTTAGCTAACTGGACTATTGGGAGGTGACGGCAACTGCAGGATACGGGGCCGAGTTGAAGGAAGAGGATCCTTGGGGCCTCTGTCTTGTCCCTGGCTCTTTCCTCTCTTCCCACAGCTGGCTCTTTCTCTCTTTGCTTCCTGGCTGCCACGAGGTGAGCAGCTTTGCTCTGACACACCCTTCCACCATGATGTTCTGCCTCACCTCGGGTCCAAAGCAATGAGCCAGCTGAACACAGACTGAAAACTGAGCTAAAATAAATCTTTCCCCCTTGAAGTTGTTTTTCTCAGACGTTTTGTTACAGTGACAAAAAGCTGACTAACATGGAGGCCATCCTATATGGACAATTCTCAGTCCCGCTGCCAGCTGATTGTAGAGATGACTCAAACCCGCCTAGATCAGAACCCTTTCCCAGACTCAAGGAGTCATGGGTAATGACGTATGTTGCCATAAGTGCCCATGTTTGGGTGGTAGTTTGATATGCAGCTAAAACTACCTGACTCAACCTCCTTACAGAGCTCAGAATCAGCTAATTCTTTTACAATTAAACTAAATTAGGAAGAGAAAAAAAATCGATCACTCCAGTACAGGAAGAGCTTCAGATGCAAGTGGGAATCTTTAGGGACAGAGCAGTTGTGACCACAAGGGAGAGGAGATGGGGTCAAAAGGTTCCATTCTCAGGGGAGGGGGCAGGATTCAGGGGATTGAGCACTTGCCTGCAGGCTGCTCTGTGGGTTCCTCATGGTCAGGTTCTCCAGAAGGCTGGTCCAGGCCTGGGGTAGGGGGTGAATATAGAGATTATGCATTAATAACAAAAATTTGAGATGATTATGTATTTCTCAGTTTCTGACTAAGCTTTTCACCTCACTTTGAAACTTGTTGGAATGGGAACATGATTTCTTAGGGGTATTCTAAAGATAGCCAAGTATTTCTGATACTAATGACAACACACTAATAACAATAGGAATATCAATAATAATAATAATAATAATAAATGATAAATGAGTGCTTTATGTTGTACAAAGTCCTTTAACCTGAATTATCAATTTGCTGACTTAACCCTCCCCGTCCCCCTAAAAAGATATTGGGCTCTCAGGACCCACATCCTGAGCCCTATTTCATATTTTATTTCTAGACAAGGTCTCACTGAATTGCTTAGCGCCTTGCTGTTGCTGAGGCTGGCTTTGAACTCGAGATCCTCCTGTCTCAGTTTTCCTAGCTGCTGGGATTACAGGCGTGCGCTACCACACCTGGTGTGAAACCTTATTTTTAGAAACTGAGGCACCTGCCTAAGTTCACAAAACTAGGAAGTGGCAGGGGAGGTGGGGGCTTGAACCCAGGTTTTTCTGAGCCAGACCCTGTGGGATTAACCACGGGGCCTGTCAGAATCATAAGATACTTCTTAGACATTTTCAAGGAATTTGTCCCTTTCATCAAAGTCACTGAATGTGTTGGTCTAAGGTTATTCAGAATATTCCTGCATATCTTTTTTGTGTCCGTAGGGTCAGTAATAATGTCTCTTCTGGCTTTCCTGATATTTTTGGAAGTTATGTCTTCTCTCTTTTTTGTCTTGATCAGTTTTACACATTTCTTTTTTAAAAAAATTTTTTAGCTGTAGATGGACACAATACCTTTATTTTATTTGTTTATTTTTATGTGATGCCTGGGATGGAACCTAGTGCCTCACATATGCTAGGCCACAGCCCAGGTCCCAGTTTTACACATTTCATCGATCTTTTCAAAGAATGAGCTTTCTGTTTCATTGATTTTTTTCCTTTATTTTTTCTGTTTTCTCATTCATTAATTTCTTCTCTTAACTTCCTTCCATTTTCTTTGGGTTTAGTTTGCTCTTCTTTTTCAAGTTTCTTACAATGGAAATGTAAAATGCCTATTTGAAGACTTTTTTTAAAATAAAAAAACTAATATAAAATTTTAATGCCATCCAATTTCCTCTTAGCACTACTTTAGCTGCCCCCCAAATTTTTTGTTTTCATTTTTATTCAATTCAAACTATTTTCTAATTTCCTCTTGTCAGTAATCACACCAAGATAGTACAGGTAGATCTATGGAGCTCATCTGCCTGAGATTTCAATCTCATCTCCACCTCTTCCTAACTGTGTGACCTTGGTTGATTTGCTTAACTTCTCTGTAAAAGGGGAATAACACTAGTATCCATTTCACTACACCACCCTCTAAGTCCTCTGAGGAACTTTCCAACCTGCCCAAGACTGTCCTTCCCACCTGGGGTAGTGATGGAGAGTTGTACTCCCTTTTCAGCTAAGCCACTGTCCCCCAGGGCATTGCTGGCCAGCAGCCAGACCCTATATCGTGTAGAAGGCTTCAGTCCAGTCAATGTGAAGGTGGTGGCCTGGGGTGGTATGACATCCATGTAGAGAAATCCTGGAGTCTCCAGGGCCTCATACCTGTAGGACAGAGAGGCCAGTAAGTTCAGGAAAATGACCAGCCCACTGGCTGCCACACCTTACTTGCCTTGACAAGGACCCACCTGATACGGAACCTCTGTGGCAAGCCCCCATCAAAGCCGGGCTTCCACTCCAGCCCCACTGAGTGAGGGGTCATGCTTATGACCTTGAATCCCAGTGGGGGGTCAGGACGGCCTTTGGAAAGAAGGATGGGGAAAATAGGATTCTAGAAGATTCCTTTCAGTTTTTTCCTAATAATAATTCTAAATTACAGTTAATTTCATTATTCATGGTCATTACGTTCAATAAGTTCACTGTGAACACTAAGCTGGAAAATACTAAACTGTTGCTTGTAAAGGAAACTCAGGGTTAGTTTTCTTCAAACCTCTTGTCACAGCATTTTCATCAACCAATGAATATAGGATCTTGTTTAGGCGTGTTCCTGTTAAAGGTGCCTTATGCAACACGTACTGGGATTCACCACTAGTACGTGGCCAAAAGCACTCTCACTCCAGGAACAAACTTATCCAGAGCACAAGTATTTTTTTCTATCACAGCCATCTTGCACTTAGAAATAGTGGACAGCATTTCAGCTTTGTGCTTGGTGGGCATTTTAAATGACAAAATCACCAACCCAAAGCACAAAAAGTTTTTTTAAAGTGACACTAAATAAACCACACTTATTTACAGTATAAGAGCTGGAACAAGATGTGGAGTGTCATCTTGTTCAGTCTCAGCTAGGAACACGCACAGCAGGTGACTCAAATTTTGCATCACTCTGTATATGTCCTTGAGTGACCACAAAGTACCATGAGTATTGCTTTGGAGATTACAAATACATTTTAGCAAGTAGATGAATATATATATATATATATATATATATATATATATATATATATATATATATATAAACATATGCATATATGTTATATACACACACACACATACATACACATGTACATACATGTTCCTTTCAGTGGGTTTTTTATGCCAACCTCACATCCATTCTCATTGCTTACAGTTCCAACACCCTGAATTTCCCTTTGGAGAACCACCCTCTCACATTCTCAGGTCACATTCTTCTGATGGAAGTGACTCCACTCCTAGGAAGATGGACATGTGACCAGGCCTGACCAATTAGAGGGTTGCCCCTTCCATCAGATGATTGATTTGGGGATGAGCTGGAATCCAAGCAGAGCCAATGATATTTCATTCTAGTTTTTCCATATAAGTGTTCAGAGGAGAAAGAATTCTATTTCCTCTGGGAATTCTAAAAGCCCACCAGGAGGAGCTTTAGAATTAAAGGCAAGACAGAGAAAAGCAGACCTAAGAGCTGGCCCTAGATCCAGCAACTCCTGAAAAATCCTCTTTTCAGTTACTTGACCCAATAAGTCTTCCCAACTCATTTTAATCTGTTTGTCTTTGTTGTGGGTTTCCCTGAAGATCTAGTCTCCCATTAGGAAATTCAGGGCTGTCAGAGACTCCATCCTCACTCATACACACCTTTCAGGTGTCAGCAACACTGCCAACTAGGGACTTGGGAGTTGACCCAAGAAGCATCCCCCTGACCCCTCCCAGCCCCCTCCCATCATACTAATGCTGACGAGCTGAATGTTGGTGTGGTCTGAGCCAAGGGGGTTGGTGGCTGTGCACGTGAAGAGGGCGTAATCCTGGGCTGCAGACACATTGGCAATGGTCAGGAGACTGCTGTGGACCCCACCCTGGTGATAGGTGTGCTCCGTGTACCTGGAAAGACAGCGAGGCAGGGATTCAGGGGCTGGGACCAGAGTTTGGGCTGGACCACTTCCTGGCAGGCCTGGCTCACCTGGGATCTTGGAGATCCAAAGGAACCCCATTTTTGGACCAAGTGAAGATGATGTTTGGGACGCCTCGGGCACGGCAGTGGAGGGTAGCAGAACTGGTGCTGTCTCCAGCTGCAGCCACTTTAGTTAGGGGAGTAGGATGTTCCACCTGGGGGGCAACTAGGATGGGTTGGGGGATCAACATGAGGTACGTGGGAGGACACAAGTGCGGTGAGTTTAGTGGCAGACTTTTAAAGTCAAAAGTTTAATGTTACCCACATCTGACTACAAGACGGACCAGCCCCCGGGCAGGAGGTGCCACTCCATTGTCCACAATGCACTGGTAAGCACCAGCCTGCGTCAGCTTGGCATGGTGAATCCGCAGGCGTCCTGTGGATCCTTTTGATATCTTCTCCATGTCATCTAGGCTATGGTCCTCCTCTTCCTCTTCTCCCTGGGGACCCAGGACTCAGAGGGTTGTCCTCCAGTTTAGCCCCAAATCCATCATCACCCAAACTGTGTCCCATCTGTAAAGTCATTCTCCCACTCACAACTACTCTCCACAAAGCTATTGAATGAAAATTTCTCTTATAATCCATCCAAACATTTATTCAATCCATTCATTCAAGCACCAATCCAACCAACCACTCACCCACCCATTTATCTTACTACACATGCCTGGAAGCATCCTTCCACCCACACATCAATCCATCCATTCATTTAACTATCTAGCCACCCATTCATCCACTTATACTTGGATCTACTTACCCACTCATTCATGAAACCAACGTTTGTCTTCTACCTATGCACCCATCTATCCATCCTTGCTGCTTTTTAAAGCACATTTATTCACTCATATGTGCACACATTCATAAATACATACAACCATTCACCCATATATCCAGCTATCTATTTATTCATCTCTCCACTGTCAATCCATACATCGATTCATCATTCCATATACATCTTTCCACTAATGATGCATCCATCTACCATATACACTAATCTGTCCACTAATGTCTCTCATTCCATCATCTAGTCACCCATCCACTCATTCATCCACCCATCTATCCATCCACCAACCCACTCACCTAACTATAAATCCACTCATCCACCCATCCCTCTACTGTTTGACTAACAGTTACTCATTCTTGGAGTATGCCCTGATGAATCTCTAGTTATACAATCACAAGGATGTGGACTTCATTCCCGAGGATCTCACAGTTATGAAAGCACAGCCCCCTGCCCCATCTCCATTCACTGAAGGCTGGGTCCTCACCAGCCTCTCCCAGTTAAACATCTCTGGGAGGATGGGATTGGCATCAGCAGTGCAGACGATGTCCACAGAACCCCCGACATTCACCTCGGTAGGGTCCTGGAGGGCACGGATGGTGGGAGCATCTGGTGGGAGATAGGGGGTTGGGAAAGGCACTTGGGCCCAGATAGATCATGGTGGGAGAGTGCTCCAGACAAGAGGCATGTCTTAGAGGTGACCTGGAAAGCTAAGTGTGTGGAGAGTTTGCCATCTATGTGATGTACTTGAAGAGTGAGACTTTACAGTGGGCTTGGCTCCCTGAAGGGAGTAGCTCCCTTTTAGGTGGTCCGCCTCTCTGGGTAGAGATTCCACACTGGGTCTTTTTAGTGGGCACAGATTCCACAAGAGAAGTGAAAGGACTTCCAGAATGGGAGGATTCTAGGATGGGTGGTTGTCCCTAAGTGGGTAGAGCTTCTGCAATGAGGAGACTCCACAGTGGGTCCCAAAGTCCCCAATGGTAGGCAGGGTTCCCAGAGACCCTAATTTCCTGGAGTGATCGGGGCGGGGCTCACAATGCACATCCAGCCGCACTAGGGCTTCAGCGGTGCCCTCTGAGTTCTGGCAGTGCAACTGGTAGAAGCCATCGTCCGCACGTGTCACGTTCCATAGCTGCAGAGCCCCACCAGGCAGGATGCGGTGCCGGGGACCGCCAGCTGGGGAAAGTCAGGGTAAGGGGCGTGGCAGACCCTCCCATCACCAGGAACCCACACCCCGCTGTGTGTCCCCTTCCCGCACCTGGGCTGAGGCGATAGCCGCGGAAGGTCCAGTTGAAGGCCTCCGGAGCGGGGTTAGCGGATACCAACACAGGCAGCAGTGCCTGGCCCTGCTCCACCGCGGTTACCACGAGCTCCTGCTCCCCCAGGAACTCTGGACGGTCTTCAGAGGGAAAGCCGCAGGGAGTCAAGAGTGTTGTTAAAGTCGGGGTCAGGAATGAATTGAGATCAGGCACAGGTCTAAGGGTTAAAGTCGGAGTAAGGAAGGACTAGGGTTGGGGAGAGGTAACAGGATAGAAGTTAAAATTCAGTTTAGGAAAAGTATAGAACCAACGTTAGGCTTAAGGAAGGAGAAAGGGGTCAGGATAGGGGTTAGGGGTTGGGGCAAATACGAGTTGGGGCATGGATCAGGATAAAGGTAGGAAAGTAACAGGATTGGGGTAGTGGCTAAGGACAGTGTCAAGGTGAAGACTGGAGTAGTTTAGGGTCAGGAGGGGATCAAGAGTTACAGACCAATCCACGTACACAGCACATTGAGCCGGTAGAAGGAGCTCACGGTTTCGCGGAGCTCCGCACTGTGGGCGCGGCAGGTGACACGGTGGCCGTGGTCGCGGGATGACACTTGAAGAAAAACGCTCCTGGACGCAGCAGAGCCTTTGAACGGGGCGCTCTGGGGAGGTGCGGCCACGTCTTCCAGCCTGTGCACACCGCAGACAGTTGGGTCATCCAGGGCTGGTGCGAGGGTGGGACCAAAACTAGAGATTGGAGGGCTATTGCTCCAACAGTCTCTAGGGCCCAACAATCTCGGGTGGGACCAGAACGGATTGGGTGTGAACCGAACCTTGGAGGGGCGGAGCCTCACACTCTCACCTCTCCCCCTCCTTGTCCCAGGACAAGTTGACTGGTGGGTTGCTGCTAATGCTGACACACGTCAAGTTTAAGGCGTCCCCTGGGCGCAGCGCAGACACGTTGGCCAGGATCGTCAAATTAGTCGGAGGAACTTAGCGGGTCAGAGGAGCGAGGCTGAGTCAGGAGACCCCTGGCCTATTTTCACAGCATCTTGACCCCCAGACCCCTCCCAGTCTGCAGTCCCCAGCCCGGCCCCGCCCACCACTTGGTGTTTGGGAGTCCAAACACTCCGGCCTGGCTGTGTAGTCTGTACCCCGCGCCAGCCAAACCCTCCACCCGTCCCGTCCTTTGGCATCCTCACACTGCACCACCAGCTGCGTGGACACCATAAGCTGGCCCGCCTTGCACGAGAACCTGGCCTGATTGTCCGACGGACCTGCGACCAGCACCAGTTCGCGGGAGAAGGTGCTCCCAGACTTCTCGGTACTTCCCAGGTGCACCCGCCGGGACTCCTGCTGCAGCCGCTGCTCCGTCACGACGCGGGAGTTCTGAGGACCGGGGCTGGCTGGGGACCGCAGGTAGCCCTGCCCTTCCCCACCCAGTCCTGAGACGACCCTATTGGATTGGTCATTGCCAGACCAGACAAGTCCTTTGTGTGATAAGGAAAAGGCATTCCCATCAACTGGCATCCCGCTAGAGTAAGAAGTGGACCAGGAATTCAGAACCCCTAACCCCGAGTCTCTTCCTCTTTCCCTGAGCCCCCTGAGATCTCGCCTCCTGCCTCGCTCCACCTTCCCAGTCCCCCAGGACCCTCTGCCCTACTCCTCAAATTCTATTTCTTCAATATTAATCACACTATGAACCAGAAATTTCCTTGAAATTCCCAAATCTTTGGCAGAACTTCCTTCCCTTTTTCCTATCCTCAGTTCTTTTACTTAACATTCCCACTCCTTTTGACCTTTCGCTTAATTCCAGTGACTTCTGCAGAGTTCTGATCTTTTTTCTCAATATTCCCTTATTATCCTGATCACTAGAATCCTATGTGTTGCCCCAATTCTTGGTATTTCCCCAGAATTCCATTCAATTAAAATGGAATCCTGTTGCCAGCCTATAATTCCTAGTCTTTTCTCCAGAATTTACAGTAGCTCCCTAACTTGCTAGAATTTTCCCAGAATTCTATCCCATTTCCTTTAATTTTAATGGAACTTTATTTTCTTACCTATATATCTCAAGAATTCAATTTAATATTAAAGGATTTTCAATGTTCTGTGAAATCACTAGTCTTTTCCCCAAAATATCTAGCCTTTGCCCAAAATATCATTGTCATTTTGTTTGTTTGTTTTTGTTTTTTGAATTCCTGGTTTTTCCCTAAAATTCTTGACATTTTCCCTGAATTGAACTTTTCACCAGAATTTCTTTTAACTTTAATGGAATTAATTGCCTTTATCTCTAGAATTCCCAATCTTGATTCAGAATTCCTTCTTTTATCCTGGAATTGTTTTTCCAGAATTCCCAGAATTTTCCTTAAGATTCCATATAATTCTCATGACATTTTTTTTCTCTTACAATTCCCTAACAAAATTCAGAATCTCCAGTATTTTTCAAGAAATTAAGGTTTTTCCAAGATCTCCAAAGATTCTGAAGGAGAGGAGTGTCCTCATCCTTCCCCAAATTCCTGGTCACCCGACAACCCATGCCAGCACTGACCTTGTACCAGATGAGGGAGGGGTCTGGGTTGCCCCCAATGGCCAAACACACCAGCCTCACCCGTGTCCCAGTCCTGAGATACTTCCCCTGTGCTGGTCCCTCAATCCACAGCTTCTGGGCAGGATCTGTAGGGAGAGGCTGGAGGGTGACTTTGCCTCTGGGCTGGGGCCTCAGGGTGGGATCTGTGGGGCCTGGTGGCATTCCTGGATCAGGATAGGGACTCACATTTCACATTCAAGGTGATCGACTTCTTGAAAGTTTCCTTGGTGAAGGCCTCACTGAAGGCCTCGCAGGTGAGGGTCAGGCCATTGTCTTCCCGCCGCACCAGGAATGTCAGATTAGACATGGAGATGTGGCCACCATGCAGGCCCTAGCAGAAAATGAGATTTGGGACTTGGGGACTAAAACATCCCCACCCATGGTACCAGAGGCCTGGGCCTACCCCAGACCCCAGCAGGGGCACATCAGATGCAGGATTCAGGGGGCCCCAGGCCACTATTCTCAAGGACCAAGGCCTCCAAGCCTTCTTGTCCCCACTCCAGAAGTTGTGCCCTCAGCCCCCCGCCTGGCTCAGCCCCCTCCTCACATCCATGACTGTTTCATCCGTAGGAAGCAGCTGCCGCCCCCCCAGCCACCACTGCAGCAGGACCCGAGGGCGACTGGACTTGGCGATACAGCACAGTGTCACATTCTTGTTCTCAGTCTGTGACGCAGATCCCAGGATGGTAATGGCACTGGGGGGAACTGCGGGACAGATGGACAGAGAAAGACCCTGGACTGAACTGGGTTCCTCACAGACCAGCCTAGACAGACAAGGAGATGGGACCCAAATGGCAATGGATAAGCATGATGTGGGGACACGGGCTGACAGACAGCTAGCACCAGGACTCACAGGTGACCTGTAGCGTGATGCTTTGTTCCTGGGTCCCTGTAGATACGCTGTTGTAGGCTTCACAGCTGAGCCTCGCTCCGTGGTCTTCTGGCTGCACGGTCATCACCAGCACACTGCGGGCCACTGCCTGAACATGCTCTGTGCCCCACGCTGTGGACACAGGCTGGCCATTCTGGAGATAGGGTCAGACCTAGAGCAGCTCAGAGCCCGTTCCTGGATCTGGCCACCCCCAAGCCTTCCATGTTGGCCTTTGCCCTCACCTTCAGCCACTGTAGTGTGGCTGGCGGATTTCCCCCTCGAGCCGTGCACGGCAGCTCCAGGCTCTGCCCTGCCCTCACGTGCCCTTCTTCCAGGCCTGGCCACTGGATGACAGGGGGTCCTGGGGGGACTGGGGAGCAATAGCCACTCAGTAGGCCTGGGGAGTCCATTCATTCTTTCTAGTCTCCATAGCCAGACTCTGAATTCCCACGTTTCTCTTTGGCATGACTGAATTTCCCATAATTCTTGCAATCCCCTAAGACCCCCAATCCTGCCTCCCATCCTCCGGGCCCACAACCGAGTCAGTTCTCCACTTACACAGAACATTCATGGTGATGGAAGCCTTGATGGGAGTGTCCAAAGCTGGGCTGGATGCCTCACAGACTAGTAACTGCCCATTATCCGAGCTCTGGGGTGTCACCCTGGGATGGGAAGTTGGAATTCTGGAGTCAGAGTCATCTTCTGAAATTGATGAAGTGGGAGTCCCAGGCCTCCACACCTAGTCTAAGTCTCCATACTGATTTCCTCTAAGATCTGGAGTCCCATGGGAAGGATTTTGGGCTTTAGCAATAAGAATTAGGGCTTCAGGGGGCCATACTGGCTCCAAATGTTTATACTTAATATCCTGAAACTGGGGTTCCCTTGAAGAAGTTTTGGGTGTTGAGTAAAAAATTGAGTCCCGGATGTTCATACTCAGCCTGAGTTTCCAGCCTGAATACCTGGGATATGGAGCTCTTACGGGGAAACAGGAAGACAGGATACCCCCAACTGGCATACCTGGCTGTGGCCTCTGTCATGAAGAGTTTCTCCTGGGACCCCTCGTTCACGTTAGCAGAAACATCAGATATTGTTTGTCCACCTTGGGGCAACAAGAGGGCTGCAGGGGGTGCTGGGCACTCCCCACAGTAGATTCTGGGGTGGTCATGATGCCTCCTTCCTCCTGGTTCTGGAGGAAAAGAACCTGAGGTGCCAGCTTTGTCCCCTGGAAATTCCTGTTGTCCTGTAAGACTTAGGACTCCCTCACTTCTGTTCCCTGGAATTTTCCCAAATGACTGGAGTTCTCAGGTCCTGGGCCTCTTCCTTCTGTTGGTATCACCTCAGCTTTTCATTCCTGTGCCACCCTCCCTGCCCACATCTTGCCTGAACCTTGGCTTCTTCCAGGCCCCCGACCAGCATTCCTGTGGTCTCCTGGATGCCTCCCCGGGTGTCCCCTCCCACCCAGTGCATCCCATTCTCAAAAGAAAGAAGCCTCAGCTTCTCCCCTTGCCTACTCCAGGGTCCTATCTCGGTTATATTTTCTGGGCCCCCAGGAAGGCATAACACACAGACTCCCTACTCTAGGGGCATCACACTGTCCCCACCAATTCACCCACACTCACTTTGGAGAAAGGCGATATCAGGTGCTGGCTTTGCATCCCCAGACACACAGCTGACCGTATACTCCTGCCCAGCTACCCAGGTGACTGTGCTCCCTGCCTCAGGGGTCAGCTGAAGCACCTTGGGGGGAACTGATGAGAAAGGATGTAGAATCAGCCTCCACCACTGAGAAGGACAGGAGGATGTGGGCCAAGTCTCCTTGCTCCGGAAATGAGTTCTGTACCCAGGATCTGGGGGAGGAGGATCTGGGACCATCAGCTCCCACATCCTAGAGGAAAAGAGGACTAGAAGCCCAGACTTGAGGGTCCTGGGGGTCTCTCACCCATACCCAGGATGGAGAGGATGACTCTGGGAGACACGAGCTCGGGGCCCATCTCTGAGCGGCTGACCTGGCACTCATACTCGGCGTCATCGCTCAGGTCACATGCCTCAATGTTCAGGTGGAATTCACCTGCAGAAGAGGCCCACAGGGTCAAGACCACAGCCTCTGCTGGTGGCTCAGAGTCTCAGGCTCTGATCTCTCACCTCTAGCAGGATCTCCTTTGAGGCGGTACCTCGGGAAGCCCGGGATCCCAGGGTGGGGGCCTAGGAGTAGCCCATCCTTGGCCCATTGTACCACACTGCCAGGGGCAGTGACCCCGCACCGCAGCTCAACTGTGGCCCCCTCCACAGCCGTCAGGTTTTCAGACAGGGCCCAGAAACCACGAGGGGCTGAGGCAGGGATTGGCAACTGAGCCAGGCCTGGAGACACAAAAGGATCAGCAAGAAAGGGCAGAGGTTTGTCTAAAAGGTGGGAAATGAAGGCCATTTGGCACTGGGTACAGAGCCAGTGTCCCACTCACCTGTGGTCAGCAGCCCCATGAGCATCAAGGGAGCCCTGATGGGTGTCCTCAGGGCCATTCCAGTTCCTCTGGCCATGGCTCCCACAGTGCCCATTGACTGCCACGTATGTCTGTCACTACCTTTCTCTGACTCCCTCTCTCTGTGTCTTTGTCTCTTGTTCTCTTTTTGTCTCTTTTTCCAACTCTCTCCATTTTCCTCTCTCTGGGAGTGTCTCTTTATCTCCATCTCATTCTCCCTCTGTCCCAGTCTCTCTGTCTGAGTCTCTGTCTCTTTCTCTCCCTGTCTCAGGCTCTTTCTCTCTGAGCAACTCTCTGAATCCCCCCACCACCACCCTTGGCCTGTCTTTCCACCTCAATCTATCTATCTATCCATCCATCTGTCCATCCATCTCCTTGACAGTCTGTTTCTCTTCTCTCCTGCTACCCCCTGCCCCTTCACCCTCTTCCACCACTCACAGTCCCACAAAAAAAAAAAAAAGACTTGCTGCTCAGAATCCAGTGAGCCCCATCAGCCCAGGAGAGCAAAGAGGCAGTCAGTGGCAGAGCCAAGCCACTCCTGAGTCTCCGACTCCAGCCTCCACCCAGCAGGCTCCTCCTGGCCCAGCTGGACCATGAAATCCCCTGTCAGCACATGCCAGGCACATTCCTCGGTGCCTCCCCAGCTCCCATAACCCCAAGGGCCTGGGAGAGCAGACCAGACATGGGTCATCTCCTAGTTCAGCTTAGGGAGTAGAGAGCTGGGCCAGCTCTTCCCTGTCCAGAGCATGACCTTGGCAAGTCCCATCCTTTCCTGAGTAGACAATCAGCCCCTCAGTGCATATGGGATCTCTGCTGGGGAGTGTACAAAAGTGTATGTGAAACTGGGAGAGTGTGGGAGAGAGGGAAGTTACCTGTGTGTGCATGAGGGTGTGAGAGCATGCCTGTATGTGTGAGCATGTGTGTGAGAGGAAGGAAGCCAAGAGTGAATTGTGATTTGTGAAGGTGTGTGCCGAGTGTGTGACTGGGTCAGAGTGTCTTTTGTGTGAGTGTGTAGGGTTCAGGACAGTCAGAACAGTGCAAGGAAAAGATGAGTCCAAATCTGCCAGCCTTTAGTGTGGATGACCTTTAGCAAAGACGCCGTGAACTTCTTTCTGTCTCCATTCCTACCATTCCCCCATCTCTTCCTCCCTTCCCTGTGTGTCTTAGTCCCTTTCTTTATCCATCATGATTTATCTTTATCTCTTTGAAACGTCTCTCTCTTTCTCTCTCTCTCTCATAGTTAAATCTCAGTCAACCTTTTATTAACTATTCCACTGTCTTTCTAAGCCTGTTTATTTTTTTAAAATTTTTTTTCTGTCTCTGTTCTCAGCTCTCGCTGCTCCTACCTCACATTCAGTTTCTCATACCTCAGGAACTCAATAAATATTTGTTCTCAGTGAATCTTCCTGCCTGTGCCTCTTTCTCTTATTAGTTTCTCCAGCTCTGAGTCCTGATTCTCACATCCCTGAATTTTATAACCATATGCTAACTGGCCCGCCCTCCCCACCCCAGTGTGTACATACACACTCGCATGGGATAAGCTCCTTCTGTCTGCTTATCTCTTGCAGGAATTACAACGGTTCATGTTTCTTCCCCCTCCCTGTGACCCCCTATCTGATCCTCCTCCAGGAACAAGGCAAGGCATCTGGCCTGAGCTGGGGCAGCTCCACCCTTGATGCACCCTGTGGTTTTTCTCCCCTGCTTTCCATTATTGACTCCTTGCCCTCCTCCCACACTCCCTTTCCCAACTGCCCCCCACACCTCCTGGGAATTGGGCTGGATGCAGACCTGGGAGGGTCTGTCTGAGGCCCTCACCAGATGGTGTCCCTGGAGGTCAGGGTGCAGAGCTGTCAGTTGCTGGGACCTTTAATTAGCACAAATCTTCTACCTTCCACCTTGGCTGTTTTCCTTCTCTGCATGCTCCAGGGACCTCAGGCTCTCCATTTTTCCATGCCTATGACCCCAGAGAGCCAGGAAGGGGAAGCGATGTCAGGTGTCTGGAAAAACAGTCTCATCACCTGACTTCCTCCCCAAGACTCAGGAGTCCTAGATCTGAGCCTATCCTAATTCAACATCCATGCCCTGGATCCACAACCATGAAGCCAGGAATTCATGCCCCCAGAATTAGGAGTCTGGGCCCCCAGGACCCTCCTCTCTTGGACCCAGCAGTTCAGGCTCCCAGCCCCTCTCTCCAAGGACCCAGGAGTTCAGGTCTCCAATCCTACCGCCTCCCTCCCCCCACGGGACTTCGGACAGATGTTTCTGTCTGTAGCTTTTCAAATCCTCCTGGGTCCGTATGGGGATGGGAGAGAGACTGTGGTTAAATCCACTGATTCTAAGACTTAAGACCAGATATTTGATCATCACCCAATTGCACCATGCTGCTTGCCTCAAAGCACCGGGAGTTCAGGTCATCAGAGATCTCGACCACCAGTCCCTACAGTCCTGGAAATCCAAGCCCCTGCCATTTAGGGAGGCTGGAGTCTAAGAGCCCAGGAGCAACTGAGAATCTCAATGTGGACCTCAATCCCTACAGGTCCACAGATGTCAGATCCGGGGTCCCACCTCTCCAGACCCTAGCCCCCCGCAATAAGCTCAGGGTTCCTCCCACCTGCTCGGCCAGCTGCGCAGCGTGGGAACGCCCCAGCTGGGCTTCATGGAGCCGTCAGTACAAGCTGCGCAGTTCCCAGCCTCCCCGCCTGTCCCATCCCGGGCACCGCCGCCTCCCAGCCGTCGCCTGGCAACCAAGGCCCAGGGGCCCGGCCCCCGCGGAATGGGGAGAGGGGCTGGGCCCGGACTGCGGGGTCTTGGGAAAGGAGAGACTGGAGGCCTGGACTCCTGGGTTTTAGAGTGTGCTACGGTTTGCAGCAATAACAAGGCAGCAGAGCGATATTTTTGAGGAGTTGTGTGATGTGGGGAGCCGAAGCCCCTTTCTTAGGGGTCCCAGCTGACCCTCCCGCACCCGGGTGCCCTCTCCGCGACCCGAAGACCCACGAGAGTCCTGGGCCCCGCCTCCCCAGGGCGCGGAAACTGGCGAGGCCCCAGGGGCTCCCGTTTATAGCTCGGTTTCCACTCATCACAGTCCCTGCAGGACCCGGGCTGAGCAAGTTTCTTCCACTCTTTGCCTTTTCTCCTCCTGCTCCTGCTCCTCCTCCTCCTCACCACCCGCTCCCAGGACTCTCCCCAAAGCCGGCAGGACGCAGGTGTCCACTCCAGGCAGGACCCCCTTCTTGCACCCAGGTGTTCCGGCTCCCAGACCCCAATTAGGCTGCCCCCGCCCCCGCCCCGCGCCTGTTTCCTCGGAGCCCAGACCGCGGGAGTTTCTCAATGGGAAGAGGGCGGTTCTCCCAGGGGGCGGGCGGGGGCGGAGCCAGCGGGATCAGGCCCTCTTGGGGTCTCCGAGAGACCCAGCGCGCGGATCCCGCAGGCGCTTCAGAGCTTCAGAGGCTGCGGATGAGCAAAGTTGGAGGACTTCAGGCCAGAAGCAGGGGACCTCCAGTCTGGGGCGAAGAGTAGGGTGCAAGGGGGGTTCCCCTCCAGGCTGAGGAGAGATCCGCAACTAAGGAAATTGGAGCGAAGCCAGTGCAACAGCAAGTCTTGTGGACCTTGGGGGACACACACTCAGGATGCTGGTCCCCGCCCTCCTCGTCCTCCTCTTCTGCTTTAGAGGGCGTGCAGGTACCCAAGACGGGAGCGGACGAAAATGGGGAGGATTTTTGCCGACAACGGCTTTGGGGCTGGGACTCCTGGGTCTGAGGGAGGAGAATTCTGGAAGCTGGATTTCAGAATCCGAAGAGCGAGCAGGTTGGGAACTGGATCCCTGGGTCCTGAGTGAGGGAGTTCTTTAATGTGCTAAGCTCAGATCTGCTGTCCCCATTCTCCTAGGCCGGTCGCCCCATTTCCTGAAACAGCCTGAGGACCTGGTGGTGCTGCTGGGGGAGGAAGCCCGGTTGCCCTGTGTTCTGGGCGCATACAGGGGTCTCGTTCAGTGGACTAAGGATGGGCTGGCTCTAGGGGGAGAAAGGGACCTGCCAGGTGAGGCTGTCCTCTACTCAGGGAGCACTAGAACTAGAGTGGGACTACTGGGCTTGGGCTGTATCTGAAGTTTCTATTATGACGTTTTCAAGTTTGGGAAATTGATGGGATCAGGTAAACACTGGGAGTCCTGGTTATTGAGATGCTTCTTTGGGGGTGACTCATAGAGTTTGGGATTATTATTTTTTGCTGTAAAATATTATAAAAGTGCAGTAAACATAAATGGACAAGCTGTCAAATAATTATAGACAGTCATGTAACCAATAACTTGGGTCCCCCAAATGCCCCTTATTCCTTTCCACTATCATAGCCCAGAAGTAGACTCTAACCTTATGTTTATAGCAATCATTTTCTTGTTTTCCTTGCTGATTTTATCACTCCCACAATTTCAGTGACTCTGCATTGGGAATGGGGTTTATTTCTCTGGGTCTACTGCATACTTTTTAAGTGTCTAACCATGGAATGTGTGGGCCATTTTTTGGTGTGGTATGTTTGGGGATGAAGACCAGAGGTCAAGAGCTCAAACCATGGTGTGACTGCCTTTTCCCTGACTTCAGGGTGGTCTCGGTACTGGATATCTGGGAATGCAGCCAGTGGCCAACATGACCTCCACATTAGGCCAGTGGAGCTAGAGGATGAAGCATCGTATGAATGTCAGGCTACACAAGCAGGTCTTCGATCACGACCAGCCCAACTGCACGTACTGGGTGAGGATCCAGCCTGCTTGTCCTTAAGAGCTGGGGGCGAGGGTTGCAGCCAGTACTAGCTAGGAGTATTGGAATTCAGAAAGACCAGGAAAGTGGTTGGTTGGAGCTGAGAAGATGAGGGTCTCTTGGCCCAGGATCCACTTCTGATCTAAGATCTACCATACAGTGCCCCCAGAAGCCCCCCAGGTGCTGGGCGGCCCCTCTGTGTCTCTGGTTGTTGGAGTTCCTGCAAATCTGACCTGTCAGAGCCATGGAGATGCCCGCCCCATCCCTGAGCTGCTATGGTTTCGAGATGGTGTCCGGCTGGAGGGGACCACCTTCCACCAGGTCAGATCCAAATCCTTTTGCTGGTCCTTGCCTATTCAGTGAAACTTAGGGTCCACTTTGATCATTCACCCAGAGTACAGGGCAGGGGAGGGCAAGAATTCAAAGGTTAGGACCCTTGGAATGTGATTCAAGATAAGAACTCTAAGGCCAGAACACCTGGATTCAGATCCTGACTCAGTCACTTGCTAACTGATTGATATTGAGTATGTTATTTAACCTCTCTGACCCTCAGTTTCTTTATCTGTACAATGGGATTAATAGTAAGTACCTTATAGGATAATTATGAGGATTGAATAAAATAATACCTGTAAATGCCTAGGAGTGTGCCTGACACATAGTAAGCACTACCATTTATATAAGGGATAGACGAAATCATTATTATTATCCATAACCTCTAGAACCTGCTGAAGGAAGGAACCACTGGGTCAGTGGAGAGCATTTTATTCTTGACCCCTTCCAGCCATGATGATGGAGCCACCTTAGTCTGCCGAGCCAGGAGCCAGGCCTTGCCTACAGGGAGAGATACAGCTATCACACTGAGCCTGCAGTGTGAGTTCAGTTGGCCCTGGGGAAGAGGGGTGGGACCTAGATTCCTGGATCTGATATAGCAGGAGAGGACAGAAAAACAGCTCATTGGAGAGTTGGGAACTGGAAGCCCAGACTGCTGGCTCAAAGAAAGGAGGGAAGTACAGATTCAGCTTAGTGGGTTAGAGGGTCTGGGGACTGGACTCCTACCTAGGTCAGCAATGAAGGTGTTCCAGGTCTTTGCCCACTCTGACCATTGTCCCATCCTTATAGACCCCCCAGTGGTGACTCTGTCTGCTGAGCCACAGACTGTGCAGGAGGGAGAGAAGGTCACTTTCCTGTGTCAGGCTACAGCCCAACCTCCTGTCACCGGCTACAGGTGAGTAGGAAGACTACCTCTCTCCAGCCAGAGCACCGTTTGGGGAGGGCTGAGACATTAACAATACCATCATCTCTGCAGGTGGGCAAAGGGAGGTTCTCCGGTGCTTGGGGCCCGAGGACCAAGGTTGGAGGTGGTGGCCGACGCCTCATTCCTGACCGAGCCAGTGTCCTGCGAGGTCAGCAACGCCGTGGGTAGCGCCAACCGCAGCACCGCGCTGGACGTGCTGTGTGAGCAGGGGCGGGGCCGTGGGTGTGGCCAAAGCGGCGAGTGGCTGTAGCGCGCGGTGGGAAGGCCTGGGGCTAAAAAGAGCATATAGGCAGGATTGGGCTGGGTTAGTGCCAAAGTGGGGCAGGGGCGGGTCAGGGGCGTGTAAAACGTGGACAATTTGTGGGTGTACTTAGGCCCTTGAATATGCGTTTCCGAGAGGCTGATCCCAAACCAGGGGCTTATCCTGCCCCAGCCATGTGACCCCCTTCTCTTCCTCCTCCAGTTGGGCCGATTCTGAAGGCAAAGCCAGAACCCATGTCCGTGGACGTGGGGGAGGACGCCTCCTTCAGCTGTGCCTGGCGCGGGAACCCCCTCCCACGGGTAACCTGGACCCGCCGCGGGGGCGCGCAGGTGAAGTTCGATAGGGAGCCTGTAGTTGGCATGGGCCGGGCTTCCTCGCAAAGTCCCACCCCTGATGCCCTTTCACTGTCCCAGGTGCTGAGCTCTGGGCCCACGCTGCGTCTTCAGTCGGTTGGACCCGAGGATGCAGGCGACTATCTGTGCCGGGCTGAGCCGGGGCTGTTGGGCCTGGGGGGCGGCACAGCCGAGGCTAGGCTGACCGTGAATGGTGAGCAAGAGGGACTTTCTAGAGATCGGGAGGGTCATGGGATAGGAAGTGGTCAAAGGGGGTGAGGTCTAAAGGGAGTGGGCATGACCTTGAAAGTTTTGTAGATGGGGGCGTGGGGATTGCAGGCCATTCTGTTGAAAGGGAGACTTTTGAGAGTAGGTTGAGGGGCGTGGACTGCCTGGTTGGGGTTAGCTGGGAGTGCTCAGGCCTGGTCTTCCTTGATTCAGAATCGGCTCTGGGGAGGGCGAGACCTCTCCTGAGTGGTCCACAATCTGCATTCCAGCTCCCCCGGTAGTGATGGCCCTGCACTCTGCACCCGCCTTCCTCAGGGGCCCTGCTCGCCTCCAGTGTCTAGTGTTTTCCTCTCCAGCCCCAGAAGCTGTGGTAAGGAAGAGTTCTCCTACCTTGACCTGCCCAGCCACACCCCTGAAGCTGCTGTGACTTTTTCTGACTTTCCCAGCATCCCACCCACTTCTTCCCTCCCTCCCCAGTCTCTTCAGTGATCTCTCTCATTACTTTGTGTCCCCAGGTTTGGTCTTGGGATGAAGGCTTCTTAGAGGCAGGGTCAAGAGGCAGGTTCCTGGTGGAGACCTTCCCAGCCCCAGAGAGCTACCGGGGACAAGGTCCAGGCTTGATCTCTGTGCTGCACATTTCCGGGACCCAGGAGTCCGACTTCAGCAGTGGCTTCAACTGCAGTGCCCGAAACCGACTGGGTGAGGGAGGCACCCGGATCCGCCTGGGTCGTAGAGGTGAGACACTGGCTCAAAGACCCCCAAATCTGGGGATTTCAATCCCCAGGAATGCCAGGATTCCCAGAGTAGAGCCGCCAAAGAATAAGATCACCAAATGTAGAGAGCACGAAACATTGGGGACCTCAAAACTATGGGTTCCTTGAATCCTAAGACCCCCAAACAATAAATTCCCTCAAGTACAGAACCTAAACCAAAAGACTCCTTGTACTTAAGAACTCCAAAAAAAGGAGAGCCCACAAATGTAGGAAATTATAAAATAAAAGATTCCTCAAACTCTGACTCTCTAAAGCCCAGGAGTTTAAACTCACACACTCTGAGACCTTTCAGACCTCAGATTCATGAGTTCATAAGTCCAAAACTAAGTGCACCCTGTAATCCCAACAGCTTGGGAGACTGAGGCAGGAGGATCACAAGTTCAAAGCCAACCTCAGTAACTTAGTGAGACCCTAAGCAACTCAGTAAGACCCTGTCTCTAAATAAAATGCAAAAAAAAAAAGGCTGGGGATGTGGCTCAGTGGTAAGTGCCCCTGGGTTCAATCCCCAGTGCCCCAAAAAACCCCCAAAAAAACAAAAAACAAAACAAAAAAGAAACACCTTGGATATTCCCAGACTCGATGGACTTTTGAACCCAGAGATCTCAAGCCTGAGCCTTGAGCCCCAGTTTCCCTGTTGTTCTTCAGTCTTTTGTCAGCATGCCCCTTCTCCTCCCTGCAGACTTGCTGCCTACTGTGCAGTTGGTGGCTGGGGTAGCTGCTACAGCCACAACCATCCTTATTGTCATTACTGGGGTGGCCCTCTGCTGCTGGCGCCACAGCAAGGGTGAGTGCCTGATCCAGTCTCCAGTCCCCAAGCCCCCAGCCCCACACATTCCCTGCCCACTGACTGTTGGCCCTGGGACTTACCCCTGCACAGTTTGGTTCTCCTCAGCTTTTCACATTGTCCTCAGTGTCACCACCCACTTCCAAGACAAGGTTATTATGGGCTCCCAGACTCCCCACCCAATCTACCCCAGTCCACTCTGTTATGGCATATTGATCCCCACAAACTGTGATTCTGCCCATCACTCACCTCAGCCTCCCACTGTTGGGGCTGCAGCCTCTTTCTCCAAGCAAAAGAACTTGGTGCAAATCCCAGGAAGCAGTGATGGCTCCAGTTCAAGGGGCCCAGAGGAGGAGACAGGCAGCGGTGAGGTACAGGTAAGATGAAAGGGTCCCAGACCTGACTGTGCTTCCAGACCCCAATAATAACCTAGTCCAACCCACAAACTCAAATACTGCCCCAGGGGCTGGGGATGTGGCTCAAGCGGTAGCGCGCTCGCCTGGCATGCGTGCGGCCCGGTTTCGATCCTCAGCACCACATACAAACAAGGATGTTGTGTCCGCCGAAAACTAAAACATAAATATTAAAAAAATTCTCCCCCCCTTCTCTATTTAAAAAAAAATATTGCCCCAGTCCTAACAGTGATCCTAGACCCAAATGCACCCGCAGTCCACATATGCCCCTGACCGTATCATTTCCTAGGCCCAATATATCCCCTGGCCTCTTGTCCTGAGTCCAGATTCCTGTTCCCAAGTGACACTGTGGCCTGGCCTCCACTGGCTGGCTGAAGGTCTTTGGGATCTGGAATTGGGTCAGGAGGCTCCTCTAACCACTCCCTCTCACTATTTTCCATACCCCAGGGCCCCATTGTGCACACAGACCATAGTGACCTAGTTCTGGATGAGGAAGGGGCGCTGGACACCAAGGTGAGGAACGGGAGGGTGCGGGGTGGGGGGCTTCTTCACTGTGTCTATAACTCTTTCCCTGCTTCTGTCTCCTCCATTTTCATTCTGTCTCCTCTAGACCTGGGATCTATCACTTGTGCAGCTCTAATTTGCACTATTTGTTGATTCCACTTATCTGCCCCAGCCTTAGTCTCCAGCTTGAGTCCTGACCAGACATCCTTTCCCCCATCACAGTCATGTTTCAGGCCTTCTGGATGTCTCTCCTTGGTTATCCATGGTCTTCCCAGGCCCCTTCCACCCACTAGGTCCCATACTAGCTTCGCATCTCCCCAAACCTATCCCACCTTTGGGATCCCACCTCAGGACAGCCCTGTTGGTTCCAGCCCCAGTCCCCACCCTCCCCATCGTTTTCCTCTGCACTTAGCCTGAAACCCTCCACCTTCCTACATCCATCTAATTCCCTCCTTTATTCCTCCAGTCTCAGCCCAGATTTTGCCTATTCTAGGAAGCTCATGCTTTTCTCATCACAGCCCGGTTATTCTGCCTGCAATTTTTCCATCACAGCCATAACCACTTTGTCCTGGGCTTTCCTGTCACAGCATGATCACTTTGCCAAAGGGTCCCCTGTCAGCCCCAGTCACTGCCTGTTCTTTTCCTAGTCACATCTCTGACCTCTCTGGGCTCTGCTCTATCTGGGGGTTTGTCATTCCCTCTTGGCCTGAAATCTCCATGAAGACCAGGTCCAGGCCTCCTCTGGACATGTCTCCAGAGTGGCCCAGGGCATGATATAAAATCAAAGCCCAGGGGCTATTAGGCAGATGAATGAATGGCTGTCCTTCCCTCTGCCCCCTCCTCTGCACCACTACCCTCCCCTCAGTAGGCCTGTTCCTCTGTCTCTGTCTCATTCTTTTTTGTCCCTGTCTCTATCTTTCTCTGCTGGTCTCCTGTCCCTTTGTCTTTGTGGCTATTTTTGTGTCTCGCTTTGTCTCTCTGCCAGTTTTTATGTCTGTCTCTCTGTCTCTGGGTCTTTTCCTGCTCCTGCTTCTGTCTTTTCGTGTCTCTGTAGGTCTGGAATCTATCTCAGTCTGTCTGTCCATCCTTGATCCTCACTTCCCTGTACTTTTATATGTGTTACCAATCCAAGTCCCACTTGTCCCCTCAGGACCCAACCAACGGTTACTACAAGGTGCGAGGGGTCAGTGTGAGCCTGAGCCTTGGTGAAGCTCCAGGAGGAGGCCTCTTCCTGCCACCCTCCTCCCCCCTTGGACTTCCAGGGACCCCTACCTTCTATGACTTCAACCCACACCTGGACATGGTTCCCCCCTGCAGACTGTACAGAGCCCGGGCAGGTTATCTCACCACACCGCATCCCCGAGCTTTCACCAACTACATCCAACCCACACCCTTTGGACCCCCAGAGCTGGCGTCCGGGACTCCCCCCTTCCCGTATGCTGCCTTCCCCATGCCAAGCCACCCACGTCTCCAGACTCATGTGTGACATCTCCAACTGAAGAGTCCTGGGATTTTCAACTTGCCATAATGGGTTGTTCTGATTTCTGAGGGACCAGAACAGGATGACAGCCTTATTCCTCCAAAGTTGAATATCAAGTGGGGGGAAGGATCATTACAATTATCAGGATCATTTATACACAGTGAACTCAGCCAAAGCAAATGCCCCAAGTGGAAGCAATATGGCCATTGTGGTGCCCACCTATTCTGCGGTGTAAAAGGTATTCAAGGGTTTAGGAATGTAGGTCAGTGGTCGAGAACTTGCCTAGTCTGAAAGAGGCCCTGGGTTCAATCCCCAGTAACACACACATACACACACACACACACACACACAAAGATATTCAAGATGCAACCCTTTGCAGAGGTTGAGGACAGAGGGTGATAAAAGTTAGGGGCAGGAATGGAAGTAATTTCTAGTTACTGAGGAAATATACTTCAAGATGACGACTTGCATTGAGAAGAAAGATAGTATAGGGCAGATCAAGATGGAAGACATAATCCAGGCATGGTGGCACATGCTTGTAATTCCAACCACCTCTGAAGCTTAGCAAGGCCCCTTTGTAAAAATAAAAAAGACTGCTAATGTAACTAAATGGAAAAGTGCTCCTGGGTTCAATCCCCAGTACCACCACCAAGGGGGGAAAAAAGACACTCTCACTGTGTCCTGGCTTTCCCTGAAAGCACTTTATTTAGCCAATAGAAGTGCAGCCATCTTGATTCCTTCCACCTTCCTTAAAGACTCAGAAAGAGCTGAACTCAAACAGTGGGGATAGGGTGAGAACTATCATTGTGGAGATGAAGGAGACTCTGGGGATAAGAATATTTATGTTTATTTATAAAAAAAGAAAGCCAAACAGGCAAGCATGTCTGGAAGATTTTCCTGGTATTATTACTTTTCTTCTTCAAGGAAGAGGTCTATCAAATGTGTTCTAAGGGTCTTCCTCTACCGTAGCCTGTGAGGTGACTGTAGGAGCCAAAACTCTGAGCCACCTCTCAGTCCCTTGCTACCTGTTTAACACTCTAGATGTTTTAAATATACAACTACACAAATATATATATATACACATGCACACACAGAGCTGCAAACAGAAACATAGATACCCATGTAACCACAGGACACACACATAAAAGTCCATATTGATGCACACTTGTGACACAGCTGCCCCAGTTAGCCAGGGAAAATAGAATTCTAAGCTGTCAATTGTGGAGACAAAGCAGTGAGCACTGAAGGGGAGAAGACTAGGGATGGGAAAATGGAAATCCCTTGGTCCTTAGAGTGAGGATAGGGGGCCAGACCTTTGTCCTGAGATGCTGGATCTTTGATGGGTGCCTGACTTAGGTCATCCTTAGAAAGGGCCTGGAAGCTTTGGTTCATGGATTCTTGAGCTAGAAGTTAAAGGTCCTGACACCAGGGACTTAAGAGGCAGGATAGGAAGACTGAACTTCTGGGTCTGAGGAAGAAAGGGTGGGGGGGGGGTTGCCTCTGTTTCTGAGGGAAAAGGGGCCTGGGGCTTCCTCTGAAAGGACGGGAATGGATCTCAATCGCTGTGTTCTTGATTGAGGAAATTTGGGAGACTGAATTCTTGTGACCTCCAGAGAGGAATTTATTGGGAGGGGGGTTCCCCATGCTGGCATCCCTGGCGGAGGACAAAGCC
This sequence comes from Marmota monax, assembly GCF_021218885.2. Lineage (NCBI taxonomy): Eukaryota > Metazoa > Chordata > Mammalia > Rodentia > Sciuridae > Marmota > Marmota monax. The sequence continues at coordinate 567,589 of NW_026692786.1, read as the reverse complement.
GATTATGGGTGTCTGGATCTGATGAAGAAGAGGGCTGTGCATGACAGCCCTGAAGGAGGACTCAAAATCCCAAACCGCACAGCCCATGAACCAGACTCCTGGCTGGGTTTTTGCAGGAGTGGGTAGGTCGCCTGGAATCTCAAGGGGCGGGGGCCTGGAGCTGGCTCCCACTCGGGGTTCCGGAGCCTCTCCACTCTGCGCAGAGCTGCCACGCTATTGTCCTGGCTGGGAAGGCGGGGCCGGCGCGGGGCGGGGCTGGCGGCGCCGGCGCAGCCCGGGGGCAGCGGGAGGAGGAGGCGGCGGCGGTGGAGCTGGGAGCTCCTGTCACCGCTGGGGCCGGGCCGGGCCGGGCGGTGTGCAGGGGACGTGAGGGCGCGAGGGCCGGGACATGGGGCCGGCCAGCCCCGCCGCTTGCGGTCTGGGCCGCCGCCGGGGCCCGCAGCCGCTGCCGCTGTTGCTGCCACTATTGCTGCTGCTCCTGCGCGCGCAGCTCGCCATCGGGAGCCTGGCCGGTGGGAGCCCCGGCGCGGCCGAGGTGAGGCCGGGCCGGGTCCTGGGGGATGGGGGAAGGGGTGGGACCGGGCCTCGGTACTCCGATGCGGACTGTCCAGGGCAGAAAGCGCAGTCTTTGCAGCCAGGTAGCCCTCTCCCAGGAGCCCCTAACAGCACTAGGTATTCATGAACCCAGGATTCCAGGCCCCAGCTACCCCATCATCTGACGTCCTAGCCCACTCCCACCCGCAGCATAGGAACTGGCTTTTCCAGAGCCCCTGGACCCAAAAGTCCAGCCTACTCCTCCACACCTTCTCAGCCTGGACGACTTGGCCCCAACCCCTTGCCTCCTGAACATAGGATCCACCAGGCAGCAGGGCACTTGAATCTAAGAATCCGGGCTCCTTGCATCCTCTGGTCCCATGAGGGCGCCCACAGGCTCGCAGGAGCCAGGAGTCCAGGCCTCCAGTCATTACCCGCCCCCCAAACAGAATGCAGCTCTCCAATCCCAAGGACCTGGTGTCCAGGCCCGCTGAGAAGCCAGGCCTTGTAGTCTTCGCACCCCCGCAATAGGAGCCTGAACTAGGGATGGAGGGAGGAGGGGCCAGAACGCCTGGGTTCTGGCCTCCTCCCCCACGATTCAGGTTTAACCCTTTCCGACTCCGTCTCTGCCGCGCTGGGGTGGGGGCGGAGCCTGTCTCCGCAGCAACAAGGCCGCGAGAAACCCGGGGGACCTGGGTCGCCATAGCAACGGGTAGAGCTGGGGCACTCCCGCCCTTCAGGAGCTGTTTCCCAGGGAACGGTGCCTCCACTGAGGCCGGTGTGCGGTGCTTGGGGGGAGGGCTGGTGCTGGGGATATGAATATCTGGGTCTTAGGAAGCAAAAGACCCCGTATGTCAGCTTCCCCGAGGCTCTCACTGTCTCCTCCACCTCCACTCCCAGGCTCCGGGATCAGCACAAGTGGCCGGACTATGCGGGCGCCTAACCCTTCACCGGGACCTGCGCACCGGCCGCTGGGAGCCAGACCCACAGCGCTCACGACGCTGTCTCCGGGACCCGCAGCGCGTGCTGGAGTACTGCAGACAGGTGGGCGGGACCAAGGAGAGGGGCGTGGTCAGCGGGAAAGCCGGTTCCAGAGGGGGCGAGGTCCAGGCTAAGAAGCTCGACTTGCAAAAGGCGGGATCCAAGGACTTGTGGGATTTAATAAGAAGGGAAGCTAGGGGGCGTGCCCTACGAAGAAGCAAGGCTAGCTTAGGGTAAGACCTGTTTTGAGAAACTAAGGAGAGTTGAGAACCACGCAAGAATGCCAGCTAAGGAAGATACCCAATGAAGAGGCAAAGTTTAGAGATACGTGGTGGATTTTGTCAAGAGTACAGCTGTAGGTGGGAGAGGCCAAGGAAGGGGCGTGGCAAAGAAGTAAAAGAAACCTAGGGACCAGCAAGATGGGGAGGAACGATGGAACTCAATGGGAGAATAGATAGCTAAGAGGCATGGTTATAAAAAGGAGGGCTGAATATAAAGAAAACCTGTAAGATCTACTGAGAGAGGGACCTGATGGGAGGGGAGGAGTAACCAGAGTAAGGGACTTAGAGAGGTTAAGCTGATGGGTTAGATGGAAGGATCTCCATAAAGAAACTGGGCAGGAAAAGAGCACCTAAAGATGGCCAGATTTTAAAGGGAGAGCACTAGGGGATTTGACCAATGGGCAGGAAGGACTTGGCATCTAAGGCTGCTTCTATGGAGAAGCAGGGACTGGGGAGGAAATGTCCGTATGAATACTAGACCCTTGAAAAGGAGATGGGCGGCTGGCAAGGTGGGGCCGTGGGTTGACTGCCCTTTCCTGGTGCCCTCAGATGTATCCGGAGCTGCACATCGCACGTGTGGAGCAGGCTGCACAGGCTATCCCAATGGAGCGCTGGTGCGAGGGTGCCCGGGGTGGCCATTGTGCCCACCCTCACCACCAGGTTGTGCCTTTCCGCTGCCTGCGTGAGTCACAGGCTGGGAGAAGGGAAATGAGGTGGGAGTCTCCCAGAAAGGAGGTTCTGAGCCCCTGTCTCAGACCCACATTAGAGGGCTGGGCATCTGAACTGAGAGTGGGGCAGAGAAGCTGGAGGATAAAATATCTGGATTCTGCAGAGCATGAGGCTGGTGGCTGTAGGAGAGCCTTAGTCTGGTGTCCCCCTTTCCTCAGCTGGTGAGTTTGTGAGTGAGGCTCTACTGGTGCCAGAAGGTTGTCGATTCTTACACCAGGAACGCATGGACCAGTGTGAGAGTTCCACCCGGAGGCACCAGGAGGCACAAGAGGTCAGGACCATGGCCCACCCTTCCTCATCCCTCAAACCCAGGAGTCCAGGCCTATAGCTCCCTCTTCCCACTGGGATCTAGGACTTCTATCCCCCAATCCCTTTCTCTAGAGCCAGGAATCCAGGCTTCCAGCCTCCTCATCCCCCAAGACCAGCTCTCAAAGCTCCCCTCTACACCCTCCTACTCTACAATCCTGGCATCTGGGCCCACTCTTGTTACAGGCTTGCAGCTCCCAAGGCCTCATCCTTCATGGCTCGGGCATGCTTTTACCCTGTGGTACAGATCGATTCCGAGGTGTGGAGTATGTGTGCTGCCCTCCTCCAGTGACCCCTGACCCATCTGGGACAGCAGTTGGGTGAGTGGGAGGGAACCCTCCATGCGCATCCCAAGATTTCTGAGGCAGGGGATGGAAACATGGCAGCCTAGGCTCATAATCTTACTGCCTGAATCTTCTGTTCTCTCAGTGACCCCTCTACCCGGTCCTGGCCCCTGCGGGGCAGAACAGAGGGGAATGAGGATGAAGAAGAGGAAGAATCCTTCCTACAGCCAGTAGATGATTACTTTGTGGAGCCCCCTCAAGCCGAAGAGGAACAGGAAGAAGAAGGAGTCCTGCTCCCGAGTTCCCATACCCCTGCAGTGGTCAGCAAAGGTCAGGCAATCTACCAGTCCTCTCTACCATAGAGGAAAGGGTGATTTGGGGAGCCTTGGTATAATAGCATCTTTGGGAAGGACCTGAAGGGGAGAGGCCCAGTTGGGAAGAATGGAAGAGACACGTAGCTTTGGGTTAAGTAGAGGTGGAAGGGTTAGCCTGTGAACAATGCAAAGAGCTTTGGGGTACTTGGAAGTGGAGGGGCCGTTTGGTAGGTCCTAAGTATCATTTGGGGGAAAGCTCAGAAGTATAAAGGATTCCTGAACTTTGCAAGAGTAGGACCAGACTAGAATTTCATCTCCCATGTAATTCCTAGCAGCTATGACTAAACCAGATACACAATGATCTCTAGAAAATGTAGTTCTCCAGGTAGGAAAGGTGACCTGGAGGTGGGCTGCAGACTGATCTCCTGATTCCTGATCTTGCAGTCACTCCCACCCCAAGGCCCACTGATGGTGTGGATGTTTACTTCGGCATGCCCGGGGAAATCAGTGAGCATGAAGGATTCCTGAGGGCCAAGATGGACCTGGAGGAGCGCAGAATGCGCCAGATTAATGAGGTGATGATACTGGGGACCCCAGGACCAACCACCCCCACAGATTTCCACAAATACCAGGAGATTCCTTAGAAACATTGATATTGACACTACATCTAAGGGATGCCCAGCCTCCTTCAATTCTGAGCCCTCAACACTACTGTGTAAGATGACCAGGGATCCCTGACCCACCCAGAATCCCACTGAGATGCCACCAAATTCCATGGAAACTCTGGTCCATGGTATTCTTCCACTTTCAACTTCCTCTAGGTCTTCCCTTTGGGGAACCCAAGAATCAATGGGACTTAAGGGATCTGGACTTTCCAAAGTCTTAAAGAGGGACTGGGAGACTAGCCAGGTCAATCAGGGAGGGTTCCTGGATCCTGAAGCTCCTCCCTCTCCAGGTGATGCGTGAATGGGCCATGGCAGACAACCAGTCCAAGAACCTGCCTAAAGCTGATAGACAGGCCCTGAACGAGGTAGGACAATCTCCAGTGAGTCCCACTCATGCCTGTCCACTATGAGGGGTGCATGGTCTTAGCCTGGCTCTGGCCATATTCTGCTCCATCCATTTAACCCCTTCTTACTTACCTTGGCCTTTTCCCTACATTTGGCCCTGTTCCTTTTAACACCACATTACTCTCCTCCTCATATTGGCCAGGTTTAGCCCTATGTGTCCTTGACTTTCCTCTGAGGACGTCTCTGGAGTCTCTTCCAACCCTAGCCTTCTGCTGTCATAGCTGGGCCCTTTTCTTGGAAATATTCATGGCCCTGTTCGCCCCCAACCCCTTCACTTTGGTCCTGCCCCTCTGATGTCACTTTTATGCAGTCCCTCTCCAGTAAACATGGCCTTTGACCTCTTGGCCCCTCCTCCCTTAACCCCGTTCCAGTTAGCTCCCATTTGAACCCTTGGTCCCACTCCTATCAGCCTTATTGGGGCACAGCCTGTCTTAGTTTGACCCTAATCTCCCTACAAGTTCCCTTGCATCTTAACATTCATCAGTTCTTTTCCCAGTTCATTCCCATCCAGTCGACACCCTCAGACTAACTCCAGTAAGCCTTGTGCTACCCCTACTCTACCCATCCCCATAGCCCTTCCTTCCAGTCAATCTCCTTTGACCTAGTCCTACCCTAGTTTGGCCGAGATGCACTGAACCCCACCTTACCTGCCCCAATATCCCTGCCTTTCATCCTTCTTTATCTCTCCTGACCCCTTGTCCACCTCCACCCCTAGCACTTCCAGTCCATTCTGCAGACCCTGGAGGAGCAGGTGTCCAGTGAGCGACAGCGTCTGGTGGAGACTCATGCCTCCCGAGTCATTGCCCTCATCAATGACCAGCGCCGTGCTGCCCTGGAGGGTTTCCTGGCCGCGCTGCAAGGGGATCCTCCTCAGGTACAGGGCCGTGGGGACAGAGAACAGAAGGTGAGGAGAACTAGGGCAGGCCTGGGCAGCCTTTGTCCCTCCCACAGGCAGAGCGCGTCCTTCTGGCCCTACGGCGCTACCTGCGAGCAGAGCAGAAGGAGCAGCGGCACACGCTGCGGCACTACCAGCACGTGGCTGCAGTGGACCCTGAGAAGGCCCAGCAGATGCGCTTCCAGGTGCTCATGTTCTTCCAGCCCCCACATGCCTTGCCATCCTCAGACCCCAGCCCCTCAGATTCTTCTCTTGACCCTCAAACCCTCTTTCTGTCCCGTGGATCCCCTTAGAGTGCCTTCCTTCTGTGCCCCAGGACCCATTCCAGTCCCTCAATTCTACTTCCTGTCCCATGGATCCCTACTTCCTGACTCTGGAACACTGCCCCTACACACGCACTGTGCCTTTGAGCCCCTTCTCCTCCCTTGGATTCTTACCTCCTGGCTCTTGAATTTCTACTTCCTTTCCTAGAATCCTCTTCCTGTACCTAGAAACCTGTTCCCGCCCATCAATCCTCCTTCTTCTCTAACTCCACTTTTGTTCCCTGGAACCCCTGTTCTGTGCCCTCAGATTCTAATTCTTTCTTTTTGGTTATCTTCCTGTCCATAAATGCTCTGTTCTGTGCTCTTGAACTCCAGGTCTTGCTCTTAAACTGCCATCATTTCTATATGACTCTCCAATCCCACTTCCTGTCTCTAGAATCCCCTAAAACCCCACTTTCTGTTCCTCAGATCTATTTTCCACCCCACCCCACCTACCTTGGCTTACCTTGTCTCCTGTGCCCACATTTTCCTAGGAATCACTTCTTTCTCTGGTACCTTACTTCCTTTCCCAAGCCCCTCACTTCCTGTCCTGTGTACATCTCTTCTTTCTCTTTGTATCCTGCTTCTCCTTCAATTTCCCTCCTATGGCCCAATTCCTGGACCTTACTCCTTGCAGGGTAGCTGTCTATCATTATGGGCTACTTTCCCTTGGACCCTATTGAATTCCTCCTTCATGCAGCCTCGGTTTCCTCTTTTCCAGGCTGTATTGCCCATTTCATCCTTCCAACCTACTCTCTGCAGGTGCAGACCCACCTTCAGGTGATTGAGGAAAGGATGAATCAGAGCCTGGGATTGCTTGATCAGAATCCCCACCTGGCTCAGGAGCTGCGCCCCCAGATCCGTGAGTACCTATGACCTCGGGCCCTCATTCCAGATCTCTCAGGGCAGACTTTGACCCTCAACCCTCAGCCTTCCCTGATTTCAGTTATCTGTTCTTATATAACAAACCATCCCAGAACTTAGTGGTTCAAATCAATGACCATTTTTCTTTGTTCATGATCCTGCCATTTGTTCTGGGTTCAGCTGGCTGGTCTGGTAATCTTGCCAGTAGTCAAGTGTGCAGCTGTGTATTTAGCCAGCAGATTGACTGGGTCAGGCACTCTCTGGTAGATGGGTCTGTCTTCTCCAAATAGGCTCAGGGCTTCTCTTCTCTATGGATTCTCTCCATATCGTCCCTCCATGAGGATAGCTGGATTTCCTACATGGTGGCTCAGGCGCCCCAAAGCAGAAAAATAGAAGTTGCCAGATCCTTTTTTTTTTCAGTAATGGGGGATCAAACCAAGGTCTGTGTGCATGCTAGGCAAGCACTCTACCACTGAGTTACATCCTCAACCCCTCCAGATCTTCTTAAGGCTTGGACAGACATTCTATTGGTTATAATGAGTTACAAACCAAGTCAGATTCAAGGGGAGGGGCCTAAATAAGATTATGAAAAAGTGGTCACTACCAGAAAGTGTGACCTTGCACAGCCTCCAAATCTATTGTGACTTTCTCCTGGATGCTCCATACCTAACCCTAAACCTTCTGATATTTAAGAACACCCAGAATCCTGGATACACTTGTTGCTACCCCACACTTGGGCTGCCTCTGCTATCTGCATAATCTTCCAATAACTCTAAGGGTTTTATTCACACACCCAGTTTTCTTTGTGGAGTCCCTGGGCTCACCAACCCATCCACCTTTCCATATGTTCTTTTCAGAGGAACTTCTCCATTCAGAACACCTGGGTCCCAATGAATTAGAAGTCCCTGCACTTGGGGGCAGCAGTGAGGACAAGGGTGGGCCACAGCCTCCAGATTCCAAGGATGGTGAGTGAACCTAAATATTGATAACTCAAGATTTTGGGGGACAAGCCTCCAACCTTATTTCTATTCCCCTAAAGTCTGGGGGTGTCTGAGTCACCATAGTGAGTAAAAGAGGATGGGGAGGAATGTTGAAGGTGTGGAGGCCTCTGCAGGGTCCTCTGTCCCCCTTTTTCTGTCCCTGGGAGGGTGTTTCCCTGCTCTTTCTTTGATGATACCTTCCTCTCTTTACTGTTTCCCTGCCTTTCCCCCCACTGGCTGCCAGCAGACACCCCCATGACCCTTCCAAAAGGTGAGTGTCCAAGTCACTAAATCCCACTGAATCCTAAACCCAGAATGGAAAAGGTCCATACCTTGGGAACCTCAGACCTCCTGGGGTGGAGTCTGGTGCCCTTTATGACCCCCTCCTCAGGCAGGGGCAGCACCCCTCTGGACCCTCAAGAATGAGATGGGACTTGGGGGGTAGGGTCCACAGAACAAGATAATGCATCACCTGGAAAAGAGAAGATGACCCCCTTGGAGCAATATGAGCCAAAGGTAAGTAAAACAGACCTATGGGCACCTGAGGGAGCACAAGAGGGAGCCTGGACTCCTAGGCGTGAGGGAGGAGGTGCTGAGGGTTTATATGCCTTGGCCAGAAGAGAAAAGAGGGCTGAAGCCATGGGCTTTGGGGTCCTAGGAGAGAAGAAGGCCGTGGGGAGTCCCCTTTTGGGCTCCTGGGGAGGAAGAGGCTGGGATCCATGATACCTCCTGCTTCCCCAGGTGAATGTGTCTGTTCCAAGGGGCTTTCCTTTCCACTCCTCAGAGATCCAGAGAGATGAGCTGGTAAGAGGAAGCATATTCTCAGTGCTTAGGGGGAAAAGATCAGAGATCACTGTTTAAGCTGTGGCTCCCAAAGCCCCACAGGACCTAGATAAGCCTCAAAGATGTCTTTGGCCCTCTATTCTCTCCCTGCAGGCACCAGCAGGGACAGGAGTGTCTCGTGAGGCTGTGTCGGGTCTGCTGATCATGGGAGCCGGTGGGGGCTCCCTCATCGTCCTCTCCATGCTGCTCCTGCGCAAGAAGAAGCCCTATGGGGCCATCAGCCACGGAGTGGTGGAGGTGAGAGGCGCAAAGGCCTGGTGCAGACATGGATGGACCATGAGCTCTGCGGCCAGGTCTCTGAGTTCCATGAGCCCTACTCTGCCCCTGTTGCAGGTGGATCCCATGCTGACCCTGGAGGAGCAGCAGCTTCGTGAACTGCAGCGACATGGTTATGAGAACCCCACCTACCGCTTCCTGGAGGAACGACCCTGAACCCACCCCCTTGATGCCTTCAGCTGAGCCCAGACCTCCCCTCTTCCTGGGGCCCCAGAACCCCAATTCCCAGCCTAGGGTGGGGGAGGGAGGTCTTGACAAGTTCACTCTTATTTCCCCTTTCCAGTGCCATCCCTAAGAAATACCCAGATATTCCCAGCTGCCAACCCACTTTGGACCTCCTCACTTAATTTATTTTGTAAGTTATTGCTCCTTAAGGTCACCACCATTTTGGTTTCAGCGTCTATTGTTCCCTAGAGTTCACCTGCCCACGTTTTTCCCACTAACATCCCAATAAAGTCCTCTTCCCTACCAAGTCATCCTATGTCTTTATGGAAGATTCAGTGTGTAAATATGCTGGACGCGGTGTCCCTCTCTGCCCAGGCCTCCTTTGGGTCTCTAAGTAAGAGAGCTTTAAATCTGGGCGGAGCCGGCGGAAAGGGCGGGCGGGCAGGGCCCAGAGACTTCGGTGAGGCTTTCTGCGCCTGCCCAGGAGCTTTCCGTGGTGCTGAACTGGCTGCCACTTCCAGGTGTCTATTTGCTGGGTTCCCGCAAGTTTCTCCACCCTTCTAGTTACCTGCCCATACAATCATACACAGCATCTGCCCCAACCTGCGAGCACTGGGAATCTGGAATCACTTCCCAATCCCAAGTCTTCATAGCTTCTTAGGGAGTCAAAAGGAGATTCCCTGGAATGTAGAAATTCCAGTTTCGTGTCCCAGTGGGGTGTATGTGATGTCTGCAAACACCTATTGGAATGAATATACTCAAGGGTCCCATCAGATGATGTATTCCCAAGACAGTCATTATGATGATTAAAAGGGTCAATATTTGTGGAGATATTAAAACTGTTCCTGCCACTTAGCAAGTGTTTGTTAAATAAATTTTAAAACAAACCACAATGGAGGGGACCCAGTGGTAGAGCAGTTGCCTAACATGCGTGATGCCCTGGGTTTGATCCTAGTACCAACACACTTTACATGCATGGGCGCGCTTCATCATTATTTTCATTCCATAGAACTGGAACTAATTTATCTCCATCTATAGGTTAGGAAAGGCAGGATGAGAGAAGTGAGATCAAATTTCCTTTTGACTCCATCATCTAGGAAGAATGAGGGCTGGGAATTCAACATAGGCATCCTGTGTCCAGTGCATATACTCTAGAGCACTTTGCTAACATACTATTTAATAATTCAAGACTGTCATATATAATGCTTAAATTGTGCACTGCAAAATTCCAAGTCATGCCTACCATTCCTTCACCCTTAGACATTGCAGATTTGCTCTTTTACCACAATTTCCCAGCAGATGGCGGTAATGTGCCATGTTCTAATGTAAGCACAATTTTTTTCAGACAGATGGCTTAGGGAGGAAGCACCTATTTCTAACTCTCCCAAAGGGCCTATGAGCTAGCAGAGTTCTTCATAATATATCCCTGTAAATACAGGTCATGTATATTAAATGCACCCCTGGTAGGTGTGAGGAGGAAGGTGCTTTTAAAACGCAAGTTGGATACAACGCCACAGCTTTGTTAGAGAATTCAGGATGCATCATCATTCCAACAGTGGTTATATCTTTAGTTATAGTCAGATGAGCTCAGCAGAAATCTATCACCAACAATACAGGCTTGGGGGAAAGCTGCCTTTGTGTTTTCACAACCATGAGTGAACAACAGGCTAACAATAGGGAAGGAATTTCGAGCAGGTGAGACCAGGACTAAAAGGCCATTCTCTCTCCAATCTGGTCAGTGTCTGATTCCTTAACCAAATTTCTACTTTAGTGGCGATGCTTAGAATAATTCATTTAAAATGCTATTTTTATGAACATATTGATTTTATAATGCTCATTTGATGCTTTTGTGCCCCTAAGTCACACTGAAGATGATTTTATTAATTTTTCTTTTAATATAAATTAGGTTTTCAGGGACATTCTAACATGTTAGTGGTGTGTGAGTGAGTGTGTGTGTGTATGTGTGTGTGTGTGTGTGTGTTGATACATGTCTTATTCTGCTATAACAGAATACTATAGACTGTGTGGCTTAAACAAGAAACATTTCTTTCTCATGGTTCTAGAGGCTGGAAAGTCCACGCTCAAGGTACCAGCAGATTTTATGTCTGAGGACACGCTTCCCAGTTTGCAGATGGCTCCATCTTCTTGCAATGTCCTCATAGGACAGAGCAGAAAGAGGGCAACCAAGCTTTCCCCTGTGTCTTGCTATTAATCTCATCATGAGGGTTCCATGCTCATGACTTAATTACCTCTCAATGGCTCCACCCCCATTGGGGCTTGTTATTTCAACATATTGATTTGGGGGAGAGACACACAAACATAATAATATGAATTGGAATAAACATCCATAATAATACAAATTGGAATAAATATATGTCAACAAAATTTCAGATGCTATCAATGATGAGAAATAACATCATTGGGCTGGGAACATAGTTTCATGGTAGAGGGCATGAGGCCCTGGTTCCAGTCCCCAGACACACACACACACCCCACACACACAAAAAAACCCCATTGTTTTATGTATCACAAAGGAAAAAGGGTAGAAATTAAACTATGTCACACAATTGGTTGTAAGATGAATTCCAATTAAGTTATTCTTAGAATCAATGAAATAAGAGCATATTCATATGAATTCTTCAGGGGCCAGCTGCCACTGTAATGATACATACAAGAGTGACACAGGTTGGCATACAGAAGCTGATGGGAGAGTTAAAACCAATGGTCCCTGACAACTCTGTCTCCCAGTTTTCCCAACTCTGTCTCCCAATTTTCCTGCCCCCAACCCCGCATGCTGATTTTGGGCATGGCCACATGACTAACATTGGTCAATGGCATGTAGGAGAGCATGATACAAGAAGGGCATGCTCTTTTGGAATGTTCTTTTTTTAAAAAAATTAGTGGTAGATGGACACAATACATTCATTTGTTTTTTTATGTGGTGCTGAGGATTGAACCCAGTGCCTTGCTCATGCAAGGCAAGTGCTCTACCACTGAGCCACAACCCCAGCCCTTGGCCTGCTCTCTTTTGGAGCCCTTATCTACCATGTGAAGGGATCCACCTACCCTCCTGGACCACGTGGAGATATTCTTGGTCCACTCCCAGCAGTTCCAGCAATCTTAGCCCAGATACCAGACCTACGAGTGAGGTTGTCTCGGATCCAGTCCAGCAGTGTCCAACTAACTGCAGCCACATGAGTGACCAAAGCTACAGAACAGAACCACTAGCTAAACCCAGCTCAGATTGCAGAATCATAAACAATTTAAGAGGCAAACATTTTAAGCTTTAAATATTGGGATGGAGACTCCTGAGGTATGCAAATATATACTTGGTTTGTTGTTCAAAAGAGACTCCGAGCAAAGGGGCTCAGGTGGGCCAAGGAGCTTTCTGAGATGGGTGCTCTTGGTGTGATTCGTCTACAATACAACCAGAGTTGAGGTTGTGGGGCAAGTATACGAAGCAGGAATGGCAGAGGAACTCAGAGAGTTCCCCCAGAAGCTGACTCAGGCGAGCACTTAAGGTCAAGCTTAGGAGGAAGGGTTGGAGAAACTTGCTAGGGGAGGCAGGAAGAGACACAGAGAAGGGAAATGGAGTTTTTGAGTTCCCCCAAACCACTCTGGGAAACTAGAGCTTCATTTATTCTGTTGGGGGACTCTGGGAACCAGAGTAGAACATAAAATTTATCCCAAGGGCGTCGAGGGACCTGGAGCATGTATGTACCATTTCCTAATAGTCACTGGCTGAGGGCTGCCCAAGAGGCAGGCATGAACTCCCTGGCCTTTCTTTTATTCTTTTCTTGTTTATGGTGCTGAGACCAAACCCAGCATCCTGCATATGACAGGCAAGCCTGCTACCACTGAGCCATACCTGAAGCTCGAATAAACTCCTTGGCTTTGCGTGTGCACTCGTGCATGCATGTGCGCACATGCGATAAATTGGGAATTGACCCAAATGCGCCCTACCACTGAGCTACATCCCTAACCACCACCACCCTTTTAAAATTTTGAGATAGGGTTTCACTAACTTGCCCAGGTTGGTCTCAAACTTGTAGTTCTCCTGCCTCAGCCTCCCAAGTAGCTGGGATTACAGATGTGCACCACTATGTGTAGCATAAACTCCCTGGATTTTATGATTTGCCAACATCTTACACAGTGGACACACCAGAAGTATGGAAATGCGTGAAGTACGAAGATGGTCCTCTGCAGAACCAGAGAACACCTTCATTAGAAATTGCACCTGTGACATATAAATCCACAGGTGCTGGACCCAGCTGTCAGGGCACAATGTTGGGTAGGTCAAGGTTGATGGCACCCACAGTGTCTATTACATGCCCTGCTGAGCACATGCATGCATATGTGACCCCTCAGTGGGGTGATAGCCACCTCCCTGCACCAATGCCCCCAGAAATGAGATGATAACAGTTATGTTCTAAGTAAAGTTTAATAGGGAGCTTAGAGGAGGCTCATATTAGGGGAGAGGGATTCACAGGGATGCTGAGATCTGGGGCAGGGACTCCACTGAATACTGAATCTGAAAGCAACAGACCCCAGGGACACTAGTCCCACAGGGTCCTTCTTATGTCTCAGGGGTTAGGACTGGAGGGATGTGGGTTCTGGGGAAGGTTAGGGAACCCTGCTGAGATGCTCCAAGTCCTATGAAAGGGTTACATCTGGATTTCTAGACATGCAGGACTGAGTTAAGGGAGAGGATCCTGAAATACCCTAGTGGGTAGAGGGTCAGAGGGCCCAGGTTGTTTCACAGAAACAATCAAGAAGCCTCGATTTCATGGAAATCATCCAGGTGGCTCCTTGAGGGTAGGGAAGGGGTATCACACCACCCCAAATATTGGGGACTGTTCACCCTCCCGGCAGCCATTTTGGGGTTTTAATGTAAGACCCTAATGGCAGGACATTCCACATACATTATCATGGATTTGCAACATTAGCATACGCTGGCTGTCCCACAGGACGGTGGGGACTGGAAAATCAGTCCAGGTTCTGGGTTTGAGTCCTAAGAGGACAAGCCTGGGGGTGCCACACGGCTCCTCTTCAACAATTGCCGGAGCTGTAGACGAGAAAAGGCAAGGTGAAAAGTGTGGGCGACTGGGAGGAAAGTGGGGAGTCACAGGCACCCACGAGTGAGGGACCAGAGAGCAGAAACCTAGCAGAGCAGAGATGACGGGAAGGGTGTCCCTGGCCTGGGGTCTCAAGACCTTCGGGTCAGCACTGAATCAGAACCAAAGGGTTAAAGCAAGAGTTGGAAATACATTTGAGGTCAGGACCCAGAGTTAGGGACAGGAGTTCAAAGGATCCACTGAGAGATCAAAGGGCACATTTAGGTCAAGATTTGGGGTTGAGAGGTCAGGGTTGGATAAGAAATCAGAACCAGGTCTCATGTGGACAGAAAGGACCAGGTACTGACATTGAAGATCACATTTTGAAGTCGGGGTTGGATAAGGGTTGAAGGTCATTTTCTGAGATTTGAAGTCACCCTCCAAAGTCAAAACTGGGTCAGCGGAGGGGGTCCCTCTGTGGTCAGGGGCAGTACTCACCCTCTCAGGGCCCGGCCCTGGTCGCAGCAGGTGGACAGGCTGCTCATTCTCCAGGTTCCTCAGCGTTGGGTCTGCACCAGCTGCCAACAGGTGCCGCACAATAGCCTCTTGGGGTGGCCCAGGGGGCAGGGCAGCTGCCATGTGGAGGGCTGTGTTCCCGTGGGCCTGAAGAACAGGGGTAGGGTTGATAAGGCTGCAGGCTAAGCTGCCTGAGTTCTCCAAACCACACCTGTTATTCTTCTATATCCGCATCTCATGTGTCCCCATTCACAGCCACATGCCACACACCCCTTCTGTCTGTCTTATGCATTCTCCCTCACCTCCCACCCTCTGTCCCCTCCATGCCCACAGCCCACAGGACCCTCTACCCTACTGCCCTTCTCTACCACAACCTGCATATCCCAGCCTAGGTCCCCACCTTCATGTTGACAAAGGCCCGCAGGTCTCCCCGGGGCAGCTCCAGCAGCAACTGAACCAGGGTAGGATTGGCAGCCTGCACGGCCAAGTGCAGAACTGTCTTGTTACTCTTGATCTCCTGTGGGGGGGGCAATGGCAGAGGTCAAGGCCAGTCCTCCTCCCATGGAACTCAGGGTTCCTGCAGACCCTACCCAGGGGTGTCCATGTACAGCTACATGTGTTGTAGCTGTATAAGAGCACCACCTCCAAGGGAGACAGGTAGCAATTCATACCATGTGCAGCACAGAACTGTACTGTGGTAAGCCATTCTTATAGACTGTGGCCGCCATTAGAAGATGGCGCCGGCTTCCACTGTGGCCTGTGATAAACAACTCCTTTTTTGGAGAGTTGGCACGCAATCCCTTACCACCCTATGAGAAAGGTCCACGTGGCAGCTTGGGATTGGTATGCGGGAGGCTTTATTAGGCTGTGCTTGGGCACTCGACCGGGGGGGGGGGGGGGGGGGGGGGGGGGGGGGGTCACTAGAAGATGATACTTGAATCAAGGCCTGAATAAACTGCTGAAAGAAGAATCCTGTGTCGTGTTTTCCCTTGCCGGCGAGGGGTCGCGACACTGTACCTTTTATATATATATATATTTTTTAGTTGTAGTTGGACACAATACCTTTTTTTAAAATTTATTTTTATGCGGTGCTGAGGATTGAACCCAGTGCCTTGTGTGCTAGGCTAGCGCTCTACCACTGAGCCACAACTTCAGCCCCCAGAACTGTACCTTTTTTATGACTGTTTTCCTGTTTAAGTGTTGTTGATAAACAGGCTCCTTTTCCAATCTCTCAAAGGAACTCTGGCCTGCAGCTACCTGGCTGTCCTGCATTCTGCCTAGCACATTAAAGTGCACCCTGTCCCACATGACTGTATTCTATCTACAAGGATAAGAGTCGGTGGCATTAATCAGTGGACTAAGCCTATATCTACTGCAATGTTAAGTTGCTCTCTCCATATTTTTTTAATATTTATTTTTTTAGTTGTAGTTGGACACAATACCTTTACTTTTAAAATTTATTTTTATGTGGTGCTGAGGATGGAACCCAGGGCCTTGCACGTGCTAGGCCTTGCGAGTGCTCTACTGCTGAGCCACAACCCCAGCCCATGCCCTCCGTATTTTGGGGGAAAATAGACATTTTCTAAAAAGAAACTTCATTACCTGCCTTTATGGAATTACTGTACATTTTTAACAAACATCAAAAATTTTAAGTGCTTGTATAGGGAAAACAACCTAGTTTGCTCACCAAATTATGATGAGAACACAAAGAGACGGAAGGAGGAGCTCTAAAATAAAAGTAACTTTAAAAAGACATCATTGTAATATGTGGTTACTAATTACTTTCTTGTGTGTGTGTGTGTGTGGTGCTGGGGATTGAACCCAGGGCCTTGTGCATGTGAGGCAAGTACTCTACCAACTGAGCTATATCCCCAGTCCCCTAATTACTTTTAATGAACAAAAAAAGTCACTTTAGAGCCAAAAGGAAATTTGAACACAGCCAGGATTTTTGAGATTATGAGATAACTAATCTTTTAAGGTGTAATAGTGGTACCGGGAAGGGGGAAGCAACTTTTAAAGACACAAAGACTGGGGGTGTAGCT
Source organism: Marmota monax (assembly GCF_021218885.2). Classification (NCBI taxonomy): domain Eukaryota; kingdom Metazoa; phylum Chordata; class Mammalia; order Rodentia; family Sciuridae; genus Marmota; species Marmota monax. The sequence continues at coordinate 551,153 of NW_026692786.1, read as the reverse complement.
CAATGGTATGTTAGGGAAGGAGCAAGGCCCTGAGCTTTATCCCCAGCACGGTCAAAAAAAACCCAAAAAAACAGGAAAGTGGGAGAGTGGATGGGGGTGCACTGGCCATGAGTTGCTGATTACTGATATTGGGTATGTGGAATTCATTCTAGTATTCCTACACTTTATCTGTGTTTAAAATTCTTGATTAAAAAAAATTTTTTTAAATATCTGTTTAGTTGTCAATGGACTTTATTTTGTTTATTTATATGTGGTGCTGAGAATCGAACCCAGTGCCTCACACATGCTAGGTAAGTGCTATGCCACTGAGTCACAATTCCAGCCAAAAATTGTTTTTAATTAAGTGATATTTCATTCTCTCATCGAGCCTGCAAAGAAGCTTCATGGCAAAGGTGATTATGATTTAGAGCTGGGTTTTAGGGTCAGACTCCCTGGGTTCTAATTCTCTCTCTGACACACAAGTTTTAAGACTTCTGACTCCCTGTGCTTCAGTTTCCTTGTCAGTAAAACGGAGAAAGAAATAATAGCATGCGCCTTACAAGGTTCTTGTGAGGATCCAATAAGTTAATATATAAAATTTGGTGTTTGATCACTATTAAGTGCTGGATAAATCTAAGCTAAGATCCGTGACAGTACCCCAAGTTAACAACTAGAGCACAGAGAAGTAACATGTTCAAGGTCACACAGCTAGGGAGTAGCAAACTCAGGCTTTGTTTAATGTCCCTGGACATCCAGGTGACCCTGTCCCACACACCCTCCTATGGGCCAGCCATCCACAGCCTAGCTCACCTGGCTGGTATGATCTGCACCCATGTGCAGCAACATCTGGACACAATTCAGCCTGTCTCTGGCTTGGGTACTCAGTGTCCGAGGACAGAGGCTGGGTGGGCGCATAGCAACATTGAGGGCCAGGATGGCTGTGTGGAGGGGTGTGAGTCCTGTAGAATGGAGAGAGTAAGGGACCTACAGCTGGGGCACCCACCTTGCCCAGCCTTGCCGCCATGCCAGCCCTGCCCACACACAGCTTACCTTCGAAGTCTCTGGCTTCCAGGTCCACCTGAACACCAGATTTAAACACAGCCTAGGAGGAGGAAAAAGATGTTGTCAAAGGGTCTCCCCAGGCCTCTTAGCCCTGGATCAGGATCTGGGCAACCAATCCACCCCAGACCCCTGCCTGCCAGCTAACCATACCGAAAGGACTCCTGGGAGCCCGTAGGTAGCAGCCACGTGCAAGACAGAACGTCCCTGATGATCCGTGGCGTTAGGCTCTGCTCCCAAGTTCAACAGATCCTCCACAATCAGCGGCTGGTTGGCGGCAGCAGCCACCAAAAGAGGGGTCTGCAGGTCATGGGAAAAATCAGTCTGGGCCCCAAGCAATCTCCCCTCTGAGAACCAGGAATCCAGGTTCCCAGCCCTCTCCACCCTCAGACCCAGGATCCGGGAATTCCAACCCCCAGCTCTTTCCTCCCCTGTACCCAGAAATCCAGGCCTCTAGCCCTCACCTTGCCCTTATGTTCACGGATGTCCAGATGTCCGTACATCTGGAGCACCTCTGCTGCAGCATACGCTGCCCAGCGTAGTCCCCATGCTGCAAACAGGTGCAGGAGCCTGCGGACAGGTAGGGGGAAGCAGTGAGAACAGTCCCCCTGCTGACTCAGGAGTGTGCAGATGACCCCCATTTCCCTTATACTCACGTGTCTCCCTCCTCATCCTGGGCCAGCAGCTGTTGTGGCCCCAAAGCCAGCATATGAGCTCGGGCTGTCTCCAAGGATGGTCCAGTGGATGGGAGCAATGGTGGGGGTACTGAGGGGGGCCCAGAAACTCTCCAGGATTCTGCCTGTGACAGGGAAGGTTCTGCATAGAGCCGAGTGTCCAGGGGGTCCTGAAGGGGTAGGGACAGTCAGTCAGTTGAGAATTCCCCCTTCCCAGCCCACCACACATACATATACACAGCCTCTGGTCAAGTGGCTAGAGCTGGGAACCCCGTCTATGCCAAGTGACCTTGAACCTTTGGGCCTGTTTTGCCTGTCTGGGGAATGGGATTTTAATCCCATTCCATAGTTCAGAATACTGCACAAGGGCAACTGGGAAGTTTTAGAAGCCCTTCAGCATCCTTCCTCATTCTGTATCTCACCTCCATCCCTAGGGAAAATGCACACGATCGCCCTGAGTCCGAGGGCTGGTAGAACTCAGGATTCAGGAACCCTTCAGCAGCAGAAGCAGGGTAAGAGCAGGGGCTGTCTGTATAGGCAGCATGTGTGTTGGGGTCCCAGTCTGGAAAGCTTGTTGGGGGTGCCAGGGTGCCAATTCCAGAACCCACAGTCTCCTGGATTGTTGGGAAGTGAGTATGGCCTGTATGTGAGAGGAGGGCAGGTGGGGGCCTGGTTACCAGAGCTTGGGGGAGTCACAGTCAGGGAAGGAGGAGCCTGAGTCACAAGGTGCCCAGACAAAGGATTTCTGGGACATTAAGGGGCTGGGGCCTAGGATCCTGGAACACCCAGGGGCAAACTGGAACCTGGACTTGTGGGGCCCTCACAAGGTGGAAGCCTGGGGCCCAAGTGCATAGATGATTGGGAGCCAATGAAACTAGGTCAAATTTCTAGTAAGTCCCAGAAAAAAATGTGAACCTGAACCCTCTGTTCCCTAAAATTCTAAGAGTTGGGGTGTCTGAGGGCCTGAGGGAGGCTAGGGCTGGGAGCTCAGGGAACCTGATGAGTTTCCAGACTTACCAGCTTCGGCCTCATTCACAGATGGGGTCAGGGGCTGGGTCAGGGGAGGGGAGAAGTGAATCTGTAGAGACATAAGCAAAAAGGAACAAGGGAGAATTAATTTGCTACATTTCTCGGCATTTGTTTCCAACCTCTAGGGCATCGGAGTCAGAACTACAACTCTTATCAGTTCTGAGGGCCCAACAAGCACATGGCCTCTTGAGATTTGCCCCCCCCCTTTGTTTCTTTCATTGTACTAGGAATTTAACCCAGGGCGCTTTACCACTGAGCTACATTCCCAACCCTTTCTTATTTATTTATTTATTTATTTTAATTTTTGAGACAGGGTCGCGCTAATTTGCTGAGGCTAGTCCTCCTGCCTCAGCCTCCGGAGTGGCTGATTACAGGCGAGCGGCACCACGCCCAGCGAGAGCTGTCTTTTAAAGTGCTTCTCAGGCCTCACCGGTACTGCACCAGCGTCAGGCTGCTGCTGGCGACGCCTCTGTTCTTCCAGGAGTTTCTTCACCGTCTGTGTTGGGCAGTGGCTGCGCTCATTTCGGCTCACTGGTTGGGGAGGAGAGAAGGAAGTCATCAGGGGTCCTTAAGTCATCTAAATGCACTCAGAGCGGGGGAGGAGTGGATGTGGGCGCCCATCTCGCCCTCCCGCGCGCGGAAAAACTGGCACACAGATGCCGCCTGAGAACTCCAAAGCCAATAGAAGATTTTAAGTGCGGTGCCCGCCTCCGCCGTTTCCTTCTCTTTGCTCCGCACTTTCCCGCTGACCCAACTTTCCACCAGCGTCGTGGAAACTGAGGAAGGGGAGGGGGGAGAGCACCCCTCTACTTCTGTGAAAAATCCCACCCCCAGATCTCCAGTTCTGAGGCCTGGGGTAGGGGAAACGTCGCCAGCCACCATTCCCCAGAGACGCACAACCGGGTTCCCAATGAAGCTGACGTTCTTTTACAGTTCCCCGGGAAATCAAGCGTCCGAGCCCCCAAGTCCCCTCCCCCAAGGAATCACGAGCCAGTAGAACCCCCCCCCCCCCGCCCGCGCCCAGCTCCTCAGAATCCAGAGGTTCAGAGCCGCCAGCTCCACCTCTTCAGAACCTGGAGTCCAGGGTCCACCCCGCAAACGCAGGAGTCCGGGAGTCCAGCGTCCTACTCTCCAGGACGCGGGGGTCCAAGCCCTCAGCCCCCTCCTCTCCAGGACCGGGGAGTCCAGGTTTTCAGACTCCTCCTTTCTGTCACCCGGGAAGACCAGCCCTTTCACCACAACCTGCCGAGCTTGGGTTCCGGCGACAGAAGGGTTAAGCCGGCGTGGAGCAGATTCGGAAACCGCCCAGACACTGCGCGCTAACGTCACGGCGCTCGCGCAAGGGAATCTTCCATCTCCGCCTTCCGCTCCAGCCCCGCGCCGCAGGTGTCCCGCTCGCAGGCGGGGCGCGCAGCCAAGCGTGGCACTCCTGGAATCCCCGCACGCGGGGAATTCCTGCCCAGCTGGGGGACCCGGGCCGGTGGCGCTCTGGGAAACCCCAAGGAGGGGCAGGGTCGCTGCCAGCGTGGACCCTGCGCCAGGCGCCGGACCTTGGCCACTAAGATCAGCGGCAGATTTTAAACAACCACGCCCCCAAGAGCTCCCTGCAGCCGGTCCTTCTGGGGAAAGGAGTCCGGGCCACCATCCCTCTCCTTCCACAGGACATAGTAGTCTGGCCTCCCAGCTCTCGTACCGCCGAGAACCAGGATTCTGGATCTCCAGTCCCCAACGCCCCCAAAACCCAGGAGTGCAGAATCCTGGCACTCCTCCATCCCGAGCAGGGGGTCGGACCCCCTGCTACCCTCAAACACTGGGTACTCGATCTCAGAGCCCAGATCTTGGTGCTTCAGCTCTGTCCCTCAAGGACCCCAAAGTCAAGACCTCAGGCTGTCACTCTCTTAAGAGCCGAGGTGCCTCACCATCCCCCCATCTAGTACCTCGGGGATTCCGTGGCGCGGATTGTGGGCCCCCAGGGCCGCGGCCTCGGCGCTGCGCCAGCCTCGCTGTTTCCCTCGGAGCCGCCGTCGGGTCCCCGATCTTGAATAGGGTCCCCGCGAGTTTTTAAATTAGGGTTCTGGCACCGCCCAGTGCAGGGCAGGGCCCCGCCCTCAGCCCTGGGAGTCCCCACGTCACACCCCAGCAAACTTAGTTTCTAAATGGGCGGGGCTGAGTCCCAAGTCTCCCCAGAAAAAGGGAGTTGGGGGTCAGGTCTTTGGCCTGAAGGAGCCTGATACCGAACTCAAGGAGAAGGGTGACACTGGGGACCTAGACTCCCGAGCCTGTCCAAAGGGAATCAGGAATCTAGAGAGGTCCAGAGCCTCCAGCTAGAGACCTTGACTAGAGACCTTGACTTTGGGGCTCTGGGCTCGGGTGGACAGAGTAGTATTACTGAGTCCTGCGGGGAGAGGGGCCGGGGGATTGGACTTCCTGGTCTGTAGGGAGGAAAGATAAGGCTCAAATCTCTCGCTCTTTCCCACATGGCCTCCGAAGTCTAGTTTCATTTATTCTTTCATTATTTTAATAATTTGTTGTCCCGGGGAGGCGCCTTGCTGGGTGCTGTGGTACAAGTGAGAAGTAAACAGGCAGGAATTCCCAGCCCTCAAGTCATTCCAGAGGGAGGAGATTCTCACTTCCCATTTGGTGGCCATTCTCAACACTGACAACAGTGACCAAATTTCTCCTCTGCTTTCAAGACTCTGCTCTCGTGGGTCTCCCCCGTCTCTTGCTCCTCCTCCTCCCATTTCCCTGGCTGGTTTGTCCCCTTCTCCCATTCTCTGTGTGTGTGTGGAAGGGGCCCCTGTGTGGGGTTATCATCTGTCTGTACTCACTTCTTTGGTGATGTCATCCAGCCTCGTGGCTTTAAATACCAATTTTAGGCCATCAACCCCTGAACTGACATCCCCAGACCAGACTTGTCCCCTGAATTCATAAATGCAGCTTTGAGCATTCTACATTTCCACAGGGAGCTGTGTCAGACATTTTCCAACTCCGTATGCCTGAAACTCAGCACTTGCCTCCCAAACCAGCTTCTGCCACTTCCCTCTCCATCCACACTCCATCTTTTCAATGGCCAGAAACTTTGGTCATCCTGGATCCCTCTTGCCTACACACTTACATCCACTCCACCAGCAAATGTTGGCTGTACCTCTAAAATATTTCCAGAATCTCCCTAGATGATCATAGCAGCTTTCCTGGACTCTCTGACCCTCCCCCAATTTGTTCCCCAAAGAGTCATAGAGACACCCACGCATACACACATACACACACATACACAGGAAGTAAGTGGCCTTGCCACCATCAGGGTGACATCCGCTATAGCTACCTCTCTACTCCCCCACTCTTCCTCAGGACTTCTCTGGACCACAGTCCTTGGCCAGATCCCTTCAGCCCCCAGTCCACCATGACCCCTCCAGGCCACATACTGCTCCTACTTTTGCTCCCAGGTGAAGCCAGGGGCTATGGGGGGTGGTGGCAGGCAAAGGACTTGTGGGAAGGGTGACATCTGAAGTCAGGGTGGTGAGGGCAGGCCCTTCTGCCTGCGCCCTTTCTCTTCTTGGAGATCATTCTGCATCAGGGCTGGGCCTTGGCAGGGAGGGAGGGAGGAGGGGAGCTCCGGAGTGGCCGGTGGCCTGTTAACCTCCCCTTGTCATCGGTAGTCACTGCTTCTACTTCCCCTTTTCTGTCTCTCTGTGTCCCTGGGAGCTTCCCTCTCCACTTGGCCCTCTTTCCCATTCTGTCCCTCCAGAGTGGAGGTTCCTTCTCAGGACATCATCTTCCCTTCAACCCTGCTCTGGGGCCACCTCACCCACCTCCCCTGTCCTTCCACAGCTGCTGCTGCCCAGATGTCCACAGGTGAGCCATCGCGCCCTACCTTTGACCCTGGAACTTCAGGTACTGCTTCCATCTCTAAAGCCTGGCCTGAGGGTCCTAGAATGCCCCACCTCCATGGCTCTGCCGTCACCAGCTCACATCCTCTGGAGAGGGATCTGCAACCCTCTCCGGGTCCCATCCTGCCCCCTTCACCACCACTCCCTGAGCCCCAGGGAAAAAAGAGGACCCCAGCCTCCCTTTGTCTGTGGCCTATGTGCCCACTGCACAGTCCCCCTGGAATCCTGGGACACTGCTGCTGCTAGGGATCTCCATCTTTCCTTCTCCATGCACCACCTGGGATCCACGCCCCTCAAAGGGGACTTCCTCTTCTCCTCTTGTGGCCAAAGCACAGCCCCAGGGAACCAGGACCCCCCTGAGCCACTTTCTTGTCTGGGCTCCACCTTCCAGGTTCCTGTTCCGGATGTGGGCCCCTCTCCCCGCATCTCCTGGCCAGCCTAGTGGCTGCAGATGCTGTCATGTCACTGATAATTGTGGGGGTGGTGTTGGTGTGTGCCCGCCCACGCCCAGGTCGCAGGCTCAACTATGGTAAGGGCGGGGCTTGGAGGGGCGGTGGCCTCCCTAGAGAGGGGTCCCAAGGAGGGGGGCCCCCGGGGAAGCCCTGGAGGAGGTGCTGGGGAAACCCTGGGGGAGGGGTCTGGGGGAATCCCTGAGGAAACCCCTAAGGCAGGGGGTCCCCAGGAAGGTGGAGATGTGGGGTGGGTGGTGGGTGGTCAGGCTTCATGCTTTCTCTCCCCCACCCCCAGAAAATGACAAAATCTACATCAACATGCCTGGTAGAGGCTGACCTCCTGTAACTTCAACCTTTGACTTCTGACCCTCTCATCCTGAATCGTGTGTGATGGCACAGGAACATGTACAACACCCCCACCCTTTTGGATTGAATAAAGCGGTTCAAATATCTCTGGTTTGATTCTTCTCCAAAGAACCTTAGGATTCCCCAAAACTCCCCTCACTTAGCTGTTTCTGTGTTCAAGACCCTTCTCAGGACCCCGCAAATCCCCAATCCTTTAACCCAAGAGTCTGGCATAACTCAACAATATTTTTGCACTCTATTGTTTATTTGGGAACGTTAGTGGGGAGAGGTCTAAAATCCCCGGGAAGACTCTCCGTGGAATTGTTTTCTAGTAGGAGTAGGAATGATGAGCTGGGTGGGCAACAGAGGTGACTGGATCCAAATATGGGGCTGTTGACTAGGCTCATTTGTAATACTGCCTCTGTGTGTTGAGGTCACTGTAGACATCTGACCTCTGACCCTGGAGCTCCTAAAAGGAATGAAGGACATTAGTGGAAGGGGTTCACCAAATAAATTTCAAACAAAATCCAGACTTCTCCTAATGGTCTTCAAGTCCCCCGCCCCCCCCCCACCACCCCCGCAACTTCTTCAAACATGGCGGTGGAAGAGATCTGGATTTTATTCACCTGAATTCAGCATTCACCTTTCCTTGACTCACCATTATGCCCAGCCAGCCACAAGGCCTTTGCATGTGCTATGATGCCCTCTGCCTGGAACACCAGTCCTGTAGACCTTCAGTCTCTTTCTCCCTCTTCAAGTCTCAGCTCTCAATTTCCCCATCTATAGTTTCTTTCTCCCAAACCCCACTCATTATCACACAGCCTGCTCTATTTTCTTCATGGTGCCTCTCCAAAATGATTTTGTTAATTTGCTTCAAGTCCGTCTCCCCAGCTAGGATGTAAATTCTGCTATATATGTAGGTGCTCAACAAATCCACTGAAGGAATAAATAGACCAGGGTAACGCTTTGCCTAAAATTTCACTGCTATCAATAACAGGAAAGCTTTCTCAGTTTTCAAGACCTCACAGAACCAATTTGAGATTTTTACACTTTGCAAAGAAACATTCAATCCACAAGTGAAGCAAGCCAGCAAAGCTGATTACGGATAATAAATTGGTTCACAAATAAGAGGTGTCTGTGGTCCCAGGGGGCAGGCCTTAGGTAGAATCCCTGAACTCATATACCAAAGACCCGTTTCTGGTGTGCATTTCTCTAAGGACGGGGAGGTCTCAGGATCTCATGACCCCCCCTAAAGGATTAAGAAGGAGCCTTAGCAGAGGGAGAACTAGAGAGATACCTCTGTCTACATCACTTGAAGTGCCTCTGGATTATACGCATGACTTTGTATTTTTGTGTGTGGATTTTTCTGAAGAGTCTCTAGCTTTGATTACTTCTCAAAAGAATTTAGGGTTCTCATTCCTCAAATTCTAAGATTCCTCTCTTTTGAGTCACTAAACTAGGGCTGAATTCCATTCTTTGTCCTACTGAGGGCTTCTTCTAGCCCTCTCCTAGGGCTAAGCTTTTTCCAGAACAATTTGGGGCCTCATAAGGCTTGTTTCTGATCTTACAAAGGCAAGACACCCTTTATTTCTGCTCCACACATTTTAAGCTAAGCTTAAGGTTGCAGTTTATCACTGAGTGTGCTTTTGGACAGATGTCCCATTTGCCTTCTAGGTATGGGGTAGCACCTGGGAAAGGGGCATTAGGGTCCTCAGGAGGACATGGGGGTGTCCATAATCCAGATGCCCACAGGAATGGGCAGGAGAAAGATGTGGGAATGAATCTGGTTTTCTTACCTGATAAGGTGACTCCATCTCAGTGATGTGCTGTTTCTGGGTCCCTGCAGAGGGACAAAGGGGTGACACAGGGTGCAAAGATGGACAGAATAGTAAACTGGGACCATTTTTTTGTTTGCTTTTGTTTTTGATAATGGGAATTAAATCCAGGGTTGCTTTCCCATGGAACTACATCCCCAGCCCTTTTTTATTTTTTATAAGTGGCCTGGGCTGGCCTTGAATTTGCCATCCTCCTGCCTCAGCCCCCAAGTCACTGAGCTTACAGGTGTGCACCACCACACCCAGCCATATTGCTGTCTTAAAATCAGTCCTTCTACCTCCATCCCTTTGGATGTTTGTGACCTGGGAGCTTACACCCCACCACCAGTCTCACCCTTACAGTGTCCCAGACCATCTCTTGCCAGCCCCACTCACCTGCTGCAGTTCCTCGTCCCCGAGGGACAAGCCGTCCTAGTGAGTACACGGCCAGGGCGATGAGCAGGGTCAGCACCAGGTCCCCCAGCACGATCCCCGCCAGCACGCCAGGGCTCACTGGGGAGCAGTTGCATTCTGGGAATATGGCACATGGGTCAGGGGAGGTCCATGTGCTTTGGGAATTAGGGGGTGGGTGTCAGCAGGGGGAAGTTTGAATGGATTGGAGAAGGGTCTTTGGGAGGGAGGGAGAGGGACCGCAGGGTCTAGGCCTACCATTCTGGGCCTGGACAGGACTGAGACCTGAGAAGGGAAAAAGAGGTAAACTGAGGCACCGGGTTATGGCTGGTAGTGGGCCTTAGAAGCCAGAAAAAGCAGAAAGTAGTATCTGGTGGGACCTGGGAGGGGACTAGCGCCAAGGCTTAGATGCCATGTGACTTCTCTGCCCGCTTGTCCTGTTGCAACACCCTTAGATGATCCCCTCCCCCACCAGCCGAATCTTGGGGGCTCAGATTTGGAGACCCAGAGGCTCCACGCGGACCTGCTTCCACCCAACCTCCCCTCTGGTTCTCACCAGAACCACACTGCCCTGCCGCTAGCTGAACCCGGGGCCTCAGGACACAGCTGCAGAAGCCCCCAACTCACCAGCCACAGTCAGGAGAAGAAGGATCAGGAGCCGCCACGAGGGATCCAGGTCCCCCATGACTCCTGGACACTGCCGGACACCACAGTCCAGGGGCCAGTGGGATGCGGCGTGGCTTCCAACCAAGTGAAGGAGGAAGTCTGCGGTGGGTGGTGCAGCGGGAGGAGGGGACAATAGGGGAGGAGGAAGGACAGACAGAGATAGCACCAGAAAGAATCAGGCCCAGGGCCTGCGCAGCACACAGTACCTAACAGCTGGACGTGAAGGGCGAAGGGTACGTGTGTCAGCTCTTGACCCCCATCACCAGTCAGGGGTCAGCAGCCTTGTATCAGGAGGGTCACTCCTGAGTACAAGTGAAGCCAGTCCTGCCTCTTCCTGGCCAGGCAGCCTTGAGCATCATCAGCCTCTAGGCCTCACTTGTAAGACTAGGAGTAAAACAGTACCTAATTGTGGGGTTGTTGTAGGGGACTCAATGAATTAACATTCTTAGAACAGGGTCTGGCACCCGTCAGCTATAATTATTTGATAATCAGACCCCTTTGGAGGGGGATATACTGGGGACCAATTCCAGGATCCTGTGCATTCTAGGCGGCTCTCCACCTCGGGGCTACCTCCCCAGCCCTGGTAATCAGACTCTTGTGATGTGCACAGAATATAGAGAGCCTCAGCATCTAGGCACCCTGACATATGGTACTCTGTCCCAAGTGTTAAATCATTTAATCCCCACAAACTTCCTCTGAGGTCGATGCTCTTATTCCCATTTTACAGAGAGATAAAGACGCTTGCCTAAGTTCACACGGTAAATAAAAGTGAAAACTGAACGCACGACAGTGATGTTAAGTCTTAGGGGAAAGAAAAAGAGACGAAAGATGGAGAAGGAAAAAATGATGGCAAAGAAGAGAGAGAAAGTAAGAATTAGTGTCACAGAAACCACACCACAGAGACAGGATTGGGTTTAGGTGAGATGGGGGAGTGCAACGCGGTGACCACTGAGCAGGGCTGGGCTGCCTGCAGGAGGAGGAAGTGGCTGGGAACAGGGACTGAGGGAGGGTACCCAGGAGGAGTCAGGGACTTCTCTCTCCCAGTGGGAGCTGAGGCAGGGGCAGGAGAAGGAGGAACCTGAGGTCAGGGTGCTGGGGGTGAGCCAGCTGCAGGAAGCCCCCTCCCCCGTCCTCACGTCACACCCCAGCACTCCCAGGCCTGGGTGCAGGAGAGAAAAGGGGAAGCTGGGTGCTGGTCATGAGGCAGATGCTGAGTGCCAAGAGGGGAGGGTTGGGGAGTTGGGGGCTGCTGGAGGGTCAGGGCAAGGCTGGCACCATGCTGGCTGCTCACAGCTGCCCCTAGGTCTGGCCAAGTCTGATCCCTAAAGAACCCAGAACCTTCCCATTAGGTCTAGAGCAAGCCTGGAGGAAGAGACCCTGTGCCCTCCCTCCCCACCCCAGACACAGCAGACTACGGAGCAAAGGGAGCCAGCAGGGTAACCAGGGCCCTCACCTGTCAGGTGTTCCCAGGCTCCCTCTGGCTGTGGGTGGGAGCAGGAAGTGGGGCAGGCAGCCTGCTGTGGTGCTTGGGTTTTGTAACATCTCTTAGAATATCTGGCACAACTGCAAGGGCTCAAGAAATGTTAATTACCATCCTCATTATTGATATTGGTGTTAGTACGTCCCGTATTGAGTTCTGGGCTTGATAAAAATCCTCCCTCAGCCCTTCAGCATCAGCCTCCTGACCCACCCTCCAACTCCAGCCAGGCCTGGGCTGTCCCCAGAAGACATCCAGTCTGACAGGTCGGGACACCCAGGCACCATCCAGTCAGAACAAACGTGGCCTGTGGGCTGGGCTGAAGTCCTGGAGTCCCTTTTTAGTGTGAAGTTCAAGGGGGTTCCAAGGGGATTGGAGTGATGCAGACATTTTTTTTAATATTTATTTTTTAAGTGTAGATGGACACGACCCAATGCCTTTATTTTTATGTGGTGCTGAGGATCGAACCTGAGTCCTGCCCGTGCTAAGCTAGCGCTCTACCACTGAGCCACAATCCCAGCCCCTGATGCAGACATTTATAAGACATGAGTTAACAGTATCTTTATCAGAGAGAAGGGAAATACCTCCATGTTTTTGCAGTGGATGCAGGTGTGCTGGCGTAGAGCACAGAACGCAGTGTCCTAGGCTGGTCTCTGGGCCTGATGGGCAGATAAGATTCCCCCTTTGGGTGAAGGAAGATAAAATGGACGGTATCCCCACTGTCTGGCCTCTGCCTCCAAAGATGCCAGGCTGAGGAAGCTGGACTGAAGGTCTCCACACAAGACCTGCAAAGTGGCCCAACCTGCCCTGGCAGCAGGCCAAGAGTGGGCGAAGGCCAAAGTCGGCTTTCCTGGAAATCAGGCAGTGACCTCTGTGGAAGCTGCTGCTGTCCTCCCCAACAGCCAGAGGAAGCTTTTTGAAGTATCAGACCAACAGGCCTGAGGTGGTGGCTCAACGGGACAGAGCCACCTAACATACTTTAGGCCCTGGGTTCCATCCCCAGCACTGCAAAAAATAAAAATCAGACAAATATTCTAATTCTAAAAAATGGCCCTAAGAGCTGGGCATGGTGGCACATGCCTGGAATCGCAGTGCAAGATCAGCCTGGGCAACTTAGTGAGAACCTGTCTCAAAATAAATAAAATAAAATAAATGAAAAGGGCTAAGTGGTAAAGCAATGCTGGGTTCAATCCCCAGTACCACCCCCCCCCAAAAAAAAAATTGGCCCTTTGGTTTTTTGAACACTTAACCAAAGAAGAGACACATATGGCCACTATTGAGCATGAGGAAAAGTATGTGGCATCATTAGTCATTAGGGAAATATAAATGAAAACCACAAGGAGACATCACCATGCACCCGCTGAAATGACTAATTAAAGAGATTGACCCTTTCAAGTGTCATCAGAGACGTGGAACAATTGGAAATCTCATACACTGCTGGTGGAAACATGAGATTAGAGCAACTGCTTTGGTAGTTTGTTAAGTATTCACCTACCCAGCTTCCAGCAAACCCACCACTAGTTATTTACCCACGAGAAATAAAGCCATATACACATCAATGTGTGTAAGGTCTACAGTATTTCTCCCCTGCCTGTCCCTCCTATCTCTCTTCCCCTCACTGACTACACTATTGCCTGACTCACTTACTACCCCGCCCTCCTGGCTGCTTCTCAAATAGGTCAAGTTCATTCTCACCCCAGGGCCTTTGTACTTGCTGCCACTGCTGTTCTGTGAGTTGAGTGTCTCCTCTAAAACTTATGTTGCCTTTGGAACAGCATTAAGGGGCAGGGGCTTGGGCAACTTAGGGAGACCTTTTCTCAAAATAAAATAATAATAATAATAAAAAGAACTGGGGATGTGGCTCAGTGGTAAAGCACCCCTGGGTTCCATTCCCAGTACCACGAACAAAAACAAAAAAAGAGGTGAGATCTTAAATGGATAGATGCTTCATCAAGGAAGTAAGTGTCTCATAAAAAGGATAAATTCCTTCAATTTCCTCTGCCTGGCATGTGATAGCCTGCCCTGCTGCCATTTTATGACTCAGCAGGCAGGCTCTTTCCTGATGCCAGCACCAAGCTGCCAGACTTCCCAGCCTCCAGAACCCAGAGCCAAATCAACTTCTATTGTTTACAAATTCCCCAGTCTGTGGTATCCCACCACGGCGGCAGAAAGTGGACTGACACCCTGCCTGCGATGCTTTTTCCAAAGTCTTTGCATCCTCAGGTCTCAGCTCAAATGTCAGGTTCACAGAGGCCTCTCCTGACCGCCACTGCTAAAGTCACCCCACCACCCTCAGTTTCATTTTCGCCCTGGTATTTGTCAAACCCTTAATTCTCTGATTTATGAGTTCCTTTTTTTTTTTTTCATCTGCCATTTCTTCTAGAATGGAAACTCCGTGAGAACAGGGACCTTTTTGTCCTATTCACTGTTGTATCCCCCAACACCCCAATCTTTGGCTATGGAACTAAATGACAGCAATAGATGGTTGAATTAAACCCGGCTCCTTGTCTCTGCAGGAGTCTAAGGGTATCCCAGACCTGTGCATGGTACCTTCTTGATTTTATCACTTAACAAATAAAAATGCTACTGTCCCAAATACTGTATGATTTCATTTATATGTGCTGCTCAGAGTGGTCAGAGTCTGAGAAATTGGGATGCTGGTTGTCAGGGCTAAAGTGGAGGGAGGAATGAGAAATTCATGTTTTGGTTTTATTTATTTATTTTTTATAAATGTACATATTTATTTAGTTTTTAATACTAGGGTTGGAACCCAGGGACACTATTACTGAGCCCAGACCACTGAGCTGAGCTACATCCCAGATCCTGTCCTTTTCTTTTCTTTCTTTCTTTTTTTTTTAGCCAAGATTTCACTGAATTGCCCAAGCTGGCCTCAAATTTATGATCCTCCTGTTTTAGCCTCCTGTGTAGATGGGATTACAGGTGCACACCACTGCACCTGGAGGAATCAGTGTTTAATAGGTGTCTTAGTCCACTTTGGGACGCTATAACAGAATACCTGATGAAATTTATAAAGAAAAGAGATTTATTTTCTACTGTTCTGGAGGCTGGAGAGTTCAAGTTCAAGGGTCCCGCATCAGGCGGAGGACTTCTTGTGCATTATCCCATGCCGGAAGACAGAGGGCATGACATTTGAGAGAGAAAGAACATGCAGGAGAGGACCTAATTTACTTTGTTTTGTTTGTAGTTCTACGGATTGAACCCAGGGCCTCCTGCATGTCAGGAAAGTGCTCTACCACTGAGCCATGTATGTCCCCAGCCCATAATTTACTTTTATAACAAAACTGTTGTTGTAATAACAGACTCACTTCTGAGAGAACTGCAATAAACCATTAATCCTTTCTCTCTCTCTCTCTCTCTCTCTCTCTCTCTCTCTCTCCTATTTTTGTTTATTTTGTTTTGTTTTTTCATTTATTTATGGTACCAGGGATTGAGCCCAAGGGTGCTTTACCACTGAGCCACATCCCCGCCCCTCTTTTTAAATATAATTTATTTTAGAGACAGGGTCTCACTGAGTTGCCTAGGGATTTGTTAAATTGCTGAGTTTCGCTTTGAAACCCCAAACTTCCTGCCTCAGCCTCCTGAGCTGCTGGGATTACAGGTGTGCACCACCGCACCTAGCCACTAATCATCTCTTATAGGTTGAACCTCTCAATATTCTTGCATTAGGGATTCAATTTCCAACGCATGAACTTCGGGGACATATTCAAACCATAGCAATGGGTATAGAGTTTCAGTTTAAGAAGATGAAAAGAATTACCGAGATGGCTGGTGGTGATGTTGTATAATACTGGAAATACATTAAATACCTCCATAATGAATGCTTATTGGTTAAGATGGAAAATTATATGTTATGTGTATTTTACTACAATAAAAATTGAAAATAAAAAAAATATGCTAGTGTCCTCCAATATCCTCTTGCTTTTTCTGCCATGGAATTTTTATCAGGACTTAGGCCACTAGACAAGGCTATATCTCCCAACTTCATTTGTATCTAGAGTGATCTCATGGTTTCACTCTGGTTGACAGACAGTGTGCGAAGTGAGGTAAGTCATTTGTAGGTCATATCTTTGTGAAAGGGTGTACATTAACTCCTCGTCTTTGATTTTTCCACTTGCAGAAATCTGAATATGTGAGGGGTCCTCTTGGAACAAACAGATGAGAGCAGCTCCATAGAATGAGAGAGAAACAAGACAAAAGGTTCTGCAGGCCCTTCGTCTTGGAGGGGCCACACCAACCCTAGACTAGTAACTTCTACCTTGTTTAAGCCTTTTGTGGCAGGTGGTCTCCAAAGATGGTCACCAAGAACCCCTCTCTCCCAAAACGCACATGTTGTCCTTCTCATCAGGAGGTAGACAATCTATTTTTCCTCCCCTCAGGATCTGAGCTGGCCTTGTGACTTGCTTTGGCCAAGAACACAGTGGAAGTGATGCTCTGCCAATCCTAAGGCTGGGCCTTATGAAGCCTGTGAGAACAGCTTATGCTTTTGTAACTTGGCTGCCATGCTGTAAGGAAGTCCAGTGTCTACCTGGAGAGTGAGGCCCCACAAAGAGGCCCTAGAGGAGGAGACACTATGTGGAAAGAGAGGCCTCACAGAGGAGAATCAAAGAACCCCAGCCAACAGCCAGCACCAAATCCCTAGACAGGTGACAGGCATCATCTTGGATGTTCCACACCATCCCAGACACCAGCCAAATGCAGCCACGTGAGTGGCCCAGGCAATACCACATGGAGAAGAATCAATTCACAGAATCATAGGAAATTATAAATCTTTGTTTTAAGCCAGTACATTTAGGAAATGAGGGGTCTGTTACAAAGCCATGGACATTGGAAACAGCACTGTTATCTTGGAGATTTTTAAAAATTTTTTTTTAGTTATACAAAAAACATTGTGGATATTGTGGAAACAATATCTTTATTTTGTTTATTTATTTTTATGTGGTGCTAAGGATTGAACCCAGGGTCCCTCACATGCCAGGCAAGCTCTCTGCCATTGAGCCACAACCCCAGCCCCATCTTGGAGATTTTTTAAAATATTTTTTTAGTTGTCAATGAACCTATTATTTATTTATATGTGGTGCTGAGAATCGAACCCAGTGCCTCACACATTCTAGGCAAGTGCTCTACCACTGAGCCACCACCCCAGCCCCTCAGAGACTTTTTAATACAGGCAAAGCTATCCCTGCTTGAACTAGCTGAGTTAAGAGGTCATAACTGGCTCATAACCTGATGACCCCCCAAACTAATCATCTGTGGCTGGCATTGGGGAATCAAAATCTATAAGATGACATGATCCATAAGGACACCAAGATGGATGGAGGAAGCAGTAGTCTCAGAGAGACGCTGTTGGTACTCACCCACATCCCTCCACACTTACTGTTTCCAAGCAGACCACCGGGCTTCCAACTGTCCGGACTGTGACTATCTGACATTGGCACCCACCCTGCCCAAGAGAGGGGCAGACTGGAAGGACCAAAGAATTAAAGCTCCTGAAAGAAGCTCTTAACTAGCAACTGATGCGAGATGCTTGATAGATGTCCCCAGTTCCTTCACCCCTTGGTTGGGACAACTCTATGACACATAGTCTGCACTGGCTCCCAAAAATCCCCAGCAAGATTAAGCCCCAATCGCTGTAGATAACACACCCTTCATTCACCCTTCCCTGTGACCCTTTCCTACTCCTCACACATCTTCTTGGTACCTCCAGAGTAAATGACCTGCATATGAATCTTCTTTTCACTATCTGGTTCAGGGACAATCCATTCAAGGACAAAAGAAGTGTCATTCCTAGAAGGAAGGAGAGACACTGGGTCCTCAGGACAACTGATGCCCCTGATATCTCCCTATTTCTACCTCCTTCTCAAAGAGCCTGCTGTTTCTACGCTTTGGAAGTGGAAACTGCATGTGCTCGTTTCTTGGCTCCGACCAATAAGACAGACTTTACATCTGACTCACATGCAATCAGCGTGCTTAATTGCATGCAATAAAAGACACTTCAACTAGTTTAAGCAGAAAAGAGGATATGTTCAAGGACATCAGGGAGCCTGGTGAATCTCTAGGAAGGTCAGAGAATCAGTCCTGAGCTACACATCTTGCTGTCATGGAGTACAAACCCCACAGTTCCTCTGCTAATACCACCCTGGATTTTCTGCTAAGACCTATGTTATGCGTCTTAGACACTTGGGAAAATAGTCCGGCAGTTCCTCATAAAGTTAAATATGCATTTACCATGTGACCCAACAATCCCCTTCCAAGGTATTTACCCAAGAGAAGTGAAAACTCAAGTTCACACAAAAAAACAGAACAATATGTGAATGGCGCCTTTATTCATAATTGCCTCAAACTGGAAACAACCCAAATGTTCTTCGGTGGATGAATGGCTAAAGAGACTGGTACATCCACCCAACAGAATACTGTTCAGCAATTTTAAAAAGTGGGCTATTGATACTTGACAGCAGCAATCAAAAAGGAATGAACTGATACACGCAATGACCAAGACCAATCCGTAGCACGACAATAAGCGAAAATACCAATTCAAAAGGGCACATGCCATAAGATCCCCTTTGCATGACATTCTAGAAAGCCAACACTACAGGGACAGAAATCAGATCAGCGGTTGCCAGAGTATCTCTAGACGTAGAAGAAACAATTGATTACCAAAGGAAAAGAAGGAACTTTTAAGGTGCTAGAATTCAACTTTTTTTTTTTTTTTGGTACTGGGAATTGCATTTCACTCAACCACTGAGCCACATCCCCAGCCCCATTTTGTATTTTATTTAGAGACAGGGTCTCACTGAGTTGCTTAGCACCTTGCTTTTGCTGAGACTGGCTTTGAACCCGGGATCCTCCTGCCTCAGCTTCTAGAGCCACTGGTATTGCAGGCGGGCACCACTGCATCCCACTAGAATTCTATATTTTTATTGTAATATTGGTGACATGGCGGCATACATTTCTCAGAACTCATAGAATTATACATTTACAAGGGTGACTTTTCCTTTATAAATTATACCTAGATTTAAAGTTTTGTTTTGATGAAATGGAAAGTATAAGCACCAAAGAAACTAGGAAAGAGGCGTCGTGATCCCTTTATTTCCTATCAGTTGCAATATCAAAGACCAGCGGGACTTCTCCCGCCCTGACTCATTGGAAAGTGCTAGCAAATGCTGGCTTGCTAGAAGGTGTACAAGACAGAAAGCTAGCAGTCCAACAATATTTTTTTTCCTCTCCTTCTATTGAAATAGATTTTGCGATTGGGTGTATAGTCCCCTAGCTAAGACGATGTTTCTCAGCCCTTTTGGAGGCAAGCATCTGCATCTTTTTGTCTTCTAGTCAACGGAATGTGACAGAAATGATGTAGAAAACTTCTGGATTGTGTCCTTAAAGTCATGGTGTGATGCTACATCATGTACAACTAGAAAATGAAAAATTGTGCACAATGAATCAGAATGCATTTTGCTGTCATACATACCTGATTAAAATAAATAAATAAACTAATAAAAAAAAAAGAAGACTGTGCCTTCCTTTTCTGTCTCTTCTCTTGGCTAGAAGGTGGCTCTGATACTGGCAGTGAACTTAGACCACAATGGCTAGCTTTTCTTTATTTGTAAAATGAAGGCTTTTAAAATATAATTCAATAATGCTTAATTGGGTTCTTCAACTGTGGTTCATTCATATCATAAATGAAGCTGTCACTAATAAATTGGAACTCTGAAAATTGATTGAAAGGAATTTTAACTGAGAAAAGCAAAATATAGAGGAATGAATAGAGTACAACTCCAAACAGCAATCAGAAAGAATCCCTTATTAATATGTGTGTGCATATTTACACCTTTGTTTGATGATGGGGAAAGCTAGGATGCATCTCAGCTGGTAATGTTGGCGGCCTGTGTAGGAGATGGGGAAGAACAAAACAGGGTGGATATCAAAATAGATTCTACTGTCCCGTATCACCGAAAAAACAATAAATTTTTTTTAAAATTAAAAAATAAATTTAAAAGTCAGGGTTGAAAATAAATGAAATATATGATGACATTTTGTTGGACAGGATGCTATTTACATAAATTTACATATGTTAAACTGTAAATCTGTGTAGAAAAATACGAAGGTGTAGTCAAGAGAAGGTCCACAGTGGTATCTCTAGGTGATGAGATGTAGATGTCTTACATTTATTTATTTATTTATTTATTTATTTATTTTTCGTACTGGGGATTGAACTCAGGGGCACTCAATCACTGAGCCATACCCCCCAGCCCTAGTTTGTATTTAATTTAGAGACAGGGTCTCACTGAGTTGCTTAGTGCCTGGCCTTTGCTGAGCCTGCCTTTGAACTCGAAATCCTCCTATCTCAGCCTCCTGAGCCACTGGAATTTCAGGCGGGCACCATCATGCCCAGCTGTTGTTTGAATTTTTTACAGGGTAAAACATGCAACTAAAGCCAATTCTGTGGGAGGAAAACATACTGGACTTCTGCTACTAGTAATGATTCTCTAAATATCCAGAAACCACCTTCCATCCAACAAACCACAACTTAAAATGCAGGATGAAAACACAATGGGATAAAATTTTGGAAAGTGTGAAGCACTAGGAATAGGGCAAGTGATTACAGCACTGTCCTAAACTCAGAATAAAACAAGAGAAAAGCCCAAACTCAAATGCCCCCACGTTACTGACTGCATTTTTCAATCCAGATGACAGTTTGGGACTAAGTGGGACAACAGTAAAGACTCAGGCCTACCCAGACTGGACAGTCCAAAAACCAGCTTTTCATCTGAAAGATGTCACCCTCAACTGGGCGTGGTGGCTCAGGAGGCCAAGGCAAGAGGACTCTCAAGTTCAAAGCCAGCCTCAGCAATTTAGTGAGGCTCTAAGCAATTTATCAAGACCTTGTCTCAAAATAAAAAGGACTGGGGATATAGCTATTATTAATTAATTAGACATTGCCAGCAGCAGGGAACAAGATGGCAGCTGAGTGAATAATAGCTCAGTGATGAAGAGCCTCTGGGTTCAATCCCTGGTACCCTGGTACAAATATGGTATATATATTTCACCCTCAAGGTAAAAGTGAACCAGAAATCACTGAGCCCCGCTGTGAATTTACTGCTTACCTTTGTACCCCCTAAATGAGTTAGATAAACTCAGGTCTTATCCTGGATTAATGGTGTTCCCAGGTGACTGATAGAAGAAAAAAAAAAAAAAAGTCACTTCTGGAGTAACATACCATTGTATTAGTCCTTCATAGTCTTCCTACAAATCAGAATGAGAACCAGAAGAATCAACAAATACGAGAACATATCCAC
This sequence comes from Marmota monax, assembly GCF_021218885.2. NCBI lineage: Eukaryota > Metazoa > Chordata > Mammalia > Rodentia > Sciuridae > Marmota > Marmota monax. Next base: position 530,046 of record NW_026692786.1, on the reverse strand, counting down.
ACACACTTATATACTAGAGTTGTCAGATACAAACTATAATATGGCTGCATGGATTTTCAAGTAAATAAAACATAGATCAAAAAAATTTTTTTTTCTGGGGATACTGGGGATTGTACCCAGAAGACCTCAATAACACCCCCCAACCCTTTTTACTTATTTATTTTACTTTGAGATAGGATCTCACTAAGTTTCCAAATCTGCCCTTAAACTTGTGAATCTCCTGCCTCCATCCCCTGAGTAGCTGGCATTAAAAGCATGTGCCACCATGCCCAGTTCCACTTTCACTTTTTATAGTTCCCTGATAAGATTTTCAGATTTGTGAGCCAGGCCCGGCAATTTAGGGAGATCCTATCTCAAAATAAAGTAAGAAAGGGAGCTGAAGATGTGGTTCAGTGGAAGAACTCCTCTGGTCCAATCCCCAGTACTCCCCCGCCCACCCCCCCGCCCCCCGCAAAAAAAAGGTGAGAAAGACTGAGTTCTAAGCTCAGCAATAGAGCTCTGGGTTTGACCCAACCCTCACCTTTCCACACACACACAGAGAATTGCATAACAGAATACAAAACAAAAAGCAATTACAGAACTGAAAAATACAATTGCTAAAATTAAAAACTCAAAAGATAATGTGATGCACATTATTATACAAAGTAATGTATGAAGACTTGAATTGGGTGTCAACATACTTTATATACAAACAGAGATACAAAAAAGAGATAACATTTAACAGAGATTAGACAGAACTGAATAAAAAGAAAGTAGGTCAAAAAAAAAATATCAAGAATTGGGCAGGGACAAAAATACCAGATAAAATACAGAAAGTTTCTAGCTTATTTTATTGTGGTACCAAAAGCGTGGGGCACAGGCAATATTTGAATAGATAATAATCAAATTAGAGTTACAGCAAGAATGCAAGATTGGTTAAATATTCAAAAACCAGATATTAATGTAAACCAGCATATTATGAGTTTAGGGAGAAAATCATAGGGTACCTCGACAGATACAAAAAAAAAAATACTGGATGAAATTTAACCTCAATTCATGTTTAAAACTCTCAGCATAGTAGGAATAGATGTAAATTTTTAAAAAAATATTTATTTATTTTTAGGTGGACACATTATTTTGTTTTTATGTGGTGCTGAGGATCGAACCCAGTGCCTGATGAATGCTAGGTGAACACTCTACCACTGAGCCGCAACCCCAGCCACTAGAAGTAAATTTTTTAATTTGATGAATAACATTACCTAAACTTATAGCCAGCATTATTTGTGGTTAAGTATTAAAGCATCTAATTACAAAAGTAATTAAGTACCAAAAACTTCCCTTCCTTCAGAGTACAACAAAAATGCCAGTTGTTTATTTTGTCTTGGAGACATTATATGGTAGTAAAGCAGGAAAATAAAAGTTATTAGCATCATTATTAAGAGGTGATACAATTGTGGGGCTGGGGATGTGGCTCAAGCGGTAGCGCGCTCGCCTGTCATGCGTGCAGCCCGGGTTCGATCCTCAGCACCACATACAAACAAAGATGTTGTGTCCACCGAGAACTAAAAAAATAAATAAATATTTAAAAAAAAAAAAGAGGTGATACAATTGTGGTTACAGAAAATTTACAAGACTCTATAGAATCATTTATTAGACTTCAGGGCAGATTTTAACTAGATTGCTTGATAGAAAATCAATTTTATAAACCCAACAAAAGTAGAAAAATAACCATTTGTATTATTACAAGTGGACAAGTACCTAGTAGCAAGTTTTATAAAACTAGGTGAAAGCTCTATACAAAGAAACCTTATAAAAGACCTAAAAGACTTTTTTTTTTTTAAACTGGAGATTTAACCCAGGATGCTTTACCACTGAGCTACATTCCCAGCCCTTTTAATTTTTCATTTTGAGACAGTATCTTACTAAGTTGCTTAGGGCCTTGTTAAATTCCTGAGGCTGACCTCAAACTTGCAATCCTCCTGCCCAGCCTCCCAAATTTCTGGAATTACACGCATGAGCCACACACCCAGCTATAAAAGACGGGCAGAGTACTTGTCTAGCATGTGTGAGGCACTGGGTTAAATCCTCAACATCACATAGAAATAAATAAGTAAAATAAAGGCATGCTGTCCATCTACAACTACTAAAGTTTTTTTTTTTAAATACTAACTAAAAATAGTGTTATATATCAAATTACTGGATCAGATGTCAGTTTCCCTCTGAATTTACTTATTTATTCAATTCATTTATAATCCAAGTTAAAACATTTTTTCCTTTGTAACTTTCATGTGGATTCCAAATTTTATATAGAAATACAAAGAGTCAAGTCTAACAAAGATGTTCTTAAGGAAAAACAAGGCAGGTGGTCTCACTACTTGGAACCGAGACCTATTATAAAGCTACAGGAATTAACACAGTGATTGGTGAATTTGAATAGAACAGAATCAAGAAATACTCTCATGCATATGTGGCCACCTGATTTGCAATAGACATTTTACTACAAAACTCAGTTGTGGGGAAGGCACTCTTTTTAGTAAAGAAGCTAAGCTAGTTTGCCATCCAAATGTATAAAAATGACATTAGACTCCTCTTTCATTCCAAACATAAAAATCCACTCTGTCTAGATAGATTATGGACCAGGATGTAAAAGGCAAACCAAAAATTTCTCTTTTCTTTCTTTTTATTATTTAATTAATTTATTTATTTTTGGTACCAGAGATGGAACTCAGGGGCTCACTGGGATACATCTCCAGTTCTTTTTATTTTTTATTTTTTGACAGAGCCTCACTAAGTTGCTGAAGCTGAACTTGCGATATTTCTGCCTCAGCCTCCCAAGTCACTGGGATTACAGGCATGTGCCACTATGCCCAGCCAAAAATTTCTTAAAGGTAATGTAGAAGCATACATTTATAACCTCAAGGGAGGGAAGACCCTCAAAAATCACTGATTATAATAGAGAAGGTTGATACCTTTGACTAATTAACTTTAGGAATCTGTAGTCATCAAACGATATTTTAAATTAATATGATTTTATCTTTATATTTATGCTGGGCATGGTGGTGCATGCCTGTAATCCCATTAACTTGGGAGGCTGGGGCAGGAAGACTGAAAGTTCAAGGCCAACCTTAGCAATTTAGTGAGACCCTGTCTCAATAAAAAATAAACAGGGCCAGCGATGTAGCTCAGTAGTAAAGCACCCCTGGGTTCAATCCCTAGTGCCGCAAGAAAAAAAAAAATAAAGCAAGCAAGAAAGAAAAAGAATATTTACCTATCATGCAGAGACAATGTCTATTAATATTTAATTCTATTTCTTCTCCTTTTCCTGGGCATATTTTTTATAAATTCTAACCATATCATAGATACAAATTTGTATCCTGCCCATTTTTGTACACAAATCATATTAACCTGGAAGGAACAGCTATATTCCCTTTGCTCACCTGTGATCTGACCTCCCTGTTATACATTGATTCTTTGCCCTGGAAAAAACCAAAGAGACAACCCCTGAAAGTCCTTAGGGAAGAATAAATTAAAGCTGATTTCATTTCTCAACTCATCTGTGTTTGGAAAGACTCACTCACTGTGGAGTGAGTCTATTTCCTTTCCCCTTCTTCCCACTGCGTGGAATAGGGACAGGTGTTACCAAGAGCATCCTGAACCACACAGGCCTGGGCACTCTCCCAGGAGGGCAAGAAATAAACAAAAGAAAGATATTATGTCCATCCACAACTTAAAAACATATATCAATGACTTCAGAGTTGGACAGCTACCATTTCTTCAAGGCTGATATTTCTAAAGAAAATTAGTAACAAGAGAAGTTGCTGATTATAAATGAACTAAAGGTAGAAGCATCCTGCATTTCTGGCCCTTTGAAGCCTCCATACCAGGCCTGGACTGTTTATGTGTAGTCTCCAGTAGTCTTCCCTTATCTAGGGGGGATACCTTCCAAGACCTCTGTGAACACCTGAAACCTAGGATAATACTAGGCCCTATATATACATATATACCTATGATAAAGTTTAATTTAAAAATTAGGCACTAAGAGTTTAACAACAATGAATAATAAAATAAAGCCATTTTAACTATATACTGTAATAAAAATGTGAAAATCTCTCCCCCCTCTCTCTCTCTCTCTGTCATTTGAACACAATGATTGCACTACAGCACCAGTTGATCAGACAACTGAAATGGCTACTAAATATCTAATAGGTAGGTAGCGTATACAGGGTGGATACATTGTGCAAAGGGATGATTCCCATCCTGGGTAGGACAAAGTAGTACAGTGTGGGATTCATCTCGCTACTTGGAAGGCTGAGCAATTTACAACTTAAGTATTGTTTATTTCTGGAATTTTCCATTTAATCTTTTTGAAACTGAAACTGTAGAAAGCAAAACCACAGAAAAGAGTGTACTGGTGAGAGAGAAACAAAACTTCTACTCTCTTTAAGCCACTGTTATATTGAGTTCTGTTGCTGGCTTCACATCCTACCTACTCTTCCTAACACTTCATTTATAATCAGCAACTTCTCTTGTTTCTCAATTTCTTTAGGAATACCAGCCTTGAAGGAATGGTAGCTGTCCATCTCTGAAGTCATTGATATATTTTTTTTAAGTTGTGGATGGACATATCCCTTTATTTTAATTATTCATATGTGGTATTGAGGATTGAACCCACACAGTGCTAGGCAAGTGCTCTACCACTGAGCTACTGTCCCAGCCCATGAAGTCACTTATATTTTTAATTCACTCATTCCTTCATTCAACACTTACTTATGGTCTACTATGTCTAGGCCCAGTAAGAGGCAATGGGGATGTGGTGGTGAACAAAACTGCTCTCATTTCCTAGTGGAAAGAGACAGACAATAAACAAGAAAGCAAATATATAAAGTAAAACTCCTCTATTTTCAGGGGTAGCCTATTGCAAAATGAGTGGCAGAGGCTGGCTAATTGCTCATGAAAGTCCTTCCCTTTGCACATAGCTGGACTGCATTTCCCACCCTCCCTGGCAATCATGCAGTCCATTGGAGTTTAATGGGCTAACTGGGTGGTAACCCCAGGCAGGTGGGCAGGGCTGGAGGAAGTGGATCCCTGGGGGTGTGCCCCGGAAGTGTTCATCGTCCCCCAGGGTCCTTCCCCTTTCTTGCTCTGCTTCCCAGTGGTAATGAGCTGAGCAGCTAGTCTCTGCCAGGATGTTCTGCCTCATCTTGGGCCTAGAGCAGGGCAGCTGGCTGACCATGGACGAGACCTGTGAAACCATGAGCACAAAATAAATTTCTCCTCCTCTAATTGTTTTTGAATGCTGGTTTGGTAGCTAACACACCACCCACTGAATCAGGGTAGGTTTAAAACCTGATTTGGCTGAAAAAATGAGACAAAAGGGATGCAGTGACACTTGCCATCCATAGCTAATTCATGCAGTTGCTCTGACAAATAAATTCAGAAATTAAAGCCTAGGAGGCTCCTTCTTGTATGGTTGCCATGGACTCTAGCATGTCAATGAACTTTGCTGTGACAAACAGCTCATTTAACTTCATGAACGCCATCATTCCCCATATTTCATTTAGCTAGGAGTGCCTTTATCTTTGAGTACCTATTAATATCCCATGGATCTTTGTCAAATGTTGGCAAGATGCATGGTTACTACCAGTTTGTTTTGGTCCCCCTCCCACCCCACTTTATTTTGCTATTATTCAAAACTGGCATCAGAATCCTTGTTCTGAAATCTTTACCCACTACCTGGATCACTTCCAGATATTAAATTCCTAAAGTATAATTGTTAGATCAACAGATGTGCACATTTTCCGTCTTTGGACTTGGATTGCCCAGTCCTTCTCCAGAAAGGTTGTTGGTATTTGCATTCTGAACAGGGCGAATGGGGTCTCTCGCCCCTCTGAGCTCTTCTGGGCTACAGGGAACCACAATTCAAACATCTTTGCCGATTGACAGGGAAAGAGATGTGTCTCCATATTTCAAGTAGCAAATCATTCAAATACCAATTAAGATAAACTTGGCTTTGATCTGTGGGTAGTTATTTGCATTTCTTTTGTGAATTACCTATTTCATTGGTCTTTCACATTAATTCATTAATATCTTCATTACATTTAGAACAGTAACTATTTTTCTATCATCCTTGTTGCATATGTTATTCATTTAAGTTGAATTTTTATCATGCTTTTTGGATATTTGGAATGTTCAACTCTTAATACAGTCAAACCCATCATTTTTTTTTCCTTAGTGATTTGTTCTTCTGCTTTAAAGTACAGAAAGTCTTTCCATACACAGAGGTTATTAAATATTTATTCCATCTTCAAGAATTTTATTGTGTAATATTCTTCCCACATTTTACTCTAGTCCATCTGGAATTTATTTTCATTTTGTCATGTAAGATGAAGCTCCAAATTGGTATTTTTCCCCCGAATGGTTGAGATATAAATCCAACTGTATGATATTATGCTTCTGTTCTATAATACATTTTTGCTTTCTCCATTTGGTCTGCTATATTACCCAAGATGATTGTTCTTACACTAAAGCCAGATTTAAATTATGCAAGCTCTTTTTTTTTGAGCTGGGGTCTTGCTCTGTTGCCCAGGCTGTCCCTCTAACTCTTGGGCTCAAATGATCCTCCTGCCTCATCATCCCAAACAGCTGGGACTACAGATGTGTGCTGCTGTGCCTGACTGACCTCCTTGATTTTACTATCTTGTTACCAGTGTATCTGCAGAACCTAGAATCTGGTGCCTGGTCAATAAATATTCAGTAAAAGAATGAATGAAGGGCTGGGGTTGTGGCTCAGTGGTAGAGCACTTGCCTTGCATGTGTGAGGCACTGGGTTCGATTCTCAGCACTGCATATAAATAGATGAATAAAATAAAGGTCCATCAACAACTAAAAATATTTTTTAAAAGAATGAATTAGTAAGTGAATAAATGAATGAATATAATATATCAGCCCTAATCTGGGCAGGGAGCCTATTTATGTTAGGAACAACGTTCTTCTCCTTCCTCTGTGAGGACCATGAATAAGCAGGAAACAGTTCACTCACCCTGTATCAGGTAGCTATTGCCACATAACAAAATACCCCCAAACTAGTGGCTTAAAACAGCACCCATATTGTTGTTGTTGTTGTTAACACTGTCCAGTGTTTCAAGGATTTGGATAAAAATGGCCTGTCTCTGCTCCACATGATGTTGGCTAAAACTAGAATAGCCAAAAGAACTTCTTCTCTTCCATGTCTGTTGCATCAGGAAGAGCACCTTAAATATCTATGGGAGACCTAAGCTGGAGTCAGATGTTAGGGACATCAATACTTGCTCTTTTCAGCTTCCTCAGTTCTTCTCCAAGTGGTCTCTCCATGTGGACTTTAGGTGGCCTTTCCATGTGGTCTCCTCAGCAGGGAGCTCAGGGCTCCTGAGTACACAAAAGCAAAAGCACCAGTCTGTTTTCCATTGCTACAATAGAATACCTGAGACTGGGTAACTTTTAAAGGAAATCAGTTATTGTGGCTCATGGTTCTGAAGGCTGGGAAATCCTAGATTGTACGCTGGTATCTGGTGAGGGCCTCCACTGCAGGAAAACTGAAGGGCAAGTGGGCACACGTGCAAAAGGCAAACCACAAGAGGCACTCACGACCTGTTCTGTGGCCCATTTATAGAGAAAGTCACTAATCTCTCTTAACAGTCCCTTTTTTCCCCCTCCTTTTTGTATACTAAGAATTGAACCCAGGGCACTTAACCACTGAGCCACATCCCTAGCCCTTTTTAATATTTTTATTTATGAGACAGGATCTTACTGAGTTGCTTAGGACCTCGCTAAGTTGCTAAGGGTGGTTTTGAACTTGTGATCCTCCTGCCTCAGCCTCCTGAGTCCCTGGGATTACAAGTGTGCAGCCTCTTAACAGTCTTATCACCTCTTAAAGAACAACCTTGCCTCCCAATACGGCCACAACGGCCATCAAGTTTTGATATGAGTTTTGGAGGGGATAAACAATATTCAAATCATGGCCACTGAGTTTTAAGAATGAATAGAACTTACTCATTCAAACAGAAGAGCATGTCAAGATTCATCAGTGAGAAATCACTGATTCAGTCTGGGTGAATTGCTGAAATTCAAGTTGGGGAGATGAGGCTGGAGTCCAAGCAGGGCCCATGGAATGGGGGATAATGGAGCCACTGAAAGGTGCATAAATAAATGTGGCTTTCATCTTGGGGGATAGTGAATCCCAGCAGCATCTGTGTATCAGAATTATGAGTCCAGGTGTGAATATCATAATATGGAGGTTCCTAAGCAACTTTGGGGATGTGGGAAATGTCCAGTTTACAATCAATCTATACATCAGGAACGGGTATAGATGGAGAATTATAGTCATGTAGATGGTCATCAAGGCCACCAGAATAGAGAAGGTCATCTAAAGAGAATGGAGTTGGGAGAGAAGAAATGTATGTAGAGGTGGGATTTAGGTAGCCTCATCTTGGATGAGCTTGTGACTATTTCAATCAACAGACAGAAACAGAAGTGATGCTCTGTGACTTTTGAGGATGTGTCAGAAAGGGCCATGCTTTGAATTCCTGGCTCCAAGGGACGTTCCTCTGGAAGAAGCCGGCTGCCATACAGGCTCTCAGGGCTGGAGTGGCCATGTGTGGTTGTTCTGGTCAACAGCCCAGCTGAGCTCTCGACTGACAGTCAGCAACATTGCCAGCCATGTGAATGAGCCACTTTGGACATCAGCCCAGCTGAGCTTTCAAATGACTGCAGCCCCAGAGGGACACCAGGGTAAGGACAGCCTGCTGAAACCTTCCTGAATTCCTGACCCGTAAAATTGGAATAAGAATAAAATGGTTGTTTTAAAACTGCTTTATTCAGGGATGTTACTATGCAGCCATAGATCATTGAAACTCAATCCCAACCCCAAGTGACCAAACAGGGTACCCAAATCAGGGCCTGGTACAGGACAATAGACGTGGTGGGATCCCTGTCACACTGAGGAACCCATTCACTGCTGCTCTGGGCTGTGTCCACCCTTCCCTTTCCGCCAGCTTCTCTGGCTGCAGGTTTCAGCCTCCCCTTCATCTGGATTCACCTTCAACCACTGGGAAGCCCAGGAGGGGACAAGGGTGGAAGCCAGGGGCTGGGTCACTCTCCCCCCTTCTCCCTGCTGTGTGCCTCCTCCACAGTTCCAGCTCCTACCAGCCAGACCATCTCCTTGGGTCCCCAGCTTCTATTCGGCGATTTCCTCTCTGACCTCTGGTAATACCACCTCCTCTCTTGGTCCCTCCAGCCTTCAGTGACAGCAACTTGCTGCTATTACTCACTTCCTCTTGCTTCACTGATTCCCATTTAGCCCAAAGAAAATCATCATATTTCTCCCTTAAATACAAAGGATTGTTGAGCTGAAGAAGGTTAGAAAGCAGAGGGACTTTCCATCCTTTCTGTGTCTGCCTAAAGGCATGACATAAATCCTCCTTTGCTGAAGATGACTTTTATCAGCTCAGAACCAGGCACTAGGGATCTGCAAACCCGGCTCCACTAAATTCTTCCCATATATTTGCATCGCACAGTTTCCCATCTTTTAGCTGCCCTCCCTTGTCCTGTCACGGCTCTCAAGATTTATTGATCTTCGTCTAAAAAAATACAAGAGCATCTTGCATGGGTTGATTTCTGTGGATTTCACAGTCTTGAAGATCTCCAGGTACACGCGAATGTAACTAAATTTGTAAACTTTTGTCTTATTCATCAGCCCCTGTATAAATTTGTTTCCTTGATCCAGCTAAAGAGCCCCTATAAGAATTAAGGGTGGTAATCTCAGGGGAAATAGGATTACTTTTCTTCTCCAGCTTAGGCAGATTGATCTGTCCTTAAGTACACATCCCCCATAGGAAGGAAGGAAGTCATCCAGACTTTGGGGGATGGTAACAGAAGATCTCAGAAATGACTCTCCCAAATTAAAGAGTGAATTACAACCCCACAGATAACTGTGGCATGTAGCCTTTGAATCACCTCTTCTAAAGTCCCCTGTTCCTGCTGATGGGGAGAATCACAGCCTTTGGAACAGAGCCCCCTGGGTTTCTCCTTTGCTAGCAAAGCAATAAACCTTCTTTTTCCTTTTTCTCAAAAAAAAAAAAAGAAAAAGAAAAGAATTAAGGGTGGTATCAGGGATCTCTCCTTCCCCTAGAGGTCCCTCAGCTCCTCCATCCCCTGCATGACCACCTCCATGTGTTAATGTCCCTCTCTTCTCATATGGGAGTGGTTCTGCATCTTCTCCAGGTTTAGAGCCTCCAGCCCACTGAGCCCAAGTAGGAAGATAGACCCATTGTCAGATATCCCCGTGTGGCAAAAGTCAGAAGTAAGGATCATTGTGGGAAATGTACCAAGAGTCAAATACTATGGATTTCAATGGTCCTCTGACTTCAAAGTAGATAGTGGCTCAAAAGAGACTGAGGAGGAGCAGAGGAATTAGTTCACTCACTGGGTCAATGAGCAGACCTTTATGGAGCATCTACTATGTCCAGACCCCGTGGGAGAGTTGGAGACCAGAGATGAGTAAGACAAGTACCTGCCCTTATATGCATGAATTACAGTGGGGGAGACAAACAAATGAAGAGGGAGAGGAAGAAGGGCATGTGGTATCTGCCATGCAGAGAATCAAAGGTGATGTGTGAACAACACACGTGCAGAGGAGTCAAGATTTAGTTGGTGGCACAATGGCAGCTTTGAGATTGGGCCATGTGAGTTGACCCCCAAATCCCTGCAAAGTTCTGGGAGAACAATGTTCCCAGAAAAGAGAATGGCCGTCACAAAGCCTCTGAGGCAGAAAAGAACTGGGAGTGTGTGAGGAACAGAGAGAAGATTACCGTGATGGCTGGGCAAGATGGTGCACACCTGTAATTCCAGTCACTCAGGAGGCTGAGGCAGGAGGATCTCAAGTTCAAAGCCAGTCTCAGCAACTTAGCAAGGCCCTAAGCAACTTAGCAAGACCCTGTCTGAAAACAAAAATAAAAAATAAAAAGGTCTGGGGATGTGGTAAAGCACCTCTGGGTTCAATTCCTGGTGCAAAAAAAAAAAAAAAGGTATGGTTAGGGTGAAAGGACCAACAAGGAACTTGCAGGATGATATGAGGATGTGGAGGCTTCGGTGGCCACATGATGGAGGGCCGGGGGACTTCAGGAGGAGTTTGGATTTTACTCTAAGTACAATAAGAAGCCATTGGAAGTCTTTACACAGAGGGAATCTGATTTATGTTTTTGAACAATCTTTCTAGCTGTGGTGTGAGGACTGTCAATGGGAGACAAGATTAGAGGCAAGGAAACCACGTTCTAAGCTAGTGTAGTGGTCCAGGTGGGACCCAATGGTGCTTGGATCAGCAGTTCACAATGAATTGGTGACAAATGGGTGGGTTTGGGAGGGTACTGCATCACAGAAACCAGGAAGGAGCTTTAACACAAGAATGGTTTGGAGGGGTTGTTAGTAACTACATTGAAAAAGTCAAAATAAGTCTGAGTGATAGAGTGCTTGTCTAGCATGCCCAAGGTCCTGGGTTCAATCCCTATCCCCGTGCAAAAGAAATTCAAAAAGAAATAGGTGAAAGTAATTTTAATAAAATATTATACTTGGGGCTGGGATTGTGGCCCAGCGATAGAGCGCTCCCCTAGCACGGGCAGGACCCAGGTTCGCTCCTCAGCACCACATAAAAATAAAGGCACTGTGTTGTGTCCATCTACACCAAAAAATAAATATTAAAAAATATATATTATACTTGTATTTAATTAATAATAAATCACTAATATTTATTAATTTATCCCAAATATTATCATTTCAACATGTTATCAATATTTTATAAAATTATTGATAAGACATTTTACATTCTATATTTTGTATTAAACCTTTGAAATTTCAGTTGTGTTTTATACTTGTAGCACATTTCAGGACTAGTCAAGTCTTCAAAAGCCATCTGTGTGACTGCTGGCTACCATATTGGACAGCACTGGGCAGGCCAGGAATGTCAGCTATTGTTGCAGAACTAGTAAGTGGAGGATGGAAACTTGCCTCTGAATTTAGCAACAAGAATGAGCTTTCACAATAAAAGGTTTCATTTTTGTGAAGCAGAGAGAGAAGGATAGAGTATGTAGACACTTCCTTCCTGAAGTTTGGCTGTGGTTTTGCAACAGATGGGTCAGGCTGACAAGACTCAAAACCAACCCTAGATATTAACATCACACAAAAAGACAATCAGACATTATGTCCTTCCTGATGGAAGAATTCAACATCATCCATGAAGTATTCTTACCCCAAAATTGAACCTGAATCTGACCCAGCCTCTAGATCTACCAGTTTGCAAGACATAACAGGGGACAGTAAAACATATTAACAGACACAAAAAGGTGCAACCAGTCAAAGCCAACTGTAAGATGAATGAGGAGGGGGAACAGTTATAGAATAAAAGTTAAAGAAGTACCCAGCAAATACAATGTGCCGACCTTGTTTGGATTCTAATTTGAGCAAGTCAAGAGTTAAAAGAAGGGCTGGGGTTGTAGCTCAGTGGTAGAGCGCTTGCCTAGCATGTGTGAAGCACTGGGTTCAATCCTCAGCACCACATAATAAATAAATTAATTAATTAATTAAAAATGTTTTCTTTTAAAAAAAGAGTTAAAAGAAAGTTATAAGACAATCAGGGAATTTTGGAGACAGGTTGGATGTTAGATACTATTAAAGAATTAGTCTTAATTTTTAGGTGTGATAAAGATGTTATAGTTATGTTTTTTAAAGAACCTGGTATTTTAGAGATACTATTTATGGATGAAATCATAGGATGTCTGGGATTTGCTTTAAACTAATTCAGGGGGAGGTGGAATAAATAAAACAAGATTGGCCATATGTTGACAATAATTGAAGCTGGGAGATGGGTACTTGGAGGATCGTTATATAACTCTATTTTTGTGTAAGGATGAACATTACCACAATAAATTTTAAAGGCGGGAGGAGGTGGCTGTGAAGAAAAATAAAATAAGGGGAATTTTTTTCTATCAAGAGCCATCAACATGCTCAAGAGCTGACAGGACGGTTTGGATGCAGGGAAGCCAGAAAGAGGCTGAGCGAGCTCCGGGGTATATCCAGTCGTGGAGGGTGTTGAACTCTCTTTTGCTGGAATAAGGGCCGTCACAGCCTCTCCTGACAGCTCTGCCTACAGTATGGACAGCCACAGCCCCTACACCACACGTTCCGTTACTATCTACCCCCTAACGTCCCGTGGGACCCGCAGACCTTCCGCGCCTGCGCAGCACCCGGGGCGTGGAGCCCTGTCCCCACAACCCATAAACCCCCGCGCCGCTCTGGAAGCCCGCACTAGTGGGGCGAGGCCTCCACCTCCAGACCAGAGCAAGGTGAGGCAGAGGGTGCCGCGTGGCATTCTGGGAAGTGAAGTTCGCTCCCAGGCTGTATCCACCGCTTAACCTGCCCGCTAGACTACGCACCCCACAATGCACCGCGCGCGTAGCGACTGAGCGGTGTGTTGCTGCCCTCACGTGGCCGTTGAGCGGTTGGCCAGGAGTCTAGGAATCGTGCGCAGAGGGAGCCGGACGATGCTGCGAACGCTGAATGTCGCTTTGGGAATCTCTTTCCAGAGACTGAGGCTCCCAGACCTATGCCAGGAAAGGGTGGTAGCATGAAACTGGAGGAGGGCCTGCTATGAGGATTAAATGAAATCAGGACAGTAACTGTTGGCTGCATACTGTGGTTATTACAGCAAGTGCTTGACGAGTAAGCTCTTTTCCTGTGCCAAGTACAGCTTCCAGTGTTTTACATGTATTAGCTTATTTAATCCTCTCAACCGCCATTTGAGGTATTATCAAACCTCTTTACAGGAATGAAGTGGAGGCCCAGAGAAGGGAATGTCAGCCAGAGTTGTCAGGGTTCAGTGGCAGAGCTGGGATTTGAACCCTGACAATCTGAGCTTCCGTCTGTTCTTTTTTAATATGAATATCATATTCTGTTATCTTGAGGTTGTAATTGGCATATGAATCCACTGAAAATGGCTATTAATCGTGTGAACTTCTTAGAGTTGGTGATTATCCATGCTAGTCTTCCACAAATTAATGACATTTTTTAATATTTATTTTTTAGTTATAGGTGGACACAATATCTTTATTTTTATGTGGTGCTGAGGATCAAACCCGATGCCTCACACATGCTAGGCCACAATCCCAGCCCCAAATTAATGATTTAGACCTGCTCTGGGACAAAGTTTACAATCAAAACAGATTAATAATTAGCATATTAATCATCACAGGTTTCTGTTCACAGGGATCAGATTTCTGATTAGTTCTTGAATCAGTAGTGGTTTGTGTCAGATTGGGAGTCATTAGATTTCTGATTTGCACAGTGACACACACAGGTTTTGTTCTCGCCAAGAAAGGCCTATTCCCTTTTGGTCCAGGTGACCTCCTTCTTTGTGTCATTCCAATTTTAGTATATGTGCTGCAAAAGTGAGCACTGGACAAGTTGCCCCATCCCTTTCCTGAAATCCACAACCACCACCATCAACACCAGCAGGTAGTGTTCTTGTCCCTCTCCTTGTTCTTAATGGAATATCACAGTGACAAACACAAGTTCAGAAATTATCTGTTCTCTTTGCTGCTTATGAGAAGAATCAAATTCAAAGCAAAGACTGTGTCTGATTTATGGGCATGTTCCCAGCATGAGACTCACACACAGAGAGGGCTCAAAAAGAGCACTAGTCACTCATCATCATCCTACACTGACCTCATTAGACTTATCAGATTAAGCCAGGTTCACTTTGCCCTCAAAGTAATCAAATTTGTGTTCACTCACTCAAAAAGCAGGGGATGGTAGATGAGTGGTAGTCAGGGGGAGATTGGGAACTTCTTCCTGGAGCAGGATTTGGTGTAGTGGGTGGAAGGTAACCCAATAGCTTCTTCCTGCTGCCTGTTCCTAAGTTTCTGGATGTGTTGGTAGCTAATACTGGTGCCATAATAATCCATACTCCCTTTGTGGCTGGATGGGAACTGCCTGACCTGGGAATATATTCTTAGCCCCTTTTGTATCCTGGATGACTGTTTGACTAGTTCTCTTTAATAAAATAGGAACAGAAAGGATGTCTGAAGGTCACTATTGGACAAGTCTTTTTTTTTTTAATATGGAACGCTTCATAAGTTTGCATGTTATCCTTGTGCAAGGGCCATGCTAATCTTCTCTGTGTCATTCCAATTTTAGTATATGTGCTGCAAAAGTGAGCACTGGACACGTCTTTTAAGAAGTTGGAAAACCACCTCCATCCTGTCTCCTCCCTTTCGCCAGGTAGAAACTGATAACTCGATAACTCTGAGCCTTAGGAAATAATGATGTCTCAAGATTAATGAGTCTGGTATGTGAATCACCAGATGGAGGACAGCTGCCAACCAACTAGGACACCTGTGAATGAGAAATAAAATATTGTATGAAGTCAGGGAAATCCAAGGGGGTTATTTGTTATAGCAGCTGGCATTACATTAACTAATACACTGACCCTTCCCCTCTGGGCTCCTGATGTCTGTAAATCTTGAGCAGTAGTAGTCTGTGAAATGAGCTTCTAATCCCCAGCTGTGGCATTCAGGCTTTCATATAGAATATCTGTTCAATGACTCAGAATCTCTATGCTTGTTAGTTAAAAGTTAGCGGTATTTCCCCCCCATTCTTTGCACAAATGTAAACTTTTTCCCATGTGCTTATGGAAGTCGTCTTCCATGTTGGTAGCTGAAGTCATTAAGGCAGACCCTGACAGTTGCAACTAGGTCTTCCAGCATTATTAAGCAGAACCTCATATATGGGGGCTTCTTCATTCCCTGCAGAAGTTAGTGCTTCCTGGAACCCCTTAAAGTGGTTAGTGTGGTGGTAGAAATGGGGATACAAATCTTTGTGCCACCCTCTTTTGATCCCACCCTGTGGAGATACCTTTGAGTCTGATCTTCAAAGTGAGTTCCTAGTCCTCAGTCCAGATCCATGTGCTAATATTCCAGTGAACCCCACAAACTTGAGCTGGTGGGTGCTAGGTGAGAGATAGGGAAAAACCACATCCTCCCTCCTTGCTCTGACAGCCCCCTGACTTGGAAGGGGACTATGTCCCTTTATAAAGTGACCCTTTTGGGCGGATTAACTGATTTCATTGATTTGGGTGCACATGCATATGCCTGTGTGTGTGTGTGTACCCCTTCCTGTGTAAACATGAACCTCTGTGTTTCTTAGGGGAGGGGTGCCAGAGAGAATATGTGTGCAGACTGCTTCTACATACATGCCTGATGTAAGATTGTGTATGTGCGTGTCCCTCTGTCTGAACATGAGCCCATGTGTCTGCATGACTATGTTCCAGCAAGCTTCAGTACATGATGTGCATGTGTGAGTACGGGTGTGTCCCCTGCTTTCTGTGTCTATTGGGGAATGTGTGCATTGGGCTGTGTGCGGATAGGAGCTGTCTCCTTCCCCCCAAGGCCTCCTCAGCTCACAGGCAGTTTAACCTCATTCTTTCTTCTGCGGCTGTTTCCGCTGCTTCTGTCCTCTTCTCCAGATGTTGCAATTAAGCAAATGCAGCAATTAAGCAGAGTCCCCCAAACATTCATCCCACCAGAATCCCTTTCCAGGAGCTAATGAGGGGTTACAGCATATGCAGACCCACTATCCAGGCACTCAGGGACCCCAAGCTGTACGTGCCATGGCAGGAAGGCACAGGCGAGCTGCGTGGACACAGCATAAGGAGCCCCTCTGCCCCCCTGCCTCATGTGTACTTCTCCTTCACATCTCAGCATGATGGTCCCCTACTCCAGGGAGCCTCCAAGGCTCAGAATGGGGAGAAGAGCCTGGATTTTGCTTCTGGAGCCCCATGCCCTCTGCTTTCCCCATAAGAGCCTGGGCTACTCTGGCCTGTGCTTTGTCACCCCAACCTTGTTATTTTGCCCTGAGCTTTTCCCATCCCAGCCCTGATGGCTCTGGGCTGTCTGGAAATGTGACTCTCTCCCTTCTGGATATGAGTTCACTGAAGACAGGACCTGAGCTCTCTTGGTCACCACTTTTACTGCAGTGTCAACTAACATGACCATGTGCAGAAATCTATAACAAATGCCAAACTAATGATAGCATCTGCGCCTCTGAATCTCTGTTTCTGGAACATACCTGGGCTGCTACATCATCCCCTCAACTCACCAGGTTTTAGCATAGCTGTGGTGGACAGTTCCCTGCACATTGCAGATGTTCTCAGTTTAGTCCAGTGACTCTCAAAGTGTGGTCCCCAAATCACCTGGGAACTTGTTGAGAATGCAATTGTTGTCTAGGTCCCACCTCAAACCTATTGAGTCAGACTCCAAATCAACTCTGAGCTTGGGTCCTGGAGGTCCATGGTGAACAAGCCCTCCAGGTGATCCTGATGATCTAAATTTCAAGGACCACTCACTGGTCAAGGCACTCTTTCTACTTTTCCACCTCCTAGATCTTCCATGGCTCATAATTACCATTTCTTCCCTCACCCAACCCCCAGCACACACACACACAGGGACAATCATCACCCAAGGTGGGCCAGAGATCATAGATAAATGCCCCAGCTTCTTTGAACTTTGCTGGGGGACTAGAAGGACAATTCTGATGTGTTCTATAAGGTACCTTAAAGTTCTCTAACCCCAGTTGCCCAGGGAGATAACATGCTCCTCATCAGTACACCTTCCACTAGCTTTCTTTCTCCCCTACCCAATTCTTCTCTTGCCTGTGTTTCCTGGGATCACCCCCCAAATTAGCCAGTTCCACTGAATTCTCTAGTCCTGCTTTCAGTCCTCCATCTCTGTCCTTCTCTTTTCCCCAGCTCCTCTAACTTTGTAGCATCTCTGAAGCTTCTGTAGTCTTTTTCTGAGTTTCTAAGTGACCAGTATCTGCTGTGCTGGGCCAGGAGCACTGATGAACTTTGCTAATGATCTGGAAAGGCGGGTCCCAGGGCCAAGTTAATTTTAGCTGCAATTTTTCAATACACATAAGTGCAAGGAGCCAAAAGTCTATTCTGAAACCTTCAACAGACTAGGGATGCCAGGGTGATGTGCATCCACACCCCACCTGCAAGGTCACTTTACTCTTCTCCTCAGATGGTATATGTAGGATACTTCCCAGGACCACTCAGATTCCCCAGTGTAGGGCCATGTCCCCAAACCACCCAGGGCAAAATTGTCCTCTTTGGACCAGGGCTCCTGCAAGATCAGTTCCCTCACATTGCTATAACAAAGTCGCCAGCTTTGCAGACCATTACCCATACCCTTCTGCCTAAGATACCATCTGCCGTGACAGTGTGGGACACTCCCCCCATCCCTTCATCACTCCTGGTAGAATCTTCTGTGGGTAGTGGCCCTGAGAGGCAGGAGGGGAAATCAGTGGACATACTTCTCTGAGCCAGCCTCACTAACCCCCTGCCTCTGAACCATTTCCTATCTTCTCTCTCCTCTCTAGGACATTTTCTCAGTGCATCTTGAGGTCTACCCCTAATCCTACAAGGTAAAGAAACATAGATCCAAGTTTTGTCCTTTCAGCCAGGGAAAGGAGACTTGGGAAGGAGGTCTTCTGGCTTGAAAGGCCAGGCCTATTGCTGGGCAGAACCCAGGTACGGAAACTTCACCTGTAGAAAGGACATTCCAAGGAGATGGTGCTGAGGTAGAGGGGCAGGAGACAGGTGTGTGTTGGCGGGGGTAAGGGGTGTCTAGGATGGAGAGTTACTTCAAAGCTATGAATGAATTCCAAACACACATCTACATGTATCCATCCTCATGGTCTAGTTGCCCCCAAGTGCTGTATATTAAAGCGTGTGTGTGTGCATACACATCTCTTGTCTCTGACTTGTCCTTGCCTCTTGTCTCTGTCTCTACATTTCCATCTCTCTTTGAACACACGTGTGTATTTCTGTCTGTATCTCTCATTCTGTTCCTCTCCGTCCCTCAATCCAAGCTTGCCCATCTTTTTGTCTCTCTCTCTCTCTCTCTCTCTGTTCTGTCTCTGTCTCTCTGCCTTAGTCTCTGTGCCGGTCTCAGTCTCCTTGTATCCAGGGATTCTCGCTCCCAGCAGTGCTAGGGCGACTCCATAGGAGGTGGGGCCAGGGGCGTGCCTTTGAGAAAGGGGGGGGGGCTGCCTACGCCTTTAAGCGCGGGCGCGCGCGAGGCCTGCGCCTTTAAGCGCGGGCACGCGCGCGGCCCTGGGTTCCCGGCGAGGAGGCCGCGGGAGCTCCCGGACCCGGCCCGCCTGCCCGGCCCCCGCCCGGCCCTCGCCCCGGCCCCGGCGGGGGAGGGGTCTCTGAGCGCGGCCCCTCCCCCCTGGCGCCCCCGCCCGCGCTGCGTTGCCCCCATCCCGCGAGTTCCTGTCTGTCAGTCCGTCTGTCTGCGCCCAGGCCTCGCCCCACCCCGGCCCTGGGGCTGCCGGGCGGGCCGCCCCCCTCCCCACCGCAGCGGACCCCCTCCCTCTGGGCCAGCGCCAGCTGCAAGCCGGGAAGCAAGCCGCGATGCTGCCGCCCTAGACCCTGGGCCCGCACCCCGACATCGGGGGCTTTCACCCCGAGATTGGATGGAGAGATACGGAAACCCAAGCCTGAGACCCTGATCTGGGGCTAGCACCCCGAGATCCAGCCCGCGAAACCCGCAGATCTGGACCCTGAACCCCAATATCTGGAGCTGGAATCCCAACATCGGTCCCTGGGACCCCAAGATTTGGAAACTGAATCCCATGATTTGGAGCATGGACCCCAAGATTTGGTATATAAGCCCCCAAATCCGGAGCTGAACTCTCAATTCTGTGCCTGGCACCTTGAAATCTGGGACTGGATTCCAAAATCTATATCCTGGAACCCACTATTTGGGAACTGAACCCTGGGATTTAGGCCTCAAATTCCAAGATCTGAACCTTGGGATTCCAAGGCACCTGAACCTGAATTTGGGCCTGAAGTCCTTCCTGCAGACCTGAATGCTGAAATCTGGGGCTAGAGACCTCCAAGTCTTTACTTGGCACCCCAGTATCAGAACACAGAACCCCACTACCAGAATCCAGGGTTGGATTTGGAACTTAGACCCTAAACTTCCCCATTTGACTTATTTAGCATCCTAAGACTGGAGCTGGGAAACCCTGACCCTAAACCAAACAAACTTGGGCCAGGGTCTCTAAAACAGGACCCTAGAGGTCCTATATTTGGGGGTCTGGGACCCTAAGTATCAAGATCTGTAGACTCTATGGGCACGGATTTCAGCTGAAACACAACAGTCCTTCTAGAGACCTCAGGAACAGGGACGGCATGACCGGACACCCCCTCCAGAGTCCTGACCTCTGACCCCCTTGGAGCCTGAGGACTCCGCTCCCTGGGGTGGCTTCCAGCTCAGGTAAGGCCATTGAGAGACCTCCGTGGTGGGGAGGGACTTGAGAGGACCTTTGTAACTGGGGTGGAGGACCAGGTCCCCTTTGGCACTCTTGGGTTTCCCTGGAAAAAAAGTCATTTCATTCTCTACATCTACATCCAGTCCTGCTCTCCCTCCAACATTCCCAGGACACTTGGCCAGCCTACCCCTCTGACCTCCTTATTCCCAGCAGATAGCATCTCCAGTTCTCTGCTGCCATCACCCTTACAGCTTCTCACCATCTGTCCTGCCTGACCATCTCCAGCTGCCTTTCATGTCCACCACCACTCTCTCTAGTCTTCTTTTTGCCGCTTTCCTCTCAGTGACCATCTCTGTTCACCTTTACTCTCTCTGATATATATGACAGCTCTGTCCACAGCTCCTCTCTCCAGCCATCTCTGTCTACTGCTTCACTCAGTGACCATCTTTGACATCTCTGTCCCCTGTACTTTTCTCTAATCATCTTCCACTGGCTCTCTTGCTCTCTGTCCACACCTGGCTCTAATCCTGGGTCTGTGATCGTCTCCAACCATGTTTGACATCTCTATCCACCACTCTTCTCTCTAGCTGCCCTGCCGTCCCTCCTCTCTATCTTCCCTTTCTCTGACCATCTTCCACTATCTCTCCTGCCCTTCACCCACCCCAACTCTAACTCTCTGTCTACAACCATCTGTTCATCTCTGGCCTTTCCTGGTCCCCTCTCACCCGTTATCTCTCTTAATTGTTGATCTCTGATTATTTCTACCATCTCTGGTTGTCTTTCTTCCCTATGATGACCTCTCCCCACTCCCCTGGTCTCCAACTGATTCTGATGTCTGTTCTTTCTCCTCTCTCTGAACACCTCTCTGGCTTTTGACCATGTCAAATCACTTCTCTCTCTGACCAGCTCTCCTGGCTGGACTATTCCTGACCACCTCTGACCACCTCTCCTCTCTGGTCACGTCTGACCATTTCTGATTACCACCTGACCACCTCTTCTCTCAGTAGGAATCTTTGATCCTCTCTTTGCCCACCCTGATCAACTCGCCTATTCTTTGACCATCTCTGCCCATTCCCTAGCCTCTTCCCTTCCCTCTGACCATCTTTGTTCATTTCTCCTCCCTCTGTGCCTCCACTATACACATCTCTGAGTCTCTGACTACTTCCTCTGGCTTTGGACTGTGTCTGACCCCTCCTCCCTCTCAGCAACTCTGACCAGCTCTGCTGTTCACATCCCATGGTGACCTTCTCCCTGTGGGGCCCCTCTTCTGGCCTCAGCCTGCCCCAGTGCTGCCCCTCTTACTTGCAGGTGGCCCCCGCCCGCGATGGCCGTCCTCCCGTTGCTCCTGTGCCTGCTACCGCTGGCCCCTGCCTCGTCTCCACCCCAGCCAGCCACATCCAGCCCGTGTCCCCGCCGTTGCCGCTGCCAGACCCAGTCACTGCCCCTAAGTGTGCTGTGTCCAGGGGCAGGCCTTCTGTTCGTGCCACCCTCCCTGGATCGCCGTGCAGCCGAGCTGCGCCTAGCAGACAACTTCATTGCAGCCGTGCGCCGCCGTGACCTGGCCAACATGACGGGCCTGCTGCATCTGAGCCTGTCTCGTAACACCATCCGCCACGTGGCAGCCGGCGCCTTTGCTGACCTCCGTGCCCTGCGCGCCCTACACCTAGATGGTAACCGACTGACCTCGCTGGGCGAGGGACAGCTACGTGGCCTGGTCAACTTGCGCCACCTCATCCTGAGCAACAACCAGCTGGCAGCCCTGGCAGCTAGTGCCCTGGACGACTGTGCCGAGACGCTGGAGGACCTCGATCTCTCCTACAACAACCTTGAGCAGCTGCCCTGGGAGGCTTTGGGCCGCCTGGGCAATGTCAACACGCTGGGCCTTGACCATAACTTGCTGGCTTCTGTGCCTGCTGGCGCCTTTTCCCGCCTGCACAAGCTGGCACGGCTGGACATGACCTCCAACCGCCTGACCACCATCCCACCTGACCCCCTCTTCTCTCGCCTGCCGCTGCTTGCCCGGCCCCGTGGTTCTCCTGCCTCTGCCCTGGTGTTGGCCTTTGGTGGGAACCCCCTGCACTGCAACTGTGAGCTGGTGTGGCTGCGGCGGCTGGCTCGGGAAGACGACCTCGAGGCCTGTGCCTCGCCACCTGCACTGGGGGGCCGCTACTTCTGGGCTGTGGGTGAGGAGGAGTTTGTGTGTGAACCACCTGTGGTGACCCACCGCTCACCACCCCTAGCAGTGCCTGCAGGTCGACCAGCTGCTCTGCGCTGCCGGGCAGTAGGGGACCCAGAGCCCCGTGTGCGCTGGGTATCACCCCAAGGCCGGCTACTGGGCAACTCGAGCCGTGCTCGTGCCTTCCCTAATGGGACACTGGAGCTGCTGGTCACTGAGCCAGGCGATGGTGGCATCTTCACCTGCATTGCAGCCAATGCAGCTGGTGAGGCCACGGCTGCTGTTGAGCTGACCGTGGGTCCCCCACCACCCCCACAGCTAGCCAATAGTACCAGCTGTGACCCCCCGCGGGACGGGGATCCTGATGCTCTCACCCCGCCCTCTGCTGCCTCGGCCTCCGCCAAGGTGGCTGACACCGTGCCCCCTACTGATCGTGGCGTCCAAGTGACTGAGCATGGAGCCACAGCTGCTCTCGTCCAGTGGCCAGATCAGCGGCCCATCCCAGGCATCCGCATGTACCAGATCCAGTACAACAGCTCAGCTGATGACATCCTCGTGTACAGGTGCAGGGGCCAGGCAGAGGGGTAGCTGGGTGGGGGAGTGAGGAATGGGGAGGATGGAGGGCACACCCATGAATGCTCCATACTGAAGCACAGCTGAGAAATGATGCTACAGGGTCATAAAGGAAATCAGATGGCAAAGGTAAAAGAAATCTGGCAGTGAGGTTCACCAGAATCAGGCAGAAGTGGTAAAAGAAATCTGACAGCAATGGTAAGAAGAAATCAGGCTATAAGGAAAAAGGAAATCAGACTATAGGGCTAAACAATATCAAGCAGTAATGATAAAAGAAATGAGCCTGTAGAGGTAAAGAGAAATAAGACAGTAAGAGTAAATGGTAACAAACATGAGGAAATTAGACAGCAAGAGTAAAAAGTAATCAGGCCAAGAGAGTAAAACATTAATGGGGATGAGTGGCGGGGGATAAAAGCAAATTTCAGCAGTAAAAGGTAAAGAGAGAAAAGCCTAGTTTTCTAGATGACGGCTTTATACAAGCGAGGCTGCAGGAAGAAAAAGATCAAGCAGGAAGGTACAGGAATGCCAGGGAAAACGAAATGAGGCAGCTCCGTTACAAAGGAAATCAGACCAGAGTTTAAAAGGAAAACTTGGAGGGAGGAGGTTGAATAGAGACTAGGCTTTGGGTTCATGCGGAGAGTGATCTCTGTACATGTGGAGTTCTGATAATGGTGACATATCAATTTTTGATTTGCTAAGTCAAATCAAACTTAATTCAAGCTCTTCTTTCTGGGTGATCAGAAATATCCTATTTGTCACTCTTGGGGGGTTCCCTTCTCTCTTCCGTGGTTGCAAACAAAAAACCTGGAGTTTTTAAGAGTCCAAGAGGTGGGGTGCTTCAACTTCTGTCCCCAAGCCAGATAGCATTGATACATATGGTGGAAAGTGGTGGCTGCTGACACCTCTTACTGAAGTCCAACCTTGCATGAGCAGTTGTTAATGACACCCTGTTCTTGCCACCAGGCTGGGCCAAGTGTGCAGTTCCTGAGGCGTGGTTCCAAGAGTGCAGTCCCTGAGGCGTGGCCTCGGTACTAGTCTTCATCTTCGTGCTGCTTATGCGCTATAAGGTGCACGGTGGCCAAGGACTGGGATGTACAATGTAGAAACCCAA
Organism: Marmota monax; assembly: GCF_021218885.2. Lineage (NCBI taxonomy): Eukaryota > Metazoa > Chordata > Mammalia > Rodentia > Sciuridae > Marmota > Marmota monax. The sequence continues at coordinate 505,846 of NW_026692786.1, read as the reverse complement.
TACCAGGACCCCCTCCCGCCTCTGGGACCCACCCCTCAAGAGATCATCACTTGGTTTTCTTTTCAGTCCTGATTCTACTCCTTTTTCTCAGACAATACTACTCAGTAGATTCCATGGGGTGCTCACTCCTGAAAAGTCACACAAGTCCTGGCCTCCTTGCCTGGACTTGTTAATGGGACCAGCAGTCTTTTGGATGGCCACCATCCACAGGCAATCCTGGAGATTCCTGTTTCTCTCTCAATAAAGCAGTTTAGTAATAAAACAAGTTAAACCTCCAACAGGGTACACTGCACCAACAGGAAATACGGTGGAATTGGGTGGTAAGGTTAAAAGGAAATGGGAAAGGTAAGGATAACAATAGACATAAAAGAGAGTTAAGTGATGAGCCGGAAAGAAATAAGGCAACAGGGAGAAAAAGAAATCAGCAGCAGTGATTCAAATGACAGGACTCACTGGAAAACAGACTACAGATACGAGTATGATAGTAATAATAAGGGAATGGGGCTAGGGGGAAATTTTTTGGCAGCTTAGAGGAAATCAGGCAGCAGGGGTACCAGGGAATCAGGTAGTTAGATTAAAAGATTAAAGAGAATTCTGCTGTACACTAGGGGAAAATCAGGCAGCTGGAAAAGGAAAATTAGGCAGAGACTGGAGAGAACTCAGATAGGAACCAGCGGGAAATTGGGTGGGGGTCTAGAGGGCGATGGGGGAGTGAGGGTAAAGGGAAATTGGCTGGCAGGCTAGAAGGAAAGGGGATTAGGTCCCAGGGAATTCAGACAGGGTTAGAACAAAATTGGGCTGGAGAGACATCTGGCATTAGGACTGGCAGGAACTTTTATAGTTAGATCAGAATGAAATCAGGCAGAGGATTGGGGCAGAACTGGGCAGGGAAGTTGAGCTGCAGAGTGGAGGGAAGTTGGGTGGCAGTGCCAAAGAGGAACAGGGCAGGTGGGTATAAATACATGAAACAGTGGAGGAACTCAGGTGGTGGGCTGCGGAGAAACTGGGCATGGGGTCCAAAGAAAAAGCAAAAGAAGTGGGTTGGCAGGCTCGGGGAGGCAAGAGGGTGGACTAGAGTGAGATTGCTGAGCAAACTGGAGGGACATCAGGCAGGTCGCTGAAGGGCTGTCAGAGGCCCAAGGAAACTGGAATGCTGGACAGAGGGAACTTGGGGCTAGAGAAAAATGAGGTAGAAGAGTGGAGGGAATCTAGCCCCGCGGGGCTTTGGGTGGGGGAGACAGAAGATGGGTGCTGGGCAGCGGGGACCTGACTCCACCTGCCTGCTCCTCCAGGATGATCCCGGCAGACAGCCGCTCGTTCCTGTTGACTGACCTGGCGTCAGGCCGGACCTACGATCTGTGCGTGCTTGCCGTGTACGAGGATAGCGCGACGGGGCTGACCGCCACGCGGCCCGTGGGCTGTGCCCGCTTCTCCACCGAGCCTGCGTTGCGGCCGTGCGGAGCCCCGCACGCACCCTTCCTGGGCGGCACAATGATCATCGCGCTCGGTGGTGTCATCGTGGCCTCGGTACTGGTCTTCATCTTCGTGCTGCTTATGCGCTATAAGGTGCACGGTGGCCAGCCCCCCGGCAAGGCCAAGACACCCGCGCCTGTCAGCAGCGTTTGCTCCCAGACCAATGGCGCCCTGGGTCCCACGCCCACTGCACCTGCCCCTGAGCCCTCCGCACCCAGGGCCCACACCGTTGTCCAGCTGGACTGCGAGTCCTGGGGGCCCAGCCACGAACCCACGGGACCCTAGCTGGGCACCCACCTCTACGGCTCCTCTGGCTCCAGGGGACAGCAGGACCCGGACACCCCGCGGGACCTGGCCTCAGACTCACCAAATTGCTCACGGTTTTTAAAACTCTGAAGGGGAGGGTGTCGGGGCACCGGGGCACAACAAAAAAGTCCTATTTTTCTAAGCTTGGGCCTGGGCTCTTGCCCTTGTCTCTGTCTGTGGGGTTTGGGGGAATGGTACAGGGGTCTGGGGCTGGGTGTACCTCCTCTGAGAGACCCCCCAGTTCAACCTGAGGTCCTGGGGCAGGAGCCGGTGGGGAAAACTGAGGATGTTCATCCATTCAGTCAACAGACATCCCTGGAGTGTCTACCTGGATGACACTGCAGTGACCCTGAAAGCCTTGAGCCCTAACCTCAGGGAGCACAAAGTCCAGTGGGAGACATGTCTTCAGGCAGTAATAGCCCAAAGAGACTGGGAGTATGGTGAAGAGGGGAGCCTGGGGGATTGTGGAGCCGGGAAGTGATGACTGGCTCAGCCTGGGGTGTGGTCAGGGAGGGCTTCCTGGAGGAGGAGACCTGGGCTCTGAGAAAGACATCTGAAGGAGATAATTGGGCAAAGAGCTGAAGAAAAGCTGTTCCAGGAAGAGGGCACAGATAAGCAAGGGCTTAGTTTATAGTAGGTACTGGGCGTGCTGTGGTAGAGCTATGGCAGGAGGGTGAGCAGGGCTCAGGCCTACTAGAGCTAGGCCAAAGACCTCAGGCTGTGGCCTGACGGGGAGCCATGGAGGATTCAGTGCAGGGAAGGGATAAGGCAAAGGGATTTGGGCTTTAGGAAGATCCTTCTACTTAAGAAAGATGGACTAGAGGAAGAGACTGCAGCTGGGAGCAGGAGGAAGCCAGAGCCGGTTTATGGGTTGGTGAGGACAAACTTGGACCAGGGTCGGGGAAAGGAGAGCGAGGGGTAGTAGAGGCAGGAAGTGGATGGTCATGGAGCTGAGGGTCATGGGGAAGAAGTGTCAGGATTAGGCCCTGGGCTCTGGGAAGGGAGATGGTGGGACTTCCCTGGTAGAGGACCGGGGAGGAGGGGCAGGTCTGTGGAGGACACTCTGGCCAGTGTGGGACTCAGTGGGTGTGGGGGATCCAGAGGATGTCCAGAGGGTGACATCCAGGATACCAAGGAACTCCTGATCTGAGGGTGCAGCTAAGGAAAGAAAGAAGGGTTTTGTCAGCAGAGATGGGAACTGAGGCTACTTGGGGTGAGAGAGCCTTTGGGAAGGGTCCCAAGTCCCAATCACTAGGACTTTCCATATTTAAGGGGGAAACAAAAAACTTAACAAACAATACAGGAGCAGGGGCCGGGGAAAGAAAGACAAGCAATTCAGACCCAAGTGACTATTGTGTTTAATAATGTGAAAGTGGAGGTGACACCATCAAGAGCATAGTGAAGGGATCAGTGGGGGCAGATGCCACATTTGACTGATTTGAGAGTAGGAGGTGAGAAGTGTAGACAGGACTTATAATCCGTGTTTCTGTGGGCTAGAGCCTGGTTCAGTTTGATCTAGAACTTGAGACCACGTGTCTTTATCTGTCTGGTCCTCACTCCATCTTTGCCCTAGGCCCCTTGGGTACCAGACCTACAAGTCTGTGGGATCAAACACTGGGCCCAAGACACGTCAGGCCTCATTGGAGGTCCAGACATGGGATGAGCAGCAAGAGGCCAATGGTGGGTCCAGGCAGGAATGTGAGGAAACTTGGATCCCATCCCATCAACCCTTTGGAGTAACACTGGTGTGAGAGACATGGTGAGGAGAGCCCAAGACTGGACTGACCATTCATTCTCATGCCCTGGTCACATGACTTTGTCTTGATGGGATGACAAATCTTAAATTCCCCAGTTTTTGTGGTGGACCTTAGTCTTGGAAATAATATTCCATTAACCATAGGAACAACTTGAATCCCAGAGACCTTGGATTCTTCCCAGTCTGACTTCCCAGTTCCCCAGCAGCAAGTCCTTCCTCTTATGAGGACCTTCCTCTTATTGTTGGTTATCCTGGGTTGACTGAGGTCACATGAGGTCATGAGGAACAGTGAGGGCATCAGTCTTGGGGAATAGGTCCTAGGGAGTGGGAAGATTGTACCCACTACAAAATACCAGTTTCTGCCATAGGGGGGTGGGGAGCCAGCGTGCACTGTTCCTGGACCCTCCTTTTAAATTTGAAGGACCTTTATTGTGTGCCTACTGTGTGCAATGCATTGAGGACTCAGTGCTGAACAAAAATAGGTCCTTCCCTCCCTTATCTCACCATCTGTTGGGAACACAAATGTTAAATAGTCCCAAGCAAGTTTTAAAGCAGCCATGGTGACAAAGGGGATCATGTAGGAGAGAGATGGAACTGTGAGGCTATCATCAAGGGACCTGTCCCAAGAAAAGTCTAGGAAGGCTTCCTAGAGGAGGTGAGGCCTGAAACATGCTTAGTTCACTAAAAGAGATGGAAGAGTGTTCCCTGGGCAGGGAAGGGCATTGCCAAGGGGTCATGGTGAGTAAAGGGAGTGAAGGAGGCCAGGCAGCTGGGGTGGGATGCAGGAAGGGGAGTAACAGAGCTTTGAGGCCAGAGAGTGGGCAGCACCCTAGGAGGAGGCTGCTGGGAGGAGTCTGGACTTTCTAAGTGGCATGACAAGCCATTGGAGGGTTTGACCTATGAAGGAAGTCATGTTCCCTGATCTCAAGAAAGCTCTGGCGGCACATCTGTTTACATGTGGAGGGTAAAGGAGAAGCCTGGGAGGAGAATACTGCAATGGCCCAGGCAGAAGGGTGGCATAGGACAGACCTGAAGTGTATGAGAGATGTGAAGCATTACCAGAAGTCTCCAACCCTACCCAAAAAGAGCAGTGTAGACTACTGTCCAGCTGCCCAGTGCTCAGGCAAAACTGCAGAGACCAGGGAAGAAGAGCCGTGGGACCCTGATCCCGGATATCCCAGGATCCATCCCCTAAGTGTGGAAACTTGGAGCTGATCTCTGTAGCACGGCCATGAAGGAGATTGTCCAAGTCCAAGTCCCAGGCAGACAGTGCACAGAGGCTGAAAAGCAGATATTGCATCTGGCTGGGAGGATGTGGACGTAGGGAATGCACAGCCAGAATGGGGATGTGCACCCAGTGATAGCTTGTTACAAGTTTGGAAACAGGGAGAGTGGGAGGATTTGGGACAGGCTGGTCCCTCTAGTATGGCTCCCTTTGCTCCCCACAGGATGCTTGGACCATTCCTCATCCCCTGGGTAGGAACAAAGGAGATTGTGTCTAAGATTTAAAGTTAAAATTTGACCTGTCCAATCCTGCCCAGCTGAACCCTCCAATTTCCTGAGCTCAGAAGTATGGCTTTTACTGTCCATTCCCTATCTGGCTTTGGAAAATGCCCTGCACAATCTGGAGACCAAAACTCTAGTCTATTGAAGCTTTTTTTTTGAGTAGTGGAGATGAATCCATCCAAGGGTGCTTTTACTTTTACCACTGAGCCACATCCCCAGCTGTTTCTTTGTTTTTTTTTATTTTGAGACAGGACCTAAGTTGCTATGGCTGGCTTCAACGATGCGATCCTCCTGCCTTGACCTCCTGAGCTGCTGGGATTACAAATGTAATCCTCCAAACCTGGCATACTGAGGCATTTTCTTGAAGTGACTGTAGTCTTAATACCAGAATTCTCCCCAGCCTGCATGCTGCCAGATCCAACCCATGTGTCTTGGAATGGCTTAGTCTAGCACAGGTGCTCAACATCTGGAGATGCTTGTGACCCCTGTAAGGCCTGCACTAACGCCAGACTTTTGCAGCTCTCTCCATGAGCTCCTATGTGGGAGAATCAATTAGGGGTGCTCCTGAGGAGGATGGTCCTCCTCTGGGTGGCACTTGGTGGCTGCTGCCTGTGATTCCTCATTGATATCCCTGCCCCCATCTCCATGTTTCACAAAAGCAGTGTTAGGTGTTAATGCTTGGTGTTGCCCTGGTCTGTGTGGCAATGCTGGGGACATAGTGGTAACCCAATAGCCCAAACTCTACTCCCTCAGAATTCCAGTTCTAGAGGAACAAATAGATGTTCTCCAAATGACATCCCAGAGTAGTTGAAGGTGGGGTGGAGAAGTGCAAAGCAAGAACAATTGGGGGATATGTTTTTGCAGAAGCCCAGAGGACTTCAGGAGCCTCCCAAAGGGGGTCCCCAACTGAGATAGAAGATGGGGAAAATCCAAGATTTCCAGAAGGCAGGGTCTGCTTTATGATAGTGTGATCTGAGGAGTCACCCAGCACTGCACACTTAACAGGGACCCTGTGGGGTTTTTTTGGTACCAGGGATTGAACTCAGAGGTGCTTAACCATGGAGCCACATCCCCAGCCCTTTTTATATTTTATTTAGAGATAGGGTCTCACTCAGTTGCTCAGAGCCTCACTAAATTGCTGAGGCTGGTTTTGAATTTTCAATCCTCCTTCCTCAGCCTCCTAAGCCACTGGGATATAGGCATGCGCCACCACACCCAGCTCCCATTTTCATTTTGCACTACACCCTGCAAGTTATGTAGCCAGTCCTGCCTAAAGGAGAGTACTTGAAAGATATTCAAAGAGAACCAGGGCAGAGAGGGTCTTCTAAGGAGAAAGCATCGTGTGTAAAACCAAGACAAAAGGAGAGGGGAATGTTCACTTGAAGAACTGGCAGGAGTTGGTGTGACTGGAACACAGGGTGGGACAAGAGATGTGACAGGTAAGTTCAAGTGGTGGGCGGAAGTCAGCTGCCAGGCCAAGAAGTTCTGAGGCCATCCCAGGGCGCTGTGGAGCCAGGGAGCATGATAAATAGTGGAGGGGAAGTTCCAGGTTTGCACTTCAGAAAGATCCATTTGCTGCTGTGGGGAGGGAGGATGGGGCACGTGACCAAGAGCAAACAGAGGTTTCAGCTGCCTGTGGAGGGGGCTGGGAGTGTCCATGACCCTGAGGAAAGGCTTGGGGAGGAGAGGTCAGTGTGGGCAGGCTCATGAAGAACCTTGAATGCTTGGATGACAGACACTCCAATATACCAGGACACCAGCTGGGGAGACCCCAGAGCCACAGGATGAGCTTAAAGCTTCATTTCCCCTTGAAAATTCTCGCTATAAGGGGTGGGGAGGAAGCACAGAGGTTGAGTTACAGAATGTCACTGGTAAGTACTTGAAAATCTTTTTATATGAGCACTCGAATGGCTAGACTGATGGAGGTGAATGCAAAATTGGCAGGAATTTAGAGTATAAAATGTGAGACTTCAAAGGACTTTATTCTGGATATATTCTGGCTTCAACTCCATGGAACCCTGGGGCACTCTTCCCTCTCCCCAGCCCTCTGGATTCAACCAGCAGTTCCTTGGGAATTTCCTCTTCAACTTCCCATTAAATGCTGTTCCAGCCCCAAGGCTGGAAACTGACCTCCTTCTTCCTTCTCTTCTCACCTCCTTTTGCAGCATCCACTCCAGGGCCTCAGTTTTTCTTCTCTGCTGCCAAACTCTGCATATCTCTGTCTCTGTCTCTCGTTGTCTCTCTCCTTCTTTCTTTTGGAACACAAGAGTGAGCTATCTCTCAACTGCATCCACAGCCCCCTTTTATTTTATTTTGAGAAAGGGCCTCACTAAGTTTCCCAGGCTGGCCTTGAACTTATGATCCTCTTGCCTCAGCCTCAGTGTCACTGGGATTACCAGTGTGCATCACCACGCCCAGCTGACCTCCACATTTCTGTTCCTGTGCCTGGCCTCTCTTAAACCCCAGACCTGGTTTACTTCAACTTCCTGGACCCTGTCCTCCTGGACAGCCCCCAGGCTCTCACACCCACCCTGGCCTCAGTTTCTTCCCAAATGTGCCCCTCCTCCCAGGTCCCATCTCAGGGTAACCCCTACTCAGCTTCCCCTGTGTCCATCCTACCACTCCTTCCTCCCTTCTCTGGCCCTGTCCTGATCTAGCTGGCCTCAGACATTTGGGTCCCTGCACTGGCCTCCCTCTGCACTGCCAGCCTCAGTCTCCCGATTCTGGTAGAAAATCTTCCTAGAGCCAAACCAGACCCTCCTTTTCATAGACTCCTTTATGGCTCGCAGGGACAGACTCTAAGCTCCTCAGCCTGCTATTCCTATGCTGTCCTCCTTCCCCCAGTGCCATCTCCAGCACGCTTGTTCCCACCTCGGGCTGGAAGGAAATCTGCTCCCTAAAAGGCAGGGACAGGGACTTTCAGCTCTTCCTTCATGTTGTTCACTGTGCCCTCTCTGGAACCTGCCCTCACTTCCTGCTTGCAGTGAAGAGCCAGGGAAAGATCTTAAGCGAATGGCAAATGAAGCTACTGGAAGAAAGCTAGTTCCTTCTTGAATTGTACCCTGTCTCCACCAAAGGCAAGGGTTCCGGGGGAGAAGGGATCTAGGGGTGTAGGCTCCTGGGGCCTGAGGTGGAAGGTGGTTGGAAACTATCACCTTCGCCTTTTCCTTTCTAGAGATTGCCTTGTCCTTCCCTCCCAGACCCCCTTGGGAGAAAGAAGCTCTGTTGCTCTCCAGCTAGGACCTTCTGGGAGGATGGCCATTGTCCTCCCGTGGGGAGCTCTGCCCCCCACCCTCCACCTCGCATCTGAGTGCATGGCTGGCTTCAGCCTGGCCTCCGATGGGTGGGACTCCCTGCTTCTGTCTCCACTCACTTCTGTGACCCAGAAGTCCAGGCCCCCACCCCTCCTTCCCCAAATTCAATTCCCCAGTTCCCTCCTCCCTCAGACATAGGAACCCAAGCTCCATTCCCCTCCTTCCTCAGAGCGTTCCTTCCCAGGTCTCACAAGCACAGCCTGGAAGCTTGTCTCTCCCTCCTCAGCAGGCTCAGTGGGGGGCCACCTCTCTTTTCTCAGGATGGCCTTCAGACCTGGCTTCCTCCCCCGCCCCTTTGACCCTGATCCCTTTTGTGTGGCAGAAATGGGGAGCCCTCCAAGCACAGCCACCCCTCACACCCAGAGGCTGTCCTCTGCAGAACTCCCCTTCTTGACTCTCTTTTAGTCTTTATGTCTTTCCCTATACCCGTTCTCTCTCCCTCATCTTCTCCCCACATCTTTTTCTCCTCACTGTAATGATCTCTTCCTCTCCCTCTTTTAGTGTCTATGTCCCTCTCTGTCTCTTGCTTCCCTACGTTTGTCACTCTTCCCTTCCTTCTCTGCCCTTCCATCTGCCTCTTGTCCTTATCCCCATAATCATCATGATGGATGGCACCAGGTTAGGCTGGAGCCAGTGCTAACAGAGACATCCATGAACAGACTCAGGGAGGGTGCTGAGGGACCAGCCTAGGCACCTACAATAGAGTGTCCCCCTCTGAGCATTCCTGGCCTCAGCCTGGCCTCTGATGGGCGGGACTCCCAGCCTTGTTTGCCTCCCTGGGCTCTAAGGTGAGTCCTCCTCTGGGGTTTCCCTTGTGCCTCCTACTGCTCCTACAGTGGGAAGCTAAAGAGAAGACAGGCAAAGGCCTCCAGCCCTTACCCAGTTATGGCTGCCCACGTGCCTGGCCTTCCATGCCTTGGTGCTCTAGGTGATCCATAGTGGACACAGAAAGCAGGTAAGCTGGTCTGGCCTTATAGCAGAGGACTGGTCATGCTGGCTGGGGTTGGCATGATTCTGTGACAGAGGGGTGACAGTGAAACTTCTTGGGATCAAGCCCTGGCCAGCTGGCACACAGGGGCTATTAGGACAAACTCTGTGCCAGGGGTTGGCCAAACTGGAAGGGGGCACAGCAGTTAGTTCAAGGAAGCAACTTTAATATTTATACACAGGACACTGATCCATGGCCTTTCTACTCCATTTCATCTACCTCCAATAGCTCTATGAATCGTGTACTAATAACCCCTTTCCAGATGAGGCAACAGAGGCCCACAGAAGTTAGATACCTTGCTCAGCTTCATATGAGTAGAACCTGGCAGTCCGGATTAAAACCGGATTAAATCCACCCAGTTATTCTGACTCCTCTCCCCTCCAGCTTCCCTCAGACTCAACAGCTGCGTCTGTGGGTTTCTAGGATAGCCACTTCATCGCAGCTTTCTTGGAAAACGGGGGCGCTGAGAAGCTTGACTTCCGGCTGTATGTATTGCCACCGCCTAAAGGCCCCCGACGGGGGTGCTAGTGACAGCGCCTGAGCGCTGGCTCGGAATCCCTGTGGGGGCGCCTTCCTGGACGCGGTGCCTGCCCCACGGCGCCGCCTACTGGGCACTTACTGCTTGGTGGCGATGCCGTGGCAGCATCCCCGCGACAGGCACAAGGACTGGGGCTGGGGGTGGGTTCAGTCCACGTGCTGTGTGTCTCACGCACCCTGCGATGGTCCTGCTGGATCGGGTCGCCCACCCTGCCGTCGGCCGTTCCTCTTGCACCTCGAACGGTTCCGGGCACCGCCGCTACAGAGCACAGGCCACCAATCTAGCTCCCGCATCCTGGCCACCCATCCCGTCGCGCTACTTACTGGCCGGCCACAGTTGCCAACAAGCTAGAACAACCGCTGCCCTAGAATCTCTGGGGCCACATCAGTGGTTCCCTGACCCCGAGACAGCGTGTAAGTGGCGGTTAGTGGCCTGGGTAGCCTGCACTTCTGCTGGGGCCACCTCCAAAGGACGCTGTGTGCGCGCTGGTGTTTCTTTAGTTCTTTGGCAGTGTGCAGGTGCTTTTTCTGGTGGCAGCCAGGGCTCCCAGAGATGCCACCTACGATCCCTTTTTCGTACACATGTCATGAGTTGGAACGATTGGCTGGAGCTTCAAACTCACTGTACAGCCGTAATTTTCCAACGTGGCGGTGCTGATGGCGCACTCCTGCTCTGGTGGACCTGGACCGGTGGTTATTGCCCTGCCCAGGCCCTGGCGCCTCAGCCCTACTGGCCCCAAGCCTCATCGCCAGCAGCAGCCTCCTGGCCAAAGCTAGCTCAAGGCTTCCCTGAACCGAGGAGGCTTAAGTGTACCCGTATAGAGTTGTGCACCACCTGGAGACTCACAAGCGACCAGTGGGAGTGCCCAGCTTCTGGACTGTGGCTTTAGTTCAACCAGAGGTTCAACAGACCTGAGGACCAAGGGTCTTGGGAAGCGATCATATGATGGAATTGCTGAGGATGGGATCGAGGAAAAGCACAACACTACATTTGATTGCTCAAATAGCAGCCAGAGAGACTTTTTAAATGCAAGTCACATTCCTACTCCACTCAAAATTCTGCAATGTATGGCTGAGGTTGTGGCTCAGTGGTAGAGTACTCGCCTAGCATGCATGAGGCACTGGGTTAGATCCTCAGCACCACATAAAAATAAAATAAAGATATTGTGTGCACCTTTAAAAAATAAAATGAAATAAAAAATTTTGCAATGTAATTATCCCACCTCCCAGCAAAAGCAAAACCCTTACAGTGGTTTATAAGGCCCTACACCTTTGCTGCCATAACCGCTCTCTTCCCACTGTGTCCCTCCCTCCATCTACACCAACCACACTGTTCCCCTTATTTTCTTCTTCCTGTCCCAAAGCCTTTGCACTGGCTGTCCTGGTGACATCCCTCTGGATCCTTCCCTCACCTCCTTTGCTCAAATATCACCTTCTGACTGAGGCCAACTTGACTACCAGATTTTAAATCACAAACTCCCATCTCCTATATTCACTATCTCCTTTCCTGGCTTTTTATTTATAGCACATATTTCTTTCTATATGCTTATTTATTCTATAATATTTCTCTGTTATACAGATGTTCCTTGAAGGCAATGATTTCCCATTGTTAAATAGGTCTTAAGATAGGCAGTTAATTGCACAGTGTGTAGGTATCTAGCCTGAATGAATTTTCACATATATGTACGCCTGTGTAATCATCATTTAAATGAAGCTATAGACATTTCCATCACCCCAGATAGCTTCATAAAAGGTTAGATTTTTTAAAGAATATTTTGTCCACTGTTGAATAGCCAGAATCTATGATAGTGCTCAGTGCTAAGTAAAAATTTGTGGAATGAATAATATTCATCATTTTTTAAAAATATACACCACATCAGCCAGGCGTGGTGGTGCTCACCTGTAATCCCGACTACTCAGGAGGCTGAGGCAGGAGAATCACAAGTTCAAAGCCAGCCTGGGAAATTTATGTATACTATGTCTCAAAATAAAAACTAAAAAAAGGCCGGCTCTGTATCCAGTGATACAGCATTTGTCTAGCATGTGAGAAACCCTCAGTTTGGTCTCTAGTACTGAAAAAAAAAATACCACATCTTGTGCCAGGTGCTGGGCTCAGAGAGGAACTGTTGGCCAACACATTTTCTTTATTACAGTGTAATATGCAAGTAGTGGGGTAGGGAAGGGACAAAATAATAATGGTTAGTACTGAGTGCCTTCATATTCATTCTCATTCTTTCTCTCTCCCTTTCCCCACTTCTCCCTTCCTTCTCCGTCCCCCTCTCCCTCTCTCTGTTAGTTGGAACCTAGGGCCTTACACATGCTCGATAAACTCTCTACCTCTGAGCTATGACCCAGGCCTCTGCATCCTCTTTTTATCTTCCTGCCAGCCTTTGAGCTATAATAATATTGAAACAATTCCTTTTTCCTGAGGAGAAGGAAAGGGGCCAGAAGTCACCTCTCTTGCCTTACATGACTAAAAAGTGATAATATTTGAACTGAGGTCTGCTTGCTTCCAGAGCACAAGCTTCAAATCACTTTTTGGGTGGTAGTGGTGGTGGTGATGTGTGTGTGTGTGTGTGTGTGTGTGTGTGTTGTACTTCCTCACAAAGACTTATAAATAGTCCAGACTTTATGGGCTAAGTGGTAAGTGCTTCTCTGTATAATGTACATACATCATATAATATATTCCTCAGTCACCCTGGAGGCAGGTGTTTTATCATCCCTCTACTTAATAGAGAAGGCAGTGAAGATTGAAGGCGCTAAATCATCGCCCAGAGGCACACAGAAGCAGTGGCAGCTTGTACCCAAAATTCGCTGGGGCTGCTGGGAACCAACCTTGTGGCTGTGGAGAGCGCGGTGTTTCGCGCAGACTCAGTGTGACTGGGCGCTGGCCATGGTTCTGAACACACGGTGCTTTCAGACTCAGGATTTTTCTGTGTCCTTGGAATTAAGGGACTCCCACTCAAATTTTTTTCCAGTCTTGAAAAACAAACAGGAAACCAGGGAGATGCGAGAAAAAGTGAAATAATGTTCAGAGACAGGCTGGAGTTTTTCAGAAACGAAGACCTTGACTTCATTTTTTCTAATGGCTTAGAGCTGAACTCTGGAGCCAAGAAAATTCAAATCCTGCTCAAACCAAACTGTGAGCCCTTGTACAAGTCGCTTCATCATTCTGAGTCTCTATTCCCTCCTCTGTGAAAGTAGATAATAAGGCCAACAACATCATAAAGCTATTGTGGGTTTTTAAAAAATGAATTATAGAACAGTGCCTGGTAAGCAGTAAATATTTGCTATTACTATATTTTGATGATCTCTTTTTTTTGGCATTTACCTAAGGCCAGTCCAATTGTAGACACTGGAGATGCAACAATGAACCATATAGACAATATCCTTACCCTCATGGTGTTGATGCTAATCAAATCTGTCTAATCCATACTAAAACTCTGTTTTCCATTTTCATAGAAAATAAACAAAACTCTAGAAAAAGCAAGATTATCTGTTAAAGATCCACTTTGTAGGGGACCAACTTCATCACCAGCTATGAACAAATATCTCCCCTCCCTAGGAAGGAGGAAGGCAAGCTACTCTCAAGGCTGCTTAATGTATCAAGCTGAAGTCCTCACTGGTCAAAATTAATCCACAAGATGTGTTTGGACTGACTGACACAGGTGTATATGTGTGTGTGTGTGTGTGTGCACATGTGGGGATGAGTGTGCATGTGCAAGTGCTGGGAATTGAGCCCAGGGCCTCACACATGCTAAACATGTGCTCTACCACTGAGCTGCATCCCCTAACCCCCAGGGATTTTTAAATAATTGAATCTTGTTATCTTTACATGGGGCCTGTACTCTACAGCTCACATCAGTTCTATTTTATACCCAGAAATGCTGATCATTTCTTTATTTTACCTCAGTCCCATCTTTCTCCTCCTGCTGATACATACAGGCCCACTTAATTTTATACTAGGAACCCTGCTTGCTTCTGAATGTTGAGTTTCTGGTTCCAAGGAACCTGGGGGCCTAGATATGGAAGCAGGTCAGGGGTGAGGCTAAACATAGGCATTAAATTCTCCTGTGGCTTCTCTTCATCTCATCTCCAGGCATTCTGACTGAAGAGCAACTGGAATTCCAAGAATTCCATCCCTTCCTAGATTCTTTCTTGTCATGAGCCATCCATGGGCTGTGTGTGTGAGCTATGCACATTTGAGTGTACAAGGGGACTGATCTGGTGTTTCACGCTTTTGGGCTGTGCGATGCATGTGTGCCTTTCCTCTCGCTCTGCCTGTGATCCCACACAGCACCTGAGATGGGTGTGGCTTTCCAAGTTGTCAATCAACCTGATGACCACAAGACATCACCAAGCAAGACTCCACCCTTCGAAACCCAATCCTTTGCCTTATTTGGGTGGAATATTCTATGAATGGCTTTTCCCCAATAAATAGGGGGGTTTGCCTTGCCTCCCTTGCTTTCCTTGCCTTCCAGCGTGGGAGCTGACACCTGAGGTCTCAGAGCCATCCCTGACCCCCAAAAAGGAATTTCTGTGTTTGTGTGGGGTTTTAGTTGCCAGCCTGGACAGCTGGTGACGCTTTCCTGGTAGTGTCATTCCAGTAAGAACTTTGCATGCTGTGATGGGTTTACATGTCGTTTTGTGAAGCAGAAGCCTAAATCTATGTCCAGTAACCATGTCACATCTGGTCCCAAGACCACATCCAGTTCCAAGATGGTATTTCTAAAAGGCTCCAAAACAGAATCCATCTTCATCTCCAAAACCACAGCAATGGCTGAGCCAGGATCAAAGATCGCACCTGAAGCTGCTTCTATGGTCATCGCTGAACCTGCACCTGAACCTGTGGCCATGGCTCAACCAGGGCTTTCATGAGGGGCTGTGGATGAGTGTCTGGCCTGAGCCTGTAGCTGTGGCTGAGCAAACACCTGCATCTGTACCTTCATCCAAGCCCGTAGATGAACCAGTGTCTATAACCACGTCCAAAGCCAAGTCACTCTGTCTGTCTGGATCAGAATCGTCACAGTGGCCAAGCCACAGCTCAAAATGGTAAATGTGACTGAACCAGTCTTACAAGCTGTGACAAAACCAGAACTTAAAACTGGTGTCTATGGCCAAATCAAAGAGTAAGCCTCTCTAGCAGGGGCAGAAGGACACCACAGTGGGTAGCTGCTAGGCCTCTGGGTTGCCATCCCATTATACTTTTTTGTCATAGTTGGAATTGAACCCAGGGCACTCCACCCTTGAGCTACAAATTAACCTTTTTTTAAATTTATTTTTGAGACACAGTTGCTGAGGCTGTCCCCAAACTTGCAATCCCTTCCTTCTACCCCTGCCTCCCAACTTGCTTGGATTACTGGTGTGTGCCACCTACACTTTAGATGGCCTGTCTACACTTTCAATGGTTACTTTTACCCTGTGCCTGCTCTGGAAGGAAGTATCCCCTATGCTCTGTCACAGTGTGCATCTTTGACATCATTGTTTGTGCTGTCAAGCATGGGTAAGAATCCTAAGGCATGGGATCTTGGGAAAACTCATCCTTCTCTCTACATTACTTTGGTCATCTCTAAAATGGAGGCAATCATACAGTCCAAAGTTCTTTGCCTTAAATGCTTGGGCCAGGTCATTTCAAGTTTTGGAATTTAGAATGATCATACCAGCAAATGCCACATATTATATAACACAACCAGTGGGTGTTCACATAATCAGAAACACTACTATCTCTGAAGTGAACTATCTGAATATTCACATTAAGTGGGGTCAATTAAGAGTATAAGCAGACACCCATGAGTTCAGATCAGCATGTGCTGCCAATCAAGTTTTAACATCAAATCCAACTTTTGGTCTTTAGGCTATTTTTCACCCTCGGGGATAAGGGATTGTGGATCTTTCGCACCTACCTCACGGAGCTCCTATGAGATGGAAGTGATTTAACAGATAAAAAGCACCTGAAACACAGCCCAGCTCATAGGGAGTGGCATATGAAGAATGCTTGCTGTGTTTATTTTCCCCATAACACTGCCCTCTGGAACCTCCAGATCCTCTGAGCTTTAAACATATCCTAGGACCACATGCAGCTGCTAGAATGTCCCAAACTTCTCCTCAGAGGACGTTTAGGGATAATGCTCTGTGTTGAAAGGTTGTAGGGACCAGAGTATATTTAATCAAGGTTGCTAGAGGAGGAGCTTGACGGAGGTCATGGATGTACTAAGTCACCCTCAGTACCACTATAGGAAGACAATAGGGAAATTACTTAAAAAAAAAAAAAAAAGATGGACTCTGAAGCCAAATGGTCTGGGTTCAAATCCCAGCTTGGCCTCTCATTACTGTGTGACCTTGGGTGAATTATTCAACCCCTCTGGGCCTGTTTCTTCATATGTGAAATAAAAATGATGAAAAGATCTAACCTGTAGGGTTATGGTGAGGATTAAGGAAACTAATATATGGAAAACTCAGAGTGTGAGATGCTAGGACCTGATATATGATCCTGCAATGCTCTATACGAGAGAGAGAGAGAGAGAGAGAGAGAGAGAGAGAGAGAGAGAGAGAGAGAGAGAGAGAACACGACTCCTGAGATGTTACCCTGCCACTCAGAAGTCCCCGGGTGCTCTTACAGCTCTCCGTGATCCAGTGGCCTCCACCCCAGGTATTCAGGACCTTCAAATTCTCAAGGATCCAGATCTGTTCTCTCACTAACATGAACTCTTATTTCCCAGGGACCTGACACTCCTGTGTTCCTTCCTTCCTTATGGGGTGTTTTATTATTATGTATCAAGCCTTGTTCAAGGTGCCGAGGACACATCAGTGACCAAGTCAGGCAAAATTCCCTGTTCCTGTGGTACTTGTGTTCTGGCAGAGAGAGATAAGCAATAAATATAAGTAAATTGATCACATAGCATGTTAGAAGGTAATACACACCAAGGAGAAAAAAATAGAGCAGGGAAAGTGGGATCAGGATTTCTGAATGTGCAGTTTTAAATAGAAGAAGAGGTTCAAGCCAATTCTTAGAGGAAGTAAGGGAGAGAGCTATGTGGTTGTCTGGGAAAAGAGCATTCCAGGCAGAGAACAGCAAGAGCCTAAGGTGGGAATCTTCCAGGCACACTAGAGGAACAGCAAGATGCTCACTGCAGCTGCTGCAGAGGGATCGTGGTGCAGAATAAAGGGAGAGATGACAAGGACCTCATCACTGCAAGTGGCTGGGGCCACCACACATGCTGGCCCTGGGTGGTAACTTCAACTGGAAGGGGACTGACAACATGGGCACAGATGGGCCCTGCAGCACCTGATGCCCTGAGCCACATCCTTTGAGCTGCCCCTTGCACCAAGCCCACATCCCGACAACAGACCCCAGGATCCTATGCTGTTCTGGCTGCCTGGAAAGATGTCTTTCATCACTGTCACCGAGTGCTGCTGCCTACGCCCTTCAAGGCCAGCTGCAGTGCCTGGAATTGCCACTTCCCCAACCCCCATGCTGCACAGTCCTCACCTCCATGCACATACGTGTCAGTGCCTGGGGGTCAGTGTCCATGGAGGTTCCAGGCTGGCTACTGTGGGCAAGCCTCCAAGGAAAGGGTTAATGGCTGCTGGGGAAAGAAACCCGGGGAATCAGGGGTGACGCTTCTTATTTCTGGAGGTCTGGTTGCTGGGACAAGGCTACCGGTCCCTGGGGTGGGACAGCCTCTAGGTGCTGGGAGCAGAACTACTAAGTTGTTGGGGGTGGAGTAGTTAAGAGGAAACTTCTAGAGTCTGGAGGCAGGACTTCTTGGATCCTGGGTCCTGGGAATGGAGGCCCCGTGGCTCTAAGGCTGGGACTTCTGGGTTCTTGGTTTCTGGGGAAACAAGACGTAGGTCCAGTGAGTCGGGGGGACATCTGAGTCCTGGGGCAAGGACTTCTAGGGCCTGGGTGATCAGAACTACTTCATTCTAAAAGGGATGGCTTCCCAGATAGGGTGGACTGAAAGGTCTTGGTTCTAGAGGGTGAGAAACCTATGGGCTGGAGTAAGAGTTCTGTGTTCCAGAGCCAGACTTTCATTTTGGATGGGGGACTTTGGGTTTCTGAGGACATAAATTTCTGTACCCTGTGAGTCCTTTCAAGAACATGTTGATCAGGACAACAAATAGCAACTCAAACACTGATAGGCATTACGGGCAGATTCCTAGCCCTGTGGCAGAGCCCTCCAGAACCCACGTTTCTTACCTAGGGATCCAAGAATACTCAGAACCAAGACTGGGTTCCTAGTCTCCAGCTTGACCCACTCTCTTCCCAACATCTGGCATGTCATGCCAGGTGTGATGGTGCACACCTGTAATCCCAGTGACTAGGGAGACTGAGGCAGGAGGATTGCAAGTTTAAGGCCAGCCTCAGCAACCTTGTGAGACCAAGTTTCAAAAAATAGCTTAGTGGTAAATCCCCTGGGTTCAATCCCCAGTATCACATTCCCACCTAAAAAAGAAAGAAAGAAAAAGAATCTGGCACTTCAGACTCTGGGCAACAGTGTCCACCATGGGTGGGACACTGGTTCGCTGCCCTGTTGACCTACTTGTGACCTACACCTTGGTATCCACATGGTGCTGTGTGAGAGCCACCTGTGGGCTGTGTGTGTCCCAGCCATCTTGCACATTGCAGCCTAATGAATAGGAGAATCTGGTGTCTGGGAAATGCCAGTGGACAGTTCCTCTGGTTGACTGCCCAGACACATTGTGAGCCCTATACAGCTCTGCCAAAGGTCCCACACAGCATCGGGAGATGGGGTGACCTGCTGTAGCTGCACAGCCCCTCTGAGATGAGTGTGACCTACCAACATGCCAATCAACCTGCTGACTGCAAGACCTCACGAAGCAAGACTCCACCCCTGAAACCTATCCCTGCCTTTGATGTACCCCTTAAATAAACTGCAGGAGCCTTTTTCTAGTTGTCTAGTTCCAGCTTCTGTGTGGATTGGACCTATCAGGGGCTCCACCTTTTAACCATCTTTCCAACTTTGTCTTTTGTTCTTCAGTAATTATTCTAGACTTTAACTTCTTAGGTGGCTTACACCCTCCTTGGCAGGAAGAAGAACCCCCTAAAGAGGCTCTGGCCACCTCCCCAGAGTGCTACTTTTGCCAGCAGCATATAGGGGCTGTCTGATGGGGTTGGTTTTGAATTCAGTGGGAATCCCATGGACCACCTCCAGCTGCCCAGATTCTGCAAGGACCAAGCGACACAAGTCTTGGGCCTTTGACCACATCTGCTTGATGGGTTTCCCCCTTGGAGTGCTCAAGTGCTGTTGGCAAGATGCCCACTAGCAGGGCACAGTGGTACACACCTGTAACCCCAGCAACTCAGGAGTCTGAGGCAGGAGGATCACAAGTTTGAGACTGGTCTTGGCAATTTAGTGAGACCCTGTATCAAAACAAAACAAAGAGAAGAACTGGGTATATAACTCAGCGGTAAAACACCCTTGGGTTCAATCCCCAGTACCCCCCCCAAAAAATGCCACCACTACCATTATCCTGTGTCATCCTGCCAATTGCCAGCACCCTGGCCTGCTTTGCCCACATCTATGATATCCTCTTGGGTACCTTGGAGCCCTTGCTCCTGTGCCTTGAGATGGAGGCACCAGGCCCCTATTTCCAAGATTGCTTGGAGGATGTATGTCTGGACACTGGTGCCTGCTCCATGCCCAGTCTCTAATGTGAAACCTGCCAGTTGCTAGGTGGCCAAGTCTTCCCCTGGCGGAAGCTGAGCCCTCAGTAAATACCCAGGGCCTCAGTCCAGCCTCTGAGTCTTTTCATCTCTGGGGAACGTGGCTCCACTCCTGACCAGGTTTAGCTCCTTGACTACTGTCCATCCCAGAGTTCCATACCCTCCCTGAACAACTTAGTCCCCGAGACCTTGGGCTTCCCATGGTGCTAGACTCAACCCAGGCCCCTCCGTCATGCTGCAGACCTTCCTATATACCGATCTTGAAGTTTGTTCTCCTCTGATTAGAATCCAGTCCCCAACTCTTATCCTTGCCAATTCTCAATTCTGATGACAGTCCAGCCCATTAGCTCTGACCTCTTCAGAGAGATTCAGGACCCCTTCCCTGTCCAGCCCCTAATCCCTTGCCCATCTCAGAGATCCCATAAGTTCCTCTGATCCATGGTCAGCCACCCGGTGTCTCCCATCTGGGGGTCCAGGCTTCAGTTCTGTCCAAGTTGAATTCTCCAGCCCTTATCCCCCCCACAAGACCCCAGATGACTGATCTACCCCAGAAACAGAAGGTGAGACCAGAGATACCCTTGAGGACCAAAGGGTTACTCAAATACATGCCCGAGTAACCCTCCATGCCTCCTCCTTTCCCCGGGCCCACTGTGCTCAGCACAGTCACACCCCATCCACGTGCTTTGGCTGCTGGGTCACTTGCGTGGGACTGAAGCTGCCCCAGGCCATAGGGCAGCCAGAATTGCCATGAGGGGTGCAAGGGTTACACGTGTGATGTGGCCATGAGTCGGTGCCAAGCCAAGCTGGTCGCTACCTTGAGCCTGGCTTTTGACTATCATCCCCTCATCAGGCCTTTAGCCACAGTTGCTTGCTGCCACCCCGGCTGCTGGGTGGCCTGAAAACCTTGCAATGCCTCTGGCGGTGTCTCAGGCGTCTGCATCTCCTCAAGAAGGCCCTGTCACTGCATCTTCAAGAGCACCTCCCAAGCACTGGCATTTGTTGGTGGGTGTGGCCCAGCAGGTATACGGCCTTAGAGGTGGTGCTGGAAAAGGGCCCAGGAATGCCTGGCCTCTGCTATGCACTGTGACTTCAGGGTGGCCCCTGACACTGGAGTATGTCACAGTGAGGCCCCACACTGCAGCCCACCTCATTGGATGGCCTTCAAGACTCCGTTCCAGTGGGTGAGTCCCTGGGTGTGTCCCTGGGTGTCCACCTCTGAAGCTCTCCTTCCCTCCCCTCTCCAACACCCTCATTTCTGCTCCTCTCCTCCCCTGTCCACTCTCCACTCCCTCATCTCTCTCTCTCTTCCCTTCACCTTTCCATACCTGCCTCATCAGCTGCGCATCCCTGCTCCGTGCTGCACAGTCTCTGTGTCTCTGTGTCTCTTCTTCCCTCCTCAATCTCTTCACCCACCCACCACTCTCTCCCATCCTCCGATCTGCATTTCCCCATCTTTTCCCCCCACCTCACTTTTGGAGATTGAACCCAGGGGAGCTTTACCACTGAGTTACAACCACAGTCTGTTTATCATGCATTTTTATTGTACTTTGAGACAGGGTCTTGCTAAGTTGCCCAGGCTGGCCTTGAATTTGTGACCCTCCTGCCTCAGCCTCCTGAATAGCTGGGATTACAGGTGTGCACCACAGCTGCAGGTTCCCTATCTTTTGCTCCTCCTCCTGGGTCTCAGAGTGCCCTCTCCCCCCACAAAATGATTAACTCCTCCCCATCCACCCTCCCCAAACCTCTCCTGTTCACCCAAACCCCTTCCTTGAGTGTCCCTCACTCACCACTGGCCCTTTCTCCCCCAAGAATAGTCCCTCTTTCTATCCCGAACATCCCCTCCTTCCTCTTCCTTGGCTCTATAGCCTTCCCCACCCCTCAGATGCACAGAGGCCTCCAGACCACTCTCCTGTCCTGAGTGTCCCTGCTCTCTCTGCACCCCCATGCCCACCCTGCTACTTTCACTTCCCCTCTCCTGGCCCCCTTCCCGCTAGCTCTTGTCAGCTTTTTCACAGCTGCAACCAAAAGACTTGAAAAGAACAATCTTAGGGGAGGAAACGTTTCCTTGGGGCTCACAGTTTCAGAGGTCTCAGTTCATACACGGCCGACTCCATTCCTCAGGACCCAAGGTGAGGCAGAATATCATGGCAGAGGAGCATGGTGGAGGAAGGCAGCTGGGATCACGGCACCAGGAAGCAGAGACTAAGCTCAGTTCACAAAATATGTATGCCAAAGGGAGCCCCCAAAGACCACCTCCTCCAGCCATGTCCACCTGCCTACAGTGGCCACTCAGTTCATCTTTATCAGGGGATCAACACTGATTGGGTTAAGGCTCTCATTACCCAATCATTTCCCCTCTAAACCTCCCTGCATTGTCTCACACATGAGCTTTTGGGGGACACCTAATATCTAAATCATAACACAGTATCCACCCAAAATGTTGCCTGGGGCCCCCTCCCTTTCACTTTCCCCCATCCAGTCCCACGTCTCCCAGGCCCTACACCTCATCATCCCCCTGTCCTTCCTCTAAGTCGTCCCATCCTCTTCCACCTCCCCCCCCAGTTCTGACACACCCCCTCTCATGCCCTGTAACACACTTTTCAACACCCCCTCCAGAGTGAGCGGGGACATGAAGCCTTTAGTCATCCACAGGTATTAGTTGAGGACCTACTAAATGCTGTCCCCAATGCTGAGGACAGCACCAAACAAGAGGAATCCTGTGTATATTCTCATGGAAAGGACAGATTTCATTTGAGTTCTTAGCTAACACAGGGCACTGTGTGGGAGGAGTGTGGAGACCAAGAGAGGGAGGAGTAAAGTAGTGGGGTGGGCATGGGGAGAGAGGGGGTCTTCAGGACAGGGGCGAGATCTGGAGGCCTCTGTGGTCCCTGGGGACAGGGCGGGATACAGAGCCAGGGAAGAGGCAGGAGGGCTATTGGGTGCTCTTTTAAGGCAGTAGTTCTCGAAGTTTCTCAGCAGCCCCAGCAATAACCAGGGTTTGTTAAAAATGCAAATTCTTGGGGTTGGAGGTTTTAGCTCAGTGGTGAAGTGCATGGGTGAGGCCCTGGTTGAATCCCCAGCAGGGGTTGGGGTGAGGGTGATGTAAACCCTTGCCCTACCCCAAACACACTGAATCAGAAATTCTGGAATGGAGCCCAACCATCTAGGTTTAACAAACTCTCTAGGAATTTCTGGAGCAAGGCCAGACCTGAGATCCTGTGTTCTACCTCCTTTAATTTAGCTCACTCTGTCATCAAACTGCTCTATGACAGGGCAGGGTGTGAGCACTTGTCTAAAATGCACAAGATCCTGAGTTTTACCCCCAGTACTGCAAAAATTCAAACAAAAGTTACTCCACAAGATAGCAACAATTGTCTGACTTCTACAGTTGAGGAAACTGAGGTGCAGAGAAGCTAAGCAACTCCCCCATATCCCACAGCCAGTAACTGGCCTTTCGGCTGATCCCAGAATCCTGACTCTGATTCATTGTGCTACAGCACCTCTACATAAGGTAAGAAAAGTCTCAATGATGGCATAAAAAGACACCTGCCACTAAGGAGGCTGAGGCAAGAGGATCACAAGTTAGAGGCTAACCTCAGTAACTTAACAAGAGCCTGTCCCAAAATTAGAAAAATAAATAAAAAGGACAGGGAATACAGCTCAGTGGTAAAGTGCCTCTAGGTTCAATCCCCAATACCAAATATAGATAGATAGATAGATAGATAGACAGATAGAGCTGATCTTTTTATTTATTGTTTATTTTTTCGTTGTTCATGGATCTTTTTTTTTATTTATTTATATGCAGTGCTGAGAATTGAACCGAGTGCCTCACACATGCTAGGCAAGTGTCCCACCACTGAACCACAGCCCCAGCCCATAAAGCCAGTCTTTACTGCTTAGCCCTCTCCTACTTCAATTAACTCTCCCATCAGCCCCACAAGGCAAGTACATTTTACAGATGAGGGAAACCAAGGCACAGATGGCTAAGGAATCTGCCCAAAGTTACACACCCAAAATATGGCTCAGCTGGATCTAAACAATTACTCATTTTTTTTTAAACAGAATCTCACCAATTCTGAGTCTCTGTGTCCACTTGTCTCTTCCATGCCCCTCCTGAACTCTCGGCCCCACGTTGACTTACTCTTTTGTGTCTGTGTCCTCCACTCCCCACCACTCAACCCCTCCCTGCCTCTAGGTTCATGCTCCTGGGGACATCTGTTTGTCTTGTCTTACTATATATGGATGACCTCCATATGTACTTTTTGTCCAGCTCTGACCCAGTCAACTGGCTATAGCAGAGGCAGGGTGCGTTTTTTGTGGCACTAGGGACTGAATCCACTGCCTTGTACACTTGAGGTTGTCCCCAATCCTCTCATTGTATTGTTTTACTTTGAGAGGGGTCTCACTGAATTGCCCAGGCTCACCTTGAACTTACAATCCTCCTGCCTCAGCCTCTTGAGTAGCTGGGATTATAGGTGAATGCCACCATCTGGATTGGGCAGGGTTTTTTTTGTTTTGTTTTGTTTTGAGGGGCAAACTGGTTTTTTGTTTTTGTTTTTTGCTTCCAGTGCTGAGGATCCTACACCCCAGCCCTCAGGCAGTACTTCTTTTTTTGGTACTTGGATTTTGAACCCAGGGGCACTTTACCACTGAGCCCCTACATCCTAGTCCTTTTCGTTTCTTATTTTGAGACAGGGTCTCACTAAGTCGCTTAGCACCTAGCTAAATTGCTGAGGCTGACCTCGAACTTGCAATTCTACTGCCTCAGGCTCCAGAGCAACTGAGATTATAAGCATGCGCCACTGTGCCCAGCAAATAATTTTTTATTATTCTTTGTTTGTTTATGGTGCTGGGAATTGAACCCTGGCTTTACACATACTAGGCAAGCATTCTACCAAATGAGCTATGTCCTCAGCCCTCAGGCAATACTCTTAATGGCAGTGTCAGAATCAAAGAGTGGAAGAAAAAAGGTTTTGGAGCACACACAACTGCAAAGACTAAAGGGGCATTTCTACCTTCAGGCTTAGCTAGATATCGGGAATTCATCTCTCTCTCTCTCTCTCCATTTGTTTGTGCTGGATTGAACCTTGAACCCAAGGGCACTTTTCCACTGAGTTATATCCTCTGTCTTCTTCTTCTTCTTCTTTGTCTTGTTCTTGCTTGTCCCTTTTCTTCCCCCGCACCCCCCTTAGTTAGCTTTATTATTTATTTGGAACAGAGTTTCCTTAAATTACAGGGCATAGCCTCCAACTTTCTTTTTTTTTTCCATTGAAGCAAAAGAAGAAAATTTATTGAAAAAATCGAGGAAAATCAAACAGAAAAATAACCTCAAACAAGTAACAAAGCAAAGACTAAAAGGAAATAAGAGGAAAAGATACCTAAATTAAGACAAAGCTCCAAACTATTTCAAGATGATGAAATTGGATTGGATATGGAATCTAAAGGATTCAGGTGGGGGGTGGGGATCTGATGTGGGTGTGGCTGTCAGCAGAGGACTGTGGGAAAATCCTTGTGGGAGAGCAGAGGTCCTTCATTCCTGGAGATGCAGGCAGCCGCTGCTCTGGGCTGTAGACCAAGATCCCCATAAATTAGGATCCTTGGGCTGTAGACTAGGGGAGGGGGCAGCATCAAGGGAAGGAAGTGTACCCAGGAACACCCATTCCACTCCTAGACTGGAGACCCAGACACTCCCAGGTGATTCAAATGACAGGTGAGGACAATAATTAGATGGAATAGTAGCCAGAGTGAGGACCTGTGGGACCCGTGGATTGGGGCAGGTGCAGAACCCCCATCCACTCAGAAATCTCCTGGACCGAATTTGTCTGCGCCTTCAAGGTCACCTTCCTCAGGCTCTGCAGTGGAGAGTCTCTTCAAGGCGGTTTCTAGTTCCTCATCCTCTCCCCTGAGGGGCCAGGCACTCTCCTGGGCACCGCCCTGGAGGTTCCCACAGGCCTGGGCCTGAATGGAGAACCTTCTGGATCTTCTGGGGCTGGGGTAGTGGATGACTTTCAGGATGAGCATGTACAACAGAAGCTAGACCAGGATGGGCCGGCCCAGGATGAGCATGAGGGCCGCCCGAGGCATGGTGCAAAATGGCTGATAGCCTCGTTCAGGGTTCGGGTATATCTCCTGTTGCACCCTAAACCAATTCTGCATCTGTTGCTCCTCTAGGCCGAGGCTGGAGGCCAGGGCCAACAGGGTACCATGGGATGGAAAGGGGTCCTTCAGGAAGTGTGCCTCCAGCTCCTGCATCTGCTGCTTGCTGAGGATCAAAATAGACCAATCCGAGGCCGATGGGCCCAGCATACTACGAAGACTTTCGATCTCATCCATGGCAATGGAGGCTCCGTTCAGAGGAATGGAAGCCTCCAACTTTCCATCCTCGAGTCTCAGCCTCCTGGGTAGGAGAGATTACAGGTATGCCCCAACCCTGTTCAACTCCATTCTCAAACAGATTGTCCCCCCATGGTAGCAACAAGGCATCAATAATTTAGACTAAATCCTACAGCTTCAAAGCCTAACACCATTTTCCCCAGTAGCAGCTTTCTGTAGGCTTTGTTGGCCAATTATCATGGCCTAGAGGAGGGAGAAATAATCTGAAAGCCAGACTTGAGGCTTGTTAGCACCCCTAACAAGGAGGCTGGTGTTGGAATCACCTCAATCCACATATTGAAAGTAAGGATGGAGAGGCTTGGTGTGCAGCTCAGTGGTAGAGCAGTTTCCTGGTATGTGTGAAGCCTTGGATTTGTTCCTCACAACAGGAAAAAAAAAAAAAAGGTAAGAATAGGCAGTTGTCCAGGTACAGGCCGGACATGGTAGCAACTCTGGAGGCTGAGGCAGGAGGATCACAAGTTGCGGGGCAGCCTCAGCAACTTGGCAAGACCCTGTCTCAAAATAAAAATGGCTGGGGATGTGGTTCTGAGTTCAATCTCTGGTACCACAAAAAAAAAAAAAAAAAAGAAAAAGAAAGGAAAGGAAAGAAGGTACAGATTATTATTAGAAGGGTATGGAAGCCCTGCATGGGGTTGCATGCCTATAATTCCAGAGACTTGGGAGGCTGAGGAAGAAGGATCAAAGTTTGAGGCTAGATTCAACAATTTGATGAAGCTCTCAGCAACTTAGCAAGAGCCTATTTCAAAATTTAAAAGACTGGGGAATGTACAACCACAAGAATGGGATCCTAATTAGAAAAAAATTATACTCCATGTATGTATAATATGTTAAAAACATCCTATTATCATGTATATCTAAAAAGAACAATTAAAATTTTAATTAAAAAAGACTATGGGTATAGTTCTGTGGTCAAGCACCCCTGGGATCAATCTGGGTATGGAAAACAAAAATAGGCATCCCTGCTAGAGGCCAGAGACAGACCCCCACAGACCTTTGGGGGTGGGCAGGGCAACTTGGTTCACATGGAGGCCAACCCCTTCAGCAGAGGCTGGGGATGAGGTAACAAGACCTCAAAGAAGACAAAGAGAGGGGAAGCCATGCTGGTCATATCCTGGGCACATTAAAGTAGTTGGCACCCTGAGTCCCTGTAGACCTTCCTTCCGGCTGCCTCAATGGCCCGCACTTCCCTGAGAGCATTCTCCTGGGTCTCTGGAGTGTCACACTTGTGTGGACCCACTTGGCTTCTGAAGCCATACTCTTCCTCTCCCTGTACCTTCCAGTAGCACCTCACCATCCACTGCTTCCTCCATACCCAGGCCAGACTCCCTCATCAAGGACTTCTCCTGTCCCCTTCAGGGAGAGAGTGTGACCTGTGATCCTTTAGCTACACTAACGGGGGAGCTTGTGGCATCTCAGATGGAATTCCAGGCTCCTAATTGTGAGGTGACCAGGGATGGAGTCCAAGGAGTCAGAGGTGGGGTCATGACTTCTAGATCCTGGAAAGGGGGGTGGGGGCCTTGCCTTTTGGGTCTGAAGGAAGAGAGTTCTGGGGACCCCGAGTCATGGGTTCCTGTCTTTCTCTCTCCCCTACAGCATCCTCAACCCTGGCCCTGAGTCCTGTAGCCCCGCCACTGGTTACCCCAGTATGGCCCCATGACCCTGGTTACTCTCACTTTGTCCCATGTGGGTCCCATGCCCAGCCCCTTGGCCCCAGCAGCTGCAACCACTGTTCTCTACCAGCAACTCCCTGCCTGGATACCGGCTCCTGAAGGCCACTGTGGCCTGGCACCCACTGTCCTGCTTCCTCATCAAGGTGCACTTTCTGGACAGACAGATGTACTAGGCCCTGCCACTGCCTGGAAAGACCCTGATACCAGGATGTCCTGGTGCTGTCCCAACAAGTGCTGAGGTGGTTGTAAGACCTCCACAGGTGGCTGGCACTGCTGCCCATTGACCCAGTCCTTGTCCAGTCCCATTGTCCTGGAGGAACCACTGGTCTACACTGCCACTGGAGACTTCTACTTCCACACATTTAGAGGGGCTGTTGGGAGTTTCTCAGCTCCTACATCTACCAAAGGGTGATTCTCAGGGGCATAGCCCATGCCAACCTCAAGCCCATCAGCCTGATTGATCACATCCTACTTCTGCAGCCATGTAGCTGCACCAAGGCTTTGACCCTCTCAGTCTGTGACCTGACCTGACACCATGAGCCTGAAGGGCCTCAACTACATCCAGGTGAGGCTCCTAAAGACTCCACATTATTCCCACTATTCCAGGCAACCTATAGTTAACTTTTTATTAACTTTCCCATTGGATCTCAAAATGCCGACTCCAGTTTCCTACTGACCCTGTGTATCCCCCACCAATGGCTATTGACCCCCTCCCAAGTTGTTGGTTGATCCCTCCCCATCAACTCCCCACTTGCCATTATTAACCACCACTGAGACTCCAATTACCCTACCATTGACTCTCCATTGAGTCCTCAGTGATCTTCCTATTAACTCCCTAATAGCATCCCCTTGACCCACGGGCACCCCACAGATCTCCCCACTGCCCCTCCCTTTCTTTGGACATTCCACTAATCTATTGAGTCATCCACTGCTCCCCAACTGATCCTTCCACTCTTAAACTGACTTGCCCATTAACCCTATCCACTGTCTTTTTGAGCCACCTTCCCCCACTGATCTGAACTCAGCAGTCTGTTGACCTTCCCAGTGATCCATTAACCAGTCCATTAATGTCCATAATTACCTTCCCATGGAGCTCTCCCACCACCCACCAATTCTCCCAGTGAACTTCTTATTAATATCCACTATTCCATTGAATTCTCAAGCCATTCAATTATCCTAATTGAGTCTCTCTTTGACCCATTTTCTCACCCATTGAACTTTCCAAAGAGTATCCCATTAACACCTGCTGATGCCACCCGACTTACTTTCCAGCAGAGCCTTCCCACTCCATTGCCACTCAAAACCACCCACTAAGACTTGATCCGCAGTGATATGTGAACACAGCCACCATTTCTTCATTTGCCATCTTCTTGATCTTTCTATGGCTCCCCCAATGACCCTTACTCACTTGGCTATTCTCTCATTACCCATCATTGAACTCCGAGAGATCCTCATTTACTCTGATCACTCTACCATTGAATCCTTAACTGAGTCCTTAACTGACCCTCCACTGAGGCGCCTATTGACTAGACCAGAGAATTAGAAGTTATTTTTGCTAAAGGCACCGACTCTTCATGAGGGTCTGAAGGTTCCCAGTGGTAACTAAAAGCAGGATAAAGCCAGGCATCTCTGCTTAATTTTGTATCTTTCTTCAGATTCCTGCTCAGCTCTGCATTTGGGCAGGTTATTCGCTTTCTTCCCCTCATAAGGAGATCTCTCCAGAGGCACAAGAGACCTCTACTTGGACCTTTCAGGCTCACACAAAAGAACTTGAGGGCACATAAGATTTTAGTAAAGAGGAAGAATTTTAACAGAAAGTGAAAGGTAAAGATATTCACTCTCAGAGCCAAAGGTGGGCTATCTCAAGAGTGAGAAGCATTATGGGGGTCTTGGGCTCTTTATTTTTTTTTAGTACTGAACCCAGGGGTACTACCACTGAGCTACATCCATTGCCCCCTTTTTATTTTTAAGATGGGCTCTTTTAAGTTGCCAAGGCTGGCCTTGAACTTACAATCCTCCTGCCTCAGCCTCCCGAGTCTCTGGGATTACAGGTATGTACTACCTTGCCTGCCATGGGAGCTTCTTTTAAAGGAAACTTTGTGAGGGATCGACACGGTAATGTATATGAGAATAATGACAGTTCAGTGAGTTCAGTTCTTTGATCATGGATCACAAGACATTTATGATGGCCTCATCTTCTTCCAGAATCTTCAGGTTGACATTTTCTCTTCCATAATGTTTAGAATGTGCCTATATAATAGATGTCTTAAAATACATCTCTCTTTGCTTTATCTAATCTGAAAATACCTGTGTAGGCTAACACTGCACTTAACCTTTAATCAAAATGAGGCAATTTTCACAGATGAGTGAATTTACAGTAACTGTAACATTTGTAGATTTCTCAGAAATTTGGGAGTGACATGCCTGGAGGTAAAAACAGGGCTGGAGAATATGTCTAATCATGTGGCTTTTAGATTGATAGCTACAGTCTCTTTTTCCTTCCCTTTTGTCTCATTTCTACCTCTTTATTTCTTCCATCCTATTCATGTTCATCTAAAACTGATAATACAACCAATCTTGTCCCCCCTCAAGGCTGAAGACACCAAGATAAGAGTACCTAAGTTATTTTCATGATTTTCAGGGACATTCTTTGGCTGCAATAGTGAACATCTGCAATCCTAGTGACTCAGGACACCTAGGCAAGAGGATTGAAAGTTCTAGGCCAGCTTGGGCAACTTAGCAAAACCCTGTCTAAAAAAAATAAAATAAAAATGGCTGTGGATATAGCTCAGTAGTAGAGTGCCCTTGCAGTATCTGCAGTAACACACACACACACACAAAAAAAAACATACACACACTTGCAGGAACATTCAAGCTTTTATAGCCTCCTGTTGCAGACCCCTAGAGGAGCCCCTAGAAGACTCTAGTCATTTCCCTAAACCTGCATTCACCCTGGATTCCAGAAAGAGCACAGCCTCACAGATAGATCACCCCATGATGAATCTGCCCACCCTAAGTGATCACCTCATGGGAACTGAATTGCCCCTTCCATGATCTCAATGCTAGGTAATAGACAGATGTGGGTGGTGGGAACATAAGGTTAAGGGGATAATTCTATTAACTGGGCCCACTGTGCTGACCCCCAGATGCTTTTTTTTCTCCAAGAAGCAATTTATCCGCAGCCCTGCCTGGCTTAAGTGGACAGGATATGTTACATTCCTCGGCAAACAATCTGTTATCTGTAGGATAAATGCAGGCACCAAAAGTTTCCTCCCTGCCAATAAGAAAAACACGAGTTACCCTGAAGGAGAAACTTTTGTGATCCTTATACTGATCAGATCCCAGAACTATGGGAAATAGGATAATCCTCCTCACCATAAAATCTATAAGAACAAGGTCCTATTAGAACTGGTCGGCATGGGCCAAAGTGAACCAGAGTTGCCTTGGATCTTTAGCATATCATTACAACAGTCAAATTTCCCCTCCATGGGGTAAAACCATGCATAGTAGGGAGTTGGAAGTCTGATGCGATCCTGCTGTCAGTCAAAAATCAAGAAGTGGTCCTGCATGGGAGTCTCTGGAAACTTCCTTGGCACCCCCAGTAAAACTGGAGTTCAGGAGGGGTGCACCATCTTTCTCCTCTCTGAGAACCCACTCTCTCCTTTAAGAGTGTCCCCTATTTCTCTTTTTCTAGACCTTCTAATAAACTGATGCCTACTATTCTGGGTGACATGTCTGAAAACTTTACAGTGTGACAGCAAAAACTGGTAACTGAGGACACTGTGGGTTTGCATGGCCTCCACAACAGGCCCTTACTCTGTAACACCAAGACAGACAGAAAATCATCCTGCGTTGAAAGTGATCTGACTGAGATGAGGCAGAACATCACGGTGGAAGACATCAGTGGTGGAGAAAAGCCACAAAGATCATGGAGGTCAGGAAAGAGAGGAGGAGGAAAAAAGAGAAGAAGAAAAGGAGGAGAAGGAAGAGGAGGACGAAGAGAAGAGAAAAGAGAGAAAGGGGCTAAGGGACAAGAAATACCCTTCCAGGGCAGGCCCCCAGTGACCTATTTCCTTCAACCAGCCCCACCACCTACAATTTCCACCACCTTCTAGTAGTCAGTTAGGCTATAAGTGGATTAATCCACTGATGAAAGCAGAGCCCTTATGATTAAATCATTTCCTAAAAGACCCACCTCTGAATAATGCTGCATTGCGGACCAAGGCTTTAACACACACGGAACTTTAGGAGATATTCTAAATCCAAACCATAAGAATCACTCAGGTGATAAGGACTTCTCCAGCCACTTTACAGAACCAAACTGAGACAATGGTCAACCAAACCACAGATTAACCAAGACTGTTCAATTATGCATGTCTCTGTACCAATTATTCCTCTATTTAAACCTAGAGTTCACATCAATGCTGCAAAGACAGGACTGAGACTCTTGATCTGTTTCCCTGTACAGCCCTGTTGATTAAAATTCCTTTCCTGGGGCTGGGGATGTGGCTCAAGTGGTAGCGAGCTCGCCTGGCTGCGTGCGGCCCAGGTTCGATCCTCAGCACCACATACAAACAAAGATGTTGTGTCCGCCGAGAACTAAAAATAAATATTAAAATTCTCTTAAAAAAAATTCCTTTCCTGCCTTTTTATTCTTTTTTTGTACTAGAGATTGAACCACCCAGGGGCACTTCACCATTGAGCTACAATCCCTTCCCTTTTTTTACTTTATTTGGAGACAGGGTCTCTGGTAAGTTGTCCAGGCCGGCCAAGAACTTGAGATCTGTTGGGTGCGATGGTGCACGCATGTAATCCCAGAATCTTGGGAGGCTGAGGCAGGAGGATCACGAGTTCAAAGCCAGCCTCAGCAAAAAGTGAAGTGCTAAGCAACTCAGTAAAACTCTGTCTCTAAATAAAATACAAAATAGGGATGGGGATGTGGCTCAGTGGTAGAGTGCCCCTGAGTGCAACCCCCAGTACCCCCCCCCACAAAAAAAAAGAACTTGAGATCCTCCTGCCTCAGCCTCTCCAGTTGCTGGGATTACAGTCTTGCCAACCACAACTGGCTTCCTTTCCCACTTTTCACTGTTACTTTCTCCGTTTGATTTTTTGGATGAGTGGCAAGACCTAATTTGTTGGGACCCTCAGAGTCCTGCTTCTGGCCTAGGACTTGGGTAACATGACCTTCCACGGAATCCTCTTATGACACTTAATGACTAGCCCTATTAACCAACCTCTATGTTCTCCTTGATCTCTCTCTGGCTGTTTTTGCTGACCCACCACTACTCTGAACCCTCTCCTCCTGCTGTCTCCCCACTGCGCATCCTCCCTGTAGGTGGTCAGAATTCAGGAATTGCTGTCTTTCTCTCATGGCAGCTGCCTCTGCACTACCTTCAGAGCCACCAGCTCTGTGTGGAAATAGACCTCTCCTGACCAGGACTGGAGCAGCCTAGTGCCTGTGATGAGCTGCCAGGGCTCTGTGGACCCTACCTATATGAACTCTGCAGCCCCAGCGGCTCCAGCGGGCCCTTGCGTTTGCTGGACTGCAGCCTGGTCTGGGAAGGCCTCTTGTGGACCCTGCTTCAGCTACGGATGCCCACCTGCCAGGGAAGTGCACTGTGGGCTGCTGGCGCTTCCCAAGCTATGCAGTGCTGGACTCCCACTAGACAACGTGTATGGCAAAAAGGGCCACACGTTTGGGTCATCTACCCTGTTTTGCCAAGCCCTGAGCCTACACCTGTGGCTGAGAAGGACCCCTGACTTCTGTCTAGAATGCCCAGGCAGTTGGAGAGAGATCAGAAGAGTCGCTAGGCCACCAGGCGCTGATGCAGCAAATCCAAGGGAAGCAGTTCCCCCTGGGTTGGAGGAAACAGACCAGGCAGAGTGGACCACGGAAAGGAGCAGCCCTACCTGGTGTGGCTACGGCTTAATTAAGTCTTTCTGTCTTTTGCGCCTGTCTCATTTCGTCACTCTGTGTCTACCCACCAGCCCCAACCCACTCACCATCATGCCTCTGTCTGTCTCTCTCTGTCCCTTTCTGATTCCCCTCCCCCGGGCCCTTCTCTCAGTTCCCCCTCTCTTCCCAGAGTACCTCTGTGTTGCTCACCCCCGCATCCTCTGCATCCTCCGTCTCTGCTTCCCCCATCTGCCCATCAGCTTCTTGTGGGCGTACTTCCTTCTCTGTCCCCCACTGTGTCTCTCCATCTCTGTCCCGGCCAGGTTTCTGACCCTCCCCCTCAGCATTGCCGTGCTATAAGGGCTGCTCCTGGGACCAGGGCTTCTTGCTGAGCTGCAATGTCTGCGTGTGTGCGTGGCTGCCTGCCCGAGCCAGGGTACTGACCGCTGAGCACCATCTGGTACCCTGGGCCTGGCTCCGTATGCTGCTGCCGCTGCGGCGCTTGGGTGGAGATGGAGCACGCTGACTGCGTGGATGCAGCCTCGGTAAAGGACTGAGTTGCTGCCAGCCGAGGGCCCCACGCTCATGCTGCACCTGCCAGCACCTGTGCTCACATCCTTGGATCCTGAGCGCTACCTCGACTTGGGATGTGTGGGGACCCTCGCCTTTCAGGTTGATGTGGCCCACCGTGAGGCCAAACCAGTCTGCACTTCAACTTCTTTGGACATCCAGCTACAGTTGGACTGCTCAGTGGTCAGTGTCATCATAGTAAGCACCCACTGGGCTACCCCCAGGCCCTGCCCCTCCCCTTCTGGAAACATCTCGGTTTCACGTGTGTGCCCCCTCAGGATTTTAAATGATGCAAGGATACAATCAGGTGGAAACACCCTGGATATAATTAAGTGCTAAACAGTAGCTGTTGATACTTATATTATGTCCACCATGTAGGATTGCAGAAAATCTGTCATTTGGGATTTTTTTTTCAGTAAATACTATTAGTGATAAGCTCTTTTCTGGCATCATCTCACTTAATTCTCACAATTGTATCAGTCAACTAACACTGTAGAATAAACAACTGCAGAATCTTTTTTTTTTTTTTTCTGGTCCAGGGGATTGAACCCAGGGGCACTCTACTACTGGGTACATCTGCAGCCCTTTTTATTTATTATTTTGAGACAGGGTCTCCCTAAGTTGCTCAGGCTGGTCTCAAACTTGTGATCCTCCTGCCTCAGCCTCCTGAGTAGCTGGGATTACAGGTGTGCACCACCACCCAGCACAACCTCTGAATCTTAGTGACTTACTCCAACCAGTTTTCTCACTCATATGTCTATGAGTTGATTGGCATTTAGCTGATCTTGGCCAAGGTCACAAAGCACTTACCACATATCCAGCTCTGTTCTAAGCCCTTTTAGTTATCTCATTTATTCTCCCAACAACCCTATGAAGTATATATTCTTTTCTTTCCATTTTACACACAAGTAAAGTTCAGAAAGGCTTTCTCTCCCCCAGTTCTCACAGCTCATTTGTGGCATGATGAGGACGGACATCCAGGTTGCAGAAGCGCTAGAAATAAGCTGGAGCTCCCCAGCCACAGTCCCAAATTCTTTCCTTCTCTGTAGGTGAACGGTGAGGGCTCCCAGGCTGTGGCTGCGTTTCATCAATATGTGGGGCAGCCAGATGCACCTGTCAGTACCTTTCACCTTCTGAGGCCAGCTATCAGGGCTTTATGAGAACTTTGGTGGCAATTTGGTCCAAGTCCTGACTGAAGTACTGGTCATTACTCCTGTCTTCTTCTCCAACCAGTCCACAGTGTTAGCATCAGCTGCGCCATGAAATTTGTTCAGATCTTCATGGCTCCCAAACTGTGTGGACTTTTGAAGGTATCAGATGGCTCCTTTGACCATTACCTGGGCCACATCAACCCCAAGCCCTTCCTTATTATATACCTACAAGAGAAGAGGTACCTTTGCCTCTGTGATGCCCTCACAGCCTGGCAGGAAGCTGGAATTCCCTGTGAACTCCTGGGCAAGCCCTAAACCTTATAAGTTCTATGGTTGGGTCTGGGGTGTATCCAGAGCAGGTTATGGGTTTCCAGGAAGAACGCCCTCCTCTGATAGGGGTCACTAGGTCATAATCTAGTATTATGATTTAGATATGAGGTATCCTCCAAAAGCTCCTGTGTGAGACAATACAAGAAAGTTTAGAAGTGGAATAATCTGGTTATGAGAGCTTTAACCTAATCAGTGCACTGATCCACTTAATAGTAGTAGTAACTCTAGGCAGATAGGGTGTGATTGGAGGTGGATCTTTGGGGACATGCCTTTGGGATTTATGTTTTGCCCCTGATGAATGAGAGCACTTTCTGCTTCCTGGTGCTACTTCCTGAACTGCTTCCCTCCTCCACACTTTTCTGCCATGATGTTCTGCCTCACCTCAGGCCTAGAGCAACAGAGTCAGCTGTATATGGACCAGGACCTCTGAAATTGTGAGCCACAAAAAAAAAAAAACTTATCCTCCTCTAAAATTGTTCTTGTAAGTTTTTTGGTCACAGAAGCAAAAATAAAAACTTACTAAAATAAAAATTGGTACTTAGAGTGGGACCATTGCTGTGACTAACCTGACCAGGTGGTCCAGAAGCTTTTGGAGCTTTTTGGAATTTGTGGGAGGAATTTTGAAACATTTAGAGATGCAAACTGGAAAAACTTTAGAATGTTGTAAGCAGAGCTTAATGGGAGATTCTGGTGGGAGTTTAAAAGACTAGAATGCTGATAAGACTGTGGACAGTAAAGAACGGGCTCATGAGGTTTCAGAGAAGGAGGACTCTATTGGAAAATGAACTAGAGGCCATTCGTGTGGTGTTATGGATAAGAAGTTCTTACATTTTGCCCATTTCCGGAGACTTTGTGTGAGACTAAATTAAAGGTGATGTGCTAATTAATCTGGCAGAAGAAATTTCAGGGCAGCGCAGCATTCAGACAGTGGCATGGATATTGATGGCAGCTTTTAGTCACATTTCCTGTGATAATCAGGAGCAGAAAACAGAGCGAAAAGATTTGAAAACCTTGGAGTTCAGCCACAAAAGTTTGATGAAAACTGGGACAAAGGAAGTTGAGGCTGTTAAAAACTTTACAGTTTTCTAACTCACTAAAATGAGACTACATGCTTTACCCAGAGACAGTTTAGAAAGATGATTTGAGGGCATCTCAGGAATTGGCAAGACCACACACATCTTGCTATAAAATGGCTATAAAAATAAAGGCTATAAAAGTAAAAATTCCCTTGAGAATAGACCAGTGGAAACCCTGCTTGCACAGAGGGGTATAGAAAGTTTTTTCACCATGCTCAGTCACCCAGGCACTCAGTACTGGGGATTAAACCAGGGGCACTCTACCACTCGGTTACATCTCCTGCACATTTCATTTTTTATTTTTAGACAATCTCATTAGGTTTCTGAGAATCTCACTAAGTTGCCCAGGCTGGCCTTGAACTTGTAATCCTCCTGTCTCAGTCTCCCAAATTGCTGGGATTACAGGTATATGCCACTGAGCTTGGCAGGGGTACAATTTAAACAAAGAAGCTGAGGAAGTCAAGGAAATAATTTTGTTGCTATGTTATAATTGTGCCTTTAGAACAAACTGTAGTGAGAAAATAAGCCACATGGACTTCTAGTGCAGCCCCGTCCAATAGACACAAATGCAATTTTAAATCTTTTAGTAATCACTAAAACAGTAAGAATATGTGAAATTAATTTTAATAATTTATGTTCTATTTTACCTTCTATGTCCAAAATGTTATCATTTCAATACATTGTCAATATAAAAACAATGAGATGTTTTACAATTCTCTTTTCTTACTAAGTTTTGAAATTTGGTATGTATGGCCAGGTGGCTGCTTCCACTATAGATGTTACACCCCTGTGAGAGGGAACCTCTTCTAATGCTGGGGCGGAGTTTTTCATACCTCATCACAAGATGTTCCCTGAACCACAGTATTTTTTTTCAGTCATAAATGAAAGAAAATGAAGCTAACTATTAAAATGGAATTTATCTACTTTTACTTATCTGTGAAGCCTTTAGGCATGGCTGGATTCAGGAACTCAAATGATGTATTTAGGACTTATTCATCCCTGTTTTTCCTTTTTCTGAGTTAGCTTCTATATTCGGTAAGCTCTTGGTCCAAATGCTACAAAAAGGCTCAAAATTTACATGGTTTAAACTTGATGGAGTCTATTTCTGTCTCATTAACAGTCCAAGTATAGCCAGTTTGGTTCTTCCAAAACAGACTCCTATCAGGTGGCTCTGCCCTCATTTGCTGCCCCCCCCCACGTCTATATTCAGGCAAATTGGCAGAGAAAAGGGCAGGACAAGGAGGTCATGAAGTCAGGCCACCTTCCTTTAAGGGTACAACTAGAAGTGACACACATCTCTTCCATGTACTTCCCATAGGCCAACACTTCCAGGAAAGACACCATCTGGCTGCAAAGAAGGCTGGAAAATGTATTTTTAGCTGGGTGGCCACGTGTGTAGCTAAAAATTCTAATTCTAAAAAGCCAGGCATGGTGGCTCACATGCTTGTAATCCCAGCTATTCAGGAGGCTGAGGCAAGCAGGCTAGAGATGTAACTGAATGGTGGAGCGGCCCTGGGTTCAACCATCGATGCTGGAAAAAAAAAAAAATCTAGGAAAGGAATGGAGGATGGATATTTGAAGCCAGCTATAAATTCACTTTCAAACCACCTGTTTGTCTGTGGAGCAAAGATGGCCTCCAACTGGTCCAGACTTACTTAATATAGGTTAGCAATCCCAGTAGGGAGGCAGCACTTATTTATCAACAATTTTAGCAGATATCCCAGGGCTGATAGTTATTGACAATCATCGTCCCAGTGCCCCTTTGCTCATTCCTGTATTGATCAAAGGAACGGGGGATGGAGTGCTCTGTTTATCTCTGTTTGGCCAGGTCTGGGTATATCGAATGGAGCTAGATCCCCAAAGGCACACTGAGAGACCATTATCAGAAAACCACAGATAGACACTGGGCTGGGGGTGGAGGGATAGTATGTCGTCTGAGATTTTGCAGCCCCTTGAGTCTATTGGAAAGCAAAGAAAGACCCTAAGCCTGATTGACATAGTTGTCTAGGAAATGAAGGACCACTTGATAGAAAAACATGAATTTTTCTTAGGCACTAGGGATTAAATCCAGGGACCCTCTACACTGACCTACACCCCCAGCCCTTTTTATTTCTTTTTAAATATTGAGTGAGGGTCTTGCTAAATTGCTAAAGCTGGCCTCTAACTTATAAGCCTTCTGACTCAAAGTCTCCTAAGTAGCTGGAATTACAGGCCTGCACCCAGCTAAAAGCATGGATGTTTAAACCCCTGAGTGACCCTGGGAATGAAGAGATGGCCACAGAAAGAAAAACAACACAGAAAAGCAGATACATCTGCCATTGTGTCCATTCCATTGCCAGAGTTGACAATATTCACTACATATCAGAATCTTGAGAGTTCTTAGAGCTTTAAAAACACCAATGAAAGGCACAGTGACAAAGGGCCTTGAAATAATTACTACTTCAAAATAAAAATATTACATAAAATAATATAAATTAAGTAGCAATGTAAAAATACCAATTGCAAACATTATATTGCACATTTTATTATATGAATATACTGTGTCACATATTCCCATAAGGTAAATGATAAAACATCAAAGTCATGTGGAATTGTACCTGTCACAGAGCACGCAGTAAACCGATTATGAAGACATTGGTGAGAGAGATGCAATTGGTCCCCAAGGCTTTATTTTCTCCCTTGAAATCTCTCTTTTAGGAAAGTGCTTAAAAGAAAAAGTATCAAATAAAGCTGGAGAAATGAGAGTGGAACCAAAGGGTCATTCTAAGTCCCCTTTTGGGTAAAAAAGTGGTAAGTCGCCTCCTTGGCTTCAACCATGCCTAACGGCATGCTTACTCAACAGGAACCATGACAGAAGACCTGCAAAATCAATCCAAACCAGAAAAATCTAAATGCAGTGGTGTGGCGAGCACAAAACTAGCTGGGTGCAGAGCACAAAAAGATAATCTGCTCATGATTCTCCTTTTCCCACCTTGATCTGACCCCTGCCATCGGCCCTTTCACTCATAAGAGGAGCCCATCTTTTTAAAAATATTTTTTAATTGTAGATGGACACAATATCTTTATTTATTTATTTTTATGTAGTGCTGAGGATTGTACCCAGTGCCTCATACATGTGAGGTAAGCGCTCTGCCACGGAGCGACAGCCCCAGCCCAAGAGGAGCCCCTCTTGACCCACATTGGGAAGCAAGTGTCTTTAGAGCATGAGTTTTCCCCTCTCTGTTCTTTGTACTCACAGAATATAGTTTCTGACTGTTTTACCCAACTCAAAAAAAAAAAAGAAAGAAAATATTTCAAGTATCACAAATAGAATAGTATTATGAAACCCTACGAACCCATCAGCTCCAAATATCCTACCATTCTTGATTTAGACCTTATTCCTCTTTGCTGATACAGATACACCCGGCAGGATTCACGGTGGTTTCTGAGCCCCTCTAGACTCCTGGACTCCATTTCATCTTCTGACCCTGACCCACCCATCCTTTCTGCAGAACCAGTGCCCAGCGGGGGCTGCCCACTCATGTGCAGAGACTTGGTTGCATGCCTGGCAGAGGCTCAGGGGTTATCCAGTGGTTGGTTCCCTTTGCTCCTGGTACTAATGGGACCCGAGGGGGGGTTTCCCTGCGAGCCTCTCAGCAGCCTGCTAGGACTACAAGGAAATTGCAGCAGCAGACCAGGAGGTTCAAACTGTGTCAACCCAGCCAAGCTGTTCAGCATATGGGACTTAGAGCTTTAACTGCGGGGAAGGACTCTCCCGCTGCTGCCCCAGGACCCGACTCTCACCCGCAGAGGGCGCGACCAGTCCAACTCTTTGAGCTTGGCGCTCTCTCCCTCTCTCTGCTTGTCTTCCAAAACAGAGAATCTTGTCCCGGACCCAGCATTTTACTCCTTAATCCCTTCCCTCTAGAAGTCTCCAAGGCTGGGACCCCTAAAGCAGACCTGGCCTGAGGAAGCGAACGCACGCAGCTTTTAATAACTAATGACAAAGTGCTTGGAGCCAGGTGGATCGCGCCTGTAGTCCCAGCTGCCCCGGAGGATCACTTGACTCCAGAAATTCTAGGCCAACCTGGGTAACATAGCGAAACCCGTCTCCTTAAAAGACAAAGCAAAATAAAATGTTTGTCTTTTCTCTCCCAGTGTTCCCACGCCCTTGGGGTCAGAAGGGTCCACGTCCCTAGCTCCCTCTCTTCCAAGACCAAGGGGTTAGGTCAGAACCTCCGGTACTCTCTGACCCAAAGCCTAAAAATCCGAGAACCTAGCTCTCTTCCCCCAGGTCCCAGGTGCTTGGATCGATAGAACGGCTGTCCACTAGAGGACACTAATTCCCCTTAGGGCGGGCCAGGGCTACAAAGACTCCGCCCCCTTCCCCGGGGCGCCGTGACGTAACTGCCACGACAGCCAATCGGGAGTGGAGGTGCCGGATAGCTGGAGGCGGGGGGCGGAGTTTTTGAAGGGCGCGCTGCGGAAGTGACTGTTTCCTTGCCCTTTGGCTTGGGCAGCTGTTTGGCTGCTGTCCACCCGGCCTTTGCTGCTGCTGCCTCCCTGCTGCTATCATGAGCCGGCCCAGCCGGCTGCAGAGGCAAGTTCTGAGCCTCTACCGAGAGCTTCTGCGCGCTGGGCGCGGGAAGCCGGGTGCCGAGGCGCGGGTGCGGGCCGAGTTCCGGCAGAACGCCAGCCTACCGCGCACCGACGTGCTGCGCATCGAGTACCTGTACCGCCGCGGACGGCGCCAGCTGCAGCTGCTGCGCTCCGACCACGCCAAGGCCTTGGGTGCTTTTGTGCGCCCGCGGGGCCCGACGGAGAAGCCTGGCGGCGCGGCGGCCCTGGGGACCCCGCCTGACGATGATGATGGTCCAAAGAGCCCTCTCGACGACACCGGGGCACCGGAGATCCGACCCGATGGACGATGACAGGCAGAAGAGCTCTCTCAGTGGTGCAGAGGGGCCCGCCTGGCTCCTTGAAGGGGCTCGAGAACCCATCTGATGGAAGATGAGAGGTCTTGAGAAACTAGCTCCAGATTTGGGAAACAGCCCTCCTGGCGACATGGGCGTAGAGAGCCCTGTGGTGGACGGTGAGAAATGTCCTACCTTGCCCGATACATGTTGACAGGTCAGTCCCCCCATCCCCTTGGGGTGGCCTGGGAGGCTGAATAGTGCTCTGCGGAGATCTACTTACCCAGAGTCATGGGGAGCCCAGACGCCCCCTCCCTCTGTCATGGACAAAGAGCCTGAGACCCTTCTCTTCCTTCACCTCTGAGAACACATCTACCCCTGGCTCTCAACGGGACTGCCCTTTCCTGTATTTAACTCTGAGAAAAGCAGACTTTTTGCTGAGAAGCACTTTGGAAAGATACTCTGATGAACCGTGAGAAGACTAGAATTCCCTTT
Organism: Marmota monax; assembly: GCF_021218885.2. Lineage (NCBI taxonomy): Eukaryota > Metazoa > Chordata > Mammalia > Rodentia > Sciuridae > Marmota > Marmota monax. The sequence continues at coordinate 463,805 of NW_026692786.1, read as the reverse complement.
GAAAAGCTTACTGACCTCACCCCCATACACTGTGTCAAACTGGAACCACAAGGAAGGGGTGGGGTCTCACCCCCAGCTGATCAGCTTAAGAATCCCTATTTGATTGTTAAAGGGGCAACTCTAACTCTTGTGCCCCTTCTCTCTCAGGACTGTTGCACAAAAGGAATAAAATTGGGGATGTGCTTAGTTCCCTGTTCTTAAGGATTTTATGGGGAATTTTTGAAGACACACACATCCACACCTGGATTTGGCTCTCTCGGAGAGAATGGATGTAGGGAGCTGTCTCTTCCCTTCTGAAGCCCTCTAGCCTGGCAAATTGGTTGAAGTGGCATTGTTCTCTCTCTTGGGTAAATCCAAGGAGGAGACCCATCCTAGCTTCACTTCAAAAAGACTCCAGTTGACTCCTTTTAAATCAAGTAATAAATCAGGAGAGGAAAAGGTGGAGCTGAGGCAGTAGTGGGGATCTCATATTCTTTTCAGTGTTTCACAAAATCTAGAAACTTACACATCTTCAAACCTGATTGAGGAGTCCAACCTCAGCTAGAAGCTGGGATTTTTGTTAGCAAGGCCCTGGGACAGGGGGCAGGGAGATGGACCCACAAAACACAGGCATACCCCTTCTCCTGTTCCCGTACGAACCTTCCCTGAACATTACCTAGAGTACTATATTTTGCAACCCTGAGCTGTATTTGCATCCAAGTCAGTTAAGAAAGTGGAAGAGGGATGAATTCTTGCAGATGCAATTGAGGAAAGGAGGATCTTAGAGAGGAACCCAGACCTTGACTGAAGAGAGGCCAGGCAGAAAAGACAGTCACTGCCCTAATCCCAATGGAGAAGCCAGGCACCCAAACATTTATAAAGATGGCTTGAAATTTGAAGAATTAGGAGTTTTTCAGAAAGTAGCTATAGACTTCTAAGAGGAGGATCACTGAGGATAAAGGCCTGATAGGGGCAAGGGGGAGAAATACAGGGTCCTAGTGAGGACCTAGAGTGCCTCAGACAACAAAGCTGTGGCACTGCTCTGTGTCATCTCCTCTACTTCTGTCTCTGAATAGTCTTCACCATGGGACCTTAGTCATCTATTCATCTCTCAGCCTCAGTTTTTTTCCATCAAGGTGACTCTGTCCAGGCTCCATTTCAGAATTAAAATAAAGACTTGTAACTAATGGGGTGCCAGGTCAGTGGCGCATACCTATAATCCCAGTAGTTCAGGAGGCTGAGACAGGAGGATCACAAGTTGAAAGCCAGCCTCAGCAACAGCGAGGCATTAAACAACTCAGTGAGACTCTGTCTATAAACAAAATACAAAATAGGGCTGGGGATGTGACTCAGTGGTCAAGTGCCCCTGGGTTCAATCCCTGGCGCACCGCCCCCCCCCCCCCGCAAAAAGAAACTAATAGGATCCTACCCATCCAGCCCCTGTTATGTCTTCCAGCCTTACCTCCCACCTGGCTACATGATCTTGAGCCCTAATAAGCTCCAGGATGGAGCTGCCAGCAGGGTTCCCACTGAGCTGAGCAACCTTGGTCAGCAGAGGAGGAGACATTCACCTGGGTGTTGTGGAGGAATGGAGTTTGAAAGTAGGAAGGATGTGGAGGGAATGCTCCTTTGACAGAGGAGGTGTGCAGGTAAGGGAAGGTTAAGAGCAGGACTACAGAACTCGAATGCCAGTTGATCATAGCTCTAGCACTTGCTGATTACACGGTCATGGGCAAGTGGTTTAACAACCTCTTTGCACCTTTGTGCCCTTATTGATGAAATGAGCATAGTAGTAGGCCCCATCACATGACTGTTATGAACTAGTGAGCAGCCAGCGATGGTACTTCCTCTGCCCGCCACTGAACCCTCCAGCTTGAGTTCAATTGCAGCTGCAGAAGCAGGTTCCCAGCAGGCTGCCAGCTTCCTGCCCATAGCCCTACCTCTCTGCTTCTTTGCTGAAGGGTTTCTGGGAGTCAAAGAAGGTGCTTTAGTGCCCCTGGGGGCAACCCTTAGCCGTGGGGAACAGCAGTCACTGGATGAGTGCCCAGACCTGCCTCTTGTCCATCGAGCCGATCATAATACATGTTCAAGCTTCCTCAGAGGTCCCTATGGGATTGAGCCCCTATTGCCCACAGTGGTCACCACTCCATGAACAGTATTCTTGGCCTTCCCCCCAGCCCTGCCTCACTCTCCCCACTCATGCTTCCTGGATCACCTCCCAAATAAAATTCCTCATCCAAGTCTGGGGCTCAGCATGTGCTTCTGTGTAAAGGAGGGGACTCTGCTGATGCTCTGGGACTGTCTACTGCTCTATTCTTTCACTCTGCCAAGGCCCACTGTTAACATTTTTCAACTCCTTGCCCTGGTCTATTAAAAAAGAATCTCCTAGTCCAAGAAAATTGCTATAAAGCAATTGCTATAAAGTTGGAGTAATTTAGAATATGGATTGTGGGTTAATAATAGATTTGAACTGAGTTGTAAAATTTCCTGATTTTTCCCCCAGTACTGTGGGTTAAACACAGAGGTGCTGTGCCACTAAGCTACATTGCCAGTCCTTTTTATTTTGAGATGGGGTCTCACAAAGTTTCCCTGGCTGGCCTCAAACACGTGGTTCTCCTGTCTCAGCCTCCTGGAAAGTGTGCATTACCACACCGGTAGAATTCCTGATTTTGACAACTGTATTCTAATTGCAGACGAGAATGCCTTTTGTTTTGTTTTGTTTGCAGTGCTGGGAATCAAACCCAGAGTCTCACATTTGAGAGTTTTCTGTCATTCAGCTACACGCCCAGCCCGCCCTTGTTCTTAAGACATACACATTAAAGTATTTAAAGTATTTAGAAGTGAAGAGTCATCATGTCTGCAGCCTATTCTCAAAAATTTCCAAAACATGCAAGTGTGCACGTATGTGAATTTGTACATACACATATATAATAGCAAGAATGTGAATGGTGGGGCTGAAGTGTAGCTCAGTGGTAGAGGGCTTGCCTAACACGTGTGAGGCACTGGTTTGATCCTCAGCACCACATGGAAATAAATAAAGGTATTGTATCCATCTACAACTAAAAAACATTTAAAAAAGAAAGAAAGAAAGAAGGACTGGGGTGTTTCTCAGTGGTAGAGCACCCCTGGTTTTCAGTAATTGAACCAAGTTTCAAAAATGAAAAATCAAGAAAAGTCAGTGGTGACTGGAGGAAGAAGGGCTGAGGAAGGAGGATTGCAAGTTCAAGGACAGCCTCAGCAACTTAGCAAGATCCTCAGCAATTTAGGAAGAGCTTGTCTTTTAAAATAAAATTTAAAAAGGACTGGAAATATAACTCAGTAGTATAATGCCCCTGAATTCAATCCCTAGTACCCCCCCAAAAAAATTAATGGTTATACCAATTCAGAATCCCCTTACTTGAAATGCTAAAGACCAATGCATTTGATTTAGATTTTGGAATATTTGTGTCTACATAGTGAATCATCTTGAGGGTGGGACCCAAGTTTAAACATAGAATTAATTTGTGATTCACCTTATACACATAACCTAAAAGTACTTTTATATATATTGATATTTTTAATTAGTTTGAGCCAGGTACTATGGTGGGCACCTATAGTCTCAGCTACTCAGGAGACTGAAGTAGGAGGATTCCTTGAGCCCAGGACTTCAAGATCAGCCTGGGCAACATGGGAGACCCCATCTCAAAAGTAAGTAAGTAAATAAATAAAAATTTTTAGAAGAAATGAAGCTTCCTGGTGTTGAATTTTCTACTTGTAGCATCATATTGGTATTTAAAAATTTCAAGTTTTGAGGCTTTTTAGATTTGAGATTTTCAGATTAGGGGTGTTCAACCTGGGTCATTGTCTTACCAGTCATTGTCATCTTTGGGCCTGAAAGACAATGGCACATTTTTATAAAAGAGAAGCTGATATTTTGAGACTTTACAAAACTCATGCATAGCTGCTGCTTCACAATTTTATTTCAAAATCAATTAAATAAAATTTCCACTTTTTTTTTTTTTGTCTTTGAAAAAATAAAGACCTTATTTGGCCTTCCTTATAGAGTCTGATCGCCACTCTACCAGGAATCACAGATTACTAGAATATGTTCTTATCTTGGGTCACAAATTCAGCTGTCCCAAGGTACCAATGACCAGATGCAGGAGATGGCCCAGGAGGGCCTTGGAGAACTCTGGGAAATTCACTGTACTAGAGGAGGAGCCACCGACCCCACACCTAGAACTTCCCGCCACTCCTGCTCAGCACTCTCCCTTGAACAGCGTCACCCTGGGTGCAATGATGTGGAGAAATTACTATGGAATATTTTAACAATGAAAAAAGTATCATGACCAGATTTTTGTTTATATATACATAAAATTTTTTGTACTAATGATTGAACCCAGAGGTTTTACCACTGAGACATATCCCCAGCCCTTTTTATTTTTCATTTTGAGACAGCATCTCATTAAGTTGCCTAGGGCCTCACTCAATTGCTGAGGCTGGCTTTGAACTTCCCGGCCTCAGCCTCCCAAGCTGCTGGTATTACAGACATGCACCACTGCACCCAGCAGTCATTATTTTTATATTGACTATATATTGAAGTGATATATTTTGGACATACCAGGTAAAATACAACATAAATCTTTAAAATTAATTTCACCTATTTTTACTGTTTTAGTCTATTAGAAGATTTTAAATTGCATTTGTGTCTTGCATTACATTACTACTGGACATGCAGCTTGTTTTCTCACTACTGTTTGTTCTAAAGGCAGTTATAACATAGCAACAGAATTATTACCTTGACTTCCTCAGCTTCTTTATTTAAATTGCACCCTCTGCCAGGCACAGTGGTGTATACCTTTAATCCCAGCAACTTGGGAGTCTGAGGCAAGAGGATCACAAGTTCAAGGCCAGTCTAGGGCAACTTAGAAGACTCTCAGCAATTTATCAAGACCTTATCTCAAAATAAAAAATTAAAATGGGCTGGAATGTAGTTCAGTGGTAGAGCACCCCTGGGTTCAATCCCCAGTACTGCCAAATAAACAAAAAACAAAAACATGGGGGTTCCCATGGATGGGCACCTTTAGTCCCAGCTACTCCAGCAGGTTGAGGCAGGTGGATAGCAGCTTAATGAGGCCCTGTCTCAAAAACAAAACTTTTTTTAGAAAGGAGGTCTGAGGATCTAGCTCAGAGGCAGAGTGCTCCTGGGCTCAATCCCTAGTACTGCAAAAATAAGTGAATGAATAAATTGTACCCCCCTAAAAAACAAAAACATAATTATGCTCCCTATAGCTTTGCCTACTTTTTCTCCTTAGCATTTATAACCAATATGATTTACTACATATTTTACTTATTGGGACTCTCCCACTAGAATGTCAGCTTCGTGAGGACAAGGATTTTAATCTGCCTTGTTCACTGTAGTATCTTCTTGACCAGGGCCTGGCTCCTAGCAGATAATCTTCATCTGTTTAATGAATGAATTAAGATTTGCTCCATTCCTAGGTTTTTTAGGTCAATATTGCTAACACCATGCTGGCCCTATTTGTTGGTGATGCCAGGGAGGCCACAGCCCCTCCACGGCGGGCAGAGACAGGGTCTGGCCTTTGAAACAAGACAGACATGACTTGCATTCTGGATTTCCCTAGACTTGCAGTCTGTCCTGGAATCTGCTGCTTCCCTTCCTCTTCAGTATCTGTTCCCCTGCTTCAAGTAAGATTCCCTCAATTTTCTTTTATAGAGATCTTCCCTTCCCTCATTTTCAGTTTACATGGTTCAGGCAGGGCTGACTGGTCTCCAGTAGATATGGGACATGTGGCCCAAGCCAGAGAAGCCACCCTTAAGACTTAGCTAGAATTATAAAGAACGAGTGATTCTCCTTTTGGCTGCTAAATTGGTGGCAGATATACCTGAAAGTTTTGAGGGCTACTTTGGTCACCACTAGGATAAGAACAAAGCTGAAGCAGGAGACATCATTTGAGTCCCTGGATCTAGCTGTTCTCAATTTCTCAGTTTCCCACAAAAATAAATTCCCATTTCTGTTTAACATAGTGAGGATTGGGCTTCAGCCACTTGCTCCATATGTGGCCTTAGCCTGTGACTTCTTTTTGAGCCTTGTTCAGTAGGCCCACATAATGGGCAGTGGTGAGAATTCCAGGAGAGGAGATCTGTGTTAAGAGAATATCCAGGAGACCACCACAGAGCTCCTGCCCCTGTTCTTAAGCCTGATTCTGTTCCCACCTCTTTTCTCCATACTTTTAAGTTTGAAGGAGACTGGACTTCAGGACCACTCTGGCAATTCTGTCTGGTGCTGAAGAGCGCTGGAAGCAGGTGATGGCCCAGCAGGGGAGCAACCCTACCCTCCTGTGTAGAGTGTTTGAACAGAGTTCGTGTGTGGATAGTCAGGGCTGACAGCAGTTGTCTCTGGCAGCTCACCCACAACACCTGCTCCCTTCTCCTGCCTGCCTCCAGCTTCCTGTGGCAAGCATTTGTGCTCCTTTGCCTGAGGGAGGGGCCTTCCCAGAAGGGACAGGCTGGCAGTGGTGGAGAGTCAATGTTGCCAGAAAAAGTCCATCTCAGTGAAAGATGGAAGCTGAGATGTAAATGCCCCAAAGAGTGAAGAATACCCAACATGTGGTGCCTTAGGAACCCAGAACAGCAACCAGCTCATGAACCAATATAAGCTTTCTCCCTTTCCTGGTTCACTTCCTCATTCCCCTACCACTCTTCCGAGGATCACCTCCCAGTCAGCTACTTTAGCATGAATCTTTGTATCTGGGTCTGGGGGAACCCAGCCCAAGATGGGCTCATTCAGTTCCATGTTCTGTGCTCAAGACAAAGTAGTCTACAGAGGGGGATGTCCAGACACATCAGGGCTGTATCCCAGTTTCTGGGTAATCAAACAACCAACAGCCTCACACATCCTTTGACAATGACCATTTATTACCCATGTCTGGGCTGGGTACTCAGATTGGGGGGAGACCATTGACATAGCTAAGCATCAGGTGGGGCATCTTGGCCTGTCGGGCATGAGAGCAGCAGGGGCCCCCTGAAATGGGCAGAAACAATGTGACACCCATCAGAAGAAAGAAGAAGAGGATAAGGAGGAAGGTCAGGGGCCATCTGGATGCAGGAGCAGAGGCCCTGAGGGGGGAACGGAAATGTTAGATACACAGGTGGGCTACCACCACGAGCCCAGTTTCTCACATCCCCAGACCAATGTCTTCCAAGCATCTCACCCAGGATCCACCTCCAGCATCACATCCTGAAGACGAGGAGATGTTTGCCTCTTCTTGTCCTAAGGTGGACAGCAGCCAGCAGCAGAATGGATAGATGTCACCCTTAATGTGGCCTTTCCCTTACTACTATAGACTTGCAAGACCAGTCTTATTTATCTTCCTTTCCTCTTTCCCCCCAGGCCCCCACATGGACTCGAGAGTGTCTCCAAGTGTGGTGGATGTCTGTCTGTCTCTATGCAATCCAATCCTCTTTTTCCTGATAATATTGGCTTAGTTTGGCGGGGGGCAGGTGTGGGGATCATGTCTCCCCCTTCATAGACCTTCAGGCTCAAGTGTAGCTGACTCCCACCTCCTCCACTTTCACTATTGGTCATGTGATCCAGATGTGACCAATCAGAGCATTCTGATTAGATGGGGTGGGGTATAACTCATGACCCAAGCAGGGCAGCCCTGGGACTTTGGCTGCTGCCAGTAGGTCAGGAGCATTGTCTTTCCCTGGGGTGCGTAAAGCTGTGGGCAATGAGTGTGTAACAGCCAGAGCAGCACTGAGGAGAAAGCCACCTCAGGGAAGTAGTACCCAAGAGAGGGATGGGACTGAGCCCTGATAGAATTTAAGATCTGAATTCAGCAGTGCCTGGACTTTTCAGTTACAAGGAACAAAGAGCATTCCCCTTTTTTTCTATGTTGGTCAATTTTGGTTAGTTTTTCGTTACTTGCCATAAAGGTCCTCAATTGCTATACCTGGCTGAGGACCAGCTCACCTGAGGCTTCTGGAGCAGGGAGCGTCTTCGGTGACCTATTAAATGTTTCTGGTGGCTAAACCCCAATGAGAGCACATCCTGTGAGGAAAGAGAGGTGTGGAAAATTGCAGCAAAGAAAAACATGGTTAGGGGAGGGTCTAGAAAGGGGAGTGTCACAGGGATAAGATTCTGGGGGAACAAAGAAATCTCAAGGGAGAGATAGAGAGGGGAAGAGCCAGAGAAACCAAGAGGGGAGGGGCATTATTTATTCATTTCCTCAACAAATATTTGATGAGTGTCTATTACATGTCACTCTAGGAACTCAGGGACAGTGGGGATGGAAAGAGGGAAAGTCCTGGCCTCCATGGAGCTTATATTCTAGGCAGAGATGCCAAAAATTAAATAAATAAATATATAATGTCAAACTACAGGAAGTTCTGTGAGGAAATACAGTAGTAAGATAAGGAGTGCTATTGTCGGAGGCTAGGGAAGGCCTCTGACAAGGTGACATTTGAGGAGAGACTAGAATGAAATCAGGGAGTGAACTGAATGTGAACCCCAGGCCTCTGAGATGAGAGCTGTAACACAGAAAGTGAGGGGCACAGGGACAGGAAATAGCATTGAGGATGCAGGTAGAGATGGGAAGGAGGGAGACAGAGAGAGGGACTCCTGGAGACAAAGAGACAGGTGGTAGGATCAAGGGACTCCTGGAGACACTGAGAGACGGAGAGGGACAGACAGCCATAAGACCTCAGTAAAAGGAAACGCCCATGCTACAATACACAAAGGGGGCTCTGGGGGTGCCTGGGCAGAGTTGGGGAGCCCTCAAGAGGGACTGCTCTCACCTCAAGACTTTGTCCCCTGCCCTGGAGGCTCCTGTGGCCACACAGCTCACAAGGAGGCCCTGGTGTCTGTGTTGTCTTTTGCTTCGAGGGTCCAAGCTCCCCAACATCCCCTGCTGGGTCCCACTCCAACTCTGCAGGGGTGGGGAGGTTACTGGGTGCCCAGGGCCCTGAGGCCCCATCAGGTCCTGGCCCATCCAAGTCCCCCTCAACCTCCAAGTCCTGGTCTGGCATATTGGCCTTCTCGAACACCTGAGTCAAAGGACAGAGTTCATAGGAGTTGGGGGGCCGGGGGTTGGGGCCTGGGGCCTGCACTGAGGACAACCAGGGCAGTTTGTACCAGGCTGTAGCTGGCCAGCTGGGCCTGCAGCTGCCAGAGCCGTCGGAAGATGGTGTCTCGGTGTGCTCCAAGGGCCCTCAGGATCTGCTCCAGAGATGCCCAAGCCCTGGGCTCACTGCGCTGTGCCAGTCCCTCACCAAATGTTAGCAGTGCATCCACACGCTCAGCTGCCCCTCGCAGATCTGCCTGGAGGGCCTGGACACATGGTTAGACATCACCCCACACATATGCCAGGGAGGCCAGAGACCAGAACCTGAATCACCCCCTTTCCTGTTTCCTACCCAGAAACCTGGAACACGTACTAAACCCACTTCTCACTGCAGAAAGCTGGAACCCACTCCTGGGGCCCTGCCCACCCTCCTGCATCCTGTCCTCCCAACGCCCACCTGTAGTTGGACCATCCTGCGCTGGGCCAGTGTCCAGGGCCCAAGGCCTTGCTCCAGGTCCTGCAGCTGGAGACCCAGCCCCAACAGGCAGAGGTGCAGACTGTCCTGCTCAGCCTCCAGTGCCTCCAGGCCAGAGCCAGGGTGCTGGGGAACACAGGGGGCTGAACCAGGATCAGTGGGCCAATCAAGATAATACCTCCACCCTTCTGCAAGCTGCTGCTTTCTGGATGCTTCTCTGCACCAGAGTCCATTCCTGGGGCTACATCAGGGTTGTTCCCACCCGAGGGGCCTTCCACTTGGAGGATGGGGACATATAATTCAAGGTCTACAGATTTTTAAGCTTCCTTGAAACTTGGATATATGGGGCATGGGAGTCTGGACAGGGAGGGAGCTGATCCCTGAGAAAAATGGAGGTGTATCCAGACACCTAATTGGTAAAATATTGAAATATTTTTATAACAATTAGTAAAGAAATGTTTTCCACAGCACCTCACACCACCACCACAGATGCCCAACACCTTTCCAGAATCATCTCCTCATCTCCAAAACAGAGGTCAGATTCTGGGGGACAGAGAAGGCTGACATAAAGGGGTCTCTTCACCTCAGCTCACCTCATGGTGTTTGTTCCCATCTGGGTCCTCCTGGAAAGAGGGCGTTGATGTTCTTGGGAGCTCAGTGCCCCTCAACCCACCCTGGACATGCCCAGGAGGGTCCAAGAAGTCCTGCGCCTGCTCTCTCCTGGGATGTAAGGAGTATTTGCAGGTCCCTGATGGGCCGCAGTACCTCATTTCTATTCACCCTAACCCCATCCCAGTTACCTCTCCCATGTCCCCAGATGATCATAGCCATAGCACCTCCCGGCCCTAAATGGCCCCTGCCGTTGGTTGCTCCCACCCTTACGGAACCAAGTTTTAAAAGCCCCAGCCCCCACCTGATTATCTCCTCTCCAGATGCAGGACAGACGGTGCATCCAGCAATGTCCGGCTCCCTGGGGGCTCCTGGGGGATGATTGAGAGGCTCTGAGGGGAGCCTAGGTAGGGACAGGGCCATATCTGGGGGCCTGGGTACAAAGAATCAGGTGAAGACACCTGTTAAGAGCCTTTTGCCTAATAATGGTGTCTCCTAGACTTCCTCAGCAGGACTCACTCAGGCCTGAAGCTGCCAGAGGCCCAGGGGCAGGTCTGGCACCACCCATTCCTAGAGAAACAAGACCCAGGTAATTTGATGCCCTGCTGAGGTGAAAGCAGAGCCACTTAACTCCTTCCTCCCTAGCAGGACCAGCAGCCAAACCTCCCAGCATCACCTCACCCCAGTCCAAGGGGGTCCAAGATAGAAAGCCTCAAAAGCCCTGGATTCTGACCCCCTAAGTGACCCATAAGTCTGACCTCCAGGGCCCACCCCATCCACTTAAAGTCCCAGATGCAGTGCCCCTCAAGAAAACAAGAATCTGTACTGTGGCCCCCTACCCACCCCTCCCCCCAAAAAAAACCTAAAAGCAAGAAAATATATTTTTGGTTTATTTGGAATGGGTTCTTCTCCCATGGTTCCCACAGTTACTGGGAAAATAAATAACTCAGGCGTGCCACCTCTGCCCCAGAGTACCAAGGTCACAGCATCCCAACAGCCAAGTAGGAAGCCCTGTAATCAGGCGGGACCTGGAGCCTGGCAGTCACTTGCTGAGCAGGAGACCAGCGCGTAGTACGCGGGGTACACGGCGGATGGTCAGCGAGACTCGGGTGCCGCGCACCAGGTGGGCTCCAGGCAGTGCCGATCTGCAGGCAGCCGCATTGCGTGGCAGTGAGGCAGCGTCCAGCACGTCTACCCGGGTGGCTGCGATGCCGTGCAGGAGGCGTGTGTATGCAGTACCACGGAGCACCAGCAGGCTGCACGGTTCTAGCAACAGTGAGGTAGTGGGCTGGGGTGGCGGCAGGGGCTGTGAAATGGGTTGGTAGTTTGAGGCTAATCAGAGGTCAGGTATGGGCAGTCAGGTTTCAGGGGTCAGGGGACAAGGGTGAGTACCCAGGGGCAAAAGCTGAAGAGTAAGAGTGCTCCTAGGAATGGAGGCTTTGGTGAAAATCTGTGGGCTCCACAGTTACAGCTGATGGGAAGGGAAAGGACTAGGAGTCAGCAGTCCCACCAGATCCCTCTGACAGGAAGTAGGCTGCAGATGGGCACCTCAAATGGTCAGCTGACTGTGGGAGTTGCAGCTGGAATCTCCAAGGGGCTGGGGCTGAGCTTGAGTTCAGAAGGCCCCAGGACACCAGGGCAGAGCTGGGCTGAGAGGGCATGTTGAGGCAAGGACCTGGGGTGGGCAGTGTAAAGGGGCTGAAATATCTGAGGACATCAGGATGTTGGAAGACACTGACATTAGGAGGCATGTGAGAATATTCAGGAGCATGTAAGGCTAATGGGGAAACCCCAAGGAGCAAAGGGCTAGGGTGTCCAGGAGTCTCTGTGAACACTGGGATGTCAAGTATATCCCTCAGTGAAAGAGGTCAGAGAGGGTGCTGTTAGGGTTTCTGTGGGGGTCTCTGAGCAGAGTCATGTGACATGGGATTAGGAGAATCTGGGCACATCTGCACTGCAGATCACATTACTGCAGTAGCAGGATATCAGTGTTGCAGTGCTCAGATGGTGGGACGAGGGGGCCAAGTGGGAAGATGTTGGGACACCCATGAGTGAATGACACTAGGGTATCTGAGGATGTCTAGAATGTCTCTCGAGGGGCTCAGTTGGCAGAGTGCTTGCCTCGCAAGGTCCTGGGTTCAATCCCCAGCACCACAAAAAAAAAAAAAAAAAAAAAAGAACGTCTATTGAGTACTGGGGAGCCATACAAGGGGCATAGGTGAGCCTAGGTCTGTTGGGCCACTGAGTGTATGGGGTCAGGGGACCGTAGGGTGTCAGGGCATCTACTCGGCAGTAAAGGCACTGGGTGTCTGTGTTATGGCAGTCAGGGCACCCAGCAAACAGATGGGTTGGGTGTCTGGGAGGAAGTCAGTGTAACCCATGAAAGAACAGGTCAAAGTGTCTAGAAGATGTCAAGAATAGCCTGGGGCAAATGGAATTGGGTCAGCCTGGAGGAGGTGGGATGTTGGGGCATTCCCAGCGCTTGGGGCAGCGTTGCAGACCCACCTGTTCTATAGGGTCATCATCCTCCGGCTGCCGAGGTTCATAGAAATCCAGCATGGTGTGGGAGCCCAGGCTGATGGTGCTGACGGTCGGGTAGTAGAGTGGTCCATCCTCGTGGGGCTGAGGAGTGGGCACCAGGGCTGGGCAGGGCAGAAGTCCATCCCTCCCACCCTCTGGGTCAAAGGGGCACTCCCGAGCTGGGATGGACATGCGAATGCCAGGTTGGATATGCAGCTACTCCATGATGTGAGGGCGGGTGAGCATGATGCCCTGCCCTATGATGGCTCAGAGATCTGGGGTGAGGTGTTTACTACTGTGGGGGCTGGGGTGAGGGTATGTGGTTACCATGATGCCCTCCCCAGGCAGATACTGGTTCACGAGGACATGGTTAGCAGGGAGACCCCCAAAAAGGCTGAGATCAGACACTTTATCCACATAGCGCTGGAGCCACGGGGGCAGTCGCTCAGGGACCATCCCCTTAGGATGGGGGAGCCCACCTGGGGAGAGCAATGGGGTCCTGAGGGCACCAAACCAAGGATTCCTGGTACTTGGTGTCCCCTGAGGGACCCCTGAAGACCACTGGCCCTTCAGAGATTTTCTGACTTTTCTGGTTCCCCAAACCCCATGAGTTACTCCCAAGTCACCAAGAAGCCCCTAAGCCCTCAGGATCTCCACTGACCCCCTCAGAATCCTTCTGGCCCTTAGAACCCCTTGAGCCCTCAAGGCTCCCCTTATCTTGAGACTACTGGACCTAAACCCTCTGCCCACCCCATATCCCAGAATCACCTACATCCCTAGCTAGGGAAACTTACCCCAGTTCTGTAGCTTCCTCCCAGAAAGCTGGGTCCACTTTGGCTTTGGGGCATTGAAAACCTAGGAGGTGGAGAAAGGTCACTCCTGTTTTTGGAGTCACCCCTCGGTAAGTCTCTCACCCAGTTCAACATAGTGGCCCTTTCCTGGGGTGGAAATGGGTCATCTTAGTGGCTGTGGAATTTTTCTCTGGAGTAGTAAGTTCCCAGGATTTTGTTGTTGGCCTTCTTGCCAGGGCAGGCCTTTGGTCCCAAAGTCCATCTGTGTCCACCAGAATTAAGGAAAGAAACCAGGGCTGCACAATCATAGTTTGAGTCTAGTAAGAACGCTGAGGTTGGCCTAGGCTGTTCCAGGCTATCTGGGGATACTCTGGGTTCTGGAGCACCCTTGTTCCTATTGCATGGGAGAGGGAGTGTGCTGGGCTTAGTCCTTAGTACAGCAGGGAAAGTACTTTGAAAATTCTCCATTGCCAAGATCCCCAGGGTCTAGAATGGGCTATCTCAGTCAAAGAAATCTATACTCTAGTTGATAATCTCATTGTTGGTATGGTTATGAAGCTAACCTGAGCTACTTCAGTGCAAGGATTTGAAAATATGTCAAGTTTTCAATCCCAAGAACCAAAAACTTTTGGGCTATTTCAGCACAAGGGTTTATGTTCTGCGGTGAACTTGTTCCTGGGACTCAAGCTCAAGAGGGCTATCATAACACTGGGAAGATTGGTGCTCTGTAAGACTCTGGCTAATAAGGGCTATCCCAATGTGGGAACTCTAGGTTCTGGAAATTCTACTTTTCTCAAACCTGAAGAATAGAATATGAACTAGGCCATCTCAGCATAGGTGGTGTATACTTGGTAACCTTGTTCCTAGCATTTGAGACTATGCTGAGCTACCTTGGCACAAGGCAGAACTTACTCTGTTATATCCTGATTCCTGGATTATCTTAGCATAGAAATTTGAACACTAAATTCTTCTATGTTTATAACTAGCTCCTTCCTAACCATTAGTTTGGTTGCCCCTAAGCCTCCTAGGAAAAAACAAAACAAAACAACTCTGACAGCTCTAACAATTTCCAAGAGAAGCACAGGGAGGGTAGGGGAAGGTCTCCTTTCTGCCAGTGTTTTCACAGCAGCCTTGGGGGCTCTCATACCAAAGCTGAGGGTTGGAGAGGAATACAGGAAGACCGTGGTGGGGGTGGTTTTACAAGGACATTAGGGGTCACCTGTCGAAGCAAATACTCTTCCTCTTCCTTGGAGATGAAGTCAGGTACATAGTAGATTACAGGTGGTGCCTACAATGGAAAGATTCCCCTGAAGATGTGGCCCTCTAACCCACACAGGGCCCTACCATCACTAAGTAACCTCCCTCTCTGGAGGGAAGCTAAGGATGTCCTCAGACAGGTCAGGGTCTGAAGTTGAGGGATTCATGCCCATTATGAGTTGGGGTTGGGAGTGGGACTGGACTCTTGAGGGTAAAAAAAATTGGAAGGAGGGGGGACTCCCAACCCAGGGACCCAGGAGTCAGCCTGTCCATCCCACCCCACCTCCCACTTTCTAGCCCCACCTTTACCCTCTGTATCCCCAGTCCTGACAACCTGTTCCACCCTGAATGGTTCCAGAGCTGGAACCCTGACGTCCTGCTCCTCCATCGACACCAACTCCTTGCACCCAGTCCTGTGGGGAGTTGAGGACAAGCTTCAGTTACTAAGCCTCCTATCCTCAGTCTGTGATTCAGCCTTCTGCCCCATCACCATCCAGTCCTCATTTTCATCCTCCTGTTAAACTCACTGTCTCTAAAAACCGAGTCCCCGACATCTCAAATGCCACACAGTGACCCCCTAGGCTCCTTCCCCAGCACCCAGCACACTCTTCCAAGGACCCATCAAACTACACATGTGCCCTCTCCGGTCTCTCGCAGAGAGCATTCTCTGACCCCACACAGGGAACCTTTAAGTTCCACACAGAGTCCCCCTACCCCATCTGCACCCCAGAGCCTCTTTAAATACCTTAATTTGAGACCCCACTTCAGACCTGCAACGATGAGTGACGGCTCTCTGAGGCGGAGGACGCTTCTTCGACCTCAGCCCTTTCGGAGCCCCCATTCTGAGTGTCCTTGTGACACAAATCTAAGCCTCCTCAAACCCCTTCCACTCTGGATCCCCTCAGATTTTCCTTTCAAAGCGCCCGTTCACTGCGGCTCCCTAGGACCTAAGCCTGACTCCTCTCAAACATTCTTCCCTCCCTGAACCCTTGTCCCCACTCTTTAAAGGACTCCCAGTATGAACTCCCCCGGACCCCCACTCTCGGCCCCCCTGGACACCCATCTCTGTCCCCAGCCCCCAACACTGACCGTCCACTCGCGTCCCCTCCAATTTTCAGAATCAAGACCCTCCTCCCCCACCCAACTACTTCCGCCCCACGTTGCGGAAGCAAAATACCTCAGACCAATGGGAACTCTCAGAAGCCTAAAGGGTCCGCCTTCCAACCAATTGGCGCTCTCGCTTAGTATTCGCCCGCCCCCTCACCCTCGCTCAGGGATAGGCCGCGCCTCCAGGCCTCTGATCCTTCGGGGAGCCACTGGAGACCGGTCTTCGTCTGACACCGGCCAATCAGGATTCCAAAACCGAAAGTGTCCGCCCTGCGGCGTGGGCCCAGATGGGAGAACCCGCTGTAGTGACCGCGGGAAGGAGATAAGGGCTATTGGGTGGACTTTTTACAGACTAGGTCATCCTACAACCAGGCCGCGGGGAGGCGAGATTGAAGGGAAGTCTTCTTCTCCCTCGCTCCCCCAGCAAGTGTTCAGAGGCCGCAACCCACAATGACCTGACACACAGAGGCCGTAGAAACGTCTTTATTGAAGAGGACAGGGGTCATGCTGAGTTTGGGGACATGCAGTGAGACGGGGCAGTCGTGAGCTGTCCTTGGTGGTCAGGGCCCCAGGTCTGCCCTGGACCCGCGGGGCCTTCAGGTTCTCCCTTAGGCTGTTGGCCTGGCCCAAGTGCTTTGAGGTCCTTTGTGGCCAGTAAATCAGATTTGGTGTCTTGGACCTGTGACCAGAAGATAGATTGAAATGGGGGCTCCAAGACTTGGGATCGCTTCAGGGCCTCGGGGCCCTCCACGTATTATAGACGGAGGCTTTAGGATTTGGGGGTCCCTTAGGGCTGGGGCTCTTGAATTTGGGTTTCTTGAGATCCTTGAACTCAGGGCATTGAAGTCCTGCAGTTTCCAGGATGGGAATTCATGTTTGGGGGTCTCCTGGTGCCTATGGACAGGGCTTGAAATACCCTGAGAGCCTGGAATACATTTCCCGATTGCAGTCTCCTCCATCCCAGGTACAAGGACCTCATAATTGGGTTTTCCTGGGGGTTTGCGATTGGACTTTTAAATTTGGGATTCCCTGGGGATTTGGGGATTCCATGATTTGGGGGTCCTGGGAGTTAGAAATTTGGGATCTTCTAGGGGTTATAGGACTTGGGGGCACAGGGGGTCTTGGGACATGTATACTCTGGGGTGTGGGATCCCCAGAGTCTCAGAATGGGGTCTCCAAATTTTGGGGTCCCCCAAAGGGGGAAGTCATTACTTCAAAAATAGAGAATTTTCTGGGAGCCTGGCCAGCACAGAGGCTGGAGGCCATGTGGGGTGGGCTTCATACAAGGCACTGGGGGTTTCTTGAGGGTGCAGAGGGTAGGAAGACTTGGGGGTCCTGTAATTAGCACTTCCAGGACTGTTTTGGTGTCTATAAATTGGGGGGGTGACAGTGGGCTAGTTAAAGTGGGTCTTTTCTTGAGGGGTGAGAACAAGGGTCTTTGTTCATGGAGAGTCTTTGAAAGGGGGAATGGAATGGAAGGGCTTCGGGGTGACCATGGGATCACGGAATCTTGAGGGCAATGATGTTAAATGGGGATAGTGACATGGTCTATTACTCTGGAGTTGTGACCTATGTTTATTACAAGGAGAATCAGAGAGAGTCTTTGTTAATGGGGGAGTTTCTGATCCACTGATGAGTGACTCAGAATGTCCTATTATGGAACATTATATGGAAAGGATCAACCATCATTTGGGGTGATGCAGAAATCTGTTAATTAGGGTTCTGCTCTGAGGGGCTGGGATAGGGACTAGCCTGAAGGTGCTACTTAGGGAATCTTTTTCTGGGTGATATGGGGTCTGTATTTGGGGGGCAGGTTATCATGGGGATCTGTTAATAATGGGACTTCAGTGATTGAGGGCTGGCTAATGGGGGGTCTCTATTCTGGATGTGTTACTGGGAATCTCTATCTCAGGGTGACTGGGGGCTCCTTGTGTCAGGAGATGCTAGAAGGGACTTCTTTGTCTCTGTCAGGTATCCAGGGCCTCTAAGACTGCATCTCTGCCCTCAGCATCCATGGAAACCAGCAGCAGAAGAGCAACCTAAAAGGAGAAGAACCTGGTCAACTGATTCAGGATGCAGGGACATCTGGTTCAATCACCCCCTAGTCTTTGGGATTCTGCTTCTGGCTTTGCCTTCTTAGGCTTATGTGCAGTGGAGGGTGTTCTGCTTCCTTAACCTGCCCCCTAAGAGGTGTCAGCAAAAGTCAGTATTGGGCCCTACACCCTAAAGACTGTTTCTGGGTGTGCTTACTAGTCACAACTTCTAGCTTCTATTTCAATCCCCAACTAGAGCCCCAGACCCTAGATTCCAGCAGCCTTGTGAATGCCTCTCCCTAACAGCCCACAGGAAAGGGGACAGTCTTGGCCACACACCTGGAGATAGAGTTCTCTGACGCAATGTCCTTTGGAGTCCGGACTGTCGTGAAGGTGCGTTTGGGCTGTGTCACTGGAGAAGAGAGCAGGATGAGAGGATGATAAACTCACCTGTGTTCTCAATACTCACCTAGAATCCTTGTCATTAATATCTATCCATGTCCCCAGGACTTACCTGGATTCTATGTTCCCAATCCCCATCTGAACCTCTTGTCAATAATACCTTCCAAGTCCCCCAATACCTACCCATGTTCCCAAAACCCACTCAACCTATATCCCTGATGCCTACTGTAGCCTTGTTTTTTGATTTTGGAGGGTTTTAGTTGTTGTTTTTGGTGCTCGGGATTGAACCAGGGCCTTGCACATGCTAAGCAAGTTATAACCCTAGGGTTATAACCCTAGCCCTCCGAGCCTTGTTGTTAACTTCCTCATACCCTATAGCCTTGCACATGCTAAGCAAGTTATAACCCTAGGGTTATAACCCTAGCCCTCCGAGCCTTGTTGTTAACTTCCTCATACCCTATAGCACCTCATCTCAACATTTTCCTGGGCTGACTCTTGTCATAAGCATACACCTGAAAACCCATGACCCTTCTACCATTCCCAGACCCACATGCCTCCCCATGTTCAGCCCCCAACTCACTTGTCACTTGATGTACTTTTTTGGCTCCAACACTGTCCCCAGGGGGATCCGTAGATCCACCAATCCTGGGGAGACACAGGGAATGGAAGAAATCAGAGCCACAAGAATTCAGGATCTCCCTGGAAGGTGAGCCCAGAGGAAAGGGCTAGGGTGTGGGTGGTAACTACAATGTCCTGCTAGTCCAAGAGGAAGAAACCAACCAAGGGTGGATTAGGGCTATGGGTGGCCCCCTGGGTCAGGGGTCAGAATTTGGGCTCACCTCTGAATGCGGGATGCTGGTGCAAAGACTCCATGCCTTGGGGGGCAGGTGAAGTACCGGACACCAAAGACAGAGCCATCGTGCTTGCCTGTGGGCTGGTCCAGCTCAATGCCATACCAGTAACCTGTAGCAGGAAGGTGTCAGGATGCCCCAGAGCCTTGCCTGTCCCCCAGCCCCAAATCCCCGTCCTCACCTGGGGCAAAGTCTGTCTTCCCATAAAAGCGCACAATCCCCTGCTTCTGGCCTGCCACAAGGACTTGGTCTCCAACTTCAGCCTTGGCCCCCTCACGCTGCTGCAGGCTGCCCAGAGATGGGGACGATGGGGACTTCTTCTTGCCTGTGAGGAGATGGTAAGGGGAAGATGGGGCCTCAGATGCCAGTTTTGGGGACCCCCATGCCAACTGGAAAATCTCAAGATAAAAATTCTGTCCTGGCTCCAATCACAGGAACTCTAGTGCCTTCCACAGGATTAGGGTAGGGGATGGTATTTGGGTTTGAAGGGAAACTGAATCTCAGATGCCAGAGAACTAGGAGGGGGGGGGGTCTTTAGACTTGAGTGGAAACTGAGCCACAGAACCTAGAGAACCCAAAATCTTAGAACTGAGGATATAAAGGCCAAAGGGAAAACTGAGGCAGAAGTCGTGAGCCTAGAAACTGTCCTTTTTACAATGCTAGGTTGTGGCTCACTGGTAGAATGCCCTGGGTACGATCCCCAGGACCACAAGAAATAAAAAATTAGCCAGGTATGGTAGCACGTGCCTGTAATCTTAGCTACTCAGATAGGAGGCTCCCAAATTCAAGGCCAGCCTGGGCAATTTAATGAGAACCTATCTCAAAATTTTAAAAAGGCTGGGAATGCAGCTCAGTGGTAGAGTACTTGTGTAGCTTATGTGAGGCCCTAGGTTTGATCCCTGGTGCCACTAAGTATATAAATAAATAATAAAACGAAGTCTGGACACAATAGCGTCTACATGTAGTTCTTCTTCTTGCCTGTGAGGAGATGGTAAGGGGAAGATGGGGCCTCAGATGCCAGTTTTGGGGACCCCATGTCAAGACCCCAGCATTCAAGAGGCTGAGGCAGAAATTCAAAACCAATCTGATAAATGTAGCAAGACCCCTGTCTCAAAAATCAATCAATCAATCAATCAATAGTGAAGTAAAATGAAGGGGGATTTGGGTCTGAGAATAAGTAAATCAAGTCATAAAAGCCATAAACCCCTGGAACAAGAACTCCCAGAAAGAGTCTTCCCCAATTTGGGGAAGACTTTGGGCTTGAGGGGAAACTAAGTAGAAGGCAGTGAACCTACAAGTCCTTTCAAGAATTGGGTGGGGGCTGGGGTTGTGGCTCAGTAGTAGAGTACTTGCCTAGCATGTGTGAGGCACTGGGTTTGATTCTCAGCACTGCATATAAATAATAAAATAAACACGACAACAACAAAAAAAGAACTGGATATGGCCACTCCTGAGCCAAAGGAAAAATTTGAGTTAGAAAAGCCAGGAATTCAGAGCCCATCCTCTAAAACTAGAGTTTGGGCCAGAGGAGAAACTGAGTCACACAAACTGAGCTATCCACAGAATGTCCCCATGACTGGCTCTTCCTACCCCTAATGTTCCCCCTCTGACCTTTGTGTTCCCTTCGGCCTTTGCCAGTAACACGGGAGAAGTCCATCCGGGGAGTCCGGGGCGTGGAGGTGACAGACGAGGGGGGTGCATCCACTGCTTTGGAGATCTTGGACACAGAGGCAAAAAGACCTGCGGGGACAGAGACTAGGCTTGGTGTTGTCCAAGCCTCTGCCCCTGGCCATGCCCTCAACTTCCACACCATTACTCAGACTCTGGCATCAGAACTACTAAATGGACCCCCATCCCCACCCTCCTGGACGCCAGATGAGACTGACCTTGCTTGGGAGGGCAGATGAAGTACCGGACACCCCCAACACTGCCATCATTCTTGCCCTCAGGTTCATCCAGCTCCACACCCACCCACTGGCCGCTGGCAAACTCTGTGGTCCCGCAGAACCGCAGTGTGCCCGTCTGAGGAGACAAGGGAGGTATGGCTTGGGAAGGGACCTAGGGAGGACCACTGGCACACAGGAAGCATGGTGATGGAGTGAGTGTATGCAGGAAAACTGGGCTCAAATCTCAGTTTCAACATCATCATTTACTGGCTATCTGACTTAACTTCTCTGTACCTCAACCTCCCTATTTGCAAAATGGGAGTACCACTCTTACCTACTTGTAACATTATCCTGTACAATACAGTAAATAACCACTAGCCAAGTATGAAAATTTATTTTTTAATATTTATTTTTAAATATTTATTTACTTTTTAGTTGTGGTTGGACACAATATCTTTTTTTATTTATTTATTTTTATATGGTGCTGAGGATCAAACCCAGGGCCTCACACATGCTAGGCAAATGCTCTACCGCTGAGCCACAACCCCAGCCCTTAATATTTATTTTTTAGTTTTAGGTGGACACAATATCTTTATTTCATTTTTACGTGGTGCTGAGGATTGAACCCAGTGCCCCGCACATGCCAGGCGAGCATACTACCACTTGAGCCATATTGCCAGCACCAAAATTTATTTTAAATTAAG
Organism: Marmota monax; assembly: GCF_021218885.2. NCBI lineage: Eukaryota > Metazoa > Chordata > Mammalia > Rodentia > Sciuridae > Marmota > Marmota monax. Next base: position 442,126 of record NW_026692786.1, on the reverse strand, counting down.
TTAAAAATTAATTTCCCCAGTCACATTAGCCAAATTAATATATAGATAGATAGATAGATAATAATATAGATATAGATATAGAGGGGATTGAACCCAGGGCACTTTACCACTGAGCTACATCTCAAGTAAAAATTTTATATTTAAAATTTTGAGACATGGTCTTGCAAAGTTGCTGAGCCTAGTCAGGAACTCATGATCCTCCTGCCTTAACCTTCCTAGTCTCTGGAATTACAGGAGTGCACCACCTGCCTGGTTCTGATGGATACATTTTTAATACAAGTAAAGATGCTTAGCTGCAGACAGTCCTCCATGAGTGTGGTTACTAGGATTGTGTGAGTCCCTCTCACCTCCATACCTCAGTTTTCTTTTTTTTTCTAATGGTACTGGGGATAGAACCAAGCCCTCAGTTCCTTATCTATAAAATGAACTAACTTGGGCAGATGAAGTACCGGACACCCCCAATACTGCCACTGAGGTGTAGCTCAGTGGTTGGGTACTTGCCTAGAATGTATGAAGCCCTGGGTTCAATCCCTAGTGCCATTAATTAATTAATTAATTAATTACAAAATAGGCTAATAGTGTTGATTTTGGAGGGTTGACATAGGGACTAGAACAGTGCCTGGCACACAAAGAACAATTAGTGTATACCAGGTTTTAATTCATTTAACCTTCATACAAAGAGGGATCAGTGGCCTGTGATGCAGTGTTTCTGACCCCTCCATCCCCCCAACTTCTCCCCAGTCCTATGCCTCTCTCCACCATGGGTCTTCATGCTTGCTGTTTCCATATCTTTGTGATATGAACTTCTTTGTGAGGTGAACTTCTTCCCATCTCTGCTTGGACATCACCCACTCAAAGAAGCCTTCTGAGACCACCCAGTTAAAATAGCTCCTGCTTCGAGCCAGACAATTTAAATCCATCCATCTAATGGTTTTCACAATACTTTCTGCTTCCAAAAATAATTTTTAACCATAGTGTACTTTACTGACTGGCTGACTTTTCTTCACTAGCAGTGGCACTCCATGAAAGCAGAGCTGGAGCAAATGCAGCCCTCTATCCTTAAGGACACACTGGGCTCAGCACGGAGCCTGAAGGACACTAGCCAAAAGAATGAAAGTTGGGGGGCTGGTGTTGTGGTTCAGTGGTAGAACGCTCGCCTAGCATGCACGAGGCACTGGGTTTGATCCTCAGCACCACATAAATATAAAATAAAGATATTGTGTCCACCTAAAACTAAAAAATAAATAGTAAAAAAAAAAAGAATGAAAATTGGAATGCCCAGATGAATCAAGATTCTCGACTCCCTCTAAATGAAACCCTTTCTCCTCCCCTTCTCTTCATCTTCAAGTTGGGTGCATACCCCAACACTTCCCTGAGCACTCTGGCTTATACTGTCCTAGTCAAAGTCCTGTCCACTCTTAAGAGTGGAGATGGGAGCTGAGAAGGGACCTTAAAACTCTAGGAGCCACAGATACATAGAGCTATGCTGATCACTCTGCTCATTTCAATCATGACTGCTCTGTGCTGTCCTCATTTGGGGATGGGTCTATTTCTCCCTCTAAGCCAACAGCTCAACACAGAGGAAGGCACAGAGGAAGCATTGACAGAACAATTGTTAGATGGAATAAAGAACTGTGTGAATGACTGAAAGGCGGACAGACAAAGAGGACAGTCTGTTTGCAACCAAACACCCAGCTCTGAGGGATGAGGGAACCGCCCCCTCCAACACTCATCTCTGACCTTCTGACCATCCAGCAGAACACGGTCTCCTAGACGCAGGCCCAATGCGCTGAGCATGAGATTGCCTGGGACGTTGTCATAGTTGGGTAATGTCACCTTGGGAAGGGCACATGATAGTGGTACAGCCTCTTCCAGCAGCGTTCGCAGCTCTTTGGCCACCAGCGCAGCCTCTGCCTTGTCCAGGGACATGTCCATAGGGTCTGGGACCACCTCAGCTGGCACCTGCCCCTTCCGATTCTGTGGGCCAATAGGAAGAGAGGAGACAGGAGCTCAGGGGTACAGGCTACACTCCCATGAAGGCTACCAGCCTGAGTGAAGCTGGGACAGGACTACATCATGCCCTGGGCCAGCATGGGAATAAGAAGGGGTGGGGCATTTGGATGCAGATCCCCGGTGAGTCCACCCCTGTGGTCCTGAGCTGGGGATGTGTCAAGTAATGCAATGTAGCATTAGGGATGGAGCCTACAGGGAATAAGGATGGTACTGCAGGTCATGCCCTTGGGGAGCTTATGCTTTGGGGACCTTAAGCCTGTAATGGGGCCTTGGGAGGTGGGTGGGTATGAATACTGAGAACAGGCTCCTATGCTATAGGCTCAGATATCAAACTGAGCCAATAGGGAATGAGGAGAGAACAGGAGCACAGGCCCTGTGATGAACCCCCAGGATGCCAGGGATATTGGGACCTGATAACAGAAAGGGATCAAAGATCATATTGAGGGCTTATAAGGGGCCCAAGCCTCTCATTCACTGAAGGCCTAACTCCACTTTCCTCATGATTTCAACTGCTGTCTGTACAAAGCCACAGGGTCAGCCAGGATTGAAAGAAAAGATATCCTTGCTGAGTGCCCCTGGGAAAATCCTTGAATCTCTCTGCCTCAGTCTCCTGGTTGTAAAACAGGGCTTGTGACACTTCACCTGATGTATAATGAACTCTAAAATCAGCTATCATTTCATTTGTTGAATGTGCAGATCGTTTTTATAACATTTTAGGAGAAATACAAGTGGTCCTCGTCCTCTGCAGTGGCCTATTGGAGGGCAGTGGATGGAGGGAGCGGGGAAGAGGATAACAGGGCTGGGCCAGAGTGGCAGTACCCTCAGCGCTGGGTTGGCGCCATGCTCCAGCAAACATTTGGCCGCGCCCAGGCACAGGTTGGAGGCAGCGATGTGCAGGGCTGAGCCGTGGTTGAAGTCACTGCACGTGGAGTTCACTACTGGGAAGTGGGCGAGAGGAGGGTTCTGGGTGAACGTGGTGGGAACCCAGCCCTCCTCTTACCTCTGGGTTTCTCTCTTATCCCTCCCCAGGCCTCCCAGCCTCTGCCTCTGCGAGAGCCCCGCCCCTCTCTTCTATGCCCCGCCCCTCCCATCCCTGAGGGTGGGGCCCACTGACAGCGCCCTGCCGGCTTCCACCTCCTGCTTCGGGCTACCTCCTGGATCCTAGTCCTCTCCCCTTCCCAGCCAGGCCTCAGTTCTGCCCCGTCACTCCAGGTCCCTCTCACCCCAGGTCTCTACCTCTCTAAACCAGGTCCTCGAGGCGCCCTTCCCCCTTCTCCTCTCAGCCAGGCCCCCCCTCCTTACCGCGTGGCCGCGCGCCCTTCAGCAGCACCCGTACCAGGTCGGGCACGTCAAAATAGGCAGCGTAGTGAAGAGCGTTCATATTGGTCCAGCGACTGCGCAGGGTAACATCGGCGCCCAGCGCCAGCAGCTGCTGGGAGAGACGCACGGCCGCCGCAGGGTCCCCTGCACGACAGCAAGGGTCAGCTTGGAAGTCCTCCAGTAGAGCATGCACCTAGCGCGTGGGGAGAGCCTGGGGCCTCATGGTCTACACTTCGTGATATTAGGGCCTGAATTCTGGGAGGTTTTGCGGGTATCGGGGCTAGAAGCTTAGGCTTTTGGGCTCAGGGCTTGGGGGTTTGGGCCCTCACCGACTCCATGGGCCCCAGCCTTGCATGCGTAATGGAGCAGCGTCATGTCGGTCAGCCCATCACGATCATTCACGTGGCAGCCTCGACGTAGAATCTGGGAGTAGCAGGGAATGGGAGGGTTACCCAAACATGTGAGGGGCACATCCCCTCCCTCCTAACTTCCCCTCTGTTCCTACCTCATTGCCGATGACATCTATCTTGTGCTGGACTTGGGGCACCCACTGACGCACGATGGCGAACAACTCTGGGATGGTGGTCTGAGGGTCAAACAGAATCTCCTGGCATGCAGGGTCATTGGGATCGAAGAAGGTGAAGGCTAGGGTGGAGAGAGGTCCAAGGTCACTGTAGGCAAGCTGGACCCTCTCTCCCCTGTTCCCCCCACCCCAGGCAGGGGAGCTCAAGTCTTTGCCTTTAAAAGCCTCTAACTAGCCACGGTCAACCCACAGGCGTTTTCTGTGTGGCCAGCATGAGGTTCCAAAATCTGAAGGTTTCATACAAAAATCTGGATGCACAGTGTCTTGAAAAATTGAAAAATCAGGCAGTTTTCATAGGGTAGCAAACTCTAGTGCAGTACCTTCTGGTCTGCAAGCCCAAGGATGCTGCTACCACTTGAGGACCCTGTTATGCTGTCAGACTATGGTCACAGTGTGGACAACTTGCCAGAATTTTATTTTATTTTTAATTTTTTTAGTTGTCAGTGGACCTTTATTTGTTTATTTATATGTGATGCTGAGAATCGAATCCAGTGCCTCATACACGCTAGGTGAGTGTTCTACCACTGAGCCAAGACTCCAGCCCTGCCAGAATTTTAAAAAATTTATTGCAGAAAGCCCAAAGTCTAGTTTTTAAAGAAAATTCTCAAATTTTTCAAATATTGTGTAGAACATATAAAATGTCTCTAAGAATGAGCAGGATCCAATCTGTGGCCAGCCAGCATGGTGGTCAGAGGGACATCTAGTTCCCTGCATTAGATTCTGATGAGCGTTGTTCTCTGGGGGTAACCTCAGCACCCAGCAGGGGCCTTGCAGTGGCAGATATGTGAGCTGAATGAATGAGTAAGTGAAGGATCAGATCATACACAGCCCCGGGACAGGCTACATAGAAGGTGACTCAGGAATCAGCCTGTGTGCTCCTTTTCAAACCCCATTCACACTGCAGCCCTCCCTGGCTCAGAACCCTCCTCCCCTGGCTCCCATCCTACTCAGAGTACAGACCAAAGTCCTCCCGCTGGCACAAGGCCCTGAGCAATCTGGCCACCTCTTTCTCTGCCCTCTCCTTCTCCCTCATTCCCCTCCAGCCACATTGGCTGCCTTCTGTCCCTCCGATGTGCCAGGAAAATTCCTGTCTCCTTGCACTTGCTATTTTCCCACCTGGACAGTCTTCCTTCAGATCTCCTGAGTCCCCCCACCCCGCCCCAGAGTGCCCCATCTAAATCAGCACCTCTGCCCTTCTCCAGCTCCTATTTTAATCTTCTTATCATAGCACATATTGCTACTGAACATAATATGTTTACTCCTTCCTCTCTTCTCCCTCTTTCTCCTCCTCTCTTCTCTCTTTTTTCCTTTCTCTTCCTTTCTTACTTGTTGCCCTCACTTGGATAGAAGCACAATTTCTGTTTTGCTTGCCACTCCCTTATCCCCACAGCTGGGCGTAGCAGCCAGCATGCAGTGGCTACTCAGCAGATCTCTGCTGGATTAATGTACAAATTGAACAAACAGATATATAGTTTTCTAAGGAGTTCACCTTAGCTTTCTCTCTGGCTTGGACCATATTTCCAGATTCCTTCACATTTTGTGACCAAACCCTCCCTTGCTCTACAAACAGGATTCCTTGGAGGGCCCATCTTAGACATTCTGACTGCCCACTGGACCACAGGCTCAAGCCACATACAGTTGTGTTTCCAAAGGAGATTTTCCAGTTTTTCCCCACAACTCACGCCCTCAGAAAACTTTCCTATTTTTCTGCCAGACTAAAATGAACTTGTCTCTCCAATCCACCAATAGTGGGTGATACATCCATAGATGCCATCTCTCCTGCTCTATCCTGGTGATGCCAACTCTCTGAACCAAGTGCCTAGTTGCTGAGCCTCACAGCTGCTAAGGATTCCCAGTCAGCATCTTCTAAAACCTCTCTCCTATATCCAACACTGGCTGCACTCCACCTCTCTACCCAGAAGCCAGAGGGAGCTTTTAAAATTATAAATCAAACCTGCCACTTCTTTGCTTTTAGACACACTGAGCACACACATGTGTGTGCAAAGATACACACACGCACACAGCTGTTTGTGTGTGTGCCTGTCATACTTAGAATATATCCAAAGTCCTTCAAGGCCCTTCCAGATCTTGCCCATGCCCTCTCACCTCAATTCTGATCACTCTCCAAATGCAGCTCTATGATCTTTCTGTTCCAAGCTCAGTTCTGCCTCAGGGCCTTTGCACTTGCTAGTCTCTGCCTGGAACTCTCTCCAGCTCTCCTATGCTTTGGGTGTCAGCCTAAATGTCACCTAATCAGAAAGACCCACCCTGACTACTTGGTTTCAAGCAAGAGGTCCCCTGGCCCTTATCTATTATAACTTTACCTTTTATTTCTTTTATAGCATTCACTCTGATCTGAACTCATCTGATTTATCTGTTCACTTGTTTAGTCTCTCCTAAGAACAGGGGCCATGCCTTGATTGTTCTTCATCAACATCCCATTACCCAGTATAGAGCTCATTACAGGATAATAGCAAGCAATAAATAAATGACAGATACCTTCAGTTTCTCCAACAGGACACCCCCAGATCCTACCTCACACTCTCCTAGCTCAGATCCTTTACTCTTGAAGTTATCTCTCCATGGACCCTCTTTTCCTGACCTTTTAGTTAATCCAAGGGACAACATTTTTAAAATATCCTGCAGCATTCTGTTCTTGGCAAACACAATTATCATGCTTTGTAATCATATATTTATATTTTTAATACTTATTTGTGTGGTTGTCATTGATTTCTCTCAAAGACTGCTTGTCTTATTCTGTGCTGTGGCCCCAACTACTAGCACAGAGCCAGATCAGTAGTGGCTCTTCCAAGATTTGTTTGTCGAATGACTACATGATAGAATTATTTGTCATGAACCAAATATTAGGATCATTCCAACTCCATACTCCAATGGTGAATAAACGAAGGGAGAGAGGTCCAAGACTCTGGACCGCCTCAGAATCCCCCCCACCATCACCACCAGCAGAGTTCAGCCATTCTCCCAGACCACCCAAGTCTCCATGCCAGATTCCAGGGTGGGGATAGCAGTTACCGTAGTCCTTGGGGAGGGGTGCAGGTGCCGATGGATGCACAACAGGCTTCTGCCGGCGCTCCTGGGTGGGGCTGGGGGCTTCAGGGACGGGCTCATCTTCTTCCTCCTCTTCTTCCTCCTCTCCTCGGGGTGGAGGGGCCATGGGGGCAGGATCTGTCTTAGTCATGGTCCTCGATGGCCCTCAGTGGTGGGCGGGCGCAAGAGTCAGGGGCGGCCTGCAGGCAAATCCTGGAGGCAGAGGTCAGCTGGAGAGGGTGCCCCAGAGGCTCTGGGTCCAAGCCCCCAGAAACTCCCAAGGCCCCGGGTGGTCCCCGTGCCCCCAGCTCTGGATCTTGGAGAACCATAGGACCTCGTTACCCATCAGAGAGCCCCGGGATATGCGCCCAGCTCCTGCCTCCTCCACCAGGCCCAGCCCCCCATTCTTCTCCCGCGTCAGGCCCCTCAGTCTCGGCCGCCCCCTCTCGGGGTTTGTTTATCTCGGGATGCAGGATGCTTCGCCCCTCCCCTTCTCACGGGCCTCCGCGCTTCCCATCTTACCTCGGGCGGACGGGGTTGAAGACCGAGGCTGAGACTGAGGAGACCGCGGAGTACTGGGGTGTCGGTGTCGGGGGACGTGGTAGGGGAAGAGAGGGAGACAGAGAGAAGGGGACGAGGCCCAGCAGCCGATCGGGGGTGGGGGTGGAGAGGGAGGGGCGCTGGCGGCGCATGCGCAGTGGCAAGGCGCGGGGGAGGAGATGCTGAGAGGCAGCTAGCTCAGATGAAGGCTCTGGAGGCAGCGACGCCAAGGGGCTAGACCCCGAGCACCCGAAGAGGAAGAAGGGACTGCCACCTGGAAGGGTGTGAGGCACCGAGGCAGGAGAGAGATGAAGCAGAGACCGGCGGGGGGAGAGGGGCGGCAAGGCGACACCCGTGTCGCCTTTTTATCCATCCTCGCGGTGACAGAGCCCTCTCCAGGTCTGCGAACCCGGCCAGTTGGGACAGTGGTCTCTGTGCCTTGCTGATGTTGTTCCCTCTCTCGGAGCTCAACGCCATGCTTACCCTCTATGAACGTCTCAGAGGGGTGCTTTTACATCTCCATCACCTTTGTCCTTATAGACAGTGCTCATCAGCACTTCCTCAGGCCGAGAGTTCGAGTTGCTTACCCATCAGTACACAGCAAGTGGGTGGTGGAGCTAAAATTTGAAAGCAGGCAGTTCGTCGAGTCTGGTTCTTAATCACCAAGCTACATGACTGTGCAGTGAAGGCCATGTGATGATAGCAGTGTCTAGAAGACAGATCTGTCAATGGATCTCTTCTGAGAACATGTATCTCTTGGAGTAAAGCCTCTTGGAGCCAGCCAGGGTCCTGGCTCAACCTCATTCCTGGTTTGTTACCTGCTCTGCCCCAAATCACCCCAGCCTGAACGTGCCTTGTGCCCCTCATACTGGGTAGGCCCAGTATCTCCATCACCAAAATACTTCCAGAATTTTATCACCCAACTCCAGGCCCCTATCCTGGTCCATCCTTCATCTTCTCCCACCTCAACAATGGCAGCAGTGTCTTCTCTGTTCTCACTGCTCTCCCCACCCCACCTGACCTTTCTTCCTACCCTGCAGTCACAGGAACCTAACATGTATCACATAAGGGTACTCCTTGACTCAGAAGCATCTGGCTGCACCTCACTCCAGGTAAAAGCCAGTATTCCCAGCCACAGCCCATAAGGCCCTAGGTACACTTGCCCACCATGTTTCCAATCTCTCCTCCTCTCACTCTGCCCACTCCACTCAGATCATACTGGCCTCCTTGCTTTTCTGCACCCCAGGACCTTTGCATTGGCTGTTCTAGCTGGAAGGCTTCCCCCAGGCCCTTGCATGGTTCCTTCTCTCCTCTCATTTGGGATATTAATTGTTTGCCTTTTCAGTGACACCTCTGCTCTATCTAAAATTGCACCCTGTCCCAGCCAGCCCCTTCCCCACTTTAGTTTTCTTCAGAGCAACAATGCCCTCCTCCCTCCAATGCCCTAGAAATTAGGTCCTCTGCAGATCTGTTCTTGCCCTGGAACACCTGCCCACATGCCCTACAGGTTGACTCCTCCCACCCAGGTTTGTGTTCAGATGACAACTTCTTAGAGAGCCCTCTCCCCCCAACTTCCTCTCAATCATATTTTTTAAAATTTTTTTTGTAGTTGTAGATGGATAGAATGCCTTTATTTATTTTTATGTGGTGCTGAGGATCAAACCCAGTGCCTCACACTTGCTAGGCAAGCACTCTGCCACTGAGCTATAGCCCCAGCCCCTCAATCATATTTTAATTCAGTTTTTAATGGCACATATCAGTCAGAAGTGATCCAGTTTATTGGTACACTAGTTCACCTTCAACTCAAGCAAAATGTGAGCACCATGAGGGCAGGGATGGTTTTTAGCTGTGTTCACTGCCATGTCCCCAACTCACCAGCAGGCTTGACACAAGGTGCCAAGGGCTCTTTGGAACCAGGTACAGAACTCCCCAAATGACCCCTTTTCTGCTGATGTTGTTTTACTGACTGCAGAGATTTGAGCTGGGGGTGGCAGGGGCTGGGAACCCAGGGGGATAAGGGTTTGGGGCCCAGTCACCCGCAAGATTCAAGGGATCCCTAGAAGTGGGGAGAAGAATCTAGGTACTTGGGGAAAGCACTGCTCCTCCCCAGGCATGGGTGATAGGGCTGGGCCAAGCACATGTGTGATGGGCTCTCTTCTTCCATCTTGCATCTTCTGTCCCTTGACATTGTCCGTCCTGACCCTTAGGCACTGGGTGACTGGGTGTCCAGCTCAGGCTTGGCATCCAGTGTGGCAGGTGCAGGGTCTTGGGCAAGGACCACAGCTATGTCAGGCCCTCCACAGATGATGGTGAAGGTTTGGGATTCCTCAGATCCAGGCAGCTGAGCCATTCCAGGCAAAGAAGCAGTAGAGATGGGGAACAAAGGGGAGCAAGGGGTGAGGAGATTGAGGGACAGACAGAAATGGTGAGGACCAACGGACATCAGAGAAGGAGGGGTGTCAGGAAACAGAGTGAAATGTGATGGAAGACAGGGAAGCAGATGTGAAGCCAGAGACATTCATGGGAGAGAAAAGAAGTGTGGGGAAATAGGAGAGAGATGTGGAAGGACAGGGACATGGGGAGATGGATGTGTCGACAAGGACATTGATATGGGGGGCAAAGGCAGATGCAGAGAGACATGGGCAGACAGGGACACAGGATGAATGAGTAGGAAACAGGGATTGAATGGGGACAGGGGAGGCAGAGAGAGAGAGTCAGCCCAGGGCAGGCTCCATGGAGAGCTCCAGCCTGAGACTGAATTGTGACCCAGCCCCACTGTCCCTCTGGGTTCCAGGCCATAGCCTCAAAGCCCCCAGGGGCAGTCACACTGCAATTCTAGCTGGCTGCTGTTACCTGAGAATATGAACCCTGCGCTGCAAGATCTACTGAGCCTTCAGGAAAGATTAAAAGTGATTTTAAAGCACTGTTGAGGCCAAACAAATTATATCTGGAGGTCATGTCCAACCCATTAGCTGTCTACCTGAGACACTTCAGCTCCTCTCTGAGCCCCCCTCCTCTTGTCTCCACAGCTCTGCCTGGATGCTTGTCCCATCCAGGTAGGATTCTGAGTGGGTGGGTGATAGGTTGAGGCCCTCAAGCTAAGCCCTAGTTTTTAAGCAGGGGACTGACATGGTCAAGCTTTGATTTTTCACTCTTCCCTCAACCAAAACAAAAAACAACCCAGTAGTAAAATGTATGGATAAAGAGCTTTAGAGAGAGTGTGGGAGACCATAGTAAAAGGGTTGTGAATTTAAGGGGCTGAGAAGGGAGCTTTCCAACAGGACAGCCGGGCTTCTTCCGGTGCTAGACATCTGATTTTGAGTCCTGGCTGCCTGACTTTGGGCAAGTTACTAGACTGTTCTATGCTGCAGCTTTTTCATCTGGCAAATGGGAACAACAAGAGTACCAAGATGGTAGTGAATTTTCAATAAGTTATTAAGTATGTGTCTGGCAGGAAGTGAGAACTTCCTAAATATTATTCATAAATGGAGCAGCCATTACTCAGCTCCAACCAATAGTTGCCAGATTGACATTTATTTTTCTTTTTTGCTGAGCTGGGGATGGAACCCAGGGCTTCCCGCATGCTAGGCAAGTGCTGTAAACACTGAGCCTCATCCCCAGCCCCAGATTCTTCCCCTGCCCAACCAGCAATTTGGAAACCTGAATGAAACATTGGGATTTTTAAACATAAATGAGGACACTGTGCAGGCCAGGCAAGACGCCCTGGACGCCAGTCCCAAGCCCCTGCGCCACTCACCACGCGAAGCTGGCCCTGGTGCGCCCGAGCCTGCAGGCTCTCCGTGCGCAGCTGCAGCGCCAGCTGTTCCAGAGCCTGGAGCTGAGCCTGGTGCCGTTGGTGGCGCCGCTGCAGCCTCCGCACCCGCCGCTGCAGTGCTCCCAGCACCGCTCCCAGTCCCGCCCGTGGGTGCTGGGCAGAAACTCCAGTCCTCCGCCCTGCAGGAGCGGAGGGAAGGGGCAGGGGGGTCAGGAGCACGGTGGACGCAGCCTTGGCGCCGTCAGATGCAGGCCCCAGCACCACTACGTGCACTGGGCCAGAGGCTGCAACCGTGGACTCCCGGGGGAGTCCTGCCTCCTGTGGCGGGGGAGGAGGAGGAGGAGGCGTGACTGGCTTCTGGGTACTTCGGGTCCTCCGCGGGCTCTGGAAGACAAGGCATAGGGTGGGGATGGCCCTTCAGGGCCAGACTCCAAGAGGCATTTCCTGGAGAGGTTAGGTCAGTCTCCAAGGGGGACTTCCCTGGGTAAGATGACTTCAGCCAGGAACTTCCTAAGGAGGGAAGGGCAGAGGGGCAGACCTGGGGAAGGACTTCGCTTAGAAAGGGAAGGCCAGGAACCAGACTCTAGGAATTGTGTCTCAGGTAGGGAAGGCTGGGGATCAGACTCCACTCATTGGACATCCCGCGCTCACCTTGGCTGGCGGCACCCGGGAGAAGATGGAGGGCACCGCGTCTGGCCGCAGGTAGCGCACGCCCCAGCGCCACTGGAAGCAGGAAGGTGTGAAGTGCTCACTGCACAAGTGCTGGTGGCAGCTGGGCACCCAGTGCTCCCGGCCCATGCATCGCAACCAGGCCTGGAGCCTGGGGCCGTCCTTAAGCGGGAACCTGCAGAGCGGTGGGATAGCAGGGTCAGCGCTACAGGTCCCCACCCACCCCACTCTGAGGGTACCTATCTATACCTGAGATCCCTGGGTTCTGAGTCTCTGTAGTCCATCCACGCTTTCTCTACCTCACTCGCTTCCCATATGTGGGCTCCACATCCAGCAACTCCCTCTCTCTCCTTCACGGAATCTCCCAGTTCTCCTGGGAGCAGCCTTCTTCCTGGTTTCCTGCCCACCTCTACTCCCTACCCTCAGGTTACTTCACATGAACCTAAAGGAGTGGTCTATAAAAGCAAACATCTAGAGTAAGAGAGATCCTGCCATCAAGTGAAAATGCTTCTTCCCCAACCATATGGCATGTGAGTGGGGGTTACAGGTTGAGAGATTTAAAAAACACCACCCAAATGCAGGATGTGGACCTTGTTCAAAAAAAAAAAAAAAAAAACATTCAATAAAAAGCCATTTCAAGACAACTGGAGAAAATAAAACAGAAATTGGGTATTAGGTAATTGTAAGAAATTTATTTTGCTAGATGTGATAATGTATCCTTCTAAAACAGGATTCTGGCCAGGCTTGGTGGTACACACCTGTGACCACAGCTACTCTGAGATCATAGCCTCTGAGGAGGCTGAGGTAGGAGCCTCAGCAACTTAGTAAGGCCCTGTCTCAAAATTTAAAAATTTTAGCCAGGCTTGTTGGCAAATGCCTATAATCCCAGTGGCTTGGGAGGCTGAGACAGGAGGATCACAAGTTCAAAGCCAGCCTCAGCAAAAATGAGGTGCTAAGCAACTCAGTGAGACCCTGTCTCTAAATAAAATACAAAATAGGGCTAGAGATGTGGCTCAGTGGTCAAGTGCCCCTGAATTCAATCCTGGTACCGCCACCCTCCAATATATATATTTTTTTATTTTAAAAGGGGCTGGTGATGTAGGTCAGTGGGACATACTCACTTAACATCCCTGCTTTCCACTCCCAGCACTGCAATAAACAAATAAATACAAAATAAAAGTCTTCTGTTAGAAAAACATTCTGAAGTTTTCACAAGTAGAAGACCTGATGTCTGGGATTTACTTTAGGGTTTTTTTTGTTGTTGTTGTTGTTGTTGTTGTTGTTGTTATTGTTGTTCTTGTTGTTTCTTTTTCAGGTGCTAGGGATCAAACCCAGGATGCCCTGTGTGCTACAAAAGTACTCTACCAGTTAGCTACATTCCCAGCCCTAGGATTTACTTTAAAATGAGGGGCAAAAAACTTCGAGGTGTGTGGGGCAGGGAAGTGAAAAAAGACCAGCAAAATATACTCTATTTTTTTGTGTATGTTTGAAAATAACCTTTAAAAATTTATAAGCAACTCAACAATAATAAAAACACAACCTAATTAAAAATGGGCAAAGGACTTGAACAGACATTTCTCCAAAGAAGATATACAAATGGACAAGCATATGAAAAGATGCCCAATATCACTAATAATTAGGGAAATGCAAATCAAAACTATTATGAATGTTACCCCCAACTATTGGAATGGCTACTGCAAAAACAATCAATCAATCAATAAATAAATAAACAAATAAATAAATAAATACAGAAAATGACAGAGGATGCGGAGAAACTAGATCCCTGTACACTGTTGGAAGCACAAAATGGTATAGCCATTATGGAAAACAACATGGCAGTTTCTCAAAAAATTAAAAATAGAATCACTTTATGATTCAGCAATCCACTTCTGGGTTATACCCAAAACAAATGAAAGCAGGGTCTTGTACACCATGTCCAAAGCAACTTAATTCACAAAGCCAAAAGGTGAACACGTCAACTGACAGGTGAATGGATAAACAAATGTGGCACATATTATACAATGGGATATTATTTAGCCTCAAAAAGGAAAGAAATTCTGACATATGGTGCGACATGGATGAACCTTGGGACCATTAGAAGAAATAAAATAAGCTAGTCACAAAGAAGAATACTGATGCTTTCACTTTTATGAGGTCTTTAGAGTGGTCAATTCACAGAGACAGACCCTGGTGGTCACCAGGGGCTGAGAGAAGGGGGAAATGGGTATTGCACAGTGGGAATAGAGAAATTCTATTTTTTTTCTAATTTACCAACCAAAAAGTTCTGGAGATTGGTTACAACAATAGGAATATACTTAACATTGCTGAACTGTACACTTAAAAATGGTTAAGATGGTATATCTTATATAATGTGTATTTTACTACAATTAAAAATAAAGTTTTAGCAGAGCACAGTGGCACACACCTATAATCCCCATAGCTCAGGAGGCTGAAGTAGGAAGATCACAAGTTCAGAGCCATCCTTAGCAACTTAACAAGGCCCTAAGCAACTTAGCAAGACCTTGTCTCAAAAATAAAAAATAAAAAGAGCTGGGGATGGAGCTCAGTGGTTAAGAACCCCTGGGTTCAATCCCTGATACCAAATAAATAAATAAAAGGTTAAAAACATTTTAGCAAGGGCCAGGGGTGTGCTCCGTGGTAGAGCACTTGCTTAGCATGCATGAGGCCCTGGGTTCAAGAACCAGCACCATGAAACAAAAACAAAACATTTTAGATAGCTGCTGCAGTATATTGAGCTCCACAGAGACAGCACCAGGGAATATGAGAGTCACACATGCACTAGGTAACTCTGTGCCTTGCTGAGAAAAAGTACTAAACATGGACAAAAAAGATCCTAAGAGGCCAAGAGCAAAATAGCCTCACATGCACTCTTTGTGTGAACTTGAACTTGATAGGAGGAACAGAAGAAGCCCCCAGAGTGTTATTCTAAAAGTTCTCAGGGAAGTAGAAGACAATGTCTGCTAAAGAGAAAAGGAAATCTGAAGACATGGCAAAGGCTTCAAGGACCATTATGAAAGGCAAATGAAAACCTCCCTCCCTCCTAAAGGGAAAATAAAAAAGAAGTCCAAGGATCCCAATTCATCCCAGAGGCCTCCTTCCATCTTCTTGTTCTATTCTGAGTATCACCCAAAAATCAAAGGAAAATATCCCAGCCTGACCATTAGTGATGTTGCAAAGAAACTGGGAGAGATGTGGACTTAACGCTGTTGCAGATGACAATAGAGAAAAAATATGGAAAAAAAATTATTACTACCTATCAAGTTAAAGGAAAACCTGATACAGCAAAAAACAGCATTGTCAAAGCTGGAAAAAGTAAGAAAAAGGAAAAGGAGGGAGATGAAGAGTAAAGGAGCAGGAGGAGGAAGATGATTCTAGTGCAATTTTTTTCTTGTCTATAAATCATTGAATTCCCCCTGTATACAACTCACTCCTTTTAAAGAAAAAAATTAAACTGCAAGTCTGTGTAAGATTTGTTTTTAAAAAGTATTCAGTGTCTTTTGGTATAATTAACACACAAACAAATATGCCTTTAGAGAGCTCTGTCCTTGTGGCATTTTTTTTTATATATACCTTTATTTTATTTATTTGTCTGTATGTGGTGCTGAGGATCAAACCTAGGGCCGGACACATGCTAGGCAAGCGCTCTACCACTGAGCAACAACCCCAGCCCCTTGTGGTATTTTTCAATAGCTACTCACCCAGCCTAGTACAGTGTGGGTTGCAGACCGGCATGGAAACTTAAAGCAGGTTCTTGTAGTGCACAGAACAAATTAGTTATACATGCAGAGAGTAGTTTTTCCATCTTCAATTGGGTCTAATGCAGCCAAATAATTATTCTGTTAAATGAGTACTGCTCTATAATTGCCAAAAAAAAAGTTATAGCTGTTTTGTTGACATTCTGAATGCTTCTAAATTCATTTTTAATTAAAAGAAATGTTTTTAAAAATGAACTAAATAAGAGCTTTCCCAGTGGGTGAAGATTATCTGATCAGACACCATCTAAAGGGACCCCACTGCTCCTGTTTCCTGGTGCTATTTGTCCCCAGCATCTGTTCTTGCCCTCTTAAGATAGTAATACACTCTCTAGTCAGACCTGGGCTCAAGGCTATCCACAATAAAGACCTCATTTTCCAGCCCCATTTGCAGCCAAGGAGGCCACATGACTAAGCTCTGGCTAGTCTGTTCTGTAGCAGCTGCCAGGAACTGTGAGACATTAAATGTTTATCTTAAGCTGCTGAATTTGTGGATGTTTTGTTATATAGCATTAGATAACTAAAATGTTCATTCATGTACATGAATCTGCATGATGTTTTTCATATCTATGACATTACTTAATAGTTTTCTTAAGATTAACCAACATTAGCTGGTTACAGTGGCACACATACCTGTAATCCCAGTAGCTCAGGAGGCTGAGGCAGGAGAATCACAAGTTCAAAGCCAACCTCAGCAACTTAGCAAGTCCCTAAGTGAGTCCCTGTCTCAAAATAAAAAAGGTCTTGGGAAGGAACCCTGGGTTTAATCCCTGGTTTAAAAAAAAAAGAATAATTAACTAAAATTAGGTATTAAATATACTTAAAAGATACCACAATACACTACAATTGAAAATGGAAAACCAGTATCAATAACATAAACAGGGGCTGGGTCTGTAACTCAGTGGCAGAGCACTTGCCTGGCATATGTGAGGCACTGGGTTCAATCCCTTGTACCACAAAAATAAAGACATGTTGTCCATCTACAACTACAAAAAAAATTTAAAAGAAAATGTTTTAAAAAAACATAAATAGAAGCTAGCCATAAAAAAAAATCAGAGTGTACAACAAGCATCTTGAAAAATTGTGCTCTAGGGGCTGGGGTTGTGGCTCAGTGGTAGAGCGCTTGCCTAGCACGTGTGGGGCACTGGGTTCCATCTTCAGCGCGACATAAAAATATAAATAAAAAAATAAAGTTATAAAAAAAGTAAGTTGCTTTTTAAAGAAAAAGAAGGAGGGAAGGGAGGAATGGAAGGAGGGAGGGAGGTTACCTTTAGGGAGTGGATGGATGGAATGGATAGAGATAGAGGGGGTGCAAGACTTCTTAGACAAAAGGCAGAGAAGGAGGGACAGCTGGATGAAACCACTGAGAGAAGAGCTGTGGCTCCCAAAGGGCAGAACCCAGGGCACATAGCCATCGAGTATGGATCCCTTCAGCCTCTTCTGGGATCCACATATACCCATCCCAGCCCCATTCTTCCTGGACACTGCATGAGACCTAATGTAGCAGCACTTCCATCCCCACCCGCTCCCCAGCAGGGACTGGCAACTGACTACTGTAATATCCATTCTCTTCTTTTTCCTTAAAAACAAAACTCCAACTTTGAGGCTATAACCTGTCCTGCTAAAAGACTCCATTTCCCAGACAAATCTGCAATTGGGCGGTGGGAGGGGGGAATCATGTGGTGTGGGACATCTTCCAGATGCCTAACACAGAAAAGGGATGCTCAAATACAATAAGAGTAGCTCACTGGGCAAAGAAGGAAAGCGAATTATCTCAGGAAGCCTTTCCCTAATTTGGTCTGGTTTTTATTCTCTCTTGTTCCTCTGGATAGCAACATTTTTAAAAAATTCATTTATATGTGATGTTGAGAATCGAATCCAGTGCCTCATGCATGCTAGGCAAGTGCTCTACCACTGAGCCACCACCCCAGCCTCATGGAGAGCAACATTAATATTGAGCAATATTCATCTCTAAAAACCCACTGAAGGGCTGGGGATGTGACTCAGTGGTGGAGTGCTTGCTTAGTATGTATAAATGTGAGAGGCCCCAGACACACACAAAAAAAACACTAACGCTAAGTGGACAGCAAGTGTTTGCCTTTTCATTGACTATTTTGGTTTTGCTGGTTATCTTGTCTAGAGCATAGGGTGGCATATGCTGCCAGATCTTTTCTTCTTTATTTAACTCAAGATTTCTGCAGGGTGGTTAAATGTATAGTTAATATGCTACATTTCCCAGCCTCTTTTTGTAGTTGGGGGTGACCAATGATGAAGAAACCACCACTGGATGGGGTTTCTGGGAAGGCCTTGTAAAGGGGGATGACTCAGTTTAGTTTTTGCTCTTCCTTTCCCTTTTCTTCCTTCCAGGAATGGTAGGGCATATGGCTGGAGCATTGGCAGCCATTTTGGATAGAAGCCACATGTTAAGAACGAGAAAACAAAGAAGACCCTCATCTCTGAAGACTATGGGGCTGCCATCCCAGTGCTGGTCTTCCAACCTCCATACTTGTTTTATGTGAGGAAACATATTGTTTAAAACTTTGCTGCCTCTCCCCACAAGAAGATTATACATCTCAGCTCCATGGACAGGTGGCTTCCCATATACTTGCTTTGGCCAAAAGAATGTAAGTGAAAAGTGACACGGACCACTTCTAAATATAAAATTTACCAGAAGCCACTGGATTGTTCTCTATACTTTCTCTTTTCTTTCTCCTACAAACCAGCAATATTCCAAGTAGGGACAGTTCCCTCCATCTGAATCTTCAATTAAGGCACTATAGAGCAGGCCCAAAATGACATGCAAAGAACATAGCATGAGCAAAGAATAAATCTTTGTTATAGTAAGCTGTGGAGACGGGGAGTTTGCTACTGCAACATAACTACCATGCCAATTCCTATGGCCCTCATAATTTGTTTAAGCCACTATTATTTCAGGATTTTGTTACTGCCAATCAGATGCAATTCCTAACTGATAGCCCCCCATTAGTGATGACTGTCACTTGTCTATGAAAGGGCCTAAATCAGAGCTAATGAATGTTCTCTTTGGCTGCCAGGCAGGCTCTCAAATTTTCTGTTAGCCACTTCCCTCAATATTTCACCTTGTTTCCCACCTGGTACCCATCGTTCTCCTGAATCTCTTCAGGAAATGCTCCTTCTCTTCACTTTTAGCTAAATGGTTTCTGTGAGACTAACTTAGGTTGGGCCTTAAGGTGGATATGGACCAGACAGTGTGAAGAACAGCCTGAAAGTCATTGGTGGGTACCAATGAAGACATGAACTAATTTTTAAAGCAATCTTGCTGCTATGTACAGTTGTCATCCTTATTCTCATTAATATTATTATTACTTACGAAACACTAGAACAGTGCCTGGCATATGGAGTGCTACCCAAATTTGCTGCTGTTGTTGTTGTAAGGAAGGCCACAGTGGAAACAGGAAGACCAGCAAGCAGCTATCTCAGTCTCTCATTAAGAGAAAAGACGAATGGGCCAAATATGGTGGCACATCCCATAATCTCAGCAATTTAGGGAGCTGAGGGAGGAGGATCACAAGTTCAAGGCCAGCCTGGATAACAGTGAGACCCTGTCTCAAAATATAAACAAAAAAGGGCTGGTCTCAATCCCCAGTACAAGAAAAGAAAGAAAGAAAGGAAGCAAGGAAGGGAGAGAGAGAAAAGGATCATGAATAACTTCTGGGTTGTATATGCAGTTCTTTAATGTTTGATCCCTCCCCTTCCATGAGTCTGTCATGCCAGGAACAGATTAGCTGGGGTCATAGATTGGATACAACAGGGTCTTGCTTGCTTCTCCACAAGACACTCAAAACAGTTACTGAATTAATAAGCAGTGCCAGAGTGACATATTTTAAAAAGCAAATCTGGATGATTTAAGTTTGAAGACTCCTCTGCTCTCCTCTACTCTATACCGAAGTCCCTCAGAGGAGAAATGGGACATGGAATGCTGGTTTCCTGGAGACTCCATTTGAAATCCAATAATCAAAACCTATCAAACAAATATCTACTGGACATCCACTATGTGTCAGAAACAGTTCTAGAGTCTGGGGACACAACAGGAAACAAGGCAGACAAAATTCCCTGGCTTTAAAGAGCTTAGTGACATTCTAATGAGAAAGACAATGAATAAATACCTAAAATATGTGATATGATAGATAATGATGTATTTAAAGGGAAATTAAAGTAGGAAGCAGACAGGGAGGGTTATGTGTATTGGAAGGCAATCACAATTTTACATAGGGTGGTGGTCATAAAGGCAAGAACTTTTCATAGGGAATAACTGGCATAGGCAAAGGCCCTGGAGCAGCAATGCAGCCCTGGCATGCTAAATGAACATGGAGTAGGCAGTTGTCACTGAAGCAGAGTGAGAGGCAGAAAGGAGGAGATGAGGTTATACAGGTAGTGGGGAACCAGCTCTTGTAGGATTTTGTAAGCCTGCTTTTTTACTCCATCAGACCTCATCTTGTTTTTTATAGTAAGGTGTGGGCCAGGGGAGGGATCAGAGTAGAAGAGGGCCCTGAACTGGGCTGGGGTTGTGGCTCAGCGGTACAGCGCTCACCTTGCACATGTGCGGCCCTGGGTTCGATCCTCAGCACCACATAAAAATGAATAAATAAAATGAAGGTATTGTGTCCAACCACAACTAAAAAACAAATATTAAAAAAAAGAAGAGGGCCCTGAACTGATTTAGGTCTAGGTTCCCTCTGGCTGTAGATGGAAGAGACTTGGTGCCAGCAGGGGTGAGAGTAGGGAGACCAGTGAAGAGACTATTAATAGAGTCAAGTTGAAGGAGGGAGTTAGACAAGATCAGATTCTGGATAGATTCTTAAGGGAGAGCCAACAGGATTTGCATATGGACAGGATGAAGAACATGTTCCAGCCCACTTAGGCTAAGATGACAGTTTGCACACCAGAGAGTCTTGCCAAACAAAGGAAAACATAACATATCTGGGTTTAGGGGAAGAGTGAAATTCAGGTGAAATATAAATGAAGCAGTGTTTAGATAGGTTCAAAGCAAATCAGAACTCTGTGTAAAGGGATCAATATTAGGTCTGGATTGCAAAGTGGGACTAGGTCCCGTCTCCTTGGAAGCACTAAAATTTAGATAGCTGTGGAATATTTGGTCTGGATATCCCTTTTCTGAAGCTTTGAACCTGGGCTATAAATTGAGACCGCTTTTCTCCATTTTCCCCCCGGGGTGTTGGGGATCCAACCCAGGGCCCTGAGCTACAATCTCCAGTTCTCCCGGCTATTTTTCTGTGTTGAGGTGACTTAGCTCCTCCAGAATTAGCTATTAAGATAGGAAAGACTGTGAAAGGTTTAGGGAGATAAGATAAGAAGCTCAGCTTCAGATATATTGAGGTTGAGATGCCTCTAATGAGTGGAGATGAAGAATGGACATTTTAAGTTATAGAACCCCACCTTTCCTTACATCACCGTCTCCCTTTTCTACTCGTTCAGTTCATTACCTGTGTCTACCTCTGCTGTTTCGCCCATTTTCACCTTCCTACACCCCTCCTGCAAGACCAGATGCCAAAAACAGCTGCATTTCTCCTTGGGCCCCGCCCCTTCCAGGCCCCGCCCCCTAAAGCCCCGCCCCGCGCTTGCGCTCACTTGTAGAAGCTCACAGGGCGGTTGTCTGATCCCAGTTGGCCCGCAGTGTTAGAGCAGTTCGGAGCTCTGCAGTACTTGGGCATGGCTGTCCAACCCGGTTGCTTTTTGCTGGGTCACAGGCCCCACTTTACTCCTCGCCGGGAGCAGCCGATTCCCGCCCCTCCCGAGCACTCTCCTCCTGCCTCACGTGACATCCTCGGTGTCATGTGACAGGGGTGTGCTGAGCCGGCTTGCACACCAGGTGTCCCTCCGCGTTACCACTGCTACACCCTGGTCACATGGTTGGTGAGGAAACGCAAGTATGTCTACGCAAAACCGGTTCTACGCCGCTCTAACCTTCATCACATGTTTAGGGAAAGGCGGCGTCTTAGGGTTTCTGAGCCTGTGCCAACCGAGTCCTCTGGGCCGGCAGGCTCTTTCCGCTCCACCCTAAACCAACATCGGGCGACTGCCATAGCCCGGATAGTTGTCCCGGTGGCAGCAAAAAGCAAAGGAGAGGGCTATGGCCTTAGCCTAGTAAAAGTTAATCACTGTACATTCCAAAGAATGAGAAAAACAGTCTGAACGAGAAGCCCCCAAATGCTTGATCAGAACCGAATAGATTGGCTGCAGCCCCGCCCTGCCTGGTACTCTGGCTCCGCCTCTTAGCTCCTATTGGTCCTGATCTCCGTCCTGCCGCCCCGAGATTGGCCAGACGGGTGGCTGCCGCGTCCAATGGGCAGCGCCGCCGGCTTTCCCGCGGCTATTCACTATTCGAGTGGGTCGTGGCTGCCGCGGCGGTTAAAGAGCATAACGGTCACCGGTCTCCGATGCGACGATGGCTGCCTTAGGGCCGGGAGGCTACGCGCGGAACGATGCAGTCGAGAAGCTGCCATCTATCATGGGGGGAATTCCAGCGCGAAGAACCCAGTCCCCCCCTCCCCCTGCCCCACCACTCTGCCTCCGGCGGCGGACACGACTCTTGACGGCGCCCGAGGACACCGTGCAGAACCGGGTGAGAAGCTGCTCGCCCTGTCCACTCCAATTCCAGCCTTCTTTGGGCCGCACCCTGTTCATCCCTAAGCTCTTTGGCCCCGCCCATCAGTTCCCGCCTATTGGTCCCCTCAGGTTGCTCCCTAGCCCCGCCTCATCACGGAAGTTCCGCCCCCTTTGAGCATAAGGCTCTTCCCGCTTTCCGCTGCCTCCTCTCGTGGGTGCTGCTCTTGGTTCTTGGCTCTACTCTCAATATTGGAGCGTTCTTGGGGTTTCTTCGGATTCCAACGCCTGGAAAAGCATTTTGCTTCTACAAATCACTGCCTAGACCCACCTTCCTTGATAAGCCCCCATTCAATCACCTTTAAACACTTCTCGTCCAGTCACCTGCCCCATCTCAACTCGGTTCTACTCTGCATTCTCTCATATCTTGCCTTCTGCTTCCTTTTCCCTCACTAAGGTGGGATTCTTATTCTATATTCCCCCTCAAAACTATGGAAAGGATGTGAATAATTATTTCTAAAATGTCAGCAGTGCGGCTTGGGGAGGAGGGCGTACAGGATTTTAGTACTCTAAATTCTGAGACACAGAAACACAGAAAGGAATTACTTTAGCGTAGGTAGAAGGAATTCCCTTAGCACACCAGCAATTTAAGAAAAAAAAAAGTGCTCTTTAACTCCTTAGGCACAAAAATCTGTTTTTATAAAATGGAGATAACATGGGGCTGGGGTCGTGGCTCAGTGTAAAGTGCTTGCCTAGCATGTGTGAAGCACTGGGTTTGATTCTCAGCACCGCATATAAAGAAATAAAATAAAGGTTCATTGACATTTAAAAAATATTTTTAAAAAAATAAAATGGAGATAACAACCATATTACAATGTTGAAGGAAGATGAAATTGTAACTGTGAGCTTCTTGACACAGAGCCTAGATAATAGGTGAATATGTGGCAGCTGCTGGTGTATATTATTGCTGCTTTGTGGGTTTCTGCTGTCTTTGTACTGCCTACTCCTGGCTGCATGATTGTGGGCAGGTGGCCCTTGCCTACCTTTCTGTCTCTACCTCCTATGTCCTCCCTCTCCCCAAAGTCCTGTCAAACTTCCTGATTGCTTTCTATATTTTATTTATTTTGTAATTTGTTTTATGTATTTTTATGTGCTGAAGATCAAACCCAGTGCTTCAAACCCGTGAGGCAGGCATTCTACCATTGAACTACGACTTCAGTCCCATATTGTTATGAGGTGACTGCTCAGAAAACACACTGCTCAGAAAACACACTAAGTACGAATTTGAAACAAATAAAAGAATTTTATCTCTCTTTTCCTGACCAGGGACACTTCTGACAGAGTCCGAGTGGCTGTCTGAAAGAAGCACCTCAAACTGTTTGTGGTCGAAATATTTAAGGAAGAAAACCACATCCCATGGAATTTTGCAAATTGCAAGCAAGCAGAGTACAGGGGCTGAAAAGGCAGTTAGCAGAGCAAATACAGACCACCATATCCTGGGGACTTTACATTTGTGGGCACACAAAGTATAGGTGGGTGCACAAACTGCAGAGACAATTTTTTATCATCTTAGAAATAGCTTAACATTATTTATTATATAACACATCACATAATCCTATTATTTAATATTTCATAACCTATAATATAGAATTTATAATCTTGGGGCTGGGGATGTGGCTCAAGCGGTAGCGCGCTTGCCTGGCATGCGTGCGGCCCGGGTTCGATCCTCAGCACCACATACAAACAAAGATGTTGTGTCCGCCGATAACTAAAAAAATAAATATTAAAATTAAAAAAAAAAAAAAGAATTTATAATCTTTATAGATTAAGCTCAGACCATGACAATATACTGCCTGCTTTCTGTTTTTCTGGAGCTCCAAGTTCCTTTCTGCCTCCTAGCCCTTGTGGTGGGTGAATTCTCTACCTGGGCTTTTTGCTACAGTCTGCCTGCCTGCCTGGCTTCTCTTCTCTCAGTCTCATCCTTGAGTAGTCCTACTCAGAGAGACTTTCTCCAGTCTCAGTCTAAAGCAGACACCTGCCTTGATCTCTTATTAAGTGCCCTATACTTCATCGCCCTTATCATATGTGTTCATGAAAGTGTTTTGTGAGCTCTTAAACTTGTATGGGAGAATAACAGTAGTAAATACAAAGAGGCAGTATATCAAGGTAATTAAGTGCACAATCTCTAGACTCAGACTGCCTGAGCTTGAACATTAATTCTGCTCTTCTTAACAAGTTTGGAACTTTTTTTTTTTTCCCCACCTGTAAAATGAGAATAATGATGTGGAAATCCCTCATAGGGTATTTGTAAGGATTATAGGAGTTCACAGTCCTTAAGCATTTAGAATAACACCTGGCATATTTGCATATACTCTTATTAGTGTTAACTAATGCTGTTATTACTGTACTTGGGTAGTGTCACTTATTTTTCTTCTTTTGCAGACACATAAAACATTAGCTGGGTGCCATGGCACACACCTGTAATCCCAGCAACTCAGGAGGCTGAGGCAAGAAGATCACAAGTTCAAGGCCAGCCTGAGCAACTTAGTGAGTCCCTATCTCAAAATAAAAAGCTCAGTGGTAGAATACCCCTGGTTTCAATCCCCAGTACCAACAAAACAAAACAAACAAAATCCAGCATAAGTGTCATGGCTGTGTTAGAATCCTGGCACTCCTTTCTGGATGGATAACCCCTCTGGGCCCCTGTTTTATCTGTAAGACAGGAATAACAATGATAGTAATTATATCATAGGGTTATTATGAGTATTAAATAAGTTAATACAGCTTATAGGGATTGGAATAGCACCTGGCTACCAGGAAATGCCCAGTAAATGTTAGCTACTCTATATTTGCTTTTCAATTCTGAAGCCAGTGACTTGGTTAAGGATCACTGACTATAAGAAAAAAACTAATCTATTAAAATATGAAAGTACCGTACTTATATAAATTGTTCAGTCAATTATGATTGAGTCTGACCCATTTAACTTATCTTTGAAAATTTTAAAAACATTTTTTTAATTTTTAAAAAAATTTCTTTATCTATCGTGGTACTGAGGATTGAACCCAGGGGCCCTCTACAACTGAGCTTTATCCCCTGCCCTTTTATTTATTTATTCTTAAAATTTTGAGACAGGGTTTCACTAAGTTGTCGAGATTGACCTCAAATTTGTGATCTTTCTGCCTCAGCCTCCCAAGTAACTGCAATTACAAGCATGTGCAATCGTGCCCTTTGAGTTTTACTTTTTTAAAATGTGACCATCCTCTTGTTTCTTTGCTTATTGAAACTTCTAGAACTTCCAGACATTGAATTTTTTTCTTTAGTACTGGGGATCAAACCCCAGGGATCTCTACTACTGAGCTTTATCTTCAGTACTTTTTTTGGCGGCGGGGGGGCGGGGTGGGTACCAGGGATTGAACTCAGGGGCACTCGACCACTGAGCCACATCCCCGCCCTTTTTTGTATTTTATTTAGAGACAGGGTCTCACTGAGTTGCTTAGCACCTTGCTAAGTTGCTGAAGGTGGCTTTGAACTCACAATCCTACTGCCTCAGCCTCCCAAGCTGCTGGGTCACAGGCTTGCATGCCACCACACCCAGCTCTTTTGATACTTTTTGCTAGAGTCTTACTAAGTTGTTCAGGCTGACTTTGAACTCCTTCCTCAGCTTCAGCTACCCAAGTTCCACCACACTAGGCTAGACTTTGATGAGGGAAAGTGTCTATTTTTGTTCACTGCTCTGTTTCCTCTGCAAGGCCCAAAGTGCCTAGGTTTATATCCCAACCTTGCTACTCCCCAGATGCGGAATCTTGGACCTCAGTATCATTGGCTATAAATAAGAGTGGTCATAATACCTTCTTCCCTGGTTTGTTCTGAGGATTCAAGTCTTAACATCCATGATGACAAATACCTACAATCCCAGCTACCTGGGAGGCTGAGGCAGGAAGATTTCAAGTTTGATGCTAGCCACGGCAACATAGCGAAACTACAACATAGAGAAAGTACTTAGAAACTTATTCAAAGGTCATCTTCCCACTATGGCATTCTCCTTCCCCTCCCCCTGCATTCTCAGTCTCCTTCCCTGTGTTTTTCTCTGTTGCTTCTATCATCACCTCACATCTATTCTGCATATATGTTCTGTTCCTTTTCTATGTCCTCCATCCACATCACCATCAATGTGTGAACTCCAAGAAGATCGGGATTTTTGTCTGTCTGCCCCACTACTCTGTGCCCTTCACCTAGCATTATATTTTTGTCAAAAGAGTGTTAAGGGCTGGAGTTGTGGCTCAGTGGCAGAGTGCTTGCTTAGCATGTGTGAGGCGCTGGGTTCGATTCTCAGCACTGCATATAAATCAATAAAATAAAGGTCCATCGTCTAAAAAAATATTTTTTAAAAAAAGAGTGTTAAAAAGAGTAAGTGGTGGGCTGGGGTTGTGGCTCAGTGGTAGAGCGCTCACCTAGCACACAAGAGGCATTGGGTTTGATCCTCGGCACCACATAAAAATAAATAAATAAAATAAAGGTGTTGTGCCCATCTACAACTAAAATATATTTAAAAAAGAGCAAGTGGTAGTTGCTGTGGGTAGCATGACTTCAGAAACTTTGAGTATTTGTTGAATATAGCAGGAATTGCATCAGTAGCCAAGACAGCTGCGCCATCAGGGCTTGCTGGGGCAGGTGCTTCTGACTTGGGCCTTTTCTTTGCAGGTGTCACTTGAGAAGGTGCTTGGCATCACAGCCCAGAATAGCAGTGGTCTAACCTGTGACCCTGGCACAGGCCATGTAGCCTACCTTGCAGGGTAAGTACGTGATGGGCTTGACATCTCATCATTGCAAGGGAATTTGAAATCTGAAGTCATTGGTGATTTCTCTAGAGCTAAGATTTCCTATTTGTAGAATGTGGATAATGCTGCTTTTCTCTAAGGACTGTGGAGAGGATTCCATGAACCCATCTGGGTCTAAAACAGTACTCAGCATATAGTAGACATTATAAAAGTCTTAATTATGACTACAAGTGCGAGATGGCAGAGATTCTGGGAAATACATGTGGTTAAAACCAAAAATGTGGTTTTAACCCCACATATGTATTCTGCTTCTGTCTCTATAAGACTGAACTAATGATACCTCCACTTAGGTAGTTGAGAGGACTGAGGATCAGACAGCTGTGTATCCCATAAATACTGATCTAATGTGGCACTGATCTAGGCACCAAAGGGACCACCCCAGCAAGGTAGAGCAGGGAAGATCCAAGGTAATTCCTGATGAACAGTTTCTGTTGTTGAATTTGAGGGGAGCAGTTCAGGATAGAGGACAAGGGTGGGCTTTTAAATCTAATGGGGAAGATTTCACATCCCTGTTCTGTTACTGATCTGCTGAGTGGGCAAAGGACTTCCTGTCCTTGGGCTTCAGTTTCCTCATCTATGAAATGGGTCTAAGGAGTCCTGACCTTACCTGATAGTTTGGAGGATTTAAAAAGATAATAGACATTAAAAAAAATCTTTATTAGCTTAGGACCTGACAGAATAGTTTCCATATAGGCAGTGTTGGTTTCTATTTAAGAATTTATTAATAATGTTAAGTACCCCAGAATTCTCAGCATTAAAATCTAGAGAAGGGGTTGGGGCTGTAGCTCAGTGGTAGAGCACTTACCTAGCATGTATGAGGCACTGGATTTGATCCTCAGCACCACATTAAAAAAGTAAATAAACAAAATAAAGGTATTGTGACTATCAAAAAAAAAAAAAAAAATCTAGAGAAGACCAGAAAAAAATCTTCTGTTCAGAGGAGCCCTATTGATGTGTGTTTTTTTTTTTCTGTTGGGATAGAATCATACTGGATACCAGTGCCCCGCTCATACACACTATTTTAATAAGCATGTTTTCCTCTTTCTCCACAGCTGTGTGGTGGTGATTTTGAACCCCAAGGAGAACAAGCAGCAGCACATCTTTAATACTGCCAGGTAGGCTGGGGCCTGGGCATGGGTTGGAGGGAAGCAGGGTCTTGGGACCTGTCCTCCACAGAGCCTGAAGTGCTCATGGGTAGGTGACTCACTCATGCACTCAACCATTAGTTCAGCCTCATTCACCAAGTGTCCACTCTGTGCTAGGTACTGTTCCAGGTGCTGGTGATAACAGCAATGAACAAAAGTGATGAGA
Organism: Marmota monax; assembly: GCF_021218885.2. Lineage (NCBI taxonomy): Eukaryota > Metazoa > Chordata > Mammalia > Rodentia > Sciuridae > Marmota > Marmota monax. The sequence continues at coordinate 413,655 of NW_026692786.1, read as the reverse complement.
ATCTCCGCTTTCTAGAGCTAACAGCCCAATATAGGAGAGACTGAAAACCAGTTGGCAAATTACTAGCTCATCATGATTGGTGACATGGAGGAAATGATGGGGGATGAGTTAGGACAGAGAATGTGAGAAATCCACTTCTGAGGACTCAGGGAAGTCCTCCCGGGGTCTGAGACTTGAAGGAAGTGAGAGGGTGACTCGTGACAACAAAGGGAAAACACCTGGGCAGGAGAGATGGCCAGGGCAAGGACTCTGCAATGGTGAAGGGTCTGGCAATGTGAGAAGCAGCCATAGTTTGTTCACTGTGTTATCTTAGGTGAGAAACTTCTTTCTGGGCTTTGGCCTACTCTGCAAGTAAAATAGCTGCCTCCATTTGTGAGAGCATCCTTAAGAAAATAATCATAAATCAGGTGCCCACTGACTTGCCCAACAGTGTTCTAAAGATTGGAATTAGTCAACAACACCTAAAGTTGTTTATATAAAAATAAATATCCCTCTCATTTTGGAAAAAAATGAGAAATTCTGGTCTCAGGCCCATAGTTCGCTTGTAGCAGTGGATGGGCTGGATCTTGACGGCATTTGTCAGACCTCTCTTAATAAGTTTCTCTCATCTATGTTCCCTGTAGGCGGTGAAGTAGGTGACCCTGACCTGAAGTGGAGGCCACGAATGTGCCTACTCTTGGCCTTCAGTGGGTCTATCTTAGGAAGTAGTGTGGCCAGTGAAGGATTTTTTTTCCCTCTGACTGCATATCAGAGTCACCTGATCCCTGGGCCTCACCCCCAGAATTTACTGAATTTACTGGTCGGATGAGACCTGGGCATTGGCAATATTTAAACTTTATATTGAAATAGGTCCAGACTTACAAGAATAGTACAAAGAGGGCCTCTCATTCTTTATCAATACACATTCTTTCTAAAGTATTTGAGAGTAAGTTGCAAACATGATGCCTCTGTCTCTATATACCTCAGTGTTTATTTTCTACAAAACAATTATGATATAATCCTTCAAAAACACAATAAATCCCTAGGCAGGAGGATGGCAAGGTACATCACTACCATCTACTTCTCATATGACTCCAAGTTTCACCACTTATTCCAAGGCTGTCCTTTATAGCCAAAAGATTCTATACACATTGAGTTGTGCTTTCAGTCTCCTTCAGCCTGAAGTGTCTCTTCCATCTTTTCTTAATTCTCAACACCTTGACATTTTTAAGGATTGCAGATCAGATATTTTGTAGAATATCAACACTTGGACTTGTTCGATGTTTCCTCATATGTAGATTCAGGTCCTGCATCTTTGGCAGGAACACCACAGGAGAGCTGTGTACCTGGAGCATCCTGTCAAGAAGTCTCCCATGACTGGTGGTGTTCATGTGGTGCTCTAGGTTAAGGTAGTGTCTGCCAGACTTCCTTACTACAAAGCCTCTTTTTTTCCTCTTTGTGATTATAAATTATCTTGGAGGAGTCTTCCATGAGAGTGGGCATATATTTTTCCATTTTCTTACCACGTTTCCACTTAACTGGTCTTAGCATAACCTGACCATTTTTTAAAAGCTCCCTTGGGAATTCTGATGTGCAGCCTAGAGGTTAGAACATTGCCCTGTCTGGTTGAATGACCTTGGGCAGGGGACTTCCCTTTGTTGAAGTATCATTTGCAAAAATTGGCTAATGAGAGTCCATACTCCCTGGTATATGCTGGAGGAATCTGCAGTGATGCCCATACAGAGTTTGCCAGAGGGCCAGGCACGGGGTCAGGGCATGCAAGTGGTTAGAGGTGGCTACAGACAACAGAAACCCCCCTATCATGCATGGCTTAAAACACAAAGATGTTCTTTCTACATATAAGAATTCTGAGGGTGGGATGTTGTTTCTGTGAGCATCAGAGACCCCAGTCCTTTGGTTTTTCTATTTTACCACACTTATTTTGAGGCTTCTGTTCCTGAAGTCACCTCATGGCCTGTGCTGGAGTTCTGGCTGTCATGTCCTTATTTCAGGAGGGAAGCAGGTGGTGATTAGGGCAAAAGGTTCACTTGAGAAACCTTTCTGGAAGTCATAAATAGCATGTCAATTTCCTTCTCATTGGCCAGACTGTCATGTAGCCATCCTTGAGTAGCTTCAAGAGAAGTGAGGAAGCTGGACACGGTGGCATATGCTTGTAATTGCAGTGGGTGGGGAGGCTGAGCTAAGAGGACCCACGAGTTCAAAGCCAGCCTCAGCAAACGTGAGGTGCTAGCAACTCAGTGAGACCCTGTCTCGAAATAAAAAATACAAAATAGAGTTGGGGATGTAGATCAGTAGTTGAGTGTCCCTGAGTTCAATCCCTGGTACAAAAAAAAAAAAAAAAAAAAAAAGGTGAGGAAATGTACTTTAGTCAGGAACATCAACATCCCAATTAAAACTGGGGCTATATCAGTAAGAAGGAGGAGCGAGGGGACAATGGATTAAACAGCTCACCCTATCTGCTGCTATAAGAATTGATGGAAAGTTACCTGAGGGTGGACTCAAAAATAGATGTTCTCTGAGGTTGTCAAAGACTAACCCAGAAAACTAGATGTGGTGCACACCTGTAACCCCAGCTATTTGGGAGACTGAGGCAGGATTGATTGAGTCCATGAGTTCAAGTCTAGGCATTTACTTAGTTATCTATATATTAATTTACTAACTGATTGAGGGAGACTGTTAAGGAACAAAGGTAAAACAAGATTAAAAAAGAGAAGAAGAAGAAAATGATACAATGTGGGAACAGTAAATCTTGCTACCACAAAATGTGCCAACTTGTCTGGTCATTCAGTTCTTAGGAAGACTATCTATGAGTATCAAAGAAAAACATGTAGGCCATTTATGGGTTTTCCAGAACACCTTGAGCATTTAGCAGTGGAGCACATGCTGCAGGCTGTCTTGGGGTGATGGCTGCCAGTGTCCTCCCATCAGCATCACTTTTTTAGTTAGGCCAGGTCTGTACCATTTCCTGCATCTGAGTTTCTCAAAGTTACTGGGTGGTAGGTTCTTGGGAAGCTCACCCCTGCATAAAAAGAAGAAAATAGGGTCCCTGTACAGTGTCCATCCTATTTGGGTTGGGTGTTCAAGGAGGAAGAGGCCTTGTTTTTAACACCCATTTCTCTGACTGCTGTGTTGGGCACACAGTGGCACTGGTGTGCAGGAGCTTCTCACACTCAGCTCTCCTGGCCTCTTCCTAGACTGGGGAGCCAGGAGTGGATAGATTGCTGAAAGCACAGCCATCTCAGTGGAACCAGTCATCAATTCCTTTCCTTGTCCCCAGGAAGTCTCTGAGTGCCTTGGCCTTCTCCCCTGATGGGAAGTTCATAGTGACGGGGGAGGTGAGTCATGATCACAACTGAGCAGGTGGGGAGGGTCTAGTGGGTCATTCCTTGTGCTCCTAGCAGGCCTGGGAGTCCCTGGAATGACACCTGCCTGGGCCAGAAAAGCCCAGTGGCAGATGGGGGAGGGAGGGAGCTTTTTCAGTACACTCTGTGGCAAAGCCAACCTCAGCCCTGACAGTCCCTCTAGCCTTGCCTGGTACACAGCCCAGCAGCAGTAATGGCCTCACCTTCCCCAGAATGGGCACAGGCCAGCCGTGCGCATCTGGGATGTGGAGGAGAAAAGCCAGGTGGCAGAGATGTTGGGCCACAAGTATGGTGTGGCCTGTGTGGCCTTCTCACCCAATATGAAGCACATCGTTTCAATGGGCTATCAGCATGACATGGTCCTCAACGTCTGGGACTGGAAGGTAAGAGTTGACAATGGGCATATGGGCGGGCAGCCAGTTGCCAGATCATCCTGAGTCTTAGGCATTGGAGGAACTGAATGAGATAACTTGGTAAATGTTCATTCAGCCAGCAAATATCAACTAGCCCCTACTATCTCCTGTCTTTTTTGTTCTGCAGCACTTATTGTGTCGTTCTGAGATCACTTTATGGCCCCAAATGGAGTTCCTGTTGCCTTGTCCTTATTTCAGGAGGGGAACAGGGTACCCTTTTTGTAGGACTCATGACAGCATCTCATCTAGTGGAAGTATTAGAATTATTTTTATATTGATCAGCTGTCACTTTGATCTGCAAGGGTTACCTCACTTCTGAAATATCTATAGTAGTACCTGCTTTGTTAGGTTGTGAGACTTCATTGAGTTGCCACATACTGGAAGTCTGGCCTTTAGAATAGCTGGAAAAGGGCTTGGTGTCAGCAAAAGTAGATACCAAGATCTGGCTATGCCCATAACCTACTGTGTATCTTTGAACACATGACATTCCCCCCTACTATCCCACAAGCCTGGCAGGTGGAGGAGACCTGCCTCCCTCATAGGAGGCACTTTGAGTGGATTGTATAAGTTATCCTGTAGAGGGCTCAGGGAAGACTCAGAATGGAGCCCCTTCTGTGACAACCAGAGGTGCGTTGTCCTTCCCCCCAGCTGTGTCTTCTCTAATATTATGTGTAAGCTGCAGAGCTTGGACCCTCGAGGAAAGCTCTGGAACTTACTCTCTTCTGGGGACCTTTCCAAGTCTCAGTCTCTTCCCTTAGTTACTAGAAATGACAAGAGTCACACATAGATTTCCTTAGAGAGCACCTCATTTCAGGGTCCAAGGAAAACAGAGCAGGGAGACCCAGGGCTGAGGGCCAAGGCACAAAGAATCCCATGGGGTGGGTGCTGTCACAAACTTCTCCCTGCACTGTTTTGTTGTTGTTGTTTTTTTCCCAGAAAGACATTGTAGTGGCCTCCAACAAGGTATCATGCAGGGTCATTGCCCTCTCCTTCTCTGAGGACAGCAGTTATTTTGTCACTGTGGGGAACCGACATGTGAGATTCTGGTTCTTGGAAGTCTCTACTGAAGCAAAGGTGAGTTTCTGTCTTTGCCACCTTAGCCAGGCCCTAGCAGAGTCACCATCAGCAGCATGAGGCTCTGATTTCTATCTGAGATTTGGCGGGCAGTGGTCTCAGGTCGTCAATCCTCTCAGGGTTCCAGGTGCTGACTGGCAGGTCCTTCAGAGACCCCACGACTCTGAGGCCACATCTCGTTCTTGGACCAATACTTTTCTACCCTTCTACCCAGAAGTGTGGTTCTGTTTTTCTTTTCTTCTCCACTTTAAGGAGTTTCTTAGAGTCCTCCTGTTTAACTGTATAGATAAGGGACGCATTATGGCCCTGTCAGGGGGTAGAACATATACACAGCACCTCACTGTGCTCTGCTCTGCCTCCAGGTGACAGGCACAGTGCCCTTGGTGGGACGTTCAGGCATCTTGGGTGAGCTTCACAACAACATCTTCTGTGGTGTGGCCTGCGGTCGGGGCCAGATGGCAGGCAATACCTTCTGTGTGTCCTACTCGGGCCTCCTCTGCCAGTTCAACGAGAAGAGGGTGCTGGAGAAATGGATCAACCTGAAGGTACCCCCAAGCCCTCTCTGCCAGCAGTGGGGAAATTGTTCTTTTCCCATACAGTGTGTCTCCAGGGGTGCTTAGCATCATCCCTGCTGGTGACTGACCACCTAAGTTCAGAATGTGTGGCTTCCCCTCTCTAAGCCCCAGCTTCCTTATGTGTTAAATAGGAATTCTGCTGCCTCCTTCACAATTGGTAGGGAAGATAATATGTGTAAAGGACTTGCCTGAAATGGGGTCAAGGTCACAGTTGTTTTCCCATCACTGTTATATCTGTTTCCCGTTTCTCTTCTTTACCGAACACTCTTGGCTCAAGTTTTTTTAAAAATCAAATTTATTAAAAAATCTAAAATGCTATTGATTTAATTATTATTATTTTTTTTTAGTTGTATATGGACACAATACCTTTATTTATTTATTTGTATGTGGTGCTGAGGATCAAACCCAGTGCCTCACACTTGCAAGGCAAGCACTTCACCACTGCGCTATAGCCCCAGCCCAACTTAATTATTTTTCAATCAAAAAAGACTATACAAAATACATAAAATCTTAAACTAAACAACAATTACTCAATAAATTGCAGAATTTCTTAAGTATCTGAAGGTTTGAGTCCAAGCTATCTTCCCACCCCAACCTTGGTTGCCTATTTGGCTGTTTGAAGGAACAACTCAGTTTCCGCTCCTCCTAGCCTGCTCTTGTGACTCGCCTCTAGTTTAGGATTAATGGAATGTAAAGAATTACAGGCTTTATCTGTCCTAGGTAACACAACAGCATTTTGGATTTTGTTTTTGTTTTCCCCATTTCAGTCCTTGCTAAAACATAAGCAGATTTCAAGCCAAAAATCATCTGGGTTTTTTTGTTTGGTTAGTTGGTTGGTTTTTGTTTTTGTTTCATTACTGGGAATTGACCTTAACCACTGAGCTACATCCCCAGATCTTTTTATCTTTTATTTTGAAACAGGGTCTCGCTAAGTTCCTTGGGGCCTTGCAAGTTGCTGAGGTTGGCCTCAAACTTGCAATCCTCTTGCTTCAGCCTCCCAAGATGCTGGGATTACAGACATTGCCACTACTCCCAACTAGGTCAAAATCTTCTGGCCAATAGAGTTTAGTGCTTGAGCACTAAAAGACTTGTGAAGTTCCTCTTGATATGGAAAAGCTTCTTTAACCTGTATCTAGAAGTCTGGCTGGCGCTTGCTGCCCCTTCTTATCTACATGTCCTGGTAGGATAGACAGTCCTTCCTATAGACTAAGTTTTTTCTGGACTCCTTTGGAGTATTAATCTTTATGAAAATGTTTTTAAGTAATTGGGAATAAGATTTAAGCCTAAGCTGTGGGTTCTTGTGATGTTGTTTTATTTAAAAAAAAAAAAAAAAAAAGACTTAAGCCTAAATTTTAACCTGGTTACTGCAGGTGGCCTATCTGAAGTTGTAGTCTGCTGAAGAGATACTTTCCACAGCTAAGTTCCTCTATAGACAGCAATGACAGCTCTGTCCCAATTTGTGCCTCTGTCCATCTGCTGGCACATTTCCTTCAGTAGTGACTGTATACTGTATCCTGATTTCAAAAATCTTAAAATGTGCCCAAATAGGTTCTTAGATCCAAGGAATTATAAGTCTTCTCCCGAGGCCCATGACTGCTTTGTCAGTCCCTGAGTTCCTGGGTCAGAATACATAATGCACTAGATCTAATTAGGTCCACCCGCTCTGTCCTCAAAGGTCTCCATGTCTTCTTGCCTCTGTGTCAGTGAGGATCTCATCTTCTGCGGCTGCACAGATGGGATAGTCCGCATTTTCCAAGCCCACAGCCTTCACTACCTCACCAACCTGCCCAAGCCACACTGCCTTGGGGTGGATGTGGCACAGGGCCTGGAGCCCAGGTACTGTTCAGCAGGGGGAGACGGAGGGACCCACTCAGATCCTGTTGCAGGCATCCATCCGTGCTTCTGGATCTGTCTGCCCAGGTGTCCATCCTGCAAATACTAGTTATTACTCTTAGTCCTGGGCATTACTGCCATGAATAAAGCAGAAAAGTTCTGCCTCTGGAGACAAGCTCCAAGGAGAGAAAGGAAGCTGGGTTGGGGAAGGAGTAAACAAAATAACTTTAGGTAGTAGTTAAGTGCTACAAAAAAGAAAAACCCAGGGCAGGCATGAATATAAGGGAATATGTTCCTCCATGTTGCTAACATTTATTAAGCAGTCATTTAATAAATAGCATTTATTAATTGCCATCCTTAGGCTGGAAGCAGGAAAATAAGACAGCAAAATCTCTGCCACCACGAAGCCTATAATGTGGTGAGGGAGCTCTTGATAAAGAAGTACTCAGACAAGATCATGTCACATAATTACAATGCTCTGATGAAAGAGAGCAGGACATGGGAAGGAGAGTGCCCTGGAGGGGGAGAGCTGTGTCAATTGGGTGTCTGGTGAGGAGGAGCCAGCTGTGTGGAGAGCAGGGTCCCAAATGTAAAGGACTAAAGGGGACAACACACTGGCATGGTTTGTTGCAGGAATAGGGAGGGGCTGTGTGACTGGAGCCTAGTATGCTGGGACAGGGTGGTAAGAGATGAGGTTGAGCACTGGGAGAGGCCAGTGGGAGGAGTCTATTTGAGGTCAGGGGGCAGCCACTAGAGTTACATGAGCAGGTCTTACATGTTAGATCCCTTGGCTGCAAGTCTGATCTATGGAGTAGGGGTGGGCAATGCCCAACCAGGGAGTGCTGGGTGCCTGGGGCTACCTCTTTGTGGATTTCTAGCCCTAACTCTTGGGTTCCTTTTCTAAGAAAGAGCCTGGAAGTGCTAACTGGGTGTCTTGAAGGAAAGAAAGGGTGGGTAGCAACCCACAGGCCATGCCATGTTGAAGTAGCCTCTGCCACCTTCTGTTGTGTGCTCTGGGCCTTAGGCAGGTCAGTACACCGCCCTATGCCTGTTTCTTCGTCTGTAAAACAGAGTACCTGCCTCTCGTAATGGTTGTGAGAATTCAGGGCACATAAACTTTCCATCCTAGCATACAGTAAGTGCTCAGTAAACTAGCCTTTGTAAGGAAGCCCCAAACCAAGGGACAGCTCCCCAGCCCCCTCACAGAGGTATTTGAATCATGTATTGGTGAGACCTAGGAGTGAAGAAAGGTGTCCTGAAGTGCAAGTTCATTTTCCTTCCATGCTCCAAAGAAAAGAGAATGGGAGTTTGGGTAGAGTAGAATGAACAAAGGGCAAAAAGTGTCAATAGGAATCAAAAACTCAAAATTTTCTCAGGGGCCCGTTGCAGTTTGTAACCTCTATGAGAAGCCAAAGAGAAGCAAAGGAAGAGGGAAGAGGGAGACGTAAAGTTAGAATAGGAGAGATACAAGGCCAAAATACTTGAGGGATGGCATTGCCAGGTAGGCGGTGGCTTCTGTGTTCCAGAGATAACTGTCACTTCTCAACTGTGACATAATGGTAATTGATGATCCATGTGGCCTTGTTAGCTTCCTCTTCTGCAGGAAGGCGGAAGCAGTCTACCCAGATACGGTGGCGCTGACCTTCGACCCCATCCACCAGTGGCTGTCCTGTGTGTATAGAGACCATAGCATCTACGTCTGGGATATCAAGGACATCAATAAAGTGGGCAAGATGTGGTCAGAACTCTTCCACAGCTCCTATGTCTGGGATGTGGAGGTGAGCCCACTCTTCCTGTCTCTACCCCTACTCAACTCTCATTTGGGAACTCAAGGAGTAGAAACTTCCATAGAGTTTAGAGAACCCATTCAACCATTTCTTCAAAAGATAGTCATTGACCCTCATGCCAAAATCTCTTTTTTTCTCCCCCAATACCAGGATTTAACCTAGAGGTGCTTTACCACTGAGCCACATCCCCAACCCTTTTTATTTTTTTTATTTTGAAACAGGGTCTCTCTAAATTGCTGGTCTCAAACTTGCAATCCTCTTGCCTCAGCCCCCAGAGTCACTGACATTATAGGCATAATATATATTATGCTCCACCCCACCTGACAGAAATTTATTTTCAGCAGCCAAGTTCCGGATTATAAGAAAAAACTTTGTTGCCAGGTGTGATAGCGCACACCTGTAATTCCAGTGGCTTAGGAGGCTGAGGCAGGAGGATTGCAAGTTCAAAGCCAGCCTCAGCAATTTAGTGAGGCCCTAAGCAACTTAGGGCGACCCTGTCTCTAAATAAAAGATAAAAAGGGCTGGGGAGGGACTGGGGTTGTGGCCCAGTGGTAGAGCACTCACCTAGCATGTGCGGGGCCTTGGGTTCGATCCTCAGCACCACATAAAAATAAATAAATAAAATAAAGGTATTAAAAAAAAAAAAAAAGCTGGGGATGTGGCTCAGTAGTTAAACACCACTGGGGCGCCACTGGGTTCTATCCCTGGTACCAAAAACGAAAACTTTGTCCTTTTGAATAGGCATTATTTAGCCCTTTGACTCTGCCTGCTTTTGTGGGTATGGTGCATGTGTGTGCTTTTTGTTTGTTTGTTTTTGTTTTAGTTTAACTTGGTTTCTCTTTTTCTTTTTTTTTAGTGTATTACAGTTATACATAATAGTCAGGTTGGTTCATTTTGATCCTCCCATAAATGTCATAAATACAGATAACAGTTTTCTCCACTTCAGTCCCAAGTACTACCCTCCTCCTTCCCTGTGACCCCATTCCCCTACTCTTTTGGTAGGTACTCTTATTCCTTCTATTTATTTATTTACTTTTTAATTGATGCATTATAGTTATATATAGAATTTGGGATGTATTGTGGTATATGCACCTGGTATAATTTGGTCCATTTTATTCCCCAGTTCTTCTCCTTTGCCTCCTCCCCCCTCCTCCTCCTTGGTTCCTCTTTCTACTCTACTGGTCTTCCTTCTGTTTTCAAAACATCCACCTTTTTTATTCCTTTTTTTTTTTTTTTTTTTCCTCTCTTTAGTGTCTGCATGAGAGAGAATGCTTTTTCTTATGTGGGAATTGTGGGAGACTGGAAATCTATGCTGCTGCTATCATCATATTCTCAGAACCTAATTCTTCCGTATTTTGAAATTACATGTTGTCTCTGTCTCTTTGAGCTTCCTTCTAAATCATCTTTAGCTCTATCTTGCAATTCACTTAATTTTCTTTCACCTATGTCTTATATTTGGTATTTTAAGACCTTTTACTTTTTGAGTGAGGGGCCCAGCTCAGTGGTAGGCCCTGCATTTGAGCCCCAGCACCAAAAAAGAAAAATGTATGTTTTATTTTTCATTTCTAGAAATAGTTTTGTTCCTTTTTAGCCATACTTCAATGATTTTATAATTTCTGGTTGGCTTTTCACATTTTTTTTGAGAGGAGATCTCACTAAGTTGCCTGGTCTGGCCTTGAACTTGTGATCCTCCTGCATTAGCCTCCTGAGTAGCTGGGATTATAGGTGTGCAGCACTGTCTGTGCCTAGCTTGACTACTCATACTTTTAATCATGTCAATGTTTGTTCGTTCTTTCTTTCTTTGGTACTGGGGATCAAACCCAGGGCTTTGTGCATGCTAGGCAAGTGCTGTACCACTGAGCTACACCCCTAGCCCTTATTTATTTCTTTAAGTATATTGAACCTAGTGGTTTTATATTTTATCTGAAAATTCCCAGTATTGGACATATTTGCTAGACTCTGATATTTTTGCTGCTTCTTGCTCATGAGACCTTGTTTCTTTTGGTGCTTAATGATTTTTGACTGAGCCGCCCATTTCCTTGGAAATTTCTTTATAAGAATTAGAGGGTTTGGAGGGAGTAGTTGTTTTGTTTTGTTTTGTTAGTTTGTTTGTTTTTGTAGTTGCTGATGTTGTTGATACTGGAGATTGAACCCAGGGATACCTTATACTGAGCTACATCCCCAGACCTTGATATTTTTTTTATTTTGAGACAGGATCTCGCTAAGTTGCTGAGGCTGGCCTCAAACTTGCGATCCTCCTACCTCAGCCTTCCAAATCACTGGGATTACAGGTGTGTCACTGAGATTATAGGTGTGCACCACTGTACCCGGCTCATAGGGATGTTTTAAGACATGGACTGAAGGTGGTACGTGGATGATACATGGGAGCATGTTATGTCCTTTCTTCTTGCTTGTTTTTACCATAGAAGGTATTGCACTCTGCCTGTTTGTCTTCAGCTTTTTTTTTTCTTTTCACCAAAATGTAACAGTATATCATCATACTATCATCAAGATGGTCATCATGAATTTTTGCCTTGTTCTCTGGGAACTCTAGGTGTATCCTGAATTTGAAGATCAGAGAGCTTGTTTGCCATCGGGATCTTTTCTAACTTGTTCCTCAGACAACACCATCCGCTTCTGGAACATGGATGGCAATCCTGACTCTCACTGGCAGAAAAACATCTTCAGCAATGTGAGTAGCTCCATCATGATTTGTCTTTTAGGAGGAACGAAGACCCACTTTAAGCCAGGTACAGGAGCTAGAAGGAGTCTTATAGAAGGAACCTAAATGTTAGGTTTTACTAGGGGCAAGAACCAGGAACAAAAGCAAGTCAATCTCTGTCCGTTCCTCCTTTTTCTCTCTCTCTTCTGTGGTGGTATGGTCTGTCCTCTCTGATTTTCTCTGTCCCACCCCAGCTCCTGCTTGCCAGGTTTTTTTGAACATGGCCAATCCAGGCAGCTTGGCACACTTAACAGAAATGAAATTACTCCCTGAATCTTGAGTCAAAACTCCCTGTTGGGCCAAACCAGGCAAGGGCTTTCCCTCTCTAATTGACCTCCACACTGGGAGGGTTCAAGTGGGGGCTCTGGTGGATCCTGGAGAGAACTTTGACAGAAACTGGAGAAAAATCATTTTCTGAAGATATTTTTATTAGTATTGCTAGGCCAATGAGGGAGCTTTTCTGGGGAGCTGGACCTTAAATCATGCATTCATTTATTCTGCGATACTTATTAAGGTATATGCCAGGGACTTGACTACATGCTGGAGACACAGTAATGACTAAGACAGACCCTTCTTTTGCCTTGTGGCACCCACAATTCTAGGTAGGAGAGGCAGACAGTGAATCAATGATAACTGTACAAATCATGTATAATCACAAGTATGATAAGCACCATGAAAGAAAACGTAGGGTACTAGTAGGGTATTTAGCAGTATCATGGGAATTTTCTCATCTGGGCCATCAAGAGCAGCTTCCTCTAGAAGGGATAGTTGAACTGTAATATGGGGGATTAGGAGAAGCAGAAAGAAGAGAAGAGAGTTCCATACCTCAGGAATAACCCATGCAAAGGCCCCAAGGTAGGAAAAAATTTGGAAAACCTGAAAGAGGTCAGTACGACTGAAACAAAAAGGCCCTTAATGCAGGTTGCATGTTGCAGATGCTCCTTTACTGCTGCCCACCTGTGATGGACACATTACATTTGGCCATAAACAATAGAAAAACTCAAGAAAAAAGTTTGATTGTCTGACTCATAAAAGGAGACTGGAAGTAACTCTGCTGTGTTGGTAGCTCTAAGATGCCTATAGAGACTCAAGTCTTCCACTTCTCTATTCTGTCATTTGAAGGAGTGGCTCTCATCCTCATGATCCAGTATAATTGCTGGAGCTTCAGCCATCATGTCTGAGTTCCAGGCAAGCAAGATAGAAGAAAGGCAGCAGAAGAGTTCTCACTTGCTTTTTATCTCTTTGCCCAAAATGTATTCATTCACATGGCCTCATTTAGCAGCAAGGGAAACTGGAAAACAGTTATTATTCTGAGTGGTGAAGCACTCAGCTCAAAACCTGTAGTCCTAATGAGGAAGGAATAACTGGGCTCTGGGGAGACCTACAATTCCAGAGGTGCTTCTATGCTCCTTATAGCACTAACCTCAGCCCTCTCCTTCCTGCAGACCCTGCTGAAGGTAGTATACGTGGAGAATGACATCCAGCACCTGCAGGACACATCACACTTCCCAGACCGGGGCAGCGAAAATGGGACACCCATGGATGTGAAAGCTGGGGTGCGAGTCATGCAGGTCAGTCCTGATGGCCAGCACTTGGCTTCAGGCGACCGAAGTGGAAATCTGAGGCAAGTGGGCCTTGGCAGTCTCTGGTGTGCACCTCCCAGCTCCAGCTTGGGTTCTCAGGGCAGTAGGGAGGAGCCCTGATCTTGGCATCTCCAGCTGCCCATTGGAAATGAGGGACTGTGAGTAGTAATCAGCCACTCCTGAGAACTTAAGCTGGGAGGGGGCTTCCAGAAGGATGGAGATCAAGACAACTACCAGGACCTCAGCAGTGAGCCATGCACTTTGTCTGCACAGTGATAGGCAAATTCATGTGACTCTAGGGCAAAGTGACACTTTCACCAGCCAAGTGGCACAATGATGAAATGTCAGGGGGCTGCTGGTGGCCCTGAGAGAGGAACTAAGAGGGTGGGGCATGTGAGGGCTCAGCCTGTTTACCCACCTGCCGAAGTATTTTAATAGATGCTGGCAGAACATGAGCCCTGTTACAGGGACCAGGTTTAAAATGACAAAGGACAGTTGTGACCATCTGGGTGTTTGAATTACTGGGGGATGAAAGAGACTTGGGAGAACTGGAGAGCTTGTGCCCCATAGAGGTAGCTACCATGAAGCACCTGGAGGGCAGGCTACAAGTTGTCCTGTCTTCTCACCAACAAGAGTGGAAAGTGAAAATTTTTTCTGTTAAATTCTGTGATTTTTAAACACTGGTAACTGTTGTGATATCATGCACTGTGTGAGGAAGGAATGTGGCTCTGCTATGAATGGCAGAACAGTAATAAGAGCCAACACAGGACCAGCACTGTTGTCCTGTACCAGGTACTGGCCTGAGCACTGTGTGTCTCAACTTGCTTAATCCTCTCACTGAACCCCCCCATCCCCTGCCCCACCATGTAAGTACTCTTTTAGCTGTTTTTCAAATGAGTGAATTGAAACCAGAGAGGTCAAGTGGCTAGGCTAAAATCACACAGAATGACAGTGGAAGAGCCAGAATGACCTGTTGACTGATTCCACTTGGAGAAAATGAAAAATGTCTTGATTTAAAATGAGTCTAGGGCTGTGGCTGTGGCTGTGGCTCAGTGGTAGAGCACTTGCATGAGGTACTGGGTTCGATCCTCAGCACCACATAAAAATAAATAAATAAAATAAAGGCATTCTGTCCATCTGTAACTACAAAAAAAATTTAAAATGAGTCTAGAGCCAGGCACAGTGGCGCACGCCTATAATCCCAGCAACTCAGGAGGCTGAGGCATGAGGATCATGAGTTCAAAGCCAGCCTCAGCAAAAAGCGAGGTGTTAAGCAACTCAGTGAGACTCTGTCTCCAAATAAAATACAAAATAGGGGGGCTGGGGCTGGGGCTCAGTGGTGGAGCGCTTGCCTAGCATGTGTGAGGCTCTGGATTTTATCCTCAGCACCACATAAAAATAAATAAATAAAAGAAAGGTATTATGTCCATCTACAACTAAAAAAAATATATTAAAAAAAAATACAAAATAGGGCTGGGATGTGGCTCAGTGGCCCAGTGCCCCTAAGTTCAATCCCCAGTACCAAAAAAAAAAAAAAAGAATGAGAATGAGTCTGGGCATTGTGATACATGCCTGTAATCCCAGTAACTCAGGAGGCTGAGGCAAAAGAATCGTGAGTTTGAGACCAGCCTCAGCAAAAGAATGAAAGTCTTGATTATGTCCCCAAGTCCCATCAGAGATCACCTCTAATGCTGTCCTGCACAAATGCCTATCCCCCTGAGGACTGTCTTTGATCCCTGGGGGTATATTTTGACCCATGCATCACAAGGGACTGGTGCCTGCCAAAGTTTCAATGGCTCAATGCTGCTCCCTTTACAATGGCTGGGTTCTTGATGAGATTATGTTGGGCATCGTTATACTAGTTGGCATGAAAGGGGACTCCAACGTTGCCTGCTTGGCTGCTCTGACCTTTTCCAGCAGTGGCAGAGCACCTGGGGTTGGAGGTAGGGGCTCCAGGCAGGGTACATGGTCAGTCTATGTCTTCCAGGATCCACGAGCTGCACTTCATGGATGAGCTGGTCAAAGTGGAGGCCCACGATGCTGAGGTGCTGTGCCTGGAGTACTCCAAGCCTGAGACAGGTGAGCTCACAGCAGCTAGTGGGAGAAAGAGGGGCAGCTCCCTAACAGGAATGGGTAATTGATATCTGGTGGGACTGTGGCTGACAGCTGGGAATCCTATGATTAGTAAGGGCCCAGGTTGCTAGAGCCTGGGACCAGGGTGGCTGGGTTTCCACAAAGCAAGACACCTGCAGGGCTTAGCTCAACCTGCTTCTGTTGTCCCAACATCCCCAACAATGCCCAAGCTGGAGAGATGAGTGAGTGAGAGTCTGAATGAACTCATCCTCTACTGGAGAAGATAGAGTGATTATTGGGCATTATTTTGAAAAAGCTTGAATCCCACATAAAAAAATTGCAAGAATATTATAATAATTATACACATACCCTTCACCCAGATTCGTGTGTTTTTCTTTTAAATTTAGTCTAACCCTCTCACCAATCATATAACTTCCTCTGCTTTCCCTTTCTCCATTTCTTCCTTGTGAATATACATGTATGTAGTTCTCATATATACATGTGTTTACATATACACACATTTATGCATAAAGTAAGATGATAAGATATATAGGTATCATTCTCTTTTTTTATACCTTTATTTTATTTATTTTTATGTGGTGCTGAGGATTGAACCCAGTGCCTCAGACATGCTAAGCAAGTGTTTTACCACTGAGCTACAACCGCAGCCTATCATTCACTTTTTTTTTTTTAATATGACAGTGGAATGCATTACGATTCTTATTACACTACTTTTTTTAAGAAATTTTTTTTTGTAGTTGTAAATGGCTAGAAAGCCTTTATTTAATTTATTTTTTTTATATGGTGCTGAGGTTAGAACCCAGTGCCTCACAAATTCTAGGCAGGCACTGTGCTGCTGAGCTATAGCCACAGCCCCTATCATTCACTTTTGATGGACTATTTGAGAATAAGTTGCAGGCATAATGCTCCCACACCCTCAGATGCTGAGACATTTCTTAGGAAGGAGGACATCCATATACATAACTGCAGTGCACTTATCAAATCTGGGATTTCACTTTGATACTGTGCTGTCATTGTCTGTGGTCCTTATTCATATTTTGCCAGTTCTAATATTGTCCTTTATAGCACCCCTTGTTTTTCTAATCCAGGTTCACATTTTAATGTCTCAGATTTTTTATTGCCTTTATTTTGGAACATGTCTTTTTGATCTCAGCTTTCTGCAGAGTACAGGCCTGTCATTTTGTAGAATTTCCCACAAGTTTAGTTTGTCTGTTTTCCCCATGACTTGATTCAGATGATACATTTTTGGTAGGAATTCTGCGTAGGTATGGTTGTGTCCTTTTATGTTACTTGTTAATCTTTCCCACCATCTTTTCTCATTCTTCCATAATCCACACCCTCTGTCCACCAATTTTTCTTGACATCTCTATTGACTCTTACACCTTTTCTGAGCTCCCCTCCTGAGGTTGTATTAGAATTTTGCCAGTTGTTCCAATATTGTCCTTTATAGCATCTTTGTTAGGCCTGAGCCACACTATGTGACAGGTAGGCACTATCTGAGGAGGTCCAGTAGGGAAGGCAGAAGGAGTATGGCAGCAGACAGTCAATAGTGCCCTAATGAGCACTTTTTTTGTTTTGTTTTGTTTTTGGTACTAGGGATTAAACCTAATTATGCTTTACCAATTAGCTACATCTACAGTCCTAGGGAGCCAGAGTCCAGAATGTGTCAGGGAGGGCGGTATTTTCTGATGAGGCTGAAAGGGTGCCAGGTCTTCACATGGATGCCAAGGAGCTGGACTTGGTGGGGGTGGTTCTGGGCTCTGTCAGAATGGCTACTGTGGACATTGGGGGGGGGGGGGGAGCATCCATGGTACTCCCCGAACTGATAGTAAAAGCTTGGGTGCTCTAGAGAAAGACTACCCAGTGCGGAGGGCATGGCCCTTTCTGGCTTTGGGGAAAGTTGGCTCCATCTCTGGGTTAATAAACCCTTCTCCAAAGACTAGACAATCCAGTCACACTACCCTTCTGGAAGGCCAAGGCATCCAGTAAGCCTTAGGGAACCCAGGTTCATCTTCTACCCACAGGGCTGACCTTGCTGGCCTCTGCCAGTCGAGACCGACTGATCCATGTGCTGAATGTGGAGAAAAACTACAACCTGGAGCAGACCCTGGACGACCATTCTTCCTCAATCACAGCCATTAAGTTTACTGGTGAGCCCCATCCTTCCTGCTTCCTGTGCCTGATTAGATGGGTCCCTGTGCAAGTAACAGCAAGAACTCTGTCTAGCTTAAACAGAGAAGGAGAGACAAGCTTTGCATTCAGGGCACAGCTGGATCCAAAGACTGAATTTTTTAGGTTTTTGTTTGTTTGTTTATGAAAATTAATACCCACAGATTATATTTACAAAATGAATTGGTCCAGGTGTGGTGGTACATGGTGATAGTCCCAGTTACTATGGAGGCTAAGTCAGGAGGGTTTGTTTTGTTTTGTTTTGTTTTGTTTTTGATACTAGGGAGTAAACCCAATTATGCTTTACCAATTAGCTACATCTGCAGTGCTTTTTATTTATTTTTTATTTTTTTTGGTACTGGGGATTGAACTTAACCACTAAGCTACATCCCCAGCTCTATTTTGTATTTTTTTATTTAGAGACAGGGTCTCACTGAGTTGCTCAGCGCCTCACCGTTGCTGAGGCTGGCTTTGAACTCATGAGCTTCCTGTCTCAGCCTCCCAAGCCACTGGAATTACAGGCTGCTTTTTATTTTTTATTTTGAGACAGGGTCTCACTAAGTTTCTGAGGGTCTTGCTAAGTTGCTGAGGCTGGCCTTGAACTTTTGATCTTCCTGTCTCAGCCTCACAAGTCACTGGGATTATAGGCATGCACCACCACCCCTGACCTCCAGAAGGATCTTTTGAACCCAGGAGTTTAAGACGATACTGGACAACACAGACCCTGTCTCAAAAAAAAAAGAAAGAAAAGAATATTTTCTTTTTCTGACTCTTCAAAAAAAATTATGTTTTCACTTTGGTTTTATGTCACAATAGATACGAAATACAAAAGCATTATATAGATCCTCAAAGTAGAATAAAAAGGGAACTTTTTCAAATCCTAAAATTTAAAAAGCTCTTTCCAGCCCCTGTATGCTGTGAAACTGGTCTGCAGCTTATATCCCTGAGTTACAGACAAGCTGCACACTCCCCGCCATATATGGACTTTTGTGTTCATATGACCTGACCATTGTTACCCCGTGTTGTGTGCTCTTTACTTCTGTGTCATGTTGAACATTTCAACGTCTTGTTCAGTCATCTCTCTTCTCACCTTCAGGTCTGTCTTGTCTCTCTGCTATGCCTTTGCTGGTTGCTGTTGTACCCCAGGAAGAGATTTCCCCTCTTCCTCTCAATTTTGGCAGAAATTGTGGGCTGAATTTCCTTGTCCTGACTTGAAGCAACTGCCTTCCCAGAAGCAATTATTGGTGTCAGGGCTTGTTCTCTTGGTCCAGGTCTGTCTCCTGTGGCCCCTGTCCCCACCTGCTTCTACCCTCTGATCCCAGAGGATCAGCATTAGGAGAATGCTGGTACCCAAAAGAAAATCAGAGTGCTAATCCACAAGAGGGCAGAATGGGCACTTGTAACTTTGGCAGAAAAACAGATAATATTAAGGATTGCTAGAGGTGACTTCTGTGCTAGGCAGTGATTTTTGCATTCTGTGAACTGGATAGACATTGACTCCTCCCAGCATTTATCCTCTTCTTCATGAATTTTATAGAGATAGCCACATAGCCAGAAAGTACAGAGCCTAGGATTTTGCCTAAGACTGTTCGCCAAAGCCCACACTCAACAGGAAATCAAAGGGACTCTCACAGGACTGGAGAGATTCAGTATGGAGATCCCTGTCCCTAAAGTATTCCCAGGGAACAAGAAGCAGGCCCTGTAGGGTTTAATTGATAAAACCCAAGAACATGTTAAAACTATATTCAAGGGCACTGAGGGTGTAGCTCAGTGATGAAACACTTGACTAGCATGCGCAAGGCCCTCCGTCACCAGTACTGGAGGAAAAAAGAACATGAAAATCTGTATCCAAGAGGAATCTATTCATGGAGAGAATACATTAACTGACTTTACCTTCCTGACTATGAAGATTATCACATATAATCTTGTGAATGAGAAAGTATTGATGTCCTTTGGTCTTCTCCACTTCCTGTCCTACCTCTCTAGCTGAGGGGTAGAGGAGCTGGGCAGATAAGTTAAAAGTGTTTGATAGATTTTGACAAAGGCTTAACAAAAGGTCAGATGAAAGTTTTTAGACATCTTTTTTTTTTTTTTAATTTTTAGTTGTAGTTGGACACAATATCTTTATTTTATTTATGTGGTGCTGAGGTTCGACCTCGGGGCCTCGCACATGCTAGGCGAGAGCTCTATCACCCAGCCACAAATCCCAGCCCCTTTTTTTTAGACATCTTTAGAAAACATTTGAACCATCCTATTCTATAGGATATAGGTAGTTAGAATAAATCAGTAAATATAATAGCTTTGTCTAGCTATTATATTGATCTAGCTTAATAAATAATGGTCTAGATCCAGGAGAATTACTAACTGGCTAAGGGGGTAGCCAGGAGTCAGTCCTTAAGGCCATTTAATGAAGGTCATGGCCCTTCACTAGAATCCCTGGCTAATCTAAAAGGATGCAGACCCTAAACTAGGCTCCTGAGTGCCCTGCTTTGGCTGCTCTGGTTCCCCTGGGGACAGTGCTCAAAATCTTGATCAATAGTATAAACTGGGCCCTGGCTACTGAAAACCTGTAGGAAGCTGTCCTGCTGAAGGCTTAGCCTTTTCACTGTCTTCTGTGAAATATGTCTAAACAAGTGAACAAATGTATGTAGTTTACAGCATAATACTGAGAAATCCCCATTCAAGTTCATCGTCCACAGGTCTGAGCTGGTACAGATTGCAACCATTGTTTATAGCCAGAGACTATTCTGATCTCCAAGTAGTTTTTATTTGTTCTCAACCTTACCACGGCTTCTATTCTATAAAGACATGAGAATACTAAAAACAGGAACCTTTATTAGGCTTACCACATGGCAGCCCTGTTACAAAGCCTTCACATAGCTCTATAGGAGAGGAACTGTTATTAGGCCCATTGAAGCCAAGGCACAAAGGGGAAGCCTGGGTTCCAAGCACAGCACAAACAGCCTTGACTCCAGCACCAGAGAATGCCTGTGTTCAGTCCTGGTCCTGCCCTAGTTGTCAATGCACCTTGGGACAAGGACTTTGTGTCTCTGAGCCCCATTCTTTGTACAGTGGAGTGGATGCTGAGTGTTCATTCAGGTCGATCAAACAAATATATAAGGCCTAGCCTAAGGTTAGTGTGGGTGTTCTGATTGTTTGTTTGTTTTTTTTCCTCCTCAGGTGCTGGGAATTGAACCCAAGGCCTCACATGTGCTAGGCAGGTGCTCTACCACTGAACTACATCTCAAGCCCTTTTTTGTTTTATTTTGAGAAAGCTTGAACTTGCAGTCCTCTACCTGAGCTCCCCAGTAGCTGGGATTACAAGCGTGTGCTGCTGCACACTGCTCCTGTTTATCTTGATGGCACCAGCCTCCTGGCCTGTCTTCCACTTGTCCGTTATACATTCTCACCTCCATTCTGCTGTTGCAGTCACTCACCAGAATCACACATTGGGAGCTAGGTGTGGTGGTGCACACCTTAATCCCAGCAACTTGGGAGACTCAAGCATGAGGATCACAAGTTCAAGGGCAGCCTCAGCAACTTAGCAAGACCCTATTTCAAAAAATAGGCTGGGGGTGTAGCTTGGTGGTAAAGCACCCCTGGGTTCAATCTTCAGTACCACAAAGAATAGAATCAAACAGGATAGATTCTGTATTGGAGATGGTATCACTTCTGAGTCCCTGGTCTGTTTCCCTGTATGCCTTTGCTCTGCAGTGACCTACCTTGCCCATAGCTTCCTCTGTGCCCCCTCATGTACAAAGCTCATGTCTTACAGAGTTTCATCTAGGCTCAGCACCCACCTCACCTCCAGGGAGCCTACCTTGATCCAGAGTTGCTTGATTGCCCTTGCTGTAGAGTTGTCTAGCTAGTCTCTCCTTTACCACGTGGCCCAGCCCTTGCTAACCCTCTGTCTTCTCCTCTCCCAGGCAACAGAGACATACAGATGATCAGCTGTGGGGCAGACAAGAGCATCTATTTTCGCAGTGCTAAGAGGGTAGGGTGGGGTGAACTCTTTGGGGTAGGGGGGAGCTTGTTGGGAGTGTCCACTGAAGGTCTTTCCTGATCTGCCAGTCCTCAGATGGACTACACTTTGTCCGTACCCACCATGTAGCAGAGAAAACCACCTTGTATGACATGGACATTGACATCACACAGAAGTATGTGGCTGTGGCCTGCCAGGACCGCAATGTGAGGTGAGAAGCTTCCCTGCACCCTTTGTTGTCCTGACCTGGGCTGGTTTCTGAACAGACCTGTAAGGGACCTCACTGGGTTCTGTCTTTTCCTTAGCTGCCTGCTTTCCTCCCTACCTGGCCCCTAAGAAGCTGGGAGGGGAAGGAACCCAGCAGGTGTTTTTTAGAAGCCAGGCTTTTCTAGGCTTAGTCAGTAGGTCCACAGAGGGCTTCTTTTAGACTCTCCTGGGAGCCTGTGTGGACTGACTGAGAGATCATAAACTCAGTCACCCACCTTCCTTAGCCCTTCCTGGGCTAGATAGTGCTGGGATCATAGCTGTGGCCCTTCTTCATAGAGCTCACAATCCACTTGGAGGACACAGTCATATCATTAGGCAGTAACAGTGCAGAATGGCTAGGAGTAAGACAAAGGGAGCCCAGGGGGATTGGGGGGCCTGAGGGAGATACCCAACTCCACCTGAGATCAAGCAGAGCTTCCTAGAGGAAGGGAACATAAGAACTGAGCTGGGGAAGATGTGTCCTCCATCTCCTTATTCAGATTGAGGGCCAAGCTTTCTGTATGGAGGGCCCATGGACACTAACAGCAGATTGCCTCCACAATCTCAGATTGAGGCAGGGTTTCAGCTCAGGCAGCAGACAGGGGGCAGGAAGCAGTAAGAAGCTGCCAGGGGAAAGGAAGGCAGTAGGAACCAGAGGGGAAATGGGACTGGCATGAGGGCATGGCCCTCCTTATGTCCCCACATTATGTCCCACTCCCCAGGATCTACAACACAGTGAATGGGAAGCAGAAGAAGTGCTACAAGGGCTCTCAGGGCGATGAAGGATCTCTGCTGAAGGTAAGTAGTGGGGGCCTCTGGGATGGAAGCCACACACCTCCACCCCCACCAAGGCCCCTGTCTGCTGCCTTGTGATGATGCCCTGTGCCAAGAGTCCACGCAGGGTGGGTTGTCAGTCAGCGGGGTCTGGGATGTTTCGCCCAGGCCTCACAGAGGGATGAAGCAGGCAGCCTGAATGACATGAGAGGACTTTTCCTGGCAGGTCCACGTGGACCCTTCAGGCACCTTCCTGGCCACGAGCTGTTCTGACAGAAGCATCTCAGTGATAGACTTTTACTCAGGAGAGTGCATTGCCAAGATGTTTGGCCATTCAGGTGAGTGTGCCTCACTGCCTGGCCCACCTCCCTTGCCACCCACAGCCATGACTCAGACACATGGGTGGCTTCTCTTTTTGCTTGCAGAAATTGTTACCGGCATGAAGTTTACATATGACTGTCGTCATTTGATCACAGTATCTGGAGACAGGTGGGACTGCCCTGGAGGCCATCCCTAGCTATACCTCTCTGATGGGGGAGAGGGTGGGACCAGCAGCACTGTGTTCACAGCCTCTTCACAAAGAGCATTTCTAAGCTTTCCAACTCACTCCCATCTTGGAAAACAATGTACATCTTGGTTTTCACACCCAGCCCTGAGTTCAAACTCTAGATCTGTCACTTATTTTCTTATAACCTGGTCATTTCTCCATTCTGAGCCTTGCTTTGCTCTTCTGTAAGAGATGATACTTCTGCCTTGAAATTAGGGCTGGGGATGTGGCTCAGTGGCCGAGTGCCCCCTGAGTTCAATCCCTGGTACCCCCCCCCCCAAAAAAAAAAAGAATTGACTGGGATTCTATATGTAAATTTTGTAGTATGTGGTTGGTGCCCAAGGAAGTCCCTTTTGTCACACCCTTAAATTTATCACATTTCTTCCCCGGAGCCCCTTTCCTCAGGTCTTGAGGCCCCCAGAGAAGGCACCGATTTGCTGGGATGTCCTAGACCCAGACCAGAGTGTAGATCCAACAATCCAGAGCCTTTGGGGAATGGGGTCTTAACTCTGGTGACCTGGGTGGCTTTGGGATCAGATGTGGCAGTGGCTCCCATGTTCATCTAGTCCTTCTTCCACATCTCTCCTTTGCTTGTGCAGCTGTGTATTCATCTGGCACCTGGGCCCAGAGATTACCACCTGCATGAAGCAGCACTTGCTGGAGATCAACCACCAGGAGCAGCAGCGGCAACAGCAACCCAAGGACAGGAAGTGGGGCAGCCACCCCAGGTCCTGGCAGCCTCATCCAGTCCCCAGGGATCCCTGGAGGAGCGATGTGGGGACATGACCAGGGCCCAAACAGCCCTAGGCCCTGCCCTAGCACATTCACAGCCTGATCAAGGAGACAAACGTTGAAAACAAAGTTCTAAACACATATGAGAAGAGTTTTGAAGCACAGAATCAATGTGCTTGGCAATCCTCTGAGCATTGTGATACTGTGATGGAGGAGCCCCAAGGGTCTGGGGAAACCAGAGGGTCCCTGACCCCGCAGTGATGGGGAGCGGGTAATCAGGGGAGAGTACAGCGGAGCTGAGTGTCCTCTTACTCTAAAAAAAAAAAAAAAACTAACATTTCTTCACTTCTTCACTTACTTCTTTGAGTCCCTCAAACATATTTCTTTGAAATCTTTATGCTACAAACCAACTTTATTTAGAGCAAACTCAGGCTCTAATTTTTTGTTTGGGGTGGGAGGGTTTTTTGATTTGTTTTTTGTTTTTTCTTTTTTGTGTAGGGCACTGGGGATCAAACCCAGGGCAATGTGTAAGTGAGGCAGTCACTCTGTCCCTGAGACATCTGCAGCCCAATGGTGGGATAATTATTTTAAGCAGGAAGATTTTTTGGTTTTCCTCTCTGGTACCTCTGGATCTATCTCTATCTGTGCTTCTCCTCCTGGATGATTTGCCATTACCTCCACGTGGACTCCCAAGGCCCCATGGGGACCAAGCTTTGACATGGGCCACAGGTCCTGAGGTGGCACTGGAGTGTCACAGACTTAGGCATCAAGGGAGTGGGCAGCTTCCTTTGGCTCTTGGTTTTGAGGCTCACATCCCACCGTGGAGCTCCGGGGCCCACCTTGTCCAGCATGATTGAGCCTCCCATGCTCAGAATTGGCAAAGCTTCATTGCTTCCACCTGAAGGGAACCCAGTGGCAAAGACTTTGGCCTCATTGTCTGCTTTGTGTGTCCCACTGCTGTGTTCTTAAGAGTCTTGTCATCAAACCCAACCTTTGTCATATCTCATTTATTGTATGTTTCTAGTGGAGAGGATGTGTCAAGTTCAACACCTCTTGGCACCATCTTGGCTGGAAGCCAAAACTATGTCCCTGTGGAGCTTAGTACAGGGCCCGGGTCTAGGCAAGTCCTCCCACTTCACCTCATTTGCTTATATTTCTCTCCTTTCATCCTTCTTCCTGGCTTTAGGCAGGAGACATATGCATCCATGCCCAGTGAGATTCTGTCCTTAAGCCCTGGAGAGCAAACAGAAGATGAGATGGAAGAGGAGTGTGAACCAGAGGAGCTGCTGAAAACACCATCCAAAGAGAGCTTGGATCCAGGTTGGGGAAAGGGCCTGTCTGCAGGGGCCTATTTTGAATTGTCAGCATAGGGAATCATTGCTGGGGGGTCTGGCCCACTACCATACTTGTCACTTGAGCTGTTTGTTCTCTTTTCATGGATTCCATATGTCCTTCCAGATCCTCAGTGCCTACTAACCAATGGCAAGCTGCCACTCTGGGCCAAGCGGCTGGTGAGTCTTCTGGGAGAGTCGAATGCCTAGGGGCTGCAAGGAGGGGCCTCCCCATCTTCCTCTTCCTTCTAGAAACCCTTCCCAGGTCTTTCCTTTGCTTGGAGAACCTCATTGTCCTTCCAGTTTCAGCTCTGGCATTATACTAGCTGTTGGAGATAAGCAGTGATCGAGACACATAAAAAGCTCACCCTTCTCAGTCTCACTTGCTAGTGTGGGAGAGGGACAGTAACCACATTAAATAAGTAAATGATGTAGTATGTTGAGAGCTAATAAGTGCTATGGAGAAAAAGATATTAAGAAGGAAAATAAGGTCAGTCATGGTGGCACATGCCTATAATCCCAGCAGCTCCGGAGGCTGAGGCAGGAGGATCGTGAGTTCAAAGCCAGCCTCAGTAACAGCAAGGTGCTAAGCAACTCAGTGAGACCCTGTCTCTACATGAAATACAAAATAGGGCTGGGGATGTGGCTCTGTGGGTCGAGTGCATGTGGATTCAATACCTAGTACTAAAAAAAGATGGAATGAACAACAACAACAAGATGGAATGAATGTTGACTAGGCTGGGGGCTTGTAGGTTAGAAGCCAACAGCAGAATCCTAACATCTAGGTTGGGGAGTATTTCAGGAACATGTCATACCTCAGGTCTAGGCATAAATGCCAGCTCCTCAGAGAGCATCCTTTTCTGCAGACCAGGTCAGGGCACCTAGCCATGCTCACTCAGCCCCCAGCCAGCTTCTTGTGAACACATATTACAGTTAGAATGACATTCAACAAATATTCATAGCATGCTTTCTCTGTTTTAAGCCTCTTTTTTTTAAGTACTTTTTTAGTTGTATGTGGACACAATACCTTTTTTTTTTTTTTTTTAATATGGTGCTGAGGATCAGACCCAGTGCCTCACATGTGCTAGGCAAGTGCTCTACCACTGAGCCCCAGCCCCAGCCCTGTTTTAAGCCTTTTATATATATTTTCTCATTGGATCCTCACTGAGGTAGGGGCTTATAAGGATAAGATAAGCTTATAAGATAAGCTCCATGAGAGAGAAAATGAAGCCCAGAAAGGTATAAGTAATTAGCCAGGTGTCACACTGCTAGGCATTAGGAGATGTGAGGTTGGCCCTGTGCAGGCCAGCTTCACACCCTGTGTTCTCAAACAGCACCCTCCACTGTCTCCAATAGTGGTTTTGTCAGGAAGCAGTGTTAAGTAGAACTAGGGTGGGAGTAAGGAGAGGTAGCCATATTTTGGATGTATGGATGGAAGAGCTACCAGAATCTGCAGATGACACACAATGTGGAGCATAAGGGACAGACTGAGGGAGAGGAAGAAAGGATGAGGCCAAGATTTAGGGCCTGAACAACTGGAAAGAATAACAAAGGCAGGGAAGGTTTTAGGAGGAACAGGTTTGGGGAGATCAGGAGTGGAGTTTTCAACAGGTTAACTCAGGAATGTCTACTATACATCCACGCAGAGATGTAGAGCAGCTGCCTTAAGAGAAAGGCTGGAGATATGTTTCTGGAAGTTGTTTCTGAAAAGTATTTAAAGCCAAGAGACTGGGTGAGGTCCATGCAGTGTCCATGGCTCTCACTGCAGTTGGTGAGCACTTGGCTGGCTGCTTGACTATCCACTGTCCCTCAAGCTAGGAGATGATGATGTGGCAGATGGCTCAGCCTTCCACACCAAGCGCAGCTACCAGCCACATGGCCGCTGGGCAGAGCGGGCTGACCAGGAGCCCCTCAAGACCATTCTGGATGCCCGGGACCTGGATTGCTACTTTACCCCCATGAAGCCTGAAAGTCTAGAGGACTCCATTCTAGACACAGTGGAGCCACAGAGCCTGGCAGGCCTGCTAAGCGAGGTACATCCTAGCCCAGCCTACAGCCCCTGCCCCATGCCTTCCCACCCAGGACTTGGGGCTTCCATGCTTTCATTTTGAAAATAGTGCTGAGTATCTGATTCCAGGGGTGTAGAGAAGATTATGGGAGATAGTAGGGGGCAGGAGGGTGAACCTTGGGATTCTTTGGGAAGTGGGTCACTTGGAGTTAAGACATGGGACCATGAAGCCGGGCGCAGTGGAGCACACCTGTAATCCTAGCAGCTCGGGAGGCAGAGGCAAGAGGATTGCAAGTTCAAAGTCAGCCTCAGCGATAGGGAAGCACCAAGCAACTCAGTGAGACCTTGTCTCTAAATAAAATACAAAATAGGTTGGGAATGTGGCTCAGTGGCTGAGTGTCCCTGAGTTCAATCCCTGGTTCCCCCCCCCCCCCAAAAAAAAAAAAGAAAGAAGGAAAGAAATTGGGCCCTGGTACAGGCCTATTCCTAGGTGGGAGCCATTCAAATAGACAGAGCTCTGGTTTAAGCCCTGTGTCCATGTGACTTGAAGTAAGAGGCTTACCTCTCTAAGCCTCCATTTAAAAAAAAAATGCTCAAAACCATCTCTGAATAAATTAATACCCAAATAAATAAATAAAGCAATCTCCTCTGCCTCTGAGGACTTTTGTAGAAATGCAGTGCTAAGGACAAGGCCTGGGCCCCTAGAGAGAGGTAACCAAGCAACTTTAGCTCTTACCCTATTATTTTATAAAAGAACATTCTTTCTTATTCTAATGCATAATATTATAAATTTTCTTCTAATACATGTTATATATACAGTAACGTGCATAGATATAGGTATACAGCTTGATGGCTTTTTTTTCTTCTTTTTTTTTGGGGGGGGGGGTACTTAGAATTGAAACCAAGGGTTCTTTATCACTGAGCCACATCCACAGCCCTTTTTATTTTTGTTGTGAGACAGAGTCTCGCTAAGTTGCTTAGGGCCTCACTAAATTGCTGTGGCTGGTCTCAAACTTGTGATTTTCCTGCCTCAGCCTCCTGAGTAACTGGGATTATAGCCATGCGCCACTGCACCCAGTGGTGTGCCTATTCTTAAGCATCGTATAAATGGACTCTTAAAGGCTTGGGCCTCTTATCCCTTTGAAGACATGCCTATTCCCCACCTGTAAAGGGACCAGTAGTGCAGAGGGTGCACAGAAGGAACTCAGGGCGGGGGTAGCAGAGCACTTGGCAGAGGCTCTAGCTCAGTGTCCAGCAGTGGGCTGCCGCCATTATTCCTGCTCTGTCACTTACCAGCTAGCATCTGAGAGCCTGGGTGCCACTGCTGCCTCAGAAGAGCTATGCTTTTCCCTCCCTAGTCAGAGAGTCCCCAGGAAGATGGCTGTGGGCATTCCTCCTTCCTGCCCCTACAGAGGGAGTCACCTGAGGCCAGAGAGCTCATCATCTACTCCCTGGAGGCAGGAATGACAATCACAGGGACAGACAGGTGGGTCCCCTTGCACCAAGGGCAGCCTTAGTCGGAGAGAGGAAACCCCCTTTGATAGGCACACTCTGGAAGAACTCTCTGCTCTCCCAGTGGACCTGTGGGAATAAGGATGGGTG
This sequence comes from Marmota monax, assembly GCF_021218885.2. Taxonomy (NCBI): domain Eukaryota; kingdom Metazoa; phylum Chordata; class Mammalia; order Rodentia; family Sciuridae; genus Marmota; species Marmota monax. The sequence continues at coordinate 384,821 of NW_026692786.1, read as the reverse complement.
AGGCAGAGGGATGAGTCCCAGGTGGGTCAGGTGCCCAGGCCTGTTGCCTCAGCTACAGCCTCAGTTTCCTTGGCCCCAGCTGAAATGTGGAAGGGAGCACTCAAAGGAAACAAGAGAGGCTGCAGAAGTGCTCCCAGGAGGAGCAGGGCGCAGGTGCCTAGGAGCTCAGGGTGGGGGCCAGTTGTTACAATCCCCCCTGTTGGCATTTCAGTGAGAAGGAGGTGGAGTCAGGGCCTAGAGACCAGCAAGGAGACTCCTATCTCAGAGTCTCTTCCATCAGCTCCAAGGATCAGAGCCAACCTGAGGGTGAGTGAAGGGCAGACAAAGGCCCTATGAAAGTCTGTTCATTCAGCTAGGCCCCTTTCTGGGCACTGATGGTGACCTTGACCCAATCCTCCTGGAGCTCACTATCTGTCACAGAAGGCAGACATACTCCCTGCTATTACCTGAACATTCTGGAACCCAGCAGCCCCCTAGCTGGGAGCCCAACTCTGCCACCTCCTTGATTGTAACTTGCTGATTCATAAAAATGGGAGTTAGGCTATCATTGCCTCCATTCTTCAGATGGGGAAACCAAAGCCCAAGAGCAGCTGAGCCACATGTCCTGGCTGGCTCACCCAGGAAGGGCCCCAGCAGTGGACTTTTGACCTGTGCTTTGTTCCTGCAGACTCAGGGGAGTCGGAAGTCGACTTGGAGTGTAGTTTTGCCACCATTGATTCCACTCCTCCACAACCTGACCCTGACCCTCAGTGTGCTATGATGAAGCCCCACATGCCAGGTGAGCCAGACACCTGGGTAAGGGCCGTGCATGGGTCTAAGAGATAGTCACAATACATAAAACCCCCTGGCCCCATGTTAGGCCTGAACCTTAGTTTCCTTGCCTGGAAGATGAGATCCTTTTCTATCAGCCCAATGGCAATAGGGTGTGTGACAGGTTAGTCCAGCTTTCTCCATTGTCAGGTGACACCTGCCATGACTCATGGTATTGACAGCTTTTCTCTTCCCTATCCCTCCTTCCTGGCACCTCTTTCCAGAATGCCCAGGTACAGCAGAAGAGTCGTCCCGACCTGAAGGACCAGGCTTGGCCAACAGCTCCCTGCCTCAGACCCCCGAGCAGGAGAAGTATCTCCGCCACCACTTTGAGACACTTACTGATGTCCACCCTGAAGGTAGGGCCCGACCCAGCACCAGACCTGCCTGGGCTGTCTGTCTAGTGCTGAGCACAGTGTGGGTGTCCCTGAGATAGGTCTTTTCCTGGCAGAGCAGGAGAGCAGATGACCTCTCAAGGACTGAGCTGCACAGTTCCTCTCTCTGCTCTGCTGGCTTCTAAAGTGCAAGTGTTGTGTCTGCTGATGGGGCTTCTGGGAATCTACTGGCTGGCCTGTGGGTCTGCCTGCATCCAGGACCGATTGGCCAAGAGGAATCTGAGGGCCCTGTCATCATCTTCTCTTAGAGCTTTTCCATGGGTCCCGGGGAGACACAAAGGTCTCTGACTCTGAGGACTACTTCTTCAATCCTCGCCTGAGCATCTCAGCCCAGTTTCTCTCACGCCTCCAAAAGAAATCCAGGTAGAAGCTAGTAACTCCCTCCATTCCCCCGCCCCTACAGGCACCACAGAGCAGGCTGTGTGAGGGTCTCTCTCCCATCTGGCTTCCTCAGGTGCACCCATGCCTTCCCTTCCCAACTGCCCCTGCACCTTTTGAAGTCTCCAGAGGTCAAGTCCACAGGCCGAGGGGGAAGCCAGCCCAAAACAGAGCTCCTGAGAGCAGGTACTGGCTACGCCTCCCCAGATAAGATCAACGTGAGTATTGGCGTCACCTCCCTCAGGGCACAGGGCTGAGAACTAGGAGGCCTTGTCCTCACCTCAGCTGTGCTTGCAGGTCCTCTCTGGGGGGAAGGCGGGGGAATCCCTCGAGACCCTGGAGGCCTGGTGCCCACTGAGTAAGTGTTCCCAATTCTAGACAAACAGCCCTGGGTGCCCAGCTTAACTGTGGGAAGTATCCATTCAGACCCTGTACCCTCTGTGACTGGTGTGTTGAGAGTGAGCCATCTGCTTCCTTTCCAGGCCCCTGCCTCCCAGGCCTGGTGCCCTGTGTCCCTGCCTCCTCAGTGCCAACCACAGACAGGAAGCCGACACCCACATCGATACCTGCCCCAGGCCTGGCTCAGGGTGTCTTCCCTTCACCCTGTTCATACATGAAGACCACTGCTAGCTCCCATGCCAGGATATCACGCAGCATCTCCCTTGGGGACAGTGAGAGCCCAGTCATGGCTGAGCTGACCAGGCCCCTCCACAGGCCCTCATCCATGGGGGAACTGGCCTCCTTGGGCCAGGAGCTCAAGGCCATGACCACCAGAGTGATACCCAGTTCTGACAATGAAGGCCAAGAACCTGTCCTGCCCTCCTGGGGCAACCATGAGGCCCGAGCCAGCTTGAGACTGACCCTGTCAAGTGTCTATGATAGGCTCCTCCTGCCTCCACCCTCACTGGAGCCATCTACCACATGTGTCTGGTCCCAGGAGTTCACAGGCACCCAACCTGGTGTAGCGGGTATAACAGGCAGCTTCCTAGCCCCCAGCCCTGTTGATGTGAGCACCATGGGGCTCCACAACTCTGTCTTTCTTCCAAAGCTCCCAGCCCCTGAGCCCCTTACCCCTCCTGCCCACCCCAACAGCCCCCAGCTTGCAGACACCAGGCCTGGGGCCATTGGTGGCACAACATCCCTCCTGGAGCCCACCCCTGGTGAGTGTTACCCTGAGGACAAGGGACAGACCCCTAAGATCATCCCCTGTGCTAGTTGGCTCAGCTTCTAATCTGGGCACTTGACCTAACCAAAGGGACTCTGCAAATCTTTCATTTGTTCATTTATTTGCATAAATGTTTAATGAGCACATCAATATATGTGTTGAACCTTGTTCTAGGTCCTGGGGACATGGGACATGGTGGCAAACAAAGTAACAGAAAATTGACATCTTTCTTGGGGGAGATAGCCAGACAAAATCTATAAGGAAATTGTCAAATTTATCAGAGTGCTGTGTGCTAAAGAGAACTAACAGAAGGGGTTGGGCAGTGAGAAGGCGAGCACCAGTGGCCACTTTAAACAGGAGGATGAGAAAAGGCCACAGGGAGGAGGTTACATTTAGCAAAGACCTGCAGAGAGAAGGGAAGGGAACGTTGGGGACTGAGGGAAGTGTTCTAGACGGGACAACATTTGAAATCAGCCCAACCATCTGGATTCTTCCCAGAGCAGGTAGAAAGCCAAAGTGTCTTGCTCATTCCCTCCTGTCCACCCTCAGATGCACCCAGTCTGATCCGGAGTAGCCCTGGACACTGGAGGGAACACGGGCTGCCAGCTGAGGTCCTTCCTTCAGCTCCCCCTGAGCTGAGCAATGTGGGGAGCATCGTGCACAGACTGCAGGCTGCCTTCCAAGAAGCCCTGGACCTTTACCACATGGTAAGCCATGATTGAGGGAAAGGGCTGAGGAAGCTCCTTGGGACTGTCTGGCCTGGATGGCCCCTGACATATTTGACATCCCTTACAGTTGGTCTCCAGCAACCAGGTGGGCACTGAACGGCAGCAAGCACAGGCTGAGCTGGCCTCCACCTTCCTTTGGATCCACAGCCAGCTGGAAGCCAGCGACTGGCTAGTTGGGACTGATGGGACCCCAGCCCCAACCCTACCCAGCCCAGATCCCCCGTCCCCACCCACACTATGCCCCCTGGCCAGCCCAGGTCCCCCATTCCCACCTATGCTATGCCCCCTGGCCAGTCCAGACTTGCAAGCCCTGCTGGAACACTACTCAGAGCTGCTGGTGCAGGCTGTGCGCAGGAAGGCACGGGGGGACTGAGGCTAGCAACCCGCCCTGTTCTGAAGAAATTGCTATTTTAAGGAAATAAACTGACAGCTTGGAGCAATAGTTCCTGGTGTGTGTCTTGGCCCATCCACACAGCCACCGTCAGGTGAATGCAGGGAGAGGGGAAGAGGGCCATCCTCAGATAGACCTGCTGGGAACTCACATCCGTCCTGTTCTGAGATGGCTCCGGTGGTTGATTTAAGGGGGTACATCAAAGGCAGGGATAAGGTTTCAAGGGAGTCTTGGCAGGTGCTGTGTGGGCCATGGCAGAGCAGGAAATAAATTCACGTTGTCTCTGGGCAGTTGACCAGAGGAAATGTCCACTGGTCATTCCCAGACACCAGATGTCTCTATCCACAAGGCTTCCATGCGTGGTGACCCACATGCAACCCTTGGACGGCTTCTGACAGCCTCAGGGTCTGGCCTCCCACATCTCCTGTACCCAGACCATTGAGCTCCTACAGAGGGATCGTTCACTTGTGGTCCTTCCCCATTGGGGCCCAGCTGTACTCCAGAGAGGGGCTGGCCCCCAATCCCTGCCCACTGCTGACAGCCTGCAAACCCACAGAACTTCTGAGCGGATCACCACTATCAGCCTTGCCCACTAGTACATGTATTGCCACACCACTGGTCCTTTAAGGTCCAGGCTGCTATTGTTCCATCTGCAATAGTGAAAGTAGGAGAGACAAATAGACTGGCCCACTGGACACTCTGGCAGCAGGCCCAGGCTACCCAGCAGCTGGGACCAGTAATTCCTTCTCCAGCAAAACTGGGTCCAACTTCAACCCGTGAGCTGCCAGCAAGCATCTGGCATCTGGCCACATGGTGTATCTGCCAAGAAGGCCACTCATGACCACAGATGCCCCCAAGCCCCAAACTTCTATGTAAAGGAAACCGGATGGGCCGTGGCAGTCCTACCTCGTGGCCTACTGTGGCCTGTGAGTTCTTCCCAGTCTGTTGGTTCTCATGGCCCACCAGCAACGGATCAGAGGGATTCAGTTCCTCACCCAGGCCCCTGAGCTGAGACAGGAACCTAAGTTTGCCTGGTGGCAGAGCTGGACCTCTTAACATGGAGACACAGCCCTCTGCTGCCATAACGTGCCACACCTCAGGACCAATCGTGCTGTTGTTCAGGAACACCTGCCAGTCCCTCCAGGTGCCTGTCACTGTTCAACTCCTCAGGGAAGAGTGAGGAACAGGTCAGGCAAAGCATCCGCCTGGTGGCACTCACCCTCCAGAAAGTGGCACAGACACTGAAATTAGAACAATAGCCATGAAACTAGGTAGGCCAAGAGGTTCACTGTGCTGATTGAAGGGCCAGGGAAGGACTTTCCTAGGTGACATTTGAGCTGAGGCTTGATAGAGGACATTTTAAGAACATACTAAGGTAGACAGAAACACCCTGTGGGAGGATCAGACCCAGAATGTGTAAGGAACAGCAGCCAAGCTCGGGTGGCTGGAAGGGAGTAAGCCAGGGAGAGAGGAGGAGATGAATAGAGAGGAGCAATGGGGCCTCATTGCTTTATAACATTTAAGAAACAACTGCTTTTTGCTAAAGTCCCTGTTGGTATTTGGGGAGATGTCCAGTATTGTCAAACCTCCCTCCCCTCTGCCTCAGGGAGGTGGCCCAGAACTTCTAACAGATTTGACCTCTGCCCCAGGGCTCAGTCCAGGCCCTCCAGGGGAGAAAGTGTTTCATCAAACCTAGGATGATAATCTAGGAAAGACTAACACAGACACCCTCATAGGACTGTGACCCTCCTTCCTTTTTTGGCCACTGTTGCCCGAGATTCCTGAGGCAAGTTTTGGTATGGTATCCAGTTCTTCACACAATTACCCATCTTTTCACTCTGCATCATAATAAACTGTATCATAGCAAACACTTGGCTTATGGGGACCCAAGCTTAGGGACATTTGTTACTCTTGATTATGTCATCGTGAGCCTGGCCTCTTCCTCTCCTCTGTCAGCCTGAGTCAGTTTCACCTTCCAGCTCAGGGCCTCACACTTGCAACATGGCTGCTGTGGCACCCAGCAGTACATCCTCATTCAATCAGAAGCAAAGGCATGAAGCAGAGCAGACCCAAGGTGGCAGGAAAGAAATGCAAATCCTTCTCAGAGTCCTCCCCTTCATCACAGGCAACAGGAATGGAGATTTCTTCAATTTGCTTTTGCTTGGGCCATCCCTCCTCTTCTGGGCATTTTGTTGCTGACACAGACTTGGGTTCTTAGCAAGAAAGGAGGGTGGGCTGGTAGTTAGAGAGGATCCAGATCCCCTCTTTCAAATGCAAAGCTTTTTGGGGGGTAGGAGGTACTGAATATTGAACACAGGTTCACTCTACCAATGAGCTACATCGCCACCTATTGGATATGGAAAATGAAAAACCCCAAGATAGTGTGGCCTGGGAAAGGGAATGAATGAAATAGAAAGCCATACACTGACAGCTTTCATCTCTTTCAAGATAAATCCTTTTCAGATGCTGGCCACTGGTGGGGAGAAAGTTTTCATCAAACCTAGAATGACAGTCTTTAGGAAACACTAATCTCTTCCAAGATAAATCCTCTCCAGGTGCTAACCACTGACTCCCAACACAAAAACCCAAATTCCTGAATGCCCAACTGACACACTCACTAAATCACCCATAACTTACATAAGCCCAGGCCCTTCTTTGTTCAGTGGCTCATTTTCCACCAGGAGAGTGAGTCCATCAGAACCATGACTCCCCATTCCTGAACAAAAGCATTTGGCTGATCTGTGAAGTTTGCATCTGGCCCAGTCTTTTTGTGCTAATACCACCCTTTTTTAAAAACTATTTTTTTGAGTGGTATATACACAAAATTAAATGTTATTTGGCCATAAAGAAGAATGAAATTATGGCATTTGCTAGTAAATCTATGGAACTGGAGACTATCATGCTAAGTGAAGTAAACCAGTCCCAAAAAACCAAAGGCCAAATGTTCTCTCGATATATGAATGCTGACTCAGAACAGACACGGGGTCTTGGGGAGGTTCACCAGATTAGACAGTGGGAAGTGGATGGAGGGAGGGGGATGGAAATGGAAAAGAAAGTAGAATGAATCAGACATAACTTTCCCATGTTCATATGTGAATACACGACTCATCACGTATAACCACAAAAATGGGAAGTTAGACTCCATGGTATGTATGATATGTCACAATACATTCTACTGTCATGTATAACTAAAAATAACAAATTAAAAAAATTTTTAAGTTTTATTTTGAGACAGGGTCTTGCTAAGTTGCCTAGGCTGGCCTCCAACTTATGATCCTCCTGTCTCAGCCTCCTAAGTAGCTAGGATTACAAGCATGCACTACCATGCCCAGCCCAAATGCCAAGTTTTTAATCCCTGGAAAAATCAGAGTTGCTCTTTGGACAAACCATAGGGTTAAGAAACCCCTGATGGGGGGGGGCTGGAATTGTGGCTCAGTGATGGACCACTTGCCTCACACGTGTGAGGCACTAGGTTCGTTCCTCAGCACCACATAAAAACAAATAAACAAAATAAAGGTATTGTGTCCACCTACAACTAAATACATATATGAAGAAGAAGAAGAAGAAGAAGAAGAAGAAGAAGAAACTCCTGCCGATGGGTGGGATTGTAGCTCAGTGGTTGAGCACTTGCCTCACATGCATGAGGCACTGGATTCGATCCTTAACACCACATTAAAAAAAAAATAAATAAAACAAAGATATTGTGTCCATCTACAACTAAAAAAATTTTTTTAAAAAGAAAGAAACCCCTGCTGGTGGTGGAGTGTTCAAAGGCAGGAGGTTTATGAACCAACAGGGCCCCAGCAGGAAGATGCTCACACTCTTGGGGGATATTCCAAAGAGTTAAACAAATGAGTCATTTGCAAAGATGTGGGCAGGGACCAGGGAAACTGCCAAAGCTGATACAGCATCCAGTACTGGTGCCAGAGGGGAGTTTGTATCACCTGTAGGCAGGAGAAACAAAAGGAGGGAAGGAGAACCCAGAAGAGCAAATTTTGGGGCAAGGGCTCCCCAGAGGGGAGCTGTGGCCCTAGCAACTGCATGGAGGGAGCTGGGGAAATCAACCTCTGCCGCAGTCTGGCTGGGCACAATCAGGAGCCACTTGTCAAAAGAAACTAACTTTATTTTTAGAACCACACACGAAAAACAAAATAGCCTCTCAGGAAAAACCCTCAGAGCCTCAACTGCCACCACCGGCTTTCCACAAGCCTCTCTCTCCCACACAAGCTTCTCTCCACCTCCTACAATCCTCCTGCTCTTGAGGCCGATTGGCTGGGTCACGTGGGCGGAGCCAAAAAAGTCCCCCAATGAGCAGCTCCGTGGTCTGAAAGGGCAGGGAAACAGTCCAATGAGCATCACCGCAGAGGAGCCAATCAGCTAGATGTTGCTGGGGCCGAGGAGCCAATCAGCTAGATGTTGCTGGGGCCGCTGTGAGCCAATCATCAGCCAGCAGCTGGAAGTTTGCTGGCAGCTGGAAGTTTGCTGGGGCCCCTTTGGCTGTGGCTCTCAACATCTCCCCCTCTCTGTTTAAACAACAAGCATGTGGCTTAGGGACCGTGCCTGTTAGGCAGTCCAATTCAACATATGGTCCTTACCCGTCATCGGATGAACTGACCTCTAGGCGTCAGCCTCCTGTCTTAGGTTGGTACCACTGCAATTGGATCATACCCGTCACTGACTACCGGTCCAGCATACAGCCATACTTGTGGATAGGCCTTTGCACCTGTGGGGGGGTGAGGTTCTTTGCCTCACCTCTGTTGGCCCCCAAATTTTAGACCATCACTAGTAGAGGAGGATGCAAAATGCCATGACATTAAGCCAATTGAGGGCTCCTTTGAAAAATTGTACCACCGGTGACACCATCAGCAAAAATACTCCAGCACTACCACAATTCGCTGTACCAACAGATAGTTCACAATGTATACAGGTGAGCTCACAATGTGTCCAGGCAAGTTCTGCAAGCAGTTCAGTGATGGCTATTGTAGAAGCTGTAGATTGGTTTTATCTTTCACTTCACCAGCACTGGGATGAAGATAGGAATTCTGGCAATAATGGCTAAAGAAAAAATTATGTAACACTACAGAAGGCACTAAAAGAAAACAATTTTCTTAACAATTTACATTATCTTTAAGAGAATTATTAAATATAATGAAAAGGAAAGGTAAAAGTAAACAAATAGATCTGTTAACCTTCTTTTTTGTTTACATATTAAAACAATCCTCAACAGTTGTTTACCCAATTTAAATTAAACCATATAAATCACGTGAAAAAAAAATATTTGGATCCATTTTATCATGAGCGCTCATCATATATGATATATGGACATACGTACATTCAAACATATAACACAAAACACAAGTGTGCACACATAATATAATACATACAACACATAACATTATAGTAAAGGCCTTATAACTTTTTACAGGTGAAATCTCCATTGCAATGTTTAAAAACTCTATAGTCAAAAAATAGAACTGATCAGCAAAACATTAACCTAGGTCTGTATGAGCTCAAAAAACAAAATAGAACTTCATGATATGGCAAAGGGCAATAATAAAATAGATATTGAAAAAAGCATCCTGGTTCTGTTGCAGATGTAAGAATAGCCAAACTGGAGTTTTGGATATCAGTTGTTATGGATTTGAGCCAAATCATCTTCTTTTTGGTCTGTAGAAATCGCTTTAGTTAATCTTTCTGGAATCCAAATCGGCTGCTGTTCTCCCTGTGGAAACACATAAACAGACCCCCGACTCCAGACAATCACTGGGTCAGGACCTTGGTTAATCTCTCTGGAATCCAAATCGGCTGCTGTTCTCCCTGTGGAAACACACAAACAGACCCCCGACTCCAGACAATTACTGGGTCAGGACCTTTCCATTGTCCTGTTAGAATATCCTTCCAAAGTACCTTGGGCTTATGTACATTTTTTGGACACATATGCCTTTCCGCAGCACTAAGTCCTGATGAATCCAAATTTAAAAAGTTTAGAGTAAAAAGGGTTATTTTAAGTTTATCTTTGGGGAATATATACCCCTTCCCAATTCCTTCTTTTTGCTTTAATAAGTACATTTTAATAGTTTGATGAGCTCTTTCAACTATGCCTTGTCCCTGTGGATTGTATGGGATTCCTGTTATATGAGTAATGCCAAATGTTGAGCAAAATTGTTTAAAAGAGGTAGAAGTATAACCAGGGGCATTATCTGTTTTTAACTGTTTTGGAACACCCACAGTGGCAAAATTTTGTAAGCAATGAGCTATAACATCTTTAGTTTTTTCTCCGGCATGAAGGGAGCCCATCAAAAATCCAGAAGAAGTATCAACTGTAACATGCAAATATTTTAATTTTCCAAATTCTGGCAAGTGTGTGACGTCCATCTGCCAAATATGGTTAGGTATCAATCCTCTAGGATTGACTCCAAGATTAACTTGTGGTAAAAAGGTCACACAATTTTGACATTGTTTTATTATTTGTCTAGCTTGTTCCTTAGTTATTTTAAAACGCTTTTGTAAAGTATTAGCATTGACATGGAACTTTTTATGAAAATTTATAGCTTCTTCTAGTGTAGAGAAAATATGTATGTCATGTGTAGTTTTATCTGCTAAATCATTGCCCAAACTAAGGGCTCCAGGCAATCCTGTATGTGCCCTGATATGTCCTATAAAGAATGGATCTTTTCTGTCCCAGATTAGACTTTGTATAGTGGAAAGCAAAGAGAAAACAGTAGAAGAAGGGGAAATCCTACCAGCATCTTCAAGAGATACTATAGCATTAACTACATACTGACTATCAGAAAATAAATTAAATACAGAATCTTTAAACATCACAAAAGCTTGTAAAACTGCATTAAGCTCTACCTTTTGAGCTGATTGTTTGGGTACTAAAAATGTAAAAGTTTGATCAGGGGTAACTACTGCTGCTGTACCATTATTTGACCCATCAGTGAATATATTTGGAGCATTCATGATAGGTGTTTTTCTTGTCATTTTTGGAAAAATTACAGGATGCAATGACCAAAAAGACAATAAAGGATTAGATGGTAAGTGGTTATCAAATGAAACATTAGATTTACACATGATTATTGCCCAAGTATTTAACTCATTAGCTAACTCATCAATTTGATTCATAGTATATGGAGTAATAATTTTATTGGGAGAAATTCCAAACACTCCCTTTGCTGCTTTTATTCCTTTGAGTATTAATTGTCCTACAGCCTCAGGATACCTAGTAAGAATAGTGTTAGGAGAATAAGATAAATGTATCCATAATAATGGACCTTCTTGCCAAAATACTCCTGTAGGAATATTTTTTGTTGGTAGTACAATAAATAATAAAGGCAAACTTATATCAATTCTATCCAAATGCATATTTTCCATATATGTTTCAATGATTTTTAATGCCTTTCTTGCTTCAGGCGTTAACATTCGGGGTGAATTTGGATCTGATGGACCTTGTAGGATATCAAATAAAGGTCCCAACTCTCCTGTTGGTATACCTAAATTAGGCCTTATCCAATTTATGTCTCCTAATAACTTTTGAAAGTCATTAAGTGATTTGAGTTGATCTACTCGTATTTGAATTTTTGGTGGACGGACCATGGTTGAGGATAATAGAACTCCTAAATAATTAATTGGAAAATTTAATTGTACTTTATCTATTGCTATCTCTAGATTATAATTTTTTAATAAGTTTGTAAGTGTGGCATAACATTCTAGCAATGTGTTTTTATCTTTGTGTGCTAATAATACATCATCCATATAGTGAAATATTTGTAGTTCAGGATTTTGATTTCTAAGTGGCTGGATTACTTTGTTAACATAAATTTGACACATAGTTGGGCTGTTAGCCATCCCTTGAGGGAGTACTTTCCATTCATATCTCTGATCAGGACCTTCATGATTCAGTGCAGGGATAGTAAATGCAAAACGTGGACTATCCTCAGGATGAATTGGAATTGAAAAAAAAACAATCTTTAATATCTATAACTAAAACATACCAGGTTTTTGGCAAAGCAGACAACTGAGGAATCCCTGATTGAGCAGGTCCCATAATAACCATCTCATTATTAATGGCTCTTAAATCTTGCAATAATCTCCATTTACCAGATTTCTTTTTGATGACAAAAATGGGAGTATTATGGGGAGATACAGAAGGTTGTATATGTCCTTCTGCTAATTGTTGTTTGACCAGGTCATGGGCTGCTTGTATCTTTTCTTTAGTCAGGGGCCACTGAGGAACCCATACTGGTCTTTCTGATTTCCAAGTAATTTTTATTGTCTCAGTGGCCCTTTCTGAAAATCCAACCCATGTCTGTCTGTTCCTTGATCTATTTGTATTGGTGCTGCTATACCTTGTTCTTGTTTTTCTAATCTTTTTCCTTTCCTAAAACCTTGTCTAGTCATAATAGTGGGTGCATTTTGGTTGATGTTATTTGTTAATGTCAAACCTAATTGATCTAGGACATCTCGTCCCCATAAATTTACGGGAAGATGATCCAATACATATGGCTGTATAGTTCCTTCACATCCTTCAGGATCCTTCCAATCTAATACCATTGCACTTCTATGGGGATTAGTCGCCACTCCTAGGCCTCGAAGCGTTTGAGTGGCTTGTTGTAATGGCCAATGTTTTGGCCATTCTTGACGAGAGATGATGCTAAGGTCTGCACCTGTATCCAGTAGCCCATTAAATTCATGTCCTTGAATATTTAGTTTTAGCATGGGGCGAGAATCTAAATTTAAAGAAAGCATAGCCCAATCTACACCTGTGGAGCCTAATCCCTTGGAACCTCTTTCTACAGTACGACTGGAAAATTTATCATGTAGGCTGGGTATTATTAGTAACTGTGCTATTCTATCTCCTGGTGAAATTACTGATATACCCTTTGGAGAACTGGCTATAATTTTTATTTCACCTTCATAATCGGGATCAATTACCCCAGGACTTATCATAAGTCCTTTTAGAGTAGAAGAGCTGCGTCCCAATAATAAGCCTACTGTTCCTTTGGGAAGAGGTCCTTTCACCCCTGTGGGAATGATTTGAACTCCCATCTCTGGAGTTAGTACTGCTCTGGCGGAGGCGCAGATGTCCAACCCTGCGCTCCCTCTGGTTTGTCTGATGAGGGATCTGATGGACAATGTGTCCTGGGCACTACCCTGATGGGGTTGCTGGGTTCCTCCAGTGCTCCGTATATTTGTGGTTTGGGGCCCCGGAGCATTGGGCCCCCCTGTCCGTTTTTTGGCAATGGAGCCCGATGCCTTTCTCCATGATATTGTGGATAAACACCTGGTCCTTGTTCGTTTTTTGATAATGGAGTACCCTCTATGGTGGTTTGAGAACGGCATTCATTAGCCCAATGTCTCCCTCTACGGCATCGTGGGCAAATACCTGGTATTCTACTCCTTTGATACCTAGTTTTGTTAAACCCTCCTACAATGGGGCAATTCCTTTTAAAATGTCCTGTTTGTTCACAATTGTAGCATGTTCTTGGCCTGGCATCTAAAGCCTGTTTTACTGCAGCTGCCACAATTTGCCCTTGTTCATTAATGTCTCTGGCATCTAAAGCCTGTTTTACTGCAGCTGCCACGACTTGCTCTTGTTCATTAATGTCTTTACATAATTTAATATATGTGTTTAAATCTTCATGTTTCCATGGTCTAATGATATCTCTGCACCAACGATTCACTTGCTCATAAGCCAGGTGTTTTAGTAATGGCATTGCTTGTTCTGTATTCCCCAAAACTCTGGTAGCTGTTTGAATAAGCCTATCTACAAATTCAGCATAAGGTTCATTAGCTCCTTGTATTACCTTAGATAATTGACCTTGTAAACCTCCATGTCCTTGTAAAGTCTTCCATGCCTTAATTGCATCTGCAGCAATTTGTGCGTATACGCCAGGATCATATGCAATTTGTTGCTGCTGATCCTCATAAGGTCCCTTTCCTAACAACATATCTAGATTTCTCTGAGGATAACCAGCTGCTGCATTTCGCCTAGCCGTCTCCTTGCAAAATTCCTCATTGGCAACCTTCCATAACAGGTATTGTCCTCCATTTAGCACAGCTTTACACATATTAGCCCAATCTGCTGGCGTCATGTTCAAGTTGTTAATGGATTCGACCAAGCTTACAGTGAAGGGTGCTTGAGGACCATAGGTTGTTACAGCCTCTTTTAGCTGCTTCACTGTTTTGAAATTTAAAACTTGGTAAAATCGCTGCCCTCCTGCCTCAAATACAGGGCATGTTAATATTTGAGACCTTGTCTCAGGATCCCAACTATCAACTGCGGGGGTTGGGGGCCTCCCAGCATATGGAGGTGGCGCTGTTGGTTGGACACTTACGCCCTCTGGTGATAGAAAGGTGTTAGTAGCAGTCTCCTGTAGAGGTGGTGCTGTTGGTTGGACACTTACACCCTCTGGTGATAGAAAGGTGTTAGTAGCAGTCTCCTGTTGTAACTTTCCCCCTGATGGCTTTTTCTGTTTTACACTTTCTTTCTCTGTCTGACTAGCTTGAGAGGCCTTCTCTTTTACTTGAATCTTTTCCTCTGTCTGACTAACTTGAGAGACCTTCTCTTTTACTTGAATCATTATGTCTTCTCCTTCCTCTACCATTGTCTGAACTGAAGGCTTTGGACTAAGCAAACAAGATACGAATGTCCACAATGGCAATGTGCCAACTGGCAGAGTCCCTGGGCTTTTCTTTTCTATTCTTTTTAAATCTTCACCATGATGGTTCCATTGTGATATATTTAACAACTCCTCCTTAAAAAGCCATGGGCTACATTTTTGTATTGTATCAACGTATGCCCTGATTGTTCTTGATTTTACTGAGATGCCTCCTTCCTCTAACAATTTACTTAACACTCTTTCAGTTTGTTTTTTACTAATTTCTGATCCCATATTTCTAGTATAATACAACCCAACAAGATGACGCCAAACAAAACCGAGACAGAATGAAATAAAAAGGGAACAACAAAAAGTCATTATAGCCTTTCTATCCTCCTGACATGTGCATCCGTCCTTTCTCCCTATCTGTTCCTCAGACGTAAATAGTTTTTCCTCAGATGTGAGCGGTTTTTCTTCCGTCTCACTCATCTCCAGGGACAGGCAACTTAAAACAAAAGTGAAGCAAAATAAAAGAGGAATCTTAAAATGGCTACCCATCCTCTCGCCCCGCCCTCAGGGGCGAGCAGTTTCACTTACCCTCAGTCGCTCCCCGTACGGGCCACCAAATGCCGCAGTCTGGCTGGGCACAATCAGGAGCCACTTGTCAAAAGAAACTAACTTTATTTTTAGAACCACACACGAAAAACAAAATAGCCTCTCAGGAAAAACCCTCAGAGCCTCAACTGCCACCACCGGCTTTCCACAAGCCTCTCTCTCCCACACAAGCTTCTCTCCACCTCCTACAATCCTCCTGCTCTTGAGGCCGATTGGCTGGGTCACGTGGGCGGAGCCAAAAAAGTCCCCCAATGAGCAGCTCCGTGGTCTGAAAGGGCAGGGAAACAGTCCAATGAGCATCACCGCAGAGGAGCCAATCAGCTAGATGTTGCTGGGGCCGAGGAGCCAATCAGCTAGATGTTGCTGGGGCCGCTGTGAGCCAATCATCAGCCAGCAAACCTCCTCATCTTACTCTCCTCCCCATCTCCTGGGGGACACCCTTTGTCTAAATCCTGATACTGCCCTTACCATCTGCTTCCCCAAATGTTGACGTTTAACATCAGAGAAGCGCTGAAGCAAGTGTAGAAAGCAAGAAATTTTATTCAAAGAATTGTAACACAGACTTCTCCCGGTAGGAAGAAGGGGACCCAGAGTTGGAATCCAAGGGAGAAGGAAGTGCTGTCCCTTTTATATATCTTAAGTTTTATTTGTTCTCCTGTGCTCTTCTCCCCTATCTTGTTCCTTTCCCGGATCCTGCATCCTGGGAGATGCAGGTTGGCTGGAAGGGCCAAGGTGGAGTGCCATGTAGGAAGGGAGCAGCAGCCCAGGGGACATTAATTAGCAGCTCCCTATCTGCTCAGGAGTTGCTTCATTAACAACCTTCTTCTGGCTGGGCTCAGGGGCACACACTTGTAATCCCAGTGGCTAGAGGGAGGCTGAGACAGAGGATCGCAAGTTCAAAGCCAGCCTCAGCAAAGGCAAAGCGCTAAGCAATTCAGTGAGACCCTGTCTCTAAATAAAACACAAAATAGGGTTAGGGATGTGGTTCAGTGGTTGAGTACCCCTGAGTTTAATGTCCATACCCCCTTGAAAAAACAAAGGGGCAATATAGGCAAGTAATCTTGGTAATCAAAGGGCTCTGGAGGCATTAACATTCCAATCTCCCAGGGGGCGGGTCTCTCCCAAACTGGCCTTCATTTTCTCCATCTGACCTGATCACCCAGCTACACTAACTGCCTGTCTTTAATTCTTGCTTCAATCCTACTGGAAGCCAGAGAGCGTGGGACAGGGGGCAACAGGGTCAGTACCCCAGGGCATGGAGCAGGGCTGAGCAGGTTAGAGAAGGGCATGGGAAAAATGATGCCTGGAATCATTTTCTTCCCAAATCCATTTTCAGAAGTAACACAGGAACCAGTTGCCCCAGGAGACTTGGTGGTGGGCATAGAGAACTGAGCACCTGAGAAGAAACAAAGCAGCCAGGAGCTGCGGCGACACCCGCGATCCCACTGACTCAGGAGCCTTAGGCAAAAAGATTGCAAGTTCTAGGCTAGCATAGGTAATTTAGTGAGACCCTTCCTCAAAATTTTAAAAAGTAGGGAGCAAAGGATGTAGCTCAGTGGTAAAGCACCACTAGGTTCAATCCACAGTACTGAAAACAGAAAGTAGCTCTTCCCCATCTGCTAGCCACCCTTTGTTGCAACTCACCAGTGTCGCACATCTACCCTTGGCCTCCCCAGTAACTGAAAGGCCAGGAAAACTCCAGCTCCTATGTACTGAGCTGTCAGACCTGCAAAAGGCACACCAGTCATGGTTGTATAAAATCCAGCAACTGTGATGTGGAGGTGCCACTTAAAACAGCATCAACCGGCTGGGCACACGCCTGTAATCCCAGCGGCTCAGAAGGCTGAGACAGGAGGATCGCGAGTTCAAAGCCAGTCTCGGCAATGGTGAGGCAGTAAGCAACTCAGTGAGACCTTATCTCTAAATAAAATACAAAAAAAGGGCTGGGGATGTGGCTCAGTGGTCGAATGCCCTTGAGTTCAATCCCCAGTACCCCAAAAACAAAAAACCAGCATCAACAGACCCACAGCCTTCCTGGCCACTTCACCCCTCAAGGCTTCTTAACCACCCCCACTAACACATCAGCCTCTGCCAGACCCCATGCTAAACACTCTGAATGTGATCTACTTGTGATCTACGGGGAATCTTCAACACAAATCACATCAGGGAGACTCCTTAGTCCCATATTCAGGATGAAGAAACTGAAAGTGAGAAAGCCCAGGTCCAGGAGATTAAATGGCAAAGCTTGATGCACAGACCCACAGTGATGAATCAGGAAGACTGACTCTCAGGGCATGTCGTTAGCACGAATGACAGAGGGCAGGAGGTGGGAAGCCCTTTATTCAGCAGCAGAATCAATGGGTCAAACATTCCATGTGGCTCATTTTGAGGATAGAAAATGGCAGCGGGATAAAATACAGGTCTGGGTTTTATGGGCTTCATTTAGGGTGGGTCAGGAGGGTAGTTCCTGGGGTTCACAATATTAGGGTCAGCTGATCCATTAGGGTAGGACGGGAGTGTGAACAGGGAATTTCTTGGGGCTTATTGTATTGGGGTTCAGCTGACCCATAGGATGAGGGGTCAGATGCCTGTTCAGTCCTTTTGTGTCCCTTCCTTTTGGCTGAGGCCTGGGATTTTAAATGACAAAAGCTTCAATTTTACCCCAGACAAAGCCATAGGGGAGACAGCTGCAGATAGGAGAGATGTTCTTGGACTTATTCTCCATATCCTTCAGATATTCCTTCTCACACTGCCAAGTCTTGGTAGAAGGCTCCCTCTGCCTGGAACACCCTTTCCCTTTCACCAGAAACATCTACTTTCAGGGATCACATCCAGGAAGCCATACCTGAATCCCCACACTTGATCAGGAGTCTCTTCTGGGAACCCCAAAGTCTTCCAGGATTTTTCTGTCACAGCTTGGATGGTTCTGCCTGTTCACTCTCTTCAGTTTATTTACTTATTTTACATTTATTTTTATTTATTTGTTGAACCCAGGACCTGCTAGAAATGCTAAAATATATAAAATAATAATAATAATAATAATAATAATAATAATAATACTGAGCTCCACCCCAGCCTTTTTCATTTGAGGCAGTCTGGTTAAATTGCCCAGGCTGACCTAGAATTTAACAATCCTCCTGCCTCGGCCTCCTGAGTAGCTGGGATTACAGGTGTGAGCCACCACATCTGGGTCCCCTTCACAGCCTTGAGCATCCTGAGCTGTCAATGCTTTATCTTCTGTGGACTTATATGTTCATTTTCAGTGCTGAGCTAGGTTCTGTCTCTAGTTAGAACTTAGAAAATTGTTGGTAAATAAATGAGAGAAAATAATTTCATGAGGAGTGTTCAAAATCCTCAATCCCAGTTCAGAAGTTAGAGAAGAACTGATGTAGAACAGAACCTGAATTTCTGGTAAGGTACAGGGAGCCCCTGGATGTATCAGGTGACCCCCTTTAGTTTCCAGACAGCGGGAAAGGGAAGTCACAGGAAATGATTTATTTAAAAAAAAAAAAAAGGTGTTTTAATGCCTGATACACCTGAATAGAGCTTCTGACTATATCAGCTTTGGGTCTCTGAAGATCAGAGAGGTAAAGCCTCCTTCCTACCTGAGGATGCACAGCCTAGACCTTTATTTTGTCCTTACCTATTGACTCTGCTGACTTCCCTACACCCTCCAGAGCAGGACAATCACAGCCACCCCTTCCCCTGCTTCCTCAGACAGCTGCTGTGATTTGAATAACCAAGCACGCTGTTGGATGTCCGGTGGTGACTGATTTGCCTGACAAACAATGCTCAACTCCTTCTTCCTGCCAGTCCTGGAGCCATGTTTCTCTCCTCTCACCATCCCCCAGAGATGCCTAGGCTCTTTTCCCCTTGCTTGATCCTCTGGGAGTTTTGTCTGTCCCCGAGGGTGCAGAGTACCCTCAGGAACCTGATCTAAAAGAAGGGGGATGAATGACAGGCCTAGGGTCGAGATTACTAGAGCCAGCAAAGTCTGCTCCCTGGGCTTGTCTCAAAATTTGCATAAAAAAGAGGTTCCTCCCCCACATCCCTCCCTTCCCACCTGGGATAGTGGTCCTGGGCTGAGGTCTGACAGCAGGTGGAGGAGGAAACTCTGCTTGTGAGCAACCACCTCTCCATTCCTGAGGTGATGCCTCGTGTCTTCCTGGTCAGGAGTCGGCGTCCACAACCACCTAACTGGGGCCACCTGCCTGACCAGCTCCGAGGAGATGCCTATATTCCAGGTGGGCCCCTCACTGAGCCTGGGGATGAGGGGCAGGGGAAGAGGCAAGGCATCACCACCGGCTTTCTCTCTTCAGACTGCAGCAGCCTGGCCGGGCTACCGGCACATCAGTCTTCCCGCCTTGGGGACCCCTGGGCAGCGGTGAGTCTGCAGCTGACCCTCAGGCCCCAGGTGTTTTGCCCCTTCCAAAAGCTGACAGCCCCTTACTCCTGGGCCTGTTTACACATGCCCTTCAGCCTCAAGACCTGTTTTCCCTGCTGGGAATGCCATTCCTGTCCTAGAAAGAGTTCAGTTAGGTCTCAATGAAGCCCCATATTCCTCGGGTAGGCAGCCGCAGATGTGCTCCAGATATCTCTACGTCCAGTGGGGCAGAGAAGGATCCCAGCAAAAGAGTGGATGGTGATTAATTTTTATGCCAGAACATGGAACAAGGTGATAAGAGCAGGATGGGGGATAAGGGTTACTGGGCCCTCTCAGAAGGGGTATTTCAGCTGTGCATGCAAGGGAAGAAGGAAAGCACTAGCCAGAATGCAAATGTGATCAAGGTTAGTTCACTATTTATTCTGAGCCAGGTGCTAAGCACTTAACAGTAGTAAGACAAAAATCCACACTGTAATCAATTTTTATTTCTGATTGGTGCTGAGGACAAACAATAAAACTAGAAAAATATGTGTTAGTATGTTGGAGGATGATACTTGCTATGGAGAAATGTCAAGCAAGGCAAGCATGATGGGGTTTGGTTAGGAAAGGCCCTGGAAAGAAGGTGGCATGTGTTTGCACTGATCAGACTCCAGCCTTCCTCATCCTGCATTCTGAGTTCTTTGTAAGTATTTTTATGCCAAGTATGGGCAGGGTCCAGATGGAGGGGCTAATTTCTGCATCCCCTTGGCAGCCCATGCAGGGAACCCTGGCCTCTGCTCCCAGGAGCCCTGGGACACTTGGCTGCCCTCTCTGCCCCAAGGCCTTCCCACTGCAGCGCATGCTGACACGACACCTCAAGTGCCACAGTCCAGCTCGCCGCCATGTGTGCCGCTGCTGTGGCAAAGGCTTTCACGATGCCTTCGATCTCAAGCGCCACATGAGGACTCACACTGGTGAGTTGTGGCAAGGACTGTGAGGGGCTTCTGGACCAGTTGGGATGGTGATGGTGCCCTGGATGTGGAATTTCCAGTGTCTGTGTACATAGGGCAGGGACACAGATAACAGGAGGCCTGAGACTTGATGTACCTCAGACCCCAGCAAATGGGTATAAGGTGATGCCATGGTAGTGGAGACAAGATGGACGCTGGCTACAGAACTCAGGTCCTAAATCGCAGGGTGCAAAGGAACATCTGCCACCATCTTCCCCAGGGGAAGGAATTTTCTAGTGAGGGACAGTGGTCACAGGGGTTTGGCCCATGTTTGTACTGGGTGGTGGGTAGCAAATGGGTCATAAATAGAAGTTTGATGAGTTTGGGATAGGGGCAGGAAATGCTCAATTTTGGAGAGGAAGGTGGCAAACCTTTAGTCAGAAGGCCATTTCCCTGCCCGACTCTGCACCCCTTCTTCACAGGAATCCGGCCATTCCGTTGTGGAGCTTGTGGTAAAGCATTTACCCAGCGATGCTCCCTGGAAGCACACCTTGCCAAGGTGCACGGGCAGCCGGCCAGCTATGCTTACCGTGAGCGCAGGGAGAAGCTGCACGTGTGTGAGGACTGTGGCTTCACCAGTTCACGGCCCGATGCCTATGCACAGCACCGCACCCTGCATGGGGCCACCTGAGACTGTACCAGCATCCTACCCATGAAGCAAATAAACACAGGAAACAAACAAACAAACAGAACCTGGCATTTATTAGGAGAAAGAGAGAGGGGTCACTCGGTCCAGCGGTGGCCACAGTGTGGGGCAGTACATACATAATACAGGCGCATGGCATCCTGGTAGAAAGGATAATTGGTTAGAAGGGTCTGGAGCCTCCAGAGCACAGCATAGGACCCTCCATCCAGCAGGGCCTCATCCCAAAAGAACAGCCAAGGAAACTTTCCCAATATTAATGATCCAATCCAGGATTCAGGGAAGGGCAAGATCACCCCGATATTTATATCTCCACCCATAGGGAAAGACCAAGCCCCAGGTTCCCAGGAAACTTCCCCCCCAACTCACTTCGGCCCGGGCACTATGTGACTGGAAGAACACCGCCTCCTTGTGGCCGCACCTGAAGGAAAGCCCCAGTCACCCAGTTTAATACACCTTTCCCACCTCTCTCCACCACCCAGTAGGACAAGCCATGCTCCCGCCCCATTGCTAGCTGCGAACTCACTTCTGGCATGGATGGTCCTCGGTCCGTGGTAACGTGGGGTCCTGGGACACATCAGCAATGATCTGGGTCAGTTCGCTGCAGGAATGGGGAGGTGAATAAATAAGCTCAGTCCCGGACTCCCAAGACAACACCCTTGCTTGCCCCAATCCCTGGTCACGACACTCACTCCACTTCGTGAGTGATTTTGTTGACGTAGATGCAGCTGTTATCGGCTTCCTGCTGATAATCACAATTCCGGCACTGTGAAAGGGCGAGTGTGGAGGGTCACCAAGAGACTAGGGGTCACCAATAGGAATGGGAGGGCAGGGAGATTCCCGGAGGGGATGACTACGGGCCGGATGGACAAGAAAGTGATAGGAGGTGAGATCAATACACTTCGGGAGCGAATAGGAAGTGTGCGTCACACTGAGTAGCATGCTGCCACGAGGGGATCCAGTGGGGCGGCTGGAGGCCACGGGGAGGCCTGCGAGCTCGCACTCACCGCATAAAGCAGAATGCGGTTCTCCTTGTCTTCCTTGGGGTACAACATGTTGTTACTGTAGGGAGGAGGAAGTCAGAGGTCAGCCCTTGAGCAAGTCCTTGCTCCCCTTCCGCACCTGCTTCCCTTCTCACCATTCCTGGCAGAATCGAATGCCCACGAAGCCCGGTTCGTAGGTCCCATCTGGTTCCATAGCGACGAACTGCCTGTCAAGCCTTCCGCACTTGCTCCGCCGCGCTACAGGTCGCGGGAAGGGTCAGGCCAAGCAGCGGCGCCAAAGAGGGACGGAGCCGCGCACGTGTATAAGCTGACGGTAGCCCTGTGCTCGGCTCTCTCCACGCTTAGGTTTGGCTGATTGCTTCCCTTGATTTAATTTTTTAAAAATATTCTATGGTAATTGCTTCCAATTTCGGCACTTCGCCTCCCCATTTTACAGAATGGGATGGATATAGTGCAAAATCCGGGAATATGATGCACAAAGTGACCCCCTAGGTGCTGGACATAAATAGAAGCAGCCATTACTCTCTGTTTGGATCCACGCCAGTGCACACGCGCCACGCTTACCCTTCGCGGACCGGGATAACTCCTGCCAGTTCTTCCTCCCAGCTTCAGCTTAGGCCCGACCCGGCCGTTTCCGGTGTGGCTATTGGAAGAATTGTGAACTATGGAAGGCCTCTCGGGATTGGCTGGGTCTAAGAAGAGGGCGAGTCCTTTTCCCGGCAGTGGAGAAGGGACGGCGGCGATTGGTGGATCCTAAAAGTGAGAGCGCGTGGATTGGTCTGGTCAGGGAGTGGGGGCGGGGCTGGTATCCCAGAAGCAGCGGCGGCGGAGCCGGCGTGAGACGGCTGTATCGGGCTGCGGGCCACGGCAAGGCGCGGCGAAATGGAGGTGGCGGGAATATCGGCGCCCACAGTGACCGTTTTCATTAGCAGCTCCCTTAACAGTTTCCGCTCTGAGAAGCGGTACAGTCGGAGTCTCACCATCGCTGAGTTTAAGGTGTGACTGGGGGGCGGGGTCTAGAGGGGTGGGGCAAAAAATGCGGGGTTTCCCGAAGGTGGGGAGGGGCCTGAATGTAAGGGGCGGGGCTAGAGATTTCTGAGGTTGGGGAGCCTGGAGACCCGGCCTATGCAGATGGGGCTAGAGAGAATCTGAGATTGCAGAGAGTAGGGGCGAGGCCAGAGAAAAACCCGATGCTCCAGAAGGCAGGAGCTAGAGTAGAGGAGGTGGGGCCGGGAAGGCCCCTCAGAACCTCCTAGGCCCTGGATGGTCTTTTAGAGAAGCCGGGATAGGGTGATGGTTGCTAATAGTAGGCGGAGCCTCAGGGCAGATGATGGGGTCACTGACACCCTTTCTCCTCATCCCCGCAGTGTAAACTGGAGCTGGTGGTGGGCAGCCCTGCTTCCTGCATGGAACTGGAGCTGTATGGAGTTGATGACAAATTCTACAGCAAGTTGGATCAGGAGGATGCATTGCTGGGCTCCTATCCTGTAGATGACGGCTGCCGCATCCATGTGAGGCCACCCAGCTGGAATCCCATACCTCATTTACTCAACAAATATTTGCTGTGCTTGCCCTGTGTAATAACCCATATAGGCCCTGCCCTCATGGCATCCCCAGTCCAGCACAGATAGACACCAATAGATAGTGACAGTCCAGAGTAGTCTGTGCTAGGATAGTAAAGGCTTAGGGAACTGGGGGTAGAAGTTTTACTTGACTCCACCTGGAGGTTTCAGAAAGAGCTTTCTGGAAGAAGGGACATTTGAGGAGACCTAAAGATGAGCAAAGAGGTAGAAGGGGCATGCCCAAGTAGATGGAAAAAAGTGTACAGAGTTCTAGAGCATGAGGTGAGCCTCTGTGAGCAATGAGGCTAGACAGGTTGGGAGAAGCTAGAATGCAGAGGACCTCTTTGTGCCTACATTGTTCTTTCTCTGCTTAGCATTCACCTCTCCCACCCCAGTCTTTACCTGGCACATTGTTCCTTAGACATCCCAGATGAACTCCACTTTAGGGCCTTTGCATGTGCTATATTATATTTATTATATTTTCTTCATGAATAATTCTCTATATGTCCACATGGCTTCCCCCTTTCTTCTTATGTTTACTTAAAATGTCATCTTTTGCTGGGCAAAGTGGCATGTGCCTATAATTCCAGCAACTCTGGTTGCTGAAGCAGGAGGATCACAAGTTTGAAGACAGCCTCAGCAATTTAGTGAGGCCCCTAAGCAACTTAGTGAGGCCCTGCCTCAAATTTAAAAAATAAAAAGGGGCTGGGGGTTAGCTCAGTGGTGAAGTGCCCCTGGGTTCAATCCCCAGTACCAAAAAAAAAAAAAAAGTCACATTTCAAGTGACACCTTCACCTGCCTAAATATAAAATTATAATTTCATCCCTTCCCCCCTTTTTGTTCTTTATTTTAGATTTTTTTATTTCAACACAGGGGCTTACTGGCTTTGAACTTGGAATCCTCCTCCCTCAGCCTCCCAAGTTTGCTTGGATTACAGATATATTGTCATTGCATCTGAGTATATTTTAAATTTTTGCTCATAGCTCTTATCACTCTCTGACATACTCTGGATTTTTCTCACTGGTCTGGTTTATTTTGTGTCTCCCTGATTTGAGTGTCCAGGAGAGTGGAAATTTTCATCACTCTGTTTCACTGCTGTGTCCTCAGCATCTGGAACAATGCCTGGCACAGAGGATACTCAGTGAATCACTGTTGGATGATGAGTTGACTCTACAAAATAAGACCAAGAGGTCAAGTGCAGGACGCATACCTATATCCCAGAAACTTGGTAGGCTGAGGCAGGAGGATTGCAAGTTCAAGGCCAACCTCAGCAACTTAGCAAGACCCTTGGAAACTTAGTAAGGCCCTCCCCCAAAATAAAAAATAAGAACTGGTAAAGCAGGAGTGCTTCGCCAGTACACCCCCCCCCCCAAAAAAAAAAAGACCAAGAAGATGGTATAATTATCCTCATTTTGCAGAGGACAAAACTCAACTTCAGGATGAAATATACTTTCTTAAGCATGAACTATTGATAGAATTTTTCATTTTGTCTGCACGACTCTAGAAGTTCATGTGTCCAGAGTACTGGTTCTTTATTTTCTGTCCTTTGTTATTCAGTAATTGAACATCTGTATTGTGCCAGGAGTATAGCTGTGAGTCATATCTGAGGAGGTCCCTGTTTTAGCTGTGTCTAGTGTGTGAGGTAGATGTTAGCCAAATGATCACAGGAGCAAATATGAAAGGTAAGTTTTAACTGAGGGCCTTGCAGGAGATCATGGAGCTGGGAGACCCTATACTGGGGTATCTGACCTATCATGAGGTCTGGGAGGATTCCTGGAGCGGGTGCTGTTTGATCAGAGACCTACAGAAAAGGGAAAGTTAACCAAAAAGGGGAAAAGGTGCTCTGGCAGGAGGACATAGCACATGCAAGCACCCTGCAGTGGGAGGGAGCACAGTGGGTGCCGGACTGTGGGTGAAGAAAGTGGAAACTGGGAAGGAGTCAGCCTAAGGGCCCTGCTCTGACTCAGGTTTTCACGAGCTCCCTTGGGCTGCAGGTGAGGAACAGACTGGGGGACAGGAGGAGCAGGGACACCAGGAGGAGGATACTGTAAGAGTCCAGATGAAGTGATGGGCAGGACTAGCAGTTGTGAGTCAGGACTCTGCTGGGCCCACAGAACTGAGACTTGGGGCTGACCAACAGCTACAGCCGAGGGATGCAAGTGGGGTCAGTCATGGGTGGCAGCACCCTCAATCAGGAGGGCTTCACACCCATGTGGTACATCCCAGGCTATTCAAGGATAGTGTCCCAGGGTTGGAACCTCTGGGAATTTTGTTTTTTTCCTAAAATTCCTTTTCTGTTGGTAAATATCAGCTACATGCACTGCTTAAAATGACAGTTTTTCAAACTTTAAAAAAATTCATGACCTAGGGAATAGAAATTCTTAGCGATCCTAGACTTGGAGGTAAGGACCATTTTTATTTTGCCGTGTTAGCCTAGTGGTTCAGACTAAACACTTTAGGATTGTCCTTGATCCCTTTCTTTCCCCACTCTTTTCCCCACTCCCAATCTGTCACAAACCCTGTTGGCTCCACCTACAAAATCATCCCGAATCTAAATTCTTCCCTTACTCCCACTGCACCCACCTTGATCCAGCCTTCACCCCTCCCTCCTGGACATCCCAACCCCTCCCCTGGCCTCATTGCTCCCATCCCTACCCCAACAGTCTGCAGCAGAGGGAGCCTATGAACCCCTGATCCATATGAGAGCCATCTCTGCACCACAATGCAGGTAAAACCCAAAGTCTACAGTGATCTGTTATCTTGCCCATTCTCCCACTAGCTCCCTTCACCGCACCCACACCAACTTCTCCTCCTCCAGAAGGTCAAGGATGTATCTGCTTCTGGTTTTCACACCTGCTGTTCCTTCTCATCCTTTAGGCTTTGGCTCAGACATCCCCTCCTTTTGAAAGCCTGCCCTGGCCACCTTCCCATGCTCCTTATCTTCTTTGTTGTATTTTTGTCTTTCGCCCTGGCCATCAAGTAGTGTTTAGTCCATGTCTCTATTTGTTTGTTTACGGCTGGGTCCCCCAGCACAGCAGAATAAGCACTGCCTGCGGGCACGGGTTGTCTCTTTTTATACCATGTTCCCAGTGCCCAGCTCAGGACCTCCTGGGTACCTTTGGAGGAGCTCCATAAGCAATGAGTGGGTGAACACTTGGAATAGCTCAAGAAGAGGTGTTCTGGAGATGGGGGCCATCCTGCGAGGGTCCCAGAGTCCCAGAGAGGATAGATGTACTGCCTAGAGGGCTATGAGCCAGGTCTGATCTCTGCCAGTTAGATTCATTGACTTCAGGGCTATCAGTGATATGGGTGCTAGTGTGTAGGGTACATCTCGGGGCAGATCCAGCCTCCAGGGTTTTGGATGGCGAGGAGAAAGGAGAGATGGCCAGTGTAGATATCTACACTGCTGGGCTCAGGAGAGGGGAGATAGCTTGGATAAAGGTGAAGGTGTCTTTTTCAAGTCAGGAAAAACTTGAGTGTGTAGAGTGCTCTAGCATGCAGCTGTACCCCAGCATCCCAGGCCTTCCTGGCTAGACTGATTCCTGCTGACCTTCCTCTCCTCACCACAGGTCATTGACCACAGTGGTGCCCGCCTTGGAGAGTATGAGGACGTGTCCAAAGTGGAAAAATTCGAGCTCTCTCAAGAAGCCTATGACCAGAGGCAAGGTACAGAACACATGGGATGGGATGGATGAGGGTGTGTGGTAAGAAGCCAGGTAGGACTGAGAGGACCATCACAGGGAGGTCAGAAATCAGGCAGAGGGCTTGGGAAGATGGAGGAAGGGGTGAGGTTCATTGTGGGTACATATGAGGGCATGGGACTGTGGGTACATGATTAAGGTGAACAGGGCATGGGGTAGGAATGGGGACTCCTAAGTATGTGAGGGGAAGCAAATGAGGGCCTAGGAAGATGAAGGGGGCCTTTGGGGAATGCAGGAGAATGGTTTGTGGGGAGCATTCAGGGCCAGATGGAGGCATGGGGTGGGGCAGATGGGGTATAAGGACAGAATCTAGTGGGCTGTGGAGAGGACAGAATGGCAGTCAGTTCAGGCTTCTGCTGATGGGTCAGAATGTGTGGTGGGAAGGAAGGGGGCTTGCAGCAACTGGCTGAAGGTGAACCTAAGACTGGAGGGATATGTAAGAAGATGGGCACACACGTTACAGGGCACACACCTGTAATCCCAGTGACCCGGGAGGCTGAGTCAGGAGGATTGCAAGTTTGAGGACAATCTCAGCAACTTAGTCAGAACCTGTCTCAAAAAATAAAAAAGGCTGGGATGTGGCTCAGTGGTAAAGCAGTGCCCCTGGGTTACTTCCTCAGTACAAAAAAAAAAAAAAAAAAAGATGGGGTCATGTGAAGGACTGGAGGCTGGTTGCATCCCTTTAGTTTCTAGATTGTAGGGAGACCCCAGGAGTCACGGGAAAAAATCAAAGCTATGGTGGGAGACTTATGGAGCTTGGGGACAGCTCTCTGACACCTAGAAGAAATACTCCATGAATATGGAATATTCTAGCCCCTTGTGGCTGGATGTTATCTGAAGAGGTCAGAGACACATCCCCAGAGATCAGGTCTGACCCTGTCCCCCACCCTGCCCACAGACACAGTTCGCTCCTTCCTGAAGCGCAGCAAGGTAGGCCGATACAATGAAGAGGAGCGAGCACAGCAAGAAGCCGAGACCAACCAGCGCCTTACAGAGGAGAGGGCCCAAGCCAGCACCATTTCTGTGGGCAGCCGCTGTGAGGTGCGGGTACCTGGACAGGCCAGTCGCCGGGGCACTGTCATGTATGTAGGTATGTGGCTCACAGGATTCCTGATCCCAAGATACCATTCATTAATTCAGTTGAGTCTCTGAGACCTTATGCTTTGTCCTGAGGTTGGCAATGCCAGGGCCTTGGCATTCGAGGAAATTCCAATTCCAGCTGACAGTGACAACCCAGAGCGTTGATGGTGGAAAAGTGAGAGGCGCAGATAAAATTCATGGATCGCACAACTCGCTCATTAAGTATATAGTTCACTAGTTTTTAGTATGTTCAGAGAATTGTGCCACATCGCTAGTTGTCAATTTTGGAATATTTCTGTTACCCTCACAGGATATCCTAAAACCATTATCAGCCTTTCCCCATTTCTGAAGCCTTACCTCCCCAGCCCTAGCCAACCACTAATCTACATTCTGTCTCTGTAGATTTGCCTATTCTGGTTGTTTTCTATGAAAGGAATCCTAAATATGCAGTCCTTGGCTGTATTCACATATTGTTTTCAAGGTTCATCCGTATTGTGCATGTATCAGTATTTTGCATTATATAGATATACCATGTTTTATTTGTTCATTCATCAGTTGATGGACATTTGGGTCTTTTCCACTCTTTGGCTATTATGAATAATACTGTATGAACATTCTCATATGGTAAGCTTTTGCATGGACATGTTCTCATTTCTCTATACCTAAGAGGAGAATTTGCCTCACATATAATTCTTTGCTTAACCTTTGGAGGAATTGCCAGCCTATTTCCCAAAGCAGCTGCACCATTTTACATTTCCACCAGCAAGGTTCCAATTTCTTCATATCTTCATCCACACAATTGTTATCTGACATTTTTATTCTAGGTATTCTGGTGGGTGTGAAGTAGAACATCATGTTTTTGGTTTGTATCTTTTTGATAGCTAATAATGTTGAGCATCATTTCATGTCTTCTTGACCATTAGTGTATTTTCTTTGGAGAAATGTCTACTCAGATCCTTTGCCCAATTTTTAATTGGGTTGTGTTGTTTTTTGTTGTTGATTGTGCATAATTTGCTAGGATTTCCCTAACCAGGTACCACACATAGAGTGGTTAAAACATCAGAAGTTGATTTCTTAAGAGTTCTGGAGCCTAGCAACCCAAGGTCAAATGTCAGTGTTTATTCTGAGACCTCTCAGAGCTGTGGCAGTGCCATCCCATCTTAAGTTTTGTGTGTCTGGGGGAATGGAGATTGAACTAAGGGCACTCTGCTACTGAGTCACATCCCCAATCCTTTTTAGTTTGTTTTGAGAAAAAGTCTTGCTGAGGCCTCCCTTGAACTTGAAGTTCTGCCTCAGCCTCTCGAGCCACTGAGATCACAGATGTGTACCACCAAACCCAGCCCCCTTGGGTTTTACAAAGACCTCTTCATGCCTGGTACCATGGTGCACACTTGTAATTCCAGCAGCTTGGGAGGCTGAGGCAGGAGGATCACCAGTTCAAAGCCAGCCTCAGCAACTTAGTGAGGACCTAAGAACTTAGTAAAACCCTGTCTCTAAATGAAATTTTAAGAAAAGGAGCCAGGGTTGTGGCTCAGTGGTTAAGCACCCCTGGGTTCAATCCTGGTAGATTTGCCTAAGTAAATCTACCCAAAAACTCTTGGCTGAGGGAATAGGGGGCAGGGTGGGAGCTAGGAGATCAGCAAAGCTGCAATTATCTTGGTCTGACAGGAGATAAAGGTGGTCCTGGGTGGAAGCAATCAAAGTAGCAAGGAGTGGTTTTCACCAGGACAGGCTTTCCTTGATGAGCAAGCACAGATTCCAGGTGAGATGTGTCCAGAGGTTTCATCAGAATTTCTCTTCTGGGCAGGACTCACAGATTTCAAGCCCGGCTACTGGATTGGTGTCCGCTATGATGAGCCATTAGGGAAAAACGATGGCAGGTAACAAGTGTTCCATTGAGACATCTGTGTATGTGTGTCTGGGAATGCATATGTGAACATGTATGTGTAATTCCACGCATGCTGCTGAGTGAGCCTGTTATAATGTCATACTGCATTTTGAGTGGGAGCCACATGGGATTCTTTGACCACTGCTTCCCCATCATGTTCTGCAGTGTGAATGGGAAACGCTACTTCGAATGCCAGCCCAAGTATGGAGCCTTCGTCAAGCCATCGGTTGTGACAGTGGGGGATTTCCCAGAGGAAGACTATGGGTTGGACGAGATGTGACACCCAGGGAAGGGCATCTCCCTGTTCCAGCTCCTGTCTCAGCCACTCATTGCCCTTCTCTACGTGTGTACCCCTGGCCCTCTGCTCCTGACCTCATTTTAATTTTATTCACCTTTTCCCCTCCCATTGATTTTAGAGATTTGTACATTAAATGCATCAGAAACCTGGGAAGTATGTGGAAGTGGCATGAAGAAGCTGGGTAAATGAGGATTAAATAAGGACCTAGGCAAAGCAGAGTTTGAGTAGGGTGAGACTTTATTTATTTATTTCTTTACTGGAGTGCTCTACCACTGAGATACATCCACAGACCTTATTTTTTATCTGAGACACAGGTTCTCACTAAGTTGCTTAGGGCCTTGCTAAATTGCTGAGGCTAGCCTTGTAACTTGTGATCCTCCTGCCTCAGCCTCCCAGGTCACTCAGATTTCAGGCACACATTGGCACCCAGCAAGTCTTTATCCTTCGAGTGATAGCGAAAGGCCTATGAAATGATTGCTCTTTGTCCTTTGCTATTCAATATAATGTTCTGCAATTTAAACAGAGTCTTCAAATAATAGTAGCTTAAACAGGATGAGAGTTTAATTATTTTTCATTTAAAGTCTCATGCAGCCACACATGGCAGGAAGATTGCAGTTCAAAACCAGTCTCAGAATTTAGCAAGGCCCTAAGCAACTTAGTGAGAACCTATCTCAAAATAGAAAATGAAAAGTTCTGGGAGGTGGGTGCAGCCCATACCTGTAATCCCAGAGGCTCGGGAGGCCGAGGCAGGAAGATAGCAAGTTCAAAGCCAGCCTCAGCAAAATCGAGGGACTAAGCAACTCGCTAAGATCCTGTCGTTAAAGAAAGTACAAAATAGGGCTGAGTCTGTGGCTTCGTGGTCAAGTGCCCCTGAGTTTAATCCCCTGTACAAAAAAAAAAAGTTGTGGGGATGTAGCTCAGCAATAGAGCCCCCTGGGTTCAGTCCCCAGTCCCTCCCCCACAGAAAAAAAAAAGTTTCATGAAATCAAGAGTTTATATATTAATCTCCCCACACTACTTCAGGGCTGCTTTCCATCTCCTTGTGTCTTGCTCTCCCATCTACTCATGATTCCTACCTCATCTGCTACAACCAGGAGGAAGAATAGAAGGGGAGGGGAGATCTTTGCCTTTAAGGAAGATGTACAACTACAAACTATCCTTAATTCATTGATCAGAATTTTTCTACATTACTACATGTGACACTGCAAAGGAGTCTGGGAAGTGTAGTCTTTGTTCAGGGCACCATGTTTCCAGCCAGCTATCAAAAGTTCCTGTAGGGGTTGTGGCTCAGTGGTAGAGTGCTTGCCTAGCAGTAGAGGCCCCAGGCTCAATCTTCAGCACCACATGAAAACAAATAAATAGAGGTATTGTGTTCAACTAAAAGGATATTTTTTAAAAAGCAGGGAGAGGGTGCTGTGGTACATATCTGTAATCCCAGCACCTTGGGAGGCTGAGGCAGGAGTTCAAAGCCACAAGGAAGCACTGATCAACTCAATGAGACCCTGTCTCTAAATAAAAATACAAAATAGGGCTGGGGATGTGGCTCAGTGGTCAAGTGCAGGAGTTAAATCCAAGGTACCAAAAAAAAAAAAAAAAAAAAAGCAGGGAGACAGAAAGGACAATGAGAGCCAACAAGTGGTCTTGTCACAGTCCCTGTGGGTGGAGGCTTTACCTGTTCACTTAATATTTTAAAGAAAAGAATCCACATACTAAAAGTGACATGAAGCCTTAGCATTACAGAGCATGTGACATGCATGTGCATTCAGTGTGTTCTGGGGAGCCTGAATTTTACTATGCATGTGTCTGCAGGTGCAGTGATAACCCTTCATTAGTTTCTGGGAGGGATCCTTCATAGAATGACTATTAATTAGGCAGCTTATTTATTGCAATTACTTAATTATAACTTCTGGAGAAAGGGAAAGCAGCAGCAGGGACAACTACAGTTAAAAAGAATGAAGTTGAACTGCCTGCAGGCTGAGGAGATCCTTAAGAAGCTGTTCACATCTCACATAAAGCCTGATGTTACTCTGATGCCTGTCACAGTAAGATAGAGGACACCCCAAATACCTGGACGCTCCCTCAAACACAGGACAGCCTATAGACTATGACTAGACAACAGAGTTCACGTGCAAAACAGTGTGTACAAATTTCCACACACACTATGGAGTCACACACATGCACACAGAAAACACTCAAGAGACTGACATCAAACACTTGCAAGGGATAGACAGACATACATATCTATACTTGCACCCACACAGAGAGACCAATAAAGTTATCCATCTACAAAAAACAAAGTTACTTTAGAAAAGGACTCCAAGACTTAGAACCCTTTCCTGTCAAGGAATTGTCAAAGCATTGGAGAAGGTAACCCCAGCTTCCCAACCAGCACCACAAGCAAGTTCAGCTAGTGTGTCCAGCAGAATAAGAATCAGCACTGAGGATCTGAGACTCACTTTAAAATTGGGTATCAGGGGCTGGGGTTGTGGCTCAGTGGTGGAGCACTCGCCTAGCACATGCGAAGCCTGGGTTCAATCCTCAGCACCACATAAAAATAAATAAAATAAAGATATTGTGTCCAACTACAACTAAAAAATAAATATTAAAAAAAAACTGGGTGTCAGAGTACATCTCCAGATGATGAAGCCAAAAGTGTGGGAAGCCATCCATGAAGCTACTTGAGTGGTCCTTTACTCGGTACTGAGCCATGGAGGACTTATGTCCTTTCTTGAGAATGATCCCAGTTTTCCCATGTGTAGACTGCCCAAGGCGTGAGATCTCTGTCCCTGTTCTAGTAGTAGGATAGCTCTCCTAGCTCCTCCACAATTGGGCATTGGATCTGGACAGCCCATCTCCTGCCTTATTTGGCAAATAACATTCTATGAAAAACCTTTGATGTTCCCCCACATAAATAAAGCAAGCGCGGGCTCCAGATCTCTCTCTGTCCAGTGTGGAAGCTGGATCACTAATATCGGAGAGCCGTCCTACCCCTGCTTTCTAAAGTTACTTCCTGTGTCCTGTGGTTTCTTTGCCATTTTCTCTTTCTTAGCTTTTATTTCACAGCCAGCTCACTGCACCAAGAGGGACCCCAATTCCGTTGCCTGTGCAGGACGTGGGCAAGACAAATAAGGGGCAAGAGAATCATGTGCTCCCCATAACTGCACTGACCACCCAAAATCATACCTCTGAGCTCCAGGTAAGGTTCACAAGCATGCAGATCTGCCAAACTGAGGTGGAAGGTCTGGACAATCTTCCAAGGTGTGCTTTAACACCTTCCAGTTTTCAACATGGTAAACTGGCAATGGATGGGATCATGCAGATAATTTCCAAATTGGAAACCTAGACATGCTATATGAAAGCTTGGATCATAATTAGAGATTAGAGACTCACTTTACAGAATGACCTGATGCTTACACTTTACTGATATTAGGGTGCCCACAGAGGAGGGGGAATGGTGATCAATGTGTAGGCATAAGGGCTGGGGTGTGTAGTTCAGTAGTAAACACTTGCCTAGCATGTGCAAGGCCCCAAGTTCCATCTCCAACACCACAAAAAAGTGTTGGCATGACACCAGATACTACAACAAATAACCTCTATGTGCTCAGTCCAATGCAGGTGTTCTCAGTGATTGCTAGTAACTTCCATGTGGTTATTCACACTTCCAGGACCTATCAATGGCTTCACAATTTCTGGGGATTTTCAAAATTGTCAACTTTGTGCTGGCAAATGGGAGAAGACAGTGTGAAGTTTTACCATATTCTTAAAAAAAAAAAAAAAAACCTGCCCTAGAAATGATCTATACATTTTAACTTCTCATATCGATGAGCATTCATCAATCCAGCAGATCCCACATATGAAAAGTGTGCCTTGGAACATATTCCTGTGCTAGGCAGCCTCCTTTCATTCACTTTTATTTAAAAAAAACTTTAAAAGGACATGCCTTTTAAATGGTGCACGCCTGTAATCCCAGTGGCTTGGGAAGCTGAGGGATGATCCAGAGTTCAAAGCCAGCCTCAGCAAAAGCAAGGCACTAAGCAACTCAGTGAGACCCTGTCTCTAAATAAAATACAAAAGAGGGCTGGGGATGTGGCTCAGTGGCTGAGTGTTCAATCACCAGTACCAAAAATATAAAAAATAACAAAAAAAAAAGTAAACGGCTGGGTATATAGCTCAGTGCTTGCCTAGCATGTGCAAGGCCCTGAGTTCAATCCCCAATACCTAAAAAAAAAGACCATGGACTTTATCCTTTAACTATGGTCTAGGGTCACTAGATCCAAAACCTCAAGGGGAAGCAGCAGAAAGGAGTTATGGATTTTCTTCTAACAGATCCACTAACTCTTCCTCCTGCAACAGTTGCCCATGCCTGCCCACCCTCCCCTCTTTGAGAGCAAAGTGAACCTTGCTTGATTTCATAAACCCTGAGCATAAACCCAGTGCAGATGGAAGACTGAACATCAACATAATTTCCCCACATTTTTTTTAATCACAGTTTTGAGGCCCCACAGTATATTATATCTGATGCTGGAAACACACCCGTGAATTAGACACAGCCTTTGCCTGGTAGTTTAAAAAACAGATAATTACTGACCATTTTTGTTTTTTAGTAAATTCTATATTAATAAGGTTGTGGGCATGGAGCAAAGAGGAATAAAATCACCAAATCTGCTAGGTAGTGTGGGGGGATGCATTTCAATAAAAATATCGATCATTTTAGGTCTGTAGTAATCCTTTTGGTTATTCATTCTGATCAGAAACCTGATCCCTGTGATAAAGTAATAGTGAAAGCTGCTTTTGTTTGGTAGCTGAGTCAAATTTAAGGATTCACATGGTAACAATAGTCCTTGAGTTGATTTCTGCCATTTACCAAGCAGGGATAACTGAGTTGCTAAAGAGAGGTGGTAATAGCTTTAGTGAGGAAGAGTTCACCTTAGTCTGACACCAACTACCCAGGTTCAAACCTGAGGTGAGTGAATGAATATGTATGTATTCCTCCTGCATGACCAATAATAGCACTTGATACAGGAGACAGGAACCTTTGACACAATGACAACAGAAAAGAAATCAGGC
Organism: Marmota monax; assembly: GCF_021218885.2. Taxonomy (NCBI): domain Eukaryota; kingdom Metazoa; phylum Chordata; class Mammalia; order Rodentia; family Sciuridae; genus Marmota; species Marmota monax. The sequence continues at coordinate 349,122 of NW_026692786.1, read as the reverse complement.
AAGGCTTTAAATGGGATGAGAAAAATGTTCAGGCTGCCTCCCCAGGCCCAAACAATGGAGGAGGCCAGCCTTTTCTCATATTTTTCCACTGTCACAAGTATAATCTTTTTTGGATGTTGATAGACCTTTATTTATATGTGGTGCTAAGAATCGAACTCAGTGCCTCACACATGCTAGGCAAGTGCTCTACCACTGAACCACTACCCCAGCCCACAAGTATAATTTTTCCATTAGTCAGGAATATGATAATTTTTGAAAGGAATTTCTTCCATGTGGAAAATGAGGTCTGCACTCACTCACTGGTCGATTTGATTTAGTGTAGGCGCAGGCAAGAGACCCTGTCCTAAAATAAAAGGGCTGGAATGTATCTTAGAGGTAGAGAACTCCTTGGTTCAATCCCTACTAACACACACATACACAAAAGGTGGGGTGTGGAGGAACGTCCCACAGACTTAGTGGGGAAGGGTATGGGAAGATATTAGCAGATAACAGATTATGAATTAAACTTGAGAGTTTATCCGCCCCTTTGTCCCTGTGGTGGTCCCTGTTGTAAGAACTAAGTGAGCTAATGTAAGTGCCTGGCCGCTAGGTAAATGCTTACGATTAAGTATTAGCTGTACTTATATGTATGGCAACGTGGTAACATATCATAGTGCACGGTAAACGTGCTGATTTCATTTCATCTTCACAGCGGCCCGCCCCAGTTTCTTCACATTTACCTTTCCCACCCTCCTGATGGGTCCACTTTGGAAAGGATTCCCACGGGTTACCAGGATGGCCCTTGCCTCCCAAGTGCCTGCAAGGGGGTGTCCTTAGCTTCAGCCCAAAACGCTCAGCCACCACGAGGGGGCAGCAGCTCACCGCCCAGCCGCTGCCCGTGAGCCGTGCACATTGTGGGGCCCGCAGTCTCTCCGGCGGGACTCCAGTTTAGCGAGCGAACTTCATTCCCAGAGAGCCATGCGACATCTCAACCTCTCCTAGCTCAAAGAGGAGAAGTCTCCCCCAACTTCCAGAGACGCTAGGGGTGGGTGGTGGGTGGAGAGATTCGGCTGCGTGCCGGACGGCGCAGGCGCAGAGGGCCCACGGAACCCTGTGGAGCCGAGTACGGAGGCACCAACGTCCTGGAGGCGGCGCTACAACTGACTTTCTGGCCGCAGGGAAAGGCGGCAGATGACCTCAATTTGCGGCCTTGAGCTTGCTCGGCCGCTTTCCTGTCCCCCTACTTTTCTTGCATCTCAGTAGCTTTCTCCGGCTTTTGCTCGACCCCCAAGCTGGTCAGTGCGCAAGAGGAACCGTTTTAGAGAGGAAAAAAAAATCCCATTTCCTTTTTTTTTTTTTATACTAGTAGTTTTATTATATGATTACTTATAATTTTAGCTGTATTAATATATTAAGAATCAGAAGTGAATGACATTTTATTTTACCAAGAACAATCCCAGTTGCGGCAGCATGTTCAGTGACTATCATTTAGTCCTGCAGCCACCACATGCCTATTTCAGATAATCAGGAAGTCATCATCCAAGCTTGACCCACATGATAGTTACCCCTACGGGCTCAGGCTGTATGACGTAGAAACAAGATACGTTTTCTTTTCCAGTAAATACTGCTTTTTGTCATACATCCCCCCAAGTAATCTTACTTATATAATGTACAAAATTGTAACTTTTTAGCCTTAAGAGTTGTCTCAAGTAGCTTTCATTTTGGAAAGTAATAAAGGCCTCAGACAGCAGCAAAATGATCCTCTGGACTTGGTACTTTTTTAAAAAATATTTGCTTTTTAGTTGTAGTTGGACACAATACCTTTATTTTATTTTTATGTGGTGCTGAGGATCGAACCCAGAGCCTTGCCAGCTAGGCCAGCGTTCTGCCCCTGAGCCACAACCCCAGCCCCTGGACTTGTACTTTTGAATTTTCATTTTTGCTTAGAATAGCAATTTAAAAATTAAAACAAAATGATTCCCACATTATCCTCATGTAGGAAGTCTTTTTATGTTCACATTAACACAAGACAGAAATGTCAAATTGAGTACTTCCAAAGAAACTTTCCCGTTTGTTTCCTTTTTTATTAGCTCACCAATATCTCAGAAGCAGCCTGGGTCAATAAGACACAATTTCTTGCCGCTGGCTCTAGTCTTGCTTTCTATAACCTTCATCAATGACTTGAGCTTTTCCTTCAGCTTCTTCCTTTCATTCACTGGAATGAACCAAAGCCTCCTGTCCACACATTTGATCTTCATTTCTCCCTTCAGCTACTTTATCACTTACAAAGCCTGCTATTCTGTACTCTTGCTGAGTTTGACTGAATACTGGATGTCCTTCATACCTCTCTCAACAAGGATAATGGTGTATGGCTTCTTTGTTTCTGGGTTGACACATTTGTCTGCCACAATGGCTGCCACAGTATCCCTAAACATCTGCTCCAGCTGTGTGTGCCTTTATCTGATATCTGAACCTGTTAGTCAAAATCTGCTTACAGACTTCAGTTTGGGTCATATGTTCCAAATGCACTAATGAGATCTTCCTTCTTTGCAACCTGACCTTTAGAAACATTTACATTGAGTGGATTTGCAGGATTTCATCCAAGGTCTTTTTCCACGCTGCTGCGCCCAAACCTTGTTCTTGAAGCAGGCGATCTCAAAGCACTTACCTGCGCGCTTGAAGCGAACTACCGCCAAGTAGGTCAGACAGATCTGGTTGGTGGGGTGAGGATGGACATATGGGCCACTCACGTCGCGGCTGGGAAATCAGGGCCCACCACACAGGCCCCATTTCCCTCTTGATTCTCCTTCACAGTGGAGACTTTTTAGAACAAGTTTTATTTATCTTGGTACTGGGGGTTGAACCCAGGGGCACTTTAACCACTTTACATACATCCCCATCCCCGCCCCTTTTGTGTGTGTGTGGGCACCAGGGATTGAACTCAGGAGCACTGGACCACTGAGCCGCATCCCCAGCCTTATTTTTTTATTTTATTTTTTAATTTTTATTTTTTTAGAGACAGAGTCTCAATGAGTTGCTTAACGTCTTGCCATTGTTGAGGCTGGATTTGAACTCGGGATCCTCCTATCTCAGCCTCTCTGGGATTCAGGCCAAGCCATCATGTCCGGCCCTTTTTTATTTTGAGACAGGGTCCCACTAAATTGTTGAGACTGGCCTTGAACTAACTTGAGATCCTCCTACCCCAGCTTGAGAGTTGCTGGAGTTACAAACTTGGACCACCTGGCCCAGCAAGAATGGGGCTTTCCAATACCCCTGACCCAGTTTCAGTAATTGTCAACATATGGCCAACCTTATTTTGTTTATTCCTCCTAACCCCATTATTTAAATCAAATCTCAGGCAACATAACATCTCATCCAGATTTTATATGTATTTTTTTTTTTCACCAGGGATTGAACCTACAGGCATTTAACCACTGAGTCACATCCCCAAACCATTTTAAATTTATTTTAAGACAGGGTCTTGCTAAATTGCTGAGACTGGCTTCAACTTGCTATCCTCCTGTCTCAGCCTCCTGAGCTGTTGGGATTACAGCCCAGCTAAAATTGAAAAAGGTGAAGGAGACTTAAACATTGCCCTGCTAACTAGTTTTTTATTTCTTTATCTTAGCTTACTACAGGCAATTATGCTTAGAACAGAAGCCAAAGGGAAACTGTTCCCCAAAGCTCTGGTCCCTGGTGCCATGAGGATGCCAATGAACCTGAAGAACCAGATTTACCGCATAACTTTGGCCCTCAAGCCTGACTAAACATAAATGTGCATATCTTTACGAACCCTCCACCTTGGTTCTTCCACCATTTAATGCTTTGGTGGGTTTTTTTTTTTTGGGGGGGGGGACATCAAGGATTGAACTCAGGGGCACTCTACCACTAAGCCACATCCCCAGCCCTATTTTGTATTTTATTTAGAGACAGGGTCTCACTGAGTTGCTTAGCGCCTCGCTTTGCTGAGGTTGGCTTTGAACTCTCCATCCTCCAGTCTTAGCTTCCTGAGCCACTGGGATTACAGGCGTGTACCACCAAGCTCGGCTGCTTCTGTGGGTTTTGGAAAGGCAGAATGGCTGAGACAGAATGTAAACTAGTGGGTATAAAGAAGTCGAAGGAGACCCAGTGATGTTTGGCCTCAATAACTGGAAGAGATACTGTTGATTTAGGGAAGAGTGGGTTTGGGAGAAAGGTCAGAAGCTCAGTTTAGGATGTGCGAAGCCTGAGAACCTCCACTGCCCCAGGATGCAGGATGTAGGAGTCTGGAGTTCAGGGGCTGTGTTTGGGCTGAAGATGGAAATTTAGATGTTGATAGCCTCAAGACAGAGTAATTTATGGCTTGAGTGGGACAGACAGGAAGACCAAAACCTAAGGCTTTGGGATGCCCAGGATTAAGAAATCAAGGAGACAGTACAAATATAATGCACCAATAAAAAAAAAAATGGAAAAAATCAGGAAGACAGAACTAGAGAACGTGACTGTCCTGGATAGTGACTGTTATGAGAAAGTGCAATTAGTTCTGAGATCATAAAACTGACAGCCTCATCTAGTCTTAAGGAGGGGCACAGAGACAAAAGGAGGGCTCCAGGCAGTGGGCACAGCAGTGCAAAGGCCTGGCAGCAAGAAGTAACAGAGCCTAAGGACAAGACAGAGGACTAAAGCTGCTCTGTCTGCCAGGGAGGGGTGTGGTGAGAAGGAAATCCTGATTAGTCATCACCAAAAGATTTATCATCAGCCAAGCCCCGGTTTAGACCTGGTCCTGCCACCCTCTGTGACCCTGCCTTTCAGAGCCTCCATTTTCTCTCCTGTTACATCTTGACTCATACAAAAAGCTTGCATAGCAGTTGCTTTGGCCTAGCCCCAGCAAGCCCTCAGGAAGGATTAGCTGCAACTGCAGCCTCGTGTTCTGTGATCTTGTTATTTGAACTATTATTGTATTAATTATATTATTGAAGAGTCATTGCATAAAGATAGTGGTTAAAGATACAGGCTATGGAGCCTAGCTATTTAGGTTTAACCTCAGTTTACTTATCTGTAAAATGGGGATAATAAATAGCATCCATCCTATAGGACTACTGTGAGAACAAGCTAATATACATGAAGTGCTATAGAAGAGTGCTTATCAGTTTGTGTGTTTGTTTTGGGGGGGGTGTCAGGGATTGAATTTAGGGGCACTCGGCCACTGAGTCACATCCCCAGCACTATTTTGTGTTATTTAAAGACAGGGTCTCACTGAGTTGCTCAGCACCTCACTGTTGTTGAGGCTGGCTTTGAACTTGTTGTGATCCTCCTGTTTCAGCCTCCTTAGCCACTGGGATTACAGGCTTGCACCACTGCACCTGGCCAGTTGTTTGTTTTTGTCAGTATTATTTAAGGATGAGCAAGAGTCAACCAGCTGGGAGTCCAACTGGGCTCTAGGTTACAGGAACAGCATGGGCACACACAGGCTAACAGCTGTCATTTTCTATGTTTATCACTTAATTCGGATAGAAGTAGCAACTCATGCTCCCATTTCACAGATGAATTGATTGTTCAGAGGCATCAAATCAGTTTTTGGGTTGCACAGTTATTATAGGGTTGAGCCAAAATTCAAATTAAAACCTACCCAATCTTCAGGAGAGAGTCTAAGTGCCATATAGACTGCTGAGGAACCCAGAAAAATAACTGGGCACACATAAGTTGGAGGTCCAAATTGTAGGGCAAAAAGGCCTCTAAAGGCAACATCAGCCAGTAGCACTGGCCCATGCCAGTATTCCCAGAGACTCAGGAAGCTGAGGCAGGAGGATCCAAGTTCAATGCCAGCCTCTGTAATGTACAGAGGCCCTAAGCAATTTAGCCAGACCCTACTCAAAATAAAAAGTAAAAAGGGCCGGGAGCTGTGGCGCACACCTGTAATCCCAACGGCTCTGGAAACTGAGACAGGAGGATCCTGTGTTCAAAGCTAGTTTCAGAAAGGGCGAGGCGCTGAGCAACTGAGCCAGACCCTGTCTCTAAATAAAATATAAAATAGGACTGGGGATGTGCTCAGTGGTGGAGTGCACCTGAGTTCAATCTCCGGTACCAAAAATAACAACAACAACAAAAAAAAAACCCCAAAAAACAAAAAAAGGAGTGGGTGGGGATATAGCTCAGTAATAGAGCCCCCCTGGGTTCAATTCCCAGCTTAAAAAAAAAAAAAAGGGCATCAGCTGTAGTCTCAAACGTACCTTCAGGGTCCTTGGAACATATGTACTCAGAAAACTGGCTAAGGCCAAAGGACTTCCTGTATCCGAGCTTTCTTTAGAGACTGTCAGACTGAAGGCGACACTTTAGTGTCGTCCACGAAAAAAAAAAAAAATGGAGATCCACGGACTCGGCTGCAGAAGGCACGGGGTGACCACCATCTGGGATGCGGCAGGGGCCAGCAAAATCCAGTCTGCCTTAGCCCTTGCCACAGTTGCGAGTGTCTGTCCCCAGCTTGTAAGCCAAACAAAACTGGGGGGCTCTAGGTGCTGTTTGTCGCAAAAAAGTCAGGATAGGGGCTACTTGTTGAGTCTCTTTTGGAACGGACTGAACGAGTGAAGTCAGGCCTCGGGGCGAAAATTCACAGGACGCGGGGAAGGTTACCTTGGAGCTCCAGTTCGTTCACGCTGAGCAGTGAGAGAAGGCTCAGCACCTGTCAGGGCGAGGTTCGAACCTCAGCACCGGAAACCTGCTGCGCTGAGTACTACGGGGCAGCCCGTTACGCTGGGGCGAGGCCGCCGCGCGCAGGCGCAGTTTTCAATGCCGGCTCTAGGACAGCGCGGATGACGCCCTGGCGCCTTGCAGTGTCTACCGCGAAAGCTGCGGCCTGAGTCATGGGCCCCGCCCTCCGGAGCCGGACGCAGCGGGAGGCCCTGGAGTAGCAGACCACAGACAACCCGACCTCCGGACGTGTAAGTGAGGCGGTGACCGCCGGGCCCAGACCCCCCACCCCCTGCATACCGCAATCCCGAGTTCAGCAGCCCCCAGACCCAGCAAGACCCTAAAGCCCCGGCTTCAGGGGTCCGAGGACCCATTATCTCAGATTCCAACTCCTAGGCCTGATCTATCCTCATTTTCCCGTCCGGCGGACTCCTCCCCATCCTCGGTCTCAGGATCTAAAATACAAGCCCATAGATTTGAGGTGCACCCCTTAAATTCTCCCTTGGGGCGTCCAGAACCACGGTCTAGGATCCATGCCCCCAGTTCCAGTGCGGATCTTGATGTCTCGGGCCTCTAGACTCTGACTTCGGACTGGAACCCTCAGACCCAGGGTGACTTTGTAGTCCCGTTGCCGAGAGTACCCAATTGCACAAAGCCACATTCGGAATTTCCTAAACCCTGGCCCCCGGTGGCCTCCTGGCCAAGGGTTCCCGATCCGCGAGCTCGACTCGCCGAAAACCCCCAGGTTCAATTCCGGGGCTCTGGATCTCAGATTCGAGCGCCCAGACACACCGGGTACCACTGCCACCACAAGGGGACGCCATCTGGAGATCTCGCGGCAGACCTGTGCCCATCCCCTTAACGATGTCTATACACGCACTCAACCCAAACTCCCTCAAGCTCGACAGGTACCTTTTAGACCCGGGGTTTCAATCCTGAGCCTTCTTCCTCCCTACCCCACCCAAACGAAAACCACCCTCTATCAGAAGCCCAGACCCCTAGCCGTAGGATCGGCCTCCACCCGAGGCCTCAGGTTCTTCTCCTAGGAACTGCAGCCGGAAATGCGTAATTTTGTGGGAGAGGGAGGACTCAAGGGCGAGGCAGCTACCTGACCCCCTTCTCCCCTTCAGGAGCCAGTCGCAGTCATGTTCCTGGTTAACTCGTTCTTGAAAGGCGGAGGCGGCGGCGGCGGAGGAGGGGGCGGGGGCCTAGGTGGGGGCCTGGGGAATGTGCTCGGAGGCCTGATCAGCGGCGCGGGGGGCGGCGGCGGCGGCGGAGGAGGAGGTGGTGGAGGCGGTGGAACTGCCATGCGCATCTTGGGCGGAGTCATTAGCGCTATCAGGTGAGGCGGGGTCTGGAGGGGCGTGGTCCAACACGCATAGAATGGGATAAACGTGGAGAGTGGTCCGGGCGCTTGAATTAGGGTGGGCTGGCCTGGGCAGGAAGATGGCCTTAAGAAGAGGGCCCTAATGAGGCTGATGTCACCTTGTGGTTGCGGGGCTTGTCATGGGCGTGGTCCCCTTATGCGGGTCAATACTTGTGGGCTCTAAGGGGGCCAGTCTGGTGCTGGTGGAGGAGGGGGGTACTTAATGGAAGGTGCAGCTTTTATTAGATAATCTTGAAATTAAAGTTCTAGAGGAAAACCAATGAGTCTGGATGACACTTAGTAGGGGCAGTACTTGACATAGGTAAAATCTGCTGTCCTAGGTGAGTTAGTGGGCCCAGGAGAGGTCAAGATCTAATGGAATAGGGGAAATGGCCAAGAAGGAGCTGGGCCTGTTAGAGAACTGGTTACATTCACAGAGAAAAATGCCCTGGCAGGGTGGGGCAGGTTGTCTGTTGATGCCTAATTAGCCTTCATCAACAAGCAGTGAACCCTCAAAGCAATAGAGCCTAACGGATCTGGGTTAGGATGCTGGGAAAACAGACATTCAGAAGTGATGGAGAAGGGTCCTGGGAAGATAGGACCTGAGGAGGATTAAGCCCTGGGAAGCCGGGGCAGAGCCTTTGTGAAGAGTCTTTGAAGGGGTGTTGTGAATGAAGTGGGCAGGATTTCAGGTTGACAATTGAGTGGGACCAAGATGATTCTGACATCTGCCATTGGATGGATGTGCCTTGGCAGGAATGGATTCCACTGTGGGGGTGGGACTGTGGGATGTGGCTGGCCTGATGGAGTGAGAGGAGAGGCAGAACTAGGGATCTGTGGATTGGGGTAGGTGAAGACAGGGACAGATGAAGATGAAGGGACCAGGTAAGGCGGGTGGGAGGTTGGGATTTCGGGGTTGGGGGTTGGCGTTGGAGATTCTGAGGGCTTTGCCCGTTGGAGGCCCCGCCCCCCCGCACTAACTCCTCCTTATCTCCTCTTAGCGAGGCGGCTGCACAGTACAACCCCGAGCCTCCGGTAAGCGGCCCTCCACAACCAGAGACCCCGCTTCTTCTGGGCTTTTTCCATCCCTGCTCCTATAAATAAGCCTCCCCTCCCCCTCTTATGAAATTTCTCTGTCATTAAGTCCCTCCCTTGCCAAGTCCCCAAACTAGCCATGGGTTTCAGCCGTGCCACATATACTTCCTGTTCACTAACCACTGCTTGTCCTCTGATCTTTAGGCTGCCTGGCCCACTCACTTTCTCACCAGCAGTGCTTGGGTATGGGGAGCCAAGGTACCCTTCCCCATATCTCCTCTGAGATCTTCTCCCTCTGCAGCCCCCGCGCACCCATTACTCCAACATTGAGGCCAACGAGAGTGAGGAGGTCCGGCAGTTCCGGAAACTCTTTGCCCAACTGGCTGGAGATGTAAGTAACCTGGGGACCCTGGCTCTGTCCTATTCCTTCCATGTCTTTCCCTTGGACTATTCTTGTACACATATATTTGATTGACAATCCCAAAGTTCTCGTTCTCCTTCATAACCCATCTAGACCCCTTTCAGTCTTCCCCTGACGTGCCCCTAATTTCTGCCCTCAGGATATGGAGGTCAGTGCCACGGAACTCATGAACATTCTCAACAAGATCGTGACCCGCCGTGAGTGTCCAGGGTCAATGCATGGGGCAGGTTTAGAGGCCTAGGTGCTGGGGTGGCTGTGATCTGTGGCCTCTGATCTTCAACATGTTCCCCACAGACCCTGATTTGAAAACTGATGGTTTTGGCATTGACACATGTCGAAGCATGGTGGCTGTGATGGATGTATCCTTTTGGGCTCAGACTAGGGAAGGACATGGATAAAGAGGGAATTTCTTTTCTCTCTTTCCTTTTTTTTCTCTCTCCTTCTCCCCCCTACCCTTTCTTTCTTTCTTGAACCCAGGGATGCTTTACCACTGAGCTACATCCAACCTTTTGTATTTTTTGAGACAGGGTCTTGCTAAGCTGCTTTGAGCTTCACTAAGTTGCTGAGACTGGCCTTGAACTTACAATCCTCTTGCCTCAGCCTCCTGAGTTGCTGAAATTACAGGTGTGCATCACCAGGCCTGACTTAAGGGGAATTTTCTGAGAGTATGTTTGGGACTGCTTTCATACCCAGTGACATGAACTTGCATATATCAGAAAATACCCCAGAGACACGTAGCAATAAATAACATCACCTGGCACTTTACTTAGGTTAATTGTCTGCCCCTCACAGACACCCTGATGGATGGGAAAATTATTATACTACATTTTATAAGTAAGGAAACTGAGGCTCAAAGAGAAGCAAACATTTGTCTGAAATTATAAAGAAGAGTAAATGAGAGAATAGGAATTTGGACACAGGACTTTTGAGCTTGAGAATCCAAGCTGATAACACTTACATGTACATAAATTCACAACACATGCCATATACCACATATGATGTGGTATATGAAGCATATACACAGAAGTGCATGTGGGCTAGTGATGTAACTCAGTGGTACAGTGCTTTCTTACCATACATGAGACCCTGGATTCAATCTCCAGCACTATGTCACTAGCTGATCTTGGGTACAGGCACACCTAGAACATAGGGCAATATATAAATATGAATTCACATCATGATCATACATATATTCCATAGGGTGAAACAATACCAGCTCTACTTCTTAGCAAGTTCCTGACCCTCTCTGTGCCTTGGTTTTCTTGCCTGCAAAATGGGCACAGTAGTGCATATCTGTAAACCCAGCTACACCAGAAGCTGAGGCAGGAGGATTATAAATTCAAGGCCAGCCTCAGCAATTTAGTGAGACACTGACTCAAAATAAATAAAAGGATTGGGGGCATAGTTCAATGGTAAAGCCCTTCTGGGTTCAATCCCTAGTACCAAAAAAAAGAAAGAAAAAATGATGACTGACACTGGAATTATATGCAAAAGATTGATTCAGCACAGTGTATAGCATAAGTGGTCTATACACATCAGCTGTTACTGTGATCTGACTCTGACTTTTCAGTTTTGAATCTATTTTCTTCTCTGGAAGTAATCCAGGTAGGGCTGGGGTTCTGAGGACTTAGTGAGAAAAGTGATGTTCCTGAATAGCTTACCACAATATCTGGAATATACTAAGTAACTTAATAAGTCTTAACCATTGTTGTTAATTGAGAATTTATTAAATGCCAGGCTCTAAGCTAAGGGCTTTATATCAATATCTCATTCAGTTTTGTGTGTGTGTGTGTGTGTGTGTGTGTGTGTGAGAGAGAGAGAGAGAGAGAGAGAGAGAGAGAGAGAGAGAGACTGGGGAGTGAACCTAGGGCCTCACACATGCTTAGCAAGTGCTCTACCATTGAGCTACATTCCTAACAGATACTTGTTAAAATTTTAAGACACTAGGGGTTTTTTATTTCTGTTTTTTGGTACTAGGGATTGAGCCCAGGGGCATTGTACCACTATGCTGTATCCCTGGCCCTTATTTAATATTTTGAGTCAGGGTCTTCCTAAGTTATTGAGTGCCTCGCTAAATTGCTGAAGTTGGTTTGAACTCATGATCCTCGTGCCTCAGCCTCCTGAGTTTCTGGGATTACAGGCATGCGCCACCATGCCTGTTTTTTACATGTCCTAACACATATTAAATCAAGGTACTATCTAAAATTTTATAAACCAGGCACAGTGGCACACACCTATAATCCCAATGACTCAGGAGGTAGACAGGCAGGAGATCCCAAGTTCAGACTAGCCTGGGCATCTTAGGAAGACCCTATCTCAAAATAAAATGTAAAAGGCTGGGGATGTGGCTCAATGGTAGAGCATTTGCCTGGCTTGCATGAGGCCCTGGGTTTGATCTTAGTACTGGGGGGAAATGGAGCAGAGAGTGCTAGGGATATATATCAGTGGTTGGTCTGGTGTTTGCCTACCATACATGAGGGCATAGGGTAGCTGTGATCTCTGGCCTCTGATCTTCAACCTGTTCCCCCACAGACCCTAATCTGAAAACTGATGGTTTTGGCATTGACACGCCATAGCACGATGTCGATCATATATATAAATGAGGACATAATTCTTTTTAGGTGAAGAATTTGTAGTTTGAAGAAGCACAATATAATTTCCCATGGTTATGTTAAAAGAGAGTCTTGGGGATATAGCTCAATGGTAAAGTGCCCTTGGGTCTAATCCCTAGTATCATGTGAATGTGCGCGCGCGCACACACAGTCACCAAAAAAAAAAAAAAGAGAGAGAGAAAGATGTGTAGATAAAATGAAAAATAAAACCACACCCCATGTGACATGATGGATGTTGAATGGGAGCTGGCATTTTAGTCCAGGTTCCTGAATTTATAATATTGTCATGTGTCTAGTGCATATAGTATGCATATCTGTGTACAGCTGTCATGGTGTTCTTAACAACCTCTTGCCAGAGTGACACCACAGGCAAGCTGGGCTTCGAGGAATTTAAGTATCTGTGGAACAACATAAAAAAGTGGCAGGTGAGTGGCAGTCTTTGAAATTTCCTAGCACCCAAGACCCCCAATCCATGGAAGCACCATGTCCCATGATGCTCAATCAGACTCTATCCTATCTCCACAGGCCATATACAAACAGTTTGACTTTGACAGATCAGGGACCATCTGCAGCTCTGAACTCCCAGGGGCCTTTGAGGCAGCAGGTAGGCCAGGGACATGATGGTGTTGGGGGTGGGATTGATGAGGTAGTTGAATCCTGGGAATTAGAGTAGGTTGGGCCACATGGCCTTCACACCTAAGAGACTGAACCATTTTCAGGATTCCGCCTGAATGATCATCTCTACAACATGATCATCCGGCGCTACTCTGATGAGGAAGGAAATATGGATTTTGACAACTTCATCAGCTGCTTGGTCAGGCTGGATGCCATGTTCCGTGAGTAACACTCCAGCTCTCTTCCCGGGCAGGGATTTGTTAAAGGTCTGTTCTCCAAAGTTTCCTCTAAGCCTGACTTTGAGCTGTGCAGTGCTAGGGGCAGAGCAGTGATGGAAACAGCCCCAGTTCTTGTCCTTAAAGAGCTTATATTCCACTAGTAAGCCACAAGCAGTGACAGTTGAGACTGGTACTGCTGGGATGGGGAGCCTTTTCAGAGTGATCAGGATTATGAGGGGAAGCTCAGGGGAGAGTGTGGTCAGATTGTGCTTGGGGATAGCCCCAGGGAGTGCCTTTCACAATGAGGAGGTACCTGAGGGGGGGGGGGTGTGTGTGTCAGGGAGACCGCCCTGGAGGGGAGGGCACATGTGAGGGAGGGATGAGGAAAAATGAATGTAGTGAGAGCGCAGGGAGCAGTGTTGCAAGCCAAGGAAACAGTCTGTGTAAAAGCTTTGAAGGGAAAGAGGAAATGGTGCTTTGGGTGCTTTTTTGGTAGACTCTTAGTTCAAAGCATGTTGAACAGCGGGTAGTTGAGGGGGGCACGGGAATAGGAGGGTTGGTAGGAAGTAGGGACTAGGTCATGAGGGCTTGCTTTTCTTTTTTTCTTTTTTTTTTGGTGCTGGAAGTCAAACCTGGGACCTTGCACATGCTAAGTACATGCTTTACCACTGAGCTATACCCAGCCTTTTTTGGGGGGAGGGCGGGTACTGGGGATTTAACTTAGGGGCACGTGACCACTGAGCCACAACCCCAGCCCTGTTTTTTCTTTTTTTTTTTGTATTTTATTTAGAGAAAGTGTCTCACTGGGTTGCTTAGCACCTCATTTTTTGCTGAGGCTAACTTTGAATTCGCTATCCTCCTGTCTCAGCCTCCCAAGCCACTGGGATTACAGTTACGTGCCACTGCACCCAGCTTTATGAGCATTAATGTACTGAATCCTTAAGACATTCCTGTAGATGTAGAAATTATTATTCTTATTATTTTTTTTAAAGAGAGAGAGAGAACATTTTTAAAATATTTATTTTTCAGTTTTCGGTGGACACATCTTTATTTTTTATTTTATGTGGTGCTGAGGAACGAACCCAGCACCCCGCGCATGCCAGGCGAGCGAGTTACCGCTTGAGCCACATCTCCAGCCCATATTATTTTTTTGTAAATATTTTTAGTTGATTAATTGACTTTATTTTATTTATTTATTTTTTATATGGTGCTGAGGATCAAACCCAGTGTCTCACATATGCTATGCAAGTATTCTACCACTGAGCTACAACCCCAGCCCTACTGTCCTTATTTTATGGAAGAGGAACCTAGGATTCAGGGAAGCAAAATTATGTAACTGCAGCCACTCAGCTAGGAAGCTGGAAAATCAGAATTTGAACTTGGGTCTGTCTGAGATCTGAACTGAATAGAGTGAGAGGAGGCAGGAGCAACAGGCATGGTCAGGCCATGCAGGGCTGTGAATGCCAAGTCCAGGGGTGACCAGACTCTACCAGTGACATTGGAGAGCTTTGACAAGTTTTAGGCAGGAGAGAGACAGGCTCAGGTTTGGCTTTAGGAAGATCCTTTGGCCTCCCAAGAGCCCAGGGTAGACAGTGCATTAAGAATTGAAAGAGGCTAGGTGCAGTGATGCGGGAGGCCAGGGCAGGAGGATCATGAACTCAAAGCTAATCTCAGCAATTTAGTCAAGCCCTAAGCAACTTAGTGAAGACCTTTTCAAAATAAAAAATAAAAGGGCTCGCTCGGGATGTGGCTCACTGGTTAAGTGCCCCTGGGTTCAATTCCTGGTACCAAAAAAAAAAAAGATTGAAAGAGAAAAAGTAGAAGATAGAGGGAGTGGACAATAGGGCATATAATGTCCAAAGTTATACATGAGAAGGCCCAAACCAGGCACAGTGGTACACACCTGTAATCCAGCTACCAGAAGGCTGAGGCAGGAAGATCTTAAATTGACACCATCCTGGGCAACTTAGCAAGGCCTTGTCTCAAAATGAAATATAAAAGGCTGAAAGTATAATTTATCTCAGTGGTAGAGAGCCCCGGGTTCAGTCCTTAGTACTACCGAGAGAGAGAGAGAAGGCCCAAGAAATGGCCCTTGGATTTTCTAGCAAGAAGACCAGTAGTAACTGTGATGAGTGCAGTGTCCAGGACACCATGTGTGTAGATGCCTGCCTGGTGACAGCTGTGAGTGATGTGAGTGGGGGAAGAGACAATGTGGCCCTGTTTGCATCAGTTTAACTGTAGGTAGGAACCTAAAGTCAGTTTCAGCAGTGGGGATCGCACCAGATTTTGGGGGCAGGAATTGGAGTCTGCAGAGCCTCCCCAATATCCTGTTGGTGGAGACTGGAGAGAATGGAGCATAGATGTTAGTGGGAGGCTTGGGGTTCCAGTCCCAATTTCTTCCCTTTATTTTTCTTTTTTTTTTTTTTTTAAGAGAGAGAGAGAGAATTTTAATATTTATTTTTTAGTTTTCGGCGGACACAACATCTTTGTATGTGGTGCTGAGGATCGAACCTGGGCCGCACGCATGCCAGGCGAGCGCGCTACCGCTTGAGCCACATCCCCAGCTCTCTTCCCTTTCTTATGTTGTGACCCAGAGCATGTCACTTCACTTCTCTGTACTTCATTTTTAAATGACAATCACTGGGCTTGATGGTACATGACTGGGGAGACTAAAGAAGGAGGATTGCAAGAAGGAGGCCAGCCTGGGCAACATAGGGAGTCCCTGCCTAAAAAAAAAGAAAGGATTCGGGATGTAGCTCAGTGGTAGAGTGGCCCTGCTCAATCTCCAATACTAACCACTTATCTCACAGAATTGGATTCAATGAGTTAATATATGAGAAACACTTTGCACAATGTTTGGCACAGAGTAAATGAGCCAGCTATGACTTTTTTATCATCCCATTGAGTAGTATATCATTATCATAATCTCCCCATCCCCCATATAAAAGTATCCTTTCTTTCTCCTCCAGGTGCCTTCAAATCTCTTGACAGAGATGGCACTGGACAAATCCAGGTGAACATCCAGGAGGTAAGAACCCCCTTTCTTAGGTGTGGGTACTTAGAGAGACTCTGTCCCTCAGCCCTGTATACCAGCTCAGAACTCTGCCCCCCCCCATCCTATTTTCCCGACAATCCCTGAGTGTAGGCAGAGAAGGGGGTCTGGTATTCTGGGGTTCCCTGCTCCTTACTCTGTGCCTTTCTCTCTCCAGTGGCTACAGCTGACTATGTATTCCTGAATGGCAATCCCAGACCTGTCCCCTCACTGCCTCGCCATTGGAGCCACCCCAGATCCTGGGTTTCTCCCAAGGCCCAGCCTGTCTGCAGTCACTTCTTCATAGGTCCTGCTACCCACAGACCTTTCCTTCACCCAGTCCTTGAAACCCAGTTTCTTAGGCAATAACCAGGGCCCATCATGCCCCAACATGCCATACCCTGAGTGTTACCCAAGCTCTAAGACATTCTAGTATGTTCTGCCCAAGGGTCACCCAACCCCACCACACCCATCTCACACACTCTCCATTACCTCTTTCCTATATCTGTGCCAAGCCAAATACTCAAGTGGCTTCCATGCCCCAAGGTCCTGTCTCAGTTCTGAGAAGATCACTCCAGTTCCCACACACCCTGGCACACTCATTCAAATTACCACCCAAGCAGCCAAATAAACTCCAGGCCATTGCAGGCCTGCACACCCCAGTGCCTTTGCCTGTACTCTGCTTACAGCCTGCCAGGCCCAGGAGGAAATAAATGTATCTCAGTTGCTGCTCCCTATTCGATCTGCCTCCTGTTCTGGGAGTCAAGGGGTGGTTTGGGCTCTGGGGAAGAGAAAGTCTTGGGAGTAGGATAGGTGGGGTAGGGTGGTTTTGTCTATCTCCATGCCTATCCTCAAGATCTGCATATCGCCCAGAGCCTGGTTCTTGCAGAGAATCCCATACAGGCCCTATGGAGCCTGAGGCTGGGACCCAAAAGCCCAAGTGGTCTCTGCTTCTCCTTCCAGAGCCTGAGCTTGTAGGAGGTGTCAGTGCCCTCTGGATTCTGCCCCCCAGGGTCATGTTTGCTCCTCTTTCAGCTTTGTTCTTTAAGCCAGTCTCTGTCATCACTTCCCTCTGCCTCTTACTATGTCATGGGCTGTGCTCAGTGGCTTCCTCCCTCAGTGGGTCTCTGCAGGGCGAGGGGCTGCCATCTGGGTTACAAAGCCCCTGGATACCATTCCAGGTCCCCAAACCCCAAAAAGCAGTCCAGGGGTGCTGTCTGAAGCCATCAGCAACATCCTGGTCCAGCATGGGAGATCAAGGGCCAGGGTAATGGACTATCCACAGGGCAGACATTCCTGGCTGGTGGGAGGATGGGCTGGGACACACACACACACACAAGAGGCCAGAGCTGCGTTGGGTTCCCAAGAAGCCAATTTATTGATGTTTATCCAAGTCCCTTAGGTCCTCCAAACTTCTTGGTCTCACTTCTTGTGGGGGAAGGAGGCCCAGCCAAGGCAGTACAAGCTGTAGACACTGCCTGGGATGGGAGAGTGGGGGATACAGAGTGAGACCCTAATCTCCCCTCCAGACCTCATCTCCCACTTTTAAGCCCCCCTACAGGTTCCCCAACACCATCCTGGATCCCAGCCCCAGTTCAGAGGTCAGCTCCCTTTCCAAACAGGACCCCTGGTGGAACCCCACCCTACTCCCCACCTCCCACCCTGAAGGCTTTGATCAGGACCAGAGAAGGGGCTTTGTCCTCAGCTTCTACCTGGGCCCCAGACCCATCACTAGTCCAGCTCCCTTTCGGAGACAAACCCAACTCCTAAGTAGCCAGCCTTGACTCCAGTCCCATCCACCAAACCTGGCCAGCTGAGGACTCAACCCCTTCCCAAATTGCTAATCCCCAGCTCAGACACTAGCAAAGGCCCCGCCCAAATGCCAACAGGAACCAGCCCCCTTTTCCACAGGTAGCTCAGGACCAGCAAGCCCAGCACTCACCCCCCAGAGTCAGCGTCATGGTCAGTCGGTACAGGATGTTGTCAGTTCCCCCGCCCTTCAAGTGCACTGGGAGGTCATTGTCTGCCTGAGTGTGGGAGTGAGGAGTGAGAACGGATGCTGGCTGCCTCACTGACCTCAACCCCAGGCCCTGCTCAGAGACCAAGCCTGCAGCCCTGGCTCTTCCCCACCCTGCCTACCTGGAAGAGTTTCTGTTTCTCGGGCACTCGGTTCTGAAAGTGGTGCCTGGTGGTTGAGCTGAAGGAGCGAATCAACGCCTGGGAGACCTGAGGGTACAGCAGGTGGATGGGTTGGAGGCAGCTGGAGGGTCATCCCTAAATGGGGCTGGTGAGGCCTGTACTCGGGGACCAGTCTATCCCTAAAGTGACCTAAAAATAAGATTCAACTGCCAGTGAGGGCAGGGAAGGAGGGGCCTATCAAGAAAGGCCTGGAAGAAGAGTCTTAGTGCCTGGAGAGGACGGCTTAAGGTTAGAAGGCTGGCTGGACGGTCCTGGAAGGCAAGAGGACACAAAAAGGGGACTCCTGTTCTGGAAATCCCAAGTCCTGAGATAATGAGGGGTGGGGGTTAGACTAGGTCCCTCGGACGTTTCTAGGTTGTCTAAGAAATCCCAAGTAGGGGTAGGGGTCTCAGTGATGCAAAGGGAATCCTGAATGAAGGAGGTTTAAATCCGGGGATCTGGGCCATGTTAGAGGTCCTGGCTGTCTCAGAAGATTAGGTTTTGGAGGAGGGTCCCAAACCCTGAAGGGGGCTCACGTTCCAAGACCCCAGATCTTGGAATGTTTAAGGAGTCACGGGTTATGGCAAGGGCTTCTGGGTTGGGGGCTCCGGCCCAGTCCTTGGGGTCCCTCACCCGCAAGGCCCTCATTCTGCGTCCTCCTCTTCAGCTGGAGTCACCTCCCCTCTCCACCCAAGGACACACGGTGCCCTCCTCCTGGTGCCCTCCTCCTGGTGCCCTCCCCCTCCCGGGGAATCCAAGCCACGCCCCCTGCGTACGCGGCGGGGCAGCTGGCTGGGGACCTGGCCTCGCCCAGCTCTTGACAGCTGAGGATGTGACCTCCGCCCGGGCTGCGCTGGGGGCGGGGAGCCCAGCAAATCGGATTTTCCAATAGGCACGCCCGGCCCGCGCCGTGAAGGAAACCTCCCTCTGCTTTCTCGAGATTTCTGTGGGTCCAACAGGAGAGGAAAGCCGCGCCCGGGAATGCACGTTTGGGTGGTTTGCGGGGCCAGGGCAGTTCCCCCCCCCCCCCATCTCTGCCCTGGAGTTTGGTTAGGGAAGAGCGAGTACGGGCAGTGACTGCACCTCAGAGATTTAATACCAGGGCAAGTCGGGATCTTCCTAGAGTTTGTTGAAAGCAGTAAATGAGCTCATATGAGATACGAGAGCATAACTGAGCCTACACAGTAATTGCAGAGAAAAACCATGGCCATTATTTTTAGCGGTAAAGTATATATGTGTGTATGTATGCATATGTGTGTATATGTATTCCTACCCCCCCCCACACACACACTTTCTTTTTCTTTTTCTTCCCCCCCCCACTCCTCCTCCTCCGTTGGAGTCCAGGGTCTAGTGCATAAGGCTGGGCAGGTGCTCCACCACTGACTGAGCTACATGCTCCCAGCCTCACTGCCTGCCCCTCAAAAAAAAAAAAAAAAAAAATTCTTACTTGTAATTGGACCCAGGAGATCACATATACCAGTCAAGCAGTCAAGCTCTCTACCACCAAACTACATCCCCAGTCCTTTTATATGTTTTTAAGAAGACAGAGTCTTCTTAAATTGAACTGCTTGTCCCTGAACTTGTGATCCTCCTGCCTCAGCCTCCCCAGTAGCTGGGGTTACAGATGGGTGTCTAAATGTATTTATACTTGATTTCTTTCTTTTTTGTACTGAGGATTGAACCCAGGTGCACTCTCCCATGGAGCTACATCCCTACTTCTTTTTATTTTGAGTTACCAGGGCTGGCCTAGAACTTGTGATCCTCCTGTCTCAGTCTCCCAAGTGGCCACTGTACCATACTAAACAATGTATTTTAAAGCAAATGCCAATATCATATCTCATATTTAAATGTTACCCTACAGAGTGCAGGCAGGGGAGCAGACAACTGGCCATTGGAAGAGTGGGTGTGTGGTGGGAGTCTGGGTACTTCAGGGCAAAAGGCTTCCTACCATCTGAGTCACAGGATCACTGGGAGTTTGCAGAAGAAACGATTGATCCATGTATGACCTTCTGGATCATAGGTGACCCAAAGGGTAATACATTTTTTCCCAGAACTGGGGATGGAGCCCAGGGGTGCTTTACCTTAGCCATTTTATTCTTAAGGGTTTCACTAAATTGCCAAGTGCTGGCCTCAAACTTGCACTTAGCCTCTCTGAGTCACCGCTTCGGCCTCCCTCCTGGTATTACTGACATGTGCCACCATGTTCAGTAATAAAACTTTCCTTATCTCACCAAGAGGACCATGGTTACAGCCTGGACAAGGATTAACCCATAGGTGCCAGGATGTGTGGAACAATATCTTCATGTAAAAAGCAATGAAGCCCCAAATCTTGGAGGAATCTCTAAGGTTTTGTACACAAAACTTGGAGTGGTTTGTTTACATACCAAGGACTGGAGTGCCAGCCTTTCCAGGAGGGAGGTGACAAATTCCTCTTTATTGTTAATATTATTATCTTTTTTTTTTTTTTTTTGTACAAGGGATCGAACCCAGAGGCACTTAACCAATGAGCCGCATTCCCAGCCCTTTTTTATTTTTTATTTTGAGACAGGGTCTTGTTGAATTGCTGAATCTGGCCTCGAATTTGCGATCCTAAGCCTACCAAATTGCTGGGATTACAGGCGTGGGCCACCACATCTGGCACCTGTGTGTGAGGAGGTAGATTCTAAAAGTCAATGCCTAAGGTGAAAATAACATGTTGTTCAAACTTTTCCTGAGCCAAGTGTGGTGGTGCATACCTGTAAATCCAGTGTCTCAGGAGGGTGAGGCAAGAGCACGGCAAGTTCTTTCATGGGAGAAGACATGTCTTCGGAGAAAGGTTGACAGAATTCCCAGAGATAAGAGGGAACTTGACTCTGTCTGGACCATCAGGGTCATGGCATATGTATTGGAAAAGAATTTCAGCAGCACCAGTCTTTAGAGGTTTATTTAGGAAAATAGATACAAATTCAAGGGAGTATGCAGGATATCTTTAGAGTGAGTGATAGCAACTGTTGATATGGGGTGTTAATGTTTATAGAGATGGTTGCTAGGGGCTGGACTAGAGATGGAGCTACATAGTTTTGGGCCACTTTTATTCTGCACTGTGTATTGCCCGAATCTTACTGGGCAGGGACAAAGGGCATGTTGCTCAGGAGGTGCCATTGTTCCTGGGTGTTTTCAGGAATTCATGGTTCATGGGCACTTCCTTTGAGACTCAGTATCTTTGCCTTTATTCTCAAATTCCTATCTCAGTTCCAGGCCAGCCTCTGCAATTTAGCCAGACTCTGTCTCAAAATAAAAGGGCTGGGTTCCCAGTACCATAAACAACAAACAAGCAAAATATTTCCCTTGAAAACACCTTATAATGGAGCCATTTTGGAAACTAGGGCATCATCTTTTATTATGTCAAACACAGCCCTTTCTCCAGGCTGAAACACCTCACTGTGGCTTTGTCTAAAGATCAGTGTAGGTTTCAGTGTAGAGAACATATTGAATGAAAATGTGCCCCTCATCCAGGTAAGAGATGAGAATCAAGTGTTGAGGTTCAGAATACCCTAAAATAAAGTACCCTGAGCAAATTGCAGAAGCAGAAAGTTCACTCTGACCTACTCCCCACCCCAACCCCAGCCTCTTTCTGTATGAAGCCTGGTCATAAGAAGTCTCTGACTTATTTTGTCTGAAAGTAGGTCATAATCCTCATTTCAGAGTTGTCCTGCCTATACACAGAGGCAAGAATCTGAACAAATAGGCCCTGACAAGTGGCATCCTGCACCTACCTAGCCTCCACCCCGAAGAACTAAGTTCTTCACCCTGGAAGGTAGTGTGGTTGCTCTACGTATCTATATGTTGACTTTATTTTGTTGTTTATTTATTTAGGTGCTGGGGATTGAGCATGCTAAGCACACACTTTACCACTGAATGCTATGAATAGCCCTATCTATATGGTGACTTTAGACTCCATTGTGCCCACAGCACATGGCATATGGGTGGACTTGATAAATATTTGTTAAAGGAAATATAATCCAAATGTTCTTTGACTTGATAGGACATAACTGGGTGGAGAGATGCACAGCTGTAATTCCAGCTACTCAGGGGGCTGAGGCCGAGGCAGAAGGATCACACTTTTTCTTTTTTAATATTTGTTTTTAGTTGGACCCAATATCTTTATTTATTTATTTATTTTTATGTGGTGCTGGGGATCGAACCCAGGGCCTCGCATGTGCTAGGCGAGCACTCTACCACTGAGCCACAACCTCAGCTCTGGATCGCACTTTTTTAGGGGGCGTTTACTAGGGACTGTACCCAGGGGCACTCAACCACTGAGCCACATCCCTAGCCCTATTTTGTATTTTATCTAGAGACACGGACTCACTGAGTTGCTTAGCACCTTGCTTTTGCTGAGGCTGGCTTTGAACTCATGATCCTCCTGCCTCAGCCTCCTAAACTGCTGGGATTACAGTCATGCACCACCATGCCCAGAATCCCCAGACCTTTTTATTTTTTATTTTGAGACAGGGCCTGGTTAAGTTGCTTAGGGACTTGCTAAGTTGCTGAGGCTGACTTTGAACTTGTGTTCCTCCTGCCTCAGGAGAGTGTGGCTATAAAGGAAGCAGATGACTCACTCACACATTGCACATCACTTGACAAGACCCAGTCTCAAAATAAAAAGGACTGGGAATGTGGCTCAGTGGTAGAGTGCCCCTGGGTTCAATCTCCAGTACTAAATAAGTATATTAAGTAAATAAGTAAGATCTCAGTGCTTCTCTTAGCTTCTATCCATCTTGAAGATATTTCTGGGCATGGGCCCACTCACCCATCTGTTCCTTATAATCTGCTCCTGTAGCGTCAACATTTGGGGAAGAAAATAGAAATCTATCTAGAACATGGTGTATACACCCTAGAGGGGGAGCCCCCTCCTTCAAGGTGGCGAGGGGCCCCCTCATTACCTATAATCCCAGCAGCTTGGGAGGCTGAGACAGGAGGATCACTAGTTCAAAAATAGCCTCAGCAATTTAGTGCAACCCTAAGCAACTCAGTGAGACCCTGTCTCTAAATAAAACACAAAAAGGGCTGGGGATGTGGTTCAGTGGTTAAGTGCTCTGAGTTCAATCCTCAGTACCAAAACAAGGAAAAAATCTAAAGTTTGGTGACTTAGTCCATTTTTTGTTGTTGTAACAAAATACCTAAAACAAGGTAATTTATAAAGAACATAATTTTATTTGGCTCATGGACCAAGAGGATGGGAAGTCCAAGAACATGGTGCCAGCTAACTGCTTGACTTCTGGTGAGGCCTTGTGCTGTGTCATAACGTGGCAGAAGGGTAGAAGAGGAGGTGAGCACACAGGAAAGAGAAAGCACAAGGGCAGCTTTGCTTTATAACAATCCTTTCTCAAAATGACTAACCCACTCCTGGGACAAAGACATTAATTCCTTTTTCTTTTTTCTTTTTTTTTTTTTTTTTGGTACTGAGAATTCAACTCGGTCACTGAGCCACATCCTCAGCCTGTTTTGTATTTTATTTAGAGACAGGGTCTCACTGAGTTGCTTAGTGTCTCGCTGTTGCTGGCTTTGAACTGCAATCGTCCTGCCTCAGCCTCCTGAGCCACTGGGATTATAGGTGTGTGCCACCAAGCCTGGCTCAAATTCATTTTTTCTTTTTTTCGTGGTGCTGGGGATGAAACCCAAGAACTTATGCATGCTAGAGAAGTGTTTTACCACTGAGCTATATCCTCAGCCCTTTCAATTTTATTTTTATTTTGAAACAGGGTCTCACTAAATTGCCTAAACCGGCTTTGAGCTTGTGATCCTACTGCCTGAGCCTCTGAAAAGCTGGGATTAACACGTGTACTCCCATGCCAGGCTACAAATCCGTATTTACACTTATGACTTGAGATCTCCCAACACTACCACCAAAACGACCAAATTTCAACATGAATTTTGGAGAGGACAAGCCATATTTGAACCACAGCAACTACATATTTGGTGGAGTCCATACAAAATGGAGACCTTCATTCAAATAGCAGGGGAAATGTGCTATTAAAAATATTAAAATAGTGGGACTGAGGTTGTGGCTCAGCGGTAGGGCGCTTGCCTAGCATGTGCAAGGCACTGGGTTCAATTCTTAACACCACATAAAAATAAACAAATGAAATAAAGGTAGTGTGTCCAATTACGACTAAAGAAATACTTTAAAAAATATTAAAATGGGGGGCTGAGGTTGAGGCTCAGCGGTAGAGTGCATGCCTAGCACGTGGGAGGACCTGGGTTCGATCCTTGGCACCACGTAAAAATAAATAAATAAAATAACAGTATTGTGGCCATCTATAGCATATATATATATATATATAATATATATATATGTATATATTTTAATCTCAAGATAGCAACCCCAGTGGCTTGGGAGACTGAAGCAGGAGGATCATGAGTTCAAAGCCAGCCTCAGCAACTTAGCAAGGCCCTAAAGAACTCAGCAAGACCCTGTCTCTAAATAAAATATGAAAAAGGGCTGGGGGTATAACTAAGTGGTTAAGGCCTCTGGGTTCAATCACTGATAAATAAATAAATAAATAATCTCAAGATGGCAACTGCTTAATGCCCTGGGTGTGGGGCTCTTTCTGCTTCTGGACTGGTCTTCCAGAATAACTCTCAGAACATCTAAAAAACTGAACTACTTGGAGGAAAGCTGTTATTATGAAGGTGCCCTGGAGGAATAAAGTAGTCAACACATCCTTATAAAGTCAGGGAGCCCAAATCAAGGTGCTGCCGCAACCATTGTACAGGTCTCATGTAAGAATGGTTTTTGCCAACTTCTGGGACAAATGGGCTAAAATGCAGTATAGTCATAATAGAAAGATTCAGTTGCCAAAACCAAAAGGCACAAAATACTGTGGTTTAAAGGACACAGTACCTGTATTCCAGCCAAACTCAACATATGGATCTTATTTGAATCTTGATATGAACAGTTTATAAAATTATGACACTTTTCAGACAAGTGGAATGTGAACCATGATTGATTTTTTTCCTCAATATTTTACTATGAAATATTTCAAAGACACAGAAAAGGTAAAGGAATCATAAACACTCATACTCACCACCTGGACTCTACAATATTTTGCTAAATTTGTTTTATCATTATATCGAGCCATGAATGCCTCTGTTTTTTTTTTTCCATTAATCTCTACTCTTTTTTGATGCATTTCAAAGTAAATCAGAGATAACAGTATTCTTCCCCAAGTACTTCAGCATGCGTCATTAATTAAACTGCATGAATATTGGAACAAATTCAATAACCCTCAATTTTTATATGTGACATTGCAATTTTTGTTGTTTTTTTTAAAGAGTCATTTGTTTTACTTTATGCTCATTTTTTTGGTACCAGGGATTGAACCCAGAGGTGTTTAGCTACTGAGCGACATATCCAACACTTTATTTTTTGATACAGGATCTCACTGAGTTGCTTAGGGCCTCACTAAATTGCTAAGGCTGGTTTGAACTTGAGATCTTCCTGTCTCAACCTCCCTAGTTGCTAATTACAGGTGTGCTCCACTGCGTTATATTTTAGAAATACATATTTTAAAAAAAATAATGGGATTAAACCCAGGGGCGCTTAAACCACTAAGCCACATTCCCAGCCCTATTTTGTATTTTATTTGGAGACAGGGTCTGAGTTGCTTAGCGCCTCACTTTTGCTGAGGCTGGCTTTGAACTCTCTTTGATTCTCCTGCTTTATAGCCTCCTGAGCCGCTAGGATTACAGGTGTGCACCACCACACCTGGCTTCAAAAATTTTTTGATGCAATGTTATTATGTACATTAGTTATCTTTTACCCAGTAACAAATTAACCCCAAATGTAGCAGCTCAAAACAATATTTATTATCTCAAAGTTTCTGTAGGTCAGGAATCTAGGGATGATTTAGATCTGCCACAGTCACACAAGACCATGGAGGGAAGCCAGCAGAAAGTTGCCTGTTGACCCCACGCAGCCTTCCAGAGCCCAGAACCTAGCTTTGGTGTCTCTCTGCTGCCATCTTGTGGTATGCGTAGAACAACTTCCTGACCCACTGGACCTTCCCACAATTCTAATCCTTTTGAAGACTTGCTTTTTGAATTCTTTAAATTTTCTGTTTGTGGCACTGGCGCTTGAACCCAGAGTGCCTTACCACTAAGTTACATCCTCATTCCTTTTAATTTTATTTATTTATTTTTATTTTGAGGCAGGGTCTAAGTGCTGAGGCTGGCCTTGAATTTGTGATCCTCCTGCCTGTTTCCCAAGTCTCTGGGATTACAGGCATGCACCAGTGTGTTTGGTAAATTTTTAGTCATTCAGTTGATGAATGGATCACACATTCACATGGTTGAAAATTCATAAAAGAAAAATGGACTTCTTTCTCACGTGAACCTTTGAGTTTCTTTCTAGAGACCAAGAAACCTATGCTGTTTCTTATGTAATCTCCAGGCAAATTTTATATATGTATTCAAAAACAAGCAAATGGTTAGGAAAAAAAAAAAGGCCAACCAGGGGCATAAAGCACCCCTTCCAACATGTTTTTTTCAAATACCATTTGGTAAAGTACCAAAGGAAAGAGGATTTCTTAGAAAATGGTTACGTCAATGGGAAGCAGGAAGTCAGCAAGGTGAATTTAGAACATTTTGTGGCAGATAGCTGGTCTTAGAAATTTATCTTAAAGATATACCACTAGTACGAATTCTTTATGTGCAAGGAAAATGTTTGCTATAAGATTGTTTGGGGGCTGGGGTTGTGGCTCAGCGGTAGAGCGCTCGCCTCGCACGTGCGGGACCCTGGGTTTGATCCTCAGCACCACAAAAAAATAAATAAGTGAAATAAAGGTATTGTGTCCAACTACAACTAAAAAATAAATATTAAAAAAAAGATAGTTTAAAAGAGAAACACACATGAAAAAAGCCTAAATTAATAGGGTTAAATAAATTATAAAACACATATAGAGGAATAATAAGCAGTTGTTATAAAGGAATGAAGTGGGTCATGGGATGTAGCTCGGTGTTACAGTGTGCACTTGGCATATGCAAGGCCCTGGGTTCCATCCCCAGCACTGCACTGACCCCCCCCCCTCCCGCCGAGAGAGAGAGAGAGAGAGAGAGAGAGAGAGAGAGAGAGAGAGAGAGAGAGAGAGAGAGAGAGAGAATGAAGCAATAGCTATGTATGTATTGATATGGTGGCACATACCTATAGGTTATATCCCAGCTATTTGGGAGGCTAAAGCAGGAGGATGTTAGTGAGTTCTAGTCCAGTCTCAGCAATTTAGTGAGACCCTGTCTCAAAATAAAAAATGAAAAAGGCTGGGGTTGTAGCTCAGTGGTAAAGCACCCCTGGGCTCAATCTTCAATACTAAACCAAATCAAAACAAAAAAATCCAAGCAAAACTAATATTTTAGTAAATGTAATCATATATAGAAATTTGCTACCAAGGTGTAAAAAACTTTTATAGAGCATGTTATGTGTATGTCTGTTTATTAAATTTTAAAATCTGGACAACAGTTTGCTCTTAGTGATCATTTGATAAATGGTAACTGAGTGGGAAAGGGGTAAAGAGAGTATCAAGAATCATTCCAGGGTTGGGATTGTGGCTCAGCGGTAGAGCACTCGCCTAGCACAGGCGGGACCCAGGTTCGATCCTCAGCACCACATAGAAAAATAAAATAAAGGCATTGTGTTAAAAAAATGTTTTAAAAAAATAATCACTCCAGGTGCAGTGGTGCATTCCTATAATCCCAGCAGCTCAGGAGGCTGAGGCAGGAGGATCATGAGTTCAAAGCCAGCCTCAACAACAGGGAGGTAGGTGGTAAGCAAGACCCTGTCTCAAAATAATAAAATATAAAAAGGGCTGGGGATGTGGCTCAGTGGTTAAGTGTCCCTGGATTCGATCCCCAGTAGTCCCCTCAAAACAAACAAACAAACAAACAAACAAACAAAAAAAAACCACAAGTACAATAGGACTTTTGCCTCAAATACTGCTGGGCAATCTCAAGAGCTAAAAGGATGAGTTTCTTGACCTTCCTAAGGTTTACTCACACACCTTGATCCAGATGTCATTGGGGTTAAATCAAGGATCTTTTTCTTATTGTTGTAATGTCAAAATTCTGAAAACATAATTAACACAGAACAGGTGAAGTTCCAGACATTCCATTAAGATTTTTTTTTTTTCCTTAGTACTGGGGATTGAACTCAGCCACATCCCAGCCCTTTTATGTATTTTGTTTAGAGACAGGCTCTCGCTGAGTTGCTTAGGACCTTGCTAAGTTGCTGAGGGTGGCTTTTACTCATGATCCTCTTGCCTCAGTCTCCCGAGCCACTGGGATTATAGGATGCACCACCATGCCAGGCTCTAGCTCCTTATTTTTAATAAAGTATTGGATTAGATAAACAGAAATTTTATTTATTTTCACAAATGACAGTGATCTATAATTGCTTTTTGGGAACTGTAGTATATGAAGTTGTCCCCCGTTAGAATAGAACGCTCTAAGAAATCTCTCAAGACAGAGTCTTATTGTCAGAAAGCAAATTTATTGACAGGAGAAGCCTGCCAAGCTGCCCAGTACAGTGGTGCAGCAGCCAGAGTTATGTGAATAGGGTTTTTGTAGCTTTTTTTTCTTTTTCTTTTTCTTTTTTTTAACAAGGAACAAGAGCAAGCTGGAAATGGCCTTGAGTGCAGCAATCTAGAATTGACCTTGAGTGCAGGTGGCTGGGTGATAACAGAATTTTATATTTAGGGACCTTGGAGGAGGGGGTATTATGGGAACAGGGTATCTTCAGTTTCTTTTTCTTGGCAGTTTATAAGTTTTGGTTTTGGGTTAAGATGTAGTTCTAGAATTAAAATTGAGTTACTAACGTGTAGGATATTTCATTATCCTCCCCCGCTTAGTTGGAACTTTATTTAGCTTTGAAAATGAATTGGGAGGTTTTCCTTAGGGATTATCTGTTCCTTGAAGAATTCTTTTGGTTCTAGGGAATGAACCCAGGGACACTTTACCACTTTACCACTAAGCTACATGCCCCAGTCTTTTTCTATTTTTTATTTTGAGACAGGGTTTCACTGAATTACTGAGGATTTTGCTAAGCTGCTGGGACTATCCTTGAACATGTGTTACTGTGAGCAGACTTTTCCCCCACTGCCATCACAACTCTAGGTCACCTTGGCCCATGCTGACTGGTTCTAATTGGATTCTTAGCCATAAATTCTTAGATTTTATGAGTAGGAGGAATTATCCTTATCTCCCTGGGTTTCCGGATCAGTAACAGGCAGGAGTTTATTGAAAGGATAGGAAAAGGGAGAGAGGACATTCACGAGAGAGAGAATGGGTCTTCTCAGAGAGGAGAGGGACAGTGTGCCTCACCTGTAGTCCAGTTTTATTGGGGATCTCAGAGCTAAGTTTCCAGAGTCCTGCCCAGGTCCACTTCTAGACTTCTGACTGACAGCAGGATGACATCAGACTTTCAAGTCCTGACTGCCATGACAACTCAAGGTTACCTTGGCCCATGCTGACTGGTTCTAGTTGCATTCTTAACTGTAATTCTTAACAGATTTTATGGTTAGGAGGAATTATCCTTATCTCCATGAGTTTCCAGATCTAGTCTGTGAAAAGAGTCACAAAAGTCTCCCCACTTCAGGGTAACTTGGGTTCCTCTTGACATTATTTCAGGCCTGAATTTCTCCTGCAGGTAACAGGTAGTTTGCTGAGGAATGTGACACATCCTGTCCCTTTAAGCCAAGCAGGGCTGCAAGTAAATTGCTTCTTGGAAAAGAGCATGTACATGTGGGGGTTGGCACAGTGGGCCCATTTTATAGAATTATTCCCTTAACCTTCCATCTGTCTGCCCCCATCAGTACTAGAATTACTTATTTATTCAGGCATTCCACATCTTCTTGAACCAACTTATATTGTAAAAATACAATCTCTTGAGAGATTGGATTAAAATATATTATCAAATAATTAAAATATTCACAAAGTATTTTTATTTATTTATTTTTATGTGGTGCTGGGGCTCAAATCCAGTGCCTCATGCATGTTAGGCAAGTGCTCTACCACTGAGCCACAACCCCAGGCCCCCACACTTAGTATTTTAAAAGACTTCATCCCCTGCCTAGTCATTATTTTTCCTAGATCACACTTGTAAATAGTCTATTATTATTAAATAAACAACCTTTATATGAAGTCCATTGTTTCTTTCTATTTTTAAAAAATTAATTTATTTATTTTGCAGTACTAGGATTGAACCCAAGGCATGGCACATGCCAGGTAAGTACTCTACCACTTAGCTACACCTGCAGCCCTTTTTGAGACAAGGCCTTGCTCAATTGCCCAGGCTGGCTTTGAATTTGCATCCTCCTGCCTCAGCCTTTGGAGTCCTTCGATTTACAAAGGTGAGCCACCCTGCCTGGCTATTCTGACTTTCTAACCTTTTGAATGAAGGCCTTCTTGTGACAATTATGACTTTGTTACTCTTTTGCAGAATTAATTATCTAAACAAGTGATTATAAATGCTTTTGATAAATTTATAAGCCCTCCTCTAGTATACTCAATAATAATACTGATAATTTTTTTTTTTTTGGTATGGGGATTGGACTCAGGGGCACTCAACAACTGAGCCACATCCCAAGCCCATTTGTATTTCACTTAGAGACAGGGTCTTACTGAATTACTTAGTGCCTCGCTATTGCTGAGGCTGGCTTTGAACTCATGTTCCTCATGCCTCAGCCTCCTGAGCTGCTGGATTATAGACATGTGCCACCCTTTTTATTTTACTTTATTAAAAATTTTTTTTAATTGTCAATGGACCTTTATTTATTATATGCAGTGCTGAGAATCGAACTCAGTGCCTCACACATGCTAGGCTAGCACTCTTTATCACTGAGCCATAAACCCAGCCCACCCTTTTTGTTTTTTGAGACAGGGTCTCACTAAGTTGCTTAGGGCCTCACATGCTAAGTTGCTGAGATCGGTCACGAACTTGTGATCCTCCTCTCTCAGTCTCCTCCATCTCTGGGATTATAGGCATGTGCCACTATGCCTGGCTGATAATAAAAATTAATGACAATAGCTAATATTTATTGAACACATAAATGTACAAGATATTCTTTACAAGGCCTTATGTAAAATATCTGATTTAGTCCCCATGAAAGCTCTATTAGATACGTATAATCATCACCATTTAATTTTTTTTAACAAATAAAGGAAAGAGATCGCACAATTTATCCAATCCTACAATGTTAGTAATCAGTGGAATAACAACAATGTCAAGTAAGGTCTATACTATGACAAAAGACAAAAGGCACATTCACAAAATATATATATATATTTTTTTGGAGGTGTGGTCTTGCTAAGTTGCCCAGGTTGGTTTCCAACCTTTGGATTCAAGAGATCCTTCTGCTTTATCCTATGAGTAGCTGAGACTATAGGCTTGCTCCACTGTGCCCAGCTACAAAATATTCTAATTTGATCAGTTTGTATTTGTAAATCTCAGAAGTTTAACAGATTTTTGAGTAGTAACAGAAGGCCTTTCTACATTGATATTAACTTTTTCTTTTCTTTTTTAAGCATATGTTCTCTGATGCTTAATAAACAGTGAGTGAGGCAAAAAGAATTTCCACATTTATTGAATTTTCTTCTGATATGAGTTCTCTAATGTTCCATAATGAAAGTGACAAATCAAAGTTTTCTGACTTTAATTACATTAAAAATGATCTAATATTAATCCAGGTGTGAACTCCACCCAAAATCTCTTCTATATCCTTAACACTCTAACCAGTATGAATTCGGTAGTGTTCAATGAGCTGTGAGCCAAGAACAAAGGCCTGCCCACATTCTCGGCATTCATAAGGCTTGATGCCAGGATGAATTCTCTGGTGTTCAGTAAGTTGTGAACTACGAATGAAGGCCATTCCACATTCCCTGCATTCATATGGTTTTTCACAAGTGTGAATTCGCTGATGGTGAGTCAGCTGTGAAACACGGATAAAAGCCTTCCCACATTCCTTACATTCGTAGGGCTTGTCACCTGTATGAATTCTTTGATGTTGAATAAGGTATGAACTACGACTAAAAGCCTTCCCGCAGTCCTTACATTCATAGGGTCTGTCACCAGTATGAACTCTCTGATGCCGAGTAAGCTGAGCGTGTTGTCTAAAGGCCTTCCCACATTCCTTACATTCATAGGGTTTCTCCCCAGAATGGATTCTCTGATGTCGAGTAACTTCTGAGCTATGGATAAAGCCCTTTCCACATTCCTTACACTCATAGGGTTTCTCCCCAGTATGGATTCGCTGATGTACGGTCAGTTGTGAATGCTGTCTAAATGCCTTCCCACATTCTTTACACTGATAGGGTCTAGCACCTGTATGGATTCTCCGATGAACAGTTAGTTGTGAGCCACGAATAAAAGCCTTCCCACAGTCTTTACATACATAGGGTTTCTCACCTGTATGAGTTCTTTGATGCAGAATAAGTTGTGAATGTTGCCTAAAGGTTTTTACACACTCATTACATTCATAGGGTTTCACACCAGTATGAAGTCTCTGATGTAGAATAAGTTCTGAAGTACGACCAAAGGCTTTCCCACATTCCTTGCAGTCATAAGGTTTCTCACCTGTATGAATTCTCTGATGCTGAACAAGGTGTGAAGCACGACTAAAGGCCTTCCCACATTCCTTACATTCAAAGGGTTTTTCACCAGTGTGAGTTTTCTGATGTTGAATAAGGTGTGAGCCTCGGCCAAATGCCTTCCCACATTCATTGCATTCAATCAGTTTCTTACTGGTCCTACTGTGCTGAGGTAGAGTGAGAGATGTGTGATGCTCCAAAGTGGGGATGTTTTCAAAGGTGATTTCTACTTGCTTGAAATAACACTCCTGATTTACTTGTCTCACAAACTGCCTTTTGCATTCCCAGTCTTCTTTAAAACCGGAGCCCTGAAGATCGCAATATTTAAGGCTTTCCATTACCTCCCAGTTGAATGACTTTATTTCAAAAATATCATTTTGTGGAAATGCCTCATACCTGGACTTCAAGTCTGAAAAACAAGAGAAAAGTAAATGTGAACTGTTCTCTTCTATAGGAAATAAAATTCTATAGTAAAATAGGAAGACAAAATGAAAATAATAACTGTAAAAAGTAAATGTTTTTATAAAAGTCTCTCAATTATTAAGCAATTTATTTCCTTTTTTTCAGTGCTGGGGATTGAACTTGGGGCCCTGCACATACTAGGCAAGCGGTCTACCATTGAGCCACATCTCTAACCCTTATTAAGCAATTTCTAAAAAGCACAGGAAAGAACAAACATGATAAGAGCTCATATGGTACTAGAAGGGACAAGAAAACATTAAGCCAGGGTTCTCAACTTTGATATGGATCAGACTCATTCAGGAAGCCCTTTAATAATACAAATGTTCAAACATCACCCTAGACTGAATTAAAATCTGCAGACTAGGGCCAAGGTGTGTGCATGTGTATGTGTGTATTTATCTATTTACTTATTTATTGGTACTGGGAATTGAACCCAGGATGCTTTACCACTAAGCCACATCCATTCTTTAAAAGTACTTAAAACTGCTGAGGCTGGCCTAGAACTTGTGATTCTCCTGCATCAGCCCCTTCATTTTCTGGGATTACAGGTGTGCATCACTGTAGCTGGCATCTATATGTTTAACTGAAATAAAATTCACATAACATAAATTTTCCCATTAAAATATTTTTTTTCCAGGGCTGGGTTTGTAGCTCAGTGGTAGAGTACTCGCTTAGCACATGAGAGACCCTGGGTTCGATCCTTAGCACCACATAAAAATAAATAACTGAAATAAAGGTATTATGTCCAACTACAACTAAAAATAAATATTTAAAAAACAAAAACAAAAACAAAACATTTTTTTCCAGTGCTGGGAATTGAACTCAGAGTCTTATGCATGCAAGGCAAGCACTCTACCATTGAGCTAGTTCTCCGGCCTCCATTTAAATGTTCTTGAAATACACAACAGTGGTTTGTAGCATAATCCACTATAGAGTCTAACAACATTTCATCACCTCAATTAGAAAACCCATGCCCCATTAAGCAGTCACTCCTCATTCTCTGTTTTCTTCAGCCCTGGGAAATCACTCTGTGAATTTGCCTATCATGGACATTTTATTTTATTATTTATTTATTTTTGTGATGCTGGGGGTTGAACCCAGGGCCTGTGCATGCAAGGCAAGCACTCTACCAACTGAGCTATATCCCAGGCCCCTATTTATTTATTTATTTAGGTTCTGAGGATTGAACCGAGGAGTGCTTAACCACTGAGCCACAACCTCGGCCCTTTTTTATATTTTATTTAGAGACAGAGTATCAGTTGCTAAGTGCCTCGCTAAGTTGCTGAGGTTGGCTTTAAATTCACAGTCCTCCTGCCTCAGCCTCCCAAGCTGCTGGGATTACAGGGATGTGCCACCATGCCTGGCATGGACATTTTAAATAGATAAGGCAGCTCTATTTTGTTGTTTGTGTTTTTTTATTGTTTTTTGAGATGGTGGGGTTCATTATGTTGCCCAGACTTTCCTCAAATTTGAAATCCTCTTGCCTCAGCCTCCCTGATTGCATGTGCCACTATGTCCTGCAACGAGAAGCAATTTTAAGAAAACAAGTTTTTCTAAGGCATAAAGACACTTGCAGAAAAAAGGATCTAAAGTACAGGTAAAAAGGCAGTCACGAGGGAAGAAAAGGGCAAATTCCTTTTTGAAATGGGACAAATGAGAGAAGAAAGAACAGTTGAGGCCGACAATGTCTTTGCTCTTCACATCTTAGTATCCCAGGCCTTTATTCTGCAGCAGGGCTTTGAGCACTTTCCAACAATGACTCAAGTTACAGTTACCAGTTGCCTCACCCATTGGGCTGTAATCCCCATGGTCTTTCCCACTAGATCAGCCCTTACTCACCTGGGTACCATGGTCCTGTCATATCATTTGCAAGTATCCATGGCTCTTTCCCTTGCTCCAATAAGGAAATGACATCAGGTTTAGAAATGGAAAGACCTGTTTATAGAAAAAGAAATAGGCCATGATGATACTGGTCCAAAATTGAAAACCAGTGCATCTGTTGCTATGGAATTGAGGAAATTGTAAGGAGGAAGGTGTGAAGGTTGTCAGGATAGTGACACATTTTTAATTCCACAAAATGTGGGATAATGGGATAATGGGACATAAATTCAGTCAGAAACTTGTAAATTGCCCTAGAAATCCACAATGAAGGAGACTAGGAATTCCAGAAGGCTAGTCCTGAATTATTTGGATTAGATATCTATGGTTATTGTACTCCATTAACCCTCTCCTTCCCTACCCATCCATTCCTTGATACTAGTCCTTCTCTGTGCCAGGCCCTGTGCCCCACACAGCCTACTTATAAGGTCTATATCTTCCCTACTCTGTGATTTCCCATGGGCTTGACAGATGAAAAGCATCAGCAGGTCAGCGGGCAGAAGGCTGAGTACAGGATATTTCTTAGCTCTCTCCCTCTTTCCTTTGACCTGGGAGTTCTGGAGGAGGCTACAGTTGCTGCTGGCTGGGCCCTTCTCTGTGGTTCTAGTTCTCATCATCTCCAATGGCACAGTTTGCTCTTCACTTCTTTGGGCCAGAGGTGGAAACAGATAATTCCCGCTGCTGTAGTTCCTGGGTTCCTCGTTTCCTGTCTGTCCCTGTGTGATACGTTAGCCTTACCAAGTGAGACGAAATGACTGAAGTTCTCCAAAGTCACATCCCTGTACAAGTCTCTCTGGGCAGGTTCCAGGTACTTCCATTCTTCCTGAGAGAACTCTATGATCACATCCCTGAATGTCACCAATCCCTGAAACAATAAACCCATGCCTTACTAGTAAATTAAAGGACTTTCCCCCACTTTTTAGAAGAAAAACTTCAAAATACATTGCTTTGATAAAAAATTTTTTTTGTGTGCCCAGAGGTGCTCTAGAGTATTTTGTCTTCCTCCCTCCCTTGTTCCTTCCCTTGCTCCCTCCCTCCCTCCCTCCCTTTTTATTGTTTGCAGTGCTGGGAATCAAACCCAGGACCTAACACATGCTAGGCAAGCATTCTACCACTGAACTATACCCTTTGACCTTCCTTCCATCTTTTATCCCTGGTTTGAGGTAAATCCCACATATCAAACATTATAATACTTAACACAAAAATACTTTAATACCTAAACTTTAGGCCAGGTACAGTGGCACACAACTATGATCCCAGAGGCTCTGGAATCTGAGGCAGGAGGACTGCAAGTTCAAAGCTAGCCTCAGCAATTTAGGGAGGTCCTAAACAACTTAGTGAGATCCTAAATAAAAAATAATAAGGGTTGGGGATGTGTCTCAGTGGTTAAGTATTCTGGGTTCAATCCCTGGTACAAGAAAATAAATTAAAAAAAAACATAAGTAAATAAAATAAAAATAAAGCTGTTAATAAAAAGTTATTGAGGATCCCCAAAGAACTTTTGTTATCTAGCAATATTACATTAGAAATTAAAAGTGAGAGGGCTGAGGTGTGCTCAGTGGTAGAGTACTTGTTTTGCATGTGTAAGATCCTGGGTTCAATCCCCAGCACTGCAAAAAAACAAATTAAAAAAAGAAAAGAAAAAATGCTAAAATGTATTTATTATTTAAACAATAAAGAATAAACCTGCTCCATGTTAACAAAAATAATATACATTTTATGAAAAAATAACTCTATTGTCAAAATCCAAAAATTTAGTGGCACTGTTTTATAATTTTTTTTTCTTTTGTACTAGGGATTGAACTCAGGGTATTCAACCACTGAGCCCCATTCCCAGCCCTATTTTGTATTTTATTTAAAGACAGGGTCTTACTGAGTTGCTTGGTGTCTCGCTTTTTGCTGAGGCTGGCTTTGAACTCGTGATCCTCCTGCCTCAGCCTCCCAAATCAGTGAGATTATAGGTATGCACCACCATACCTGGCTGTTTTACAGTTTTGTAACTTAATAAAATTACTTATTTTAATTATAATTACTAGTACATATTAATTGTACAAATTAACAGATTTCCATACATGAATATATTGTACTTGATCATATCCACCCTCCCTATTATCCCTATATTTTGGTATAAAAATATAGTTTTTATTATTTTACAATTTAGAATTTATCAACATGTCAGTATTTTTATGTAAAATTTCCAGAGGAAAGAGAAAAATATTGGATTTATCTCAAAGGTGCTCTTATCTGTATTTAGAAAAGGACTAAAAGAAACACTTTACTAAGTGAAATTACTTTAGGAAATTATATTTACTTTACAATATGTCTGCTTTCCTACTGCCCTTTCTTGACCTTCCCTCTCTCCTGTCTGGTTTCCATCCCCTTCATTGAGAGTCCCTCTTTTACTTTCAGGTAAATTTTTTTTTTTTTGAGTTTCCACATAAGAGAGAAAACATTCAATAATGTCTTTCTGTGACTGGCTTATTCTGCTTAACATGATTTCTTCCAGTTCCATCCCTTTTCCTGCATATAACATGGTTCATTTTTCTTTATGACTAAATAATACTCCACTTGATATATACAATATATTATTTCAGTTACCTGTTGATGGGCATTTAGGCAGATCCCATATCTTGGCCATTATGAATAGTGCCACAATAAACATGGGTATGCAGGTATCTCTTTTATATGCTGACTCAATTTCCTTGGGGCATATACCCAGGTGTGGTATATCTGGATCATACAGTAGTTCTGTTCATAGTTTTTTGAGGAACTTCCATATTGTTTTTCATAGTGGCTGTACAAATTTACATTCCTGTCAACAGTGTATAAATTTCCCTTTTCTCCACATCCTCCCTAGTATTTGCTATTTTTTTGTAATTCTTTTTAATGATGGGCTGAATAAAAAATAGTTGGACGCCCACTCCCACCCCCCACTAGGGATGGAACCAGGGCCTCAACCATGGTAGGTAATCACCAGCTAGTTTTATTTTGAGATAGTGTCTCTCTAAGTTGCATAGGGCCTCTCTAAGTTGCTGAGGCTGGCTTTGAACTTGCAATCCTCCTGTCTCAGCCTCCCAAGCCACTGGGTATGCACCACTGTGCTCAGCTGAATATATTCTTTGAAATATAAAGTATTTATGATTTATTTGCGGGGGGGGGATGGTTTACCAGGGATTGAACTCAGGAGCATCTGCCCACTGAGCCACATCCCTAGCCCTAATTTTTTGTATTTTATTAGAGACAAGATCTTGCTGAGTTGCTTAGCACTTCACTTTTAGCTGAGGCTGGCTTTGAACTCGTGATCCTCCTTGCCTCAGCCTCCTGAGTCCTTGGGATTACAGGAGTGCACCATAGTGCACCCTGAAGTTTATAATTTGTTTTTTGAGATGAAGTGACATTTAAAATATAAGAAGGAAAGGAAGCCACCCACGTCAATGGAAAAGATCAAACTCATTATCTTTGGCCCTACTGGATGATGGTATCATAAAGGAGGCTCTCATCTTTCTCTCAAGAGAAGACATTTCTGCTCCACTGGTGCTCTGGTGAGAGCATTACACACATATGTGAATGATGCTGGATAAGAGAAGGCCACTAAGGGAAATAGAGCACCATTGCTTGTTGAAGGGTTATGAAAAATAATATTCCTACAAGACAGGAGGGAGGGAAATTAGCCAAGCATCAAACCTCTCCTAGTAAAACCTTTCCCCAAAACAATGGGCCCTGAAGGAAAAGTGGATAGGGAACATGGGCTCTGGACCCTGACCGTCCCCCATTGCCAATTAATTTTTTTTTGTGGTACCAGGAATTGCAGGGACTTGTGCATGTGAGGCAAGCACTCTACCAACTAAGCTATATCCCCAGGTCCTTGCCAATTAATTCTTAATGTAGGCATGGTAAATAGCAAAACTCTAGGAAACAGTGAATTTCA
The DNA here is from genome assembly GCF_021218885.2 of Marmota monax. NCBI lineage: Eukaryota > Metazoa > Chordata > Mammalia > Rodentia > Sciuridae > Marmota > Marmota monax. The sequence goes on along the minus strand of NW_026692786.1, from coordinate 310,117 downwards.
GAGGAAGAAAAAAAAAAAAAACAATGTGTGGATATGAGTATTCACTCCTTGGGATCTGAGGTCTTATCATTTCCCAGTAACAAGTTTCAAACTTTTTACAACTGCCTTCTTGAGTTAAAATTTTAACCTGCACAACTAATTCCCTGACTGTCTGATCAGCACACCTGCAGTTTCCAATGATTAAATCACCCTCATTGTACCCTATAAAACTAAAACCCCCACTATAACCAACGGCCATTTTCGTTCCCTGAAAATGAGCCCTTATGGTGCCTGAGTGAATCTGTTGAGGTCTGCATCCCTCATTTTGCGCTTACACTTGTCCCTAGGATGGAGGAACTGTGAGCAAGTTACAGAGATGTTTCAGGAAAAAGAACACAAATGTTCATGTGATCTGGAGGGAAGAAATTACCCCAAGGATAGAACAAATTTCAACTTACCTGGGCCATGGCTTTTAGAACTGTTTGACCTTTGGTTTATCTGGACTCTTCTCCTGGACAATTACAGAGTCTTGAAAAAGCACAACAGGAAGAGAAGGAGTAAATCTCTGATAAACAGAGCTTGCCTCATATGTGTGAAGCACTGGGTTCGCTTCTCAGCACCACATATAAATAAATGAATAAAATAAAGGTCCATCAACAACTTTAAAAAAAACCCAAAACAAAAAACAATCTTACTTCCACCGTCCCTGCTCTGTGCTCCCACCAGAGAAGAATATCAAGAGCTATATTAATAAAACCTATTCCCTTTAAACACTAGTAAACCCCAAAACAGCAACATGGTTTTCAGGCAGATGTGCTCCATGGAACCTGAGCACATCCATAAGAGAGACTGTGGCTGAGATAGTCCCCATCTAGTTGATGCCAATCTAAGCTATGAATAGGGCCTAATGTTTTCACCTGCTCCAAATCTTCATAACAAGAAGTTATGAAGATCATAACTCAGACTCACCCATTTTACCCTCTAAGGGATGAAGACAGCACCATTAGACTAGGAGCATAAAACATCAGTGTAAGATAAACCTTGAGTGCAAGACATTCCTAAATAAGGTCTTCCTAGCTTCTCTAGGCTCAACAGGCAAAACCTCTTGGTGCCTTAATGACTCTACTTCCTCCTTCCAAGTAAAAATGGGGCTACATCACTCACCACAGGCTCTGTCAAAGTTTCCAGCCCCAGCTGGATCCACCAGATAAGGAGCAAGAAAACTGCAGCAATACAGGGATCTTACATACTACCTACACATGCAAAGTACAGAAGTCAGTGGAACTAGTTTTAGAAGCTTCTGTCCCAGCACTCATTTCCCCTAAGCCTTCTCTACTGCTTTCCTATAGAACATTACTTCCTCACTGACTGTGAGGACGGCATTGGCTGAGTATGGAGCCCCATGAATGATAAGGTAATGAGAGTTAGTATTTAAGGAAGGTATTAAGGCTGATTTAGGGGTACAAGAAATTTCCCATGGTTGGGGCTGCTTATAAGGTGACTAATCAATGTGTGTATGTTGGGGGGGGCATCAAGGAAAATTTATTTTTCTATTTAAAAAAATTTTTTTAGTTATATGTGGACACAATATCATTATTTTGTTTATTTATTTTCATGTGGTGCTGAGGATTGAACCCAGTGCCTCACATGTGCGCGGCAGGCATTCTGCCACTGAGCCACAACCCCAGCCCAAGGAAATTTCTTGTAAGATGTAGGATATGAATCAGGGTCTAAAAAAAATCAGAAGTTTAATAGAAAATGGACAGAAAACATTGTGTTCCTAGTAAGGTAAAGTGGTAAAAACAGTGGAACAAAAGTACAAGGTATGTTTGTAGAGCAAAAAATAATGCAGAATGACTTGTGTAGTTTGGGGAAAGGCTAGTACTCTCCAACACAACTTCCTGTGATGGTGGAAATTTTTATATCTGAAAATTTTCATATCTGTAAATATAGTAGCCACAAATCACAGTGTTACCAAGTATTTGAAATAATGCCAGTATGACTGCGTAACTCAACTTTTTATTTAAATTTAATTAGCTGTAGAATCTAGGGGCAGATAATCCTGGAGATGATACTGAGGACAAACAAGGGTACATGAATGAAATAGCTATCAGGGCAAGGACCAATGAGTTTCATCACTGCAACTAGCAGTTTATACAGTGTTCAGGGGACATGGATGACCAATATGGTTTGCTTATGTAAAATTTAGGTTCACACTCACTAATGAAATGGAAGGCAACTGAAGAATCTAAAAAGGGATCAATATGGCCACATTATTTCATTGGAAAGAAATATAATTGTGAATCAAAAGACCAACTGGGAGGTGCTTATACTTTTTCAAGCAAAGAGGGTCTGACCCAGGATAATGGTAATAGAAACAAGAAGTGGAAGGAGAAAGAGGGATTCAAGATGTAAACAAGATGTAAAATCAACAGGCTTTTTTCTTTTTCTTTCTTTTTATTTTTTGTGTGTGCCAGGGATTGAATCCGGTGGTGCTTAACTACTGAGCCCCAGCCCCAGCCCATTTTTGTACTTTATTTAGAGACAGAGTCTTGCCGAGTTGCTTAGAGTCTTTCTAAATTGCTGAGGCTGGCTTTGAACTTGCAATCCTCCTGTTTCAGCCTCCTGAGCCGCTGGGATTACAGGCATGTGCTTGGCAAATCAACAGGCTTTGAGGCCTGATTTGATAGAGAGGCAAAGAAAGGCAAGTCAACCATTTTTTTCTTATTTATTGAGCTCCTACCTCAACTGGCATGGTTTTAGGCATGAGAAAGATAATAAAGTCCTTGTCCCAGAGAATCTTGCAATCTAATGGGGAAAGAAAATCATCAAATAGGGCTAGATTGTGCCTAAGTGGCAGAGCACTTGCCTAGCGTATGTGAGGCACTGGGTTTGATTCTTAACACTACATATCAGTAAAATTAAAAAAAAAAAGGTTTTTTTATACTTCAAAAAGAGAAAATCAACAAATATTGACACTGATATTCCTATCTGGATGCCAGGTGGCAAAATTTCTCTGGAGAAAAACAAAGAACAAGGGGATAGGGAGTTTTGGAAGAATGGAGGGTAGTCTGAGGCTTTTTACTGAGAAAGTGACATGTATATATACAGTTCACATGAAGTGATCAAGGAATGCAGATTAATGGGGTATGGGATATGCATTCCCAGGAAAATAACATTTTCAAAATCCTCAAGGCAGGAGTAGAGTTTTTTTGATCAATAAAGAGGAAGGGGTCAGGAGTAGCCAGGCGGAAGTGTCCAAGAGGAATAGGGCCAGAAGCTCATCTGGTCACATAGGATTTGTAGGCAACTGTTAGAACTTTGGTTTTTATTCTTGATAAGATAGGAAGCCACTGAAACTTTTTAAGCCAATGAATGACATAATTTGTTTCACATTTAAAAAGGTCATTCATGGAAAATGGGCCATAGGGGACAAGGGGCAAGCAGGGAGACCAGTGAGAAGAAAACTACAATAATCCAGGCAAGGGGTAGGGTGGGCTGAATTAGTGTGGTAGTCAGGGAGGTGACGAGACTGTTTGGATTCAAAAGTTAGAGATGACCAGATTTGCTTATTTTTAGGTAGAAAAGAAAAAACAACAAAGAAGACAAGAAGATTCCAAGATTTATGGCTTGAGCAAAGCAAAATATGAGGTTCTCACTTTTTAACATGAAGAAGGATGTAGGAAGAGAAGGTTTGGTTGGACCAATTATGGGTTCTGTTTTAGACCTCAGCACTTGAGACAGTTATTATATACCAAATGTGGAAATGTCAAATATGCATTTGACATGATTGATTCTTTTGAAAATGGTAGAAATTATAGCATGTTTCATATTGATGGGAATAATTCAGTAGAGAAAAATTTAAAAGGCATGGATAGATAGGCCCTGAAATTATACAAAATGGTAACATTTGGAAAAGCTGGCTTAAGAGTACATGTGAATTCCAGGTTGGGGATAAAGGTGAGTTGGTAGAGTGCTTGCCTGGCATGAACAAAGCCATGGGTTCAATCCCCAGCACCAAAAAAAAAAAAAAAAAGTATATGGGAATTCTCTTTTTGTAGGTATTTAAGCCTAAAACTAATTCAAAATACAAACTTTAAAATAAATAAATATTAGGTATGCAGGAAGCCCGGAAGCCTTTAAGTCCACTTCAGGGCACTAAATAAATTACTCCTAGGGCAAATACTGGAAAGCAGTATTTGCCACTTAGGTGGTGGGGTAAGGAAAGAAAGGCATGCCCTTAAAAACAAGAGTTTCAGGAAAAGAAGAATAAAACCTGATACACTTTGAACTTGGCTTTTAGATATTTGATAGCATTTTTTTCCCGTTTCTAAGCACAATGGAAAAGAGTTAAGAAAAAGAATCTTGGGGCTGGGATTGTGGCTCTGCGGTAGAGTGCACCGGGCAGGACCCAGGCAGGACCCAGGTTCGAACCGGGCAGGACCCAGGTTCGATCCTCAGCATCACATAAAAATAAAGGCATTGTGTTGTGTGTACACCTAAAAAATAAATATTAAAATATTAAAAAAAAAGAAGAAAAGGAATCTTAACTCTTTTCCATTGTGCTTAGAAAAGAGTGACCAGGACAATTTTGAAGGATCATCCTACCACACTGGGGAAGAAGATCAAAGAATACCAATTCCAATGTCATGTAAAAGGTGAGTTCTGGGCTGGGGATATAGCTCAGTTGGTAGAGTGCTCGCCTCACATGCACAAGGCCCTAGGTTCAATCCCCAGCACCAAAAAAAAAAAAAAAAAAAGTGAGCCCTCTACAAGGGTCACAATTTTTTTTTTTTGGTAGTAGGGATTGAACCCAGAGGTTCTTTACCACAGAGTTATGACCTTTTTATTTTTTATTTTTGAGACAGGGTCTCAGTTGCTTAGGGCCTTGCTTAGTTCCTGAGGCTGCCTTGAATTTGCTATTCTTCTGTCTCAGTATTCCGAGTCTGGGATTACAAGCAAGAGCTATTGTGCCTAGCTTCAGGGCCAGAATATTTTAATTTCACAGGTTCTGCAAGGGGTCAGAGCATAACCACATATCTACTCTTTTTCTGTTTTGCAATACCGGAGATTGGACCCAGAGTTGCTTTATCACTGAGCTGTATCTCCAGCCCCACCTCCCCCTTTTTTGAGACAAGTTTTCCCTAAGTTGCTTAGGGCATCCCTTAGTTGCTGAGGCTTCCATTGAATTTGCCATTCTCCTGCATTAGGCTCCCAAGCCACTGGGATTACAGGTGTGTCCCACCAACCCAACCATACATCACACATTCACTTTTTTTTTTTTTTTTGGTACCAGGGATTGAACCCAGGGGCACTTAATCATTTTATTTGCAAAAAGAGTCTCGCTAAATTGCTGAGGCTGGCTTTAAACTTGTGATCCTCCTGCCTCAGCCTCTGGAGTGACTGGGATTACAGTCCTGTGCCACAACCAGCCATGCATTCATTGTGTGTGTGTGTGTGTGTGGGGAGGTCCCAGGGATTGAATTCAGAGGCACTGGACCACTGAGCCACATCCCCATTTTTTAATTTTATTTAGAGACAGGGTCTCACTGAGTTGCTTAGTGTCTCGTTGTTGCTGAGGCTGGGTTTGAAATCGTGATCCTCCTAACTCAGCCACCGGAGCCGCTGGGATTGCATGTGCACCACCATGCCCAGGCATACATTGATTCTTAAGACAACCACCTACACACCTTTATACAGTCACAATCATACACAAAAAGGACACACAGAGCCAGGCAATCTACTCACAACTGTGACACAGTTATTCCCTTATAATCATAAACTCTTCACACCATCACCCCAAAATACCCTATACAGTCAAAATCACACACTACTCCAGGGGGACACACACAATGACATTCTACATCACCCAGTCATAATTGAACATTTACTCTGGAGACATTCAGTCACACACTAGCAAAGGCACTCCATACTCTCATACACAGTAGCACACACTGTCACAGTCACCATTTATCTCCGTCACACAGCCCCTTTAAGGAACATAACAGGGATACACACACAGTGTCACCCAAGTCACCGGCATACAATTATATAGTTTACCACATACGGTCACAGAGTCATACAGTCCGACACCCTCACCGGTCAGTCATAAGCATCCAGGAACAAGGCAGACACGCACATATACGCAACAGGGACGCACATATCATCACCCCCACAGTTACAAGGATTCGGCACCACAACACGCAGTATCACACATGGATATATAAAAACAACCAGACATACACCTTAGAGACAGGCGATGACAACCGCAAACTCAGAGGCAGCCACACCCAGTCACCTAACCACAAAGACACAATCAGAATCGCGCATTCTCGGTCTGCTCCCGCCTTCGCGCACAGACCCAAGGCTCCGGACACGCCCCGTCCCCGCCCCGGACTACCAGACCCCTCACCTTCTGCCTCCTCTGGTCGCGTCCGGGTCCTTACGGAGCTAACGATCTCGTCACGACGTCAAGAAAGACGTAACGTTGGGCCGCTGTGGACTCTGGGAAACGTGGTCCAGCGCCACACCAGCCATGGACAAGATGGAGTCTTCTCACTTCTGAGTCTTGGCTTGGCCCGTTTTGAGACTGCACTGGGGAGGTATTAAGGAGGAAGTCTTCACTCCAGACATCCCAGCAGGTTTGAGTTCATCTGAGTCCAACAAAGGACCACTCACCACAAGAACCCCAAATTCACAGGAGGACGCTGTCAAGGTTGTGTGGGGGGGTGGGGACAGAAAGAGAATCGACCAGCAATGCCTTAAGGGAAATGTAGTCCAAGGCCGGAAAAGCGGCGTTGCTGGTAATACAAGGTAATCACACAGCCTGGGCCTGGTTCGCGCATACTCAGGGCGGAGTCGCGAAGACTTCTGGGAGTGCTCGCTCTCTCTCGGAGTGCGCAGGCGCGGCCCACCGAGTGGACATTTTGGTCTTTGTCCGCGGGTCAGGACGGTCTCTTGGTCCACGTGGCGCGTAAGTAGGAGGTGGGATCTGGGCGTTTTGGGTCGGTCGGGCTGGGGAGGTTGAAGGGTAGGATTCCCAATCGTTAGGGCCGCGGCGCGGGATTGGGGAGTGGGTTTAAGAGCTTCTGGCCTACGTGTGAGCGAAGGTGGGGCCCTCTGAGGAGGGTTCGAGCGTGTGTGACCCTGAGTTTGACCGCAAAGTTTGTCCCGTTGTTTGGAATCGTTGAGTGAATGTGGAACTGGTGCGGAATTGTGTGTGATTGCGCCTGAGGAGTACATGTGGAGACCAGCATTGAGGTGTAACGTCTAAGCCGAACTTCCCGTGTCGAAAATGCTGATGACGATAACGTTGCCATCTTCCTGGAACACCTACTTTACTTGAAGGTGTGGGGGGGTGTTAGTGAATAATTTTAAAACGATTTTTATATAAAACACTTATTTTCGATTGGAAAGTACCCTGACTTACTAAATATTTTTTAAACAATATTTCAAAATAATTTTTTATCGTTGTTACGGGGTTCTGGCTTCAGACTTTCAGATCCCCTCATCTTTGGGGTATTTTAATGGAGCTGCTAGGCAAATTCCTAGACTATCCTTTCACTTTGGGTAGAAGTGGGCAAAAAGCTCAGCAACAGGAAGTCAGAGGTTGTAGATAAAGTACAGTTATCCTCTTTGAAAAAAACTCAGTAGTTGAGATGCTCGTACGATGTATAAATTTTGTGCCATAATGAAGAAAAATAACTTCTGGCTGGTAATTATTATTATTACTTTTTGCGGTGCTGGTGATGGAACCCAGGGTCTGTTCACTCTAGGCCAGCGCTAGCGCTCTTAGGAGACTAGATCTCATCCCTTAAGATGTTTTTAATAGACTTCATCCGCAGTCACCTTTCGTGTAACTGTATATGATACGAGTTAATAATTTGGTACCAAATTAAGATTTCCAAACGAATAGACTAGAGATATAATTGAAGAAAATGACTGTTTTACAATAGCAACAAATTAAAACACTAAAAAATATAAGAAATGTTCAAATTATTAGAAAATAACTTTAAAATGCTACTAAGGGGTGTTACCTAAGATGTGAACAAAATAGAAATACCACCTTACCTAAAGTAGTGTGGAGGCCTAGGGACTTAGCCCCGTGGTAGAGTGTATGCCCAGCATGTGCAAAGACCTCTGCATTCAGTCCCCAGCACCACACAGTAAGTTTATTAATGTCCTGTAATATCAACGAAAGTATTGACAGGCTTGTTCAACTGCGTTAAGCTGATTTTATACTTCATTTGGAAAAACAGACAAGCAACAATAGGCCACTGAAAATCTGAGGGTGTGGGAGGTGGGATTCAGCCCTAGCACTTTAAACAGTTTCAAGGCTGGTTTTGTGGCTCAGTGGCAGAGCACTTGCCTGAATCCCTGGGTTCCAGCCCCAGGACTGCAAAAAAGGGAAAATAACACCAATTACAAAAAAAAAAAAAAAAAAAAAGGTGGGGGGAGGAAGAAAGAAACATTCAGAAATTAAAATGGTATTGGCATGAGTACAGCCTGTGAAGGCAATGTTTACAATAACTACTACCAGGTAGGAGATTATACAACAAAACATGCAGCTGTACAAAACAATGGGGAGGAAGCTTTCTCTATATTTACACTGAAATTACAAAATTAGTTAAGTGAAAAAGTATAGAATGTAGAGTGTGCTTTATTTGCAGTAAAAATACTGGGTATCTTTGAATTTCCGTTTTTAAAAAAGAGCTGGGCGTGGTGTTAACATGCCTGTCATCCCAGTGATTTGGGAGGTTGAGGCAGTAGGATTGGAAGTTCAAGGCCAGCCTCAGCAATTTGGACTCAGCAATTTAGTGAGACCGTCTCAAAAATAAAAACTGGAATGGACGGGATGGAGCTCAGTGGTAAAGCTCCCCTGGGTTCAATTCCCAGTACCAAAAAAAAAAACAAAAAAAAAACCAAACCTAATAATCTATTTGTGTTGTGTGTAGGGGTACTGTAATAAATAATGCGAAGGCAACAGTACCTCTTTGCTTCTTTTATAAAACTGTGTAATGTAGAATACATTCTAAGGGCTTTTTAAAGAAGGACATCAGAGGGCTGGGGTTGTGGCTCAGTGGTAGAGTACTTACCTAGCATGCATAAGGCACTGAGTTTGAGCCCTAGCACCACATAAGAAAAACTAGAAAGGGCTGGGGTTGTGCAGATATCAATGGTAGAATACTTGCCTCACAAGCGTGAGGCCCTGGGTTTGATCCTCAGCACCACATAAAAATAAATAAGCAAAATAAAGGTATTTTGTCCATCTACAACTAAAAAAATTTTATAAAAATAGATATTGTGTTCATCTACAACTAAAAAAATTTAAAAAGGACATCAGATTTCCTGTGTTAACTCCTCCCTCTGCCACTTTGTACCTCAGTGACTTTGGCAGGTACTTAGACCTTATGACTCAGTTTCTTTTTTTTAATATTTACTTATTTTTTTATTTTTATTGATTTCTTACATACATGACAATAGTGGAAGACTCAGTTTCTTACCTGGTAATATAGAAACAGAAGAATCTGATTCACAGTGGTTTTGCAAGTCAAAAAGTTGATATATAAAATTCTAAGAATAGATTTAATTTAATAATAGTATTTACTAATTTTTTTTTTTTGTGTGTGTGCGTGCGCATATGTGGTTATGGGGGTTAAACTATGGTTTTGCCCATACAAGGCATGCACTCTGCTACTGAGTTACATTTCTAGTACTAGTGCTATTATTATTTGTTGTCTGCAGGAAAATTTAGGAACTTTCTCAAAAATAGTATAACCATTTGCACTGTTTATGGTAGAAATTTCTGAAATATAAATGCGATTTTCTAACTTCTGTATCTTAGAATTTTTACCTTTTTTGTTGTTGTTTTGGGGCATTTCCTCTTAGTTGGAATGAAAAAATGAGAATTGTGTTCAAGTGCTCATCTTTAGAAGTTCATCTACCTCCTTCATGAAACTTCTTTGATCACTAAGTGTTACCTTCATGTTTGTAATCCTGAATTTCTGGTATTTTTAGAAAATTCTAAAGGTAGTTCATTTTTGGCCATAATACACAGGAGCTGATCTTTTCTTTTCCCTCCCTCCCTTTCTTTGTTTCTTTCTCTTTCTTTCTTCTTCCTTTCCTTGTTCCTTTTTCTTTTCCCTTTTTCTTTCCCTTTCCCTTTTCTTTCCTCCCGCCCCCTCCCTCCCTCCCTCCTTCCTTCCTTCCTTCCTCTCTTTCTCTCTCTTTCCTTTCTTCCCTCCCTACCGTAATTGAACTCAGGGGCACTCAACCACTGAGCCACATCCCCAGCCTTATTTTGTATTTAAACACAGGGTCTTACTGAGTTGCTAAGTGCCTCCTGCCATTGCTGAGTCTAATGTTGAACTCTCAGTCCTCCTTCTCATTCTCCTGAACCGCTGGATGACAGGCATGCGCTACACCAGGCTAGGAGTTGATCTTGAATACTTCATATAGCATTGTATCAGGAGAGGTGTACTATTGTGGCTGGTCCACCATTGTTGACTATACTTTTCCCTTTATGATCAGATGTTTGTCTGTGGTTTTACTTTGGTAAATCATTTAACTGATGGTTTTAGCAACAGTAAGTGATCCTTGGCTGAGTCAGTAATTTCTGTAGAGCTTGTAAAGTGATTTTACAGTATTTTTTTCTAGGTCTTTATATTTATTTGATTGTTACCTCAAATTTTTCCTGGGTTTTTCTTTTTTAAGCAATATTATTTGCAGAGCTGGATATTGAACCTAGGACCTCACACATTCTAGTTAGTGCTCTACCAGTGGCTATACCCAGCCCTAAACATGATTTTAACCCATTATATCCTATCATTCTATATATAGGATACTTATAAAAAAAACTTCAATTGGGTAACAGTTATACCACCTATGGTCACTTTGAAATAAATGTTATGTTTTTAGAGTTCTTTTGAGAAAAGAAGTAGATGAGTGATTAGAGCATTTCATATATGTATAGAAAATATGTTTAAAAAAATTTAAGGTATTTAATGATGTGTATGGCATTTTTTGACTTTACAGTCCAGGATATATCTTTTACTGCCCCTTTTTTTTTTTGTTGGGGTTCTGGAGTGCTTTACTACTGAGATTTTTAGGCCTTTTTATTTTTATTTTTTTTACTTTGAGTTAGTGTCTCGCTAAATTGCTGAGTCTGTCCTTGAACTTGTGATCCTTCTGCCTCAGACCCAGACACTAGGATTATAGTGTATCTTTAAAAATAAACTCTAGGTTATGATTTTCAAACTATTCTAGTGCACCTGATCAGTTTTTTAAAAAATATTTACAGAATTGAAATCTAGGACTTAATGGGTTCAAATTGTATAGATTTAGTGTGTTCTAATAGCACCAGTGGTTTGTATGGGGGGTGGGATGTTTTATGCTTGTGTCATCACAGTTGAAATCAGTGGCTGCTGCTTTAGTCTTATTTTGAATTGACATCATTTATCCTTGAAAACTTTAAGTAATTGAAATCTAGGTTTACTTTGTTTATATTCTATCCTGGAGTGGAATTGACCACTTTCTCCAAGGAGTTCTAGAGAATGGCGAAAGAACCTTAAGATCCAGGGCAATGTTGTTTCAAGGTTGTTATTTGTTTGTTTTTGGTGCTGGGGATGGAAGCCAGGGCCTTCTTGGCAGTTGCTCTATCACTAAGTTGCATCCCCAGCCGCTCAAGGCCATTTTAAATCATGAGTCCATATTAATATTTCTAATTAAGCTTAAATGGCATAGTATTTTTTTCTTTTATCTTAGATCCTATTGTATTTTGAAATTTAAAATTTGAAGCAGGTTATAAGTACTTACTACTGAAGAATGAAGAGAATGATTTCAAAATAACAGTATTGACAGTAGTAAACCATAAACATACTGAATCATTATGGCTTTTTTTTTTTTTTTTTTTTGGTTCTTTCAGTGTATCTCTTAGAGATGTATAGTTCAAAACTTCTTTGTTCTAAAGCCATTTGAAATCAATTCTTTCTCTGAGGAGTTATGTAACTAAATTAATATACAGTTAACTTCATTTGTTTCCATTTGTTTTCAAGTTGAGACTGCTTTTTAAAAGAATTTGATTACTTAAAAAAAGTAATACATTTCTATGATTCAGCAAAAATACATCTCAGAAATATTCTGCTCTTCTAATTACATTCTTCTTTGTCCCATGTAAGTACAGTTTATTGACTTTTTTGTTGTTTGTTTCTTGTTTACCCTTCAAGTGGATTTTTTTGTTGTTGTTTGGTCACATTTATTCCTCTCTCCGATTCCCCACTCTCTTTACATATAGGGTAGCATACCATCGTCACCTCTTTATACCTCACTTTTTCCACTTAAAAGTTCTGGGGCTAGGTTGTGGCTTGGTGGTAGAGTACTTGCCTGCACATGTGAGGCACTGGGTTCAATTCTCAGCACCACATAAATAAATAAATGTATGTATTGTGTCCATCTACAACTAAAAATAAAAAATAATTATGGGGCTGGGGATGTGGCTCAAGCGGTAGCGCGCTCGCCTGGCATGCGTGCGGCCCGGGTTCGATCCTCAGCACCACATACAATCAAAGATGTTGTGTCCGCCGAAAACTAAAAAAAAAAAAAATATTAAAAAATAATTAAAAAAAAAATTATACCCTGAAGATGTCCATCCCCCTTCCCCCCCCCCCCCAGTACTGGAGATTGAAGACGGGTACTCTACCACTGAGTTATATTCCTACCCCCTTTTTATTTTATTTTTTAATTTTGGGACAGGTGTCTCCCTAAGTTGCCCGGGATGGCCTCAAACTTGCAGTTCTCTTCCCTCAGCCTTCTCAGTAGCTGAAATTACTGGTGTGGACCACCATCTGGGGCAAGATGTTCTTATTATCTCCTTCCCCTTCTTAACTATGGTGTGAGTAAGGTATCATAGTGTGGTTGTAACAGTTGATTCAGTTAATCCCCTGTTGAACATTTGGCTTTCTGATCTTTTGCTCTTACAAACAATGCAGTAATGAGTAATATGTGTCATTTTGTATTTAGGCAGGACTCTCTCTAAAGTAGATTTCTTCAAGAGGAATTGCCCAATGGTAAGTATTTATATCCCCACCAACAGTGTGCATTAGCGTCTTTCCCCCTGGAACCTCAGCGTTGGACTTTAGTGTTGAATATTTGATATTTTGCCAAAGACATGAATGAGATTTAATTTATATTGCTTTATTACAAGTGAGGTATTGAGTATCTTTTCATAATTGTCTGTTCATACCCTTTCCCCCAATTTTTTTTTTAAATATTTTTCTTTAGGTGTAAGTTGACACAATACCTTTATTTTATTTATTTACTTATATGTGGTGCTGAGGATGGAACCCAGGGCCTTGCACATGCTAGGCGAGTGCTCTACCACTGAGCCACAACCCCAGCCCCTCCCCAACTTTTTTATGGAATGTCTTCTAGAAACTGTGTACACACAAAGTTAGCCCTATGTGAAATAAGTTTGAAGGTTTTTCCACCTAAGTTTTTCATTTTGTGTTTTGATAAGTTTTTTTGTATATTTTTTCATTTGTTCACAGAGATTTTCATTTTTAAACTATGCAAAATCAGGAAGTTTTTGTAGATTTATCTGCCTTTTCATTACTAATCATAGTCATCTTTTCCCATTCTGAGTTTCACCTGTTTTCAGATTTTCTTTTTTCTTTTTTTTCTTTTTCTTTCTTTTTTTAGTTGTAGTTGGACACAATATCTGTATTTTATTTTTATATGGTGTGAACCCAGGGCCTCACACGTGCTAGGCAAGCGCTCTACCACTGAGCCACAATCCAAGCCCTGTTTTCAGATTCTTTATAGTGCTGTAGTTTATATGGATTTTATATATAATCCATTTAGAGTTTAAAAAACAAAAAGGGCTGGGGATGTGGTACAGTGGTTAAGCACCCTGGGTTCAATCCCTGGTACCAAGAAAGTAAAAGGAAAAAATGTTTTTTGAACAAATGGATAAACATTTGTAGGACATTTCTGATACAGTATGAAGAAGTAAATATTAAAACTCCAGGAAAACTATTGACTTTTTATTCCTGAATACTATTAGAACAACTGCTTACACATTGTACTCATGTGGCTTAGTTTCATTAGACAAAGATAGTGAGTATTGAATTCATGCAGGAATAAGGGCCATAGTGAAAATCTATTCAGGAACCTGGGTTGGAATGTGGTGCTAGAGAACAATAGCAGTCAGTCATGCGAGCAAATGAACAGTTTTCCTATGTGACTAAAATTCTGAAAGCTAATTCTTCCTTTCTGTATGTGTGGAGACTTCAAATGACTTAGTATGACTTTGAGATTTAGGATTCAAAATGTTTATTTCCTATGCACATACTTGTGTTCTCTAGTCACCAAGGCAAAAAGTCATTACTTTGTTCTGTTTCACAGGGCTGCTTCCTTGTGTATCTCTGCAAACTACATTTTCCTCATCCTTCAGAAGGCTATAGACCCTGAATCCCCAGGGCTTCTCCTGAGTTCTAGGATGGTGCTTTGGCCTCATCATTAACATTCTAATCCTGTGATTTCCCTTGAAAGCAGGTGATAAAGAGACCAAACTGTATGATCCTCCACTGAAGCAAGAAGATCCACTGGATGGTGGGGAAAAAGTAGAAAAGAAGTCTTGTCAGGTGAGGGAATGACAGGCTGAAGTGCTTTTGAAGACATTTTCTTATTCTGTAGGTTCCTGAGGGATGTTTTCAGTCATAGTGTGGTTTTTTTTTTTTTTTTTTTTTTCTTTTTTGTTGGGGGGTGGGTATTGGGTTTTGAATTCAGGGGCACTTAACCACTGAGCCATATCCCTAGCTGGGTTTTTTGTTTTTTGTTTTTTGTATTTTATTTAGAGACAGGGTCTCAGCTGAGTTGCTTAGTGCCTTCCTGTTGCTGAGGCTGGCTTTGAACTCATGATCCTCCTGCCTCAGGGCCACATACCCTCTCTCTCGTCTTTGTTCTCTCGTCAACACTTAATACTTCATTTTTACTGCCTCTGTTTTGGTTGTTTTCCTTCAGTGTCATATCCAGTTTCATAACTCTGTATGTGTGTCCTTTATAGGTCATATGTCTTTGTATATCATCTAGTGTTCATGTTCCTTTTTATTCCTTGTCTCATTCTTTCAGTGGTTAAGTGCTTCAGAATTATATTTTATATCTGTAGTCTTACTTCATGTTGCCTTTTAAACATCTCCCTTGTCATAGATCAGTACACTTCTCCACTTTTCTCTCTTCACTTCTGTATACCTCTTACATATGTTGCCAACTTAGAAATTATTGGTGCCTGTCTACTACTGTGTGTGTGTGTGTGTATGTGTGTGTGTGTGCGCGCACATGTGGGTACCTGAGTATTTGCTTTGTGAAAATCCCCCTCCCATCTTTATTGATGAATACTTTCAGGGCCAGTAAAACTTTGATTAAATCATTTGGGCTTTTTTCTGTTGTCTTTTGACATAGGTGTAAACATTTTCGAACGTCAAGGTACATAGCAAAAAAAAAAACAACACAAAATTCCCTCTTGTCTCTGACTCTTAGTCCTCCTGCAGTGTTTCTTTTCAAAGAGGCACACATATTCCTCTTTGAGGGAGTCCATGAAAAACCAGCATATGTTATATATCTCTGCCACAAACATACACATAAGCTCTCATTTTTCCTTTTCATGTAAGTGGTGTTACATATTTTATGTGTGCAGTATTTTTTTCCTTAGAATTCTTCATCAATACATAATGTATTTAACCTGTCTCCTATTAATGGCTGTGTAGGCTATTTTCAGACTTATGCTATTGAAGATACCAGAATGCATGCTTATTTATATTGATTTGCAGAGATATGCAGACAAAACTGCATCTCTTTTACTACTTAAGAGTAAGTAAAAAATGTAAGTAAAATGTAGTAAAAGTAAAAATTTAGTAAAAGTTAGGTTTGATTGAAATATGCACATTGTTCTCAAAAGAGAAGTAACCAATGTACATTTCTACCAACATGATAAATTTATGTATTTAACAAGTATTGATTAATAGGTATTAGTTACTGATAGGTATGAGGTACTAAGAAAATGTCAATGATCAAAGTAGTCTTTTTATTATTTTGGAATCACCCCTCTTGGAATGCTGTTACTTCTATTTGATTGGTGCTTTGGTACCTGTGATGTTGCTTATCACAGTTGTCTCATTTTTTGCTTTTGTCTTTTTTTAATATTTATTTTTTAGTTGTAGTTGGACAGAATACCTTTATTTTTATGTGGTGCTGAGGATCGAACCCAGGGCTTCGCACATGTAGGTGAGCGCTTGAGCGCTCTACCGCTGAGCCACAACCCCAGCCCCTACTTTTGTCTTTCTTTATCATAAATCATCCTCTTATGGAGGTGGCTTCCAGAATCCTGGCTTGTTCCTTTCTTCCAACCCTTTATAAATTATTTTTGGATACTTACAGCTTTTTGCCTTGCCTGCCATCATCTTATCTGTTAATTGGACAGACAAGTATCAGATTTTATTCTCATGGTATCAGTGAAATCATGGTAATAATCCTTAATTTTTATTTACCATGATTTCAGACACCCATAGTGTTCTGAAAATGTTAATGAAAAATTCCAGAAATAAGCAGTTCATAAGAAAATTGCCATTCTGAGTAATTGGGTGAAGTCTCACGTTGTCCTGGAATATGAACCTCAGTTTATCCAGTGTATCCATGCTGTATACACAGTTCAGCCTGTGACAGTAGAGAATGAGAGGGAGAGTTTATATTTACATAACTTTGAATATAGTATATTGTTATAATTTTTCTATTTTTGTTGTTACTCTCACTGTGAATAATTTTGTAAATTAAAGGAAAAACACAACATATTGTAGATTTTGGTACTATTCGTGGCTTCAGGCATGCACTGGAAGTCTGGAAATGTATTCTCTGAGGATAAGGGAAGATTAGTACTCTACCAAAATTAGAAATTTTATTCCATTATTTTCAGATCCAGAGATCATCTCAGACCAGTTTCATATTATGTCTGGATTATTTCTTATGATCATTGAGGCCTTTAAAAAGGTATACTTCACTGTACTCAAGAGAACATAGACCATATGATTATGAATATGAACATTTCTTTCTCTGTAAAATTCTTTGAATCTTGACCTTTGATTATGAAATTTTCTACTTATTCAGGTACTGCTTATCATTTAAACTTTTGTGGCACACACTGTAATCCCAGCAGCTCAGAAGGCTGAGACAGGAGGATTGTGAGTTCAAAGCCAGCCTCAGCAATGGTGAGGCGCTAAGCAACTCAATGAGACCCTGTCTCTAAATAAAATACAAAATAGGGCTGGGGATGTCAGTGGTGGAATGCCCCTGAATTAAATCCCCAGTTACACCCTCCCCCCAAATAAAAATTTAAACTTTAAAAAAATATGTTTTTAGTTACAAATGGACATAGTACCTTTATTTTATTCGTTTATTTTTATTTGGTGTTGAGGATCAAACCCTGTGCTTCACGTGCTGGCCAGCACTGTACCATCCCTAAACTTGAATTAAGTTGTCATTAAAATTTTCCTACTAATTTCATCTTTTTTTGATCAGCCCATTGATTGTCCATCCTATTTGGTGTTTTCTAGAGAAATTTAAAAGTCTTCAGTAAATTTTATTTATATTTGGATATCTACAGTCTTTATTATAAACTGTTGAAGAGAATGCTTGTGTTTTATTTTTTCTGTTGGCAGTTTTGAGTACACATGAGGTGCTCTTAATCTATGAATTATTTTGTGAAGGAGTGCTTCTTAATTATTATCATTTTTTAAATGGACAGTTTTTAAGAGTATTGCAGTAATCTTATATACCCACCATGCATTGAATAATTAATGTTTTGTTGTTTTTATGTGTGTCTATATCTGTTTTGTGTACCAAAATGTCCTGACACTTCATTCCTAAAAAATTAACTATATCTTTTCTAAAAATAATGAAATCCCCCATATAACCAAAATACCATTGCCACACCTTAAAAGACTAATCATAATGCTCTGATATTATAGATTATCTAGTTCAAGTTTCTCAGTTGTCTCCAAAATATCTTTTATAGGTTTTTGGGTTTTTTTGTTTTTTTAAATTTCAGGATTAGTTAAGAGATTTGGTTGTTGCCTTTTTAAATGGTTACCCCTCACCATCATTTTCCCCTGATATTTCCCTTAATATTTTTAAAATGTATACTGTCAGATGTGCCAAAAGAAAAAAAGGAAAGCCGTTGATACTATCCAGCCTTTAAAGTTATAGTTAGGATGTTAAAGGACTTTGCAATATATAAATTTGTATTTAAAAAAAATTTCATCTGCTGGGGATGTATGTATGTTAGTGGTGGAGTACTTGCCTGATATGGTCAAGGTCCTGGCTTGATTCTTTTTTTTTTTTTTTTAATTTATTTGTTGCCGCAGTTCGGCTGGGCAAAATAACCAGGAGGTGACAAACAACTTGAAGTTTGAAGCGGGAAATGCTTTATTACGGAACAACAGCAGTATATATACCTAACTGATTACACACAGCTTGTCTCAATTAGCATCATCTAGATACAGTAGTCAGCCAATAAGGAATCCTCACCATCTTAATGGCATTGCCTCACAAACCACTCCTCCTGGCAAACTGCCAGGCGCCATCTTGACTTGTTTTGCAGTCCCCAACAATTTGTTAGGTATAGTTGGACACAATGCCTTTATTTTATTTATTTATTTATTTTTATGTGGTGCTGAGGATCGAACCCAGGGCCTCGCACATGCTAGGTGAGCACTCTACTACTGAGCTACAACCCCAGCCCCCTGGCTTGATTCTTAGCGCTGGGGTGGGGGTAAGGTGGAGTGGGGGGTGGGAAGGGCAGTATGTATGTATCTTATATAAAATACTTTTAGAAAAGTGAATATAATTGTTATTAGTAGTTGAGAGAAAGGATTTTAAAAGATAAAATTAGGTCATTTAAGAGTATGTTCTTGGAACTCCTTCCAGGAGGATTAAAAGATAGGAGAGATTAGGCTAAGAAGGATATGAAGAACAAGATATGGAAAATTGTGACTTACCATTTATATATTTACCACTCTTGATCTTCTTTAGGGCCTATGAAAGCTGAGAATTTATTTCTTCTGGCTATCCATATCTTGAGGCTGGGGATATAGCTCAGTTGGTAGAGAGCTTGCCTCACATACATAAGGCCCTGGGTCAATCCCCAGCACTAAAATAAATAAATAATCAATCAATCTCTTTCAGGTCTTGAGGGAGTTTTTGCTTTCTCAGACATAACCTTACATAAGATTGAAACTCGACTCCTTCCTTAACTGTTTTCCATAGGATTTAGTAACTTGTTAGCAAATCATTTCTTTCCCACTGGAATGTAAACTTGAGGGCAAAAGATTTTTCAGTTTTAATCAGTATAGTTTCTCTAGAGCCTATACTTGTGCCATGCACATAGTAAGGATACAAAAAGCTATCTAATTCTACAGTGTTTTCATCACCACAAAAATGCTGTACCCATTAGCAATCACTTATATTTTTTAAAAATTGAGTACCTCTAAACTATTTGGTTTATATGGTGATATTTATCTTAAAAACATACAATTGAGGGGCTCAGTGGTAGAGCACTTGCTTAGGACATGTGAGGCAGTAAGTTCAATCCTCAGCACCACATAAATATAAATAAATAAAGGTATTATGTCCACCTACAACTAAAAAGTATAAAAAATACAATTGAGATACTTTTAAAAATATTAATTTACTTTAAAAAAAATGGGCTGGAGTTGTGGCTCAGTGGTAGAGTGCTTGCCTAGTACTTATGAGGCACAGGGTTCGATCCCCAGCATCACATTAAAAACAATGAACAAATAAAATAAAGGTATTGTGTGCACCTACAACTAAAAAAATATTTAAAAAAAAATAAAATGATTTCAGGTAACTAAACATTTCTTAATTAAAACAGTAATTTTCCGGGCTGGGGTTGTAGCTCAGTGGTAAGAGCGCTTGCTTTGCCCGTGTGAGTTGGGTCCTCAGCACAACATTAACAAACAAATAAATAAATAGTAATTTTCCAAAACAAAAAAAATGTAGTAAGAAAAGGGAATTGTTTTACATATTTGTAAATATCTTTGTCTGGTTTAATACAAGATGGCTGGATTCTCATATTAACTGTTGTGAAAGAAATATGCCCACAAAATCAGGCTTTACATAGCCCTCATTTTTCTATATAGTTAGAAAGGGGAAAAGTATTTTAATAGCCTTTTCAAGTAGTGATGAATATTCTTTGGTACTATAACCATGTTGACAAGGGTTGTTTTTTTTTTTTTTTTCCCTTAGATTGTCTGCCAATGTAGGATTTGAAACTGTATAAAAAATTTATTTTGTACTATTGTATAAAATCCAGTTTTGAATAAATTTATAGGCATAAGATGCTCTGGTGTGCTTTTGCACAGTATGGTGACTATAATATATTTTATATTTCAGAAAGCTTTAAGAAAGGATTTTGAGTTTTCATCCTAAAGAAATTAAAGTTTGGACTGGGGACATAGCTCAGTTGATAAGAGTGTTTGCCTGGCCTGCACAAGGCCATGGAGTCCCCAGCACCATTAAAAAAAAGAAAGAAGAAAAGTTTGAGGAGATTTTTTTTGTTCTTTGAATAGTTCTTCGAAACAGTTTTTTCATTTTTTTTTTTTTTTTTGAGACGACTTTTACTAAGATATTCTTTCCTTGGTTACCCTCTGAATTTGTCCTTAAAGCTTTTACTACTTGCTACTTGTTACTTGTGATGATATTTGACAAACAAGGTACCTATACCTACCTAACCATGGCTGAAAGTGTTAGAGGGAGGTCATGCAATTCTTTTGGAGTAAGAAGACCCTGTTCTTGGTAAATGGTAACACAGTCTCTACGTAGTCTACCTCATCCTTGATTCTCCCTTTCTTAATTTCTTTCTTTCTTTTTTTTTTTTTTTTTTTTTTGGTACTGGGTATTAAACCCAGGGGTACTAACCACTGAGCGACATCTTCAGTCCTTTTTTATGTTTTATTTAGAGACAGGGTCTCACTGAGTTGTTAAGTGCCTCACTGTTGCTGAGGCTGGCTTTGAACTCACAATCCTTCTGCCTCAGCCTCCCAAGCTGCTGGAATTACAGGCATGAGCCACTGCACATGGCTATTTAATTATTTTTATGTGGTGCTGAGGATCAAACCAAGTGCCTCAAACTTGTTAGCCAAGCACTCGACAACTGAGCTACAACCGCAGCCCCACAAGGGAACTTTTTCTTAATGCTTATTTCTCACAAAACCTTGTTATTGTTTCATTAGTGAAATATCTTCTTATAACTCTCTGATTGGTATTTGTGTTTCGTTGTCGTGTCTTGCTTGTATTTCCTCCAAGCTGTTTTTTTTCTTTTCTTTTTTTATGTTTTCTTATGTTTTGGCAGGGTTATTCAAATGTGTGTGAAATACTTATGGCAATCATATTTAACAGTGATTCACTAAAAGGGGATCATAAGTGCTTTTGTTTCTGGGTTAGTTTAATGTTTATCATGTACCTTTTGGTTTCTTCAGAGAAAGATCCTCTAATATCTTGCTCATAGGTATGTATGCATACCTTAGTGCCAACATTGTTTTGGCTTCTGCTGCTGAATGTCAAATCTATATGTAATATGGTGCTGGAAGTCTTGCCGTATTACATATAGGTTTAACCCTAGTGGTTTCAACATAGTGGCTCTCCCCGTCATCTCATTATAGCTTGATGGTAGGATGCTTGCCTAGCATGCGCAAGGCCATGGAGTTCAACCCCCGTACCAGGGGTAAAAAAGAGTATTGATTTGCTGGGTGCCCTTGAGGATGCAGCTTATTTGATTAAATTTCTACAAAGAATTAGTCAACTTGATATGAAGAAGTTAGTCCTTGTCTGTTTTGACTGGATGACTACAAGTCCAAATGTCATACTATCCCCCCGCCCCCGTGGTAGTACAGGAGTTTAAATTCAAGGATGTACTACCATTAAGCTATATCTTCAGTCCTTTTATTTATTATTTTCAGACAGGGTTTCACTAAGTTGTTGAGGGTCTTCCTAAGTTGCCAAGGCTGGTCTTGAAATTGTGCCTCAATTTTCTCTCTCCTAAGCCTCCCAAATTGCTGGCAGTCATACTTTCTTTTATTTGGCTACTATCCTTTATTCCTTTTTCTGAAATATTTGTGTCCCTTCATCTCCTGATTTGCTGGGTTTCTGTTCTCACGACTAAAAGGCTCAGGGGTCACTCCAGTTAAACTGGGCTAATTGGGCTGCATGAAATAACCACACAGGAGACACAAATACCTTTTTCTTTGGGGTTGCTGTGATGGCTCCTCTGACCTTAAAGGTCCGCAGAAAGAGAGCGAGAGTACACGCTGACCCCTTTTAGTGAGAAGAAGCTATTCAAATGAGGCAAGGGGTCAGTTTTCAGGGGGTTGAGTCTATCTTCATTATGTCCACTGTCAGTAGGTTGACTGATACCCGGGTAGGCTAGGGGCACAGTAAGAAGGGGACACACATGAGGCACTTCCATGGAAGATTCTATCCTAAACAGGACAAGGGGTTATATTACAAAGGAACAGGTGAGCATAGCTTCACCCATGGGACTGTAGCAAGACACACCCATGCACAAGACACCGACATTCGAACCCAAGAAGAGTGGGGAAAGCTCTGCCACATTTCTGTGACTGAGCACCTCAGCACCCAGCTGGGGCGTATGTCTCAGTCACATGTAAGGTTGGTCTCCCACACTGAGTCTTTTTGATATTTTGTAATAAAAATCAGATTTTGATTAACATTGTCATCCTCTTATGCAGGATCTTTATATTATATGAGCTTCCTCAAATAACATATTTTATTGTATATTTTTTTTTGTGGTGCTGGGGATTGAATGCAGGGCCTTGTGTACATCAGGCAAGCTCTCTGCCAACCGAGTTATATCCCCAGCCCCCCACAGATAACATTTTGTTGTGCATTGAAAAATCTTTCATTGTTGAAAAATTATGGCTGTTGTGTCCTATGTCTCCTACATATGCTTTTTCTTACAAGTTTTTACCATTGTTCCTTGTTATTTTTCTTTTTAATACAATTGTTTTTAGTTGTAGTTGGACATAATACCTTTATCCTGTATATTTATTTTTATGTGGTGCTAAGGATCGAACCCAGTACCTCAAATGTGCGAGGCAAGTGCTCTGCTGATTAGCCACAACCCCATTGCCATGTTCCTTGTTATTTTAATCTGGTTTTGGTAGGGACCAGTCGTGTGATCTTTTCCCTTTCTTAAACATCTCATTTAAGTCTTATGGTATGTGGACTGAGATAGTCAAGTAACCACAGCTTTCTCATTTTTATATGCTCATCTTTTTATCTGTTTGGCAGTTCCTCATTGTTAGGCTTTTTGCTGAATTTGGGAATGGCAGTGTTTTTTCAAGAGTGGTCTAAGCTTTGTGAACCCACAAGTTTAGCTTTTACTCACATGCCCCCTCTAATGGTTCTCTTCTGAAAATTTAATTAGAGACGTTGTTCATATGGATTTCTTCCTTCTGGGAGATGGCCTACCAGCAAAAAGCACAATTTGATATTTTATTGCTGGTAATGGGAACATTCACAAATAATAGTTGTCGGAGACCAGCTCCAACAGGGGGTCTCAGGAGACGAACGGATGGTGAGGAGTCTGCGAAAGAGGGGTGGAGAAACAACACAGACACCAAAGTGCAGGTGTTGATCCCAATCTTTACTTGTGAAGCTGATCATATATACTTTTCATTTTGGCAGGCTCACAGTACTTTGTGGTTACAAAACAGGAATCATTATTCAAAGAAACAAAATATTACGTAGCTACAATTAGAATAGAAGAATGCATAAGCAAGCATTTGTACTTTCAGTTCGCGTTTTGCTTTGAGCTGTTTCTGCTTAGTTAACTTTTAATAATAGTTAGAAATGTCCCAATCTATTGGCCTATACCTTGACTATTCTTTCTTGACTTACTGACTGGAACCGGTGCCATGGTTACGGCAAGTGGTTGACTTGTTATTAATTTTAATCAAACAAGAGTAAGAGCACAAACCATTGTGCACAGGAACAAGAACAAGTTGCCCAGTACTAAGCACTAATCTGTCTTCTTAACATTAATTTTTCTTCTCTAGATTTTAGTTTAATTTCTCAAAAACTTCCTTGACAGGAATACACGGAGTTTTTCACTAGACATTAACAATTTACACTCCACAGCTGAATCATTGCATTTAGAGCAAACAGATCCATTCTTTAGAAGTAGTTGCATTAATTGGGAAAGTCATGTTTTTTCCTTCATACTTAATGGTCATATGAGAAATCGCAACTATACTTATTAAAGGAACACAAAAATAAATCAGCCCATTCCCAGAAACATACTGCGCTCCTCCAGAGGATGGATGCCTTGCGCCATCCACCTCAGTAGGGCCTTGCCATTGCCTGAGTCAGGGGAGGGGCACAGCAAATAGTGATGGTAATGTAAAGGTAATATTTATGAATGCTCACCATGCACCACCTATGATTCTGAGCATTTTATATATTAACTCCTCTAAATTATCATTCTTTACTCCATTTTAGAAAAAGCCTGAGAAGATGATGAACAGATAGAGAAGCAACAAGACTTGGGAGGCAAGTTGTGTTCATCAAACTACAGACTGAGGAAAAAAGGATGTGGATATAAGAAAATTGGAAAAATCCTGTTTGCTCAACCTCATTTCTTTAAGGAAACATTTTTGAAGTTTTAGGTTGAAACTGTTTAGACTTAACCATGAGGGAAGGTATGTAGTTGAGTCTCCAATTTTACTAGCTGGATGTTCTCTACCACTGCTTATTTCTTATGGTAATATCCCCCTATAAGTGTAAAGCAGTGTGAAATGCCTTCAGTATAAAAAGTGTGATATAGCATCTGATAGCAGAGCATTCATACTGGAGGAAAACCTCATGAGTTTACTGAATGTGGGAAAACTTTTACCCACATATCACATTTCATTGAACATAGAAGTCATGCTGAAGGGAAACCTTGTGCTTCTAAAGAGTATTGAAAAGCCTTTAGCTAGATGATAAAATTTTCTCACAAATCTTATCCATTCCTCTGCATTTGAGAGGTCATACAGAGAAGCCTTCTAAATGTAAGAAATGTGGAAATATCTTCAGTCAAAAGTAAATCCTTGTGTATCAAGAAATTCATACTGGAGAGAAACCTTGTGAATGTGGGAAAGCTTCCATTCAGATGTCACACCTCAGTCAGCAGAGAATTTATAGTGGGGAAAGCCCCTTTGCCTGTAAGGTATGTGGGAAAGTCTTCAGCCACAAATCCAATCTTACTGAGCATGAGCTTTTTCATAATAGAGAGAAACCTTTTGAATGTAATGAATGTGGGAAGGCCTTTAGCCAAAAGCAGTATGTCATTAAACATCAGAATACTCATACTGGAGAGAAGCTTTTTGAGTGTAATGATTGTGGAAAATCCTTCAGCCAGAAAGAAAACCTCCTTACCCATCAGAAAATCCACACTGGAGAGAAACCTTTTGAGTGCAAAGATTGTGGGAAAGCTTTCATTCAGAAGTCCAACCTTATCAGACACCAGAGAACTCACACAGGAGAGAAGCCCTTTATATGTAAGGAGTGTGGGAAAACCTTTAGTGGGAAATCAAATCTTACTGAGCATGAGAAAATTCATATTGGAGAGAAACCCTTTAAATGTAATGAGTGTGGAACAGCTTTTGGCCAGAAGAAGTACCTCATAAAGCATCAAAACATTCACACTGGAGAGAAACCCTATGAATGTAATGAATGTGGAAAAGCCTTCTCTCAACGAACATCACTTATTGTGCATGTGAGAATTCATTCAGGTGATAAACCTTATGAATGCAATGTATGTGGAAAAGCCTTCTCTCAGAGTTCATCTCTCACTGTACATGTAAGAAGCCATACAGGTGAGAAACCTTACGGATGTAATGAATGTGGAAAAGCTTTCTCTCAATTCTCAACCCTAGCTCTGCATTTGAGAATACATACAGGTAAGAAACCTTACCAATGCAGTGAATGTGGGAAAGCTTTCAGCCAGAAATCACACCATATTAGACATCAGAAAATTCATACTCATTAAAAACCCTAGGAACACATCAAAAATTTATATATCATAAAGTCATTCTGAGGCAGTGTATCACAAATGAAGGGAACAACTTTGAGGACACTGAAAATTCATACTGAAGAGGAAGACGTTTGTATGATAAGCAGACTGCCAATAAAAAAAGTACTCCACAGTCAATGGTAAAGGTAATGCTGAAACAATAGACATTTCCATTAAAATTGGAACAGAAAACAGGCCTGTTACTCCATCAATATAGATGTGAAGTTCTTCACTTGTGTAATAAGTTGTATTAGAAAGGAAGAGACAAAAACAGATGGTATGATCATCTATAAGTAATAAAACTCTGGTATTGCTTCAGCAGAGGGAAAGAGATTCCAGAAAGAGAACTATGCTTTTAGTAGAACTTGCAATATTAAAGAAATTCATCAGATGAGTAAATACGGGACTATTTAAAAAAATTATTTGGAGGTAATTTGTTCTCTAAAGGGGAAAGAAAATAGACCATGAACACACAAGCAAAATTCATGGGAATTGAAGACTGAAAGATACAAAAGCCATGCACTAAAGTGGCTGTGACCTTTGGAGTAGGGAAACTTTCCTTCTTAACAAATTTAAAAATATTTAGCAGTTTTACTTGTGAGTGTATATGCTCAGGAGATAACCAGGAAATTTACTGTGGCTTGATTTGTAGCCAAATATTGGAAACAACTTAAATATTCATCAGGAACAAAAAGAAGTTCTTATGATGTGACACTATACATCTGCAAAATGCAACTATGAGATCCACATGTTATTAACAGAAGGATCTAAAAAAAATTGCATTGAGGGGGAAAAAGAAGTTGCAGGATGATACATACAGTGACTTTGTAAATTTGAATTAAAATTTCATGAAATTTAGTACTTTATATTGGTAATGAATACATACGTGTATGTTAACATTTTTGAAATGGAGAAATACAGGCCAAACTTTTGATAGTGGTAGCCTGTGAAGAGCAAGAGGGGAAGGGAATAAGTATGGGAGGTAGGGTGGGGAGGGGGCTTCAGCTTTTTATATAAAACATCCATTTCTCTTGAAGACTGCAAGTAAATATATGAAGATACTGGCTAATTCTGGATTGTGGTATATGGATATCTTGTCTTATTTTTTGTACTTTTCTGTATTTTTAAAATTTCTCAAAGTTAATAAGAATGGGAGTGAGGATGGAACTCTGTACCTGTAGAAGTTATGTTATAATGGACTAATTCCCAATCAAATACTAAACTTTTTATAGAAAATATTTCTAAAATTTTATCAACAATGAGTGGATGGACTTGCTCTCTATGTAATATGAAATTATCTATTTTATTAAAATTAAAATGACAGCATACTACAAATCTGTTTATTTAATGTGTTATACTGTATAATGTCTCATTTTTCTAACATTTTGCAGCATACCACTTGAGATTAGGAAGATTTAAGAATTTATTAAATAAGGATACATGGATAGGTTGTATATAATTTTTCTTTTTCAGATAGATTAATTTTGGAGTGTCAGTTTTCCTGTCCTTTAAATTACTTTGGGAATCATGCATTAAAAGTTTTTGATCATTTTCATTTTTTAAAAGAAAACCATTCAACGTCTGAACTTATACATCTTCCGGTTTTAGATACCAACATTTTAGTCTTGCAGACTGTTTTCATTCTTCCCACTTCATTGACAGACACATCTTTTTGTTTCTTTTACATATGTGGGGAGAAGATGGGATGGGGCAAGAAACTTGGCCCACTCAGACCATGGACAGAATTCTGTTACCTAAATTGTCCTGAAGATTTTTTTTTTTAAAGTTGCATCCTTCTTCAACAGTGTAACTTGATAAAGAATGTTACCGGTTTTTTTTTTTTTTTTTCCAGTGAATGTCAACAAAGAGCCATTTGAGATTGACTTTAACCTTGGAAAGTCAAATTTGGTTAATGTGACTGCATTATTATGTATCTTATTAGTCTATTTTGGGGGAATGATCATGAATTGCATAAATAGGTAATTCTTGTCCTTTGTAATACAAAGTCTCATGCCCTTTTTCTCTGCTTTCCCTATATATGTAATCCACATTTTAAGGTGTTCTCTCTTTTTACAGATTTAAGAAAGAAGCTATTTTATGAGAAACTTGTTTCTGGAATTTGGTAGCTAACCACTGATAATGGCATAGACAATGATTTAGTCATGAAAAGCAATGATGATACGATGTCCTGTTTGGCACAAGAGTCTCTCCTGCCCAGGATTTTTTTTGGGGGGAGGGCGGGTACCACGGATTAAATTCAGGAGTACTCGACCACTGAGCCACATCCCCAGCCCTATTTGGTATCTTATTTAGAGACAGGGTCTCACTGAGTTGCTGAGCACCTCGCTGAGGCTGGCTTTGAACTTGCAATTCTGTTTCAGCCCCTGGAACCACTGGGATTACAGGGATGAGCCACCAGGACCGGCTTCTCCCCATATTATTTTTATTTAATAGTTCCTTAATGTCAGTGCACCTTACAGTCATCTAGTGGGCTTGTAGCTGTGCACTGCTTCCAGTTTCTGATTCAGTTAATTTGGTGATGGGAACTTACGATTTGTGTTTTTAACAAATCCCCAAGGGATTCTAATGCTGTTGTATTAGGGACCACACTTTGAAAGGATCCAATGTAGTCATTTTATCTTTAGTATAGATGTAGTACACATCCAACCATACCCATTTTATATCTAGAAAAAAATTAACTGGGTGTAGTGGTACATGCGTTTAATCCCTCTATTTATCCAGTTCTGCTTGGCTGGCTAAGGTCTTGGACCTGACAGTATGTGCTTGGTCAGGTATGATTGGAATTCAAATGCACCCAAAATTGTGAGCCTGGCTGGGCGCATGGAATACTCCCGGCATGGGTGGGGAAAGTCTGACCCTGAAGAGGAATGGAAGCCTGAGGTTGGAGGATATCAAGGTCCAGGCTGCCAACAGCAATTTAGACCCTGTCTAAAAAAGGGCTGGGGATGTAGCTCAGTGGTAAAGCCCAGGGTTCCATCCTAGTATCCGCTCCCCCACAAAAAGATTGTATTCACATTTACATAGTGCAATTGTTAACACTAAAGCAAGTCGTGTCATGTCTAGTTCAGTGTAATAGGTAAGTGAGAAAACATTTTTTAATGTGGTTCTGAGGATCAAACCCAGTGCCTCACACATGGTATGCAAACACTGACCCACAACCCCAGCCCCAAGAAATTATCTTGCTGCAAATACTTGCCTGATCATTTCATACAAAATGTACATAATAACATCAAAACACAGTCCGGTGGCCAGCCTCAGAGACCCTGTTTCCCAAAAAGAGGGGACGGGGCTGGAGATGTGGCTCAGTGGTTAAGCAATCCTGTATTAATATAAAAATACAAAGGACTGTGGATGTAGCTCAAAGGCAGAGCACTGCTGAGCTTAATTCTCAGAACCTGGTGTGAGGGGTCAAGGAGACATTAAGGAAAAGATGGGGAGGCAGCTATTGTAATAGGAAGAAGGGGACTGGGGTTGTCGGTCAGCGGTAGAGTGCTGACCTAGCACATGCTGAGCCCTTGGTTTGATCTTTAGCACCACATAAAAATGAATAAATGGATATTGTGTCCAACTACAACTAGAAAATATTAAATAAAATAGCCAGAAAAAAGCCACACACCAAAAAATGCAAAATTGAATAATAGAAAAAAATTAGATTGGGGGCTGGGGTTGTGTCTCAGTGGTAGAGCGCTTGCCTAGCACGTGCGAGGCCCTGGGTTTGATCTTCAGCACCACACAAAATAAGTAAAATAAAGGTATGTGTCCAACTACAACTAAAAAATGATTTTACTAATTTAGATGTAAATGGCCTCAACATAAAATAGACTGTAAGGCAAATGTTTAAAATTATAGGCTAAAATCATTTAGAGACGTAAAATTTCAGTTCACCAGCGAGGGAGATACAGAAGGGCTTGTGCAGTCAGGACAAGATGGCAAGTAAGGTGGTCGGGCGCACGTCCAGAACAAAGGAACTTGGAGAGGATCTTCTGGTGAGGTCAACTTCCTGTTTGATGAAAGTGTTCCTGGACACAAGTGGCAAACCAGACACACACTTCTGTACTTGTGCTACTAAGCAGGGTCTCTATTTTGAAAAAACAGACTCCTAGACAAGGGGCACCAATCAATTAAGAGTAGTGTATGGACGGGGGAGGAGCCAAATTCCAGAGACCATAGAAAGAAGAGGTCAAAACACCGAGTTCCCAGCTCTGGGGCCCCTTCTCTTCCAAGAAGTCTCATTTTTGCAATACACCTACTTCTTATTTACTATCTGTTTCCTGTTCTTCAATTCTTTGCTGAACTTAGGCAACTAACCCAGGGTCCCTAGACAGTAACACCAGGAGCATATCATGATTTCAATGTTATCTGTTCCTGAATAATATATAGCCTGAGGATATTCATTAAGCAAGAAACTGTGAGAATCACAAGGAGAAATTGACAAATTCAAACATTTACACCCTACCAGGAACAAAGGCAATTCAAGACTGACTTAGGGTCATTTCTTCTACTTTTGAATCTTCACTGCCTAAAAAGATGGGAATGGAATTCCTTAGGAAGGATAAAAGCTGGCCCACAGATTGTGTTATGACCTTGGTCTGCCTCTTCTTACTCCGGAATCTGTTTTTTCACCCATCAGTTACGGATAACCATCCTGGGCTGGCCAACAGTTCCAGGGGAAGGGGTCTGGGTCATGCATTCTACAGTCAAGCTTGGCCACTCTTGTGCGTGGGTGGCCAGTCTTGAACTACATTTCCCAGAATCCTTCTTGTCTCAATGCTACTAAACGCCGGAAGTCATAATTCGGGTATCCCTGGTGTCAGTGACCTCAGGATCCCTTAGGTACATCAGATGAGACTACCTCGGGTTGCTTGGTCTGGACCTACGACCCACCATGTCGCTGTCCTGGACTCCTCTGTCCCCAAGACTGTTCTCAGCCCCAGTACCTTCGCCCCCGAGAACCTGGGCAGGCTGCGACCTCGCGGCTTCGGAAATACCCCGTCCACGGTGGTAGTTCCCCAAGTGCAGTTTGGGTCTGGAGGGGTCCGCTGAGACAGAACCCAACTGAACAGACCGGGAGAGGCAAGAAGGAACTGAGCACCCGACTGAGGCGGTAATCTCCCGGGCTTCAGGTGACAGAGCCAGCGCAGGGCGACAACTGTGTGCATGCTCGCCACTAGTTGTCTATGTTGCGTTGCGTGTGATTGTGCCAGGAGGATTACGTTTGGCCGTTTGCAACTATGTGCACGGGTTTATGTGACTGTGTCTGTTGCCTATGCTATTCACTCTGTATATGTGGAGAAGGTCGTCTGTATTGTCCAGGTTGTGAGTGTGATGATCCGACTGTGGGAATGTGATTGTGATTGCCTGTGCTGCCCATTTGCATTGGTGGTAAGGGGGAGTGGATATAGCGATCTTCGTTTTTGTGCATCGGGAATTTATATTGACTATTATAGTGTGATAGTAGTGCTTTTGTGAAACTTTGAGACTCTTTTGAGTGTTGTGTGGATTGGGTAGGAATTTAGCTGTTAACCAGTTGTCGTGCAAAGGAGGGTGTTGTCATTTCAGTGTCCCTGGAATATAAAGTGGTGAATTTGTGGCTGTGTAGTGCTACTGTTGGGTGACCACGAGTGGTGTTTACCAATTGTTCATCAATGGAGGACTTTTAACTGTGAAATGGGTGGGTGTTGGAGGATCCTGTGTGATGGTGTTTTCATGGATCTTGGAGTAAGACTGAGAGAACTTATGTGCATGTGATCATTGTCAATGTTGACTGTAGCAGTGTAACTGGTGAGGAATGGGTACAGATTGTGTGTTTCTGGAAATGATGTGTCCTCCAGTTTCTCCTTCTATAGGTCTGTTTTCACAATAGTGCTTCCACACCCTCAGGGGAGGAGGTCCTCTACCGTTCTCTTGGAGTCTTCTCCAATATCCTGTTAGGAACTGACATGAATTGGGCATCATGGGAGTGATATGTAACTTGAAGCAAATTTGAATACTAGGGTTTTTAAGGAGTTTGTTATTCTCTGGTCTCTGTTGATCCTCAGTACTGTCTCTTTATCATGCCAAAGGCATCTGTACCATAGAAATGAGTATCAGTCAGGGATTTGAGCTGCAAGTAAACATTTCAGGTAGAGTCACCAAGCCTTATACCAGGTCTTAGTATGAAAATTACAAAGTTGGAAGTTGCCCCCAGTTTCCCTCCTGTAGTAGGAGGAGACTCCTTGCATTTTCTGAATTGCCCCATCTTGGGCCCTACAGTAGGGCCCAAGATGGGGCAATTTGCTTCATTTTCCCTCTGCCTGTGACAAGTAGTCACAGGAGGAATGAGACTAATTTTTTTTTTTACTAGTTTGGGCCACAAGAAAGGACCCAGGTTTTGTGATTTTTTAAAAATTATTTATTTTTAAGTTTTAGGTAGACACAATATCTTTATTTTACATTTATGTGGTGCTGAGGATCAAACCCAGTGCCTCGTGCACACTAGGCGAGCACTCTACCACTGAGCTACAACCCCAGCCTAGGTTTTGTGATTTCTTTCTTCTGTCCCTCTCAAAGGTGCCTGAGGATGTGTGGAAAGAAACTGTAATTTATAAACTGAGACGTGAGTGGCTGTTTGCTTTCTTTCCTGAAAGCGCCTTCTTATTTTCAGAGCATGAGTGTCTTTGGTTTTCCTTTTCCTAAGCATTCTCATCAAACTCAAGAGATAGCCAGGCACAGTGGTGCACGCCTATAATCCAGCAATTCAGGAGGTGAGGTAGGAGGACCAGAAGTTCAAATCTAGCCTTAACAATTTAGCAAGGCCCTAAGCAACTTAGTGAGACCTGGTTTCAAAATTAAAAAAAAAAAAATCAAGAAATAGAGTTGCATGCCTGAGGTTGTGGCGCTAGCCTAGCATATGTGAGGTACTGGGTTCAATCCTCAGCACAGCATAAAAATAAATAAATACAATAAAGGTATTGTGACCAACTACAACTAAAAAATCATTAAAAAAAGAGAGTTGCATTATATCCCATTTTCCAAATTAAATATTTGTAAGACCTCTTATCTAACATTTCATATAGATTCTGTCCAAAATAGAGATTTTGCAAGATATTTTTAAAGATTCAATCCATAAAACAATTAAAATAAGTGAATCAGTAGAGAGTGGAACTTACATTTATTGAGTTCCACAAGAGATCTTGTGCTGTTTTATGTATACAGTATTAGTGATTCTATAAATTGTACTTCCTGAAATTTGTGTGTTCATAGAACAATCTTGATATGAAATGCTTCTAAATCCAAGGAGGATTTATCTCCAGTCCATGAGTTATTCAAGAATAGGAAGGCATTTCCTGCTTCAGGCACACTGACTTTCTGGCTGGTCACCTCCTTGGTTTATAGCATGATCCTATTTTCTCATAATTTTCCTTTATTATCTCCTAAGAGTAAAGATGTTGTTCTGCATAATCACAGTACTGCAGTCACCCCTAAAATGATTACTAGTAATATCCTTACACTAGTAATATCAGTGATCAGATTTTCCTGATTGTACCAAAATATCTTTTATAGCTTTTTTAAAACAAAAAACAAACAAACCAGGATTCACAGGCTGGGGCTGAGTGGTAGAGTGCTTGCCTAGTGGGTGCAAGGCCCTGGGTTTGATGCTCAGCACCACTATAAATAAATTTAAATAAATAAATAAAGCAAAGGTATTAAAAAGAAACAGGATTCACATAATCTTCCTATTTTGTATTTAGTGATTATGTCTGAGTCCCTTTGAATCTAGAAGTATCCCATCACCTTTTATTTCTTTCATGACATTGGGGTCTTGAAGAGTTTGTCAGCTTTCATATAGGATGTTCTACATCCTAGATTGGTATAATTCTTTCCTCATGGTATCATTGAACTTATCCCTCTTTATCCCTATATTCCCTGTAAATTGAAATTAGGTGTAGATACTGAATTATGTTCACACTGAACATTTTTGACAAAAATGCTTTAGAAATAATTTTGTGTGTTATTTTGCATCATATCAGGAGACAGTGTTAGGTTATTCCACTCTTTTTTTGTGGGGGTGAATGGGTACTGGGGATTGAACTCAGGGGTACTCGACCACTAAGCCACATTCCCTGGCCCTATTTTGTATTTTACTTAGAGACAGAGTCTAACTGACTTGCTTAGTGCCTTGCCTTTGCTGATGATGGTTTTGAACTCGCGATCCTCCTATCTCAGCCTCCCTAGCTGCTAGGATTACAGGCCTGTGCCACTGAGCCTGGCATTATTCCACTTTTAGTGATGCTAAATTTGATCAATTCAAAGATGCATTAATGAGATGTCAGTTACATTGAAGACTGTAAATGGCAAGAAGAGGCATTGTAAAATCCTTAGAAACTGTACCAGAAATTTTATTTTTTATTTTTTCTAGTACTGGGGATTGAACTCAGGGCCAATGAACCACAGAGCTACATCCTCAGTCCTTTTTATTTTTTTAGACAGGGTCTCTTGCTAAATTGCCCCAAGCTAGCCTGGAACTTAAGGTCCTCCTGCCTCAGCCTCTTCAGTTGCTGGGATTATGATATACACCATTATGCCCCACAGAAGATCTATTTTTGAGAAGAAATAGCTGCCACCGAAAATTTTGCTTTCCTGTGCTACTAATGGTACTATCTCCATGGTTGCAAGACATAAAACATTATAGGACTTGTGCTATGTTGTAATGCACTGCATTGGATATCGACATTAGTTCAGTTCTTTTTTTTTTTTTTTTTGGTACCAGGAGTACTGAACATCCCCAGCCCTTTTTATTTTGAGACAAAGTCTCACTAAGTTGCTTAAGGCTCAAGTTACTGAGGCTGGCCTTGAACTTGCAATCCTTCTGCCTCAGCCTCCTGAGCTTTTGGGATTACAAGTGTGTGCCACCATGCCCGGCTTGGTTCAGTTCTTTAGCACTCTCTTAGCAATTAAAACCACTAATAAGATAATGTCACATAGCAAATATAATCACTTTTACAGAAAATTTCCTATTGATAATATTCATGAGGATTCAAATCTCAGCAAACACAAACATAGCATATACTACATAATTTTGGGTTTTTGAGGGATTTTAATAGTGGAAAAAGAGTTGCAAATGCATGCTAAAATCTACCACTTAAAACTGGAGATATTTAAAAGCACTGAAATGAGAAAATTTCATGGCATGTGAAAATCAATAAATTACTGAGAATGATTTTTGAAAATATTTTATTAGTTGTTTTGTGGATACAATACCTTTATTTTGTTTTTTATGTGGTGCTAAGGATCAAACCCAGTGTCTCACACGTGTTAGGCTAGCGTTCTACCACTGAGCCACATGCTAGCCCCACTGAGAATGATTTATTTTGGGGGGGAGAGTAACAAGGATTGAACTCAGGGCACTCAACCACTGAGCCACACCCCCAGCCCTACTTTGTATTTTATTTAGAGATAGGGTCTCACTGAGTTGCTTAGTGCCTTACTTTTTGCTGAGGCTGGCTTTGAACTCCTGATCCTTCTCTCTCAGCCTCCCGAGCCACAGGGATTACATTCCACTGCACCTGGCTGAGAGTGATTTAAAAAAAAAAAAAAATATATATATATATATATAAAGCTAGAAAATTAAAAAATATATATATAAAATATATTTTTGTTGTTGGACCTTTATTTTATTATTTATATGTGGTACTGAGACTCAAACCCAGTGCTTACACATGCTGGACGAGCACTCTTCTACTGACCTATAACCCCAGCCCACTGAATGATTTATTCAAATCATTTGTGTTCATTTAAAAAGGTGAAATGAAAAACCAGAGTTTCAGAATTTCTTTTCGTTTGAAGTGAAGACATGGGTGTTTGAGCCAATTAAATGCAAAGCTGAGTCTGCTAGTGAATTTAAGTGTAAGGTAGATTGTAATATTAGTCCGAAAATGTGGAATGGCTGATCTGTGGGGATCAAAACCAACTATAACCCAAAATGTGGTCTAAAATGGCAAAACATTTGTTTTTCCAACATCTTATCTCTAGCTCTTAGATTTAGATCTAAAATCATACAGAACTAATAGTCTCCTTCACATTTCTATTTTTTGTCAGAATCACAAACTTAACATGTCCAAAACAATTTTTTTAATATTTATTTTTTAGTTGTAGTTGGACACAATACTTTTATTTTATTTATATGAGGTGCTGAGGATCGAACCCAGGGCCTCACATGTGCTAGGTGAGCACTCTACCGCCGAGCTACAACCCCAGCCCCCAAAACAATTCTTGATTTCACACCTCTTCCCAAATACTTCTGAATGACAAAACCACCTATTAAGTAACTCAAACCAAAACCCTGTGTGTGTGTGTGTGTGTGTGATCATTGATAGCTACTTTTTTTTCTATCATCCTCTATATTAGCAAGTCTTCTTTTTACCCCAAAATGTATCTCAAACCTGTCCATTTGGCTTTATCCTGTATCTCTGTTATGTTTCCAGTGTAAAGAACTGTCATTCCTATCTTTGATTACTACATAGCCCACCGGTTTATTTCACTCATGCTCTACCCAATCTACTTTTCACAAATTGACGTTTGTGGTTTAAGACCCATCAGTATATTTCTATTATGCAGAAAAATAGATCCCCAATTTTTTGCCTCCGTGGCCTACGAACCTTATATGATTAAGGAAATGCCTAATCTGCATCCTAAATCTGAGCCAATTTCTCCCTCACCGACTAAGCTCTAGTCACACTGGGCTTCTGTTCATGACACAGTCCAAGCTCTATCTTATTTCAAGTTCTTCAGTGTTACAATCCTTCTGCTTGGAGTAGTCTTCCACCTTGCTGGTTCCTTACCCTCCAAACTTTAATGTTATTCTCATTCCCTTTCCCAACAATTATACCTCAAGTATCCCCACTGCCTAGTTGCTATTTATCATCTATTTCTTTCATATTATTTATCACAATATGAAATCACTTCATTTTTCCTCTTTAATTTTTTTAACCCTTTGTCTCTGACTAGAATGTAAACCTAGGCAACAGCCTATCAACTTACTGTTCATAAACACCTTTATAGAGGAGCAAAGAGAGCTGGGGGCAGTGGCGCATGCCTGTAATCCTAGTGCCTCAGGAGGCTGAGGCAGGAGGATCCTGAGTTCAAAGCCAGCTTCAGCAAGGCACTAAGCAACTCAGTGAGACCCTGTCTCTAAATAAAATACAAAATAGGGCTGGGGATGTGGCTCAGTGGTTGAGTGCCCCTGAATTCAATCCCCCCCCCCCCCCCGCACAAAAAGGATCAAAGACAGGCAGTAAACTGTAAACTTCAGCTTCCAACTATTAGTATCAGCGTCTCTGTGCTTCAGGAGTTTTCCATAGCTGTGAAAGAACTGCCCTGCCTATGAAGGAGCAGCAGGTCACAAGTGAAGAGGAATTAATATTCCCTGTGGGCTGGTATATAAATAACCTACGAGAAATGTGGGAATAATTCTGAGACACCATTAGTCCAGAAAATCTAATCAGTCAGAATTATGGGGGGAAAACTTGCAAGGTAAGATTGAAGCTAAGATGAATGGGTTGGCATGTTACTTAGTGGTTTAATAGAAGACCTAGAAAGCAATTTATTTATTTAAAACACTGCAATAAAAACCTAAATTTTGGGCTGGGGTTGTGGCTCAGTAGTAGAGTGCTTGCCTAGATTCGATTCTCAGCACCACATATAAATGAATAAATACAGGTCCAATGACAACTAAAAAAAGTTTAAAATAAAAGCCCCCTGGGGCTGGGATTGTGGCTCAGTGGTAGAGTTTTCGCCTAGCATGTGCGAGGCCCTGGGTTCGATCCTCAGGACCATATAAAAATAAATAAAATAAAGGTATTGTGTCCAACTACAACTAAAAAATAAATATTAAAAAAATAAAAATAAAAGCCCCTAAATTTCTAAAGTCTTTACTATTGAAATTAAAATGAAGAAATCAAGAAAGTAATACCTCGAAGTTGTTCTCTCAGCCAGTTGTGGTGGCATACTCCTATAATCCTTGCAGTTTGGGAGGCTGAGGCAAGAGGATTGCAAGTTCAATGCCAGCCTCAGCAATTTAGTGAAGCGCCCTAAGCAACTCAGTGAAGCCATGACTCTAAATAATTTTTTTTTTTTTTTTAGAGAGAGAGAGAAATTTTTTTTAATATTTATTTTTTAGTTTTTGGCGGACACAACATCTTTGTATGTGGTGCTGAGGATCAAACCCGGGCCGCACGCATGTCAGGCGAGCGTGCTACCGCTTGAGTTACATCCCCAGCCCTGAATAAAATTTTTAAACAAAGGACTGGGGATGTGGCTCAGTGGTTAAGTGCCGCTGGGTTCAATGCCTGGTACCAAAAAAAAAAAAAAAAAAAAAAGACAGAAAAGTAGGTCTCTTCTAATTGAATTCTCTCCACAAAGACCCTGCTTGTATCATTATAATGACAGGATAATTATGAATGTGTGAGTCCAACCAATCAGTTGGAAAACAATACTGGAAATCATGAGAAAATAGATGATGCATACTACAGCAGGACACACTAAAACAGCAAGTTAAAACTATTTTTATTATATTGCCATTTCATGTTTAAATAATTTTATAGTAAACAGAAGTTTTCAGATGTTTTTTCTAATTAGGAAAAAGAAACCTTAGTATCTGATTGGAAATGGAGAGCACTGTTAGATTATTTTAAAATATAATATAAATCCACTTTTTTTTTTAGAGCTATGACAAACTTTACAAACACTAAGAACAGCAAGATAAGCACATGTATTACAACTTTTGGGAAGTACCTAATATTTTATGTTTCTTTGTAGTTTTGAAATAACATGTGGATATTTAGTTGTGGAGCCAAAAATCTCTTTCAATCATTGCCTATTTTATTCCGTTCTTCTTCCTTATCCACAAATGCAAGCACCCACCCTGAATTTGTCAAATTTTTGTATTTTTTATACATATACATGTACTTCTAACCTAGTATACAATATTAATGTTGTTTTTATTCAAATTAAATACATCATTATATTATGTGCATCATCTGCCCCTTTATTTATTTTCATTCAACATCATGGTTTTGAGATCTTCCTCTATTAATATAGATATAATTTGTTGTAGCAAATTGTTCTAGCGTGTAAGAAGTTTCATTTAGCATTTCCTTAACGATAGGCATTTCTGGCTTCAAGAAATCATACTGCAAAGAACATCTTGTTATATTTCTAGCTGTATATCAGAATTTTTCTAAGGCATGATAATAAAAAAGGAAACTGAAAAAAAAAATAAAAAAATAAAAAAAAAAGGAAACTGTATGTTGGGTTTATTTTAAGGTAAACTTCTTTATCTAAGACTTTTAAGTCATTTTCCTGAGGTTTTAGATTTTGCTTTCCAAATCAAAATGTTTAATGTTTTGTTTGATATTCTTTTTTCCTTTTTTTGGTGATATGGGGATTGAACCCAAGGCCTTGCACATGCTAGGACAGCACTTTACCACTGAAGTACATCCCTGGCCCTCCCTTTTTAAAAAAAATCTATTTTTGAGACAGAGTTTCACTTGATCCTCTTGCCTCAGCTTCTTGAGTAGATGAGATTATAGGTATGCACCACTGTGCTCAGTCTATCTTTGATTTTTTTCAAATGTAGGTTATAATGCAAGAACTTCTATTTCTCTGTAGGGAGCATCAATTACTGTATAAAACACTTGTTTAGTTTGGTCATAATTCTTCATGATTAGATATCTAGTTTTTATATTCCATTCCACTAATCTAATGCCAATTAATGCATAATAGAGGTATTTTTTTAGTTGTCAGTGGACTTTATTTATTTATATGTGGTTATGAGAATTGAACCCAGTGCCTCACACATGCTAGGCAAGCGATCTACCACTGTGCCACAACCCCAGCCCACATAATAGAAGTTTAATAATCCTAGTTGTATATTCAGATATTTTTGAGACAGGAGTCTATATTGCCTAGTCTAGCATTAAAAAAATCTTACATTTGTAGGATTTCTGTCCAGAATGAGCAATATGATGTACTGCTTCTGGCTGAAGCAGTACATATTAAATTTCTCCTGCCTTAACCTCCTGAGCTGCTGAGATTACAGATATGTATGACTGCACTCAGACAGCTCTATACCCAATAATAGTATTATCTGCTCAGCAATAAAAGAGAATAAAATCATGGCATTTGCAGGTAAATGGATGGTGTTGGAGAAGATAATGCTAAGTGAAGTTAGCCAATCCTCAAAAAACAAATGCCGAATGTTTTTTCTAAGGAGGCTGACTCATAGTGGGGCAGGGAGGGGGAGCATGGGAGGAATAGATGAATTCTAGGTAGGGAAGAGGGGTGGGAGGGAAAGGGAGAAGGCAGGAGATTAGCAAGGATGTAATGTAATGGACATCATTATCCAAAGTACCTGTATGAAGACACGAATTGGGTGTCAATCTACTTTATATACAAACAAAGATATGAAAAATTGTGGTATATGTGTGTAATAAGAATTTTAATGCAAAAAACACCCAAAGTACATGTATGAAGACATGAATTGGTGTGAACATACTTTATATACAAAGATATGAAAAATTGTGCTCTATATGTGTAATAAGAATTGTAATGCATTCTGCTGTGGTGTAGTTAAAAAATCAATAAAAAAATAATAATGTTATCTGAAAATATTTATTGTTTTCCAAGCCATTTATGTCTTCATTTATGGCATTGGCTTTTCTTTTCATCTATGGCATCATCCTAATTCTCTAGGATTATGCTAATGTGTAATGGTGCATTTCTGACTTTAAGATTCTACAACATGATGTTTACTGAAAAATCCTGCTGAACACAGGTTTTTCATTATATTAATATTTCTCATAAGAATGTTCTGTTGTCTTAAGACTTCTGCTTAAAGGCTTTTGTACCTTCCTAATGTTTTGCCCAAGAATGAACTATCTAATGTTCAGGAGTTCTAAATTCCTACTAAAGCCTTTGCTGTATTCCCTTGAATATAATATAATTTATAATGTAATATAAATTCCCTTGAATAAATATGAGCTTTCTGATAACTAATATGGTATGACTCTTGGCTGAATGCTTTCCCACATTCTCTACACTGATAAGGCTTCTCACCTTTATGTGTTCTGTCACGTGAAGCGAGAGTTCAGAACTGAGAGAAAGCTTTCCCACACTGATTACATCCATAGGGTTTCTTACCTGTATGGCTTCTCATATGCACAATAAGAGATGAACTTTGAGAGAAGGCTTTTCTACATTCCTTATATTCATAAGGCTTATCACCTGTATGGATTCTCACATGTACAGTAAGTGAGGTGATTTGAGATAAGAATTTTCCATATTTATTACATTTAAAGGGCTTCTCTCTAGTATGAAGGGTGTGATGTTCTATGAGGTACTGCTTCTGGGTAAAGGCTGTTCTATATTCATTACATTTAAAGGGCTTCTCTTCAATGTGAATTTTCTCATGTTTTGTGAGATTTGATTTGTTGATGAAGGTTTTCCCACATCATTTACATTTATGGCATTTCTCTCCCATATGTGTTTTCTGGTGTTTAATGAAGCTTGACTTCTGAATAAATGTTTTCTCACAGTCTTTACATTCAAATAGTTTCTTTCTAGTATGAATTTCATGATGGGTAAGAAGGTTTTCCTTTTGGCTGACTTATTTTCCACATTCCTTACATCTGTAGGATCTCTGTCCAGAATGAGTAATAATGATGTACTGCTGCTGGCTGAAACAGAGCATATTTCAGCTTCTGGTTGAACGCTTTTCCACATTTATTACACTCAAAGGGTTTTTGCCCTACATGGATTTTTTTCATGGTTAATGCTATTTGATTTGTGACTAAAGGCTTTCCCACATTTCTTACATGCACAATATGTCTTTCCAATATGAATTTTCTGGTGTCTTGGGAAGTTTGACACCTGAATGAAAGCTTTTTCACAATCATAAGGTTTAAATTTACTTAAGTTCCATGAAGTTTTGCTTTTGGTAAAAGAATTTTCCAAATCTGTTACATTCATTGGATTTCTCCACAGCTAGAATTTTCTTATGCTCAATTAGTTTGAATAACTGGATGAAGGTTTTTTCAATATTCTTTAGATGTACAGGGTTCCTCTGCTGTAAAACAGGTATGCGACAACTGACAAAGTTCATAGGTTTTCTCTCC
The DNA here is from genome assembly GCF_021218885.2 of Marmota monax. NCBI lineage: Eukaryota > Metazoa > Chordata > Mammalia > Rodentia > Sciuridae > Marmota > Marmota monax. Next base: position 267,829 of record NW_026692786.1, on the reverse strand, counting down.
ACTGTGCATTCTCAGGTATTTGATGAGATTTAATTCTGAATTCCTTTTTATATGAATTTCATTTAATAGGGCTATTATAAATAGGATGAGCTATAAATCTACTTATATTCATAGCTCAGATTCCTTCATAATACATTAATTCTGTAATATTTCTCTTTCCAAGTAAGTCACATTGATACAAGATTTGTCTTGTAGAAACAGTATGTGAATTTTAGAGTACATCTTTCCAATTTACTCATATTCACTACCTTTTTCTTTGGTCAGTATTTTCTTGGAGATAGATCCATCTTGACCTATAAGTCTTTCAGTTGCCTCTCTTTCTGCTTTTTAACTTCCAAAATTTCTTCTAAAACAGGGTACAAAGAATAATCATTCAAAAGCTAATATGTGAAATTTGTTTAATCAGTTTAGCTTATAGTAAATATGTGAAAAATTATTACTATAATCATCATCTATTAAATTTTTCCATTATTATATTATTAATAAAGTTTCATTGGCAGGGTAGAATCTTTAGCTTCAGTTCAAACAAATCTACCAAAATGAAAGAAGTCCCAAGTGCTAACACCACTTTCCCCTAATTTTGAGAAGGAAATTTATAGAGGAACTTTGCATAGAATAATAACATTTGACTAGTATACCTTTGAGTGCTGTAAAAAAAAAGATTTACTTTATTCTAATTACTTCATTCTTTTATGGTATTGGGGATTAAATCAAGGGCCTCACACATGGTAGGTAGCAGTCTACCACTGAGCTACATTCCCTTTTTTTTTTTCATTTTAATTTTTTGATACTGAGGACTGAACCCAGATGTGCTTTATGATTGAACTACATCCCCAGGTCTTTTAATTTTTTATTTTGACAGAGTCTTGCTAAATTGCCCAGGTTGTTCCAACTTGCCATCCTCCTGGGTTGTTGGGATTATAGGAATGCCTAACTACATTCAGCCCTATCCCATTTTTAAAAAAATTTATTTTGAGTCTGGCTGATAAGCTGGCTCACAAGGTTCACTACAAAAGCCCTAACTATATGTATATCTCAACATAATATCTACATATCATATGTTTTTATATATATATAGATAGATTATAATCACCTTTTTAGTACATAATTAATAAACATAATAAACATACTGCTACTAATCCATAATAAATATGCCTGTTTTAACATCAAAGTCAGTTTACGTAGTTTATCAGATAACAGTTATTTTTTTTCCTTTTTATTATCAATGTACAAATGCCTAACTTGAGGTAGATTTTTATATGATGTAAAGATACAATCCCGGTGTCAGAAATAGACGACCCACATTCACACCCAGTCACACACAATCACCGTCTTCGGACTCTCCTCAACCCTGCCCTGCTTCTCACCTGAGCGCGTGCGCTTGTACGTACGTATGTGTACAAACACACACCACACACACACATACACCACACACCACACACACACACCACACACACACACACACACACCACACAACCTTGAATCCTGCCCAGTCGCTTCCTCAACCCTATCAGGACGGGACTGTCAGGTCTCAGTTCACCCTGACCTTCGGCGCTGGGCAAAACGAGGCCTAGACTCACGGACGGACGAAGAGAAACCCGTCAGGCAGGCTTTCGACCCCTTCTGCATTCTGCGGCAGAGCCAGCACCTCCGGACATCTCTTCCTGCGCTGCCAGTGAGGTTACCTAGCCCAAGACTAGGCTCCGGCGCAGAGAGATCACGTGACTCTCCTTCCCGCGGCGCTGGCTGTGTCTGCGGCCGGGGACTACAAGTCCCAGAGGCCCTGAGGCTCGGAGCTGCTTCCGCCGCGAGCCGGTGTTGGTCGTCCTGCGGTCGTTGGACGGTCACTGCGCTGCGGGACGAGGCGCTCCCGTGCGCGCGGGTGGGCGGGCGCGCGCGCTCCGGCTCTGATTCGCTTGGCGCCGGGGCCCCGCGGTTTTGTTTGGTGCGGAGACTCGGTAAATGAGAGCAAGCTCAGCTTCCGTCCTGAGAGGACTAGGGAGGCCTGCGCTCTGGACTACATTTCCCAGAGGCCCCCAGGTCGACAACAGGTACTGCAGGCTTCAGGCTCCTCTTCGAGGCTTGGCGGAAGCGTTGTCTCTGCTGTCAGCTGTTGAACGGCATTTGGAATCCAGTGAACTTGGCTAGTTTGTACGCGACCGGAACTAGGGAAAGCCTAGGGTGAGGAGCCTGGCTCGGGTCCAGCGAGCTGAAGAGAGGAGAAAGAGGAGAGATTATGATTGTTACTGTGTCTTTGTGGTGTGTGATTGGGACTTGTGTGGTGAAGATTCTGTGTTCCCAGAATGGGTATGTGATTGTGACTGCCTGAGTTGCATTGTGCATGGGAATGTGCTGAGCTGGTGACTCTGTGGTTGGAACTGTGTAATTTTATGTCGGTTTCCAACACCATGTTGGAAGGTCTGAGACTTTGGTGGGGTCCAAGTGGATGGGGTCAGTAGGTGGAGTCAAGATGCTATCCTTTAACAAGTTGGTTACCAGAAGGTGATTGTATAAAGCTTATAATCTGGATCTCTAATATTCACGAATTGGAAGGAAGTGGAGAACTAGTCAAGGTGACTTAGCCCTTCTTTTGGGTAAGAGAAAGTTACATCTATGTTTAAAATGAATGGTGAGGGAACAAAAAAGGATAATAATTCACTACAACAAACTTAAAAAGTATTGTCTATCATGGATTAAAAATATAGAGAATGCAAGATTGGAACTTCATCCAAAGAAGGAGCCAGAAACAAATATCTAGCAATGTGAATGTTCAAAGTACTTTTAAAAATAGGAGTGTTTTATTTTCATGTTAAATTGCAGAGATGTGGTATTAGACTCTCGATTACTCTCCTAGACCTTGAGAGGAATTATACTAATAAAAAATCGTAGGAAATAGTCTTCAGTAAATACAGGAAAAATGTAAAATAAAATTAAAACCCTATGGTAACCTGGGGTTACTTCCTTTCCAGACTCTTCCTATCTGTATTTTTTTCACAGACATCATATATTACTGCATCTAATTAATTGTCATTTGAAGTTTAGTATGTTGAATCCTGCCTAACAATTCTGGTATTTGCTGTCAACCTGCTCTATTTGATCACCTTATCTTTCCTCTCTGTAACTACCTATGGTTTATTTTCTTGTTTGCAGGATTTTGATGAACTATTCTAAAATTTCTTACTAAGAGCAAGGCGGGGGGGAAGCTCCAGAGAGTGAGGAGAAAAGTGATGTGCCTGTGCATAAGTGAATAAGGGAAAGTTGGAAAGGGGAACTTGGAGGTGGGAAGTCTTGTGTGTAAGAGCTCAGTTACTCCATGTCCAGGCCACGGTCATCTCTCACATGTTGTTCCAATAGCCCCCTTACTCATCCCCCTTGTTCCTTCATTGCACCACTAAAGTTTCTTCTTAGGGGTTGGGAGTGTGACTCAGTGGTAGAACACTTACCTGGCATGTGTGATGTTCTGGGTTCTGTCCCCAGCACTGCAGGGGCTGGGTGGGGGAGTTTCTTAATACAGCAGCCAGCCTAATCCTTCCAAAATAAGTTAGTTTATGTCACTCCTTAAAACTTTCCATGGCTTCCCGTCACAATCAGAATGAAAACCAATCTCCACAGTGGTCTGTCTCTGTTACTGCTCTGATCTCATTTAGCATTTTTTCTTAATTCTGCCTCTCTGCATTTGAGATAGCTGGTTCCCTTGCATGGAATTTTCTCACTCCTGATATCTACATGACTTAATCTTTTGTTTCCTTCAAGGCTTTCCTCACATGTTACTAAACTGGAAAATCCTTCCCTGTGAACATCTCAACAAGTGCACAGTTCCTATCCCCCTTGCCCTATTTTATTTTTCTTAAAAGTTCTTATCCTCAATTTACCTATTTATATCTGTTTCCTCCAATCTACACCAAAATTGAAATTTTATTTCAATGGTAATCCACTATGGTCCTTGATGGATAGGAAATTTGGCTATGTTCATTTTATCAGTGGTGTGACAGGCTAGGCCTTGCTATGTTAACAATGAGCAAATATCAATATTTTAAGACAGAAAGTTTTTCATTCACATTACATATCTGTCACAGAGCTTTGTATTTGTCTTCCTCTCTAGTTGTGTAGCTAGATATTCAAAGCCTTGGAGTCTTTGGTATGGATTAGGTGATCCATTCTTAATTTAATTGTTTGAAATAAGAAACTGGAGAAGTCAAAGAGATTTCATGTCTTGAACTTGGTGCATGCATCTGGATGCCTGTGTATAGATTCTGGATGTGTACAGGCATTCTAGCTTGAGGTCTTTGTTTTAAATTTAGGTCATAGCTGGAGAAATGCTGTTTTAGGAAACTCTTGGCATACTTGCAAAGGGAGAACTATATGGGGTCATGTTATTGTACCCACCTGCAGTTCTGATTAACATTTTGAGATTAGGGTAACAATCTGCCTGAATTCCTCCTGCAAAGGTTTCTGGGCCCCTCTCAGCATTGGAGCTAATCTACTCAGATTCCATTCCATCTTGCTCTTCTTAAGTTCACACATACTTAGGGAAGCCTGGGATTTTTTCCCGTGTGTGAGTGTGTGTGTGTGTGTGTGTGTGTGTGTGTTGGAGGAAGGAGAAGTAGGGGTAGACAGCATAGTAAGGATATTGGAAGGAGAGTGTAGAATTATTTGGGTATTTCTGGGAGCTTTTAAAATTTTCCTCTTTCCCCCACAGTTGCTTTTTGAGGATGCTGTACTTTTCCAGGAGCGGAATATATATTTCAAGGATGATATATCAGTTCACCTGGAGTATAGCTTTTAACACATACCTCAGAACCTGAATTATGTTTCCCTAGATTCCGCTCCTGGGGGCCCCTTATTTGCATGAACATTTGTTTTCTTTATCTAGAAACTTCCTTGCTCAACTTGCCTATGAAACCATCCCAGATCTTCTCATTCTGTCAGGGAATGAATGATTGTGCCCAGCAGCACGGTCTTGCCCCTTATTTTCCCACTCTTTGACAGTGTTTCAGTGTGTGCAGTGCTTCATGATAGAGCCTAAATGCATTCCCTTCAGGAAAACAGTTGAGCCTCCCAGTTTAGCCTTGGGGTTTAATTAATTAGTAATGATTTAATGATTGCTGATTGGGGTAAGTACTCTCCACAAACATGTTTATTTTTCTTAATTTTTGACTTCCCTTTTTAAGAAAACATATGGAGGGTTTTTTTTTTTTTTGTTGTTGTTGTTATTATTGTTTTGTTTTGTTGTACCAGGGATTGAACTCAGGGTTACTCAACCACTAAGCCAGCCCTATTTATTTTTTATTTAGAGACAGGGTTTCACTGAGTTGCTTAGTGCCTAACTTACTGAGGCTGGTTTTGAACTTGAGATTCTCCTGTCTCAGCTTCCCAAGCATCTGGGATTACAGGCATGCTTGTACTTGGCATGAAGTGTTTGATACTATAAAAGAATAATGGAATGTTTATGTATGTAGCACTGAAATAATAAGCATTGGAAAAGTTCCTTTAGTGCCCTGCCATCCCCCCTAAAAGAATATCCTCTACTCAGTGACTCAGGAGGCTGAACCAGGATTGAGAGTTTAAAGCCAGCCTTAGCAATTTAGCAAGGCACTAAGCAACTCAGTGAGACCCTGTGTCTAAATAAAATACAAAAAAAGGGCTGGGGATGTGGCTCAGTGGTTGAGTGCCCCGAGTTCAATCCCTGGTACCAAAAATAAATAAATAAATAACCTCTAAAGACAGTTTTATACTCATCATTTTATTGCTTTTGTCTTTATATCTTTAAGAGGATATTATTAGGTTTTTATATTTTGACCTTTCAAGAAGATTATCCAGATACATAAGTTTTTGAGCACTGTAGACTCTTAAAGTTGTAAAGGAACTCAGAGCTCTTGTTCAATCTAAGTATCCAAAATAATGGAATAGTTATATTTTGCATTCCTAAGATGAAATACAGTTTTCAAGAACTTGCTTTGTAAAGAAAACTGCCTATGATTTTGTCTAATAATGAAGATCCTTAGTATTTAGTATATATTTTAATTATGCCAACCTCCTCTTATGTGCAATAGAAGTGTTGTTTTTATTTTTGTAGATTTTTTTGAAAGATTATGTCTTCCTTTAATGGAAAAAAAGGGAAGAAAAGAACACATAAATATTAAATGTTTGATAAGTAATGGTTTGTATATTGGATATATCCACTGTAAAATTCTTTCAGCTTTGCTGTATGTTTGAAATTTTTATAATAAAAGTGGAAAGTGGGATGGGGATGTGGCTCAAGCGGTTGCGTGCCTGCCTGGCATGCACAGGGCGCTAGGTTCGATCCTCAGCACCATATAAAAATAAAAAAATAAAAAAGATGTTGTGTCCACCGAAAACTAAAAAAATAAATAAAAAATTCTCTCTCTAAAAAAAAAAAAAAGTGGAAAGTCATGGATGATTGTTAAAAGAAAAAAAAAAGTAATTTGCTGTGGGAAGCCATTCTCACATGTGATTGGGCACCTCCCGGATTGGGTGTGAGGCGCTCTGGCTAAACTGTGTCGGAGCTTTCCCCACCCTCTCCTGGTGTGAGAGCCTGTCCGTGTGGGAGTGTGACTGACCACTGACCCTGAGGCCAATCACTGACCCTGACCTTGGAATGCTGCCCCCCTCGACCTTCAATGGTTGGAATTTTCCCCTGAATTTCTTGTTCCCCAATAAAAGGCCACTCCCTGGCGTTCTCTCTCTCTCTCTCTCTCTCTCTCTCTCTCTCTCTCTCTCTCTCTCTCCTGCTAGCCCTGAGTAAGCCTTCCTGCCCTACCAGGTGGTTCGAGGTGTGAGCCAGAGTGGTGAGAGCCGTCTTGGACCTGGTCACAGAAAAAGGTAATTGAGTCTGTGTGTTTATTTTGATCTCACTAGTTAACTTTTATGCCATGAACCTCTTTAATGAAACCAGTGCGCTGATCACATGGTGGAATTTGGTGCCTAACGAGGGGGCATTCTAGATTAGTTAGATTGAGTGGGAGCGCGCTATAAAGATAAAGGAATAGGTGACAATTTTGAGTCACAAAAGTACCTGGAGATATTGAAGGAACGAGATGTTAAATTAATTAAAATGGGAAATTCAACTTCTACGGATAAGGAGATGTATCTGACTATTTTAGACACCATAATTAATCAGAAAGGAAAACAGATAAAGAAAACTCAGTTATTACAATTCTTTTTTTTTTTTTTTTTTTTAGTTATTACAATTCTTAAAGATTGTAGGCGAGTTTTGCCCTTGGTTTTGTGAACAAGAATCCCCAAATTTACTTACTTGGGAGAAACTAGGGAGGAAATTACAAAAAGTTTGTTTTCTAATGAATTACCTGGAGGCATAGAAAATATTCAGAAAACTTGGACAGCTCTGGAAATTTGTCTTTTTGAATATATGGGACTGAGTTCATGGCCCCCTGAAGATCTATTGAAAGGCATTCAGAGAGCTATTAGGTCTATTCAAATGGAAAATCCGCCTGAGGCTGTTAATTTCCTTTCCCTTTAAAAACAAAGGCTCTAGGGGCTAAACCGAAAGTTAGGAATGTGACTTTAAACTTGCATGATCAGGCTAGCCCGCAGGGAGATTATAGAGAAGAAAGTCATAGAGGAGAAACCTCCACAGTCCTAGAAAGTCCTCCGGAAGAGATAGAGGATCCTCCCGGGGAGGAAAATCCGGAAGAGATTCTTAGAGAGGCACAGAGTCCTTCTCTACCACGTGGCTTAGAAGCCCAATTTCAAAATGGCGACAGCGGAGATTCTACCCACGAGTCGCAGTCTGAGGGAGAAGAATCAGACACTGAAATTCAGGACTTACAGAGAAATTTTAACAGGCTGCATTTAACACCACCTGCCCAGGCTATTAGAATTCGGCCATTACCTGCTAAAAGGACAAAATTTAACAGGTACTCTAAATTAACAATGACTCTTCTTACCCCGTTCCAGCGAGGTATTAAGAAGGCACAAGAAGCGGGGGAAGATATTAGCGGTTTTCAACTTTTCCCAGTTTTTGAACAGATTAATGAGCAAGATCAGAGAGTTAGAGTTCATGCTGTAATTCCATTTAAAACCATTAAGGAATTGAAAAGTGCATGCGAGATGTATGGTCCGAGTACGCCTTTTGTACAGAACCTAATCGATAATATCTCCCCGCAGCCTCTCCCACCTAGTGATTGGATTTCATTAGCCAGATCTTGTTTGAGTGGAGGGGATTTCTTACTTTGGCATTCTTATTGGACTGATTTTTGTACTGAACAGGCAGAAAAAAATAGAAAACAGAATTTACAGACCCCAGTAGAAATGTTTTTAGGAATGGGTGAATTTGCTGATTTGGAAAGACAGTTAAATTATTAATTTGTAATATATGATCAAATAACTAATTGTGCTAAACGTGCCTGGAAGCAAATAGTCTCCAAAGACCAGTCCAATTTAGTTCTTACCAGAGTCAGGCAGGGTGCGAGTGAGCTGTACTCAGATTTCGTAGCCCGATTGTATCAGACAGCAAATAGGTCTATCTGGGACCCTGGGGCGTGCGAGTTTATTGTTAAGCAGTTGGCATTTGAAAATGCAAATAAATATTGTCAGGACATTCTTAGTCCGCACCGTAAAAAAGGAACAGTTTCTGAGTTTATCCACTTGTGTTCTGAGATAGACTCTACCCATTTGCAGACAGTAACTCTAGCCACGGCACTAAAAGAAACTCTAAAGCCGCAGGAATTAGTACGGGAGATGCTATCTTTGCAGGAGAAATAACCATTATGTGCGCGAATGTCGCATGCGTAATTTTAAGTTCAGGGCTCCATCTACTGGTGATAATAGATATTGCAGGACTCAACCCCACGTGGCGGATCAAGATGGTGGGGAATTCCAGGAGAGGTCGCACAGTGTGACATCACTGGCGCCCACCAGGACGGCCCACAATTTTTAACGGTACGTAGATCACAGACAGTTTCCTTAGGACCCTCAACGACAATTGAATTGAATCCTGAATCAGGGCCAAAACAAATCCCTACTGGGATTTTCGGGCTGCTTCCTGATAATACTATAGGTTTAATTTTGGGACATTATAATTTAAAAGGAGCCATTGAGGTAATACCTGGTGTGATAGATTCAAATTTTAAAGGACAATTAAATGTTACTGTAAGGTCCAATTATGCCCTAAGGCTCACTCCAAAGGATACATTTGCCCAATTGATTTTATTGCCCTGTGATTCGGATAGACACCCGCGAGTAAATTCAGTTTCTAAACCGCCGGACAGAGTGTACTGGTTGCAATTGGTGCGACAAGAATGCCCTTTATTAGAACTTAAAATTAATCATAAAAGGTTCCAGGGCATTCTCGACACAGGGGCTGACATTTTGGTCTTTTCTAGTAAATTCTGGCCTAGGAATTGGCCCTTACTTGTAGCACCAGCTAACCTAGAGGGAATTGGACAAATTTCACAGCCTGCTCAAAGTGCAAATTATCTCCATTGGGAAGATTCTGATGGGAACAGTGGAGTTTTTAAACCTTATATGTTAGAGTCTTTACCAGCAAACCTATGGGGAAGGGATATTTTAGCCAAAATGGGATTGTTATTAGTTACTCCAAATTCTATAAGGTCAGTTGAGGAAGTTAATCAGAGATATTTTCCTGGAGATGATAAGGAGACCCTTCAGGGAGAGTATCTGTTTACAAACCAGTCTCCACGACAAAGATTAGTAAATGCTCCAAGCCAAAATTTTTACTAGGGGCCCTGAGTATTTCCCTGATCCCTAAGACAGCTGAAAAAATCACCTGGCTCACAGAGGAGCCTCTATGGATTTCTCAGTGGCCCATCTCAGGGGAAAAACTTAAAATAATTCATAGGTTAGTTGAGGAACAACTTCAGGCTGGTCATATAGAACCAACACTCAGTCCTTGGAACACACCTATTTTTGTTATTAAGAAAAAGTCCGGAAATTGGAGATTGCTACAGGAATTAAGGGCGATAAATCATGCAATTCAGCCTATGGGATCATTTCAGCCAGGACTTCCTTCCCCCACAGCCATCCCTTTAAACTATAGCTTGATGGTAATAGATTTAAAAGATTGTTTTTTCTCTATAAGGTTACATCCTGGAGATTGTGAGAGATTTGCCTTCACTGTCCCAGCAATTAATTTTAAGGAACCTGTTAAAAGATATTGCTGGAAAGTACTCCCCCAGGGAATGCATAATATTCCTACCTTATGCCAAAAATATGTTGATCAGGTGATAGATCCCATAAGAAATAGCTTTCCGGATGTGCATATTATTCATTTTATGGATGATATATTATTGGCTCATGCTAATCCAGAGGTACTTTCAGAAATTTTTACTCAGAGGCTTCACTTACAGCAATGGGTTTATGCATTACTCCTCAAAAAATTCAAAAGATGCCTCCTTTTCAATATCTAGGTCAGATAATTCAAGGACATAAATCCGTCCTCAAAATCTTCAGATAAGAGTTAAGGAGTTACATACCCTTAATGATTTTCAAAAGCTATTAGGAGCTATTAATTGGCTGAGACCATCCTTAAAACTAACTACTTCTGAGTTAAGTCCTTTATTTCAGATTTTACAAGGAAATCCTTCTCTAACCTCTCCACGTCAGCTAACCTTAGAGGCTAGAACAGCTTTAAAAAAGGTTGAAAATGCAATTAAAAATTCACAGCTTACTAGAGTTGATCCTAAAGAAATAGTGTATTTATTAATATTTCCAACTGAGCATACCCCAACAGGAGCCATATGGCAAAGATTAGGAGTTATTGAGTGGATTTATTTATCCCACTCCCCTCAAAAAACATTAATTCCTTTCCATGACTCTATAGCTCAATTAGTAATTAAAGGCAGAACTAGGATTTTACAATTAATTGGATCTGAGCCTGATATCATAATTATTCCATTTTCTGTTCAACAGACTAATTGGCTTTTTCAAACTTCTAGCTTATGGCAGATAGCTTTTGCTGATTTTCCTGGCTAGATAGATAGCCATTACCCTCGTGATAAGATTATCCAATTTGCATCATTAATGTCACTTATTTTTCCAAAGATTGTGCGTGCACATCCTATGGATGAAGCTTTATCGGTGTTCACTGATGGTTCAAGCTCAGGTAAAGCAGGTTTTTATAGTCGTGTTCACACAGAGGTAATGCAAACTTCATATACTTCTGCCCAAAGAGCAGAGCTTCAAGCTCTGATTTGTGCCTTAAATTGTTTTTCAAATGAGCCTATTAATATTTATTCCAACAGCTTATATGCAGTCGGAGTTACCAAAAATATTGAAACTTCAGTTATTGGGTATACTTCATCACAAGAGTTATTTGAATTATTTCATAATTTACAGAAGGCAGTGCTAATGCGAAAATACCCATGTTTCATAGGACACATACGAGCTCATACTAATCTTCCTGGACCTTTAGTTTCAGGTAATGACAAAATTGATAAATTAGTAGCTTTTTGTCAACAGATGTCTTCATATGACTGTGTACAAGCTTCCCATTCCTTGCATCATCAAAATGCTTCTAGCTTACATAAAAAATTTAATATTACCAGAGAACAAGCTCATCAAATTGTAAGCCAATGCCCTAAGTGTGTTATTCACACTCCATCTCCACCATCAGGGGTAAATCCCCGTGGATTAAAACCAAATCAAATATGGCAAATGGATGTAACTCATATTCCTCAATTTGGTAAGCAATGTTATGTACATGTCATAGTGGACACATATTCCAGATTTATTTTTGCCACAGCACGTACTAAGGAAAATACTCAACATGTAATTTCTCATTGCCTAGCAGCTTTTTCTGTGTTAGGGTGCCCTATGCAGATTAAAACAGATAATGCTCCAGTTTATGTAAGCTCTTCTTTTCAACAATTTTGCCAAGAGTTTCAAATTAATCATAAAACAGGAATTCCTTATAACCCCTAAGGTCAAGCCATTGTGGAACAAGCTCATTTATCTATTAAGCTTCAATTACAAAAATTAAAAGGGGGGGGAATAGGGTTATGACTCCCCAAAATAGCCTCAATCATGGTTTGTTCATTTTAAATTTTTTAAACTGACGCAGAAGGTCACACTGCAGCTGAGAGGCAAATGTCTCCCTCAGTAACAGGCCCTTTAGGCAGAGTTTTGTGGAAAGATTTACAGACTGGTCAATGGAAAGGCCCAGACCCAGTGATTATGTGGGGCAGAGGTCATGCTTGTATTTTTCCAGAAGGTGCTTTTCATCCTATCTGGGTGCCTGAACGTGCAATTAGACATGGAAGAGATAGAACCGAGATTCAAGCGACTGAAGATCGACCCAGAGGAGCCCCCATCCAAAAGGAAGAGATATCGGAAAAAGGTGAAGAAAAACCAAATTGACCCAGCTGAAAAGCTGATTTCATGGGGAGAGGTGAAGAAGCTAACAACACAGGCTTCCCGAATACTTCGACTCCTAGGAAAGAACAGGACTCCAGTCTTGATGGTAGCGACAGTAATTGCCCTGCTGGGCTGTCAGGATGGCGAGTCTTCAGAACAAGAATGCAGAAACTCAAAAGAGTGAACCACCGCCTCATTTTTAAGAGAAAAAAGGGGGAATATGTGGGAAGCCATTCTCGCACGTGATTGGGCACCTCCCGGATTGGGTGTGAGGCGCTCTGGCTAAACTGTGTTGGAGCTTTCCCCACCCTCTCCTGGTGCGGGAGCCTGTCCGTGTGGGAGTGTGACTGACCACTGACCCTGAGGCCAATCACTGACCTTGACCTTGGAATGCTGCCCCCCTCGACCTTCATTGGATGGAATTTTCCCCTGAATTTCTTGTTCCCCAATAAAAGGCCACTCCCTGGCGTGCTCTCTCTCTCTCTCCTGCTAGCCCTGAGTAAGCCTTGCTGCCCTACCGGGTGGTTCGAGGTGTGAGCCAGAGAGGTGAGAGCCGTCTTGGACCTGGTCATAGAAAAAGGTAATTGAGTCTTTGCGTTTATTTTGATCTCGCTAGTTAACTTTTTTTTTTTTTTTTTTTTTTTTTTTTTTTAAAGAGAGAGAGAGAGAGAGAGAGAGAGAGAGAGAGAGAGAGAGAGAATTTTTTAATATTTATTGTTTAGTTTTCGGCAGACACAACATCTTTATTTGTATGTGGTGCTGAGGTTCGAACCCAGCGCTGCACGCATGCCAGGCAAGCACGCTACCGCTTGAGCCACATCCCCAGCCCTCGCTAGTTAACTTTTATGCCATGAACCTCTTTAATGAAACTAGTGCGCTGGTCGCATGGTGGAAATTTGCCATACTAGAACTTGCTGTGTATCTTTCTACCCTTTTAATTTATTGGGTAAATAACAAATAAATATGTTTTATTCATGCCTAGCCCTAGCCATGGGATAGGAGAATGTCCCATTGTGTGAAGGAGAATTGTCTTTAGCTACAAGATAATCATGAGCATGGAGGTACTTTGTTCTAGTCATGTTCATTTTACTTTCTCTACTTCTGCCATCTACTCTGTTCTATCCCATTTTTTCAATATATCTTCTCCATCCCTCAGTGTCCTTCTCCATCTTTTTCATATTAAAAACATTTGTTTGAATCTCACCAGTACTATATGGGTTTGTCAATTCAGGAATTGGTAATGTTCAGGGACCTGAGACTGTAGACTTCTCTCAGGAAAAGTACAAATGCCTTGCCCCTGGTTAGAGGGATTTATGTAGATATGCAGTGATAGATAACTCCACCAACCTAGTCTTACTTGATAAGGATATCAATTTCCAAATAACTTATGGATTTTGGGTGTGTCTTTCAATTGTCTGGGTGGGTGTATGCCTTCCTAGGGAATTGTTTTATGCTTTGGAGATAAGGAAACAGGCAGGCTGCTCATTGAGATCCCTTTATCGTCTCCATACTTCAGACCTTCATACTTTCTTCTTGTCTTTTCTGTAGTTGCTGTTTCCTTGAGCACTAAGGACTAGGTTTGAATTCAGAAACAAGCAGGAATATATCTTTTTTCTTGTAAACAGGACTCTGTACTCCTAAGCCTGATGTGATTTCCCTGTTGGAGCAAGGGAAAGAATCATGATGGTCTCAAGGGACATTATGGGAGGATGGTGCCCAGGTAAGTAAGGATTCTGAACAGGTAGGCAGGCAGTGCATTTAAGAATCAGCTAAAAAAAAAAAAAAAGAATCAGCTGGTCATGGAGGCAGAACCTCAATGGTGTTTACTGAGGCATCTTCCTCAGAGGCCCATTCAAGGGTGTGTGGAAGCATGCTGTTCATTTTGTTATTCTTCATATCTTTTATATATATATGTGTGTTTGTGTGTGTGTGTATGTGTGTATACATATATATGTGCACAAAAAACACTCTTGTTTGAAATATTTTGTAATAAGAAATACTTTCTTGCCCAGTTTATGTGAGGCAACCCCCAGCACCATAAAAACAAAACGAAACAACTTTCAGATCATTAGTGAAACTAATATAGAAATAGATTGGCCAGTTAGGATGCTGTGTTAATAATTTACACATAATGATAGTTTAGACCTGGGTCAGCAAACTATGTATGGCCTGTGGGCCATCATCTGTTTTTGTAAATGAAGTTTTTAGGAACATAGCTAAACTCTCGCTTAAATATTGCCTGTGGCATCAGAGACAAATCCTCTGAAAGAGAAACTAGGAAAACTACCCCATTTACAATAGCCTCAAAAATAATAAAACGCTTGGGAATCAACGAAAGAGGTTAAAAGAATTCTACAATGAAAACTACAGAATGCTAAAGAAAGAAATTAAACAAGATCTTAGATGATAGAAAGATCTCCCTTATTGTTGGAAAGGCAGAACTAGTATTGTCAAAATGACCATACTACCAAAAGCATTATACAGATTTAATGTGATTCCAATAATAATCCCAATGACATTCCTCATAGAAATCAAAAAGGAAATAATGAAATCATCTGGAAAAATAAGAGACCCAGAATAGCTAAAGTAATTCTTAGCAAGAAGAGTGAAGCAGGTGGCATCATGATATGTATGTGTGTGTATACATATATATGTGCACAAAAAACACTCTTGTTTGAAATATTTTGTAATAAAAATTACAGGAGTGTTTTTTTGTGCACATATATATGTATACACACACATATATATCTAGTATAGTTCCAGACCTTAAACTATACTGTAGAGCAATAGTAACAAACACGCATGGTATTGGCACCAAAACAGACTTGTAGACCAATGGTAAATAATAGAGGATACAGAGACAAACCCACATAAATACAGTTATCTCATTAGACAAAGGTGCCAAAAACATATATTGAAGAAAGGATAGCCTCTTCAACAAATGGTGCTGGGAAAATTGGAAATCCATATGCAACAAAATGAAATTAAGCCCGTATCTCTCATCATGCACAAAACTCAACTCAAACTGGAATAGGACCTAGGAATTAAACCAGAGACCCTGCACCTACTAGAAGAAAAAGTAGGCCCAAATCTTCATCATGTTGGATTAGGCCCCGACTTCCTTAATAAGACTCCTATAGTGCAAGAAATAAAATCAAGAATCAATAAATGGGATGGATTTAAACTAAAAAGCATCTTTTCAGCAAAAGAAACAATCAGTGAGGTGAATAGAGAGCCTACAGAATGGGAGCAAATTTTTCCATGTGCACATCAGATAGAGCACTAATTTCTAGGATATATAAAGAACTCAAAAAATCAACACCAAAAAAAAAAAAACCCATCAATAAATGGGCCAAGGAACTGAACAAACACTTCACAGAAGAGGATATACAATTAATCAACAAATATATGAAAAAAATGTTTAACATCTCTAGCAATTAGAGAAATGCAAATCAAAACTAAGAATTTATCTCACTCCAATCAGAATGGCAGTTATTAAGAATACAAACAATAAGTGTTGATGAGGATGTTGGGAGAAAGGCACACTCATACATTGCTGGGGGGACTGCAGATTGGTTCAGTCAATATGGAAAGCAGTATGAAGATTCCTTGGAAAACTTGAAATGGAACCACCATTTCTCCCAGCTATCCCACTCCTTGGTTTATATCCAAAGGAATTTTGCATACTATAGTAACACAGCCACATCAATGTTTATAGCAGCACATTTCACAATAACTATATTGTGGAACCAACCTAGATGCCCTTCAGTAGATGAATGGATAAAGAAACTGTGGAATATATATAAAGAAATATTACTCAGCAATAAAAGAGAATAAAATCATGGCATTTGCAGGTAAATGGATGGAGTTGGAGATTATTATGATAAGTGAAGTAAGGCAATCCCAATAAAACAAATGTCGAATGTTTTCTCTGATATGAGGATGTTGATCCTTAATGGGGATGGCAGGGGGAGCATGGGACTAATGGAGGAACTTTAGATAGGGCAGAGGGGAAAGAAGAGGCAAGGGGTGGAAAAGACAGTGGAACAATACGGACATCATTACTTCAAGTACCCATATGAAGGCACGAATGGTGTGATTCTACTTTGTGTACAACTAAAGACATGAAAAATTGTGCTCTATATGTGTACTATGAATTGAAATGCATTCTGCTCTGTCATGTGTAACAAATTAGAATAATAGATAAATTTTAAAAAATATTGTCTGTGGGTGCTTTTGGGCAATAGTGGCCAAATTGTGTAGTTGCAGTGGAGCCTATATGGTTTGAAAACCTAAAATATTTCCTATTTACTATTGGTCCTTTAACAAAAATTTACCAGGCTGGGTATGTAGCTCAGTGGTAGAGTGCTTTCCTAGTACATATAAGGCCCCATGTTTGATCCCCAGCACCATTAAAAAAAAGAGAAAAGTTTGCCAATACCTATTTATTAACAGAAGAAATATTGGAAAATGATTAGATTCAGGATATTTTAGATTAGATTGGAAAATGATTAGATACAGGATATTTTAAAAATGTTGAGGGCTGGGGTTGTGGCTCAGAGGTAGAAAACTTGCCTACCACGTGTGAGGCCCTGGGTTTGATCCTCAGCACCATTAAAATAAATAAATAAAATAAAGGTATTGTGCCCAGGTACAACTAAAAAAAATAAATATTTTAAAAAAATGTTGAGCCAGTAGGATCAATGGCAGTTCAATATGTGAGCCTCCAGTATGGTGGAGAGGTTGGAGCTGGGATTCATTGGCATATAGTTTATAAAGCAGTCGGACTGATGAGTAATTTGGTAAGTAAATGAAATACTGACAGGAGAAGAAGGCCAAGGACTATGCTGTGAAGCCAACTTCCAGTTAGAGGTCAGAAAAGGAGGGTGGTACATTGGGTTGACCAACAACCTTATTTGCCTAAGAGTGGAGTTTTTTGGACACAAGACTTTTCAGTGCTAAAATCAGAATAGACTGAGGCAAACCAAGGTAGTTGGTCACCGTAAATTTCTTTTTTTTAAGTTCCCACGGGCACTTAACACTGAGCCACATCTCTAGCCCCTTTTAAAATATTTTTTATTTTGAGACAGGGTTTCACTAAGTTGCTTAGGTTCTTGCTTAGGCTGGCTTTGAATTTGCAGTCCTCATCCTCCCGTGTCACTGGGATTGCAGTGATGCACCACCTTGCCCAGCCCCAGATGGTATTTAAAAGGTAACTGAGAAAGACTGGTAAGGTTGGCAAGTCAACTGTCAAATATTGTTAGCAGAATGGTAACTGACCACCAGATTTAACAAAAGAGGGTTGGGTCATATTAGAATGAATGATTTTTTTTTTTTCAGTGGAGTTATAAAAGCAAAGTGGAAAAATTCTGAGAAATTTTACTTTTTGGGAATCTTCCTGTTCCCCCATCAAACAAAGCAAACAAACCAAATAGGAGAGCAACTAAGAGAATAAAATATAAAACCACAGGTAACATCTATATCAAAACTGGGGCTGGGGTTGGTGTTGTGGCTCAGTGGTGGAGTGCTTGCCTAGCAGGTGTGGGGCACTGAGTTCTATCCTCAGCACCACATAAAAAGTAAAATAAAGGTATTATATCCATCTACAACTAAGAAAAGATATACATATATAAAAACTAACAGGTTGGGGATATAGCTCAGTTGGTAGAGTGCTTGCTTTGCATGCACAAGGCCTTGGGTTCAATTCCCAGCACCACCAAAAAACTGAATGACAAATTATCCCTCCATACCCTGTACAAAGGTTATGTACTAATAACAGCTTCAAGATTCACGAAACACGGGGCTGGGGATGTGGCCCAAGTGGTAGCATGCTCGCCTGGCATGCGTGCGGCCCAGGTTCGATCCTCAGCACCACATACAAACAAAGATGTTGTGTCTGCCGAAAACTAAAAACTAACATTAAAAAACAAATTCTCTCTCTCTCTAAAAAAAAAAAAAAAAAAAAGAAAGAAAAAAATGAAAGTAGAAACAGATTAACCCAATGTTAGTTGAAGACTTCAACATCCTTCTCTCAGTAATTGATAAAACTAGTGGATGAAAAAATCAGCAAGTAAATGGAAGAACTAACTAACACTATCATGTGACTGGATATAACTGACTTTTACAGTACAAGTTGCCTAACAATATTAGAATCCTAACTTTTTTCAAGTGTATGTGGAACATTCTTTAAGATAGATCATATCTTGGATCACAAAGCAAATCTTAAAAATGTAAAGAATTGATAATAATACATTATATGTTCTTTGACCATAATGGAATTAAATTAGAAATCAGTAACAGAAGGATAAGATTAAAGCCTCCAAACATACAGAAGTTAAACAATACACTTCTGAGTAATGCATGAGTCAAGGAAAAAGATTTGACAGCAAAAGACTTGGACACTTCATCAGAGGATGGAAAATAAACATCAGTAGCTATTGGGGAAATGTAAATTAAAATCGTGATAAAATACCATTAAAAAACCTATAGAAAGTACCTATAGAATGGCTAAAATAAAATACTGCCAGTACCAAGTAATGGCAAGGATATTGAACTACTGGAACTCACACATTGCAAAATAGTACAGCCACTTTAGTAGAGTTTTAAAATTTCTTTTGAATTTAAATACTCCGGGAAATAAAAAAAAATTTTTTTCAGAACAACCTGTACATGGACACCTGTAGCAGCTCTGTTCAGGATTGTCCCAAACTGAAAACAACCCAGATGTTCTTGTACAAGTGAATGGTACATCCATTCAATAGGATGTTATTCAGCAATAAAAAGGAATAAGTTATCAACACCTGAAGTGCCTTGCACACAAGCAAGTCATGTCTACAAATGGATCTGAAGAGCATTATGCTGAGGGAGATCAAATCTTTAAAGATTGTATATTATATGATTCCATTTATATTACAATCTAGAAATGAAAAAAAATTGTAATGAT
The DNA here is from genome assembly GCF_021218885.2 of Marmota monax. Taxonomy (NCBI): domain Eukaryota; kingdom Metazoa; phylum Chordata; class Mammalia; order Rodentia; family Sciuridae; genus Marmota; species Marmota monax. Next base: position 248,532 of record NW_026692786.1, on the reverse strand, counting down.
GGAGAAAATATTGTGTTTACCAGGGATTAGGAATAAGGAAAGGGAGTGACTATAAAGGGATAGCATGAAGGAGTTTTTGGGTGATGGAACTATTTTAAATAGTTGTGGTTGTATGAATCTCTACATGGATCAAAATTCATACCATGGCATTGGAAAGCTTCATGTGTTATAAGGGGGATACTTGGGATTGAACCCAGGGGCATTCTACCAGTGAGCTACATCCCTAGACTCTACAAAAAAAAAAAAAATTTAATTTTGAGACAAGGTGTCAGTAAGTTGCTCAGGGTGACCTTGACCTTGTGTTTCTTGCCTCAGCCTTTTATATGGCTATGATTACAGGCATGCCCCAATGATACTAGGCAGATTCCTGATAATTTTAAGTTAAACCAATAGAAAAAGATTATAATTGGACTTTGTACAAAATTATAAGGTTAAAGAGAATGAGGAATAAAATGACATTCCTATAACTAATGAACAGCATACAAGCAAGTCATAACTACCAACCATGTCATAATGTTTCAGAATAGCTAAAGGCCAGGCAAAGTGGCAGTATATTATAGCAAAATAGGAAGAAAAAGGAGCAAGAGGACAACAGGTATTGTCAAATATGTTAGGATAAAGATAATGATTAGAGAAAACTTTCTGAATTTGACTAAATGTGAAAAGATACATTCCAAAATAGAGAATTGATAAGATACATAAGAAGAGTGTGTGTGTGTATATATATGTATATATATGTGTGTGTGTGTGTGTGTATATATATATATATATATATATATATATATATATACATACATGCACATTCAACTGTTTATATATTGTAAATAAGAGTGAGAGAACTGAGGCCAAACACTGATTATTACCAAAATATACTGCTATGTATCTATAACAGAAAATTTGTATCTTTTTTAAGCCTTAAAAATTAAACTATGGGTGATGGAAAGAAAGAGACTGTCCTCCTTTGGCTATATTTTGTAGATTCATGATGAGCTATATAAATATCTTATGCAATTATAAGACAAAATTAAATTTAGGAATATCCTGAATCCAAAAGAGAAATGCAGTGATTTAATCCAAATGTGTATCCAGTGGTTTATATATCCTTAAATTTATAAGAAATAACAGAAAAACCCCTAACTATTGTATCATATTAGTGGCAGCAGTGCTATATTCTTATTCTGAGAATGTTGTGCATTAGCGTGGAATAAAAGAAATGAGCAATTTAGTTGGGTTCTTTTGGTATCTGAGACTTAGCTCTATTTTATCTTTCATTATATATTTTACAGATTAAAAGAGATTTAAAGATATCATTTAGTCTCATATATAGGACTCATCTGGAACTAAATTTAAATAAATGGAAAAATACATATTTATAATTATGCAATGGGGGAAACAGACTAACTGGTATTTGATTTTAAGTAATTACTGTTAATATTTAGATGTGATTTTTTTAATATCTTCATTTTATTTATTTATTTTCATGTGGTGCTGAGGCTCCAACCCAGTGCCTCATATGTATGAGACAAGTGCTCTACCACTGAGCCACAATCCCAGCCCCTTTAGATGTGATTATTATTATTATACTTCTGCAAAAATTTCTTCATGCTGAAATATTTACAGATGAAATAATATGCTGCCTGGAATTTGCTTCAGAATAATCTGTGGAGTTGGCTACTGTGAGTGGATGTTTACTAGGGATTAGGAATAATAAGATTTTCCTTAAATTGATAAATTGTTGAAGCTGAGTATTACAGTGGGGTTTTTCCTACTTTCTTGAGGTTTTCTATGATAAACTATTTTAAGGTTAAAAAATTACGAAGTTAGACAATGTATAAATGGCAAGGTAAGATAACTGGTATTAACATTACATAACCCTTATATTATGCTTCTAACCTATTATAATGTTTGGTGGGGAATGGGCATTTAATTTTCTAGGAAGTACACATCTGCCACGTGACCAGCATGCGAGCTTCATAAAAGAGGTTCAAAGCATAAAAATTAACTAGTGAGTTTTAAAATTAAAGAGACATATTCTCATTACCTTTAATGCCCAGCTCCGGAGACGGCTTCTCCTAGCTCCCGCCTCCAGCCACCTAATGCGGTGGCAAGGTTAACACAAGAGGCTAGCGAGAGAGAGAACACGCCAGGGAGTGAGCTTTTATTGGGGAACAAAAATTCAAGGGAAAATTCCATCCAATGAAGGTCGATGGGGGCAGCATTCCAAGGTCAGGGTCAGTGATTGGTCTTCAGGTCAGTGGCCAGGCACACCTCCACATGGACAAGCCCTCGAACCTGGGACAGGGTGGGGAAGGCTCTGACACAGTTGTCTAAGCGCCTCTCACCCAGCCAGGGAGATAACTCAAATCACGTGCGAGAATGGCTTCCCATATACACCTATAGTGATCTTAGAGTGGGCATGAGAAACAAAATAGATTGTATATCAAAAGGAAGGTTGAATAGTACTACAAATTCTCGAAAAGGCACCTCACTACAGTGGGGGGAAAGATAATTATGACTTTATATAAATGGCAGTAAGCATTGATAGAGGTATATGGATGGATGGTTAGGTATCTATAAATTTTTTTTCATGTGCTTTATTTTATTAAATAAAGCTTAGTTCAATCTATCTTTAGTTTTGAATTTTTTTCTTTTATTTTTTTTCGTCTCTAAGTGGTGAAGAGCACACATTATCTTGTTAGTGATGCGGGAAAAATGAATCCAGCAATACATGGTCAGAACTATTATGTAATGTGAACACAAGTGATTACAATAAATCTTTTTACTATTTTACTTATTTTATTTTATGGTTTTGGGGATTGAACCCAGGTTCACTTAACCACTGAACCACACCCCCTTTTTATTTTTCATTTTGAGACAGTACCTCACTAAGTTGCTTAGGTCCTTGATTAGTTGCTAAGGCTGGCTTTGAAATTGTGATCCTCCTTGTTAAGCAAGATGTTAATTATTCTGTGTTCAGTGAAATAACCATTTTTCTTTTTTTGTGTGTGGTGCTGGAAATTAAACCCAGGGCCTCATGCATGCTATGCAAATCATTGTTCTTGCCCTTTAAGAGCTTTAACAGTTAAGAAAATAAAAGGTTGCATATGAATAAATAAATGATTGCATGATTTTCATTTTACATAATATATATATATATATATATATATATATATAAATTTTTTTTGTACTAAGAATTGAACCCAGAGGTGATTCACCATTGAGTTACATTCCCAGTCCTTTTTATTTTTTATTTTAAGACAAAAGTTTTGCTTAATTGCTGAGGGTCTTGGTGAGTTGCTGAGGCTGGCCTTGAACTTGTGATCCTTGTGCCTTAGCCTCTCCGTTGTGGGGATTGCAATTGTATGTCAATATTCCTGGAGATTGTGTGATTATTTTTTGGGGGGTGGAGTGGGGTAGGGGGTTGAACTCAGGGGCACTTGACCACTGAGCCACATCCCCAGCCCTATATTGTATTTTACTTAGAGACAGGGTCTCTCTGAGTTGCCTAGCACCTCATTTTTGCTGAGGCTGGCTTTGAAGTTACGAGCCTCCTGCACAGCTTCCCAAGCCACTGGAATTACAGGCATGCACCACTGAACCTGGCTTGATTGTGTGATATTTAAATCCAGAAAATTGCAATGAGAGAGAGAAAATACTTAGAGAATGAAGGGGTGAACTGAGATAGGGTTTGTCTAGCCAAGGCTTTCTGAGGAAATAACTTTTCACCTGAACTTATGAGATAAAACGAGCCATGCAAAGAACCTGATGTAGAGAATTTCTAGAAAATTGAACAGTTGATAGAAAACTTTGAAAAAGGTAAAAGACTTGGCTTATTTCAGATGCTTGAAGAATATTTGGTCTATAATGAACAGTAGAGAAAGCAAGGCAAGAAAATGTTGGATAAATCTTTTTTTTTTAAAGAGAGAGAGAGAATTTTTTTATTATTTGTTTTTTTAGTTTTTGGTGGACATCTTTATTTTTATGTTGTGCTGAGGATCGAACCCAGTGCTCCACGCATGCCAGGTGAGCACGCTACCACTTGAGCCACATCCCCAGCCCCTGGATAAGACTTTGACTGAGATATGCTAAAAGAAAAGGTTATGGACAATCTCATAAATTATGGTAATGCATTTGGATTTTATTCTAAATGCGTAGAGTAACTAAATAGTCTGGTATTGCACATGACTCCTGCTAGTAAAACCTTAACTTAGTCCAACTGTCCCTATATATCCGGGTAGAACACCATATTGGTGACTTCTTTAGGAGACTCATTAGATACTGACATAGGACAAATTATTTGCTATTGTACTTATTTCTGCATTAGTCTTTGACAATCTTGTAGAACATTTATCGTTGTTGAGTCTACCCTCAGGTGGCTTCCCATCACTCCTTACAGCAGTAGGCAGGGCGAACTATTTATCCATTGTCCCCTCACTCCTTCTTCCTTATTGATATAGCCCCAATTTTATTTATTTTTTTCTTTTTTTTATTAGTTGTTCAAAACATTACAAAGCTCTTGACATATCATATTTCATACATTTGATTCAAGCAGATTATGAACTCCCATTTTTACCCCGTATACATATTGCAGATTCACATCGGATGTTGATGTTCCCTACTAGAGGACATTTCCTCACCTCTCTGAAGCTTCTCAAGTATATCTACATGACAGTGTGGCCAGTGAGAGGGAAACTGCCATGCTATGTGTGACTTCCAGAAAGATTCCTCAAAGTGAACTCTTTGCCCTGATCACCACCAGATCCACTCCTGAAAGAAGGACATGAAAGCCAGAACTCCTTAGGCCATGAGGTAACCTCTGGAATAGAAGCTTCATAATAAGTGTGGTAGAATAGAAGGAGTGGGGTCTCTGATGCTCACAGAGACAACAGCCCACTTTCAGGATTCTCACGTGCAGGAAGAACATGCCCTTGTATTTTAAGCTGTGCATGTCAGGGGGGTTTCTGTTGTCTGTAGCCATTTCTAACCTCTTGCATGCCCTGACTCTGTGCCTGGCCCTCTAGCAAACTCTGTATGGGGATCACTTTATATTCCTTGAGCATATTTCATGGAGTCTGGACTCTTATTAGCAAGTTTTATAAATGAGACCTCAACATGGGAAGTGTTCTGCCCAAGGTCATTCAACCAGATAGGGCAATGTTCTGACCTCTAAGTCAGTGATTCTCAGTTCTGTCTGCACATCAGAATTTCCCAGAGCTTTTGATAAATGTCCAGGCCATGCTAAAATTAGTTACTTGGAAGTGTGAAGAACAGGAAAATATATGCCTAGTCTCCGAGAAGATCCCCCAAGATACTTACAAAGGGGAAAAAGAGGCTTTGCAGTGAAGTTGGGCAGACACCCCCTTAACCTAGAGCTCTGACCTGACACATGACTAAACCAGTCAGGATCACTCTGGGTGAACTGGGCTGGCACAAAATAATCATACAGAGAAATACCTTTGGGTTCTGTGATGGCTCCTCTGACCCAGCTCCCGCAAAGGAGGCAAGACAGGCAAGAAAGACGAAGAGCATGCCTTGAACCTGGTTTTATTGGGGAGAAGCCATTCAAATGAGGCAAGGGGTAGGATTACAAAGGAACAGATGAGTGTAACTCAACCCCACTGGGTGACATCTACTCCTGGAGCCACATCTCATTGTCTGAGTGGAGGTAAATAAAGCCCAAGCTATTGCAGGGCACAATAATTGTTCAGTATCTCTTACTCAGGACTTAAGGGCATGTATTTCCAGAGCGGCTCCTGACGGAGCTCCATATGACCACCAGTCCTGGGTGACAGGATGCTCTAAGAACACAGCTCTCTTGTACAGTGTTCCTGTCAAATATGTAGGACCTGAGTCTACCTATGAGGAAACATTGGAAAAACAGATGAAAGTCATAGAATAGTCCTGAAATGCATCCTCATATGTATATGGAAAGAGATATTTCACACAGATGAAGAAAATATTGTCTTTTCAACACAATTTCTCAAGACAAACCACGGAGGCCACAAAAAAGTGGCACAATTTTTAAGTACTGAAAGGGAAAACTTTCAATCCCAAATCCTATATCCAGCAAGAATATTCTTCCAGAATGAAGCAGACCAACACTATTTATTAGGGAAATACAAATCAAAATCACAATGAATTACCACTTTATACCTATAAAAATGGCCTTAATCAAAATTTTCCATATGTGGTGGTGACTCAGTGATACCAAGGCAAGAGGATTGCAGGTTCAAGGCTATTCTTTGCAACACAGTGAGACCCTGTCTCATAAACAAACAAAATCAGAAAATAAGTGATGGCAAGGATGTGGAAATTTGAAACTTTGTGCATTGTGACTAAGGATCTAAGAAGCTGCTGTGGGAAATAGTATGGAGGTTCTAAATAAATCAAATGTGATCACCATATGATGCAGCTCCAGATAATATTATAAGAAATCATTTCACAAATCTTCAAATCATTTAACAGAGGACATTTTAAAACTTAAAACTAGCTGGGCACTGTGCCACATGCCTGTTATCCAAGCAACTTGGGAGGCTGAGACAGGCAGGAGGATCTCAAGTTCAAAGCCAGCCTCAGAAACCTAGCAAAACCCTGTCTCAAAACAGAAAATTTTAAAAACAGTCTGGAGATCTAACTCAGTGGTTAAGGGCCCCTGGATTTAATCCCTGGTACAAAAACAACAAAAAGCAAAAAACAACAAAATAAAACCAAACAAAAAGACCATAAAAACTTAAAGCTATGGACATATGAGCTGGGATCATAGCTCAGTGGTAGGGCACATGCCTAGCATGTGTGAGGCACTGGGTTTTATTCTTTGCACTGCATATAAATAAATAAATATCTATCAAAAATTAAAAAATATTTTTTAAAACTATGTATAAAAATGGAGGCATGTTCAATGATTGCTATAGAAATGCTTTTACAACTTGTTTATATAACCTATCCTGGGTGTTCTCTTAGAGAAGAAAACATCCTTGGTCATCTCTGAGCTCACAGTCCATTAGTACACCACACTTTCTAGTTCTTCACGTTAAAGATCTATAAAATATGAATATATGTGTACTATGTATAAAAATAAAATGGAGGGGCTGGGGCTTTAGCTCAGTAGTGGAGTACTTGCCTAGCACATGTGAGGCACTGGGTTTGATCCTCAGCACTGTAATATGAAATAAAGCCATTCCTGTCCATCTACAACTACAAATAAAATAAAATAAAATAAAATGGACAAGGGTAAGGATAGAAGGGTAGATGGACATGATCAATGCACCATGTATACATGTATGGAAACATAACTGTAAACCCCATTAATTACAATTAATGTTATCATAAAAATAAAATAGACATATGATACAATGTTCTACTGTAAAGAGAACATGGTTATTTCATGATATAATCAGTGAGTGAGGAGGCAGGGTGGTACATACAAGGATGCCATGAATACTTTTATATTTCTGTGGCAGCTTGAAATGTTTGGGAAAGCAGAAACAAGGGTGAGCAGATTATCTAAGAGAATGAAACTCAATATTCCCAAGACCCTTGGTGGACTGAGGGTAGAATATTCAGTTAGACCATCCTCTCCATTTGCTACTCACCTAGGAAACCAAGGCGGGTTTGCGTCACTGCTTGAGAGCACAATTCTTTTGTTACCATTGTTAGCATATAACAGTATTTATTAACCTACAAACAGACTTACTTCAGATGAGATAATTCCTAGGTCCTCATGGATCAGAACAGAAGTTCTATAACCTTACCTACCTGTTCCAGTTATTTCACTCTAATGTTTATTCTGAATGTACTCTAAACCAACCAAACAAAAAGCAAAGAAACTAAGCATAAATATTATTATTCAAGGCTAAATTTCTTGAAGTTCTGTTCAGACAAGGCATGGTATATTTTACTATTATGCCCCTTTCAAGTTTAAATTTTTTTTTTATCATATCCTTTCCTTCATCACTCAATTCTTTTTTTGCTCTGAAAGTATCTGCAAGTTCAGGACTGACAAGTACGATTATATATACTATCAACTGGTAATTGCTATCCCTTTCTACAGTCCAGAGGGCTACTTAATGTTTTCAGCATCAGATGCTTGAACCATGAACTGTTTTCCTGGTTACTCAATATTTTCACAATGAGCAAAAAGGCTTTTAAAATTTTCTGAGTTTTATTAGACTTCATATAGTAAATGCTAGATATAAGAAATTCTTCCCAATAAGGATCTAACATGGTTCAAATTGCTGTTAAGCTTAACGTGCTCATGGATAAGATGCTATAAATATTAACTGTCTTAGCATATTTCTGATTCTCAAATATAAACACCTTTCCAGGAGCTGGGGTTGTGGCTCAGTGGTACAGAGCTTGCCTAGCATGCACAAGGCCCTGGGTTCGATCCTCAACACCCCATAAAAATAAATAAACAAAATAAAGGTATTGTGTCTAACCAAAAAATAAATATTAAAAAAATAAAGGTTATTTTATATGAAAAATATTTTTTCCTAATTCTCTCTACTGTAATTACTAAACTCTCAAATTCTACTCATGGTGTTTCTCTTCTCAACATCCCTTTCTCTTGTGTGAATTCTTAAGCTAGGGCTAAAGTGTCCCTAAAACCATGACACACAAAACAAAATAATTCAAGTTACAGGTGAATACTTTGTGCAAGGGTTGAACAACAGATAAAGGCCTTTCTATAATTACTGCATTCACACAGATAAAACAGCCTCTCAAGTATTAAATCATAAGGTTTCCTTTTAGCAAGAATTCCCCAGTTTGAATGACTGCTAAAGACCTTTCTACATTGACTGTTGAGAATGTCTGAAATGTTTAGCAATATCTCCCTTAACTGAAAAGACTTAAGATATTCTCCTGGACAGAAAAATTCCAGTCTTCGGTACAAAATCAACAGAAATACATGAATATACACCAAAGACGTAAACAAGAATATTTATGGCAGTATTTTATTATAATAGAAAATTATAAAAATACAAATATCTGCCAACAGGATAAATAACAGTATATTATTAAAATGATATAGTATACAAAATAAAAAAGAACATACTACTACCACATGGAATATTATACAGATCTTTAAAATGTTCAGGGAAACAAAGAAGGACATGAATTCACGATGTCTAAGTAAAACATATATAAATAAAGTTTGAGAGCATGCATAAACTAGTTTAATGAGGTTATAAGCCAGGGAAATGGTAATCATTTTTTTTTTTGTAGAAGTGGTAATATTTGGGGAAGTAAAAACTACTTTTTATTACATAGACTGCAAAAATAATTAGAATTCATATTTTTAAAAAATTTATGGTGATCAGTGCTGATACCATTTTGTAATTTGCTTCTACATGTACTATATTTTTAAATAACTGAAAATTAGTGTCAGAGCTACAACCTAATAATAATGATCATACACATTTCATATGCAATAAACAGTAGTTTTGTGGTGTGGAACTTTAAAAACTTTGTGATTAAAATTACATCAACATGTTTAAGCATGCTTTTGTTTTTAAAACTAAAGGTTTACATTAACTTGGAAAGACTTCACAAAGAAACCACTTTATTTATTGCATTTCCATGTTTTCTCCCTTATGTGTTCTCTGATGGACAATGAGGCTTCTCCTATAACTGAAGGACTTACCACACTCATTACAAACATAGGGTTTTTCACCTGTGTGAGTTCTTTGATGTACAATAAGATTCGTCTTCTGGCGGAAGTACTTTCCACATTCATTACATTTATATGGTTTTTCTCCCGTGTGAGTTCTTTGATGATGAATGAGATAAGACTTCCTGCTAAAGGCTTTCCCGCACTGAGGACATTCATAGGATTTCTGCCCTGTGTGTATTTTTTGATGTACAGTCAGAGTTGCTTTCTGGCGAAAGGATTTCCCACATTCATTACAGATATAGGGTTTCTCTCCTGTATGAATTCTCTGGTGTAGATTGAGATTTGTCTTCTGACTGAATGATTTCCCACATTCATTACATTCATATGGTTTTTCTCCTGTGTGAGTTCTATGATGATCAATGAGGTATGATTTCATTCTAAAGGCTTTCCCACAGTGAGGACATTCATAAGATTTCTCCCCTGTATGTGTTCTTTGATGTGCTACTAGGGTTGTCTTCTGGCGGAAAGACTTTCCACATTCATTACAAATATAGGGTTTCTCCTCATTGTGAGTTTTCTCATGAAGAGCAAGGGTTGTCTTCTGAGAGAAGGATTTCCCACATTCATTACAAATATAGGGTTTCTCTCCTGTGTGAGTTCTCTGATGTACAGTGAGGTTTGCCTTCTGGTGAAAAGACTTTCCACATTCTTTACAAATATAAGGTTTCTCCCCCGTATGAATTCTCTGATGTAGAGAGAGTGTTACCTTCTGGCGGAAGGACTTTCCACAGTCATTACACTTATATGGTTTCTCTCCTGTGTGAGTTCTCTGATGACGAATGAGGTGTGACTTCAATCTGAAGGCGTTTCTACATTGTGGACATTCATATGACTTCTCCCCTGTATGTGTTCTCTGATGATCTGTGAGTGCTGTCTTTAGGCGGAAGGACTTACCACACTCATTACAAACAAAGGGTTTCTCTCCTGTGTGAGTTCTCTGATGATCAATAAGATAGGACTTCCTTCTGAATGCATTCCCACACTGATGGCATTGATAGGGTTTTTCCTCTGTGTGAATTCCCTGATGCAGAATCAATACTGACTTCCTGCAGAAGGACTTCCCACATTCAGTGCATGTATGTTTTTTTTCAATATTGTTTGCTCTTCTCTTTTTATTATATACAGGTAGGGTTTCCCCTCTATACACTCTATTATGTGTGATCAAGCCTCCCTTTTTAAGGAATGATTTCTCACACTCACTGTATCCAAATGACTGTGCTGGAGTTACCATCTTCTGATACTGTATAAGCACATCATTATGACAGAAGGTCCTGTCACTTTGATTATGGGATTTTACTTCAGGAGGAGCTGTTTCTTGCCTATTATTAAGTAGTGATCTCCCAAATCCATTGTACTCATTAATTCTCTTTCTTGAAGGACTTAGGTTACTGATGATTAATCCTGAAACATTTTCCAAAGTCTTCCCATGAGTGTCATAGTCAGGAGGTAGATTTTTTGAATCAACAGGTTTTTTGATTAGATTAAGTGTCTTTTCATATATACTGTTCTCCTTGACAAGTCTTTTGTGGTTAATGCACACAACTGATCTAGAATACTTATCTTGGTGTTCCTTGAATTTCATTAAAATGTCTTCAGCTTTCCAGTTTTCTTCTAAAAAAAATTAATAACAACTTGTGAATCTTCACACAGTTGCTAGGGAAAGAGTCTACTGGGGTCTAATGTATTAGGAAATGAGATAGTAGAAAAAACCCAGGACAAATTACTCTCTGCCTGGGGATGGGAAGAAAAGAGAAGAAACATAGAATCTAAATAAAAACTCTGCTTCAGTGTGGGAAATAATGGAAAAAAAAATGAGCAATGAACACTATTATTACATTTTACATCCTACAGAACTTCATAGACAAAGTAAAACAGAATGGTGGAAAGAGGGATTGAAAGAAAAATAGATTCACAGACAATTAAGTAAATCTACAAAGGGCATTATACTTTAAGCAAGATGGATAAAAAAGTATTGGTAGAAATGTTTGTTCGGGGAAAATATTAAGAGAAGGATTATTTTTGCAGGACACAGAAGATCACCTATACTTTAATACAGGCAATTAATGAAATAACTCTTGAACACCTAACATGTAATATAATCCAGTAAAGAAGGTTACAAAAGAAGATCATTTATTTCGGAGAAAAGAATTTTTAAGTGTAAACCATATACAATCAGACTTTAAATTATATGATAATATTCAAGAATTGTGTATGTGTATTTTTTTATTTTTGGTACCAGTAATTGAACTCAGGGACACTCAACCGCTGAGCCACATCCCCAGTCCTATTTTGTATTTTATTTACAAATAGGGTCTCACTGAGTTGCGTAGTGTCTTCCTAAGTTGCTGAGGCTGGCTTTGAACTTGCAATCCTCCTGTCTCAGCCTCTCAAGATGCTGGGATTACAGGCGTGCGCCACTGTGCCCGGCTGTGCATGTGTACTTTAGTAAGTAGGTAGCAGAGGAATTCAAATAAGAGGAAGGCAGGTATGATGTGAAGTAATGAAGGAATAGTCAGTCTATGGAAAAGGAACATAACATTTGGAAGGGAGTATATACAACACAATAAAAAGTACCTATGTGATGACAAATCCTTCATTTATGGAAAAACCTCAGAGCCCAGATTAAATGGAAACTGATTTTGTGTGTGTGTGTTGCTAGGGTTTGAACCCAGGGCACTCAATCCCTGAGCTACAATCCCCAGCCATTTTTATTTTTGTTTTGAAACAGGGTCTCACTAAGTTGCTAAGGGCCTTGCTAAGTTTGCTGAGACTGGCTTTGAATTTGCAATCATCCTGCCTCAGCCTCCTGAGCTCCTGGGATTATAGGCTGATATATAGGATTATAGGCTGATTTTTAATCTTGGGCTTTATAAAGATTAGCAAGAATTCTGTAAGAAAGAAAAGCTGAAAAGACTATATGAAGGCTTACTGAAGTAGTTTAAGAAAGATGAGAATTTTCTATTTTAACAAGTAATGGTATATCTTGTTAAGAGAGTAACAATATAAATTGAATGAATGAGACAAATGTTATAACAAAGGCAACATACTTAATAATAATGAAGAGATGAAACATGGGTTTTCATTTTGCACATCAGTGAGAAATAAGAGTATAACAGAATGTTAATATATTTCACAGGCTGATAAATAATTATGAACAGATCCAGAAGAAATGTTGACAGAGACAGAAGATTTGGGCTGATATCATGGCAGGAATAAAGTAACTAAGAAATGATGGGAAAGAATTTAAGAGCTGAGATGTTTAATTTCTAACATGCTGTAACAAAAAAGGTGAGAAGACACTACAATACTTTGGAGGGAGAAACATGCTGAGTAGCAGATGTCAGTGCCAGGTACAGAAAATGAACAGCTGAAGTTCTGAGAAAGGAAGGGGTTGTCATGATTTAAAGACAGATCCCTTAAAGATAAATTTGAGAAATGAAGACTAAGAGTACAGTATTCTTTTAAACGTGTGTGACTCTTACATGTCAGGCACTGTTAGGGAGGACAGACACACTGGTGAAGAAAAGAGACCAAGTTGTAAAATAATCACTCAAGAAATTAGGATAAGAATGAGTTAGTGTTGTTTACCCAAACCAAGGGTTGACTTTAGGAATGATGATCAGTCATATAAAATGAACCACAAAGGTTTAATGGAGAACAACTGTAACTAAGGAAAGCCGGAGCTGAGGCAAGTGAGTTTTAAAATTAACAGATCTGTAGTGAGAATGGGAACTAAGGCTTAGTGCAGGAAAGAAACCTGAGGTATTATGAAGGCGGTGGGGGGGGGGGGAACGGTAAAGTAACTAAGACAACTTGCAAGAATTTTCTTAACAGATTTATTTATTTATTCAGGTACTGGGATTTGAACCCAAGGATGCTAAATCAGTGAGCCACATCCACAGCCCTTTTTATTTTGAGGCAGGGTCTTGCTAAGTTGCTCAGGGCCTCACTATGTTACTAAGGCTGGCCTTGAACTTGCAATCCTCTTGCCTTAGCTTCCCAAACTCAGTGGGATTACAGTTATGCACCAACACACCCATCTCAAAGAACAGATTTAAGATTGCCTGAAAGAAATCTATCTTAAAAGGCAAGGACTGAAAATACTACAAAGACAGACATAAAGAAAAAAGAGCAAGAAGAAAAAGAGTTTACAGTACACTTTAAGTAGTGGCAAATATCTTTGGTAATACCAAGCAAACTAGAAAAGCCTATTTTGAAAGAGTCTGTTTATTTTTGTTTTTGATGGTTGTTGTTGGTTGTGTTTTTGAGATGAGTCTCACTATGTTGCCTGGGCTAAGCCTCAAACTCCTGGGTTCAAGTGATTCTCCTGCCTCAGGTTCCCATGCAGCTGGGACTACAGGTATGCAGTGCTGAGCTCAGCTCAGAAATCAGTTTTAAGTTTTGTAGGCATAAAGGTCATTTTGAAAGTTAGGAGTATCTTTTTAAAACTTCCCAAGACATTCCAAAAGTACTCCCAACACCTTATTCCTTTAAAATTTACTTTCCACTTTTCATCTGCTTACCTAAGCAGGCATGACCTGCAAATGACATCCAGGGCTCTTCTCCTCGTTCTAATTTGAGGATCATATCAGGTTTGGTGATGTCACATCCTAATAAAGGAAAAGACTTACATTGGCAATTTAAGCTTCAATAATTTTGAAAAATAAAGGTATATGTTCAGTATTTCAAATTAAGATTCTCATTTGTGTAACAGTAAACTGAGAACCTTGCAACAGGCAAGGGAAGACACAATCATCCTTTCAGTGAACCAAAAGGAATTTATTACCTCTTTTCCCTGAAATTCAAGATTACACGCTTTATGTATTTTGAGATGAAATGTATTCTACAAACAGCTTCAAACAGAGTTTTTCTTACCCACAGAGATGAGATGGCAATAGTTTTCCAACATCACATCCATGTATAGAGTCTTCTGAGCAGAATCTAGGTGTTGCCACTCCTCCTGACTGAAATCCACAGTCACATCTTTGAATGACACTGATTCCTATAATGGTTTGAAATTGTGAAGACAACAGATTAACTAAATACTGAAGCCTCCTTGGTCATTGTTTTTGTGGTATTCATATGAAAACTTGTAAAGAAAGACTATCATTTTTCTTGTTTTGTGATTTACACTGTAAGGAAAAAGAACCCACTGAATTTATAAATGCATTGTAAAAACAATTACTGTTAAGCCAGTTTATATCCAAAACCTGTACTGGATTATTGGGAGACCAAAACAAACAAACCATTGTTGCTGCTCAAGAGAAATTATAGCATCAGACAAAGAAAATTTTGTGACTAGGGACTGAAACAGAGCAAACTATAAATGCACATATTTATATGTATTTATAAATATGTTGAAATGAACCCTATTAATAACAAAAGTATTTTTTTTTAAAAAAAAGAATGTATGTGTAAACACGAACCTGCAAGGAGTTACAGGTACAGCATAGAAGTATATGTAATATACAACGAATCACAAAAGTAGAACTACCTTTTTCAGGTTTTACCAAGGAAAAATTTTCCCCCTTAAGGATGAATGTTTTATGCAGGAAGAAAATGGTTCTAAGATACTTTCATTATTCAACAATAAAAAAGAGTAAACTGCTCAGGAAAACATTCTCAGATAGCAGTTATACAATCTGGACACAAATGTAATAAGCAACTGAAGGTAATAAGCAACTAAAGCAAAGTACAGGAAAACCACAAAAGCAGGCAGAAATTGGACAGCATATCCTTGAAGGATAGCAACAACAACGATAGGAGCTGTTAATTTTTTGACCTTTTCCTTGAGAATGCCCAAGACCCTGTAGCTCTCCATGCAGAAAAGCACCACTTAGTTCCTCCATGATGACAGGACAGAATACAGGGGTGGCCAATGAGCTGGAAATTTAATTCTGCAAGGGGAAGAGCTCTAGAAAGGATGAGACTCAATAACTGAGTATAAACTCTTCTAAATCCCTTGGCTAATAGTTAAATTCCGTATATGTTGGAGATATCAGAGTACTTAGCAAAAATCAGAGAGAAAAAAACAGAAAAGAATCTTGAAAATCAGAAGTGTACCTAGTAATATATTTTAAGACTTCTGCTTTTTTGACTTGCAGTATTCCATAACTTGAATAGATCACAGATCAAGCAGAAGAAAACTGGAGTTTTATTGGATTGAGGTATCAGAGCTTAGGATTAACAAAGCAAAAAGAAGGATAGGGATGAAACCGTAGAAGCCAGAGCACCGCAGAAAGTAAGTCCCATAATGTGAGTATACCTCACTAACTCCTTGAATGAGAGCTAAAGCATATGAACCCAAAAGAGATCCTCAAAACCAGGGTAAAAAGCAGAACTAGAAGCTTAAAAACCAGGAGGACTGGCTGGGTTGTGGCTCAGTGGTAGAACGCTTGCCTTGCATGCGTAAGGCACTGGGTTCAATCCTCAGCACCACATTAAAAAAATAAATAAAACAAAAGATTGTGTCCATCTACAACTAAAAAAAAAAACAGGAGGATATATCAGTCATTTCACATTGAGGGGAGGGTATAGTTTGACTCCAAGCAAGTTAATTGCCTACTAGAAAACAAAGAAACAAACCAATAGTCCTCAGAAGAACCAATAGATATAATAGGATTCAGATTACTGTATTATTCTGATGTTCAATTTTCTAGCAACAATTACTAGACATGCAAATAAAAAAAAAAGGAGTTGGAAAACATGGCCTATATTGAACAAAATGATAATCATAGAAACAATTTCCTGGACTTCAAAACGGCTGTTATAAATGTGTTCAATAGAAAATGAGAGGAATCCAAAATATGAACTATAAAAAGAGCAACAAATGAAATAGAGAGGTTGAAAATAGCTTTGTAAATAAATCAACAGAAATAAGCAATCCAAATAAAAAGAAAAAAAGATATGGAATAACAGAATCACAAAGATCTGGAGGTCAATTTCAAAGTAATCCAACACAGATGGAACTGGAGTCTCAGGGGAGAGAAAAAGAAAAAAGCATTCAAAAATTATTGGGGAAACACAAGACATACAAATATAGTAAAAATCTTTAACTTATATATTTAAAATGCTTAATGAAACAAAAGAATAAATAGCAATGAAAATCATACTTCCAGATCCTATCAAATTACTAAAAGCAAAGCTAAAATTAATCCAAAATTCAATGTTCAGCAAATCCATTAAAAATGAAGGCAATATAAAGACATTTTCAGAGAAAACATGAGAGAATTCATTACTTGCAGGTCTGCAACATCAAAATTACTAATAAAGGAATTTCTTTAGTGTGGGAGACCAACCTTGCACGTGACTGGCTCACACTCCCCAGCTGGGTGCTGAGGCGCTCAGTCACAGAAATGTGGCAGACTTTCCCCACCCTTCTTGGGTTCGAGGGTCAGTGTCTCGTGCATGGGTGTGTCTTGCTACAGCCCCATGGTGAAGCTATGCTCACCTGTTCCTTTGTAATATAACCCCTTGTCCTGTTTAGGATAGAATCTTCCATGGAAGTGCCTTGTGTGTGTCCCCTTCTCTTACTGTGCCCTTGGGTGTGGCCTATCCAGGTGTCAGTCAACCTGCTGACGGTGGACATCATGAAGACAGACTCAGCCCCCTGAAACCTGACCCCTTGCCTCATTTGAATAGCTTCTCCTCAATAAAAGGGGTCAGCGTGTACTCTCGCTCTCTTTCTGCAGACCCTTTAGGTCAGAGGAGCCGTCACAGCGACCCCAAAGTAAAAGGTATTTGTGTTTTTTGTGTGGTTATTTTGCGCAGCCCAGTCAGCCCAGTTCAACTGGAGTAAACCCTGAGTCTTTTAGTCGTGAGAACAGAAACCCGGCACTTTAGGTTGAAGGTAAAAGCACTGGTTAATTATGATGAGAAATGTTGTATATAAAAGACTACCCTTTTCCACTATTTTAGCATGCAAACAGCCACAGACAATATTGTGTTTCCTTTCTGTCCCCTCCCCTCCCCTCCCTTCCTTTTCTTCCTTCCTATTTTTACTTTGAGACTGGGTTTTACTAAGTTGCTGAGGCTGGCCTTGAACTTGTAATCATCCTGCTTCAGTCTTCAGAGTAGTTTACAGGTAAGTGCCACCACACTCAACTTTGATAATGTTATATTTCAGTAAAACTTACTTATGGATGCTGAAATTTGAATTTTATGGTATTTTTGTATGTTGGAAATGTTTTCCTTTTGAATTTTTCCAAACATAAAAACTATTCTTAAGGTCTGGGCATGCAGCTCAGTGATAGAATATTTGTCAATCATGCGTGAGGCCTTCGTTTAATACCCAGCACAGCCAAAAACAAAAAACAAGCAAAAAGCAAACAAACAAAAAAGAAATAAAAAAAAAAATCTCGGGCAGCTGTTTCATTTGTGGGATATAGACCCTTTTAAACTAAACATTTGATTATCATGTATTACAAACATAAATATCACTCACATACATGGCATATAAACCAAAAATGTGAGTCAGTAAATAAAACTGAAATGTTGCAAGATTGATGTATTTTATCTCAAATAACTTAATATTAACTTAAGTAAACCTTGATAAGTTAAAGATTACATATTGCAATGTTAAAGTAACCATAAAAAATGCAGCTATAACTAAAGTGCCAATAAATGACTTAAAATTAATTACAACAATGGATTTGATATAAAATACAACAGGATGTAGGAATAGATCACCAAAAGCCGATTAGAAGGAACTACATGCATATTACTAAGTGAAAGAAGCCAATCCGAAAAGGTTACCTAACATATGATTCCAATGCTAAGAATTTCCAGAAAAGGCAAATTTTTGGAGTGGTTGCCAGGGGTCAGAAAGGAGAAAGGATAAATATTTCTTCAGGGCTCCTACATACCAGGTACACCCCAACTCAAGATGAATATTTTATTTTAGAAAATTAACATATATATGAATTAAATATTATAGTGAACTTCCTAAATCCTCAAAAGGCATTTGACAATATTGTATACTAACTCTACAATACAACAGTAAAAATGAAAACAAATAGGAATCAATGTATAATTCCTTAATGATTGATATAAAATATATCTATACAAAGTCAATCTTCTTCCAAAGCTAAGTTAAGGAAATTTAAGCCTAATTTTTTATCTTTCCACTTTTTTTTTAGTGGTGCACTATATATAGTTGTACATAATGATGGGATTTGTTGCTATATATTCATACATGCACACAATATAACAATGTGATTTGGCCAGTATCACTACCCAGCTCTCCCCCTCCCCGACTGCCATCTCTTTCTAGTGATCTCCCTTTGATTTTCATGGGATTTCCCCCCACCTACCTTTCTTTTCCTTTTTCCTCTCTAGCTTCCACATATGAGAGAAAACATACAACCCTTGACCTTCTATATAGCTTATTTCACTTAACATAATAATCTTTAGTTCCATCCATTTTCCTTATGGCTAAATAAAACTCCATTTGTGTATATATACCACATTTTCTTTATGGACACCTAGACTTGTTCCATAGTTTGGCTATTGTGAACTGTGCTGGTATAAACATGAGTGTGCATGTAGCACTACAGTATGGTGACTTTAATTCTTTAGGATAAATACCGAGGAGTGGTATGATGGTTCCATGTCTAGTCTTTTAAAGATCCTTCATACTGTTTTCCAACAGTGTAAAAGTATTCCTTTTTCTCCACTCAGGATTAATATTTTAAAATGCCGGGGCTGGGGATATGGCTCAAGCGGTAGCGTGCTCACCTGGCATGCGTGGGGCGCTGGGTTCGATCCTCAGCACCAAGTGAAAAATAAAGATGTTATGTCCACCGAAAACTAAAAAATAAATATTAAGAAATTCTCTAGAAAAAAAAATTTTAAATGCCAAAGATGCAAACAAACTAAAATAAAAGGATGAAAAAAGATATAATACACAAATACATATATGGGAAATACAATGGGGAAAGATGAACTGATAATGGTAATCAAAAGACAAAACAGATTCTGAGTTGAAGAATGTTATTATTAGAGACATAATAATAAAATTTCATAATAATAAAAGAGTAAACATATCAGGAAAATGAAATCACAAATGTATAGGCACAGAGTTGCAATTGACAAAATTTAAACAAGTTTTTTTGTGGGGAGATACTAGGGATTGAACTCAGAGGTGTTTAAATACTGAGCGGATTGAACTCAGAGGTATTTAAATACTGAGCCACATCCTCACCTCTTTTTTAATATTTTTATTTAGAAATAGAGTCTCATTGAGTTGCCTCACTAAATTGCTAAAGCTGGATTTGAACTCATGATCCTCCTGCCTCAGCCTCCTGAGATGATGGGATTACAGGCATGTACTACTGTGTGTGGCTAAACAAGATTTTTTAAAGGTTCAAAATTGTGATTGGTGCTAATATGTTTGTTGGTAACCGAAAGAATGAAGACTAAGGGAGAAAAATATGTAAAGACTTAGAATATCTAAAAAATACAATCTAAACTCATTTGACATTGATAGAAAACTTTTGGTAATTTCTCAACACATTTTTTTAAGAGCAAGTAGACCATTCACTAAACAAGTCTCAATATAATAAAGATGAATTACATATATTTTCTCTGCAAAAATGGAACTAAATTGGTGTTAGCTTTTTGTTGCTGTGACCAAAAGACCTGACATGAACTTAGAGGAGGAAAAGTTTATTTTGGCTCATGGTTCCAGAGGATTCAGTCCATGGTTAGCTGATTCTCAGGCAGAAGGATGTAGTAGAGGAAGGCTGCTCAGCTCATGGTAGCTAGGAAGCAAGAAGGAGCCAGGCGAAAATACACTCTTCCAGGGTGCACACTAGTGTCCTTACATCCTCCAGATAAGTCCCCACCTCCATAGTCTATTTGGCCATCAATAGATTAACCCACTGATGAGGTCTGAGCCCTTATGATCCAGTCACTTCCCACCACCTGTAGACATTGCTGCAGCGGGGATGATGTTTTCAACACATGAACCTTTGAGGGGCATTCCAGATCAAAGCCATAACAATTAGTCGTTTTTTTGTTTTTTTTAAAGAAGATTATCTAGAAGCAAGTCCCAAAGTTTAGAAGTTAAACAATATACTTGTAACTAACCAACAGAATCAAAGAATGACCAAAATGAAATTTTAATAATGTTCTGAACAAACTAAAAATAGATCAAAATTTGCAGATGAAGTTAAAACAGGCTCAGAAACTTTTATGTTTAAATGCTTATACTAGAAAATAAGAATCCTCTAAAATTAATAATTTAGACTTCTATTTTAAGAGGCTTGAAAAATGTAAATTCAAAGCAAGAATAAGGAAATATACAAGATAAAAGCAAAAATCACTGAAATGGAAAACAAACAATAGGGAAGAAAACAATGAAACTTGAAGCCAAATCCTTTAAAACCCCAAATACATGTAAATTAAATACTTCTAAACAATCAATGTGTCAAAAAAAAATGACAAAG
Source organism: Marmota monax (assembly GCF_021218885.2). Taxonomy (NCBI): domain Eukaryota; kingdom Metazoa; phylum Chordata; class Mammalia; order Rodentia; family Sciuridae; genus Marmota; species Marmota monax. Next base: position 227,412 of record NW_026692786.1, on the reverse strand, counting down.
GATGTGAGAAAATATACAGTATACACACACACACACACACACATTTAGTTGTAGATGGACACAATACCTTTATTTTATTTATCTTTACGTAGGGCTGGGGATTGAACCCAGGGCCTCACATGTACTAGGCAAGCACTCCACCACTGAGCTACAACCCCAGCCCAAGAGAAAATACTTTCAACATTTGAATGAAAATAAAAATGCAGGGCTGGGGCTGTAGATCGCTTGCCTGGCATTCGTGAGGCCCTGGGTTCGATCTTCAGCACCACATAAAAATAAATTTTTTAAAAAAATGTGCAAAGGAAGAAAATGTTTAAAAGAAGAAAAGAAAAATGCAATGTATTGAAATTTGTTGGCGGCCAATAAGGGATAGTATTTACAGGGAAACTTACAGCATTAAAACCGTCTACTAGATAAAAAGGAATACCTTAAGTCAGTAAGCATGCACATGTATAATACTAGGAAAAGAAGAACTAATTAAAATCAAATTAATGAAACAAACAGAAAAAAAGAAACAGAAAACACTGGAGGACTTGAATAAAAACCAAAGCAAGTACTCTGAAAAAGTCAATAAAACTGACAAATCTCTGGCCAATGATTGAGGGGAAAAGAGAGACACAAATTACCAGAAGAAAAATGAAAGAACCACTGTGACAGATTTTTCAAATACCAAAAGAATAAAAGACTATAACTGGAAAACTTTATGCCAGTAAAGTTTATAACTTATATAAAATGGACAAATTTCTAGAGAAACACAAAACTACAAAAGCTCAGTGAATTAAAAAAAAAGTGATAACCTCAATAGCCTTAATTCTATTACAGAACTAAACTAGTAGTTTAACATATTCTCATAAGGAAATAGAAATCTCCAGAGTCAGATGGCTTCACTGGTGAATTCTAACATTTGAGAAAGATTATTTTAGAAAATAAGAAAATACTTCCCAACCCATTTTATGAGGCAGGATTAACCTGGTATTAAACAGAAACTATAGACCAAATCCTGAATGAACCACAGATAAAACAACCCCCCCCTCAAAAAGCTACTTTAACAATGAATTAGCAAATTCATCAAGCAATATATGCAAAAGTATTATATTATAATCAAGTATAGTTTATCCTCGCACAACTAAGTTTACATCTCAAAATCAATGAATAGCCAGGCATGGTGGCACATGCTTATAATCCCAGCTACTTGGGAAGCTGAGGCAGGAGGTTCACAAGCTTGAGCCCAGTCTCAGCAATTTAGTGAGACCCTGCCTAAAAAGAAAAAATATAAAGGGCTGGGGATATAGCTCAATGGGGATGTGGTTCAGCAGTAGTGTGCCCCCAGGTTCATTGCCTAATACCGCCAAAAAAAAAAAAAATCATTGAATGTTATAGAAATATAGGTATAGAAAAAAAAACAACAGATGTAAGAAACTTGAACAAAATTCAGCACCATTCATGATTAAAAAAAAAAATCAGCTAACTTCTTCAATCAAATTGTAAAAGAAAATGAAAAACTAATAAGGGAGAAGCTCATACAGCACTTGCCTATCATGCAGAAGGCCCCGGGATTCAATTCCCAGCACTACAAAAAGAAACAAACACAAAAATAAAAACAAATGTGTATGCATGTGCCCCCCCAACACCAATTTAAAAAAAATAAAAAACCCTATAGAATTACTATCACTACTTAAAGTAGTGCCTGAATAAAGACTGAATACTTTTCACATATGTCAGACACAAGGCAAAAATGTCTGTTCTTGGGCTGGGGTTGTAGCCCAGTGGTAGAGTGCTTGCCTAGTACTTGTGAGGTACTTGGTTTGATCCACAGCACCACATAAAAAAAATAAAATGAATAAAACAAAGGCATTGTGTTCATCTATGACTAAAATTATTTTTTAAAAAGTTTGTTCTTCCAACTTCTATTCAACATTGTACTGAAAGTTCTAGACAACATAATAAGGCAAGAAAGAAATTTAAAAATTACTAGAATAAGTGGATTTAGAACAGTTGCAGGTCAATATACCCACCCCACAAATTAACAGCATTTCATATACTAGCAATAATAAAATAGAAAGTTGAAATAAAAACGAATATCACTGATACTAACACTTAAAAAAAGAAATATCTAAGGAGTAATATAAAAAATTTGCAAGACTGATACACTGAAAACAACAAATAATTACTGAGATAATTTTTTCCCTTTTCTTTCCTTCCTTCCTTTTTTTGTGCCAGGGATGGAATCCAGGGCCTTGTGCATTCATGTTAGGCAACTGTTCTACCACTGAGCCATATTCCCTGCTACTCAAGAGAATTTAAAGATGATCTAAATAGAAAGAGATGTGTATCATATAAATGAATTAGAAAACTGTATTATCATTAATGATTATTTGTTCTTGAATTTAAACTATTGAACATTTTAATATTTTCCTCTCTCTAAATGTGTTAAGCATAAAATGGGAAGTTATTGGTACGAGTTTGCCTATTTATTGCCTGTTCTGGAAATAGTGGTGACAGTTATACAACAGTGCTAATATACTGAAAGGGACCAAATTACCCACTTAAAAATAATTAAAATGTTAATTTTATGTTTTATATATTTTACAACACTAAGAAGTTAAATGAAAAAGCACAATAAATAAAAAGATGTGCAAGCAAGCACTATGGGGGGCACTTGGGGAACTGAAAAAGCAATAAAGATGTTAAATGGGAAATGAGAGAGACACCCAAATAAAAATGGTATCATTGAGGAAGGAGGGAACTGTGGTATAAGGAACAGGATTTGCCATGAAATGGATTTTCAGTAGGAGACATTTAAATCATATCAGCTATATTAGCAGGTGGGTAGAGGCTGGGGCCATAAGCAGTTTGAAAAAACATAAATGACAGGATGGGCAGGGAAGATACTAAGATAACTCAAACACGTGCATGAAGTATCTGTGGAACATGTAGGTGTTGTGTAGTTGGATGATGGATATAAAGTTTGGATTCTCAGGATAGAAGTGTAAAACTTATTTAGGCTTCATTAAAATAATATGGTTCATTATGAATTGGGAACAATAAATGAAAGAGAAATAAATTAACATATAATCTGGAGAATATCAGATTTTAAGAAAGGTCAAGACATAAAGCAAATTCTCTGAATGAAACAGGAAAGATTAGTGTCTTTGAAACCAAAAGCAGAATAGTTTAAGAGTTATACATCTAGTTCAGTTGATGGTCTATGCATTTACACTTATTTCTTTCTATATTCAAATACAAAATTAGAAGAAATTTTAAAATAGGAATAAATCTATAACATCAGTATTCTAGAAATCATGTTATTAGAAGGCCATAGGTTTTTCCTTCTGTATTAAAGGATTTACAAGATAAACAAGATTCTCAGTTCTTTGTACAAGTTGCCAATCATCTCTATCCTCAAAGCCTCAGGACATGACTTCTTGCCACTTACTGATACCACTCTATCAATTTTAAATCCATCTTTACTCAGATCTGTGAATGTGACAAAGGTTTTATCTTCTTTTTAAAATCTACATAAGGGGCTGGGGCTTTAGCTCAGTGGTAGAGTGCTTTCTTCACACAAGTAAGGTACTGGGTTCGATCCTCATCACCACATAAAAATAAATACATAAAGATATTGTGTTCATCTACAACTAAAAAAAATTAAAATCTATATTCTCATTAATTCAAGGAAATGCACTTCTGTCCCTGTATATCTTCTGGGAGAAGACTGAGAAAGGAGGAAATGGGGACCAGTTTTCTAAGAGAGAAGACTGGTGGGACAATTTAGGACAAGAAATATCTTTGTAACAATAACAGAAGTTTCAGAAAGGAACCATCACCTCACCTGAGCCATGATTTTGAGATCTGCAAGAGAAGACCAGTCTTTCCTTTGCACTCCTCTTTAGAAAACGGACAATTTCTAAAACAGCAAAGCTAAGACAGAGGAAAAAAAAAAGCCACATGAGACTACACATGCCTAACAGTTCTCTATACTTACAAATCAATTAAAACTATTTCCATTTTTGGGCCCTTGTCCACTCTGCACATCCAACATAAATATAAGGAAGAGAATGGTAACTTAGAAATCTTTCTGCCTCAGTCTCAGAGGATATTCCAAAGATGGTGAGTGAAACAAAATTCTGAGTCCTTCATTCTAAAATAGGATTTTCTAAAGCTGCTGACGATAAGGTTTGATACCATTAATTTAACTTGTACCTCAAGAGTCTGGAGAAGCTTAGAGGAATGTGTCTTTAAGAGATTAAATTATGGGCTGGGGATATGGCTCAAGTAGTAGTGCGCTCGCCTGGCATGCGTGAGGCACTGGGTTCGATCCTCAGCACCACTTAAAAATAAAATAAAGATATTGTGTCTCTTTTTTTAATATTTATTTTTTTAATATTTAAAAATAAATATTAAAAAAAGAGATTAAATTATTTTTAGAATACTTTTCTAAGGGGAAAAATGTGGGTGCTTCCTCTTCATAACAAACAAGGGTCTCCCACATTCTGATGCCATTAGAAACCAAAGTGGTGAGAGAATTCTTGGCAAAATGTGCATGTTTCCAGGATTTGTAAGGGCAAATAACTGAGATGGATAATTCTCAACTTAGCACTTGATGAGGACTATACGGATGGAGGCTGCCTGGGTTGTCCTGGATCCTATGCAAGAGGATTAACTAGACAAACAGGATCCACCAGAGCAGGTGGGCCATTGCATGTCCAAAGGAAGCACCAAGGGAGCAGCTGGAGAAGAGGCTGTGCCCATGAGAGACAACTGTATCTGGAGGTTTTCAGAAACAGGTTCTCTCAAAAGATAAAAGATGACTTACGCTAAATTATAGTAGTATCAGTCATGTTGGCTTCATCTTGTCTCTGACTTTTTTCTTTCCCAGGTCCCAATCCATTGGAGCTGGAGTCTATTCACCTACAGGGAATAAAGCAGAGACAAAATAGAGGTTCGGGAATTAGAGAATAAAACCTGATCTTGAACCCTTTCACACTGCACACCACTTCCATCAAGTGGAAGAAAGTTTTTGCTTTTGAAACAAATTTGAAGTATGATTTTTAGTTCATTTAGCTAAGTGACTATTGTGAGATTGATCTTGTGTGTAGATGTTTGACAGATTTTATTTTTTATTAAGAATATCTAAAGTAATTATTGAACCTTCCAGGAATTCATAGGAAAGGAAAACAAAATTCAGCCAAATAGAAATTTTGAGAGTGACAGTTATGGGAGAAAAGTTTTTCATTCTCTTTTGTTTTTTTTAAAGAGTGTATTTCCAATGATAGAACACCATTTGTCACCTGTCAGTAGGGGGTTTCCTAATATACTATCCTATCTGAAACTTATTTTATCTCCTCTCCATTTAAAAAAATCTCTACTTATTTTACTTGTCTAATTGCCAGTGTTAAAAAAAAAAAAAAAAAGCAAAACAGCCAGTATTCGGAGAATCTAAACAATGCATAAGTAGTCAGTACCCGGTTTCTCAAGCACTCCATCTTAGTCACACAATAAGCCACATTCATAGTCACTGTGGGTTCTGTACACAAAATACTTCAGAAATTAGACATATTACCCACTGCACACTCATCATCTCCTAGGCCTCCCCCTGTCACGTGCGGTCTTGGAGCCATAACATACTTCTATACAAAGTAACAAAATTTCGCTCACAATCCCTTCACTGTCTTCTCTGCAAAGTAACAGTTTGAAACACAATCGACTCGCACCTAATTTAAAACTTAGACACGCAGAGACCCTATCACTTTCATAAATAATCGGTTGCATATCACGCATTGTAACACACCCTCCTCGTCCCTTGCCCACAAGAATAGGCACCAAAAAAACACAAACTGAATGCCAGTTGTGTGCCAAGCTGCGTTCCAGGCGTTGGGACTTCCTAGTGGAGAGGGGAGGAATTAAAAAAAAAAAAAAAAAAAAAAAAAGGCAGAAATCTGCCCCCGCAGAGCTCACACCAGCCTCGGGGTAATGGTTCCCCTCCTGTCTTCTCTGGGGCCTGGACTCTCTCTTTCCTCCTCGGTCTCCTCAGTCCAGGTCCCTTTTCCCTCCTTCCTCTCCCCACCCGAGCTCCCACCTTCCTTCTCGGCCCGCCGAACGGTCCCCATCATCACCCGCCCCCTCGGCACCCAGAGGACCCAAGAGCCTCACCTTCGGCCACTGGCCAAGAGTCTGCGCCTGCGTATTGCTAGGCGCTGTTTCCCTGCGGTCTCGGCAGCGCATTCCTCTGGGCCTCAGACTAAGCGCGCCTTGTCGACATCCGGGCTTTTCCAGTCTTGAACTACATTTCCCACAGACCTTCGGGGCCGCTTTCAAACTTTAATCGCAGGCTCCTCTTCGGAGTCTAATAGTTGCCTGGCACAGAGTGGTGACCTGGTCTAGGTGAAGGAGACTCTCGGGTTGAGGAAGCCAGGAGCTCCCTGGGTGCAAAGAGATATGCGCCTGGAGTTAATGCCTGTGTACCAGGGTGTGTGTGTGTGTGCGTTTCCGAAAGGAGGGTAGTGGAATGAGGGGTTGACCGGTGCGTGATTGTGCTCTTGTCTATCTGCTCAGACGAGGGACCTTTTGGGTGACTGTTTTTAGCTATAATGTGGGGTGTGTGACACTGGGACTTAAGACCATCCATCATATGACAGAGCTGCTGTGACCTACTGTGATAGTGACTGACAACTTCTTTTCTGCAGTTCTAGGTTTAATTTTTGGACAAAGGAATTTGTTGAAGGAAGATGTCCGAGTTGATGTGTGTGCCAGTGAAGACTACAGCCATTCATAGGTCGAACAGAGTAGTTTTGCAATGTATGCATGACTTGATGCCTCTTCACCAGGTCACCCCTGCTTCTAGAGCTCATCCTGGTGTTTAACACACAGAGAAAAATCAGTGAATGCCTGCCTAGTAACCGGTTTTAGATTTTTCTTGGGATCAGTATCTCTTGAATTCCCTGCTGCTTCTTTCCCCTCCAGCTTTGTAGCGATGTGGACTCCAGCTGCAGAGATATGGTCATCAAAATAGGAGTCAGATATTTGAGTGGTAGAATACAGGTTGCAAACACAAATCTCTTTTTGGAATGAAACTTTTAAGGTTGGAAGTGTATCTTAGGCAGAGTTTTATCAAGACATGATGAAGAGAGCCTAGGAATAGGATTGCTTCCTCTGAGGATCTCCCTTGTTCTACTGAGGACAAGTTTCATGTTTTAGAACCACACCATTCCAGGAGCTCTCTCCCCAGGAAACTGGTGTAAATTTAGAGAATGTTTCCAGTTCAGGATACCAGTGGCATTGGCCTTTCCTTTGGATACTAAGAGGTGTTTGCAGTACTCCAGCATCTCTCTTTCATCTGCATGTGTGTAGAAGACAATGGGAGTTTGTGTAATGGTGAAGAATCTCTTCAAATATAGCTAGTCTGGGCGCTCCTTACCATTCCTTTGCCTTTCCCCTCTTCCCTTGAAGTTCTCTAAGAGCTCCGAAGAAAGAGAAACATTACCAAAGATATCTGGTAGAAGTGACACTATGAGACTTCAGAAACAATGCCTCAGGAGGTCTTGCAGCTTTTGCCCTTGTCTTCTTCCTGCCCTGAGTCCCACTACTGTGAGGCCAAGAACAGCTTGAAAATAAATGATCATTTGCAAAGTGAGGTCCATTTGACAGCAACAACTGCCCAATATCCCAGGGAGACCATCTAACCTCCTCCAAGCCAACGACTGCTATCACATGAGTAAGATCAGCAGAACCACTAAGGTATGCCATGCCCAAACTGCCAAACCCCAGAATAATGAGATCATTGTTTTAAACCACAATCTTCAGATGTGGTTACATAGCAATAGAAAATGGAAACAGGTGTTTAACTTTCCAGGCTTTTTTCTCTTACTTACATTGATAGAATTGTATTATTCAACCTGTTTTGTAAAGTGATTTCTCTACTGATGTTATATCTTGAAAATATTCCATATCTTTAACTATTTTCCAGAATTTCACATTTTAGTATTTTACGACATGGAGATCTGGTAATTTATTTAACCAATAGCTTTCCTGAGAAACTTCTTGCTGACTCTCAAGTCTTGCCCATCTTTACATTCCCTTCCAGGTCCTTATGGGCAATGGGCACCTGTCATTTGAGGAGGATGCAGACTCAGGAATGTGGTATAGATTTCTTCTAGGTGAAATATGAGTCACTCATTCGTAGGAATTTGTTCAAGGTATGATTACAGGACCTATATATATTTATTTTACTTTCGCTGGGTCTCCTTGATTGCAGTGTCTCTTTTCCCCCTTTCTAATTCAAATTCTGTATTACTTTCTTCACTGTGACTCGTTAAGGAAACTTAAAAGTGCATAGCTAATTTTCTGATGGATTAATTTAAGATTCCTAGAACTGGAATTTCTAAAGTGTTATTTCTAAGGTGTCATCATTGCCATCTATTAGAATATTTTCTCAACTCCTTTCTGCCTGATGATTAAGGGAATGGTATCAGTTTTCGAATAGCCATATCAGGCCTAAATTCCATTTGTTCTCCTTAGTAGTACTAACAATAAGGTTTCTCTAAGGCTTATCATTACTTCATTAATTATCTATTTTCAAGCCATCTATTTTCCTTGTTGGTGCAAGACTGGTGGAGAGGTTGGTTAATAGGATAAATGAAAGCAACTCATAAAAGGAATCCACTGTGTATAAAATGTTAGGTTTCTAGATTTAGGATCATTAAGATAGTATTTGATTTGTTACTCCAAAATGTCTCTGAAGAAAGTTTGGGCCTATAGCAGCAGAATTCAAACTGCTTCAATACTATACTCCATGTTTCATACACATATCTCCTTTTATTGCTTTTCCTGCTTTCAAGGAGCAGCAACATTTCTCATTGTAAAATGAGGAAATTTAGAGAGTGCAGAAAAGCTTAAAATAAAGTTCACCTGGAAACAGTTTCTTTGAAGATTTTTTTTTGTGTGTGTGTGAAATTACTTACCTGTTTCTCTGTGATGAGCACCTGGAGGTAGGCATATAGGATTTTTTTTTTTGGTCACAACAGTGTACTTTAAGCATTTGCAACTTTCCCGTTTTCTGTTTGTTTTTGTGGTGCTGGGGATTGAATCCATGGTCTTATGCATGCCAGGCAAACACTTACCAACTAAGCTATATCCCCTGCCCAACATTCCCATTTTTAATAAGAGTTTTGTATAACAGAGAGCACAAATCTTAAAATCATAGCTTGATGATTTTTTTAAAGAATTTGACCTTTATTTTATTTATTATTTATTTTTTATGTGGTGCTGAGAATCAAAACAGTGCCTCACAGGTGCCAGGCAAGTGCTCTACCACTGAGTTACAACCCCAACCTCTGCTTGATGTTTTTATTAAAAAAAATAAACCTATTCAATCAATATTAGATAAAGACATAGAAATAAAGGGTCCTTCCTGACTCTTACCAATCAATACACCTCAAAGTTAACTATTTCTTTGACCTCCATCAAAATAGTTTAGTTTTGTTTGGTTTTGGACTCCATATGAACAGGGCACTTAGGTTGTTTCCACTTTGAGGCTTTTATGAGTAAAACCATAGTCATTCTAATGGGTATGAAGTGCTACCCTGTAGATTTATTTTGCCTTTCCTTTATAACTAATGAGGCCCTAAACATCAATTTGAATGGATTAAAAAAATTGCAGTTTGAGTCCAAAGGCAGTCTGTTGACACAATTTTTCTTGCCCAGGAGAGGTTAGTCTTTGTTTTATTAAGGACTTCAATTGACTGAATGAGGCCTACCTACAATATGGAAGGTAATCTGCATTATACAATGTCCATCAATTTAAATGTTAATCTCATCCAAAAAATGCCACCACAGAAACATCTAGAATGATATTTGACCAATATCTGAGCAATGTGGCTCAGCCAAGTTGATATACAACATTAACCACCACAAATCCTTTTTTATGAACTTGGCACCCATAATTATCTTCCAAAACCATACTTAATCCCTGAATACAGAAAGTAACAAAGTCATAAGCAAGGTCACATTTCTGCTTAATGTAATAAAATTATCCTGTATACAACCTAAAATGTACTAACCACTTTCCCAGAAGAGGATGTAAAGTCTGGGTGATATTTACCTTTCATTTTGATATCCAAGAACTTAAAAATGTAAAGTTAATATATAAATATTATGATTCAAAGTCAATAATACATCTTATGTTTGGTAAAGTGATGAGAAGAAAAATAAAACTTTGTTGTACACACACATATTCAAAACAAAATAAGAAAGAAATAATCATGACAATTACAGTTCCTGTTTCCATAACTGGTTACCCGGTTGCAGCAGGCCTTTATAACTACCATCATTGTCCGTTATTTCCTTTCCCCTCAGCTAGTCATGATTCTTTATGTGGCACAGTGACCTCAACCTTCATTCTTGGTATATATGGTAGCTCTGGTAGCTTTTCAATGTAAGGAACTCAAATCCATATTCATAATGTCTATTTCAGTAAGAAAATGATGCTGCTTCTCTATAATGAGAGTAGTCCATGTATTTGTCACTAGGGAATGGTGCCATCTTAGGGATTCAATTTTGATCTCTGCTGCTTCAGACTAAGCACTCAGAAGCAGTGGCTGTAGCCAGGTGGGCCTTACTGAATGGAATTCCATACTATTAGCCTAGCATAACTTTTATCACTGCCATCATGGTCAATTTGTTCATGAGACAAGTGGATAATGGAAGTAGGTGGCTGGGGAAGAGGCTGGCTGGTATCTACACTATAGGTCATCCTCTTGATTATTAAATCCTTTTCTGCTGAGGTCACAATTTGTGTTCATTCACATAAGACACAAATATCTTTGTATTTTTCACCTACTCAGAGATCTATACCTCTCCCTCAGGCTATCTTGTCACATTTTCCAATCATGCTCTTTCCAAGTCCCTGACTACCTAGCCAAAGCACTGGGCACAGTGCCTGAATCTGGATGTAATCTTTTATCTGGCCATTTCTCCTTCAAAGAAAAACCACCATCCAGTACACTGCTTGAAGTACTGGCCATAGGAAGGATTTTCCTTTACCACTATTCTTCAGGGATATCCCAGAAAGGGATTATAATGCTGTAACTCTCTACTTTGAGAAGGTACCTGCCTATCAAGTAAAACCAGCCAAAAATGGGCCAAAGTCTTCTCTTCCCCTGTTAACTGATTATAAAAAATCATGAGGCCATGGGTATAAGCTAGGAAAGAGAAAGTAATGTTGCAAGAGTGGGGACCATGGGTATTCTGGGAAATTCTTCATGTAACTTCCTCCTACCTTCAATTCCTACTCAGATCTGATCACATATGTACCACTTCTGTTTAATGGTAGAATGCTGCTGTGCAGGCCTAACTATGGGGATGAGTCAGAAAACACCCAGTTCATAATGGGCAATGCAGATTGCATAATAACTTGGTCCATGGGTAATTAAGGTTCAGCAGCAGGCCAAAGCTATTTCTCAAAAGGAAAGTAGTTACCTAGAGGATGAAAGGGCTTTGCTCCAAAATCCTAAGGATCTGTGCTATGATTGCTCTATGAGTATCTATTAAAGACTCCAAATAGCATTCCTATCTGTCACTGATGGATCACACAGCCCGGGTGGCAGAGCAGCTTGCACAGCAGACTGGATCTGTTGCAAAGCTTTCACTTGTTCTGGGCCCTATTCAAAACTTGCAGCTTTTCTGTTATATGCACTTGTATGAATGCTTTGCTTTAACTTTGAACAGATAACAGTGTATCTATTCCAAAGGAGGTACTTATACACCCAATACACAAATACAGAAACAGGAATACAAAGGTTATAAAACTGCCTAAGTTCCTAAAACCAGAGAATTGACAGGTTGTTTGATGTGATCTCTTTCATACCAACCCTTGATATTGGCAGTTTTGTATGGTAATGGATCGTGTACTTAAAAATTGCAAATATTTCAACTGTAGAACTAAAATATTTCATATTTCAACTAAATTTATAACTTCCTTTTTAAAAATTTTTTTAAAGAGACAATTCATGAATACAGAAACACGAGAGAGAGAGAGAGAGAGAGAGAGAGAGAGGGAATTTTAATATTTATTATTTTTTAGTTTTCGGCAGACACAACATCTTTGTTTGTATGTGGTCCTGAGGATTGAACCTGGGCCGCATGCATGCCAGGCGAGCATGCTACCGCTTGAGCCACATCCCCAGCCCCTAAATTTATAACTTTTTAAAAAATCAGCTTATGATGGTTGTGGGAGACCAACCTTGCACGTGACTGGGTCATATTCCCCGGCTGGGTGCTGAGGCGCTCAGTCACAGAAATGTGGCAGAGCTTTCCCTACCCTTCTTGGGTTCGAGGGTCGGTATCTCGTGCATGGGTGTGTCTTGCTACAGCCCCATGGGTGAAGCTACGCTCACTTGTTCCTTTATAATATAACCCCTTGCCCTGTTTAGGATAGAATCTTCCATGGAAGTGTTTTGTGTGTGTCCCCTTCTCTTACTGTGCCCTTGGATTTGGCCTACCCAGGTGTCAGTCAACCTGTTGACAGTGGACATCATGAAGACAGACTCAGCCCCTGAAACGTGACCCCTTGCCTCATTTGAATAGCTTCTCCTCAATAAAAGGGGTCAGCACGGGCACTCGCTCGCTCTCTTCCTGCAGACCCTTAAGGTCAGAGGAGCCATCACTGCGACCTGTTGAGAGCCACAGCCGAAGGGGCCCCAGCAAACTTCCAGCTGCCAGCAAACTTCCAGCTGCCAGCAAACTTCCAGCTGCCGGCTGATGATTGGCTCACAGTGGCCCCAGCAACATCTAGCTGATTGGCTCCTCTGCGGTGATGCTCATTGGGCTGTTTCCCTGCCCTTTCAGACCACGGAGCTGCTCATTGGGGGACTTTTTTGGCTCCGCCCACATGACCCAGCCAATCGGCCTCAAGAGCAGGAGGATTGTGGGAGGTGGAGAGAAGCTTGTGTGGGAGAGAGAGGCTTGGGGAAAGCCGGTGGTGGCAGTTGAGGCTCTGAGGGTTTTTCCTGAGAGGCTGTTTTGTTTGGCGTGTGTGGTTCTAAAAATAAAGTTAGTTTCTTTTGACAAGTGGCTCCTGATTGTGCCCAGCCAGACTGCGGCATTTGGTGGCCCGTACGGGGAGCGACTGAGGGTAAGTGAAACTGCTCGCCCCTAAGGGCAGGGCGAGAGGATGGGTAGCCATTTTAAGATTCCTCTTTTATTTTGCTTCACTTTTGTTTTAAGTTGCCTGTCCCTGGAGATGAGTGAGACGGAAGAAAAACCGCTCACATCTGAGGAAAAACTATTTACGTCTGAGGAACAGATAGGGAGAAAGGACGGATGCACATGTCAGGAGGATAGAAAGGCCATAATGACTTTTTGTTGTTCCCTTTTTATTTCATTCTGTCTCGGTTTTGTTTGGCGTCATCTTGTTGGGTTGTATTATAGTAGAAATACGGGATCAGAAATTAGTAAAAAACAAACTGAAAGAGTGTTAAGTAAATTGTTAGAGGAAGGAGGCATCTCAGTAAAATCAAGAACAGTCAGGGCATACGTTGATACAATACAAAAATGTAGCCCATGGCTTTTTAAGGAGGAGTTGTTAAATATATCACAATGGAACCATCATGATGAAGATTTTAAAAGAATAGAAAAGAAAAGCCCAGGGACTCTGCCAGTTGGCACATTGCCATTGTGGACATTCGTATCTTGTTTGCTTAGTCCAAAGCCTTCAGTTCAGACAATGGTAGAGGAAGGAGAAGACATATTGATTCAAGTAAAAGAGAAGGTCTCTCAAGTTAGTCAGACAGAGGAAAAGATTCAAGTAAAAGAGAAGGCCTCTCAAGCTAGTCAGACAGAGAAAGAAAGTGTAAAACAGAAAAAGCCATCAGGGGGAAAGTTACAACAGGAGACGGCTACTAACACCTTTGTATCACCAGAGGGTGTAAGTGTCCAACCAACAGCACCACCTCTACAGGAGACTGCTACTAACACCTTTCTATCACCAGAGGACGTAAGTGTCCAACTAACAAGGCCACCTCCATATGCTGGGAGGTCCCCAACCCCCGCAGTTGATAGTTGGGATCCTGAGACAAGATCTCAAATATTAACATGCCCTGTATTTGAGGCAGGAGGGCAGCGATTTTACCAAGTTTTAAATTTCAAAACAGTGAAGCAGCTAAAAGAGGCTGTAACAACCTATGGTCCTCAAGCACCCTTCACTGTAAGCATGGTCGAATCCATTAACAACTTGAACATGACGCCAGCAGATTGGGCTAATATGTGTAAAGCTGTGCTAAATGGAGGACAATACCTGTTATGGAAGGTTGCCAATGAGGAATTTTGCAAGGAGACGGCTACGCGAAATGCAGCAGCTGGTTATCCTCAGAGAAACCTAGATATGTTGTTAGGAAAGGGACCTTATGAGGATCAGCAGCAACAAATTGCATATGATCCTGGTGTATATGCACAAATTGCTGTAGATGCAATTAAGGCATGGAAGACTTTACAAGGACATGGAGGTTTACAAGGTCAATTATCTAAGGTAATACAAGGAGCTAATGAACCTTATGCTGAATTTGTAGATAGGCTTATTCAAATAGCTACCAGAGTTTTTGGGAATACAGAACAAGCAATGCCATTACTAAAACACCCTGCTTATGAGCAAGTGAATCTTTGGTGCAGAGATATCATTAGACCATGGAAACATGAAGATTTCAACACATATATTAAATTATGTAGAGACATTAATGAACAAGAGCAAGTCGTGGCAGCTGCAGTAAAACAGGCTTTAGATGCCAGAGACATTAATGAACAAGGGCAAATTGTGGCAGCTGCAATAAAACAGGCTTTAGATGCCAGGCCAAGAACATGCTACAATTGTGAACAAACAGGACATTTTAAAAGGAATTGCCCCATTGGAGGAGGGTTTAACAAAACTAGGTATCAAAGGAGTAGAATACCAGGTATTTGCCCACGATGCCGTAGAGGGAGACATTGGGCTAATGAATGCCGTTCTCAAACCACCATAGAGGGTACTCCATTATCAAAAAACGAACAAGGACCAGGTGTTTATCCACGATATCGTGGAGAAAGGCATCGGGCTCCATTGCCAAAAAATGGACAGGGGGGCCCAATGCTCCGGGGCCCAAAACCACAAATATACGGAGCACTGGAGGAACCCAGCAACCCCATCAGGGTAGTGCCCAGGACACATTGTCCATCAGATCCCTCATCAGACAAACCAGAGGGAGCGCAGGGTTGGACATCTGCGCCTCCGCCAGAGCAGTACTAACTCCAGAGATGGGAGTTCAAATCATTCCCACAGGGGTGAAAGGACCTCTTCCCAAAGGAACAGTAGGCTTATTATGGGGACGCAGCTCTTCTACTCTAAAAGGACTTATGATAAGTCCTAGGGTAATTGATCCTGATTATGAAGGTGAAATAAAAATTATAGCCAGTTCTCCAAAGGGTATATCAGTAATTTCACCAGGAGATAGAATAGCACAGTTACTAATAATACCCAGCCTACATGATAAATTTTCCAGTCGTACTGTAGAAAGAGGTTCCAAGGGATTAGGCTCCACAGGTGTAGATTGGGCTATGCTTTCTTTAAATTTAGATTCTCGCCCCATGCTAAAACTAAATATTCAAGGACATGAATTTAATGGGCTACTGGATACAGGTGCAGACCTTAGCATCATCTCTTGTCAAGAATGGCCAAAACATTGGCCATTACAACAAGCCACTCAAACGCTTCGAGGCCTAAGAGTGGCAACTAATCCCCATAGAAGTGCAATGGTATTAGATTGGAAGGATCCTGAAGGATGTGAAGGAACTATACAGCCATATGTATTGGATCATCTTCCTATAAATTTATGGGGACGAGATGTCCTAGATCAATTAGGTTTGACATTAACAAATAATATCAACCAAAATGCACCCACTATTATGACTAGACAAGGTTTTAGGAAAGGAAAAAGATTAGAAAAACAAGAACAAGGTATAGCAGCACCAATACAAATAGATCAAGGAACAGACAGACATGGGTTGGATTTTCAGAAAGGGCCACTGAGACAATAAAAATTACTTGGAAATCAGAAAGACCAGTATGGGTTCCTCAGTGGCCCCTGACTAAAGAAAAGATACAAGCAGCCCATGACCTGGTCAAACAACAATTAGCAGAAGGACATATACAACCTTCTGTATCTCCCCATAATACTCCCATTTTTGTCATCAAAAAGAAATCTGGTAAATGGAGATTATTGCAAGATTTAAGAGCCATTAATAATGAGATGGTTATTATGGGACCTGCTCAATCAGGGATTCCTCAGTTGTCTGCTTTGCCAAAAACCTGGTATGTTTTAGTTATAGATATTAAACATTGTTTTTTTTCAATTCCAATTCATCCTGAGGATAGTCCACGTTTTGCATTTACTATCCCTGCACTGAATCATGAAGGTCCTGATCAGAGATATGAATGGAAAGTACTCCCTCAAGGGATGGCTAACAGCCCAACTATGTGTCAAATTTATGTTAACAAAGCAATCCAGCCACTTAGAAATCAAAATCCTGAACTACAAATATTTCACTATATGGATGATGTATTATTAGCACACAAAGATAAAAACACATTGCTAGAATGTTATGCCACACTTACAAACTTATTAAAAAATTATAATCTAGAGATAGCAATAGATAAAGTACAATTAAATTTTCCAATTAATTATTTAGGAGTTCTATTATCCTCAACCATGGTCTGTCCACCAAAAATTCAAATACGAGTAGATCAACTCAAATCACTTAATGACTTTCAAAAGTTATTAGGAGACATAAATTGGATAAGGCCTTATTTAGGTATACCAACAGGAGAGTTGGGACCTTTATTTGATATCCTAAAAGATCCATCAGATCCAAATTCACCCCGAATGTTAACGCCTGAAGCAAGAAAGGCATTAAAAATCATTGAAACATATATGGAAAATATGCATTTGGATAGAATTGATATAAGTTTGCCTTTATTATTTATTGTACTACCAACAAAAAATATTCCTACAGGAGTATTTTGGCAAGAAGGTCCATTATTATGGATACATTTATCTTATTCTCCTAACAGTATTCTTACTAGGTATCCTGAGGCTGTAGGACAATTAATACTCAAAGGAATAAAAGCAGCAAAGGGAGTGTTTGGAATTTCTCCCAATAAAATTATTACTCCATATACTATGAATCAAATTGATGAGTTAGCTAATGAGTTAAATACTTGGGCAATAATCATGTGCAAATCTAATGTTTCATTTGATAACCACTTACCATCTAATCCTTTATTGTCTTTTTGGTCATTGCATCCTGTAATTTTTCCAAAAATGACAAGAAAAACACCTATCATGAATGCTCCAAATATATTCACTGATGGGTCAAATAATGGTACAGCAGCAGTAGTTACCCCTGATCAAACTTTTACATTTTTAGTACCCAAACAATCAGCTCAAAAGGTAGAGCTTAATGCAGTTTTACAAGCTTTTGTGATGTTTAAAGATTCTGTATTTAATTTATTTTCCGATAGTCAGTATATAGTTAACGCTATAGTATCCCTTGAAGATGCTGGTAGGATTTCCCCTTCCTCTACTGTTTTCTCTTTGTTTTCCACTATACAAAGTCTAATCTGGGACAGAAAAGATCCATTCTTTATAGGACATATCAGAGCACATACAGGATTGCCTGGAGCCCTTAGTTTGGGCAATGATTTAGCAGATAAAACTACACATGACATACATATTTTCTCTACACTAGAAGAAGCTATAAATTTTCATAAAAAGTTCCATGTCAATGCTAATACTTTACAAAAGCATTTTAAAATAACTAAGGAACAAGCTAGACAAATAATAAAACAATGTCAAAATTGTGTGACCTTTTTACCACAAGTTAATCTTGGAGTCAATCCTAGAGGATTGATACCTAACCATATTTGGCAGATGGACGTCACACACTTGCCAGAATTTGGAAAATTAAAATATTTGCATGTTACAGTTGATACTTCTTCTGGATTTTTGATGGGCTCCCTTCATGCCGGAGAAAAAACTAAAGATGTTATAGCTCATTGCTTACAAAATTTTGCCACTGTGGGTGTTCCAAAACAGTTAAAAACAGATAATGCCCCTGGTTATACTTCTACCTCTTTTAAACAATTTTGCTCAACGTTTGGCATTACTCATATAACAGGAATCCCATACAATCCACAGGGACAAGGCATAGTTGAAAGAGCTCATCAAACTATTAAAATGTACTTACTAAAGCAAAAAGAAGGAATTGGGAAGGGGTAATATATTCCCCAAAGATAAACTTAAAATAACCCTTTTTACTCTAAACTTTTTAAATTTGGATTCATCAGGACTTAGTGCTGCGGAAAGGCATATGTGTCCAAAAAATGTGCATAAACCCAAGGTACTTTGGAAGGATATTCTAACAGGACAATGGAAAGGTCCTGACCCAGTAATTGTCTGGAGTCAGGGGTCTGTTTGTGTGTTTCCACAGGGAGAACAGCAGCCGGTTTGGATTCCAGAGAGATTAACCAAGGTCCTGACCCAGTGATTGTCTGGAGTCGGGGGTCTGTTTATGTGTTTCCACAGGGAGAACAGCAGCCGATTTGGATTCCAGAAAGATTAACTAAGCGATTTCTACAGACCAAAAAGAAGATGATTTGGCTCAAATCCATAACAACTGATATCCAAAACTCCAGTTTGGCTATTCTTACATCTGCAACAGAACCAGGATGCTTTTTTCAATATCTATTTTATTATTGCCCTTTGCCATATCATGAAGTTCTATTTTGTTTTTTGAGCTCATACAGACCTAGGTTAATGTTTTGCTGATCAGTTCTATTTTTTGACTATAGAGTTTTTAAACATTGCAATGGAGATTTCACCTGTAAAAAGTTATAAGGCCTTTACTATAATGTTATGTGTTGTATGTATTATATGTGTGCACACTTGTGTTTTGTGTTATATGTTTGAATGTACGTATGTCCATATATCATATATGATGAGCGCTCATGATAAAATGGATCCAAATATTTTTTTCACGTGATTTATATGGTTTAATTTAAATTGGGTAAACAACTGTTGAGGATTGTTTTAATATGTAAACAAAAAAGAAGGTTAACAGATCTGTTTGTTTACTTTCACCTTTCCTTTTCATTATATTTAATAATTCTCTTAAAGATAATGTAAATTGTTAAGAAAATTGTTTTCTTTTAGTGCCTTCTGTAATGTTACATAATTTTTTCTTTAGCCATTATTGCCAGAATTCCTATCTTCATCCCAGTGCCGGTGAAGACAATGTAAATTGTTAAGAAAATTGTTTTCTTTTAGTGCCTTCTGTAATGTTACATAATTTTTTCTTTAGCCATTATTGCCAGAATTCCTATCTTCATCCCAGTGCCGGTGAAGACAATGTAAATTGTTAAGAAAATTGTTTTCTTTTAGTGCCTTCTGGAATGTTACATAATTTTTTCTTTAGCCATTATTGCCAGAATTCCTATCTTCATCCCAGTGCTGGTGAAGTCAAAGATAAAACCAATCTACAGCTTCTACAATAGCCATCACTGAACTGCTTGCAGAACTTGCCTGGACACATTGTGAGCTCACCTGTATGCATTGTGAACTATCTGTTGGTACAGCGACTTGTGGTAGTGTTGGGGTATTTTTGCTGATGATGTCATTGGTGGTACAATTTTTCTAAAAGGAGCCGTCAATTGGCTTGGTGTATCTTCCTCCCTTCTGCTTGTCATGATCGTCCAGCTAAAATTTGGGGGCCAACAGAGGTGAGGCAAAGAACCTCACCCCCCCGCTGGTACAAAGACCTCTCCACAGGTGTGGCTGTATACTGGACCTGTAGTCAGTGACGGGTAAGATCCAATTGCAATGGTACCAACCTAAGGACCATATGTACTATTGGACAACCTAAGGCAGGCACGGTCCCTAAGCCACATGCTTGTTGTTTAAACAGAGAGGGGGAGATGTTGAGAGCCACAGCCGAAGGGGCCCCAGCAAACTTCCAGCTGCCAGCAAACTTCCAGCTGCCGGCTGATGATTGGCTCACAGCGGCCCCAGCAACATCTAGCTGATTGGCTCCTCTGCGGTGATGCTCATTGGGCTGTTTCCCTGCCCTTTCAGACCACGGAGATGCTCATTGGGGGACTTTTTTGGCTCCGCCCACGTGACCCAGCCAATCCGCCTCAAGAGCAGGAGGATTGTGGGAGGTGGAGAGAAGCTTGTGTGGGAGAGAGAGGCTTGGGGAAAGCCTGTGGTGGCAGTTGAGGCTCTGAGGGTTTTTCCTGAGAGGCTGTTTTGTTTGGCGTGTGTGGTTCTAAAAATAAAGTTAGTTTCTTTTGACAAGTGGCTCCTGATTGTGCCCAGCCAGACTGCGGCAGCGACCCCAAAGAAAAAGGTATTTGTGTCTCTTGTGTGGTTATTTTGCACAGCTCAGTTACCCCAATTCAACTGGAGTGACCCCTGAGCCTTTTATTCGCGAGAACAGAAACCCAGCAGATGAGGACTTCATTTTTTTAAAACTAATTACTGTATTTAACTCAATGCACCACCCTTTGACAGTATGTCTTCTAAATTTCAATATTCTAATTTTTACCATGTAAGGAAATGGGCAATGTAAAGAATATTTGCTTTTAATACTGGAAACACATGAACACTACATAAATGCATAAAATCCACTTCCCCAAGACAGTTTAGTCTCTTAAGAAATAAAAGAATGTACTGATGAACTAATTAAATCCAAAGAAGCCTACTTGGCATTATGCCTCCTTTTTGGTTGTAGAAGGGGCCAGATGCAATAACATATCTTCACCTTAGAACTGATATCTCACCATGCCCCATACTACAGGACCCCTAGAAATATCATTAAAACAGAAATCCCCTGAATTCTTGTCAGATTTATTTGTCAGTGCATATCAGTTGCACTGTTTTGCAAGTGTCTTACCAGTAAAGTCTACAGTAGTTACTACTTGTTGTTCACCAGGTCCAATAAGCATAATGTCATCAATATAATGGATGTACATAGCAAGCACCAGAGGATACGTTAACGTCCTCTACATCTGGTACAACAGCTGCAACTGGAGTTACTGATTATGCTTATGATAAACTACTGTTATTCTGAATGATCCATCTGCCTTCCAAACAAGCCAAACAAGCAAGTTGAATTAGGGGATATGATGGAAGTCACTACCCTTACATCTTGAAATGATGATGCTAATTTCTGCAATCCCTCCAGGATTGAAAGGATGATATTGCTTTTACTTTACTATTCTTCTAGATAAAGGCAGTTTCACATATCTTTCACTTGGCCTTTGCCCTATACTCCTGAGAATCAATGTGGGGATTCTGCCAGTTACCATGTATCTATTCTAATTATGCATTCTGGCATTGGGGAAATAACCACAAAATGGGTTTGGAGGCTCACTGTGCCCAATGAGACAGACCAGATCTTTTTTTTTTTTTTTTTAAATATTTATCTTTTAGTTTTAGTTGGACACAATACTTTTATTTATTTTTATGTGGTGCTGAGGATCAAACCCAGGTCCTCACACGTTCTAGGCGAGCACTCTACCGCTGAGCCACAACCCCAGC
Source organism: Marmota monax (assembly GCF_021218885.2). Lineage (NCBI taxonomy): Eukaryota > Metazoa > Chordata > Mammalia > Rodentia > Sciuridae > Marmota > Marmota monax. The sequence continues at coordinate 205,795 of NW_026692786.1, read as the reverse complement.
CCGACAGACCAGATCTTAAACTTTATTTATCACCTAACCTCCATGAGCTCCTACTCTGGCTGGTAGACCACAGTAATGTTTTGGGTCTCCTGGAATTAGTGCCAATTCAGAGCCAGTGTCCAGTAATCCCTAAAAAGTCTTATTATTAAAGGTATGTGTGTGTGGTTCTGGAGATGAACTAGGGCTTACCAGTTAGCTACATTCCCTGCCCTTACTTTCTGTTTTATAATTCAAATTAGGCTTTTGTTCACTTGACCCAGAATTTTTGCACTTACAAATGGAGTAAGACTTTAGTAGATGTTCCATATACTTAATTTCCACCAAAGAGTAACAACCATACTCCCAATTACTCTGTAACTGAGATTTAACTCGAAATCTTTCATGGTCTGTTTGCATTCTTCACCACAATAAATTTTTGTTCCATATTTTAAAAATGTTTTAAATTTAAATTATATTTCAAATTTCCCTCCAAAATCCAATGCTTCAGGAAGCTTTACTTTTTTCCCCTGCCCCTGTGGTTATGGGGATTGAAAACAGGACCTTGTACATGCTAGGCAAGGGCTCTGCCACTGAGTTACATTCCTAGCACCCTATTATCTTTTAGCAGTAAAGAAAGTGAGGCCCATAGTATGTACCAACCCATCCTCAATCTCAAAACACTCATTGCAATCTCTTAAAAGCTGTTACATCCAGATAGTCTCACTGTCTTTCATCCAGACTTTAACTCATAGAAGAAACATTCAAACACATCCAGTAACACCAACATTCACATGATGGCCCACTCAATCATAATCATTTAAAACACATTAATCTCAAGGCCATAACAGTTTAATCACCTGCCCTATCACTGTTATACAATTTATCTAAATAATTGGGTACATTCACAAACCACTTCACATACCTCCTATTTCACTCAAGTATCCTCTCCCTGTGACAGTCTCAAGTGCAAATCATGTCACAATTCATAACAAAGATTCAGAGAGAAAAGCACAATCACTTGTTCTCAAACATAAGTAACATTTCCTCACTAAGTCTGTCGTGAGATTTCAGAAAGGTTGTCTTTCCCATGGATTTGCCCTTCCTGCCTTTCTCAGTTCCTAACACACAAAAAGCACCTCACACTGCTCCCACTCTCAAATCTAAAGCTCAGGACAAGATCTCCCTGCCTCAGAGATGGGTGATTTATCCATCTCAGTTCCTCCTGGTCCCAACCTGTTCCCTCTTTCCCCAGGGTCCGAATTCCTCTTACACACGCAGCAGCTAAACCCATCCATTAGTCATACGTAGACCAGTTACAAAGTCATTATGTTAGTGGCACACTCCGCACAGAAATGATTTTAAATGGCCTCTCACATTCAAGCCACGTCCCAGGGTAACAACTCACAACCACGGTACGAGTGGCGAGCACGCCGCATGAACCCACGCAGGCAGACAGCACGGCCACTCTCAAATCGTTACAATCCCGGGCACAACACCCCGAGTCGGGGTCGCGTCCACCCTCTCAGTCTCACCTTCCGGCACGCGCATGTGCGGACCCAGAATAGGACACATCCCCCCTCCGTAACCTCACAAAAAGACCGTGTCCCTCCGCACCAGCCAACAATTCTTTTAAGCCACTGCACAAGTCCACTTTGAGTGGGTATAGTTAGCCACGGTGCCAGTTCCTAAACCCGTCCTCGGAAGACACAGAAAGTCCGGAATCTAGACACCAACCGCCGGCGTTGGCGACACGCCAGCCCTGAGTGAACCTGCGCATGCGCAGCCCCAAGTCTGCGCTCTCCGGATCTCTGCCTAGAACTCAGTTTCCCAGAAGACTCCACTGCCCAAATGTACTTCCGGTAGGAGCTTGGTGGAGTGGTCTGGATTCGGTGGGCCTTTGGGGACTGGTCCGGGAGTCAGGCGTGGGCGTGAGGCCTTTCCTAGAATCTGAATCCCAACTTGGGCGGGAGCGCACCCTGAGGATGCCGGAAGTGAGGAATTCTGGCTGCTCGGCATCCTGGAAGAGAAGTGTCTGTAGGTTTAGGACCCTGAGTGCAGGAACAGCCCTAGCAGGGGTGGGTTGTGTTGAGAGCACTTAGGGAGTCTTGGGTTTGTCCTTGGCCTCTGTGTGTGGCTATTTTCTCTGACAACATTGAGGGCGTGATTGTACTTTTGTGACAGTATGATTGTGTGTGACCATTTGTGTAAGTGGAGTTTGTATGACTGTGACCATGATTGTGGGTGCTGTTTGTGTCCCTTTACTTACATGTAGTAAAAGTACGTTAGACGTGGTCTCAGGGATACATTCAAGTAGTCAACGCACACAGCACAAAAGCCTAAATCATGTTGTCCACCCCACATTTATTTATCATATAGCTTCAGAAAAAGTAACTTGTGTAATATGTTTATGTGCTTTTTTAAGTTATTATTCAAAGATTATACCACAACCCCATTGTTTTGAAATTCTTTATTACAAAATACTTGGAGGGGACTGGAGGGCCTAGCTCAGTGGTAGAGTGCTTGCCTAGCAGATCTTTTGGTATCGAAAGACAAACTTAAGATTTTCCAGGGTGCTTCCTGGTGTGTTTTTTCTTTCATTCTTATAGTGCATCAAACTAAAGACTCAAGGATTACTTTGCTCTGGAAATTTTTGTTCTGTTTATTTCTTGTTTTCCACCTGTGTTTTAGTCTCTTTTAAAAATGCTTGTTATTGGGTCTTTTGGGTCTATTTCCTTGATCTTTTCTCTTTATAAAAATGTCTTGCCTTTTTATTTTTTCTTCTTAATACAGTGAGAATGTGCTAGTTCAGTGCTCAATTTTGAGCAGCTGGGTGAAGACCATTTCATTTTAGTGTTAGGAGACTAGTTTGGCCTAACTAAATCCCTCTGCTAAAGAGACCAGGTTGTTTTTCTTGAGTCCAATCTACTGTGGTTGTGTCCCCCTCATAGTTTTTAGTAAAGAGTAAAGATAGGATTTGTCCAAATTTCTTCTAACCATTTTAAGAATGTGTTTATGGAGTAGGGATACTTGAAGGGGGAATAAAATTATCATTTTGGGACCTCAGAGGCTTAATCTCCTGTCTTTTCTATCCTGTCATCCAGCAACACATTCTTTGGACTGAATTTCTTCTACAGTGGAACCAAGAAGAGGATTAATTAATACATTCAATTCTAAAATAAACCATGGCCAATGTAAGTTTACTACTTCAAGTTTCTAATTGAAGTAATTTTTTTCTTATAAGACACATGAATATTTGCATTCTTCGTCCTGATATTATTACTGTACTCAGAATTATACAGTAACTTACTAGTGAATAAGTGATGGTACCAAAAGTTCATGCCCTTCCTTTTTTGCTCCTTTCCTCTCCAACCAGTTTTCATACACTCATTGAATAAATCATTCCTTGTGTTTCATATGTTCGGTCTTCTACCGGGAATAAGGTGAGAATAGAAAATAGTATTCTTTTGAGGAAATTGTTGAGAATTGAGTGATTAATTGAGCATAGAATGTAAATTTAGTAAGAAGTAGAAGAAGAAATATGAGCTGGGTATGTGAAATGGGAAGATGATCAGAGAGAAGATCACTTGATATTTTGGAGATATTGTGGTTATTGATAACAATAGGGTCTAGAGTAGTAATGACGAGTGATTGAAGTAGAGTAGGAGGCAAGATTATGGAAGTAGAAGTATTTTGGGGTTGAGGAGGCCATCATGTTAGAAAGATTCTGTATGTGGATATTTGAAATTACTGAAAATTAAGATTAGTAGTATTGGTAGTAATGACAGTAAGCCAAAAGCTAAAATTCCTGAGTGGGGGGTGCCAGGTGTGGTGGCACAAGCCTGTAGTCCTGCTGCTTGGAAGACTGAGGTGAGAGAATTGTTTGAGCCCATCAGTTTAAGACCATCCTGGGCATCATAACAAAATCATGTCTCAAAAGCAAGAAAAAAAATAATTAAAAATAAAATTCCTGAGGAGCAAAAGCCTGAATGTCAACAAATCACTGTAACAGAATAAGATAATAAGATAATATAATCTGAAGAATTGATGACATTAGATTTTAGAGGTGTCTGACACCAGCAATGAATAACAAGGAAGATAATGGTATAACGTTTGTGGGAGGAGAAAAAAAAGCCACAACTTGAGATGTCCTCAGGGGAAGTAGAGTTCACAGGGAAAGAACAGATAATATGTCACTCTACTGGGAAATCTATACTTTTTCAAATTTGGGGTTTCCCAGTTAGATATTGTGGGAACTTGTTTTCTGTGACCTCACTGGATGGAAAGACTTTTTGTTTTGTGAGGTTTTAGAATTAGATGGAGACATGATTGATGTTTGCATAGAAAGAATAAATATCTTGCCAAAAGAAAGGTGAATACTTAATTACAAACTCCAGTTTTAGACAAACAGGATATATTAATCTCAGATTATATCCGTGAATCTGGAACATTCTATATCAATATTCTCTAACTTAGAGACAGAATATAGAGGACAGGGAGAGGTGGTAGTTGATGACAGTTACTACTCCACCATTGTAACTGGTATAGTTACAAATGAATATGTATAGCTGCTGTGGTGGTGCATGACTGTAATTCCAGCATCTCAAAAGCTGAGCAAGGAGAATCACAAGTTCAAGGCCAGCCAGGGGAATTTAGTGAACTGTCTCAAAATAAAAAGGGTGGGGATGTATCTCAAGGGTAAAGCAGCCCTGGGTCCTATCCCCTGGAAAAATTAAAAACAAAAATCTTTTATATGTGCCTTAAAAAAGACTTTATAGAGTTGAACATGATGGTGGTAATCCCATTGACTCACATGGTAATCCCCATGACTCAGGAGGCTGAGGCAAGAGTATCACAACAATTTAGCAAGCCCTAGCAATTTAGGGAGACTCTGTCTCAAAATAAAAATAAAAAGGGATTGGGATGTGGCCCAGTGGGTAAGAATCTCTGGGCTGAAGCCCCAGTACTGAAAAGAAAAAGCTTTAAAGACTTTGCCCATTCAGAGTTTCAAGTTTAAGAGAATGATGAAATCTCTTAATTAGAAGATCAAATGTTTTACCATCAGTTTTTAAAAAATCAGTTACTATTGCTGCATTAACAAAGCAGCCGGATGGGAGCAAATCTTTACCCCTCAAATATCAGATAGAGGACTAATCTCTAGGGTATATAAAGAACTCAAAAAGCTAAGCACCAAAATAAACAACCCAATCAATAAATGACCAGGGACCTGAACACACATTTCTCAGAAGATGATAAACAATCAATTAACATATATATGAAAAAATATTCAACATCTCTAGCAATTAGAGAAATACAAACCAAAACTACTCTAAGATTTCATCTCACTCCAGTCAGAATGGCAGCTATTATGAAGACAAACAACAATAAGTGTTGGCAAGGATGTGGGGGGAAAAGCACACTCATACGCTGCTGTGGGACTGCAAATGGTGCAGCCAATATGGAAAGCAGTATGGAAATTTCAGGGAAAATTGGGAATGGAACCACCATTTGACCCAGCTATCCCTCTCCTCGGTCTACACCCAAAGGACTTAGAAACAGCATACTACCGGGACACAGCCACATCAATGTTTATAGCAACACAATTCACAATAGCTAAACTGTGGAACCAACCCAGATGCCCTTCAGTAGATGAATGGATTTTAAAAATGTGGCATATATACACAATGGAATATTACTCAGCAATAAAAGAGAATAAAATCATGGCATTTGCAGGTAAATGGATGGAGTTAGAGAAGATAATGCTAAGTGAAGTTAGCCAATCCTAAAAAAAACAATGCCGAATGTTTTCTCTGACATAAAGAGGCTGATTCATAGTGGGGTAGGTAGGGGGTGCATGGGAGGAATAGATGATAGGGCAGAGGGGTGGGAGGGGAAGGGAGGGGGCAGGGGGTTAGAAATGATGGTGGAACGTGATGGACATTATTATCCAAAGTACATGTATGAAGAAATGAATTGGTGTGATATACTTTGTATACAATCAGAGATATGAAAAATTGTATTCTATATGTGTAATAAGAATTGTAATGCATTCCACTGTCATATATAAATAAAAAATTAATTTAAAAAACAAAGCAGTCCCAAATTTAATATATGAAAACCACAAGTTATAGTTTGGCTAGACATCTATAGTCTGGGCAGGGCTTGGTAGGGATTGCTTGTCTCTGTTCTTGTGGTATCAGCTGAGGTAGCTTGATTGGGAGCTGAATTGACCCACTTTCAAGATGACTTCTTTACATGGCTTGCAAGCTGTTTCTGGCTGTTGCTTTGATGGCTTTAGTTCCTTTCTCTATGAGTTATTCCATAGGCTGCTTACGCTTCCTAGAAACCTAGTAGCTGGATTTCAAGAACAAGCATTCCAAGAAAGTAAGGCAGAAATATGAGCCATTTTTGAGATCTAACCTCAGAAGTCATGTAGTTCTTTTGCCATACTTTATAGTTAAATCACAAATGTCCTCTCAGCCTAAGAGAAGGGAGCAATGATCTCCACACCATTTGGGAGGGAACAAATTCAGGTTGCATTGAAGAAGAGCATAATGGTGAGAGATACAACTGTGTCCATCTTTGGGAAGTATAGCCTGCATCAGATGTTTACTAAAGCAATTGTGTGAAGAGTAAAAGTGTCTATGACATAATAGTCATAGTGATGAAGGAATATCTTCAAGCTTATTTTTTTCCCCTAAGATGGAGATTTTTGTAAAACATTCTGGGAAAAATAAAATTTTTTTTCTTTTTTGTGCTGGAGATTGAAACAGGGGCACTTTACCCAATCCCAACCACTCCCGCCCCCTTTTTTTATTTTGAGAGAAGGTCTCACCAACTTGCTGAGACAGCCTCAAACTTAAGATCCTCCCATCTCAACGGCCCCCCCCCCCCCCCCGTTGCTGGGATTAGAGATATGCACCACTGTACCTCGCAGTTTTCAGCTATTTAATTGGGAACCTCTATGTATTCTTAATTTCTAGATGATTAACAAGAGTTTCCCACAGCATGCAAGAAAATGTATCTGCAGAAACTGAATTGTTTAAGAACATATAGGGTGCTGGGGCTGTAGCTCAGTGGTAGGGAACTTGCCTAGCCTATGTAAGGCCCTGGATTCAATCCTCAGCACCACATAAAAATAAATAAATAGATGCCGGGGATGTGGCTCAATGGTAGAACGCTTGCCTTGCATGTGTGAGGCACTGAGTTTGACCCTCAGCATCATATATAAATACATAAAGTTACTGTGCTCATATACAACTAAAATTTTTTAAACAAACAAATAAATAAAGGTATTGTATCCATCTGCTACAACAACAATAACAAAGAAATATAAGCATTCTGCTTTAGTCACACTAAATTCCTTTTTGATCAATTTCAAAGACTTAATTTATACACTGTTTTTCCTTTCCTCCAATGCCTTCTTTTAGTACCTATCTTTGCTTTTTAAAAATGTTTCTTATAATATCATAAAATAGTACTGTGATGTATTACTTTAGGGGTTGGTGTTGTTCAGAGATGTGAGACGTCTCTCAAGAAGAATGGGAATGCCTGAATCCTGCACAGAGGAATTTGTACAAAGATGTGATGTTGGAGTACTAGAGCAACTTGGTTTCACTTGGTAAAGTTACCTAACAGATAAGAATGTCTCTATCAACACATTGAGAATAATTTCTTAGAATATCTGCTCTCTCCCCTGTGAATTTTAGGGATAGCTTTCAGTTAACTAGATAAAAATTTCCTTTGGGTAGAAATGAACACAATTAGATTCCCTATTAGCACAATCAATTTCCCTATCCTCACTTGTTCTGGTCCTTTCTTATAGTAATTTTTTTCCTTGATGACTAATGGATAGAATTAAAATGCTGCATTGCTAAAGCATAACATTGTTAAAGAAGCCAGGCTTTGTCTTTTATTTTCACTGTGCTATACCTGCCAGTGCACAGCATAGAACACTAACCACATGGATCCCAAATGTGAAGCTGTTTGGCTTTTCCAATTAATGTAGTGGTAGGCTGGGTCAGTAAAAGTCATTTACTATTTATAGCTCAAATGGACACTATCTTATTTTCTATAACAAATGCACTTTCTTTTACATAATTTGCCTTTGGAAGTTACATTCTAAGAACTTCACATTTAATGTTAAAAAATCTGAAAAAAATATATCAGGAAACTTTTTTCTCATAGCAAAATAAGAAGACAAAAAGGTTATATAAATTTTAGTATTTCTTTGTTTTGTTTCTTATAATCTTGAACTTAACTGAATGTGACATAATTTATCCTTTAATTTTTCTTCTACAGACCTGTGATTTATTTTTATGTAAATCAACTCTGAGTCACTGTGTTTGGGTATTATCATTTCCATCTGATTTCAATTTCTTTTCTTATAACTAGGACTTTCTGTTTCTAAGCCAGCTGTGATTGCCTCATTAGAGCAAGGGAAGGAACCCTGGATGGTTGTGAGGGAAGTGACAGGAAGAAAATATTCAGGTGAGTAAGCCATTATCAGGAAGCTATTGCAGAATGTTGGAAACTGGTCAGAATATTGAGTTTGCAAGGTTATTAACAAAAATAAGTAAGCGGGGCTGGGAATGTGGCTCAAGCGGTAGAGCGCTCGCCTGGCATGCATGCGGTCCGGGTTCAGTCCTCAGCACCACATACAAACAAAGATGTTGTGTCCGCCGAAAACTAAAAAAAATAAATAAATATTAAAATTCTCTCTCTCTCTCTCTCAAAAAAAAAAAAAAAGAAAAGAAAAGAAAAATAAGTAAGCAAATAATTACAGAAAACCTGTTTCAAAAACCTGTTACAAAGCCACAGAAATGAAACAGGATGCTACTGGAGTGAAGAGAGACATATAGACCATTGGAATAAAGCACCCAGCCCAGAAATAAACCCTTGTATATATAGTAAAATGGTTTAGTCATGGGTGTCAAGACTGTTCAATGAGGAAAGACACACTTTAACAAACAATGTTGGGAAAACTGGAAATCCACATGTAGGGGAATAAAATTCAAACAGATATAAAAATTAACTCAAAATGGATCAAAGAACTAAATGTGAGAGCTAAAATGATAAAAACTCTTAGAGGAAAATATTATGGAAAAGATTCATGACATTGGATTTGGTAATGATTAATTGGCTATGATACCAAAACATAGGCAGCAAAACCAAAAAGAGACAAATGGGAATCCATCAAATCAAACATTTCTTTTCATCAAATGACACAATCAGGAGTAGAGCTGTAGCTCAGTGGTAGAGCTCTTGCCTAGCAGGTGTGAGGCATTAGGTTTCATCCACAGTACCACATAAAATAATCAATAAATAAAATATAGGCATTGTGTAAAAAAATCTTAAAAAATAACACACAATCAACAGGATTTTATTATTATTTTTTGTGTGTGGGTATTTTACTGGAGTTGAACCCAAGGTCTCTTGCATGCTAGGCAAGTGCTTTATCACTAAGGTAAAGCCCTTTCTCTCTTTCTTTTTTATGTTTTTAAATACTGGGGATTGAACCAGTAAGCTTCATGCACAGCCATTTTTATTTTAATTTTGAGATAGTATCACACAAAGTTTCCTAAGCTGACCTTGAACTTGTTGTCCTCCTGCCTTGACCTCCCTTGTAGCTGACCCAGTCTTCTACCCACCTTTTTAAATTTTATTTTGAGACAGGGTTATATTGCCTGGGCTATCCTCAGACTTGCAGTTTTCCTGCCTAATGTTTATTATTATTTTTTAAAAGATTCATATAAATTGCTTTGGTAGGTGATGGAATAACATTTTTAATGTGTCATGAAGACATTTTCAATCTAGTAGGGGATCAAGAGTATAAGAAAAAATGTTTCAGTAGAACACTTAGGAAAGAATTAGGATTGTTTAGAAGTTGGGAGAGTTAAATAAAATATGACTACTTTGAGGAGGTAGAGATGGCAGAGTTGATTGGGATGGAAAGTGGTCAGCAAGGAATTTTTGGGTTTCTGTGTGCCAACATGGAATATTTATGGTTCTGGAGGCCAAGAGCACATCATTATACAGGTCAAAGATCTTTAATGATGTCTACAACTCATTACATTGCTTAGAAACTGTGAAAGAATACATTTGTGTTGTTGTAAGCCATCCAATTTGAAGTATTTTGTTGTAGAAGCCATGAAATACTAATAGAAGGAAATCATAGAAAAAAGGATACATATTTTTCTATGTGTTTTAATTTAAAGATGTCATTCCTTTACCAAGGAAATCTTGTTGCCTGACTAGACTTTCCCTTTGGCTTGGGTATAGAGATTGATTGATTTTATTTTTATCTTTTTTTGAAGTGCTGAGTTTAAGCCCAGGGCCTTGGTAAGTACTCTACCGCTAAGCTGTTATCTCCAGCCCTGGTATAGTGATTTTTCAAAAAAAAATTTTTTTTTAAATGGAGGCTCATAGGAGGTTACAAAGAAATGTACAGAAAGTCCTACAGTCTCCCCTAGTATAAATACCTTACACAACTATAGTACAATATCATACCAAAAATTTGACATTGCTACAATCCATAGAAATTATTCAGATTTCTTGAGTTATACACGCCCTTGTTTATGTGTGTGTATAAATAACTATATGTAGTTTTATCACATGTAGCCTTGCATCTCCACCACAATAGTCAACATATTCAACAGACCAGTCACCACAAGACTCCCTGTGTTATCTCTTTATAGCTGCACATATTTCTTTTTCGTTTTCTCTAACCCTTGGTAGCCACTATGCACTTATCCATCTTTATAATTACATTGTTTCATGAATTCAAATTAAAACCAAAAATGAGATACCTATAAGAATGGTTAAAATGTAAAATGAAAAATATAATATCAAATGCTGGCTAGGATTCAGAGAAAATGGATAGCTCGTGCATGATGATGTAAAAATGAATGTAAAATGGTATGTATGACCATTGTGGAAAATAGTTGGGCATTTCTTTTCAAAACTGAAAATAGATTTACCATACCACCCACAATTTAATTCTTGAACATTTATTGTAGACAAATTAAGACTTATTTTCATGTACTAATATATACATGAATGTAAGAAATATAAACATATGTGTGTACATATGTGTGTACATGTGCGTGCGCACATGTGTATGTATATGAAATAGGAAAAAAAGCCAATTGAATTTCCTTAGTGGTAAATGGTATTGAATGTCTTTTCATGTATTTGTTGTCTGTATATCCTATTAAGTAAATTGTCTCTTGCTCATTTTTTAATTTGATTGTTTTTTACTGTTAAGTTTCAATGTTCTTTGCGTATTCTTTCTTTTTTTGAGCCAGAGTCTAATTTGCCCAGTTGACCTTGAACTTTCTATCTTCTGCCTCAGCCTCCTGAGTAGCTAGGATTAGAGGCCTTTGCCACTATGCATTCTTTGTGTATTCTAGAAGGCCTTTGTTGGACTTTTTTCCCCAAGTCTATAATTTTTCTTTTCATCCTTCCTTGCCCCACTCCCTATACTGGAGTCTTTTATCATTATGATATAAATTATAGATTTTTCATTTTTGTTTTTAATGCCCTTTATGAGATGAAGGAAATTTCCCTCCTCTCCTATTGCCCCAAGAGTTTTTATCATGAATGGGTTTTGATGTAATCAAGTTATTTTTCTTCTTTGTCATATTGATTTGATGTATTACATCAATTGATAAATCATAATATATTACGTAGTATAATATATGTAGTATATTATATGATAAAACAGTATTTTTTATTGTTGTTGGGTTGGATTCATAAAATTAATTGAGGATTTTTTATTTATGTTCATGAAAGATATTGGCCTGTAGTTTCTTTTTTTGTTCTGACTTAGCCCAGTTTTTGTATCAGAGTAATTACTGACCTTGTTAGGTGAGTTGGGAAGTATTCCCTTTTCTTTTATTTTCTAGAAGAAATTATTTAAAACATATGAGTGGCAAAATAAATTTTCCATTGAAATCATCTGGACCTGGAGATTTCTTTGGGGGACTTTGTGTGTGTACATGCGTGTATGTGTGTGTATATGTGGGTATTTTACTGGGAATGTAACCCAGGGGCACTCTACCACTGAGCTGTACCCCTAGCCCTTTTTTATGTTGAGTCAGGCTCTGGCTGAGTTGCCTGGCTGTCCTCAAACTTGTGATCCTCCTGACTCAGGCTCCCAAGTTATTGGGATTACAGGTGTGTGCTCCAGTGCCAAGCTATTTCAGGGGCATTTTTTTTAGTTGTAGTTGGACACAATACCTTTATTTTTATGTGGTCCTGAGGATCAAACCCAGGACCTTGAACATGCTAGGCAAGCACTCTTCCGCTGAGCCACAACCCCAGCACCTTTCAGGGGTATTTTGAATTACAAATTCAATTTCTTTAGTAGTTGTTAGACTATTCAGATGATCTTTTTCATCTTGGCTGAGTTTTGATAGTTAATTGTTTCAAGGAATTAGTTCATTTCTTCTAAGTCATTGAAGTTATAAGTGTAAAGTTGTGTGTGTGTGGGGGGGTGTATGTATATATATATATATCCTGCCACATGCCACTTAATGAGGGGAATACAATGAGAAATGATACTTAGGCAACTTCATTGTTGTATGAAACTCATATAACTCATGTTTACAGAAACTAAGATAGCTTCACCATCACTGGGCAATATAATTTTATGGACCACCATCATATAGGCACTCTATCATTGACTGAAGCATATTTAGGTCATGTGTGGCTTTAAATAAAGGATGTCCTTATGATCCTTTAAATTTCTTTGCTATTTCCTCTTTGACCTGCAGATCATTTTTAAATTAATTAATTTTTAAATTGACAAATAAAAATTGTACACATTTATGGTGTACAACATATTTTCATATATGAATACATTGGGAAATGATTAAATCAAACTAATGTATGATGAGAGCCTTAAGTGATACCACAACATGGCAGAGAAGCAGAAGAGCAAGTAGGTGTGTGCCAAAGAAAGATGACTTCCTCCCATGAGATCTCTCCCAAGAACAACATTAATCCCTTCCTAGGGGCAGAGCCCCCATGACACAAACCCACCTCTTAAAAGTCCCACCCCTCTCAGCTCTTACCCTGGGGGGGCCAGATTTCAATGTGCATTTTGGAAGGGACAAACCATAGCAATGTGGTTTACAGGAAGCAAAGAGATTGACCACTTATATCTCACGTGGAAGAGTCATGTGGAATGAAGACTGGCACTGGAGCACTGATTATGGGATAGTGATTTTCACGGTGACCTAGGCTAAAAATATTTCAGTAGAGTTGAAATATTTATTGAAGTGAGTTATAAATGACTAACATATAGGCAGGGAAAGGAAGTTCTATTCCATAAGTGGTACTGAATCAGTGGGTATCTGTCTAGAAAAATAGTAATATTGATTCCTACCTCAAACCATCAAAAATCAAATCTGCATGTATTGTAGATGTAAATATGAAAGGTAAAAGAGTAAAACTTCTAGAAGAGAGTATGGATATATTTTCGTGACCTTTGGATTGAATTAGTTTAAAATGAAAAATTTCGACTCATTAAAACATAATGAATAAAAACAGAGTGAAAGTGCTAGCTTAGAATGGGAGAAGATATTTGCAATATATATGTTGGTAATATTCAGAACATATAAAGAATTCATACAAATCAGTAATAAAAAACAGAAACCACCCACAGGGCCATTAATTGATGAATTGATAAATGTGGCATATCCACCCAAGGTAATATTATTCAGCTATAAAAAAGAATGAATGCTACAACATAATTGAAACTTTAAAACATGTACAGTGAAACAGCAAGATCTAAAAGGTCATATATTATTTGATTTCATTTATATGAAATGTCCAGAATAGGAAAATCCATAGAGGCTTAAAAATTTTTGTGGTTGCCAGGATGGTGGAAAGAGGGAATGGGATGTGACTGTGTATATGATTTCTTTTTGGAGTGATAAAAATATTCTTGTATTTAGATAGTGATGATGTTGTACAATACTGAGATTTGACTAAGTTATTGAATTGTATGTGTGTGTGTGTGTGTGTGTGTGTGTGTGTGTGTATATATATATATATTTTTTTTTTTTTTCGTCTGTGTGTGAATGGAACTGGGGATTGAACCCAGGGGTGCTCTACCTCAGAGCTACTTCCCTAGACCAATTTTGTTTGTTTTCTGAGACAGGGTCTTAGTAAATTTCTGAGGCAGGCCTTGAACTTGAAATCTTCTTGCCTCAGCCTCCCAAGTCACTGGAATTACAGGTGAGTACCACCACCATACCTTATTGAAAGGCTAAAATGGTAAATTTTATGTTTTATGAATTTTACATAAATATCAATAATAATGGACAAATTTTATTAAAGAAAATGCCCATGCAGCCAATAAGCATATGAAAAAGTGCCTCATTTGCAGTTGTGGAAGTTGTAAATTAATTACAATTTAATATCATAACATAATTGCCATGACAGCCAATGGTAAAAAGATTGACAATAACAAGTGTTATTGAAGATGGATAGAACTGGACCTCTCTTAGCATCTGAAGGAATCTTTAATTAAAAAACAGTTGGATAGTATCAACTAAAGGCTAAAAAAATGTATATACTTACTATGATGCAGCAATTTCACTTTTGTGTGTATACCTACTAGAAGGAAATCCTAACTTCTATCCAAAGAAATGTATAAGAATATTCATGCACCACTAGTCATAATAACCAACTGGGAACAACCTGAATGTCCATGATTAGGAATAAGAAAAAATAAATTGTGTTAGAATATACAGTCATCAGTTTTTATTTTGAAGATACCTGAATACTCCCCCAAATTATTGAGGACTCTAGGAGCTCTTGTGTATATATATATCATATCTTTCAGTATTTACTATCTTAGAAATAAAATCTAGGAAAAAATTTACTTAGTTAAAAAATGGTATACAGAATATTAACATAAATATTTTATGACAATTATTTTTCCCAAAAAAAAGATATTTACTGAGAAAGTGACAGTATTTTGTTTTTATTTTTGCATATTTCCTTAATGCCTAGACTAAAAAAAGATAGCTGGACTGTCATCTCTGTCTGCATATACTGTTAAAATCCATTTTTAAAATTTGTTTTTTTTTTGGGGGGGGGGGAAGGGGACCTTTAATTAACCCAGGGGTGCTTTACTACTAAGCTGCATCCCCAGACGTTTTGGGTATCACTAAGTTGCTGAGGCTGACCTTGAACTTATGATCCTCCTGCCTCAGCCTCCCCAGTTGCTAGGATTATAGACGTGTGCCACTGATCTTGGCCTATCTTAGTTTTGAATGGATCTCTTACCTGTGTTACCCATTTTATAATACTGTGCTTTAGTCACTTGGAAAATATTGCTTCAATTAATTATTCAGATATTCCTACACTGTCAGAACCCCCTAACAATCTGTAGTTCCTGTTACAGCAGACATGCTAAAGACACACACACACACACACACACACATCCAATAGAAATGAGCCCCTCTTTATTTTTTCCATACTTCTTTTATACAGCAAAAAAGAATCACATCCTCTCGGCAGCTTAATCTTTTAAAGCATGGATAAACATTCTCAGAATAACTTTGTTCATGGTCACAGTGCTCCATACTTCTTATTATCTGACTTGTAGTTAGTTATTTCTTGGCAAGCATATCTATATCTATATCTATATCTATCTATCTATCTATCTATCTATCTATATAAAACTTGGCAAAACATTCTTTTATCTTCTTAAGACAGCAACAAGGACACAGTTCAAAGAGTTCATAGTTTCTCACAGAACCCCTTTGTTTTGCTAAGCACAGCAAAACTTAACACTTTGTGTGCATGAGCATACACTACACTAACACATTTTCTCTCAAATAACCAAAAATATGTTATTTTATAATAACCAGTAATGTTTGTTAATATGATCGGTGATCTCATCAGAAGAGTCTTTTTTAAGTATTGGGAAAATGTTAGACTCATAATAGCTGAAACAAACTTTCCAAAAGTCTAGTTTTTTTGTTTTTTGTTTTTTTGGTATTGGGAATTGAACTCTGGCCACTCAGCCACTGATCCACATCCCCAGCCCTATTTTGTATTTTATTTCGGGACAGGGTCTCACTGAGTTGCTAAGCACTTCATCATTGCTGAGGCTGGCTTTGAACTCTTGATCCTCCTGACTCAGCCTCCCGAGCTTCTGGGATTACAGGCATGGGCTACCACGCCTGGCTTCTTGTTGTTGTTGTTTTTGTAGATGGACACAATGACTATTTTTATTTATTTATTTTATGTGGTGCTGAGGATCAAACCCAGTGGCTCACACATGCTAAGCAAGCGCTCTACCACTGAGCTACAACCCCAGCCCCCTGCCAAAGTCTAGTTTTTAACTTGAAAGGTAGAATTGTATCATTGACAAATAGTTTTTCTTGAAGTGACAGATTTTTTTTTTTAGTTTTCTGAAATAATTATGGTGCCTAAATTACCATAGCCTGTTTGTTGTTCTCTCAAGTAAAAATTGAATTCCTTGAGAAATAAAGTAACTAGTTCAATTTGCAACTGAAATAATTTAGTTTATGCTTTTTCCTCAAAACCGTCAATGTACTTTTGTATACAGCAGCACCATGTTTCATCATATAAAATATACCAAACATGAACTGAAGGCCTGAGATATAACAAAACTAATCATATTTTCTGATCATCATGAGCATTCTTAAATGAATCTGTCATTTCCCCCAACAGATAATGGCAATGAAGAAGAGTGATAATGTACACTTTGGTGCCACTGCTTTGATTCAAGCTAAGGCACGAGCAGTTCTACTCATTATTACTTTTTGTATAGATATTAATAGGAATTTCCAGGATAAATCATGAGATTAAAAAAAAGTCATTTAAATCCCTACTATTCAGGAGGCTGAGGCAGGATTTTTTGAACCCAGGAGTTAAAGGCCAGTCTGGGCAACATAATGAGATTCCCATCTAAAAAAAGTTTTTTGCTTTGAATATTTTAGTACTACAACGATGTTTGTTATCAAGCATTTATATAAAGAATCTTCTTTTAATGATTAATTTGTACTCACGCTAGTCAGATACAAACAAAACACTAAGTCCAGCTACGTGGATGAATTTATTTGTAAGACAAAAGTACAATTCAGTCTTCCTGTTTGCAATCTAGTATTTCTGTTTACAGGTTAGTCTATAATTTGAGTTTATTAATTTGAAATTTGTACTTTTGTGATTTGTTTTACTGACATCTCATCCAGCAGGTATCACATGTACAAATGTCAAAAGACAAAATTACTGCAAATTGGTTATAGATCTAATTGGTTTATTTTAAAGTATTTTTTAGTTGTAGATGGACACAACACCTTTATCTATCTATCTATCTATCTATCTATCTATCTATCTATCTATTTATTTATTATGTTGTGCTGAGGATCAAACCCAGTGCCTCACACATGCTAGGCAAGTGCTCTACCACTGAGCCATAACTCCAGCCCCTCTATAAAATAGAATAAAAGCTCCTGTTGGGCAGCAGCAGAATTGTAAATTTTGTAACATGGGAACAAGGAAACAGAACAGTAGAAAAGAAAAAAACCTGAGAAAAGAAAAAAGTAACATTAAGTTACTTTTTTTGTAAGGTTAACCCTTAAAAATTTAACATCAGGTATTTCCTTATCTTATAAGCTAAAACTGGCTTGTTTAGGAATTTGATTATTCTCTTTCTCCTGACTTCTCAAGTCAGATTAAAAAAAATGCATTTTGACTTGGTGACATGAACTTTCATCTTGAGTAACTCCATTTTGGTTGGTCTGTTGAACTTATTGCAGGAACTCAGTCCCAACTAACAGCAGCCTACAAATTTTCTTTAAACACAAGTCTCTGAAAACTATTGTGTGCAATTTCTACTGTTTTTCTATAAGACGATTTCAGTGGAGTTTTTATTTCTAGTTTCAATAGTTATAGCAAAACAACTGTCTTTTAAAGAGCTCACTGTGGCTATTTTTTAAATATTAAAAATATTAAATTTCTTTTTCTTTACACTGATTGGTCCCTTATTCTTCCTGTTTTTATTTCCATGTGGCTACATGGAAACTGGGATTTCAAAATAATTTCTTGGACGGTAATAAAGCTACAGAGATAAAAGCATGTCTGAATAAATATGGTTTTTAAGAGCACAGAAGTGCTGAAAACAAAATGAATTAGTCTTTGAAAGTGTACGTTTAGACAGCATGGCACTGGTTAGCCACTGCAGGATGGTAGCGCAGCGGCTGGACAAGTAAGTATTAAGCAAGCTGCAGTCCCCATAGCTGCAGTCCCCATTGTGGGCCCACAGGAGCTGCAGCTGGACGACGTGAAGTGGATCAACTTGGAGGAGCTATACTGTGGCAGCAAGGCAGACATGCCTGATGAGGTTAATATCAATGAGTTATTAGAATTGGAGAATGAACAGGAAAGAAGCCAGAATATCCAGGGACTCCTGAAGCAAAAAATGCAGGAATCCTATACAAGATTCTGTTCAAGAGCTGCTGGCCAAGCTGTGGGGCCTCCACAAGCAGTCTGGCCTCTGCCATCTCAGACCCTCAGATGAGCCCCTCAGGACAGGTTCAGACTATACCCCATGACCCTTTCTCACCTCTGACTCCCGTGCTCTCTCCAATATTGCCCAGTTTGCCCAACTTGTATTTAATGGTTCTGTAACAATAACTCCATGTTCCTGTTTTTCCTCTCTGTGGTTACCTGGGCTTCTCTGTGGCTCCTACCCACAACCTCCCTCTCTCCTGTTGGGGTCTTGTGTCCCAGTACAGCTCCTGGCAACAGATGGAGGATTGCTCCTGTCCTGAGAACCTGAGAACAGCCATGGTAACAGAGGGGTACCTCAGGACTCATCCTGTGCTCACCAACCCCCCTTGCCTGGGCCCAGTCCCAGCCAGCAGGGTCCCTGTAGGCTGGAGGCGCCCAGGGATGCTGGGGGCAATGACAGCCTCGACTTCCGGGCCAGGGGAGGTACACATGACCCACTGTGGCCCATATCACCTCAACACAGGTGGTCAAAGAGCAAACGAGTCATTCATCCATGTCAAAAAAAAAAAAAGGACATATTTATTGGCTAAATTTACTACTTTAGAAACAAATAGAATATACAAATACATAATTATTCCATTAAATTTCCAAATATGACAATATCCTGCCGGGGTCCAGCCCTAGCGGGGTCCAGGGAATCCTGAAGGATGAGTGGCGTCGGTGAAAAGATGAACAGGAGTCGTTTCGTTGGAGCAATCTCCAGAGAGAGAGAGCTCTAATGCAGCTTTCTCTGGATCATCTTTTATTATAATTTTTCTCATCATTATAGATTCAGAATACATCATTGATTATACAGTTTCAAAACTTTGCCA
Source organism: Marmota monax (assembly GCF_021218885.2). Taxonomy (NCBI): domain Eukaryota; kingdom Metazoa; phylum Chordata; class Mammalia; order Rodentia; family Sciuridae; genus Marmota; species Marmota monax. The sequence goes on along the minus strand of NW_026692786.1, from coordinate 186,449 downwards.
AGACATAATGTTTCCTTAACCATAATTAGGGGTATAGAAAAGTGTAACATCAATTTACATTTTTCCAGGATGTGACTTTTTAGTTATCAATCATTAATAAAATGCGTCATTAATTCACATTTTTTTCAGATTTTCACAAAATGTACTATTTTCTTATTAACTAATGACAAACTATGTAACCAGACTCTAAGTCTCCTAACCTATCATTAACATTTAAGTTTTAAAGTACACCTGCACTTTTATTTCTAATCTAAAATTCCCATCTAAAAAAGTCCCTTTAAATCTTATACTTAAAATATCCTAAAGTTTATAAACCATTCTTAAAACATATCAGAAACCCATACAGCTAAAAACTCAAGAATTCTAAACCAAGAATCTAAATAGGATAATACTTCTAACATTATTCTAAAAATATGTCTTATAAAGCTACTTTAATTAATTCCTAAATTTATTCTCATAAAACTGGTTCAGCTGCTTTCTCAAAGAGTATCTTTGTTTCTCAGTCAAGGTACACTAGTTCTTATATCTTTATAATCTTTCTCAATAAAAAGTAAATTCTAAACATCAGTCCACTTTCCGCCAATATTAAATATGCTCATCATAAATCCCTATATGAAGTAAAAGAGGGTTTATAGAAATGAAAAGAATGTATCCTTATATGTCTTAACTTTCCTAAATGTATAACATAACTTTCCTTAATCAAGAATGAAACAACATACAGTGGGTTTTGTACAATGAGCATAATGATTAGGTTTTCTTAAAGGCCGGAAATATGGGCTTGGGTTCTAGTTGATATAATCAATGTGGTGCCTAAAATTCTCATGACCTTTCAGAAAATGATTGTCTATTATCAGTTTTGTCCTCAGTGTGCTGATATGGAAGAGCAGCTTTCTACTTTGTCCTTGATATGCTGAGGGGTAGTAGAACAGCTTTTAAGGCATGAACTACCTGTTATGTTCTAGCCATCTGAAATTTAATTTGGTTTGGCATTTAACATACTCATGCCTCCTGTGAGGAACATGAGCATGAAAATGAAAAGTCCCAATTACATAAAAAGGGGTCTCATGGTTTCGGTTTCCCACCAACCAGCATGGCTTTGCCAGCATTCATCCTCACTGTGACCTTGTCAAGGCAGTGGGAAAGTAGCTTTGCCAGTGAGAGGGGGATCACCTTCACCAATATCCCATATCCAGAAGTCTCAGAAACTTTCCAGTACTAGTCAAAGAATGAAAGAAATAGGCAACTAAAAGCTGGGCATTGTGGCATGCATCTGTAGTCCCAGCTACTTGAAGGCTGAGGCAGGAGGTTCTCTTGTACCTAGGAGTTTGAAGCCAGCCTGGACAACTTAGAAAGATTGTCTCTTAGAGAGAGAGAGAGAGAAGGAAGGAAAGAAAGGCAAAATGTGTTCTGTTATTAGTATGATGATAGCTTTGACTCTAAGACCGTAAGAGTCTCAGATTCACTCATGAGTTGCTAGAGCATGCTTTACTGTTCCTATACAGTAATGAAAATTAATAAGTCACTGCTGTGTGTAACATTATGGATGAACCCTACAAACACAGTATTTGATAAAAGAAGATGAGGGAAAAATTACAAACTGTATGATTCTTTTTATTGGAAATTCAGAAACAGACAAAAAATCAGTGTAAGTATAAGAATACAGGAAATTGTTTACCTTGAGTGAATAACAAGCCAACTCTGAGAGGCCCTAAGCAACTCAGTGAGACCCTGTCTCTTATAAAATACAAACAGGGGCTAGGGATGTGCCTCAGTGATTAAGCACCCCTGGGTTCAATCCCTGGTACCAAAAAAAGTATTGAAATTCTGTAACAAGGGGCTGGGGCTGGGGCTTAGTGGCAGAGTGCCGCGTCGCACATGTGAGGCACTGGGTTCAATCCTCAACACCACATATAAATAAACAAAATAAAGATATAAGAAAAAATATCAACGTTAAAACAAAAGAAAAAAGGAAGAAAAAGAAAAAGAAGTTATGTAACAAGGGCTGGGCTGTACCTTAGTGGTAGCCTAGCCATGTTAGGCAATGGTTCTGATCCTCTGCACAACGTAAAAACAAATAAAACAAATAAATCTATTGTATCCATTTACAACTAAAATTATCTAAAATAAATAAATAAATACATCTTTTAAAAAATTCTGTGACATTCTTAACTATCCTTTGAAAATGGGACATCCCAAAATTACTTGTGTCTAACAAATAGAATGCAGCTGAAGTGATACTTTGTGACTTCAAAGGCTAAGTCATAAAGGTAGTCAGCTTGTGCCTGGCATATGTTCACACCCTCCCTCCTGTATCTCTCCACATGTTTTGGAGGCTTGAGCTGCCATGTAAGAGGGTCTCAACAGACTTAGCTCTTCTAATCCCCAGCTTCTCATACTTTTCAAGCTAAGAACCAGACATGTGAGTGAGGAAGCTGTTGAAATGATTTGGCCTGACCACTATCTGACTACCACTGAAGAAACTCCAAGTAAGGAATGGCTGACTGAGCTCAAATCTGAAAGATAAGTTATTGGTACTGGTTTAATCCACTAAATTATAGTGGATTGTGTGTGTGTGTAAAATAAGATTGTGTGTATGTGTATAAAATATCTGTTATTAAATACTCCTGTGTGTGTGTGTGTGTGTGTGTGTGTATAAAATATCTACCAAATACTCCAGTAGATGTAGGGGTGAGGAAAATTATGGGACGTGTTAAGGAGTTATTGCAAATTTAAGGGTTTTAAATTATTACAGTTCTCAACAGTTTATTATCTTTGACTTGTTTTGCATTTCCCCCCCCTCAATCCTACTTCTTTAAATATATACTCAGCACGGGCTGGGGTTGTGGCTCAATGGTAGAGCACTTGCCTAGCACACATGAGGCACTGGATTTGATCCCTGTCACCACATTTAAAAAAAATAAAGTCAAGTCATTGTGTCCATCTGCACCTAATATATATATATTATATATATATATATATATACACACACACACACACACACACACACATACTCAGCAGTTGGCTATTGAATACTTATTAGTTATATCTTGATTTTCTATCCTTAAACAAGTGCATGAAGAGGGAACCTACAGAATGAAAGAAAAATTTTGCCACCTGCACCTCACATAGAGCATTAATCTCCAGGATCTATAAAGAACACAAAAACTTAACCCCCCCAAAATAAAAATAAAACAAATAATCCAAAAAATTGGCAAAGCAGCTGAACAGGTACTTCAAGAAGAATTACAAATGGTCAACAAATATATGAAAAAATTTTCATCTCTAGCAATTAGAGAAACGCAAATTAACTGAGATTCCATCTCACTCCAGTCAGAATGGCAATTATCAAGAATGTAAGTAACAATGTTGGCAAGGATGTGGAGAAAAAGGTATGCTCATACATTGCTAGTGGGACTATAAATTACTGTGAACACTCTGGAAAGCAGTGTGAAAATTCCTCAGAAAACTTAGAATGGAACCACCGTTTAACCCAGTTATCCTACTCCTCAGTATATAAGCAAGGACTTAAAATCAGCATACCACAGTAATGCAGCCACATCAATGTTTATAGCACCTCAATCCAAAATAGCTAAGCGATGTGCCCTTCAACAGATGAATGGATAAAGAAAATGTGATATATATACACAATGGAATATTATTCATTCATTAAAAAAAGAATGCTATATGACTTTCATCAATATATGGATGAAACTAGAGATTATCATACTAAGTGAAATAAATTAATCCCCAAATACCAAAGGTCGAATGATCTCTCTGAGATGCAGATGCTAACACACAACAATGGGGCAGGGCACAGGGAGAATAGTTCAATGGACTAGACAAAGGAGAATGAAGGGAAGGGAGGAGAGATTGGAATAGGAAAGACAATAGAATGAATCAGACATAACTTTCCTATGTTCACATTTGAATACATCATGTACAACCACAAGAATAAGATCCTAATAGGAATAAGTTATACTCCATGTAGGTATAAAATGTCAAAATACTTTCTACTGTCATGTATATTTAAAAAGAACAAATTTAAAAATTGAAGAGGGAGAATTAGCAATTAGGGCTTGGGTCATCTGGATCTGAGGAGAAGTTCTCAGAAGTTACTATATAATACATCTGGATTTCTTTAGGGAGAACCCAGTTACATGGCACACCAAGGTGCAAAAGAGTTTGAGAAATGCAGGTTTATAATGAGGAGATTTGTTCTCAACTATGTAAACATGAGTTCATTGATATTTTCAAAAAGGGAAGAACAGAAATTTGGGAACAACTTGCAGTTGCCACATAGACTTTGGGTTAGTGGGGAATATTAAACATACTATTGTGGATTCTCATTCAGTTAATCTCATACTATGATCAACATTCTTAGATTTTGATTTGGTTGGTCTAGAATGTTTCCTAAATATAACATAATTACATTCAGTGATTGATTTCAAAGCAGATCAAAATTTTAGGACTATTGCTGGGTACAGTGATGCATGCCATAATCCCAGTGACTCTGCAGGCAGGAGGATTGGGAGTTTAAAGCCAGCCTCAGCAACTTAGGCCCTAAGAATTTAGCAAGACTCTGTCTCAAAAAATAAAAAGGGCTGGGATTATAGCTCAGTGGTTGAGCACCCCTGATTCAATCCCTAGTACCAAAAAGCATTTTTTCAGCACTATTGAATTTATTACTCCCTTAATTAACTTAGTATATTTCTCTTGTATACAAAACTAGGAAATAAAATATATTTCTTTTCTTTCAGACTTGGCATCAAAAGCTGACCCCAAGAAGTTATCTCCAAAAAGGGACATTTATGAAATAGAATCATCCCCATGGGCTATTGTGGAAAATTTTATTCCTGAGGGATCCATTTTCAGGGATATTTGGGAATGCAAATGTCATTTTGAGCAAAAGGAGTGTTATTTCAGGCAATTTATGATGTACCATGAAAACGTGCCCATTTTTATTCAACATACTTTACTTACTCAAAATGGAAAGAAAATCTCTGAATGTGAAAAATGTAGAAAAAACTTCTATTATCATTTATTCTTTTGTCAACACAAAAATCATTCTAAAGAACTTTCTGAATGTAAAGAGTACACAGAAATTATTAATACCCCGTTCCTTATTAAACAACAGATAATTCAATATGGTAACCAATGCAATGGATGTAAGAAATGCTGGAAGACCTTTATTCATTGTTCACAACTTAAAAAACATTTGAGAATTAATAATGGTGAAAAACGCTATGAATGTAGAGAATGTGGAAAGGCTTTTAATTATGGCTCAGAACTAATGTTACATCAGAGAATTCACATTGGTGAGAAACCCTATGAATGTTAGGAATGTAGGAAGGCCTTTAGACAGAGATCACAACTGACTCAACATCAGAGACTTCATACTGGTGAGAAACCCTATGAATGTGAGCAATGTGAGAAAGCTTTTATTTGTGGCTTTCAACTTACTGAACATCTGCAATTCCATACTGGTGAGAATCCTTATGAATATAAAGAGTGTGGAAAGACTTTTAGGCATCGCTCACACCTTACCATACATCAAAGAATTCTTATGGGTGAGAAATCCTATGAATGCACGGAATGTGGGAAAGCCTTTAGCTATTACTCAAGCTACTCTCACCATCAGAAGATTAATTCTGGTCAGAAGCCTTATGAATATAGTGAATGTGGAAAGGCCTTTCATAATTGGCTTAAAACTTAACCTACATCAGAGAATTCATACTGGTGAGAAACCCTATGAGTGTAAGGAATGTGGGAAGACTTTTAGACAGTATTCACACCTCAAAAGACATTAACAAATTCATACTCATGAGAAACCCCATGAATGTATGATATGTGGTAAAACCTTTAGACTTCATTCACACCTTATTCAACATCAGAGAATTCACACTGGTGAAAAACCCTATGAATGTAAGGAATGTGGAAAGACCTTTAGCTATCACTCCAGCTTCTTGCATCATCAGAGAATGCATTCTGGAAAGAAACCTTATGAATGTGTCAAGGTCTTTAATCATGGCTTACAACTCAATCTACATCAGATACTTCATACTGGTGAGATACCAGTAAAGTTTCCTCTCCTCCCTCCACATCCAAGTTTCACTTCATAAAATTATTTTTGGAGAAAATACACCTTTTCCTCTCTAATTTCCATATAAGAGAAAATGTACGACCCTTGACCATCTGAAATGGGCATATTCCCTAAACTAATGTTCTTAAGTTCCATCCATTTTCCTGCAAATGATGTAATTAAAGTTTTCTTCATGGCTGAACATAACTCCCTTATGATATATACCATATTTTCTTTATCCAGTAAGCCATTGAAAGATTCCTAAGCTGGATCCATAGTTTGGCTATTGTACATTATGCTGCTATAAATATGGGTATGCATGTATCCTATAGTATGATAACTTTAATTCTTTAGGATAAATACAAGTTCTATTCCTAGTATTTTGAGGAGCTTCCACATTGATTTCCATAGTAGTTGTATTATCATCCCACAAGAGCTTCCTTTTTCTCCATATATCCTCTCCAGCATTTTTTTTTTTTTTTTGGTACTGGGGACCAAACCCAGAGGTGTTTTACCAGTGAGCCACATGCCCAAGCTTTTTTATTTTTTATTTGGAGGCATGGTCTTGCTAAGTTGCTTAGGACAGCCTGGAATTTGTGATCCTCCTGCCTCAACTTCCTGAATTGCTGGGATTACAAGTGTGTGTCACTGCACCTGGCCATTGTTTGTATTCTTGTTGGCTGCCATTCTGACTGGAGTGAGGTGAAATCACAGCGTAGTTTTGATTTTCATTTCCCTGATTGCTAACAGTGTTGAATCATTTTTCATATATTTGTTGGCCATTTTTATTTCTCCTTTTGAGAAGTTCTGTTCATTTATTAATTGGATTATTTGTTGGTATTAAGTATTTTTGTGTTCTTTATATATTCTGGATATCCTCTGTCAGAAAAGTAACTAGCAAAGATTTTCTCCAATTTTGTAGGCTCTCTCTTCACATTCTTTTTTTAAAAAAAATTTTTTTAGGGCTGGGGATGTGGCTCAAGCAGTAGCGCGCTCACCTGGCATGCATGTGGCCCGGGTTCAATCCTCAGCACCACATACAAACAAAGATGTTGTGTCCGCTGAGAACTAAAAAAAAAAAAAATATTAAAAATTCTCTCTCAAAAAAAATTTGTTAGTAGACCTTTTTGTTATTTATATGTGGTGCTGAGAATCAAACCCAGTGCCTTATGCATACAAAGCAAGCAATCTACCATTGAGCTACATCCCCAGCCCATCTTCACACACTTGTTTCCTTAGCTGGACAGAACCTCTTTAAATTGATGCCATTCCATTTATTAATTGGTATTTCCTGAGCTTCAGGGTCTTTATTGAGAAAGTCATTGTCTGTGCCTGTGTTGGAATGTTGCTCCTATATTTTCTTCCAGGAGTTGCATAGTTTCTGGTCTAATTTGTAGATCTTTGATCCATTTTGAGTTGATTTGTGCAAAATGCGATTTATTCTTCTACATATGGATAACCAGTTTTCTAAGCACTATTTGTATAAAAGGCTGTCTTTTCTCCAGTGTGTTATTGACACTTTTGCCAAGAATCAGATGATTGTATCTATGTGGGTTTGTCTCTGTATCTTCTATTTTGTACCACTGGTATATGTGCCTTTTTCAAATCTCTCTCTCTCTCTCTCTCTCTCTCTCTCTCTCTATATATATATATATATATATATATATATATATATATATATATATATATTCAGTAGAATATATATATTACACTAGAATATATATATTACACTAGAATGCATTTTGACACATCATACATAAATGGAGTATGACTTCTTATTCTTCTGGTATTATATGATATAGAGTTGCACCAGTCATGTAATCATATAGGCACATGGTGTAATAATGTCCAATTCATTCTATTATCATTCTTACCCCCATACCCCCTCCCCTCCCTTCATTCCCCTCTGTCTAATCCAAAGTACCTTTATTCTCCCCTAGCCCCCCTTATTGTGAATTAGCATCTATGTGTCTGTTTTTATGCCAGTATCATGCACTTTTTGTTACTATAGCTTTGTAGTATAATTGGAAGTCAGGTATTGTGATGCCCCCAGCATTGCTTATTTGGCTTAGAGTTACTTTGGCTATTCTGGGTCTTTCACTTTTCCAAATGAATTTTAGGACTGTTTTTTCTTAGTTCTAATGAAGAATGTCATTTGGTATTTTGATCGGGTTTGCTTTTGATCTGTATACTGCTTTTGGTGGTATGGCCATTTTAATGACATTAATCCTGCCTCCATGAAAATGGGAGGTCTTTCCATCTTGTGTCTTCAATGTTCTTACTTTTTCTTCAATGGTCTGTTTTTTTTTTCTTCAATGTTCTGTACTTTTCATTATAGAGGTATTTAAATTCCTTGGTTATATTTATTCCTGGATTTTTTGAAGCTTCTGTGAATGGGGTTGTTATTCTGTTATCTTTCTCAGAAGATTTATTATTGGTATTTGGAAAGTTATTGATTTTTGTATGCTTATGTTGTAGCCTTCTAGTTTGTTAAATTTGTTTATTAGCTGTAGCAGTCTTTTATAAAAAATATTATTTCTAGTTGTAGAGGGATGCACAATCTTTATTATTTTTTTATGTGTGCTGAGGATCGAACCAGTGTCTCACACATGCTAGGCAAGTGCTCTGCCACTGAGCTACAGCCTCAGCCCCTCTAGCATTTTTTTTGCTGGACCTTTGGAGTATAGGATCATATCTTGTATCATATCATTTCAAAGTGATAATTTGACTTCTTCCTTTCTCATTTTTATCCCATTTATTATTATATTATTAGGCAACCTTCTCTTGCCTAATTTCTCAGGCTGGAATTCTTAATACTGTGTTAAATAGGACTGGCAATAGACATCATTGACTTGTTCTAGATTTTAAAGGAAACGCTTTCAATATTTCACATTCAATATGATGTTTGTTCTGGGTTTTTCATATATACCCCTTATGATGTTGAGGTGGGTTCTTTCTATCCCTAGTTTCTTCACTGTTTTTATCATGAATGGGTTTTAAAGTTTGTTGAAGGCATTCTCTACAACCATTAAGATGATTAAGTCATTTTTACCTTAATTCTGTTTAAATTATGAATTGCATTTATTGATTTTCAGGTGTTAAACCATCCTTGCATCCTATAACCAACTTGGACATGATGTGAAATTTTCTTAAAACGTTGTTTAATACAAGTTACTAACATTTTTTGAAGGATTTTTGCATTTAAGTTCATCAGTATTACTAGTCTGTATTTTCTTTCCTTCATATGTCCTTATCTGGTTTTGGAATGAGTGTGATATTGACTTCATAGTAATCAATTTGGACGTTTTCATCTTCTATTTCATGGAATAATTTGAGGAGCATTGGTATTAGTTATTATTTAATGATCTGGTAGAATTCAGCTGAGAATCCATTCGGTCCTGTACTTTTCTTTCTTGGAATTTTTTTATTACTGCTTATCTGCTTTATATCTAATTGCTAGTTGTTTGTATGTTCTCTTGATTAAATTTTGGCAGGTTATATGTATGTATAAATATATCTATTTCTTCTAGGTTTTCCAATTTATTGAAGTATAAGAGTGTAAGTTTTCAAAATAGTCCCTAATGATCCTCTGGATTTCAATGATGTCTGTTGTGTTTTCTCCTTTTTAATCTCTGATTTTATTAATTTGGGTCTTCTCTCTTTTTCTTTGGTTATTTTGGCTTAGGGTTTGTCAATTTTATTTGCTTTATCTTCATAAAGAACCAACCCCTTTTTTAATTAATTCTTTGGTTTTGTTTGTTTGTTTTTGTCAGTTTCGGTGATTTCAACTCTGGTCTTAATTATTTCCTTCCACTGGTTTTGGATTGGTTTGTCTTTTTTTTAATATTTATTTTTTAGGTGTAGATGGATACAACACAATGCTTTTATTTTTATGTGGTGCTGGGTCCCACCTGTGCTAGGCAAGCGCTGTACTGCTGAGCCACAATCCCAGCCCCTGGTTTGTCTTTTTCAAAGACCTTGAGATGCATCATAAAGCTGCTTATTTATGATCTTTCTTATTTTCTTTCATAGGCACTCATAGCTATGAACTTTCCTCTTACTTGCCTTTGTGGTGTCCCAGAGGCTCTGGTATGCTGTATCACTATTCTCATTTGATTCTAAGACGTTTTAATTTCTCTCCTGTTTTATTCTGTTGCCCATCATCATTCTAAATGGTATTGTTTGCAGCTGGGATTGTGGCTCAGAAGTACTCGCCTAGCATTCATGAGGCATTGGGTTTGATCCTCAGCACCACATAAAAATAAATAAAAAAATAAAGGCATTATGACCACCTACAAAAAGGGGGGAGGATTGTTCAGTATCCATGCATTTAGTTTCTGTAGGTTAGTTTGTGTTATTTTCCAATTTCATTCCATTATGAAATCAACCTTTTGTATTTGCTAAGTGAAAGAACGAACAAGGCTCGTCATCAGAGAAAATGCCCATTTATTGAGGAACAGCTCTGCATATTTATAGAGCTGGGGGTGGTTTGACAGTTATGACAGTTTTATGGTTGAATGGTTTGACAGTTGGCATGGGGTGCTTTCTGATTGGTGGGTAAGGATCATGTGAGCCAGCAGGGCTAGTCTGATTGGTGGGTAAGGATCATGTGAGCCAGCAGGGCTCACCGTTGGACTGCTCTTCTCAGGGGATGGGGAAATTAGTCTTTGGGTGGGGGGACTCACAACACTAAGAGTTGCTTTATGGCCTAAAACATGGTCTGTTTTGGAGAAGTTTCCATGAATCACTGAGAAGCAAGCTTATTCAGTTGTTGTTGGATGAAATATTCTAAAAATGTCTGGTAAGCCCATTTGATTTGCAATATTTTTCAGGTCAAAAGAATCTTTACTGAGTATGTTTTGATGACATATGTATTGGTGGGAGAGGTGTGTTGAAATCACTCAGTATTAATGTAGCAGGGCATATCTGAAATTTTAATTGAAGTAATTTATCTTTTATCTAATTAAATGCATCAACATTTAGGGCATAAATATTTACTGTCATTCTATTTTCTTGTTGGATTGTTCCTTTTAGCAGTATAAGTGACTTTCCTTGTCTCTTCTGATTTTAATTGAAGTCTGCTTTGTTGGATATGAGAGTAGCTACACCTGCTTGTTTTGGGAGTCCTTTCACATGATATACCAATTTCCATCCTTTGACCTTTAGCTTGTGGCTGTCTTTGCCTATAATGTGAGTCTCTTGCAAAAAGCATATAGTCTTTTTCTTTGTTTTTTAATCAATTCTGCTAGCCAATGTCTTTTAATTAGAGAGTTGAGACCAATAACATTCAGTGTTATTATAGAGATGTTTATTAATTCCTGCCATTGTTATTTATTCCTAATATTTAATTTGATTCTAAATTAGCTATACTGCAAATGAGATTTGTTCATTTGTGAGCTCTGGGGTTTATTTTATATTTTTTCTGTGTGGAGTATTTTCTGTAGTACCAACTTAAGTCATGAAAATTCCACGCTTGTTCTTTATGTTAGGCATTTTAATTATAATGTGTCATGGAGAGGTTCTTTTTTGATCTTATCTGTTTGGGGTTATGAATGCCTCTTATATCTAATATCCATCTCATTCTCAAGGTTTGGAAATTATTATTTCCCTTAAGAGGTTATTGATTCCAACAGTTTGTATTTTGCAATCCTCTTCAATTCCAGTGATTTTTAAATTTTGTCTTTTAATGTGTTCCCAGAGTTCTTGTAAACTCTGGTCATGGTTTACTTATTTTCTTTAATATTGTCTGAATGTTCAAGGCTTGTCATTCTGTTTTCCAGCTCAGATTCTGTATTCAGCATGGTTTACTCTATTAGATTGTCACCTGATCGTTTTATTTATTGTGTCGTTCATTTCCAATATTTCTTTGGTTCTATTTGAATATCTCTATTTCCTTATAGAATTTATCTTTCATATTCTGTACTGACTTTCTTAATTCATTCAGTTGTTTTTCTGTATTCTCTTAGATTCATTGATCATTTTAATAATATTTTTTGATTTATTTATCTTTTATCCATTTCAATATCTTTGTAGTCAGTTGCTGACTGAATTATCAACTTTAGGAGGTATCATGTTGCTTTTTAAAAATATTTTTTTGTTCTCCTGTGTTGGATTTTATGCATCTGTTTGGATGAATTTCTCTTTTATTATCATGTGTGGGTCCTTTTAACACACAACTTTTTCTTGACAAATTGCCCTAGAGTGATCTAGATTGAAACCCCCTCTTAGATATGGTATCCAGTCTCTGTGTTAATTCTATTTTTGCTGTAGGAGTGGATATCAATGAATGAGACCTAAAGGCCCACACCTAGCTATTTCTATTTGGGGCCTGGTCTTTAGTTTGGGTTGTTGTCTATTCTATTTTTTGTTTTAAAGTAGAGCGGAAGTTTGAGGTTTGAATGTACTGAATTTTTGGAGTAAAGAGTGCTGTCCTTTGGCTGGGTTCAGTAGCAGAATCTACCTTGTGAACTTTTCATGTCCTTAAATATTCCCAACACTTCACAGAAAAGAGGAAAGCAAATACTAGCAACAACTAATATAATATATAGCACTACAATAAATACCCAGTTCCTATGACATCTACAATACTAACTACCACAGAAATAGGAATGGTTGGGTCATCAGTTGCCAACAACAAAATAGTAATTAACCACGAACTAGATCTGGCATTAAAGCAAAGAGTAGATGTCTGTTGTATCATTCATAGCAGTTATAATTTCAACAACATGAATGGTGAGGACCAGAGTTACATAAACAAAATAGTCCTAAAAATGGTAAAAATAACAGTTCATTAAGAGAAAAGAAAATGTAATGTGATAGGAAGGTAGGAGAGCTTAAAATGTTCATAATGTGAACAGAGAGAATGCAGAAGAGATATAATAAGTGATGGCTATAAAGGAGGAGGAGGAAGAATATGAAACCCTAAATGGAGAGAGAAAGAGAAGACAAGAGAATTTGGCTGTTATCAGAAAAAGAAAGGAGAGAAAGAGAAACAAAACAAAACCCTAATCCTGGGGGCTGGGATTGTGGCTCAGTGGTAGAGCGCTCGCCTAGCACAGGCGGGACCTGGGTTCAATCTTCAATACCACATAAAAAAAAAAAGCATTGTGTTGTGTCCATCTACACCTAAAAAAATAAATATTAAAAAAACTAATCCTCAAACTACAAGGCAAGTAATAATAACTATCATAAGAGATGCTGAAAATGAGAAAAAAACCAAACATGTATATATGTCCATGAACCAATCAGCACAGCAAGAACACCAAAAAAGAAAAAGGGAAAAATGAAAGAATCATTTCTATTGAGGGGTCAAACTGCTCAATGAGACTACATAGTGATTATCTTAAGTCTAAGTATCCTCCTTTCTGTTTCTTCTTGGGTTATTCACTAAGAGAGAGGAAGGGTAGCTCTTATTAACCTATACTTCTGTGTTGCTCACTGGGAAGGACCCAGTGAGCACTTAGAAGGACCTAAAACTGAAGATGGTTGCAATAGCTTTCATGTTCCCTTCTCACTGGTGTAAGGTAGGATGGAATGGGAAGTACTGTCAATTGGAGGTTTTTCTGCATAGATCAGATTTATGCACTCCAAGGGTGGGATGGCTGCAGAGTTCTATGTGAGGGGTCCCTGTGACTGAGTCTTAGGTCTAATCAGGCCTTAGGTGATATATGCACTGAAGAGATTATATCAACCTACCCCTAGATTTGGCAAATGCTGATTTCTGCTAAGAATCTGGATCTCAGGAGCCTCCCAAGAATTCTACTTATGGAGCTGGGGAACCAACCCTCCATATATTTTGCTGCCTGTGAGGACAGCCTTCACACATCCTTAGTCCCTGAATGTATTCACAACGCCTGTTTAATTTCCTGGCCTTCTTGAGATGGTCATATTAACCACCAGACTCAGAGGGAAAGGAGTTGGACTCTCCTTCATTTTCTGATTTGAATCCCCCAGGGTGCAATCTTCTCTGTGCCTGTTTTACTCACATTCTCCTAGGTACACACTAGGCCACACATTAGGCATTTGCCAGAGTAGTATGGCAATATTTGCTATTGACTCAGCTCCCTGGCTGGCAAGCCACACAGCCAGCCTACTGATTCCTGCCAAGAAGTGTCAACAGAATGGTGGAGCCATGGAATGGTAACCCAAGTGGGTTGGAGTGTGGGCAGCAAGTGCAGCCTGCAGTCACATAGAGCCCACCATGGAGGCTTAGCAGGCCTGAGGTACACAGAGCCAAGGTGTGCCAACCTGTCACACTTTGTCAGTCAGGTCTGGGCACAGAATGGTTGCCTGGAGCAGAAGCCTGCTCCGTGCAGTACTACAGCCCCATAACCTGTGAGTATAGACCATCCAATGACCAGAAAAGAGAAGTGGGGTAGATCTGAATAGAAGTTGGGCCTCAAGAGTTGACTAATAGCATTAGTATTTTTCCAAACCCTAATTAGCATATGTTTGGACCAATAGCTTTGGTACTTTTTTCAAACACCAATTAGCAATAAGATGGGACCAATAGCAATACCAAGTGCTATATAAACAAGCACACTTAAATGAAGAAAATCTGCTATTAGGTCCCCTTATGCCGCAGTCTGTCTGGGCACAAAATAACTGAGCCGCCACACAGCCTTGTAGGTTCAAAACAGGAACTCTTATATTCTCTGTACTCCTGCGAATGCCAAGCACGCAGCCTTCTCAGAAACCCCCCACACCGGAAATCCCTCCTCTGGCACTTCCCCAACCAATGGGAACTCTCTGGGAATCCCTGTGAGAACTCCAAAGTAGCAGGAGAACTCCAAAGTAGCAGGCGGGAGAACTCCAAAGTAGTGCGAGAACTCCAGCAAGAGCCGCCCTATTGCCCGACAGTAAAGGTTAAATATGCAATACAATCAATCCAGCATCACAGCAATTATATATAGCTTAACTCAAATCATCATCTCAATGGTTCACTGGCATCACCTTTCAAACATTCCCTCTGGCAAATGCCAGGCGTCATTCTGACCAGCTGTGGCTCTCAACATCTCCCCCCTTTGATTTATGCGTGTTGATTTTATATCCTGCCACTTTGCTGAATTCATTTATTAGTTCTAGTAGTTTTTTTGTAGACCCTTTTGGGTCTTCTAGGTATAGAATCATGACTTCCGCACATAATGATAATTTAAGTTCTTCTTTTCCTATTTTTATGCCTTTAATTTCTTTTGTCTGTCTAATTGCTCTGGCCAGTGTTTCGAGAACTATATTGAATAGAAGTGGTGATAGAGGGCATCCCTGTCTTGTTCCAGATTTTAGAGGGAATGCCTTCAATTTTTCTCCATTCAGAATGATGCTAGCCTGAGGCTTAGCATAGATAGCTTTTACAATGTTGAGGTAAGTTTCTGTTATCCCTAGTTTTTCTAATGTTTTGAACATAAAGGGATGCTGTACTTTGTCGAATGCTTTTTCTGCATCTATCGAGATGATCATATGGTTCTTATCTTTAAGTCTATTGATGTGGTGAATAACATTTATTGATTTCCATATATTGAACCATCCTTGCATCCCAGGGATGAATCCTACTTGATCATGGTGCACAATTTTTTTGATGTGCCTTTGTATCCGATTCACCAGAATTTTATTGAGGATTTTTGCATCTAGGTTCATCAGAGATATTGGTCTGTAGTTTTCTTTCTTTGAGGTGTCTTTGTCTGGTTTCGGAATCAGGGTGATGTTGGCCTCATAGAATGAATTTGGAAGAGCTCCCTCTTTTTCTATTTCCTGAAATAACTTAAAAAGTATTGGTATCTATATTTTGTCAAACATTATTCTAGTTATTTGCATATTTTTCTTATATAAAATTAACATTACATCAGGCTTTGAGTAAGCAGATTATGCTCCATAACCTGAGTCAGAATCATCCAACAAGTTGAAGGCCTTAAAAGACCTGCTTCTCTCAGAGGAGGAAATGCTGCCATCAAACTGCCTTGGGTTTCAATTATAACATTAACTCTTCCCTGAGTTTCCAGCCTGTTGGGCTACCCTGTAGGTTTTGGACTTGCCAGATTCCATAATCGTGTCAACCAATTCTTAGAAAATAAATCTCTCTGTGAGAGCATTAACTGATTATGGAATATAATCCATCTACAAAGTCCCTTCATAGCAATACCTTTATTTGTTTCTAAATAACAAGGGACTGTAGCCTAGTCTAGCCAATGCATAAAATTGACTACCACAATGATATATGAGGTGTAAAGGCAAATAGATGGACATATGAAATAGCGGGCATGATGTGTGAAGATCTTTGTATCAAAAAGTCACTAAACATCCAAATGTGTAAAATGACTTAGGTTGTTATTACCCAGCCTTAATAACCTGTCCTCCAGTTTAGGCATTATAGCACATATATAAGTTGGTGGTAACTGCAAATAATGGAGAATATGGATGACATCTATATCATGGACTCCAGATACTGCTGCCTCTGACTGTCCAATCTTCTAGTAAGAGACATCAAAAATAAACCTTCATTGGCAGTATTCTTTGAGAAAATAAGCAACCACATACTATCCAGCTGGGTTCACCAAATTGGGTCTCTTCTATCCTGCAAGAGCCTGCAATTTATTCTTGTGAACAACTATTCTGGGTATGGGTCTGCTTTTTGTGCCTACAAGACCTCAGCCAACACCACCATATGAGTGCTTAAAGAATGCCTGACATGGGGAATGGGGTTGTGGCTCAGTGGCACAGTGTTTGCCTTGCACGTGTGAGGCACTGGGTTTGATCCTTAGCACCATATTAAAAAATAAAGAAATATAATAAAGGTATGCTGTTAAAGAATGCCTGACATGAACTGAGGTTGTAGCTCCATGGCAGAGTGCTTGCCTAGCATGTGTGAGGCACTGGTTTTGATCATTAGCACTGCATTAAAAAAATAATAAAAAGTAAATGCATCTACAACTACAAAAAAATTATAAAAATAGAATACCTGACACAAAGGCATGATATCTCACATACCATAGCATCTTATTAGGAAATGCACTTTTGCAGGGAAAAAAATTGCAGGGGCTGGCTCATACCAATGAAATGAACTACTGGTATCCCCTACTGCACCATCCATAAATACCCCTGATAAATCATTGGAATGGCCTTCTCTAAGTACAGCCAAAATGAAGGCACAAAGGACATATTCTGCTGGGATGTAGTGTCATCCTCTAGAATTCAGACCTTTATGTTGTGTTGTAAAAAAGAATATCGATGAGGGCTAGGGTTGTAGTTCAGCGGTAGAGAGCGCACCTTGCCATGCACAAGGCCCTGGGTTCGATCAGCACCACATGAAAATAAATCAGTGAAATAAAGATATTTTGAAAAAAAAGAATATTGATGAGAACCAAGGTATAGAAGCATATTGGCCACTCTTTTTTTTTTAAAGAGAGAGAATTTTTTTTAATATTTATTTTTTAGTTTTCGGCGGACACAATATCTTTGTATGTGGTGCTAAGGATCGAACCCGGGCTGCACGCATGCCAGGCAAGCGTGCTACCGCTTGAGCCACATCCCCAGCCCCATATTGGCCACTCTTAATATCATTCTCAATGATTGCAAGTGCACTTCTGGGTATATATTGGCTGGTAGGCCATCTATTGTCATTTCTGTTGGAGAATGCCCAATACAACACACCCCATTTTAGAGGTGAGCTCTCTAACTCTCCCACCCCAGAAATGGAGTCTGCTACTCCAGCTGTGGGCTGATCATGTGGATGGAGATTGCAAACATGAGTCAAATGCATTGTATTCCTTGTGTTGTAGTTGACAGAGAAACAAGAAATAAGGAGATCATGTGGCAAGGCCTGTGTGTGTATGTGAGAGTGTGTGTGTGTGTGCCCGCATTTGTGCATATGTATACATGCATACACATGTGCTTGCAGGCTATTGAACATCCAAAATTTTTTGTGGGGCAGATCACAAATCACAGATTCTGCTGATAATGGAGCTGGAGAACAGATCTATAGTTTTAAAATTTATTTATAAAATTTACAAACAATACAATTCACTGTGTGCATGTATACTTCTACTTGTTTTTTAAGCATGCATAAATTTTTTCATCTATGACCACAAATAGGATATAAAACAATTCCAACACCTCAATTTCTTTGTGCATGTCCTTTGTAATGAGATCCTCCCCTATCCAAACACTTGGTAAACACTGATTAGTTTTCTGCCTTTTCCAGAATGTCATATAAAAGAATCACATGGCATATAACTTTTTGGACTGGGGTCTTTATGTTAGCATAATGAATGTGAAGTTCATCCATGTTGCTGCATATATCAGTAGTTCTTTTTTTAAAATTGGTGAATAGCATTCCATTTTGTGAATATATCCATTAATCCACTGAAGAACACTTTGGATTATTTCCAGTTTTTTATTTTAAGTGATACTATAAACATTCATATACAGGTTTGTATGTGAATATAAGTTTTAATTTCCTAGGGTAAATACTTAAAGTGAGATTGCTGGGTCATATGGGAAGTATATGTGTAACTTAAGAGACTGAAAAATTGGGTTGGGGATGTAGCTTGGTAGTAAAGTGCATGCATGAGGATCTGGGTTCAATCCCTAGTACCACTACAGAGAGAGAGAGAGAGAGAGAGAGAGAGAGAGAGAGAGAGAGAGAGAGACAGACACTGAAAAATTGTTTTTGAGAGTAGCTTAGCCATTTTGTATTTATATTAGCAACATGTGAAAGTTACTCCATATTGTCATAGAACTTGGTACTGTTTATACCTAGGGTTTTGAAAAAACCAAGATTATATAAATTTATGACTGTTTGAAATGGTTGAAATAGGTGTATTTTGTTTTATTTTGTTTTGCTGTTGTGAGTTGGGCTTGGCAAGCCTGATTCTAGTGCTAGACTGGAAATTGAGTGGAGAAATATAAGGATTACCTGGCTAAAAGGCTCATGTTTAAGATGCACTTAACACTGACACTGGGGCCATAGGGAATGAGGTAGGCTTGATCACATATTCTAGGAGAAAATACACAAGAATTGAAGAACTATATTTAGAGGATGGAGTTGATTTACAGTTGGATTCCAAGTTCTAGCATTACCTCCCTGATGCCTATATGTCTAATTTTGATTCCTGGTAGAGATGAGGGCAGTGAGATATGCAAGGTATATTTAAAACCTGATACTGCCCTGGAGGCAATTTTTTTACTGATGATTTTCAATTTGCTAGTCAGATAGCCTGGCTAGACTATGTAATCAGTGAACAGAGAACACTTGCAGAGAAATTTTGAGTGCTCTCAAAGGCAAGTTTCATATACATCTTAGTATTTAATCCCAGAGGCAGTGTGCAGTCTTTTGTGAATAAGGACACTAGAGTTTAAACCTGGATTATTCACAGACACCCCCCCACCCAACGCTTGCATGCCCTTTGCTTTTAAATAAAACCATTACATGGATATGCTCTGTGGAGCCCTTTGAGTGAATAATTATCTTTGTACATGTCTGTGATTTTGCAGTTGGGTCTACGACGTATGAATCTGCAAAATTATACTTATATGTTTAAGTTTATACATAGATAGAATATTATATTTAATATATATTTATAATATATATTAAAGTGTTTTGAAATATATATTTTATAATGTATGAATTTATATAATATATAAATGTATAATTATATAACATATAAATGTATCATATATGTTAAATATAATATATATAAATCCATGTCTTCTTTACTCCTAATATATACATATTTAGAAGTAAGCAGACTCAGATGTTAAAATCATGTTTGCTCCTCACAGCTGCCCACACATAATATAGTAATAGTTGAATTACATGAAAAATCCTCATGTTTATCAATTCATAAATGGAAAATTAGTGTCAAAAAATCTCCAACTTCAACAGAGATCTTCAAGCAGGATTCTGGAATTTAGTCTAATGCTGCCTCATGACAAAATATAAACTAATTGACCCAAATTTTCTAAGAGCAGCTTAAATATAAGTAGCTACTACAAAATAAAAATTCAATTAGGCTTTCTTTGAAGCATTCAAAAGTACCTCCTAGGAGGATGTGAGTGTACTTATATTTGTTGTAATCCATTTCTTTTTTCCTCTTTGCTCCTTAGTTTGTGGGACTTCATGAGAACTGACTCTGTATAGAACTGTTTGAAGACAGACATTTGGGGCCATTTTCATTTTTGCAAAATTGGGAAGTATGCATTTGAATATGTAATTTAACTAGGTTCTCTTAACCAAATAATCAAATTTAATTTAAAAGTATCCATTCTTTACTTTTTTTTTTTTTAATTTTTTTTATTGGTTGTTCAAAACATTATAAAGCTCTTCACATATCATATTTCATACATTAGATTCAAGTTGGTTATGAACTCCCAATTTTACCCCAAATACAGATTGCAGAATCACATCGGTTACACATCCACATTTTTACATAATGCCCTATTAGTAACTGTTGTATTCTGCTACCTTTCCTATCCTCTACCATCCCCCCTCCCTCCCCTCCCATCTTCTCTCTCTACCCCATCCACTGTAATTCATATCTCTCCTTGTTTATTTTCCCATTCCCCTCACAGCCTCTTATATGTAATTTTGTATAACAATGAGGGTCTCCCTCCATTACCATGCAATTTCCCTTTTCTCTCCCTTTCCATCCCACCTCATGTATCTGTTTAATGTTAATCTTTTCTTCCTGCTCTTCCTCCCTGCTCTGTTCTTAGTTGCTCTCATTATATCAAAGAAGACATTTGGTATTTGTTTTTTAGGGATTGGCTAGCTTCACTAAGCATAATCTGCTCTAGTGCCATCCATTTCCCTGCAAATTCTATGATTTTGTCATTTTTTAGTGCTGCGTAATACTCCATGGTGTATAAATGCCACATTTTTTTTATCCATTCATCTATTGAAGGGCATCTGGGTTGGTTCCACAGTCTAGCAATTGTGAATTGTGCTGCTATGAACATCGATGTAGCAGTATCCCTGTAGTACGCTCTTTTAAGGTCTTCAGGGAAAAGTCCAAGAAGGGCAATAGCTGGGTCAAATGGTGGTTCCATTCCCAGCTTTCCCAGGAGTCTCCATACTGTTTTCCAGATTGGCCGCACCAGTTTGCAGTCCCACCAGCAATGTACAAGAGTACCCTTTTCCCCACATCCTCTCCAGCACTTGTTGTTGTTTGACTTCATAATGGCTGCCAATCTTACAGGAGTGAGATGGTATCTTAGGGTGGTTTTGATTTGCATTTCTCTGACTGCTAGAGATGGTGAGCATTTTTTCATGTACTTGTTGATTGATTGTATGTCCTCCTCTGAGAAGTGTCTGTTCAGGTCTTTGGCCCATTTGTTGATTGGGTTATTTGTTTTCTTATTGTTTAATTTTTTGAGTTCTTTGTATACTCTGGATATTAGGGCTCTATCTGAAGTGTGAGGAGTAAAAATTTGTTCCCATGATGTAGGCTCCCTATTTACCTCTTTTATTGTTTCTCTTGCTGAGAGAAAACTTTTCAGTTTAAGTAAGTCCCATTTGTTGATTTTTGTTATCAACTTTTGTGCTATGGGTGTCCTATTAAGGAATTTGGAGCCCGACCCTACAATATGTAGATCGGAGCCAACTTTTTCTTCTATCAGACGCAGAGTCTCTGATTTGATATCTAGCTCCTTGATCCACTTTGAGTTAACTTTTGTGCATGGCGAGAGGAGGGGATTCAGTTTCATTTTGTTGCATATGGATTTCCAGTTTTCCCAGCACCATTTGTTGAAGATGCTATCCTCCCTCCATTGCATGCTTTTAGCTCCTTTATCAAATATAAGATAGTTGTAGCTTTGTGGATTAGTCTCTGTGTCCTCTATTCTGTACCATTGGTCCACCCTCCTGTTTTGGTACCAGTACCATGCTGTTTTTGTTACTATTGCTCTGTAGTATAGTTTTAAGTCTGGTATCGCTATACCGCCTGATTCACACTTCCTGCTTAGAATTGCTTTTGCTATTCTGGGTCTTTTATTTTTCCATATGAATTTCATGATTGCTTTATCCATTTCTACAAGAAATGCCGTTGGGATTTTGATTGGCATTGCATTAAACCTATAGAGAACTTTTGGTAATATCGCCATTTTGATGATGTTAGTTCTGCCTATCCATGAACAGGGTATATTTTTCCATCTTCTAAGATCTTCTTCTACTTCTCTTTTTAGGGTTTTGTAGTTTTCATTATATAAATCTTTCACCTCTCTTGTTAGGTTGATTCCCAAGTATTTTATTTTTTTTGAGGATATTGTGAATGGAGTGTTTTTCCTCATTTCCGTTTCAGAAGTTTTGTCGCTGATATACAGAAATGCCTTTGATTTATGCGTGTTGATTTTATATCCTGCCACTTTGCTGAATTCATTTATTAGTTCTAGTAGTTTTTTTGTAGACCCTTTTGGGTCTTCTAGGTATAGAATCATGTCATCTGCAAATAGTGATAATTTAAGTTCTTCCTTTCCTATTTTTATGCCTTTAATTTCTTTCGTCTGTCTAATTGCTCTGGCCAGTGTTTCAAGAACTATATTGAATAGAAGTGGTGATAGAGGGCATCCCTGTCTTGTTCCAGATTTTAGGGGGAATGCCTTCAATTTTTCTCCATTGAGAATGATGCTAGCCTGAGGCTTAGCATAGATAGCTTTTACAATGTCGAGGTAAGTTCCTGTTATCCCTAGTTTTTCTAATGTTTTGAACATAAAGGGATGCTGTACTTTGTCGAATGCTTTTTCTGCGTCTATTGAGATGATCATATGGTTCTTATTTTTAAGTCTATTGATGTGGTGAATAACATTTATTGATTTCCGTATATTGAACCATCCTTGCATCCCAGGGATGAATCCTACTTGATCATGGTGCACAATTTTTTTGATGTGCCTTTGTATCCGGTTCGCCAGAATTTTATTGAGGATTTTTGCATCTATGTTCATCAGAGATATTGGTCTGTAGTTTTCTTTCTTTGAGGTGTCTTTGTCTGGTTTCGGAATCAGGGTGATGTTGGCCTCATAGAATGAATTTGGCAGAGCTCCTTCTTTTTCTATTTCCTGAAATAACTTGAAAAGTATTGGTATTAATTCTTCCTTAAAGGTTTTGTAAAACTCCGCTGTATACCCATCCGGTCCTGGGCTTTTCTTGGTTGGAAGTCTTTTGATTGCTTCTTCTATTTCATCTATTGTTATTGGTCTGTTTAAGTTGTGAGTATCCTCCTGACTCAGTCTGGGCAAATCATATGACTTAAGGAATTTATCAATGTCTTCACTATCTTCTATTTTATTGGAATATAGGTTTTCAAAATAATTTCTAATTGTCTTCTGTATTTCTGTAGTGTCTGTTGTGATATTGCCTTTTTCATCCCGTATGTTAGTGATTTGAGTTCTCTCTCTTCTTCTCTTCGTTAGCATGGCTAAGGGTCTGTCGATCTTATTTATTTTTTCAAAGAACCAACTTTTAGTTTTGTTAATTTTTTCAATAGTTTCTTTTGTTTCAATTTCATTGATTTCCGCTCTGATTTTAATTATTTCTTGCCTTCTGCTACATTTGCTGTTGTTTTGCTCTTCCTTTTCTAGGGCTTTGAGATGAAGTGTGAGCTCATTTATTTGTTGGTTTTTCCTTTTTTTGAGGAATGACCTCCAAGCGATGAATTTCCCTCTTAAAACTGCTTTCATTGTGTCCCATAGATTCCGATATGTTGTGTCTGTATTTTCATTTATCTCTAAGAATTTTTTGATTTCTTCCTTTATGTCTTCTGTAACCCATTGATCATTCAGTAACATATTGTTCATTTTCCATGTGATGTAGGATTTTTCCTTCCGTCTTTTATCATTGATTTCCAGTTTCATTCCATTATGATCAGATAAAATGCATGGTATTATCTCCACCCCTGTATATTTACTGAGGGTTGCCCTATGGCATAATATATGGTCTATTTTTGAGGAGGATCCATGTGCTGCTGAGAAAAAAGTATATCCACTTGATGATGGTTGATATATTCTATATATGTCAGTTAAGTCTAGGTTGTTGATTGTGATATTGAGTTCTATAGTTTCTTTATTCAGCTTTTGTTTGGAGGATCTGTCCAATTGTGAGAGAGGTGTGTTGAAGTCACCCATAATTATTGTGTTGTGGTCTATTTGATTCTTGAACTTGAGGAGAATTTGTTTTATGAACGTCGCAGCACCATTATTTGGTGCATAAATATTGATAATTGTTATGTCTTGTTGGTAAATGGTTCCTTTTAACAGTATATAATGTCCTTCCTTATCCCTTTTGATTAATTTAGTCTTGAAGTCAATTTTATTCGATATGAGGATGGCCACCCCTGCTTGCTTACGAGGACCGTGTGCATGGTATATTTTTTCCCAACCTTTCACCTTCAGCCTGTGTATGTCTTTTCCAATCAGATGTGTCTCCTGGAGGCAGCATATTGTTGGATTTGTTTTTTTAATCCATGTTACCAGCCTATGTCGCTTTATTGGAGAGTTTAAGCCATTAATGTTTAGAGTTACTATTGATATATGGTTTGTACTTCCAGCCATGTTTGATTATTTATTTTCTTCTTCTTTTTTTTTTTAATGTAGTTTGTTTCTCCATGGTTAGGTTTCCCCCCGTCCTCTGTCCTTATAGAGGCACTTCCCACTGATGGTTTTGGTTATTGTTTTTCATTTCTTCCTCGTGTAGTGTTTTGCTCAAGATGCTTTGCAATGCTGGTTTTCTGGCTGCAAATTCTTTTAGCTTTTGTTTATCATGAAAGATTTTTATTTCGTTATCGTACCTGAAGCTTAATTTTGCTGGATACAGAATTCTTGGTTGGCATCCATTGTCTTTCAGTGTTTGAAATACGTTGTTCCAGGATCTTCTCGCTTTCAGCGTCTGTGATGAAAAATCCGTTGTTAACCTTATTGGTTTACCCCTGAATGTAATCTGCCTCCTTTCTCTTGTAGCTTTTAGTATTTTCTCTTTGTTCTGTATATTGGATATCTTCATAACAATGTGTCTTGGCGTTGGTCTACTGTGATTTTGTGTGCTCGGTGTCCTGTATGCATCTACAATTTGTATATCCGTTTCCTTTTTTATTTCTGGAAAGTTTTCTGTAATTATTTCTTTCAGCAGGTTACTCATTCCCTTGGTTTGAATCTCTGTACCTTCTTCTATCCCGATGACTCGTAGGTTTGGTTTCTTTATGTTATCCCATATCTCTTGGATGTTTTTCTCGTGGTTTTTAACCAGCCTTTCTGAGTTGGCTAGGCTCTTTTCAAGATGATATATTTTGTCTTCATTATCTGATGTTCTGGCTTCTACTTGCTCCACTCTGTTAGTGATACTCTCAATTGAGTTTTTAATTTGGTTTATCGTTTCCTTCATTTCTAGAATTATTGTTTGGTTTTTTTTTATAATCTCAATCTCCTGATAAAGATGCTTAACTTCTTCTTTTATCTGTCTATGTAATTCATTTTCAAAGTGTTCTTTCACTGTTTGGATTTGCTGTCTCGTATCTTCTTTAAGGTTCCATTCCATCTGTCTAAGGTATTCCTTGAGTTCTTTATATGACCATTTTTCTGCTGACTCTAGGTCCTCCTGAATATTTAGGCTGTCCTTCATTGTTTGTACTCCTTTTCTTCCTTGCTTTTTTATGCTGCTCATGTTACTTCTTGTTCTGTTTGACTGCTGAGTTACTGTTTACTCTTATAGATTTATTTGATGCTTGAGAGGAAAGATATTAGAAGGGAAGGGAAGAAGTCACTAAAGAGAATGAGAGTAGGCAGGTAGAATTCAAGGAAGGGGGAATAAGAAGATTGAAAAGAAATGAAAAGACAAAAGAAACAAGAATAACAAAGATTAGATAATAAAGAAAGAAAGAAAAGACGGAAAAAAAATTTTAACAAAAATAATAGTGATAATAAAAAATGAAAATTAAAATTAAAAAAAATAATAATAATAAAATAAAAAAAAATTTAAAAAAAATAGAAACATTGAAAAAAAATTAAAGAACAACAACAAATAAAAATTGAAAATGAAAGAAAAAGAAGAAAGAAAAAAAAAAAGAAAAAGAAAAGAAAAAAAAATGATAATAATAATAATAATAAATGCAGTCCTAGAGTTCTATTAACTTCTCTTCCAGTAGGTGGAGCTCTGCCCACTGGGCCAAGCTTCTCCTCTCAATAGGTGGGAACCATTCACTGTGCAGCAGCTCTTTCTCCTAGACTGGGCGGGTCTCCAATCCTGAGTGTCTAGGGCCTTGTCTTGTGTTTCCTCAAGCCAGGCCGTGCTCACCTGTGGCGCTCACCACAATACTGTCTACACGCCAGGTCTGCTGCTCCTGGGAGCCCTGTTTTCATGAACACCTGGGCTCACTCTCCCTGTTTGCCTCCCTCAGACCCTAAGTTTGTAGAGCTTGGGGCTGAGATCCCCCAGCGAATTTGCTTGCCCTCCTGTAGCCACGCCCCCGGTAGCTGGTGCAAGAGCCCTCAGTTGTCAGCACTGGTGGGAGCGGTAGCCGGGAGTTCCGCGCCGCGAGTCCTGCGCCACTCCTGGTTCCCTCGGTCTGGTTATTGCGTTCACAGGAGAGCTGGGAGTGGCCCTTAAGGTTTCCCCGCTGTGTGGAGAGAGATGACTAGGGGATTACACACCTGTCGCGCTGGTTTCACTGCAGTTATCTCCTCCGCCCATGACGCCATTTCTCTGCCATGGTGATATCCCATGCAAATGGTGACCGTTTGTTCCCTTTGCCGGATGACCAATGCAACGGGTGGGTCCTGACTGTCTCTCCCAATCCCCGTTTCAGTCCTGTGGCCACTGCCTATGAAGGCTCGGTTGGCTTTTACCTCTGTAAGTTCCTAAGGGCCGGCCAATTATTTCAGCGGGATCGTTAGTGCTGAGTCACATGAAGCAGGCGAACCGGAGCTTAATTGCCTCCGATTCGGGCTCTGTGTGTGTGTTCTGAGGGGCCCAGCCTGTACACCCCAGATCCACGTCAGCTCAGCATTGCCTAGTGATCCTGAGCAAACAGCATTTAGACAGTTTACGGCTCCCTATGCCCACGCAGTTGAAGATGTCAGAGACTTGATCTCTCTGCGCCTGCCACCATGTTACATCTCCTCAGTAATATTCATGTTGCCCTTACAGCTTCCTGGTATAAGCAAGTTCTTGGGATTATACAAACTGCTGCTTCTGTTTCCAGTCCAGATTTCTAGAAATGAAACTCTGGGCCGCGCTGACGAGCGTCCGCGCTTGTCTGCGACCGTAGCAGAGCCGCCCTGGCAAGCGTCCGCGCTTGTCTGCGCCCGTAGCAGAGCCGCCCTGGCCTCCGCAGCTCTTCAGCCCGGTGCCAGGCCCCTGGGGCCCAAGCGGCTGCCGCCGCGGCTCTCCGTCCCCCTCCTCCGGAGCACGGGTCCCCTGGCAGGGGGGTGCAGAACGACCCCAGAGCAGGCTCTGCCCGAAGGTGCAGCGGCGAACAGGCCACAGAGACGCTCGAGGCTGCAGTCCAGCCTTCGGAGGACAGGGCTCGGCACGCAGCCCAGCTGCAACCTCTAGGTGCGGCTGCCGGACAGTGTATACGGAGCCATCAAGACAGCAAGCAGAAAGCAAATGGCGGCTCCCGCGGAGTGGATTTTCGGCACAGAAACCACAGCCCCGCCAGCAATCCCAATCCACAAACTCTCCCTGTATAAAAAATATTCAAAAAAAAAGAAAAAAAAAAAAAAAAAAAAAAAAAAAAAAGGCGGGGCGCACTGAGCTTTCTTTGCCTCGGGTACTTACAATCCACTGCTGATTGCACATTCAGCTTCTCCGCCCGGAGCGAAGCGAAAGAGGAAGCAGATGGGAGCAAAGTGCCCGCGGCTCTGAGCAGCCAAGCGTCTCTTTTTCGATTTCTTTGTTCTTCCTGCTCCTTGGCAAAGTGGTCCACTACAGATTAACGGTGAAAGGAGCTTTAACAGACTGTGCGAAATCTCTATTAAAGCCGCTGCTTTGAGCACCACGCTCAGCACTTCAGCAACCCCCGTACGCAGCGGCCATCTTCCTGGAGCTAGCTTTTTTCTACTTTTTTTTTTTGATATGAATTCTTTGACATTGTATTAGGAGCTATGGATAAAGTCATTCTTCATTTTTTTCTAAACTTATTCTTACAATCATTTCACTTGAATAACTCCTATCCAGATGAATTCCCCAACGTTTAAGATTTAAGTTTTCCATATTCAACATTTACAAATGACAAGTAATATAAAGTCCACCCACTTTCCAACTTTCATATTCTCATAAGATTTTTTCTAGTTAGAATTCTCTGATGTTGAGAAAGGAAAATGTTGAGTATCTTTCTCTAGTATAACTTCTTTTAATTTTTTTTAGTTGTATATGGGTACAATACCTTTATTTTATTTGTTTTATTTTTTGTAAATAACTTTATTTTATTTATTCATTCATTTTTTATGTGGTGCTGGGGAATGAACCCAGTGCCTCACACATGTTAGGTGAGCGCTCTACCACTGAGCCACACCCAGTCCCTATTTATTTTATTTTTATGTGACACTAAGGATCAAACCCAGTGCCTCACATGTGGTAGGCAAGTGTTCTACCATTGAGCCAGAACCCCATATCCTCTAGTATAACTTTTCAAAATTTCAAATAAGTCATTAACTATGGCTAAAAGTTAGCCCTGTATTTATTATATTTGTCTGGAATTGTATTAAAATTAGAGCTGTTGCTAAAAGCCTTTCTACATGCATTATATTCATGTTCCCAGTTTTTCCAACATTGATTTAATTTTTCCCCTAGCATGAATTCTGTGGTTTGAACCACCACCATGTTGATAATATACATAGTAGTTTCCCTTTAGAGTAAATTATCTCATGCTGTGAAAATTCTGAGTTGTTTGGCAGTTATTTACCAAAGGTGATTGAGCATACAAATTCCCTAAGACCCAGAAATTCCACTCCCTAATTATATACATAAGAGAAGTGCACATATGTACACAAAAAGACTAATGTGTTCTCAGAAGCATTATTTATTATGACCCTAAGCTGTAAGAAATGTAAGAGGCAATCAATAGGAAAATGGATAAATTGTGATATACTCATATTAATGGAATTCTATATAGAATAAAAAGAAATGAACTTCTGTCACATGCACTAATGATTACACTGAGAGACAATGATGAATGAAACAAGCCAATTCTGAATGAATACACGGTACATAATCCAATTAATATAAAGGTTTATAATATGGAAAAACAAATTTATAATGTTAGAGGTCAAAGTTATGGTTAACTTTGAGGAGGTAACTAATTTTTATTCCATTTTTGCAAGAAGAAATAAAAGTTCTCACCTCCTTTCTCTCTTTACTCTTTTTTTTTGTTGTTGTTGTTGTTACTGGGGATTGAACCCAGGGGCACCTTGCTACTGAGCTATATCCCCAGTCTTTATTTTTTTTTTTGAGACGGGGTCTCACCGAGTTTCTTTGGGCCTTGCTAAGCTGCTGAGGCCAGCATCAAACTTGCAATCCTCCTTGCCTCTGCCTCCCAAGTTGCTGGGATTACAGGTATGTGCCACAATGCCCAGCATACCTCCATTATTCCAAATGACTTCTATTCACAGTGTATTCATGGGCCACTGCCAGCTGGCCAACTGTTTATTATTAGTTCATAAAAAGTATTGAAACTACTTTGTATCAAAATTGAAAATAATTTTAAATGTTCATAGCAATTTAAAGAGGACGTTTTGGTCCAGTGAATTTAATAAAAATTTAGGCTTTTATTTTCAAAGATTTTTGTTTAAATTTCCAACAATATTGTGTATGTATATGTGTTTTACAGGCTACCAAACAGTAAATACATGGCATATTATCTTAAATTACTAAATATTATTACACTTGCAAGCAACATTAGGTACAGGGTTGCTATGACTTGAAAAGCTTTTATTAAAAAAGTCACATCACTTACTGAATTCTCATAGTTTCTACTTTGTGAGTTTTCTGGTGGACAATGAGGTTTGACTTACAACTGAAGAATTTCCCACATTCTTTACATTCATATGGTTTCTCTCCTGTGTGTGTTTTTTGATGGCGAATGAGGTTTGATTTTCTACTAAAGGCTTTCCCACATTGAGGACATCCATTGGATTTTTCTCCCGTATGTATTCTGTGATGAACAGTAAGGATTGCCTTCTGGCGGAAGGACTTCCCACATTCATTACAAATATAGGGTTTTTCTCCTGTATGAATTCTCTGATGGAGAGTGAGGGTAGTCTTTTGACAAAAGGATTTCCCACATTCGTTACAAATATAGGGTTTCTCTCCTGTGTGAGTTCTCTGATGTACAGTGAGGGTTGTCTTCTGGATAAATGCCTTCCCACACTCATTACATTGATATGGTTTCTCCCCTGTGTGAGTTCTCTGATGATCAATGAGGTATGACTTCTTTCTAAAGGCACTTCCACACTGAGTACACTCATAGGCCTTCTCCCCTGTATGTGTTTTGTGATGTCTAGTGAGGGTTGCCTTCTGGCGGAAGGATTTCCCACAATCAATACAAAGATAGGGTTTCCCCTCTATGTGTGTTTTTTCATGAAGAGTGAGGGCTGTCTTCTGGCGAAAGGCCTTTCCACATTGACTGCAAACATAAGGTTTCTCACCTGTGTGAATTCGTTGATGTTCAATGAGGTATGACTTCCTTCTGAAGCCATTCCCACAGTAAGGACATTGAAAGGGTTTCTCTTCTATTTGAGATCTCTGATGCATAATAAAAACAGACTTTCTGCACAGGAATTTCCCATTCCCATATTTGTTGTATGCAGAGGACTTCTTTTCTATAAGATTATGTGGATGGATACCAAGATCTGACCTTTCTAGGAAGGCAATTCCATCTTTATTGAATTCAAAGGTTCTTTCTCCTCTGTGAGCTTTAGTCTGTGTAAATAACATTCCTTTCATAAGGAAGGATTTGTCACGTTCATTACATTCAAATGGCTGCTCTGGAGTTTGAACCTTCTGATATTGAGTAACTTCCTGTTTACCATCAACATCCTTTTCTGTTTGTTTATGGAAATTTATTGATGGTTGAATTTTCTCATGCTTAGTATTGAGGACTGATTTCTCCCAACCATTACTCTCACCAAACTTCTCTCTTGCAGGGTTTATATTTCTAATAACTAATTCTGAAATATTTTTCAAAACTTTTCCATCAGGTTTATTATATTCACATAACATTGTTTTTGAAATCATGCGGTTCTTGCCTGGAGTAAGGGTTTTCCCATACATATTACTTCTTTCCTTAGTAAGTTTTTTGTGATTGATAAACACAACTGATCTAGATTGCTTGTCTTGGAATTCTTTGAACTTCACTAAAACATCTTCAGCTTTCCCATCTTCTAGAAAAGAATACAATTAACAACATTGTAAGTCTTTTTATACATACTGTGGATTGCATGTATATATGAACAACTCATATGAAACTATCCGTCTTGCTACTGTGGTCTAAAAAAGGCTAGAATAAATAACCTCTTGGTAGATAAAACATAAACAAAAACCCTGCTGTGCCACCGAAATGAGGAAAAACTGGCATAAACAAAGAACAATTATATCTTTGGCATGCTGCAATTGTCAGCTGCATGGAGATGGTATAATAAGCACAAACAGAGGTGAACAGTAGATAAGAATTGTGAAAGAGTAATTGTTCTTAGATGGGAAAATTACGAGATAATGAAATGAGCCTAGCAAGGGAACCAAATAGTAAGTAGTGTAACAAGGAAAATTATTTAGGCAGAGATGAAAACCTACATATTTATTTCCTCATTTCTTATACAAATATTGTAAAATGCTTCCACTCATTTCTTCCTCATTTCCACTTATTCAATCCATAGCAAATGAACTTTCTCAAACTCATTTCCTAATGTACAGAAACACTGATTTACAGTCCTGGCC
This sequence comes from Marmota monax, assembly GCF_021218885.2. Taxonomy (NCBI): domain Eukaryota; kingdom Metazoa; phylum Chordata; class Mammalia; order Rodentia; family Sciuridae; genus Marmota; species Marmota monax. The sequence goes on along the minus strand of NW_026692786.1, from coordinate 154,461 downwards.
CTCACTGTCCATATGACTATGATTTATTTTCTCTTGAAGTAAAGAATCAAGAAAACATATTTCCATGAAGAATTATAAAGTTAACAAGAAGACAAATTATACTTGCAACATGAATATAATCATTATTGTATTATGATTGTTGCCACCATCAATTTATTCTCCCAGAAATGGTCAGTAATAAAATTCTCCTGACCATCAATTTAACCTCTTCTCTTTTCAATATGTTGAATTACTGTTTTTCAGTTTTAGAGGAAAAGGATTCAAGTTTTCCTCCCAATGTAGAAACATACATCAGCTTTGTTATTCTCTGTAGGGGTGTGAAGGAATAGATTCTTCAATGAATATGTAGGGTACTAACTGACCTTAAATATAATTGTTTTTTGGTTACTTGGGATTGAACCCAGAGGTACTTTATCACTGAGCCACATCACTAACCTGTTTTAATTTTAATTTTGAGACAAGGTCTCACTAATTGCCCAGGCTAGCCTTGAACTTGTGATCCTCCTGCATCAGCCTCTCAATTAGCTGGGATTCTAGGAGTGCAGCAGTACATCTGGCTTAACTATATTTTTTCTATAAGTTCTTGACTATATAATAGTATTATTACCTATCATTCACATTTGGGGGAGCAATTTCAAGGGTAGATTCAGCTTACCTATGATACATTTTTATTTATAATAGCACTATACTGGAAAAAATTTCAAATATCCATCAAAATGTAAACAGATAATAATGTATTTTGTATACACACACAATGGAATTATACCTCAGCAAGAAAAAGGAAACCTATAATATATAATGGCCAACAGGGATGATTCTCATTTTTCAGAGTGTAAGATTTATGCAATAAAGTACATATATGATATAATTCCACTTATGTGTAGTTCTTAAACACGTAAGACTAGGCTATTTGGTAATTGAAGTTAAATTGTCTTCCTCAGAACCTCAAATAGCTCCAAGATATGCTACTATCCATTTTTTTTCCCCAAGGCCTTCACATGGTCTTTCTACTTTTCAGCGTCTAATTTGTCTGAAATTGGCATAAAAGTAGGGTCTAGACCATCCATTTCAAGAAATCTTTTAAAAACCTGATGTTTTAACATGACTATTCCATTTAAATGCTCAATTTGATAATTTTGCTTTCCCAGCCCAAAACATGTGCTTTTATTAGTCAATAATTATATAGTCAATTGACTATCTGAGATATTCTGAGTACACATTAACATGTTGTTATACGAGGTGAGGGAATGTTATTTCAGCAGATATATCTAAAAAGAACTTAACATTAAATGATTTCTGAATGAATTCACTGCATGGCACCATAAGATAATGAATAAGGTAACTATTAAATACCTAGTCTGCTACAAGCTATAGTAAGGAGAGGCAAAATAAAGGACTTTAGCTAGGTATGTTGATCCATTCCTGTAATCCCAGAGACTCAGGAGACTGAGGCAGGAGGATCAGAATGCTGAGGAGGCCAGCCTGAACCTGTCTCAAAATACAAAATAAAAAGGGCCAGAAATATAGGAGAGCACTTGCCTACCATGTATGAGGCTTTGGGTTCAATCCCCAGCATTAAAGGAAAAAAAACTAACAACACTAAAAAGACTCCAATGGAGAGTGACTATGATAAAAGGTGAATGTTGATATATTTTGAAGCTCTGTTAAAGACTGTTATAACTTTTTGTTTGAACTGGAGATTTAACCCCAGGGTCACTTAACCACTGAGTTTCAAACCAGATACTTTTTAAAACATTATTTTCGGGCTGGGGATGTGGCTCAAGCGGTAGCGTGCTCGCCTGGCATGTGCGTGGTGCTGGGTCTGATCCTCAAAACCATATAAAAAAATAAAGATATTGTGTCCATCCAAAAATAAAAAATACATATTAAAAAGTAAATAAATAAAACATTATTTTCATTTTAATACAGAGTCTCACTAAATTACTGAGGCTGGTCTGAAACTTGCAATCCTCCTGCCTCTGCCTCCCAAATCTCTGGGATTACAAGTGTATACCATCACTCCAAGGAAAGGCCAGAAGACTGTTATAAGTTTTGATATTATGTGGACTTGGGTTGTGACTCAGTGGTAGAACACTTGCCTAGCATGTGTGAGGCACTGAGTTTGATTCTCAGAACCACATATAACTAAATGAATAAAATAAAGGTTCATCAACATCTAAAAAAATTTTGATACTATGTCCCTCTTTATTGCTATAATATTCCATGTGCTGAAATTTGCTGTCTGATACATAGTCACTACATTTTCTTTTACTAAGCATTTATATGTGTAGCAGAGTCTGACTCCATTTTTGATGCCTTACTGCTGCTACCTTTCTAGACTTGTCTTTATTTCTCTCTTTTTTTGGCAATATTAGGAACTGAACAGCAGGGCTTTGCACATGCTAGTCAAGCACTCTACCACTGAGCTATATCTCCAAACTTTTCCATTTTTTAAATTTTGAGATAGGGTTGTACTAAGTTGCCAAGGCTGGCCTTAATCTTGTGACTCAAGGTTCCTGAGTTGCTGAGATTATGGGAATGTGCCACCCAACTCTAGCCTTTTATTTACTTATTTTTAAATTTTGAGACAGGTTCTCACTAAACTGCCAAGAATGTCCTCAAACTTGTGATCCTTCTGCCCTAGCCTCTTGAGTAGCTGGGATTACAGGTCTGCACCACATGCCCGACTATCTTTCCCCCTTTTTTTTAAACCATCCTACTTTACACAGGTAAGTCAATATAAAACACTCATGCTCTGTGATTAAGGTGTGTGCCACTGTGTCCAGAGACAATGAGGTAACTTATGATGGTGTTTTAACATCTTAGTCTGCAAATTCTATCACCTCTATTTATTTAGGCTTGTTCCCTCTCTCAAAATATTTATTATATTGTATACTCACCCTTCTTGTGATAATAGGAGATGATATAAAGCCCATATGATGAGAAGAATGACTTAGGCATTGTGATATAGTTAGGCTACTACCCAAGAATCACTTGAACACAGTATTGAGATACTGATATTATGACAGTTGATCTGACAACCAAGAGGCAACTAAGTGATTAGTGAGTTGCTGGACAAAGGGATGATGTACATCCCAGGTGGGACAGAATGAGACACTATGAGATTTCATCATGCTACTCAGAGCAGTGTGCATATTAAAACTCATGGATTACTTATTTCTGGAATTTTCCATTTAATAGTTTTTGGACTGTAGATGACCCTGTAAGTAACTGAAACCTTGGTTAAGGCATATTACTATATTAAACAGTAATAACAACAACAATAAAACCTAACACAACCATAAATATGAAAAGTCAATATATGAAAATTGTGTTTATATAAATCAGCAACAAACTAGAAGAAGTAAATTTAAAAATCCTGCCTTGGGCTAGGAGTATAGCTCAGTGGTGCATGCAAAAGGCCCTAGAATTCAGTAGTCAGAGCACACAAAAAATCCTACTATTTACAATATCATAAAAAATATTAAAAATATAAACTTAATTAATAATGTACAATAATAAAAATAATAAAACACTCCTTACAGCAATTTGGAAAGCTACTAAAATGGAAAGCTAAAGTATGGTTACAAACCAGAAGACTCAATAGTGCTAAGATATTAGTTCTCTCAAATCCTGGGACATTTACTTAAAGAAATAAAGAAGTTGATTGAAATATGTACTTGAGAAGAAAATGACCTAGAATGCCAAAACAATTTAAAAGGGAATAAACTTGGAGGACTTAAATTAACTGTCCTCAAGACTCATTATAAAATCACAGTAATCACAGAACAGGTAGTATTGGAAATATGACTTAAAATATATCAAAGGAAATAATAGTTAAAAAATGGTGTGACACAAATATGATCAAATAATTTTCTATATGATCACCAGAACAATTTGATTCAATTTAACAAATAGTGATGGAACTAATTGAGATCCATATGGAGGAAAATACCCTTGAGGACTTACCTCATATCATAAGTGAAATTTAACATGAGATAGATCATAAAATTAATCATAAAAACAAAAATATACACAACATTCTCAGAAGAAAATATAGGGAACTACCATAATAACTTGGACAGATATTTGTGAGATCAAAGAACTAATTATAAAAGAAAAAATGGCTAAACTGGACTTCCTCAAAATTAAATACTTCTGTTCATAAAGATACCTTAAAAATGAATAGGTACACCCTGGGCCAAGCCACCATCTTCCCTTGCCTGGATCAATGCATTGACTGGCCTTCTACCTGACCTTCCTAGATCTATATCTATCTTCCTCTCAGTCAATTCTCAACCATGCCACTTTCAGCTACTATACTACACCAAGGAACACAATTTTAATAAATTCCAACTGAAGTTGAGCTGGGCACATTTGTTCAGGTCCATAATCCCAGCTATACAGGATGACTTCAAGCTTGAGTCCAGTCTTGTCAACTTAGTGAGGAGACCCTGTCTCAAAAAAAATTGTTTTTAAAGGGTTGGGGATGTAGTTCAGTGGTAAATTGTCCTTGAGTTTAATTCCCAGTATTGTAAAAAACAGACAAACAAACTGATATTAGATCATGAATGCCTTGTTGAAAACCTTCCAATGGCTCCCACTTTAGCCATAATAAAAGTCAAAACCCTCACAGCGCCCTCCAAGGACACAGGTGCCTCAGGCCTCTTAACCTTCAGGCCTCTTCTCTCTTTTCTCCCCTTCCCCCGCCATTCACTCTGCTCCAGTCACAGATGACAAACAGAACTACCCTCAGTGCTTTTCACCTACTGTTCTGCATAAAAGGGACCTGCATTAAAGGTCCCTTCCTAAACTCTGCTAGGTCCACTTCCTCTCTTCCCTTAGGTCTTCACTCATATTTTCTTTTTTTAAAAATTAACTCCCTGCCTTGTAAAAAAAAAATTCACAACCTCCTCACCACATTCTCTTCCTCTGCCTCACTTTTCCCTCCTTTCCACTTTTCATATTACATACCATACTATTCTACGTATACCTCTTTATGGTGTTTCTGGCATGGATCCCCCAGCAGAATAAGTGCTTTATGAGGCAAGAAAATTCAGCTGTACACACAGTGCCTTGAACAGTGACTATCACACAGTACAACAATGGTAAAATAAGAAAGATCAGTATAAATAAGTATCAGCTAATATAATATTTTTCTCTTTTTCTTCTTTGGGATCCTGGGTAGGTTAAAACGCTAAATACTTAAGAAAATGAATAGGCACACTAAAGAATAGAGGAAATATTTGCAATGTGTACATCGAACAAAAGATTCCTATCTAAAATATGTAAAAAATTCCTATTACTCAATGAAAAATATATACTACCCAATAAAAAAATCAACACTTGAGTGAACACCTGTAACATAAAAAGCACTTAAAATTTTTTTCAACATATAATTTATAAGAGAAATCTAAGTTAAATTGGAAAGATATACTATCAGGAAGTAATGTAGAAGAGAATGTGGGATAAAGTTCTTATACATTGCTGGCAAAAGTCTAAGATGGCACAGTAACTTTAAAAAACTGGCAATTAACATATACCTGATTTATGAATCAACAGAATCACTGTTAGGTGTTTACTGAGGAGACATAAACACCAATGTCCACAAAAAGATTTTTATAAGAATGTTTACAGCAGCTTTATTCATAATGTATCCAAACTAGAAAGACCCCAAATGTCTATTAATAGAACATAGAGAAACAAACTGGTATATTTGTACAATTGAATACTATCCCACAATTAAAGTAAGAAACTATGTATAAATGCAAACAAGTGTAAATTTCTCAGACATGGAGCCCATATGACAAAGGTCTATAAAAGGCAAAACGAATCTCTGCTGGTGGAAATCACAACTGTGATTATCCTGGGGAGGGACTGATCTGGAGGAGACCTGACAGAACTTAATGGGATGTGAGAATATGGGTTGCTACTTTTGTACAACTCAAAGAAATTACTGAAGGTCACTTTGTATGAAATACCTACAAATCTTGGAATGGATTCTTGGTAAGTTAACAGTGAGCCAATATTTCTATAAACAGAAGGCAAACAAGAAAAACATTTATATGAGAAATGATATTGAAAACTAAAATTTAGATTTTTAGAGTATGACAGTCAGCCACATATGGACACTTCACAGATCTCAGGTCTTTTTTTTTTTTTAAGCTGTAGATGGACACATGCCTTTATTTATTTTTATGTGGTGCTAAGGATTGAACCCAGTGCCTCATATGTGCTAGGCAAGCACTCTACCATTGAGTCACAACCCCAGCCCAGATCTCAGGTCTTTAGAAATAGATCCCTAATTAGATAGTTATCATAAAAAAATTGATCTGGGCATAGCGGTGCACACCTGTAATCTTAGCTACACGGGAGGCTGACATGGCAGGATTCTAAGTTTGAGGCCAGCCTGGGCAAATTAGCAAGACACTATCTCAAAAAAAAAAAAAAGAAGGTGAGGGGGCAAGCATACAGGTACATGCCTATAATCCCAGCAGTTTGAGGCCAGCCTTGGCAAATTAGTGAGACCCTGTCTCAAAATAAAAATATAAATAAAAAGGGTTGGAGATGGAAGTAACTTAGTGGTGGACCACCCTGGGTTCAATCCCCAGTGTGGAAAAAATAAATAAATAAATAAATAAATAAATAAACAAACCCAGTAACATAATGTGAATCAATATATAAAAATGGCTGGGAATGAAACTTAGTGGTAGAGTACCTCTGGGTTTAATTCCTAGTAAAACACACACACACACACACACACACACACCCCTAGAAAATAAGTGTTGGTGAAAATATGAAGAAATAGGAACCCTTGCCCACTATGGTAGGAATGTAAAATGATGCAGCTGATATGGAAAACAGAATGGTAACACCTCAAAAATTAAGCATAGAGTCTTGACAGGATCCAGGAATTCTATTTTTGGGAACATACCCAAAAGAATTAAAACCAGAGACTCACGATGATACATATGCTTATACATAGCAGCATTATTCATAATAGCAACTCAACTCATTCATGAATGAGTGAATAAGCAAAACATAGTATATGTATATGTAAACAATGGAATTTTTTTTTAAAGAGAGAGAGAGGGGAGAGAGATTTTTTTTTTTTAATATTTATTTCTTAGATTTTGGCCGACACAACATCTTTGTTTGTATGTGGTGCTGAGGATCGAACCTGGGCCGCACGCATACCAGGTGAGCCACATCCCCAGCCCCAAAATGGAATTTTTTAATGTTTATTTTTTAATTGTAGTTGAACACAATACCTTTATTTAAATTTATTTATTTTTATGTAGTGCTGAGGATTGAACTCAGAGCCTTCCATCTGCCAAGCAAGCGATCTACCACTGAGCCACAATCCCAGCCCAACAGTGGAATATTAATCAGCCTTAAAAAGGAAGGAAATCCTGAAACATGTTCAACATGGAAGAGCTTTGAGGACATTAAGTAAAATAAGCCAGTCACAAAAAAGGAAAAATGCTATATTATTCTACTTATAAGAGGCACCCACAGTAGTCGAATTCACAGAGTCAGAAAGAAGAATGGTGGTGGCTAGGGGCTAGGAGTTCTAGTAATGGGAAGTTATTGTTTAAAGGGTACTGAGTTTCAGTTTTTCAAGATGTAGAGTTCTGGAAATGGATGGTAGTGATGACTGCATAAAAATGTGAATATACTTAACACTGCTGAAGTATATGCTTAGAAATATTTAAGATGGTAAATTTTCTGTTATGTATATTTTACCACAATTTTTAAAAGTAGGTCCCTAAAAACATGCAAAGGTATCAACTACCTGAGTTTTGATGTCCACTGGACTTTTGGCTGTATAGACTCACCTAGGTAGCTCTGACTTGCAAAAATTCTCTCTGACCATAGTTCTTCTCCTTGTTCCAACTTGCGGATCATATCAGGCTTAGTTATGTGAAATCCTGAAAATGAAAAAGAGACTTGGTCTAAACTGGACTCCAAAATATTGAAGGAAAAGAAAGATATAGCATCAAGGTGGCAGGTGAGGGGCATGCTAACATCTTATTAAGTTAATATCTTGCCCTCAGCAAGATTTCTGCTAACAAAAAGAAATTTATCATTTTTGATACCTGCAATCAAAATTCTTTATATTTCAGGATGTTTTTCCTGTGGTGCTTGGATCCAACCCAGGGTCTTCTGCATCTAAGTATGGGCTTTTCCATTCATCCCCACCTGTTTTAGGAATTCTTAAAAGGAAGTATATGATATTGAAAGATTCAAGGAGGGTCCCTTACCCACAGAAATGAAGTGGCAATAGTTTTCCAACATCACATCCCTGTAGAGGGCCTTCTGAGCAGGATCCAGTTGCTGCCATTCCTCCTGGGTGAAGTCCACAGTCACATCCTTGAATGACACTGATCCCTGTAAGGGCATACTCTAGTTCATCCTGAAGTGATCGGAAATGGGTGAGAACTAGATATTGGAAACCTAGTTCTAAAAATGTTCAGTGATCAGACAGTTTTTAAAATTATTTTATATTATAAAATTTCTCTCTGAAGATATATTTATCGAAATTATTGTCTCATGCTAATATGTATATATATTACATATGTGTACATATCTATATACATGTATGTATGTATCTATATAGAGTGATCACATTATTTGACCTGAATGTGACTGGCTATCTGGTGGATCAAAATGAATACAATCCTGATTCTGCTCATGAGAAAGTACAGGCTACGAGAGAGGCATACATGCACTCAATAGGTATTACATATGCAATGACAGAAATACATACAAGGGAAAGTGTCATAAAGCAAAGAAAATTTTCATTTTGTACTCTGAAGCTTCACTGAGGACATAAAAGTTTTGTACTCACAATAAATTTGTTTTGTAGGAATACAGGGCATCTGCTTTTAAAAATTCATGGGGAGAAGAAAACCAGTTAGTAAATTCAGGAAATAGCAAAAGGTATAGTATGTTAGGAAACAATTTTTGAGCTCTGAAAAGGAAAAGATATGGAAGAAGGTAGGAGTTTTATTATGGAATAATACTGAACTTTTTTTCCTTTATAGCAGTGGTCTTTAAAATGTAGTGAATACATTCCCAAAATATTCATGGTTACATATAAAATAACAAATAGGCATTAATGGCAATCCATATTGTTAATGATAACTGCTCTCAAATATATACTGTTAACATTTTCTTCTCTTCCAGTATAATGTCTTATACATTCCACTATGATGCAAGCCCCATTTTGAGTCTCTGTTTTAAGGAGTATAAAGAACATGAAAAACATAAGTAAATACATGTTATATGATAAAATTTTTACTTTTGAGGCAACACTTTCAATGACTGGCAAAGATGCTTATGGTGTGTTAGGTAGGAAAGACAAGAAACCACTTAGAAATTCCTCATAGGTTAAGATCATAGTAATGAACTGAGAGAAGATAGGTGGTTACTAGATGATGAAAATCAACAGAATTGGTCACAAATTGGCTTTAGAGTGGAAAAAAGAAAGGCAGGACTATCAGATTATCTGAATAGGCAAGTGTATAGGTGCTAGGACTAGTAAATAGAAATGGGAAAAAGAGAGAATAGGCTGAGCAAAAGGAGGTTATAAGGTAACCTTAGAAAGATACTTAAAGTGAAGTAACATATAGGGGGTGATAACTATTGGATGTTGAATATATGGTTCAGACACTTAAGAGGTCAAAGTGAGACCCACTGAAATCAAGAATGTGTAGCCTTCACAGTGAATCTGACGTGTACAGAGAAAAAGGCTGTAAAGAGAAGAAAACCAATTAGCACCTGGGGAAAACCAGTATTTTAAAGGTTGGTAGATGAGGAATTTTCTGTAAGAAAAATAGGACAGAGTACCACTTTTGATTTAAGTGTAGATATTTCAGGAGTGGACTAGCATATGCATTTCCTTCCCCTGTACAAACATAAAAAATGAGAAGAAACTAAAAAGAATAAGTCAATAACAGCACTGGAATACTGGAAAGATTTTTCACTGGCAGGCCACAATTTGTAGAAACTGTTGGCAGACATGAGTAAAATAGGAAGACAGGAGAAGAGGAATACAAAACCTGAGTTTTCACTGAGGTTGTGGCTCAGTGGTAGAGTACTTTCCTAGCATGTGTGAGGTACTGGGTTCAATCCTCAGCACCATATAAATAAGTAAAATAAAGTTTAAAAAAAACCCTCAGTTTTCTATACAAGTTCATATCAAATCTCCATACTGAAAAACCTCACAAAACATGACATCCTTCCACAAAGTAATAATATGAACTACCCATTCTACCTCCCACCATATCATTGCAAAAATCTTGATTAGTGGAGATAAGCAAGGTTTTTCTGTCTGCTCCTTGACTAGTTACAACTTGGGTGTAGAAGTAGGGTCAAGAGAAGGTAGATTCATTCCAAGTAATATATTTCCATTAAATCAAGACAATAGCTTTCTGTTACAGCAGTATGTTAGTGAGAAGACTGAGAAAGGAGATGATGAATGATATATCCAATCACACTTGGGGAAGGCTTCAGTTTATCTGGCTGGAAGGGAGAATTTGGAAACAGGGTTGCAAATAGGATAAGGTGGGTGAAACACTGAGGGTGCAAAATTTAGGAAGGCATAGCACTAACAGTATACCTTAAAAATCGTACCTCACGCCATTTGCTTGCCTCACCCTAATCTGGGTCCTGACTGAAGACATTTCATGAAAGCAAATCTCAACATCCAGGAAGTTTAAGTAACATTGCTAAATAAATGTTCATATTCCCTGGGGAAAAGAAAAGAGAGGAAATATCATCTCACCTTAGACATAGCTTTGAGATTTGTAGGAGATGAAACTTCTCTTTGAACTCTTCTTTTGGTAAGGAAAGAGTCCTATTGAGGCAAAAATAGAGATATATAAGGAGCCATGTGAGTACATACTTGACTTAGATCTTCCAGAATAACTAGGTAAAGCTATATTAATTTTCACAGTTTCATCACTTGCCCACTGCATACACTTCAGAAATACAGGCTAGAGGTTAGTGGGAACATGGGACAAATTCAGCTTTTCCCCAATTCTAGAACCCTAGTCTCTTGCTGATGAAGAATGGATTCTAGGAACCTGTAAAGCCTGTTAAGCTTGGAAAGGAAACATTGTTTTACACCCTGTGACTCTACCTCCCATCTCCCATGGAGCACAGGTTTGTATGTTTCCAAATTGTTTTTCATGGACTGTCCATTTACACTGTTACCAACAGTGCATGAGACTATCTTCCCATGCCCTGACAAACAAGTTCAGAACTTTTCAATCTTTGCCTATTGGTAGTTCTAAAGTATACACTTACTATGATGAAAATAAGCTTATTTCAATAAGTTAAAAGCCATTCCTTATTTCTTTCTTAATGCATTTCCTTATGTTTATTTTATTTACTTATTTATCATGGGTTTTTAGGTTTTATTGTTTTTGTTTTTTGTGGTGCTGGGGATTGAACATAGAGCTTTATGCATGCTAGGCAAGTGCTCTACCACTGAGCTGTACCCCCAGCCTGTATCTTCTGTGTTTTTTCTTTTTCTCTAATTTAGGAAATTAACCCTTTACCTATTTTAAGTTGCAAACAAATTTTCTTGGTTTGTCATATGACTATTAGTGTCTTTGCCTTTTGAATATTTTTTTCTCCTATAAGTTTTATTTAGTAGGAGCTGGGGATATAGCTCAGTTGGTAGAGTGCTTGCCTTGCATGCACAAGGCCCTGGGTTCAATTCCTAGCACCCCCCCCCCCCAAAAAAAAAAAAAAAAGAAATCCACTTTTATTATCTGTACACGTGGAAAAATAAGATTACGTACCCCATTTGAATCAAATATGATATGTGAAGATCATTGTAATATTTTGAGCAATAAAAAAGTTTTATTTAGCAATACCACATACTATATAATCTAAATAATTTCAACTGATGGTAAATGTGATCTTTATCACACATTCAATTTCCCTAGGTGACTAAGTCTGAACATTCTGTTTTTCTACTCAACTTTTTATTGCTTTACCTGAAGAACATTACTTAAGAAGCAAGGTTGCTGAAATTAAGTATTCTGTTGTAGTACATGTATGGGAAATAGAAAAGTAACTGTTTAAGCACACTTTGTACTCTGTAGGGTTCCAGACAGAAGGAATATTATTTTGCTAAGCAAAGTTTGAAATGTTGACTGCTGCAGTGAATATTTTAGTTACCAAAATAATTATTTTATCTGGGCACAGTGGGGCACACCTGTAATCCCAGCCACTTGGGGACTGAGTCAGGAGGATTGCAAGTTTGAGGCCAGCCTGGGCAAGACCCCAAATAAAAAATAAAAAGGCTGTGGAGATAGCTTAGTGGTAGAGTCACCATGGATTCATCCTCAGTAAAAACAGCAGGGAAAAAATTCAATTATTTTAAGTACTAAAATGAGACTGGTCTTGTAATTAGAAGTGTTATCAAAGACTCTTAGAATGCGTGAAGACGCTATCAGCCTTGATTGAATCCATGAGCAAGAAAATTCACTAATATATGTGTTAAAAGTGGTAGTTATGGGTAAAAATTATTTTTTCCTGCATGCTCTCCATGAAACACTGTTCGACACATTGATTTTGGTTATTATGGTGCTTACAGGACACGAATCTAACCTCCTGGGAATTATGAAAATCTTACTATTGCTTTTTACTACTTATACTTCTATTGTATTTGCAAAATTGCTATTTAGTTAAAATTCTGGAGGTAGGCTTCATGGCTACTATTCAGATAATCAAATATAACACAACCAACTAGATGTGCTCTTACAGAATTCTTCAATCATTTAATATTTAGGTTACCATAGTCACAAAACCATCAGAAATAAACGGTAGGTCATACACACATAGTGATCTTCAATTAAAGATTCTTCCGAAAACCACCAACCCATAGCCCCCCACATGTCATTCATAGCCACATAAAGCACACTATGCAATTCCAGGTAAAGTCACAATCACATTCACAAATCACTTTCAACTCTCCACATGCAGTCTCGAATACTACTCACACCTAATCTAAAACTACACACACGCAGGGGAAACCTCATGCAGCCACACAGCTAAGTCTATCTTTCACACAATCGGAGGGTACATCCCAAAGAGTGGCACGCACCCAAAAGGCAGCAGGTTGTGTACAGGGGAACACCCCCAAACATATATACACACTCGCAGCACCCGCTATGCGCAGGGACACGATTTGCGCGACAGAATTCCTCTGGGTTGTCAAACAGGCAAAATCCCTCTTCGCAGGGCTAGCTCCAGGTCACTTGACGGTCATCCTCAGGGTCACACCCACGAACCACGCCCGAGGCCCTGCTCTTACAGATCTGAGCGTTCGAATACTGCGGTCCTGGTTCCCTCCCCTAAACTGCTAGGCTGGGATCGGACTCCGGGTTTCCTCCCCGATCTCTCCTCTCCCTGAGTCTGCTCTCCCGGCAGGACTTCAAAGCTCCTTCCTCGGCCTCCTGCGAACCCCTAAGACCCACCAGCCTCACCCCCGGCCGAGCCTGTTGTCTGCGCCTGCGCATTCGCGCCGTGGGTTTGCGCTCCCAGGAGTCTCCGGGGCGGCCCGTTAGTTGCTGCGCGGTCCTGGTTCCCCGCGCTCCGCGGTTTTATCAACGTCTGCTCGGCTCCGGGGTGGATAGGTTTACCCCAGGTCCCCAGGTTTGCCAGTGAAATGCGATCCCTGCTTCATTTTCTTCTGGACTTGAGGTCATTATTTTCTGTGTGGTGAGTTGAGGTGACCCGGGTCCGGGTGCGAGAGGAATTCGCAGCAGGAGGGCTCCGAGTTCCCGGGATGTGGGTGGGGAGCGTGGAGGCGAAGCCGGAGCCAGCTGCTGTGGCGAGTGTTTGTGGTCGTGGTCACGTGTGCGCGGTGCGGAGGGGCCCGATTGCTGATTGGGCTCGCGGGACCGAGTGGGGGCGGGGCCGCACGTGTGACCCTAGTTAGAGGCGATTGTGAGGTATGTCATTCCGTGACCCTAGTGATTCTGTGCCTGGCTGTTGTGACCGACCAGAGACTGTGATCAAAACTGACCTGTAGTTTTGTTTTGTTTTCAACTTTTAGGAAACTAGAGATTCATTTGGCAGTTCGAGACCTGCGGATGTGAACCAGGTCCCCAGGCGACTGGAAGACTCCAGGGTATGGCCTCTGTTGCTTTCATACAGAATGAGTGCATTCGGTATCCATTGTTCAGGGCTTAATACACCTTAGGCATGCAGTGGAGCCCACCCAAATTCCAAGGAATTTGTTGCACTGGGATTTCTTTCACTGCCATTTCACTTTATAGCCACACTGCGGAGCATGCGGTCAAATGGTTACCAAAGGGAAGGTTGGATATTTGAAACCTAGAATTTAAAAAAGGAGCCTTGTGTTGGTACGGAGAGTTTAGGACTGGAGTTGTCCCCAGTGCAGAGTCCTGGGAAGACAAGATGTTGAGGTTCCAAAACTACAATTCGTTCCCCCTGGTAATCCCTTTTTAGAAGCTTTGTGGGGGCAATTTGCATATCCACAGCTTTTTCATAGCTCTATCTACAGAAAACAGCTGTGAACGCAGAAACAGATTCCAGTCTCAGACTTCAGAGAACTGAATCACCTCCCTTCTTCATACTGGATATTGAACCTAAAGGTTGCTCTACTGCTGAGCTACATCCCCAGCCCTAGTTTTTTGTTTTTTTTTTTTTTGGTTATTGTTGTTATTTTGAAACAGGTTCTCACAAAGTTGTCCAGGTTGCCTGGAATTTGTGATCCTCCTGCCTCAGCCTCCAGAGCCCTTGGAATTACACGGATGCACAACTGGGCCTGACTTCACAGGAAAAATCTTAATATTGAGAATGTCATTATATTGGTGAAATATGGTAAAAGAATGTACAAGACTTGGTGGGCTTATTATTTCAGTCATTTGGTTTTAGTACTGTTCCCTGTCATTTTGCTAGCCTGTTTCCTTAGTTTTTGTAATAACTAGACGAGCTTTCCTTCCGAACTTTTCAGAAAAATGCTTTCAATATATGTAGGTTTTATTGTGTGTCCCTGATGATGGAATTAATGCAGTCTTGTTGGAAAAAACTCAATAACCTAAGTTGATTTATAAAACTAAAAATATGTAAGTACTAGCCAGTCAATGGTGCACTCCTGTAATCCCAGCAACTCTGAAAGATGAGGCAGAAAGATCTCAAGTTCCAGACCAGTTTCAGAAATTTAGTGAGACCCTGTCTCAAATTAAAAATAAATTAGGGCTAGGGATGTAACTCAGTGGTAGAGTGCCTCTGGGTTCAATCTCTTGCACCACACACAGGATACATAAGTAATTATAGTGTTAGCATCTAGAAGCGTTCATTATTGATATTGTAGTATATATTCTTCCAGATTTTTTTCTTTCAGTGTATGTTTAAATGTTGTTTTTTTTTTTTTAGACAATTTACATGAATTAGTTATTTAATGAGAAAAGACTTCTCTACTTCTCAGATTGGAAAGAATTCATCCCAGTCACTGGTTTTGCTCTCTTCCCTGCATGTAAGGAGAAAAAGGAAGTGCCAGTGATACTTAACTGATTTCATAACCCTTCTGAGTACCTATTGGAATTTACTCATAATTATCAGGAAAACAGAATAGGTAGTTAGCTAAGTAAGGCAACTACTGAGTATTATATTTATTATTAGTAGTAGCAGTATTTTTAACAGATTTAAGTAACCTTTCATAAAACAGCACTATTCTCTCAAGACCAGTTGTCTTGGGAGACCTCATTATATAAATCACATGGTCAAGGGTAAGTTTATAATATATGATAACAGAATTAGATGTTAGTAGTTATACATGTGCATAAAAGTATGATGGACAGTGAACAAAATTGATCTTTTAATTATGTTTGTTATCTAATTAAATTTTTTGACCTATGTTTGTTTGTGAGCAGAATTCTCTTTTTCTTCCTTGTCTTTCTGAAAAAATCATTGTGGATAATGTTAATGAAG
This sequence comes from Marmota monax, assembly GCF_021218885.2. Taxonomy (NCBI): domain Eukaryota; kingdom Metazoa; phylum Chordata; class Mammalia; order Rodentia; family Sciuridae; genus Marmota; species Marmota monax. Next base: position 138,483 of record NW_026692786.1, on the reverse strand, counting down.
GGGCTACGCTTGCAGGCTATACCCTATATTAGCTTTATAAGGAAGAGCAGACCTAAGAAGCTGAAATTTTCTGTCCCAAAATGGTAAGGACATAAGGAAATTTTCTTTAGTAGTAATGGATTACATGATGTGAAATAGTCTATCAATAAAAATATATAATATTTATTAGGTTTTTTTAGGTATATCATAGAAGTAATTTGTTATTGTTATTTTTCTTTTTTTCCCCTCACATAATCTTGACAACTCTTTGAGTACTAGGTACTATTATTTTTCTCATTTTATTGACGAAGCATTCTTGGTAATGCAAATAATATACTTGCTAAGGCACAGAATTAGTAATGTTCAGAGTTAAGATTAACACACTGAGAGGCTGGGGTTGTGGCTTAGTGGTGGAGTGCTTGCCTAGCATGTGTGAGGCACTGGGTTCGATTCTCAGCACCACATATAAATAAAATAAAGGTCTGTCAACAACTAAAAATATATTTTAAAAAAATTAACATACTGAAAGCTTAACCACATTACTATTTTTATTTGATGCTTCTGGTTTCAGAGATCTCAGTCCACAAACTACTGGCTCCATTTCTTCAAGGCTTGAGGTGAGGCAGAACATCATGGGAGAAAGGTTGGTGGAGGAAAGCAGCTGGGAATATGGCACCAGGAAGCAGAGAGAGCTTAACCACATATATTATTATTATTACTTTCGAATGTACATAACCTCCCAATAATTTTTTAAAATATTTTTTTAGTTGTAGATGGATACAATATCTTTATTTTTATTTATTTATTTTTATGTGGTGCTGAGGATCGAATCCAGGGCCTCACATTACGCGAACACTCTACCACTGAGCTACAACCCCAGCCCCGCCCAGTAATTTTTTAACCTGCTTCTCTCACTTGGTAATTCACAATTGTCATTCCTTAACATTTAATATGAATTAAGGTTATTATGATTAAAAATGAGTATACATATGAATAATAACTACCCACTATTATTTAACATTTTCTCTACCCCTAGATATTTATGGGTTCCAAAAACTATTCTGTGAAGAATATCCTTGAGTTATGTTTACTTTCGTATCTATTCCTTCCCATATATGCCAGAACTTGTCCCTAGTATGTGAAGGGACACCAGAATTAAAAAGAGATGCTAATCATTTAGCAAAGATCAAATATATAAGGGAGTAAAAGTAAGAGAGTGTGATAAAAGGGGTCTTAGAGAAGTTAAGATAACATGTTGGGAATTCATAGGTGTGAGAAGTAGAAAGTCTGGTGGTTCATTTTCAAAATATAATATTTAGCTTTAATTGGGATATTAGATCCAGTGACAGCCATTTTGATTATAGTGTTTTCCTTTGTTCTACGAAAGTTTAAAATTAGCCAATTGCATTGTAATCCCGAGCTCCTCCTTTCAGAGCAAGGGGCAGTGATTACTTCAGGAATTAAAAACAGGTGGACTGCTCACCCTAGCATGCTTGCTTGCCGGACTTTGTTCAGTAATACATTCTTTCACAGAAGAAAAGTTTGCCTTATTGAGTAACTTTTGAGGATGTGTCTGATTTCTGTGGCATCCTGATATTTCTAACATAGGGAAGAGAGATTCTGATCATGGCAAGCATTTTCAGGTTATGACCAAATTATAAAGAAGACTTGAGAGCTCCAGTAAATAGATTTTATGTAATAAGCTTTTTGCCTTATAAGCTTTTACTTTTGTAATATTATATATAAATGAAACTAATAGAACAAGAAAATTAAATAGCTTTTGGGTGGGTATTGCAAAAGAGGAATGAATTAGAAGCAAGTTTAAAACAATATGTCAAAGATATGAAAGCAACATTTAGAACATGCTCGTGTCTGTGAGACATCTCTTGGGGACTTTTAACCATTCTTTTCTAAAGAAAACTCCAAACATCATTAATATATAAAAATCAGAGTGTTAAAGCGGGTGTTAGGAGCCAAAGAAAAGTCATTCAGATGGCATTTAATTTATGTAGTATCTTAAGCATTTTTTCAAAGTTCAAGGAAAGACTATTTAAGACTGCCTTTTTGTGTGTGTCATGCTGGGAATTGAACCCAGGGCTTTGTGCACGTGAGGCTCAAGCACTCTACCAACTGAGATATATCGCCAGCCTTTAAGACTAATTCTTAATTTTTTTGAGGTCCAATCTTTTTGTTACTTTTCAAAATTTCTTAATTTTGACTGGACTAAGTAGAAGCTCTGAGAGAAGACAACCTGCATCTTTTCACAATCTGTTTCTCTCATTTTTCTTCTGTTGTCCAAAAGCATATGCTTTAGCCTCCACCTTATTTTTCTTTTCTTTCTTTCTTTGTTTTTTGCAGTATAAGGATTGAGCCCAATACTGCAGGGTCCTCAGTCATTGTGCTACATCCCCAGTCTCTTTAAAATTATGTTTTATTTTGAGACAGGGTCTTGCTAAGTTGCTGAAGCTGGCCTCAAATTTATGATCCCCGGGCCTCAGTCTCCTAAGCAGCAGGATTACAGGCATGTGCTACCATGCCTGGCCTTTATTTTTCTTAGGCTTTTTCTTCAGAGAAATATATCAGTGTTTGTGATGCAAGACATGTGGAATAACAAAACACTGTTTTACCTGGTTTGTTTAAGAGGGCTTTCTGATAACATATTGGTGGACATTATCTTCTTCTGGGAGATTGGAAAGTTATAGATTCTGCTAGATCTTTTGGGCACTAGCCCATGAGACACAGTAGTGTTAATCAGTTTGGGAATATTCTTTTTTCTCTCTTTTTTCCCCCCCAGAAATCAAGTTGAGAATGCTCAGATTGGCATCAACAGTGCAACCTCAGTATCACATAAAAATAAATAAAATAAAGGCATTGTGTCCAACTACAACTAAAAAAAATTAAAAAAAAAGATCTAGGGAGATTGATGTTGTGTGTCAGTGGTTCTATAGTAACTACTGTTGAAGTCATTGAGATAAAAGAATGATGGCTCAGAATTTTTATCATGTTCCTGAATGTAATGAAAGCTAACCTCTTTTTTCAAATAACCCAGTTAGTTAGTTAGTTAAAGGAACAATGTGCATTAGGTATTTTTTTAAGTGAGAGAGAAAAGTAAAGCTACTTTAAAACTGTTTTTAAATTTAACTTTAAAGTGCTCAAGTCAGCCAGTCACAGTGGCACTACATTAGCTACAAAGAAGTATTAGTAATCACTTCTACAAAAATTTCAAGTTGCCATCTGACAAAATTAAATACTACATTTATTTTAAAAAACCTGTTTTCCCTTGAAATTTGAGTAAATGGATTCACCTTGTTGATATTTATGGCAACTATCCTAAATATGTACTAGAAGATATTGAATCATCATGAAAAGAAGTCGACTTCCAGCCAAACCCAAAATGTTTATATTCTTTTGTAGTTTACAAAGTGTTTATAGTTTTGTTTTGATTTTCAACTTTACTACATTGTGTTGTTGAGATAATGTTATTTGACCTGAGCACTTTGGCTTTGTTTGTTTGTTTGTTTGAGGTTGAATCCAAGGGTACTTAACCATTGAACTACATCCTCAGCCCCTTTTATTTGTTATTTTGAGAGAAGGTGTTACTTGCAATACTCCTGCCTCAGCCTCCTGAGTCACTGGATTTACAGGCATGTGCCACTGCGGCTGGCTGACCTGAACACTTTTAAAGTTAACTCTTATGATTTTCTGAATATTACAATAAAAATATTTTGTGTTGTACCTAAGAATGTCTCTTCTGCAACTAGTAAGTTTTTGAAACCTTAATTTGGATTCAGTGCAAACTGTTCCTTTGGTAACCAATAGTATTTAAAGAACAAAACTAGTCAATAAAATGCATTAGTTTTAGCATAACAGCAAAAAAAATCATGGCCAATGTTTGACCTTAGTTATGCTAATTTGGATACATGTTTATTCTCATCTAAATGAAAATATTATAGGAAAGAAGATACTCAATTACTGTAGTAAGATCAGAGAAGGATGGCAGGCAGAGGAAGAAAGAGGATAACTATTGCTTAATTCTTGTGGTTAATACTTATTTTGATATTCATCTGTCTCTTTCAATGTTAATTTCTTATATTCCTAATGTTTACCTGTATTCTTATTGAAATCTATTTGGTGAAAAATTTGTTATGTAACCAACTGCATTGTTCTAGGAGCTTTTTGTTTAGTGATATATGAATAAACTATTGTTTCTGCCCTTGTAAAGCTTTAGGAATAAAGAAATAAATGCATTAATTTAAATAATAAATAATTATTGAATAACAACATAAAGAGAAATCAATGTGTGATGAAAGCAAGGAAATAGGTGCTGTAATAGAAAGATATAAACATGAACTTCTTTGAGTAGGTCAATTGTTTTATTCTTTTTGAATAAGAGACCTTAAAATTTGAAGGATAAAAAGGAGCCAGGCCTACACCAAGCCCATCTGTGAAATGAAAAATTTGGGTAGCTCCAGAAGATGAGAAATGAATGCATGGTCTGGAAACTTGAACCAGATTTTAGGGTACAGGATATAATGGGAAAATACATCTCGTTAACCATGAGGGTTTATTTGCATTTTATTCTAAAGAAAAAAATGAAACAATTAAAAAATTTTGAGTAAAGACTACATGACCTTCAACATGTATCATATTGTACAAATATTAAAAATATAGAGGTATAGAGGTCATGGATATAGCTCAGGTAGATTATTTTCTTAGCATGAAAAGACCCTGGATTTGATCTTCAACACTGCAGTTAGTTGATAAATAAATATATATGTTTAGGACCTATCCTCTAGATGCTGATGTAGTTAATTTGGGTTGGTGGCTTTACATCAGTACCTGCAACAACATTCTCAGTTGATTCTGGTTAACACCTGAATTTCAGAACTATGGACTTAATTTTTGTCCTCCCATAACCTCCACATCTTATATATAATCTCATTCTCTATTTGTTGCCTATGTTCAAATTTCATAATATTAATTTTGATTCATTATTTTCAGTTTTTCGTCACTTAATTTTCTGGTACAAGAGAAATAAAATACTTTGTTTTCTTTCTTCTGTTCTTTCAGATTTGGAGTCCAGATGGGCGATAAAAACATTTTTGAGGAGGAAAAAATGGTTCCCAGTGTGAGGTAATGGATAGAAGTAAAGTACACGACCTTGAGGACTCCTTTTTCAGAAGTAACTGGGTACAAAGAGCTTTTATAGGGATAAAAGGGAGGAACAGGGCAAGAAGGCAATGTCCTGAGCCAAGTCTTTGTCATCCTGGGCATGTCTCCCTTATTTTCATGCCCAATAATTAAAAATCTCAATGATCCTGAACTTCCTGGGGCTACTTCCTATAGTTGATGCAGAGAACTGAAGACTAAAGGCTGGGGGGTGGGGGGTGTCACCAAGGATAGCAGGTGGAAATCTGAAGAAAGATTAGTTAGCAGTTAACATCTTCACCACATAGGTGGGGCTTCTCTTTACAACTTATAATCACAACAAAAGGGAGGTGGTATAAACCTTGCAGAAGGATTAGGGAGTGGGACAAAAAGGGAAATGGAGGGGACAGAAAAGGATTGGGGAGGGAGGTGAACATAATTCTGCTAAAGACAACTTTCTAAAGGGACTTCTCTGTAATAGCACCCTTGGAAATCCTAAGCATAACATGCAGTAGTCAGGCCATACAGGTATAGTAGTTCAAGGACTTAGAGGTAAATTAGGAAAAAACTAGACCACAAGAGACAGTAATATACAGTCAGCTTTATTAAGTGGCACTTCACAGATTCTTGAAAGGGGTGTCCCTCCCAACAGAGATGGCAGCATGAGACCACTGCCCAAGGGAATAGATATTATCTTCTAGGGGAAACAAGGGTATTATGCATGTAGGTGATGATGTAGCAATGAGTAGGGAGTCTCAAGAGTTCTGAAGGGTGTCAGTGGGTGTTTTGTTTGTTTATAGTTATAGCATTTGTCTAAACTATTGTTAACACATGTTGGTGCTTCAGGGGTATGCAAAGTGGATGGGCTCTAAATGGCCAAAAATATGTTTATGTGATGTATAACTGTAATGCACCAATAAAAAATGTGGAAAAATGTTTATGTGGGTATAATAAAACATATTAATTTGTGAGAATTTTTGTTTGCCTCTAGTGGGCTCTGAGCTAAAGGTCCTAGCCTTCTGTGAAGAAGTAAACTGCTTTGGAGCCAGTTTTGCCTAATAAACAGGAGCCATCTTTGATCCATTTATACAACAAAAGATTAAGAAGGCCCCTCATATGGCCCTCCAATCACAGTCTCCCACCCAAAAATTCAGTTTGGTTTTTTGGCTTCAGAGAAACTTCCTGAAGGCAATTGGTTTCAAATTGTTTGCTTTGTCTATAACATCATTTCATCTACCTCAGGACTATGAACAGCATCCAGAAGGACTGCATGGAAAGTACCAGAGTTGGGGCCACCTTGAACATCTTATTGATTTTACCCTAGACTAAGTAGCCAGCTGAAATTCTGAAAGTTTGTAGTGTCTTTGAAAGGCAAGCTACTTTCTCTTTGTATTGGGAGAAAAGGAAAACTTCCAAATGCAGTTCTGAAAAAATACAGATCATTAATGTTCTCACCCCTTAACCCCAGGTTTCCCCAAATGCGGCTTTTGTCTTCTTTATCTGTTACTACAAAATCAGTATGTCCCCATAACTTTAAATTTTACATTGTTCTCATTATTTTTTATTTTCATTCCTTTTGTTTATGAAGGAAAAAAAGCATTTTCATATAAAAACATGATAATATAATATAACCATAAAGATACTTTAAAGAAATAGTTGGGACAAAATCCTGAAGCTTATTATTTTGTTTTCACATAGCCTTCCACCCATTTTATCCTATTTATCCAATAAGTAGCCCAGGAAAGAGCAGTTTCTTTTTGGGGAAATTTGCATTTAATAATTAAACTGCTTTACTAAGGTATGTGTAACAATGAAGACAAGAAAAGCAGAGTTAGGGGGCTGTGTTTGTAGTTCCGTGGTAGAGCACTTGCCTAGTATGTGTAAGGAACTGGGTTCAATCCTCAGCACCACATAAAAATAAATAAAATAAAGGTATTGTGTCTATCTAAAACTAAAAAAAAGAAGGAAAGTAGTGACAGACTGTTGCCAGTCTGTCTTTAAAAACTTCATTTAATATAGAAAGCTGAATGCTGGGGCTAGGGTTGTGGCTTGCCTAGCATGCGTGAGGCACTGGGTTCAATTCTCAGCACCACCTATAAATAAATAAATAAATAAAGATCCATTAATAACTAACAAATTTAAAAAAAAAAAAAGAAAGCCGAATATAACAAGTTAAGAATGGTGGGATAACTCCAAGAAAGTTGAGAGTTGAGTCTGTTGAGACATTCCCTGTGACATGGCCTCCCATAACTTGAAACATTCAGAATGAATCATAAGTCCAGAATGAATCAATCTCTGCATCAAAAATATAGAGTTTATCAGTAACTCAATTTCAGATGGTCTCTCCAGAAAACAAGCCCTTTCCTTATGTACCTGCAAGTGATCCAGCCAGTCCAGCTAGCATTTATGATGTTTTTCGTAATTTATACTTCCTAAAAATGCTGTTCTAAATCTTCAATAGTTCTAGATTCTGAGTCCCACTTGTTGCATAGAATCTTGTTGTGCTAAGGCTGAAACAGGTCATTGTCCAGTTTCAAATTAGAGTCATAAATAAACAATTTTTATATGTGAATTCAAGATCTCCAAAAAATCATGGTTTTATTTATTTGACTGCTACAAAGCCTACACTGCTTATCAGTTTTAGAGTCTAAATTGACCCTCTCAAAAATGTGTACATTAGGACCCTAGGATGCACAAGACCCTGAGTTCAATCCCCAGCAGTGGGCGAAAAAAAAAAAAAAAGAATGCACAGCTAAATGCCCATTAGCTGGTGAATTGACCCTGTCCATCCACTGGAACAGTATTCAGTCATATAAAGAAAAGGAAGTGATGAATCATGCCACAACATAGAGCAAAGTGTGGTGGTACAGTCCTGTAATTCCAGTGACTCAGGAGGCTGAGGGAGGAAGATTGTAAGTTTGAGGCCAACCTCATCAACTTAGTGAGACCTTGTCTTAAAAAAAAAATGGTTAAAAGAACTTGGATGTTTCTTTCTGGAGAAATTTGCATTTAATATTCAAACTGCATTACTAAGGTATGTGTGAGTCAGACTATTGCCAGTCTGACTCACACATACCTTACAGACTAGATTCAATCCCTAATATATGATAGATGGAGGGAGGGAGGGAGGAAAGAAAAGAAAAGAAAGGAAAAATAACCCAGGGGCTGGTGACAAGGAAGAACTGCCATTGTCTGTAGTGTTTCTTATTCTGGTGTTAAAATGTACTAGAGTAGGGTTGGGGGTGTGGCTCAGGACTCGCCAAGCTTGTGTGAGACCCTGGGTTTGATCCTCAGCACCACATATAAATAAATAAAATAAAGGTATGGTGTCCACCTACAACTAAAAGTGTGTGTGTGTGTGTGTGTATTTTTTTAATGTACTAGAGTATTAGATGGTGGTTATGGTTATACATCTTTGTGAATATACCAAGAACTACTGATTTCTGTACCTTAAGAGAGTAAATTTTATGGTACATGAATTCTCAACTTTACAAAAGAGACTAAAAGAATATGTACACAGCTGAAGAGCATCACCCGCTAAGGGTCAGGCATTTGATTTTCACAAGAGCATTAGCAAGATGATTGCTTTCTAAAACATTCAAAGTGTAACTCCAGTTCACTACAAAAATCGGTAATATAAATTATACACAGGGCCTTTAGATTTTGTAAAGACTTTAAAGATCATTGAGCTTGGTGCAGTGGCACAAACCTGTAATTTCAGTAACTCCAGAGGCTGAAGCAGTTGGATTTCAAGTTCAGGGCCAGCCTTGGCAACTTAGTGAGACCCTGTCTCAAAAGAAAAAATAAAAAGGGCTGAGGTTGAAGCTCAGTGGTAAAGCACCCTATCGGTTAAGTCCCCTTTAGAATTAAAAACCGAGGGTTGTGGGGTGGAGATCATTAAGAAATCGCTGTTGTGAAAGCACATTGTTAAGTGGTACAGGAGACTCTTTAGAGAATTCATACTGGTAGTTAAGTCATAAAATTATGGAATATGGGAAGACCTATACTTGGAAAGAATACTTTTATCAGAAAGGTTTCTTGGTAAGAAACACTATGAAATATATTTAAAATTGGATAACAATAATATATTATTCAAGGGCTGGGGCTGTAGCTCAGTGGCAAAGCGCTTGCCTAGCATGCGTGAGGCACCGGGTTTGATCCTCAGCACCACATAAAAATAAATAAAATAAAGTCATTCTGTCAAAAAAAAATTAAAAAAAATTTTTATTCAAGTCAGGTGCGTTGGCGAATGCCTGTAATCCCAGAGGTTTGGGAGGTTGAGGCAGGAGGATGTGAATTCAAAGCCAGCCTCAGCAAAAGTGAGGCACTAAGCAACTCAGTGAGACCCTGTCTCTAAATGAAATACAAAATAGGGCTGGGGATGTGGCTCAGTGGTTGAGTGTCCCTGAGATATCATCCCTGATACTGCCCCTCCAAAAAAGATTTTATTCACATGATGATTAGATAATTTATATCTTGAGAAAATGCAAATATAAGAAATGTATTAAGGTCTTTATAGCAATATTCTCTATCAAATAATTTTTTAAATGTGTAATTAACATAATTAATGACTTTCACTTCTCTCCTAAATATTAGGATGTTTATACCATAGAGAAAAATTATGTGACTATAAAAATTGCTTTTTTCATGAACTCTAATAATTCAGTAAAAGCAATTTCATATGACATTTGTTATTTTGAGCAATATAAAGTGGTGTCCAACACCATTCAATTATTCTTTAACATAATCAAATTTATGTTAGAAAATGACTTCTTTGTGTAATAAGTGGGAGAATGGAAATACTTTGTCAATCATTTATATACCTACATTTCTATTTTTAAATATGTAGTAGTTAGAATTTTTTCACTATTGTAAAGGATAAAGATATCCTTTTTATGTAAGCAGAATTTTCTCTAAGATATGTATGTGTTTATAAGTAGCATTAAATCTGGACACAGGTGAATATAAATTGTTTATATTCTATTCCAACAAAATACATATTTGATGACATAGAGTTTGTTGTGTTTCATTACCAATATATGGTAATGAGATAGGGATTTAGGATAGAGAAATACTGAATTTTAAGGGAAATGCTCACAAGCTACTGAGATGCAGAAAACTATCTTTTGCATATCACATACACAAATGAAGCAGGCTTAATTTCTAAAAATTATCCGTGTATACTGATCTCATTGCTGTTCTTAGCATATGAGAATATAGAGGGAAAACCAATTGAGATGAAGAAAAAACAGTTGTAAATCTTGAGCAACATGCCCTTGTAGAATGAGGGAAATTCACAAGCGCAAGGGAAACTCCACCCTAAATCCACTTCTAATCTGGCTCCTGATATAGCCCTTCTATAAATATTGGATTGTCAGCCCAAGGCAGGTCTGCTCACTCTTGGGATAGCCTGCATTCTCCCTTGAATGTGTGTATGACTTCCGAAATAAACCTGTCTGTTGCCTTTGTCTGGCTTGTGTTGAAATTCTTTTCCGTCTCCTATGCCAAGAACCCTGCTGGTCCTGAGTTGAGTTCCCCTCTTCTCTGGGGACTCTTAACCCTTCTCCTGACAGTTGCAGGTGCTATTGTGCCGCAGTCTGGCTGGGCACAATCAGGAGCCACTTGTCAAAAGAAACTAACTTTATTTTTAGAACCACACACGACAAACAAAATAGTCTCTCAGGAAAAACCCTCAGAGCCTCAACTGCCACCACCGGCTTTCCCCAAGCCTCTCTCTCCCACACAAGCTTCTCTTCACCTCCCACAATCCTCCTGCTCTTGAGGCCGATTGGCTGGGTCACGTGGGCGGAGCCAAAAAAGTCCCCCAATGAGCAGCTCCGTGGTCTGAAAGGGCAGGGAAACAGTCCAATGAGCATCACCGCAGAGGAGCCAATCAGCTAGATGTTGCTGGGGCCGCTGTGAGCCAATCATCAGCCAGCAGCTGGAAGTTTGCTGGCAGCTGGAAGTTTGCTGGGGCCCCTTTGGCTGTGGCTCTCAACATCTCCCCCTCTCTGTTTAAACAACAAGCATGTGGCTTAGGGACCGTGCCTGTTAGGCAGTCCAATTCAACATATGGTCCTTACCCGTCATCGGATGAACTGACCTCTAGGCGTCAGCCTCCTGTCTTAGGTTGGTACCACTGCAATTGGATCATACCCGTCACTGACTACCGGTCCAGCATACAGCCATACTTGTGGATAGGCCTTTGCACCTGTGGGGGGGTGAGGTTCTTTGCCTCACCTCTGTTGGCCCCCAAATTTTAGACCATCACTAGTAGAGGAGGATGCAAAATGCCATGACATTAAGCCAATTGAGGGCTCCTAAATTGTACCACTGGTGACACCATCAGCAAAAATACTCCAGCACTACCACAATTCGCTGTACCAACAGATAGTTCACAATGCATACAGGTGAGCTCACAATGTGTCCAGGCAAGTTCTGCAAGCAGTTCAGTGATGGCTATTGTAGAAGCTGTAGATTGGTTTTATCTTTGACTTCACCAGCACTGGGATGAAGATAGGAATTCTGGCAATAATGGCTAAAGAAAAAATTATGTAACACTACAGAAGGCACTAAAAGAAAACAATTTTCTTAACAATTTACATTATCTTTAAGAGAATTATTAAATATAATGAAAAGGAAAGGTAAAAGTAAACAAACAGATCTGTTAACCTTCTTTTTTGTTTACATATTAAAACAATCCTCAACAGTTGTTTATCCAATTTAAATTAAACCATATAAATCACGTGAAAAAAATATATTTGGATCCATTTTATCATGAGCGCTCATCATATATGATATATGGACATACGTACATTCAAACATATAACACAAAACACAAGTGTGCACACATAATATAATACATACAACACATAACATTATAGTAAAGGCCTTATAACTTTTTACAGGTGAAATCTCCATTGCAATGTTTAAAAACTCTATAGTCAAAAAATAGAACTGATCAGCAAAACATTAACCTAGGTCTGTATGAGCTCAAAAAACAAAATATAACTTCATGATATGGCAAAGGGCAATAATAAAATAGATATTGAAAAAAGCATCCTGGTTCTGTTGCAGATGTAAGAATAGCCAAACTGGAGTTTTGGATATCAGTTGTTATGGATTTGAGCCAAATCATCTTCTTTTTGGTCTGTAGAAATCGCTTTAGTTAATCTTTCTGGAATCCAAATCGGCTGCTGTTCTCCCTGTGGAAACACATAAACAGACCCCCGACTCCAGACAATTACTGGGTCAGGACCTTTCCATTGTCCTGTTAGAATATCCTTCCAAAGTACCTTGGGCTTATGTACATTTTTTGGACACATATGCCTTTCCGCAGCACTAAGTCCTGATGAATCCAAATTTAAAAAGTTTAGAGTAAAAAGGGTTATTTTAAGTTTATCTTTGGGGAATATATACCCCTTCCCAATTCCTTCTTTTTGCTTTAATAAGTACATTTTAATAGTTTGATGAGCTCTTTCAACTATGCCTTGTCCCTGTGGATTGTATGGGATTCCTGTTATATGAGTAATGCCAAATGTTGAGCAAAATTGTTTAAAAGAGGTAGAAGTATAACCAGGGGCATTATCTGTTTTTAACTGTTTTGGAACACCCACAGTGGCAAAATTTTGTAAGCAATGACCTATAACATCTTTAGTTTTTTCTCCGGCATGAAGGGAGCCCATCAAAAATCCAGAAGAAGTATCAACTGTAACATGCAAATATTTTAATTTTCCAAATTCTGGCAAGTGTGTGACGTCCATCTGCCAAATATGGTTAGGTATCAATCCTCTAGGATTGACTCCAAGATTAACTTGTGGTAAAAAGGTCACACAATTTTGACATTGTTTTATTATTTGTCTAGCTTGTTCCTTAGTTATTTTAAAGTGCTTTTGTAAAGTATTAGCATTGACATGGAACTTTTTATGAAAATTTATAGCTTCTTCTAGTGTAGAGAAAATATGTATGTCATGTGTAGTTTTATCTGCTAAATCATTGCCCAAACTAAGGGCTCCAGGCAATCCTGTATGTGCCCTGATATGTCCTATAAAGAATGGATCTTTTCTGTCCCAGATTAGACTTTGTATAGTGGAAAGCAAAGAGAAAACAGTAGAAGAAGGGGAAATCCTACCAGCATCTTCAAGAGATACTATAGCATTAACTACATACTGACTATCAGAAAATAAATTAAATACAGAATCTTTAAACATCACAAAAGCTTGTAAAACTGCATTAAGCTCTACCTTTTGAGCTGATTGTTTGGGTACTAAAAATGTAAAAGTTTGATCAGGGGTAACTACTGCTGCTGTACCATTATTTGACCCATCAGTGAATATATTTGGAGCATTCATGATAGGTGTTTTTCTTGTCATTTTTGGAAAAATTACAGGATGCAATGACCAAAAAGACAATAAAGGATTAGATGGTAAGTGGTTATCAAATGAAACATTAGATTTGCACATGATTATTGCCCAAGTATTTAACTCATTAGCTAACTCATCAATTTGATTCATAGTATATGGAGTAATAATTTTATTGGGAGAAATTCCAAACACTCCCTTTGCTGCTTTTATTCCTTCGAGTATTAATTGTCCTACAGCCTCAGGATACCTAGTAAGAATAGTGTTAGGAGAATAAGATAAATGTATCCATAATAATGGACCTTCTTGCCAAAATACTCCTGTAGGAATATTTTTTGTTGGTAGTACAATAAATAATAAAGGCAAACTTATATCAATTCTATCCAAATGCATATTTTCCATATATGTTTCAATGATTTTTAATGCCTTTCTTGCTTCAGGCGTTAACATTCGGGGTGAATTTGGATCTGATGGACCTTTTAGGATATCAAATAAAGGTCCCAACTCTCCTGTTGGTATACCTAAATAAGGCCTTATCCAATTTATGTCTCCTAATAACTTTTGAAAGTCATTAAGTGATTTGAGTTGATCTACTCGTATTTGAATTTTTGGTGGACGGACCATGGTTGAGGATAATAGAACTCCTAAATAATTAATTGGAAAATTTAATTGTACTTTATCTATTGCTATCTCTAGATTATAATTTTTTAATAAGTTTGTAAGTGTGGCATAACATTCTAGCAATGTGTTTTTATCTTTGTGTGCTAATAATACATCATCCATATAGTGAAATATTTGTAGTTCAGGATTTTGATTTCTAAGTGGCTGGATTACTTTGTTAACATAAATTTGACACATAGTTGGGCTGTTAGCCATCCCTTGAGGGAGTACTTTCCATTCATATCTCTGATCAGGACCTTCATGATTCAGTGCAGGGATAGTAAATGCAAAACGTGGACTATCCTCAGGATGAATTGGAATTGAAAAAAAACAATCTTTAATATCTATAACTAAAACATACCAGGTTTTTGGCAAAGCAGACAACTGAGGAATCCCTGATTGAGCAGGTCCCATAATAACCATCTCATTATTAATGGCTCTTAAATCTTGCAATAATCTCCATTTACCAGATTTCTTTTTGATGACAAAAATGGGAGTATTATGGGGAGATACAGAAGGTTGTATATGTCCTTCTGCTAATTGTTGTTTGACCAGGTCATGGGCTGCTTGTATCTTTTCTTTAGTCAGGGGCCACTGAGGAACCCATACTGGTCTTTCTGATTTCCAAGTAATTTTTATTGTCTCAGTGGCCCTTTCTGAAAATCCAACCCATGTCTGTCTGTTCCTTGATCTATTTGTATTGGTGCTGCTATACCTTGTTCTTGTTTTTCTAATCTTTTTCCTTTCCTAAAACCTTGTCTAGTCATAATAGTGGGTGCATTTTGGTTGATGTTATTTGTTAATGTCAAACCTAATTGATCTAGGACATCTCGTCCCCATAAATTTATGGGAAGATGATCCAATACATATGGCTGTATAGTTCCTTCACATCCTTCAGGATCCTTCCAATCTAATACCATTGCACTTCTATGGGGATTAGTCGCCACTCCTAGGCCTCGAAGCGTTTGAGTGGCTTGTTGTAATGGCCAATGTTTTGGCCATTCTTGACGAGAGATGATGCTAAGGTCTGCACCTGTATCCAGTAGCCCATCAAATTCATGCCCTTGAATATTTAGTTTTAGCATGGGGCGAGAATCTAAATTTAAAGAAAGCATAGCCCAATCTACACCTGTGGAGCCTAATCCCTTGGAACCTCTTTCTACAGTACGACTGGAAAATTTATCATGTAGGCTGGGTATTATTAGTAACTGTGCTATTCTATCTCCTGGTGAAATTACTGATATACCCTTTGGAGAACTGGCTATAATTTTTATTTCACCTTCATAATCGGGATCAATTACCCCAGGACTTATCATAAGTCCTTTTAGAGTAGAAGAGCTGCGTCCCAATAATAAGCCTACTGTTCCTTTGGGAAGAGGTCCTTTCACCCCTGTGGGAATGATTTGAACTCCCATCTCTGGAGTTAGTACTGCTCTGGCGGAGGCGCAGATGTCCAACCCTGCGCTCCCTCTGGTTTGTCTGATGAGGGATCTGATGGACAATGTGTCCTGGGCACTACCCTGATGGGGTTGCTGGGTTCCTCCAGTGCTCCGTATATTTGTGGTTTGGGGCCCCGGAGCATTGGGCCCCCCTGTCCATTTTTTGGCAATGGAGCCCGATGCCTTTCTCCACGATATTGTGGATAAACACCTGGTCCTTGTTCGTTTTTTGATAATGGAGTACCCTCTATGGTGGTTTGAGAACGGCATTCATTAGCCCAATGTCTCCCTCTACGGCATCGTGGGCAAATACCTGGTATTCTACTCCTTTGATACCTAGTTTTGTTAAACCCTCCTCCAATGGGGCAATTCCTTTTAAAATGTCCTGTTTGTTCACAATTGTAGCATGTTCTTGGCCTGGCATCTAAAGCCTGTTTTACTGCAGCTGCCACAATTTGCCCTTGTTCATTAATGTCTCTGGCATCTAAAGCCTGTTTTACTGCAGCTGCCACGACTTGCTCTTGTTCATTAATGTCTCTACATAATTTAATATATGTGTTTAAATCTTCATGTTTCCATGGTCTAATGATATCTCTGCACCAACGATTCGCTTGCTCATAAGCCAGGTGTTTTAGTAATGGCATTGCTTGTTCTGTATTCCCAAAAACTCTGGTAGCTGTTTGAATAAGCCTATCTACAAATTCAGCATAAGGTTCATTAGCTCCTTGTATTACCTTAGATAATTGACCTTGTAAACCTCCATGTCCTTGTAAAGTCTTCCATGCCTTAATTGCATCTGCAGCAATTTGTGCGTATACGCCAGGATCATATGCAATTTGTTGCTGCTGATCCTCATAAGGTCCCTTTCCTAACAACATATCTAGATTTCTCTGAGGATAACCAGCTGCTGCATTTCGCCTAGCCGTCTCCTTGCAAAATTCCTCATTGGCAACCTTCCATAACAGGTATTGTCCTCCATTTAGCACAGCTTTACACATATTAGCCCAATCTGCTGGCGTCATGTTCAAGTTGTTAATGGATTCGACCAAGCTTACAGTGAAGGGTGCTTGAGGACCATAGGTTGTTACAGCCTCTTTTAGCTGCTTCACTGTTTTGAAATTTAAAACTTGGTAAAATCGCTGCCCTCCTGCCTCAAATACAGGGCATGTTAATATTTGAGACCTTGTCTCAGGATCCCAACTATCAACTGCGGGGGTTGGGGGCCTCCCAGCATATGGAGGTGGCGCTGTTGGTTGGACACTTATGCCCTCTGGTGATAGAAAGGTGTTAGTAGCAGTCTCCTGTAGAGGTGGTGCTGTTGGTTGGACACTTACACCCTCTGGTGATACAAAGGTGTTAGTAGCAGTCTCCTGTTGTAACTTTCCCCCTGATGGCTTTTTCTGTTTTACACTTTCTTTCTCTGTCTGACTAGCTTGAGAGGCCTTCTCTTTTACTTGAATCTTTTCCTCTGTCTGACTAACTTGAGAGACCTTCTCTTTTACTTGAATCATTATGTCTTCTCCTTCCTCTACCATTGTCTGAACTGAAGGCTTTGGACTAAGCAAACAAGATACGAATGTCCACAATGGCAATGTGCCAACTGGCAGAGTCCCTGGGCTTTTCTTTTCTATTCTTTTTAAATCTTCACCATGATGGTTCCATTGTGATATATTCAACAACTCCTCCTTAAAAAGCCATGGGCTACATTTTTGTATTGTATCAACGTATGCCCTGACTGCTCTTGATTTTACTGGGATGCCTCCTTCCTCTAACAATTTACTTAACACTCTTTCAGTTTGTTTTTTACTAATTTCTGATCCCGTATTTCTACTATAATACAACCCAACAAGATGACGCCAAACAAAACCGAGACAGAATGAAATAAAAAGGGAACAACAAAAAGTCATTATAGCCTTTCTATCCTCCTGACATGTGCATCCGTCCTTTCTCCCTATCTGTTCCTCAGACGTAAATAGTTTTTCCTCAGATGTGAGCGGTTTTTCTTCCGTCTCACTCATCTCCAGGGACAGGCAACTTAAAACAAAAGTGAAGCAAAATAAAAGAGGAATCTTAAAATGGCTACCCATCCTCTCGCCCTGCCCTCAGGGGCGAGCAGTTTCACTTACCCTCAGTCGCTCCCCGTGCGAGCCACCAAATGCCGCAGTCTGGCTGGGCACAATCAGGAGCCACTTGTCAAAAGAAACTAACTTTATTTTTAGAACCACACACGACAAACAAAATAGTCTCTCAGGAAAAACCCTCAGAGCCTCAACTGCCACCACCGGCTTTCCCCAAGCCTCTCTCTCCCACACAAGCTTCTCTTCACCTCCCACAATCCTCCTGCTCTTGAGGCCGATTGGCTGGGTCATGTGGGCGGAGCCAAAAAAGTCCCCCAATGAGCAGCTCCGTGGTCTGAAAGGGCAGGGAAACAGTCCAATGAGCATCACCGCAGAGGAGCCAATCAGCTAGATGTTGCTGGGGCCGCTGTGAGCCAATCATCAGCCAGCAGCTGGAAGTTTGCTGGCAGCTGGAAGTTTGCTGGGGCCCCTTTGGCTGTGGCTCTCAACACTATTGTAGTATAACAAACTGCCTTAATACAGTATTACCCATCAGTTCCTTTGTGTAAATCTCCATCAATCTCTTCTTGTATATCTGATTTGTTATGTTGTCATGGTGGTTTGAGTATTGATTTTCACTAAGTAAAACTATCTTTTGCATACAATGTATACAAATGAAGCAGGCTCAATTATCTGTGTGTTCTGATCTCATTGCCATTCTTAACATATGAGAACATAGAGGAAAAACAACTCAAAACTGTTTTTGTACTATATTTCCATAATACCAGATATATGGGGTTTCCCCACACACCAAAAAAGCAATAGTTTTTTGTAACAGCAAGTGTCCTTTAATACAGTCCTACCTAGACTGCATACATCCCACAAATCGAGGGCTAAGTACCAAAACTACCCCCGACTCCTTTTTTTTAAGCCTGTATTTTATTTTTATGTGGTGTCAGGAATTGAACCCAGTGCCTCATGCATGCTAGGCAAGCGCTCTACAACTGAGGCACAACTCTGCCCCCATACTTTTGATGGCTATAAATCAGGGTTACCACAATTCCCTCTAAGGTTTGATTAATTTTCTGGAGTGACTCGAAGCTCAGAAAAGTTTATCGTTTATTATTTTATTATAAAGGATATTACATAGATGAAGAGATGCATATGGATAGGAATGGGGGAAGGGACTCAGGTCTTCCATGTCCTCTACAGAAACAGTGCCCTTCAGGAACCTCCATGTATTTAGCAATCTGGAAGCACTCCAAGACTTGTCACTTGTGAGCTTTTATGGAAACTTTCATACACAGGCAGGATTTTCTATCAGGGACCACTGGTGATGGACTTAACTTGCACACATAGCCCCACCACCAAGGCTGAAAGTCCTAACCCTCTAATGTCTTTCAGGTGAGTATCCTCCACCCTGAAGCTACGGAAGCCATCAGCTAACTCATTAGCACGCACACGGACACTGAAGATTCTAAAGATTTTAGGCCTCATTTGCAAGGAAACAGGAAGAAGACTACATATTCCACAGTATATTTTGCAACACAAGTAGAGTGGATGGCTCAGTCATAGGGAACTTTATTAGATAATGCCAAATTGTTTTCCAGTTTATACCTGTGTTCTAGTGAGGGAATATATTAGTCCTAGAACCTTATTTCTTTTTTTGGGGGGAGATTTATCCTTTTTAAAAAATTTGTTCTTTTTAGATCTACATGACAGTAGAATGTACTAACATATTGTGCATACATGGAGTATAACTTATTCTAATTAGGATCCCATTCTTGTGGTTTAAAATAATGTGGAGTTACACTGGTCATATATTCATATATGAACATGGGAAAGTTATGTCTGATTCTTCTACTGTCTTTCCTATTCCCATCCATGTCCCTTCCCTTCATTTCCCTTTGTCTAATTCAAAGTACTTCTATTCTTCCCTCCCCCTTGTTATTGTGTGTTAGCATCCGCATATCAGAGAACATCTGGCCTTTGGCTTTTGGGGATTGGCTTATTTCACTTAGTCTGATACTCTGATTCCATCCATTACCAACAAATGCCATAATTTCATTTTTCTTCGTGGCTGAGTAATATTACATTGTGTATATATACCACATTTTCTTTATTCATTCATCTGTTGAAGGGCACCTAAGTTGGTTCCATAGCTTAGCTATTGTGAATTAAGTTGCTATAAACATTGATGTGCTGCATCACTGTGGAGTGTTGATTTTAAGTCCTTTGGGTATATATTAAAGAGTGGGATAACTGGGTCAAATGGTGGTTCCATTCCAAGTTTTCTGAGAAACTGTCATACTGCTTTCCAGAGTGTTTGCACCCATTTGCAGTCCCACCAGCAATGTTGCACCAATTTGTAGTCCCACCAGCGATGCAGTCCCCCCATCCTTGCCAACATTTTTACTTGTATTTTTTTATAGTACACAAATAGTGCACACATTTTCTCTGGTTGTACACAAAGTAGATCTTCATGTCTTCACACATGTATCTAAGGTAATGATGTCCATCTAATTCTATTCCCATGCCCCCTCCCTTCCCCTCCTGGAACTTTGCCCTATCCAAATTCCTCCATTCTCCCATGCTCTCCACCACCAACCCACATTATGGATCAGCATCCATTTATCAAAGAAGACATTCAGCCTTTGTTTTTTGGTGATTGGTTTACTTCACTTAGCATGATGTTCTCCAACTCCATCCACTTACCTACAAATGCCGTGATTTTATTCTCTTTTCATGCTGAGTAATATTCCATTGTGTATATAAACCACAGTTTCTTTATCCATTCATCTATTGAAGGGCATTTAGGTTGGTTCCACAATTTAGGTATTTGAATTGGGCTGCTATAAACATTGATGTGGCTGCATCACTGTACTATACTGTTTTTAAGTCCTTTGCATATAAATTGAGGAGTAGGTATCTGGGTCAAATGGTGGTTCCATTCCAAGTTTTCTGAGAAATCTCCATACTGCTTTCCAGAATGGTTGCACCAATTTTCAGTCCCACCAGCAATGTATGAGGGTACTTTTTTCCCCACATCCTTGCCAACATTTTTATTACTTGTAGTCTTGATGAATGCCATTCTGACTGGAGGGAGACGGAATCTCAGTGTAGTTTTAATTTACATTTCTCTGCTAGAGATGTTGAACTTTCCTTTAAGTACTTTAAATAGTTTGAAATACTGATTTTTACAGAATATATTTTATTTAGGAAATGATTTTTTAGATACTATGAGTTGTATCTTGTGATCAGAACTATTTCCGTTGACTTAGAATGTCTAAAGATGTTAATCACCCACAATTTCCTTCAGTAGTAACAAGAAAAAAATAATTTCAACCAACTTAAGTGGTAGGAGCAAAAGTATTTTTCTTCTGTTCTATAGATAATATGCAACTGCAACATATTGGCTTTAATTTGTATGGTTTTTCTAGTTATACAATCCTGTGATCTAGAAATTATAATTTTACCTCTTTCAAGTTTTACTTGCTCACTAGAAACAATTTTGCAAGCAAAATAACATATATGAAACATGAATTTCTCAATAACTCATTAGTATTACACAAAGTGATCCACTTTTAGTCATCATGAAATGTACAAACAAAACCATAATAAATAGTTGGTATAGACTCATTGATTTTCCTGTGATCTCATGTCACTAACCCACAATCCCACAGACCCACCATGACATTCCGTTTACAAATCCAGGGAATCCATCACATAACCCTATATAGACATCAAACCAAACTCAGAAAGCAGTTGCCTCAAACACAACTCCTTTACAATTAATTATCCTAAAATTTTATCAGTTTCTTAGAAAGTTAAACTTATCAATTACCCAGCAATTTTTCTTCTAGATTTTACCCAGAAGAAATGAAAGTATTGTTAACTTTACAATGTTTAAGACCTGTAAATAAACCAAATGATATTAAGAGAAAAAAATGAATAAACAAATTGTGGCACATTAGCACAATGGAATGTTCATCTGAAATTTAAACTACATTAATATAAACTACATTAAGAAGTATATAAATAAAATATAAACTACATTAAGAAGTATGAGGGCTGGGGTTGTGGCTCAGCAGTAGAGCACTTGCCTAGCAAGTAAGTGCAAGGCCCTGGGTTCAATATTCAGCATCACATAAAAATAAATAAAATATTGTTGTGTTGTGAACTGATAAATACTAATCAATAAGAGTATAATAAAGGTTATAGATTAGTAAAAAAGAATACAGATTATGGATATAAGATTTTGATAAGTGAGATAAGACAATTATAAAGCAAGAACAGTCACAGACAGGCCTGACTCCATTTTGCTGCCTCCTGTAAAAAAAAAAAAGTTACAAGAGTTGTTTATGAGAAAATGAAATAAAAGCTGTTTTCTTATAAAAATTATTTTTCTGTACTTTGTACTCCACAAATTGTACCTTGGTGTGAGTGCCCTTGTGGGTCTACATGACTTTGAATTGGTTTCTCGCCCCCACCGACCCCTATCCCCCAAATTCAGGATACCACTGTCTAGCACCTGCTTGAACCCAGGAAGATGGTCAACTGAACTGCAAAGGTAATGCTCTTTTTTAGCTTCTATTTATCGCTTGATTGTTGACCAGAAAATTCCAGTCCTGCCTAGAGCCCACAAGTCCCACTTATTAATGTTTTAATTTCTGTGATTGGCTCGCTTATGTGGGTCACTGAGTTGGGATTTTTGTGCTTATAGTCTCCTTGGATGGACCAGGAAGCTGCTATCCTCCCATAGAGCTTGAGTCTATGCTGTGGGTGACAGTCACTGACCCAGTAAATAAAGCTCCTTTTTGATTTGAAATTCGGACTTAAGAGTGGTTTCTGGAGTGGCTGCCCATAACATTGTATCCAACTACAATTTAAAAACAATTTTTTTTTTAAAGTAGTAGTATGAGATACTATGATCAGCTAAAGGAGACAGGGAATTCTCAATTGAAAACTAAATTATGGTGACAGAAATTCGAACTCTGTAGTGAAACTGATTGGAAAAGGACACCTGGTAAGTTCCTGGCCACAAACTGAGCGTCTACAAACACGTCCGACGCCGCCCTGGGCGCTGGGGCGTTCTTTTGGGGAATAACTAACAAAACCCTCCAGCAACCCTCGGTCCTGAGCACGTCCCACGCCCTGGGGCTCTGCACTTTCAGGCCCGAGTAGAGCGAACCTCCCTCCTACCCAGGGTCCCAGTTCTGACCTCGGCTCTACTCGGCCGAACTCAAGATACCCCTTTTAGGGTTCGGGGTTCCAGTTTTCCAGCGGGTGGGGGCAACTCGGGATTCCGGTGTACTTCCGGCGCCAACCCTAGCAAGCACTTCCGGGTTCCTTTGCTCGGCGGCCTGGGTTTTCATTATTTTCTCCGCCGGCTTCCAGACGACTGGCGATCCTCAACCCTCCTCCGAGTTCCTGGGAACTCCCGGGAGATTCCCGAGCCTCGTGGGGTCTGTGTGGCCGGTGGGTTCCGCCTGAACGTTTGGACATGCCGGCGTTGGACTCCGTTTCCCACAGGCTCAGAGCCACGGATGAACCTGGAGCGTTGGTTCCCCTTCCGGTGTGGTGGTGTGGCGCACTTCCTGGGGAGTTGAGGCGGCTGAGGTCAGGCCCCGGCTCTCCCGAGGCGGGATGGATACTGTGGAGCCCGAAGCTACAAACCTGCGCAAGCCGCGAACGTTTGTGACGGCGACCCTGCAGGGTGTGGATGTACGAGAGGGAAGGGCTGAATGTGTTTGTGACGACGCCCTGGTGTGCGCCCTGATTGGTTTCTGATTGGACTCGTGTGACCGTTTCACTTGGTGTTTGGTGATGTAGGTGTTTCACTCTGTGACGTACTTGCCGAGCGTACCAGATGAAGTTTTTGTTTTCAACGAGTCCGTAGTGTCCCTTCTTCTTTTTTGTGATATTCTCGGTACCCAGGTTGGTGCATAACATAGAAGGGCATTGTGGCGTGAGTGACCACCCACCCCAGGTTCTAGTTGTGGGTTCCGTGGTTTTTTTGGAACATGTTTCCGGAATTGTCTTTTTCTGTCCTCACAGCTAGCTGTAGAGAAATAGTCATCACAAGAGAAGTCGTGTATTTCTGCCCAGAGTGGAAGTTCCAAGCAGAAAAGAACATTCTAAGTCATGAGGTGTGAATTGCATTGGCCTCCCAGATATGCTCCAGGGAAGATACTGAGGGGAGGGAGTTTTTCCTGGGAGATGGCCCCTTGAATACCCTGTGGAGGCATTTACACATTTCCTAACCACAGTATTTCCTGAGCTGTGTCCCCTAGAAGCCGATGTGAACCCCGAGGACAGGCTCTAGGCATTGATGATTCTGACACGGAGAAGAGTCTGTAGTTTTCTAGTTTCCCCTCTTCCATCTGGGTTTATGGGTTGTGTATGATGGGTGCTTGTCTGGTGGTGGACAGTATTATTTAGCCAGTCCAAGATCTCACAAGTCAGACTGATCTCACAAGTCCTTTCTTCTTGGTCATGTTATTCCTCAAGAGAAAGAAGGCTCCTGAAGTGGAAAGGAGCACTGCTTTTTAACGGCCATCTCAAGGTCAGTTTGTATTTATTTTTGTTCTGTCAAATGCATTTTTCATTTTTTTTTGTTTTTTTCAAGTGCTGAGTACTTGAAAAAAGTACTCAGGCCCTTGTGCATGATATGTCAAATATATTTTTGTTTTATGAAAAAAACTATTTGCTTTCCTTCTCCTGAATTGCCTTGCCTTATTGTGACCTATCCTTTTATCTAATTCCTAGATTTTCCCTTCCTAAGTAATAACATAGAGATGGATCCCCTTTTCCTCCAGTGCCATTTATTTCTTCAGTTACTGTGTGTTCCTAGGGCCATTTCCAGAGGCCTTAATTTTTTTGTGTTGTTGCGATAATATTTTACCAGTTTCACTGGGGAACATGCCCATCGAGCTTTACCCACTCTTATGCCAGAAGTGGAATTTCCTGACCGGTTCTTCACAGTTCTAACCATGGACCATGTGAGTAATTTCTCTCTTCATGAATATTTCCTTTTTCTGAATACACAACAGCTATAATAGAGAACGAATACCACATCCTCATCTCTTTCATTTTCTAGTGAGGGCTAGAATCAATCAGTGTCCCTTCTGTGTGCCCATCTGTTCTCCAAATGATGTTCAACACTCCCTATGTCTTCAGTCTACTATAGAGTAAGAATGGAATCCCTGGATTTTCCTTGTCATATTATTGAATATGGGAAAAAAAGCAGACAAATATTTGATGACATAGGCAAACTCTAAAATTCTCCACAGACCTGAGTTTCCAGATGGATTTGATTTGGCCCCAAGTTATACAAAATGATAAGATTAAAATTAGAAAATATTGGCTGGGGATGTGGCTCAAGCAGTAGCGGGCTTACCTGGCATGCGCGGGACTCTGGGTTTGATCCTCAACACCATATAAAAATAAAGATGTTGTGTCCACCTAAAAAAACTAAAATAAATATTAAAAAAATAATAATTACAAAATATCTCATCTAAATGCTTAAGTGTAAGTAAGTCGCTTTTGAATAGGTAGTCTATTTTGTAGTCACTAAAAAGCATGTATTAAATAATTTGTCATCAGAAGTAATAATTGTAAAATATGAAATGATACATAACATATAGCATTGAACTGGGGGCTTCAAGAAGTATGTAAGTTTTATCTTTTGAAGCACTGGAGATAGAACCCAGGGTCTTATACATGGTAGGCAAGTGCTCTACTATTAAGCTATTATACCTTTAGTTCCTGTGAGGGATTTTTAACTTATTTTCTAAGTTAGATATTTTTCTTATGCAGAGGAATGAAGATACAGAAACTTAATCTTTATTGATGATTCATGAAGTGAACCCATAGCAACATGCAATGGCATGTAGACACTATCTCATTTAATATGTGAACTGATTATTTTATTAATTCCCAGAAATGTTTGGCTACTTACAAAATCCCACATTGTTTCAGATTTCTCTGCATTAAATGGATTCTTTAAAGACATATATAGCCTGATTTGGAAACACTAATTCCCTTATTTCTTAAGTCATAGGCTTATATCCACAGTATACTTGATTAACATCTAGTTCCCTTTCTATAATGCAGTTTTTTATTTCTTTTTCTTGAAAAGATTTCCTTAAATTTTACTGTAATATTTGGGTTTATTGTTTCAGGAATTGGTGACATTCAGAGATGTTGTCATCAACTTCTCTCAGGAAGAGTGGGAATACCTGGATTCTGCTCAGAGGGATTTATATTGGGATGTGATGATGGAGAACTATAGCAACTTGGTCTCACTGGGTAAATTTATCTGCATCAAATAATTTAGAATATGTTCTCTAGAATATAAACTAATATTCAGTGAACTCAAGACTATCTTTAAAAAAAAAACTACTGAATTTCTTCTCCCTGTTCCAAAAATATTGTTTCATTGTTGTTATATTCCAGAGTAATCCTCCACTAAATATCTTCCTCATATTCATACCAGGCAGTTTATATAATTTCTATCTTCCTTGATTCTAAGGGAGCTGGAATTGACTTATAGGACATATATAGCATATCATAGGGATATTATATTGTATTTGATCTCAGAATTGCTGTAGATTTATTATGTTGTTTTCTTTTCCACTCTGTTGGACAAACACTATGACAAGTCCCAATTTTTATGACTATTAGAAGAATCTCTACAATTTACATATTGTTGGGTTGATAAACAGAATTCTTCATATTCATTTACTGCCACAAATATAGCTGCTTTTTGGTTAAAGAACTTTGCATTTAATACAGGGTTTGTTTTGGTCTTAGTCACCATTGTACAGAGCACTATGTCTTCAACATAGACACCAAGTCAATATGTCTCAGAAAGCTACTTATTTTCCTCTTAGCTTACAAAGTTTTTGCCTCACCTTAAGCTTTAAATAATTGACTCATTTAATTTTTTTTATTTTAGTTAGTTATATATGATAGTAGACTGCATTTCTGCACTTTAGTATATCATATAGGTGGGTTGACCCATTTAATTCTTAAGGTAACACTGTTACATACTGTTTTATAGAAGAGATTGCTTATGACAAAAAATATGAGGTATATGTTTAGGGTTATACCACCTCTTAGTATCAAGAGGCAGCTTTTGGGGCTGGGGTTATAGCTCAGTGATAGAGCACTTGCACTGGGTTCAATCCTCAGCACCACATAAAAACAAAGATATTGTGTCCATCTTTTTTTTTATATATTTAATTTTTAGTTCTCGGCGGACACAACATCTTTGTTTGTATGTGGTGCTGAGGATCGAACCCGGGCCGCACACATGCCAGGCGAACGCGCTACCGCTTGAGCCACATCCCCAGCCCCATTGTGTCCATCTTAAAAAAAAAAAAAAAAAAGAGGCAGCTTTTCTGCTCAGGCAGGCTGGCGACAATGTATTCTTTTTTTCTTTTAGCTGGATTTTTATTTATTTATTTATTATTTATTTATTTTAATGTGGTGCTGAGGATTAAACCCAGTGCCTCACACATGGCAGGCAAGTGCTCTACCACTGAGCTACAGCCCCAGCCCAAACACACAGTATTCTTAACTGTCACATTAAACTGGTTCTCAAGACAAAGAACCAGTATGGGTCCAAATAATGTAAGACCTGTATTAACTGTCTGGTTTCTCTGTGTTTTGTAATTCTGTGGTTATTCCCAAAGTGAAATATTCTTCTGATTCCTTCACATTTCTCTTCTATGAAGTGTTTATCATCATTTTTTTTAAAAAAAATTTTTAATTGTGGTTGGACACATTATCTTTATTTTATTTATTTTTATGTGGTGCTGAGAATTGAACCCAGGGCCTCTCTCATGCTAGGCGAGCACTCTACTGCTGAGCCACAACCCCATCCCCATGTTTATCATCATTTTGGGGATTAAGACTATAGCTCAGTGGTAGAGTGCTTGCCTAATCCCCAGTACCTCCCTCTATAATTTATATGTGTGTGTGTGTGTGTGTGTGTGAACTAATTACAATTTGTTTTAAACATACATTGTTACATTGCCTCATTGTAAGCCGAGTTTTGCATTTATAAGCCAATTATGTTCTAACTTATTGGAGAAAGGATGTTCTCTAAAGGATTTGCAAGGATGTGACAGGAAGATAGGGCCAGGTGAGTGATAGCCTATGAAGCAGAGGAAGTAAGGCCCTGTGATACTGGCAAACTCTTTTTAAAAACCCTATATACAAAGGTCTGACACTTGGGGGAAGCCAATTAAGATTCTGCTGGACACAGCTAGCTATTCTGTATACTGTTATAGATTTATATATGTCTATATTGACACAAAATATAGATATTCACATACTTTTTTGATGTCTACACTGAAGACAGCTATTAAGCTATCCCTTTTTATAATGGTGACCCAAACCAAAATGACATACTACTAGTTAAGACGTATAAGAAAACAAACAAGTAGAGAATGTATATAGCGATAAGTGTAAGAATAAAGGGTTAGAGGATGCTGGGGAATAGCTAATCCAGATATTGTAAATCAAACAGGTTCTCTTTGGTTTTAATCTGTGGACATACAGTTTCTTGTCAGTGATTTACCTAATATTTTAAGTCAGCAAGTTTCTAAATTTATCATTTCTTTTCATATATTGGTTGCCCTCATGTTTTTTGTTGTTTTTAATTTATTACTCTTTTCTTTGTTTTTTTAATCTATCATAAATATCCAGTCTTCTATCTAGGATAATGTCCCGCCAGCTTGAAAAACTTCCTTAAGTATTAGTTTTTGTAGTGCAGGTAGGCTGGAAATACATTTTTTTTATTCAGTCTATCTATAAAAATGTCATTATTTTGCCTAAATTTTTTATTTGCTCTTTTTAGATATACATGATAGTAGAGCATATTCTAACATATTTTACATACATGGAGTATAACCTAATTCTAATTAGGATCTCATTCTTATGGTTGTACATGATGTGGAGTTTCACTGGTGGTATATTCATATATGAACATAGGAAAGTTATGTCTGATTCATTCTTCTGTCTTTTCTATTTCCATTCTCACTCCCTTCTCTGCATTCCCCTTTGTCTAATCCAGTGAACTTCTATTCCCTGCCCGATTGTTTTGTGTTAGCATCTGCCTATCAGAGAACATCCAACCTTTAGTTTTGGGGGAATGGCTTCTATCACTTAACATGATATCTCTAGATCCATCCGTTTACTGCCAAAAGTTACATAGTCATTCTTTTTTATGGCTGAGTAATATTCCATTGTGTATTTATACTCCATTTTCTTTATCCATTCATCTCTTGAAGGGCATCTGTTGGTTCCATAGCTTAGCTGTTTTGATCTGCTATAAACATCCATGTGCGTGTATCATTGTAGTATATTGATTTTAAGTCCTTTGGGTATATACCAAGGAGTGGGACAACTGGGTAATGGTAGTTCCATTCCAGGTTTTCTGAGGAATTTCCATACTGCTTTCCAGAGTGGTTACACCAATTTGCAATCCTATCAGTAGCCCTCATGCTTTGTTGATAAACTTGAAATGTAATTCTAATAGGAAAGGCAGGAGGCAGAAACACCATATTTTTTATATTATTTTTATCTAATTAATGATCTCAAATGGTGCACTTTAAATGTTCTGACTTTTCATTATGAATTTAATGATTTTCATTGGTTCAGTATACTTTAGACTCCAGTTTTTTGTTTTATTTTTTTATTTAGTATTTTATTTCTTAGTATTTTTTTATTTTTTAAGATGGAAACAATACGTTTACTTTATTTATTTTTATGTGTTGCTGAAACTAGAACTCAGTGCTTCACATGTTAAGCAAGCACTCTACCACTGAGCTATAACCTTAGCCCCTTGTTTTTGTTTTTTGGCACTGGGGATTTAACCCAGGGGTGCTTTACCACCGAGCTACATTCCCACCATTTTTCTTTTTTATTTTAAGACAGGGTCTCAGTCAATTGCTTAGGGTCTTCCTAAGTTGCTGAGGCTAGTCTGAAACTTGTGATCCTTCTTGTCTCAGCTTCCTGAGTCTGGAATGCACCACTGCACTGCACCCAGCCAGTTTTTAATTTTTATATGCAGTTATTTGAAGTTTGGATAATTCCTCATGGTGATTTCTGTGAACTTTAACTTTATTCTTTTATAAAATAATTTTTTAAGTTGTAGATGTACACATACCTTTATTTTATTTATTAATTTAAAAAAATGTTTATTTTTTAGTTGTGGTTGGATACAATACCTTTTTATTTATTTATTTATTTTTATGTGGTGCTGAGGATTGAACCCAGGGCTTTGCACATGTGAGGCAAGTGCTCTACCGCTAAGCCACAACCGCAGCCCTATTTATAAATTTTTATACGGTGCTGAGGATTGAAGCCATGCCTTATACATGGCAAGGCTAGCATCTGCTACTGAACCACAATCCCATCCCTTGCTTCTTTAATTTTTAAATTTCTTGCTTTTTGACACAGGCTATCTGGCTATCCCAGTACTCTCCCAGTCTCAGACCATCCACCTAAATTAGTTACAAGTGTGTTTTCTAGCCTTTTGTTGTGTTTAACGTGTTTTAGTACACAAGCTTTTTTCTCCCTCTTTTGACTCTTGTACTTTTAAAATCGTAGTCTACTTTAACTCCCTCAGGTGATTTCTGTGTCCTGTTGACATCATCCTTAAGTATTAAACTTTTCTATTTTCTGATACAACAATTCAAGGCATATCTTATACTGACCTTACTCCAGATCATAATTCAGATCTTTATTGTAGGATCCCTGCTTCATTACCTTATTTATTGTTACATCCAGGACAGTAGGCATGGTTATGATTTTTTGTTCATGGGAGTTAAGGTTCTGAAAAATTTTTTCTCTTTCTAGCAAATTAATGGTTTTCAACTTTTGTAGCTTTTGGGGTTAGTTTTAAATATCTAATTACCTAGAAATTAATTCATTATTCTACATTTTTCAACTTTATTGGTATGGGATGGGGTATTATAAGGCTTTCATAAAATGCAATCTATGGTGGTTCCTTTTACATTTTATTTTGTATATTTGTTAATTCTGTTTTTATGTTTTTATCACATTCTTATTCTGTTTATTAATTTCCTCTTTCATATTTTCCTCAGGTAAATCTTTTTTTTATTTTTATGAGTGGCATGTATACATTGGTCATTTTCATTCATTTCTTTATAATACCATTTAAATCTTTACTTTTTATGTGACCAATATAATTTTCATAAATTATAGTTTATAAAGATTTCAACATCATGGTTCTCAGGAAATTTTTTTTATTTCAGTTACACTTCCACATTGACTCATAGTTAATAGAGAATTTTATTTCTAAATGTTTTTGGTTTATTGATACTGGTACTGGTTTACTGCTTTCATTAAATTATGATACTATCATTATTTTTTATTGTTACACATAACATAATTCACTTATAGGAAATTATTCTTGATCTTTCAGTTTTCCTTAAGCTTTATCTCATTGCCAAACTTGAGTGTCTGAAAAAATATTTTGTAACAAAATGTCTTAAAATCTTGCCCACCTAATCCACCTTCTCCATGTGACTCTTTCATCATATTCTCCTTTTATTTTTTTTTAAATATATTTTTTATTTGTAGATGGACGCAACATCTTTATTTTGTTTACTTTTGTGGTGCTAAAGTTTGAACCCAGTGCCTCACACATGCTAGGCAAGTACTACACCACTGTGCCACAGCCCCGCACCATATTCTCCTTTTCAATCACAAGACTTTACTCAGAATTCCATAAATTTAACAATATGGTATATTCTTATTTGTATATCTGAAATATTGTGATACTTTTGGGGGTAGTACAGAAGCGGCTGACTTTGGGTATCGGAAAATGGAAATGAGTATTTGGGAAAGATCATGAAGGAAAAAAAGATTTCGCAAGGATAGATGAGTAATAGTGAAAATGTTACCAATGAGAAGTATTGGTTGACATGTGAGATGAAAAAAAGCAATCAAGGCTCTGTGTAGGAGGATGAGTAATACTGGTAAAGACGTGTAGGTGGAGAAGCCTACAAATCTATGTAATTAATTTGATAATGTGCCATTTTCCATTTGACATACATTTGTATGTATACTTTCTTTTTATTTAAATTGCTTTCATCCAGTGATTTACTTTTCCTGTAATTAATTATCATATACTATATCCTTGGGGCCTATTATTCATTGGCACATTACAAAATTAAGACATTTGTCCTTGTGCAGTTTAAGGAATGGAGAAATTAATGGCATAATAAAAGTAAACAACTATTGAACACACAATTGAAAAATATGAGGGCGGGGCTGGGGATGTGGCTCAAGTGGTAGTGCACTCGCCTAGCATGTGTGAGGCACTGGGTTCAATTCTCAGCACCACGTAAAAATAAAATAAAGATACTGTGTCCCCCTAAAACTAAAAAAAAAATAAAAGGGGCTAGGGATGTGGCTCCAGCGGTAGCACGCTCTCCTGGCATGCACGGGACGCAGGGCTCAATCCTCAGCACCACATAAAAATACAATAAAGATGTTGTATCCGCCGAAAACTAAAAAATAAATATTTAAAAAAAATTAAAGGGGGCTGGGGTTGTGGCTGAGCGGTTGAGGGCTCGCCTAGCACGTGTGAGGGCCTGGGTTCGATCCTCAGCACCACATAAAAAAATAAAGGTATTGTGTCCAACTATAACTTAAATATTTTTAAAAAAAATTTTTTAAATAGAAAAAGAAAAATATGAAGGCAATGAACCAGATATTTGAATGAAGATATAAAAATGAACTTACTTTAGGTTCAGCTATCTTAAGGTAGTTAACTTTTAGACCTAAGGTGATGAAAAGGAACTGGAATACAAAGAGATTATTTGTGAGAGATAAAATGTCCTTTGAGTTGGTGTAAATGGTAAGAAATGTGTTTTTATCTAGGAGGTGAAAAGAGATTAAAAGAAAGGAAGGAAGTTGAGTAAAATGAGGTCTTATGAGCAGCACCTTTTTATCCATGGTAAATTGTTAATGATAAAATTGTTGATATGTGTATATTGTCAAATTTTTATGTGCATAAACAGTAGCTCTATAAGATGGTAATTATGGATTCTACATATATATATTTTGATTCACTTTATCTAGATTGGTTCCTCAACATCAGTACTTACAACAAGGTTACAAAGATGATCAACATCTACATTTCAGATCCACTGACTTAATATGTTTCCTTATCAAAAATCTCACAATGTTATATTACACTGTTAGCACTGTCTGAATTCTCTTTCTGCAGATTTTATAACAGTGCTTTAACTATTTACTTATTTATTTTGTTAGTTTTTTTGGTACCAAGAATTGAATCCAAGTGTGCTTTACCACTGAGATACATCCTCAGCCTCTTTCATTTTTTATTTTGAGACAGGATCTTATTAAGTTGCTTAGGACCTTGCGAAGTTGCTAAGGCTGGCTTTGAACTGTGATCCTTCTGCTTCAGCTCCTTAATCACTAGGATTACAGGCATCTACCACCAAGCCCAGCTAAATATTCATTTGTACTGTGAATTATATTGTTTGTTTCTTAAGTTTTCTATGAGTTCTATTATTGTGACAGGGGGAAAAATTGTTTTTTCCCTTTTTTTTCAGATTTGGAGTCTAGGTGTGAGACAGAGATTTTATCTGTAAGAAAGGATGTTTTTGAAAACAGTGGTTCTCAGTTGGAAGTAATGGAAAATAGCAATCTCATTGACTTCAAAAGCTCCATTTTCAGAAATGACTGGCAAAGCAAAAACAAGATTGAAGTAAAAGGACCTGGATGGAGATGTTTCAGTAAGATGAAAATCATCTCTGACAAACAGCCCAATTATAAGAATTATAAATATCTTACATTACCTCAGAGAATGCATGGTGGTGCGAAGCCCTATGAATATAAGGAATGTGGGAAAGTGTTCAGTTGTGACTCAAACTTTGATCACTATCAGAGAATAATACATACTGATGAGAAAACCTATGAATGTAATGGATGCTGGAAAAACTCTGGGATGGATAATTCACATATACTACAATTGAATATTCATACTGGAGTGAAGCCTTGTAAATATATGGAACATGGGAATAAACTTAGTTTCTATGAAGATCTTAGTCTTTACCAAAAAATTTATAGCATTGGGACGTTCTATAAGTGTAAGGAATATGGGAGGATCTTTAGAAGTGTTGGAGAAATTACTCCCATTCAAAGAATTCATGATGGTGAGAAGCCCTATGAATGTACATTCTGTGGGAAATCCTTTAGGGTGCTTGCACAACTTACTCGACATCAGAAAATTCATACTGATGAGAAACCTTACAAATGTATGGAATGTGGCAAGGACTTTAGATTTCATTCACAGCTTACTGAACATCAGAGAATTCATACTGGGGAGAAACCATACAAATGTATCCACTGTGAGAAGGTTTTTAGAATTAGTTCACAACTCCTTGAACATCAGAGAATTCACACTGGTGAGAAACCTTATGCATGCAAGGAATGTGGGAAGGCTTTTGGAGTCTGTAGAGAACTTGCTCGACATCAGAGAATTCATACAGGTAAGAAACCCTATGAATGTAAGTCATGTGGAAAGGTCTTCAGAAATAGTTCATCCTTGACTAGGCATCAGAGAATCCATACTGGTGAGAAACCCTATAAATGTAAAGAATGTGAGAAAGCTTTTGGAGTAGGCAGTGAACTTACCCGACATGAGCGAATTCACAGTGGTCAGAAACCTTATGAATGTAAGGAGTGTGGTAAGTTCTTCAGACTTACTTCAGCCCTTATTCAACATCAGAGAATTCACAGTGGTGAGAAACCCTATGAATGTAAGATCTGTGGGAAGGCCTTTAGACATAGTTCAGCCCTTACTGAACATCAGAGAATTCATACTGGAGAGAAACCTTATGAATGCAAGGCATGTGGGAAGGCCTTTAGACATGGTTCATCTTTTACAAAACATCAGAGAGTTCATAGTGCTGAGAAACCCTATGAATGTAAGGAATGCAGGAATGCCTTTAGTGTGGGTGAGAATATTACTTGAAAAATTTCTACTATTTTTTAATGAAATGAGTATTTATTTGAATGAAATGAGTATGTGAGGGCCTTTTCCTTGTGATTTTCACTGGAAAAAAATTTGAGGATATAAAATATAATCAAGGATGATTCATATCCCTCTCCTTTTACAGTCTGTTCCCAGACTTCATGGTCATTCTGTGTTCCAAAAAGGAATTTTTCAATCATTGGTGACATGTATACCTTTATAATTTTGTAAATACTGCCAAAAATTTCTGTTTTTATATTAACATTCTCATTCTCTATTGACTCATGATGGTCTCTTCATCCATTTCTGAAATTTGTGGAATACATGTTCATCTAATAATTAGTGGTTTCAGTTAATTTTGTGAGTTTCTTGTCTATATATGTTCTCTTAATAGCTTTTGGTGTTTATGTTTTCATTGTTTTGTCAATTTTATCATTTGTAATATTAATAAAATATCCTTTTTGTATTATAATTCTTTGCTTCTCTATCTGATATATTTTTCTTCATCTACACAGTTAGAGCTCCCAGTTAAATAAAACATAGTTTTAAAGTCTTATGACCCTGCCTTGTTAAATTTTCTTTTGGTTTCTATTGCTTTTTATTTATAGATGTATAACCACCTCTCCATTTTCATCAGTTGTTTGATTTATTTTTAAATTTCTATTTTGTTTTGACACAACAGATTCCTTTAAATATCTATCATAAAACAATTCTGTTAAGGAGCCTTTTATCTCTAGGTGGTACCAGCCATGATTAAAGTGAAAGGAACATCTTGATATATTTGATGAAAATTACTAAACCAGCGGTTTTTTTCTTTTTTTGGGGGGTGAGTACTGGGAATTGAACTTAGGCATTTGACCATATCCCCAGCCCTGTTTTGTATTTTATTTAGAGACATGGTCTCAACTGAGTTGCTTAGCACCTTGCTTTTGTGGAGGCTGGCTTTGAACTCTCCATCCTCCTGCCTCAGTCTCTTGAGTCGCTGAGATTACAGGTGTGTGCCACCATGCCTAGCTCTAAACTAGTCTTTTAAACTTGTTTAGCACCCTTAACTATTGGAGTGTCTATAATCTGATCACTGAACTTAAATTAAGGTTTACAAGTATATATTACCATGGTTTCAATTGTTTTTGTGTAGATCCTTTCTTTTTATTTCCTCTCAGAATTACCAGAGTTCAATAATCAGTAGACTCTCTTTGGGGCTAGGGGAGTAGATCAGAGGTAGAGCTCATACTTAGCATGCATGAGGCCCTGGATTCAAATTCCAGCACCAACAAATAAACAAATGAGTTAAATAGTATACCTTTCTTTTTTTAAGGTCTTTCTTAAAAAATATTTTTAGTTGTAAAGGGACACAATACCTTTATTTTATTTACTTACTTTTTATTTAGTACTGAGGTTCGAACCCAGTGCCTCACACATGCTGGGCAAGTACACTACCACTGAGCTATAAGTATAATTCCAGCCCTATTTTAGTAATCTTAAATGACCCAAATTGTCTGTTTGACAATTGACAAAGTTATGCAATCATATGAGATCATGAGTCACTGGTTTTTAGATTTTTTTAGAAGAAAATTTAACCATTATGTTTAGATAAGTTTATGTCACCATTATTCATTAGATTTTAAATTGACATGTTTCCCAGAACTTGGGTGCTTTTCAAAGTTTCACATGATCACCAGTAGTAATAACTTTCTCATTGGATATGTTAAGCTATGTTTTCTGTAACTATTTCTTTATGAGTGTTTTATACATGTTTTTGTACATGTAGTTGGTGGCTAGTTTATGTCCTACACAGTAAAAAAATGAGTCTGTGATGTTAACTTTGGTATTAGGGTAATTTTCTACTTTGTATCTTTGAAAAGAGTGAACACTATTTATTGAATTACTGTGTGACCACCACTACTGATTTACTCTTGGATTTTATTCTTCGTGGTCATTCTGAGTTAATATCCAGGCTGCTTAATTTTCTTGGGCATAGTACTCTAGGACTACTTGTCATGTATTCCTTTGTGTATGTGTTTTTCCTTTCCAATTTAAGGAAATGAAAGCAATGAGCTATATAAACTGTATATAGACATAAAATTGATGGTAGAAACAAAATAGCCATTAAATTTCTTGGCATTTAATTTTTGAAGTCCCTCTTGAATAAATGACAAATTAATGAGTGAAATGTATCCTTGTTGTGTTTCCCTTATTTTTTAATTATAGCCACATTTTTTATCATATATTAACATTTTTCTTTGAATTTTATATGAACCCTAAAAGCCAATAAAACTGATGCTGTTTGTGTTCATTATTGTCTTTGTTTTTACTATAGTTTGGTGCTCAAAAATATGAAACTTCACCATTTGTTTCCATTTTCATTTGTCCCTTTATCCTTTCTGAATTTTCCTTATTCTACATTTAAACTTTGTGTTTTTTCAAATTCAAGATGATACTTTCCAATTTATTGCTGTCCTGAACTTATCTATTCCTAAGAAAGTAATCCCACTTCTGTTTACTGGTGAATAGCATTAAACTAGTATGTATGTAAGGGATGCATGGAGAGTCTGTGGTTGATTGCTTCCCCACATTCCTGCCCTAACCTGCAGTGTGGCTGTATTTGGAGATAGGCCTTTTAGAATGTAACCAAGGTTGAATAAAGACATAAAGAATTGATTTTGATCGAAAATGGATGGTGATCTTCTGCATGAAGATAGTGACCTTCTAAGGGACATCTCACTTTGCATGCTCACACACCAAGGAAAGGCCACATGAGAACAAAAGAAGATGGGAATCTACAAGCCAAGAAGAAAGCCCTCACCAGGAACTGAATCTACTAGCACCTTGATTGTGGACTTCACAACCTCCAAAACTGTAAGAAAATACTTATCTGTTATTTAAGTCGTATAGTGTATAAGACTTTGCTATGGCATCTCAGACAGACTAACAAAGGTTTTGGTAATCAGAACTAGGGTATTGCTGTTACAAGTGCCTAAAAATGCAGAAGCTAGGCTTTGGAAATAGGTAATGGGCAGAGAGGCTGGAAAAGTTCTAAGACTAATGGTAGATTGATTTTCATTCAAAATAATTATTGATAGATAATATTTGATACTATTATATTACTCCCTGTTTACTAGTTATTTTGTAGATCTTTTTGTTCCTTTATTTGTCCTCCTTTATGGTTAAGTGGTTTTCTCTATCAGTAAGTTTTTATTCCCGACTTTTTGTTTTTAATGTATCAAAATTTTTTTATTTTGGGATAGTCTTATTGGGTTGAATCTGATTGGTGAACTTTGGCCTTCCTATACTAGATATTTGATATTTGTATCTTTCTACAGGTTTGGAAAGTTTTCTGTTAATCTTTAAAATAAACATTCTACCACTTTGTCATTCTCAAGCCTCTCTTTGATACCAATGACATATATATAGATTTATTTTTTGATCATGTCCCACAGATCCTGTAAGTATTCTTCACTCATTCTCATTCTCTTTTTTATTCTCTTGTGTTTTCAAGTAGCCCATCTTCAAGTTCTTTGACTTTCTTGTGCTTCATCGTTTTGATGTTGGTGCTAATATGTAATTCATTTTTGCTATTGTGTTTTTCAACTTCAGTAGTTCTGGGTGTTTGTTTTTTTTTTTTTAGTTATTTCAGTCTGTTAAATTTTTCTGATATATTTCTAAGTTGTTTCTCTGTGCTTTCTTAGTGTGTGGAGTTTTCTTAAAACTGCTTTTCTTTTTTTTTTTTTAAACTGGGCATTGAACCAAGGAACATTTTATCACTAAGCTACATCCCAAATGTGATGGAATATGTGAATATAAACATTCAAAAAGCTCAGTGAAATTCAAGTAAGATGAACTCAGAGACCCACATTACAATGCATTATAATCAAATTTTCAAAGTAAAAAATAGAATCCTGTTAGCAGCAAGAGAGGTGACTTGTTACATATAAGGGATCCATTCTCCACAAGATTATCAAATTTCTCAAGATAAATCAATGGTGGCCAATAGTCAATGATCCAGTGCTACATTTTAGATCTTAATTGTCTCTCAAAGGACATGTGTTGAAAGTTTGGTCACTGTCCTGTAGCACTTTGGGGAGATGATGCAACTTTTATGAAGTGGGGCCTAGTGGAAGGAAGTTATGTCACTAGGGGTATGCCCTTAGAGGAGATATTGGGACCCTAACCCCTTTCACTCTTTCCTTCCCAGCTGCCATGAAGAGAACAGAGTTCCTCTGCCACATGCTCGCTGCCATAATGTATCTTTATATGCAGGCAAAACTGTTTTTCAAAATTGAGGGTTAAATTTTTTTCTTTATCTAGGAAGATAAAAGTCATTACTATTATACCTGGCTTGCAAGAAATGTTCAATGGAGCCCAGCAAAGAGAAATGAAATATTACAACACAGTAACTTGAAACCATAGGAAGAGATAAAGATTTCAATAAAGGTAAATACCTGGGTAATTATAAAAGCTAGTATTATTGTAATCATGGAAATAGCATCAAATGATGCTAATTGTCAGGATCCAATTTGACATGACTACAGCCATCTTGGTGATAACCACTGTCTTGCCTATCAGGTGCTCCTGGCATACATTCCCAAAACCTGTAGGATAAAGACCATATATTGTACCAGGAATTAATTCCTGGACTGTCTCTGACAATTGCTGTGTTAATAGTTTCTGAGAAAGCCCAGGTGTATTCTGGTTGGCTAGGTTAGCATATAAGCCCCTTCCTCCTGTCCTGGGGTATCTTGTTTCTGCCTGAGTCCCGAATAAGTTGCATTTTGTATGATCCTGGATTTGCCCACCTGGTTCTTCAGTAATAGCACCTTTTGTTTTGGGTGGCCGGTTCTGGTACACTGGGTTATTTCCAGAACTCTAATATATTTGAAAATCACAGTTGTTAGTCTGATAGCTATTATTATTATTATTATTATTATTATTATTATTATTCACAGTTTGTAACTTCATGTTTTGTTTTATACATTGTTTAATATACTAATGCCTTCAAGCAAATATTAGTGTAGGTTTTGGGCACACAGTATATAAAGCTGTAATTTTGTGACAAGGGAAAGGAGTGAGGTGGGGATGGTCTTGTAAGGAGCAATTTTTTTGTATGAAAATTAAGCTGGTATGAATTCAAATTAGAGTATTACCTTGTTATGATGTTTAATGTAATCTCCATCATAATCATAGAGAAAACAGTTATGCACAAAAGGAAGTAGAAAAGAAATTCAAATATTTCACTACCAAAAAATTATGTAAAAGAAGACAGTAATACAGGGAATGAAGGACCAAAAAAGGCATTTATTCACTTTTTAGTTGTAGGTGGACACAATACCTTTATTTTGTTAATTTAGTTTTATGTGGTGCTGGGGATCAAACCCAGTGCCTCACATGTGCTGGGCAAGTGCTCTATCACTGAGCTACAACCCCAGCCCCACAAAAGACATTATAATATAGAAAACAGCAAAGAGAGAGAAGTCCTTCCTTTTTAGTAATGTAAATATTTACAAAAGGCTTATACTTTCAAATCAAAGACAGAAATCTGAAAAGGAAAATTACAAAAGCAATTCTGATTACAATAATAATTGAAAAATAAAATATTGAGGGATTAAAATAGCCAAAGAGCTGGGAAGACTAATCCCAGCAGCTTGGAAAGCTGAGGCAGGGGGAATCAGAAGTTCAAGGCCATAAGCAACTTCATAAGACCCTGACCAAAAATTTAAAAAAGGAGATGGGGGTGGGGATGTAGCTCGATAGTAAAGTACCCCTGGGATCAATCCCCAGTACGAAAAATAAATAAATACGCTGAAGAAATGAGATTTGTACAAGGAAAACAACAAAATATTGCTGAAAGAAATTTAAGACATAAATAAATGGAAACATATCCTATTCATGAATTGGAAAACTTCATTGTTCAAAAGTAAGTGAAATGAAATTTCACTGTCCAAGGCAATCTATAGACTTAATTCCATCTCTATTAAAACAGCAATGGCTGTTTCTGTTTATTCTTTGTAGAAACATAAAAGCCCATCCTACATATCATGTAGAATATTAAGAGATCTTGAATAGCTAACTAAGTAGGCTGGGGATGTAGCTTGGCAGTAGGAGCATTTGCCTACTGTGTGTGGGACCCTGGATTCAGTCTCCAACACTGAAAAAAAAAAGGAGGATGTACACTTCATGATTAGTATAGAGGTAGTATAATCAAAATCTTGTAATACTGCAGTAAAGACTGGAGATGAAGCTCAGTAGTAGAGCACTTGCCTACCCTCTGGGTACTGGGGTCAATCCCCAGTACCCAGAGAGTAGGGGAAGTACAAAAGTTTGAACAAAGGAACAAAAGAAATATGCAAAAAACAGCAAAATGACAAATATGAATCAATCATGTCAATTACATTAAATGTTTAAATGGCAGCCTTTACAGAAAAATTCATCATATCCCTTTGCAGAAGAGGCAAAGATCTAAAACAGTAAGATCAGATTAGTGAGTATTAGACAATCTACTATTGTGTGTGCTGTCAACATTCTGGAAAATTCTACCATTGAATTTGCCCTTGAGGATGTTTTGGAAGGTAAGCTCAATAGGAAAATGGTGAAAATAAGCATGGGAGCATGTTTCTTCAGACATAAAAATTTGGCAGATAGGGGAGGCTGAGGCAGGAGGATTGCAAATTCAAGGCCAGCCTTAGCAACTTCACAAGACTGTTTCTCAAAATAAAAAGGACTAGGTAGCTCAGTGGTAAAGCATCCCTGGGTTCAATCCCCACCACCATAAAAAAAGAAAAGAAAAAAAAATTGGTTGGTAAAGATGAATTCATGACTGCAGATTCTAAATTTCTGGTATTGCAGTAATCCACTGGCAAGAAGAGGAGAATTGTCTCAATCTTGTGCAGAGAAATGTTAATATTTTCAAATTCATTACTCCTCAGATTGTCAAATACAGTCCTGACATTACATCATAATTGTTTCTAACCCAGTAAGCATACTTACATGTGTTACCTGGAAACTGTTACCCAAACACTCTTGATTGAATGTGGGTGCAAACTGAATTTTGTTAGATTTCACTATCTTTTGACTGAAAGATTTGGCATTAATTCCAACAGCTGCCATGGATGGATTTTGGGAGAACATGGCAAATCGAGTGTGCTGCGAGTGTGGCTGGAGTGGAGTAAATATGGCAAGTGTTCCTCTCCAGGATCTGAATGTAGCAATGGATAATGATAGTAAAAACTGGAAGTAAGTACATAAGATGGTTGGTTGGCAGTGCCTGTGAATTCATCAAGCTAAAAGGATTGATCAACTGGACTATAGGATTAATAAATGTAGTTCTCATTGAATCCCTATTCAAAAACCTATCCAGGATTCATCCAAAGTTAGCAGTGACAAAGGAGCTGTATGGCATTGAGAGTGAAATCTTGAGTTTTCCATGTATTCTCAATCCTGGGAGATTAGCCAGCATTATCAATCAGAGCAGAAGAATAATGAGAATGCTCAGCTCAAAAAAAGTACAGATACCTTGTAGGACATCCAGAAGGACCTAAAAGACCCATGACTTATGATTAACCCTGAGCTTTTAATTTCTTTTTGAGAGAGAGAATATTTTAATATTTATTTTTTAGTTTTCGGCAGACAACATCTTTCTTTGTATGTGGTGCTGAGGATTGAACCCAGGCCGCACGCATGCCAGGCGAGCGCGCTACCGCTTGAGCCACATCCCCAGCCCAAAGCCTTTAGTTTTTATCCATGTACATGGGTCATAGTTTCCCTCTTCCTTAATATGTGATGTGGAAAATTCCTGCAATTAGTCTTTACACAAAATTATCTCTTGGGTACTTCTTTTTTTTTCAATTTTTTTTGCATTAATTGGTTACACACAATAGTAGAATGTGTTTATGCACTTTGATATAATTTATCATTTTTCTGAGTGTACATGTTGTAGAATCATATTGGTCATGCAGTCACACATATACATAAAGTATTAATAATAATAATAATAATAATAATAATAATGTCTGTTTCATTCTATCACCTTTCCTATCCCCACATTCTCTCCCCTCCCTTCCCTTCCCTCTACCTAATCTAAGGTAACACTATTCAGCTCTAGTGCCCCCCCCCCCTGCTTATTGTGAGTTAGCATCTGCATATTAGAGAAAACATTTGGTGTTTGGTTTTTTGGGATCTTCGGTGCTTCTTAAAAAAATTAAAAGTAGAATTATAATAAGTAAAGGATTTAATAATTATTTACTTAAAATTTTCCAAGAAGAATACTCACAACCAGATACTCAAAACCAGATAAAATGTAAGAACTATTTAAAGAAACAATAATACCAATACTTAATAATTTATTTCAGAAACCAAAGGAAGAGGGGGAAACACTTCTGTTGAGAGCCACAGCCAAAGGGGCCCCAGCAAACTTCCAGCTGCCAGCAAACTTCCAGCTGCTGGCTGATGATTGGCTCACAGCGGCCCCAGCAACATCTAGCTGATTGGCTCCTCGGCCCCAGCAACATCTAGCTGATTGGCTCCTCTGCGGTGATGCTCATTGGGCTGTTTCCCTGCCCTTTCAGACCACGGAGCTGCTCATTGGGGGACTTTTTTGGCTCCGCCCACGTGACGCAGCCAATCGGCCTCAAGAGCAGGAGGATTGGGGGAGGTGGAGAGAAGCTTGTGTGGGAGAGAGAGGCTTGTGGAAAGCCGGTGGTGGCAGTTGAGGCTCTGAGGGTTTTTCCTGAGAGGCTGTTTTGTTTGGCGTGTGTGGTTCTAAAAATAAAGTTAGTTTCTTTTGACAAGTGGCTCCTGATTGTGCCCAGCCAGACTGCGGCATTTGGTGGCTCGCACGGGGAGCGACTGAGGGTAAGTGAAACTGCTCGCCCCTAAGGGCAGGGCGAGAGGATGGGTAGCCATTTTAAGATTCCTCTTTTATTTTGCTTCACTTTTGTTTTAAGTTGCCTGTCCCTGGAGATGAGTGAGACGGAAGAAAAACCGCTCACATCTGAGGAAAAACTATTTACGTCTGAGGAACAGATAGGGAGAAAGGACGGATGCACATGTCAGGAGGATAGAAAGGCTATAATGACTTTTTGTTGTTCCCTTTTTATTTCATTCTGTCTCGGTTTTGTTTGGCGTCATCTTGTTGGGTTGTATTATAGTAGAAATACGGGATCAGAAATTAGTAAAAAACAAACTGAAAGAGTGTTAAGTAAATTGTTAGAGGAAGGAGGCATCTCAGTAAAATCAAGAACAATCAGGGCATACGTTGATACAATACAAAAATGTAGCCCATGGCTTTTTAAGGAGGAGTTGTTAAATATATCACAATGGAACCATCATGGTGAAGATTTAAAAAGAATAGAAAAGAAAAGCCCAGGGACTCTGCCAGATGGCACATTGCCATTGTGGACGTTCATATCTTGTTTGCTTAGTCCAAAGCCTTCAGTTCAGACAATGGTAGAGGAAGGAGAAGACGTAATGATTCAAGTAAAAGAGAAGGTCTCTCAAGTTAGTCAGACAGAGGAAAAGATTCAAGTAAAAGAGAAGGCCTCTCAAGCTAGTCAGACAGAGAAAGAAAGTGTAAAACAGAAAAAGCCATCAGGGGGAAAGTTACAACAGGAGACTGCTACTAACACCTTTGTATCACCAGAGGGTGTAAGTGTCCAACCAACAGCACCACCTCTACAGGAGACTGCTACTAACACCTTTCTATCACCAGAGGGCGTAAGTCCAACCAACAGCGCCAGCTCCATATGCTGGGAGGCCCCCAACCCCCGCAGTTGATAGTTGGGATCCTGAGACAAGATCTCAAATATTAACATGCCCTGTATTTGAGGCAGGAGGGCAGCGATTTTACCAAGTTTTAAATTTCAAAACAGTGAAGCAGCTAAAAGAGGCTGTAACAACCTATGGTCCTCAAGCACCCTTCACTGTAAGCATGGTCGAATCCATTAACAACTTGAACATGACGCCAGCAGATTGGGCTAATATGTGTAAAGCTGTGCTAAATGGAGGACAATACCTGTTATGGAAGGTTGCCAATGAGGAATTTTGCAAGGAGACGGC
Organism: Marmota monax; assembly: GCF_021218885.2. Classification (NCBI taxonomy): domain Eukaryota; kingdom Metazoa; phylum Chordata; class Mammalia; order Rodentia; family Sciuridae; genus Marmota; species Marmota monax. Next base: position 93,746 of record NW_026692786.1, on the reverse strand, counting down.
TAGGCGAAATGCAGCAGCTGGTTATCCTCAGAGAAATCTAGATATGTTGTTAGGAAAGGGACCTTATGAGGATCAGCAGCAACAAATTGCATATGATCCTGGCGTATACGCACAAATTGCTGCAGATGCAATTAAGGCATGGAAGACTTTACAAGGACATGGAGGTTTACAAGGTCAATTATCTAAGGTAATACAAGGAGCTAATGAACCTTATGCTGAATTTGTAGATAGGCTTATTCAAACAGCTACCAGAGTTTTTAGGAATACAGAACAAGCAATGCCATTACTAAAACACCTGGCTTATGAGCAAGCGAATCGTTGGTGCAGAGATATCATTAGACCATGGAAACATGAAGATTTCAACACATATATTAAATTATGTAGAGACATTAATGAACAAGAGCAAGTCGTGGCAGCTGCAGTAAAACAGGCTTTAGATGCCAGAGACATTAATGAACAAGGGCAAATTGTGGCAGCTGCAATAAAACAGGCTTTAGATGCCAGGCCAAGAACATGCTACAATTGTGAACAAACAGGACATTTTAAAGGAATTGCCCCATTGGAGGAGGGTTTAACAAAACTAGGTATCAAAGGAGTAGAATACCAGGTATTTGCCCACGATGCCGTAGAGGGAGACATTGGGCTAATGAATGCCGTTCTCAAACCACCATAGAGGGTACTCCATTATCAAAAAACGAACAAGGACCAGGTGTTTATCCACGATATCGTGGAGAAAGGCATCGGGCTCCATTGCCAAAAAATGGACAGGGGGGCCCAATGCTCCGGGGCCCAAAACCACAAATATACGGAGCACTGGAGGAACCCAGCAACCCCATCAGGGTAGTGCCCAGGACACATTGTCCATCAGATCCCTCATCAGACAAACCAGAGGGAGCGGAGGGTTGGACATCTGCACCTCTGCCAGAGCAGTACTAACTCCAGAGATGGGAGTTCAAATCATTCCCACAGGGGTGAAAGGACCTCTTCCCAAAGGAACAGTAGGCTTATTATTGGGACGCAGCTCTTCTACTCTAAAAGGACTTATGATAAGTCCTGGGGTAATTGATCCCGATTATGAAGGTGAAATAAAAATTATAGCCAGTTCTCCAAAGGGTATATCAGTAATTTCACCAGGAGATAGAATAGCACAGTTACTAATAATACACAGCCTACATGATAAATTTTCCAGTCGTACTGTAGAAAGATGTTCCAAGGGATTAGGCTCCACAGGTGTAGATTGGGCTATGCTTTCTTTAAATTTAGATTCTCGCCCCATGCTAAAACTAAATATTCAAGGGCATGAATTTAATGGGCTACTGGATACAGGTGCAGACCTTAGCATCATCTCTCGTCAAGAATGGCCAAAACATTGGCCATTACAACAAGCCACTCAAACGCTTCGAGGCCTAGGAGTGGCGACTAATCCCCATAGAAGTGCAATGGTATTAGATTGGAAGGATCCTGAAGGATGTGAAGGAACTATACAGCCATATGTATTGGATCATCTTCCCATAAATTTATGGGGACGAGATGTCCTAGATCAATTAGGTTTGACATTAACAAATAACATCAACCAAAATGCACCCACTATTATGACTAGACAAGGTTTTAGGAAAGGAAAAAGATTAGAAAAATAAGAACAAGGTATAGCAGCACCAATACAAATAGATCAAGGAACAGACAGATATGGGTTGGATTTTCAGAAAGGGCCACTGAGACAATAAAAATTACTTGGAAATCAGAAAAACCAGTATGGGTTCCTCAGTGGCCCCTGACTAAATTAAAGATACAAGCAGCCCATGACCTGGTCAAACAACAATTATCAGAAGGACATATACAACCTTCTGTATCTCCCCATAATACTCCCATTTTTGTCATCAAAAAGGTATCTGGTAAATGGAGATTATTGCAAGATTTAAGAGCCATTAACAATGAGATGGTTATTATGGGACCTGCTCAATCAGGGATTCCTCAGTTGTCTGCTTTGCCAAAAACCTGGTATGTTTTAGTTATAGATATTAAAGATTGTTTTTTTTCAATTCCAATTCATCCTGAGGATAGTCCACGTTTTGCATTTACTATCCCTGCACTGAATCATGAAGGTCCTGATCAGAGATATGAATGGAAAGTACTCCCTCAAGACATGGCTAACAACCCAACTATGTGTCAAATTTTTGTTAACAAAGTAATCCAGCCACTTAGAAATCAAAATCCTGAACTACAAATATTTCACTATATGGATGATGTATTATTAGCACACAAAGCTAAAAACACATTGCCAGTATATTATGCCACACTTACAAACTTATTAAAAAATAATAATCGAGAAACAGCAATAGATAAAGTACAATTAAATTTAAAGTACAATTAAATTTTCCAATTAATTATTTAGGAGTTCTATTATTCTCAACCATGGTCCGTCCACCAAAAATTCAAATACGAGTAGATCAACTCAAATCACTTAACGACTTTCAAAAGTTATTAGGAGACATAAATTGGATAAGGCCTTATCTAGGCATACCAACAGGAGAGTTGGGACCTTTATTTGATATCCTAAAAGGTCCATCAGATCCAAATTCACCCCGCATGTTAACGCCTGAAGCAAGAAAGGCATTAAAAATCATTGAAACATATATGGAAAATATGCATTTGGATAGAATTGATATAAGTTTGCCTTTATTATTTATTGTACTACCAACAAAAAATATTCCTACAGGAGTATTTTGGCAAGAAGGTCCATTATTATGGATACATTTATCTTATTCTCCTAACACTATTCTTACTAGGTATCCTGAGGCTGTAGGACAATTAATACTCAAAGGAATAAAAGCAGCAAAGGGAGTGTTTGGAATTTCTCCCAATAAAATTATTACTCCATATACTATGAATCAAATTGATGAGTTAGCTAATGAGTTAAATACTTGGGCAATAATCATGTGCAAATCTAATGTTTCATTTGATAACCACTTACCATCTAATCCTTTATTGTCTTTTTGGTCATTGCATCCTGTAATTTTTCCAAAAATGACAAGAAAAACACCTATCATGAATGCTCCAAATATATTCACTGATGGGTCAAATAATGGTACAGCAGCAGTAGTTACCCCTGATCAAACTTTTACATTTTTAGTACCCAAACAATCAGCTCAAAAGGTAGAGCTTAATGCAGTTTTACAAGCTTTTGTGATGTTTAAAGATTCTGTATTTAATTTATTTTCTGATAGTCAGTATGTAGTTAATGCTATAGTATCTCTTGAAGATGCTGGTAGGATTTCCCCTTCTTCTACTGTTTTCTCTTTGCTTTCCACTATACAAAGTCTAATCTGGGACAGAAAAGATCCGTTCTTTATAGGACATATCAGGGCACATACAGGATTGCCTGGAGCCCTTAGTTTGGGCAATGATTTAGCAGATAAAACTACACATGACATACATATTTTCTCTACACTAGAAGAAGCTATAAATTTTCATAAAAAGTTCCATGTCAATGCTAATACTTTACAAAAGCGTTTTAAAATAACTAAGGAACAAGCTAGACAAATAATAAAACAATGTCAAAATTGTGTGACCTTTTTACCACAAGTTAATCTTGGAGTCAATCCTAGAGGATTGATACCTAACCATATTTGGCAGATGGACGTCACACACTTGCCAGAATTTGGAAAATTAAAATATTTGCATGTTACAGTTGATACTTCTTCTGGATTTTTGATGGGCTCCCTTCATGCCGGAGAAAAAACTAAAGATGTTATAGCTCATTGCTTACAAAATTTTGCCACTGTGGGTGTTCCAAAACAGTTAAAAACAGATAATGCCCCTGGTTATACTTCTACCTCTTTTAAACAATTTTGCTCAACATTTGGCATTACTCATATAACAGGAATCCCATACAATCCACAGGGACAAGGCATAGTTGAAAGAGCTCATCAAACTATTAAAATGTACTTATTAAAGCAAAAAGAAGGAATTGGGAAGGGGTATATATTCCCCAAAGATAAACTTAAAATAACCCTTTTTACTCTAAACTTTTAAAATTTGGATTCATCAGGACTTAGTGCTGCGGAAAGGCATATGTGTCCAAAAAATGTGCATAAGCCCAAGGTACTTTGGAAGGATATTCTAACAGGACAATGGAAAGGTCCTGACCCAGTAATTGTCTGGAGTCGGGGGTCTGTTTGTGTGTTTCCACAGGGAGAACAGCAGCCGGTTTGGATTCCAGAGAGATTAACCAAGGTCCTAACCCAGTGATTGTCTGGAGTCGGGGGTCTGTTTATGTGTTTCCACAGGGAGAAGAGCAGCCGATTTGGATTCCAGAAAGATTAACTAAAGCGATTTCTACAGACCAAAAAGAAGATGATTTGGCTCAAATCCATAACAACTGATATCCAAAACTCCAGTTTGGCTATTCTTACATCTGCAACAGAACCAGGATGCTTTTTTCAATATCTATTTTATTATTGCCCTTTGCCATATCATGAAGTTCTATTTTGTTTTTTGAGCTCATACAGACCTAGGTTAATGTTTTGCTGATCAGTTCTATTTTTTGACTATAGAGTTTTTAAACATTGCAATGGAGATTTCACCTGTAAAAAGTTATAAGGCCTTTACTATAATGTTATGTGTTGTATGTATTATATTATGTGTGCACACTTGTGTTTTGTGTTATATGTTTGAATGTACGTATGTCCATATATCATACATGATGAGCGCTCATGATAAAATGGATCCAAATATTTTTTTTTCACGTGATTTATATGGTTTAATTTAAATTGGGTAAACAACTGTTGAGGATTGTTTTAATATGTAAACAAAAAAGAAGGTTAACAGATCTGTTTGTTTACTTTCACCTTTCCTTTTCATTATATTTAATAATTCTCTTAAAGATAATGTAAATTGTTAAGAAAATTGTTTTCTTTTAGTGCCTTCTGTAATGTTACATAATTTTTTCTTTAGCCATTATTGCCAGAATTCCTATCTTCATCCCAGTGCCGGTGAAGACAATGTAAATTGTTAAGAAAATTGTTTTCTTTTAGTGCCTTCTGGAATGTTACATAATTTTTTCTTTAGCCATTATTGCCAGAATTCCTATCTTCATCCCAGTGCTGGTGAAGTCAAAGATAAAACCAATCTACAGCTTCTACAATAGCCATCACTGAACTGCTTGCAGAACTTGCCTGGACATATTGTGAGCTCACCTGTATGCATTGTGAACTATCTGTTGGTACAGCGACTTGTGGTAGTGTTGGGGTATTTTTGCTGATGATGTCACCGGTGGTACAATTTTTCAAAGGAGCCCTCAATTGGCTTAATGTCATGGCATTTTGCATCCTCCTCTACTAGTGATGGTCTAAAATTTGGGGGCCAACAGAGGTGAGGCAAAGAACCTCACCCCCCCACAGGTGCAAAGGCCTATCCACAAGTATGGCTGTATGCTGGACCGGTAGTCAGTGACGGGTATGATCCAATTGCAGTGGTACCAACCTAAGACAGGAGGCTGACGCCTAGAGGTCAGTTCATCCGATGACGGGTAAGGACCATATGTTGAATTGGACTGCCTAACAGGCACGGTCCCTAAGCCACATGCTTGTTGTTTAAACAGAGAGGGGGAGATGTTGAGAGCCACAGCCAAAGGGGCCCCAGCAAACTTCCAGCTGCCAGCAAACTTCCAGCTGCTGGCTGATGATTGGCTCACAGCGGCCCCAGCAACATCTAGCTGATTGGCTCCTCGGCCCCAGCAACATCTAGCTGATTGGCTCCTCTGCGGTGATGCTCATTGGGCTGTTTCCCTGCCCTTTCAGACCACGGAGCTGCTCATTGGGGGACTTTTTTGGCTCCGCCCACGTGACCCAGCCAATCGGCCTCAAGAGCAGGAGGATTGGGGGAGGTGGAGAGAAGCTTGTGTGGGAGAGAGAGGCTTGTGGAAAGCCGGTGGTGGCAGTTGAGGCTCTGAGGGTTTTTCCTGAGAGGCTGTTTTGTTTGGCGTGTGTGGTTCTAAAAATAAAGTTAGTTTCTTTTGACAAGTGGCTCCTGATTGTGCCCAGCCAGACTGCGGCAGGCTGGTAACATGGATTAAAAAAACAAATCCAACAATATGCTGCCTCCAGGAGACACATCTGATTGCAAAAGACATACACAGGCTGAAGGTGAAAGGTTGGGAAAAAATATACCACGCACACGGTCCTCGTAAGCAAGCAGGGGTGGCCATCCTCATATCGAATAAAATCGACTTTAAGACTAAGTTAATCCAAAGGGATAAGGAAGGACATTATATACTGTTAAAAGGAACCATTCACCAACAAGACATAACAATTATCAATATTTATGCACCAAATAATGGTGCTGCGATGTTCATAAAACAAATTCTCCTCAAGTTCAAGAATCAAATAGACCACAACACAATAATTATGGGTGACTTCAACACACCTCTCTCAAAATTTGACAGATCCTCCAAACAAAAGTTGAATAAAGAAACTATAGAACTCAATATCACAATCAACATCCTAGACTTAACTGACATATATAGAATATATCAACCATCATCAAGTGGATATACTTTTTTCTCAGCAGCACATGGATCCTTCTCAAAAATAGACCATATATTATGCCATAGGGCAACCCTCAGTAAATATACAGGGGTGGAGATAATCCCATGCATTTTATCTGACCATAATGGAATGAAACTGGAAATCAATGATAAAAGAAGGAAGGAAAAATCCTACATCACATGGAAAATGAACAATATGTTACTGAATGATCAATGGGTTACAGAAGACATAAAGGAGGAAATCAAAAAATTCTTAGAGATAAATGAAAATACAGACACAACATATCGGAATCTATGGGACACAATGAAAGCAGTTTTAAGAGGGAAATTCATCGCCTGGAGGTCATTCCTCAAAAAAAAGGAAAAACCAACAAATAAATGAGCTCACATTTCATCTCAAAGCCCTAGAAAAGGAAGAGCAAAACAACAGCAAATGTAGCAGAAGGCAAGAAATAATTAAAATCAGAGCGGAAATCAACGAAATTGAAACAAAAGAAACTATTGAAAAAATTAACAAAACTAAAAGTTGGTTTTTTGAAAAAATAAATAAGATTGACAGACCCTTAGCCATGCTACCGAAGAGAAGAAGAGAGAGAACTCAAATTACTAACATACGGGATGAAAAAGGCAATATCACAACAGACGCTACAGAAATACAGAAGACAATTAGAAATTATTTTGAAAACCTATATTCCAATAAAATAGAAGATAGTGAAGACATTGATAAATTCCTTAAGTCATATGATTTGCCCAGACTGAGTCAGGAGGATACTCACAACTTAAACAGACCAATATCAATAGATGAAATAGAAGAAGCAATCAAAAGACTTCCAACCAAGAAAAGCCCAGGACCGGATGGGTATACAGCGGAGTTTTACAAAACCTTTAAGGAAGAATTAATACCAATACTTTTCAAGCTATTTCAGGAAATAGAAAAAGAGGGAGCTCTGCCAAATTCATTCTATGAGGGCAACATCACCCTGATTCCGAAACCAGACAAAGACACCTCAAAGAAAGAAAACTACAGACCAATATCTCTGATGAACCTAGATGCAAAAATCCTCAATAAAATTCTGGCGAATCGGATACAAAGACACATCAAAAAAATTGTGCACCATGATCAAGTAGGATTCATCCCTGGGATGCAAGGATGGTTCAATATACGGAAATCAATAAATGTTATTCACCACATCAATAGACTTAAAGATAAGAACCATATGATCATCTCAATAGACGCAGAAAAAGCATTCGACAAAGTACAGCATCCCTTTATGTTCAAAACATTAGAAAAACTAGGAATAACAGGAACTTACCTCGACATAGTAAAAGCTATCTATGCTAAGCCTCAGGCTAGCATCATTCTCAATGGAGAAAAATTGAAGGCATTCCCCCTAAAATCTGGAACAAGACAGGGATGCCCTCTATCACCACTTCTATTCAATATAGTTCTCGAAACACTGGCCAGAGCAATTAGACAGATGAAAGAAATTAAAGGCATAAAAATAGGAAAGGAAGAACTTAAATTATCACTATTTGCAGATGACATGATTCTATACCTAGAAGACCCAAAAGGGTCTACAAAAAAACTACTAGAACTAATAAATGAATTCAGCAAAGTGGCAGGATATAAAATCAACACGCATAAATCAAAGGCATTTCTGTATATCAGCGACAAAACTTCTGAAATGGAAATGAGGAAAAACACTCCATTTACAATATCCTCAAAAAAAAAAAAAATAAATAAAATACTTGGGAATCAACCTAACAAAAGAGGTGAAGGACTTATACAATGAAAACTACAAAACCCTAAAAAGAGAAGTAGAAAAAGATATTTGAAGATGGAAAAATATACCCTGTTCATGGATAGGCAGAACTAACATCATCAAAATGGCGATAATACCAAAAGTTCTCTATAGGTTTAATGCAATGCCAATCAAAATCCCAATGGCATTTCTTGTAGAAATAGATAAAGCAATCATGAAATTCATATGGAAAAATAAAAGACCAAGAATAGCAAAAGCAATTCTAAGCAGGAAGTGTGAATCAGGTGGTATAGCGATACCGAAACTATATTACAGAGCAATAGTAACAAAAACAGCATGGTACTGGTACCAAAACAGGCGGGTGGACCAATGGTACAGAATAGAGGACACAGAGACTAATCCACAAAGCTACAGCTATCTTATATTTGATAAAGGAGCTAAAAGCATGCAATGGAGGAAGGATAGCATCTTCAACAAATGGTGTTGGGAAAACTGGAAATCCATATGCAACAAAATGAAACTGAATCCCTTTCTCTCGCCATGCACAAAAGTTAACTCAAAGTGGATCAAGGAGCTAGATATCAAATCAGAGACACACCATCTGATAGAAGAAAAAGTTGGCTCCGATCTACATATTGTGGGGTCGGGCTCCAAATTCCTTAATAGGACACCCATAGCACAAAAGTTAATAACAAGAATCAACAAATGGGACCTACTTAAACTGAAAAGTTTTTTCGCAGCAAGAGAAACAATAAGAGAGGTAAATAGGGAGCCTACATCATGGGAACAAATTTTTACTCCTCACACTTCAGATACAGCCCTAATATCCAGAGTATACAAAGAACTCAAAAAATTAAACAATAAGAAAACAAATAACCCAATCAACAAATGGGCCAAGGACCTGAACAGACACTTCTCAGAGGAGGACATACAATCAATCAACAAGTACATGAAAAAATGCTCACCATCACTAGAAGTCAGAGAAATGCAAATCAAAACCACCCTAAGATACCATTTCACTCCAGTAAGATTGCCAGCCATTATGAAGTCAAACAACAACAAGTGCTGGAGAGGATGTGGGGAAAAGGGTACTCTTGTACATTGCTGGTGGGACTGCAAACTGGTGCGGCCAATTTGGAAAGCAGTATGGAGATTCCTGGGAAAGCTGGGAATGGAACCACCATTTGACCCAGCTATTGCCCTTCTCGGACTATTCCCTGAAGACCTTAAAAGAGCGTACTACAGGGATACTGCTACATCGATGTTCATAGCAGCACAATTCACAATCGCTAGACTGTGGAACCAACCCAGATGCCCTTCAATAGATGAATGGATAAAAAAATGTGGCATTTATACACAATGGAGTATTATATAGCACTAAAAAATGACAAAATCATGGAATTTTCAGGGAAATGGATGGCACTAGTGCAGATTATGCTTAGTGAAGCTAGCCAATCCCTAAAAAACAAATACCAAATGTCTTCTTTGATATAATGAGAGCAACTAAGAACAGAGCAGGGAGGAAGAGCAGGAAGAAAAGATTAACATTAAACAGAGACATGAGGTGGGAGGGAAAGGGAGAGAAAAGGGAAATTGCATGGTAATGGAGGGAGATCCTCATTGTTATACAAAATTACATATAAGAGGTTGTGAGGGGAAAGGGAAAATAAACAAGGAGAGAAATGAATTACAGTAGATGGGGTAGAGAGAGAAGATGGGAGGGGAGGGGAGGGGAGATAGTAGAGGATAGGAAAGGTAGCAGAATACAACAGTTACTAATAGGGCATTATGTAAAAATGTAGATGTGTAACCGACGTGATTCTGCAATCTGTATTTGGGGTAAAATTGGGAGTTCAAAACCCACCTGAATCAAATGTATGAAATATGATATGTCAAGAGCTTTGTAATGTTTTGAACAACCAATAAAAAAAAAATAAAATGTTATGTTGCCTTCATTTAGGTAGGCTAAAATAAATTTCAAAGGGCTGCCTTCCTTGTATATTTTGTTTTTTGTTTTGCCCAGGGCTGAGAACTGAACTCAGGGCCTTGTATAAGCTAGGCAACACAGTGTAGTAGTTTGATGACACTGTCAAGCAGCATTTATGGCTGCAACTGTTCTACCTTTTCTTGACTCTCCTTCAGCTTTCCTGACATTTGGGATATGGTTAATTCTGTGAACAAAGTCTTGGGATTAAGATACCTTCCATTTTTTTAAAAACAGGTGCTTATAGAGACTGCTTAATCAACTCCCATGATTGGACAAGTCGATTATGTCTAACAGATCCTTTAATATGTAGATACGTGTTTATCTCCTATTGGCTCTGCTTCTCTGGTTTGACTGCCATAATACCCTTTACCATGATGAAGAAATGTTTGGGAGGGTACCAGGGGTTAAACTCAGGGGCACTCGACCACTGAGCCACATCCCCAGCCCTATTTCGTAATCCCAGCAGCTTTGGAGGCTGTGCCACTATACCTGGCCTAAAGAATTCTTTTTTTTCCTACTTGTATTCCTAATGTTTTGGAAGTTTTAAGTTGAGAAATATATTAGACCATGTCAAATACCTTTTTGTGTCCACTGAGATAATCTTTTTTAAACTTTTTAATATGTTGAGAGCTTATACCAATCAATATGTTTTGGAGTTTGTCAAGTGCTCTTTTGGGGTCTATTCATCAGAGTCTGTATATTTCTTTGATATTTTTTAAAACATTATTTATTTTTTGGAAGTAGTTGGAAACAATACCTTTTATTTTATGTATTTATTTTTATGTGGTGCTGAGGATCAAACCCAGGGCCTCACACATGCTAGATGAGTGCTCTATTGCTGAGCCACAATCTCAGCCCCTCTTTGATATTTTTTAATCTGCCTTTAGTACCAGCATACACTGATTCTCATAAAATGAATTTGGAAGTGTGTCGCAGTCTGGCTGGGCACAATCAGGAGCCACTTGTCAAAAGAAACTAACTTTATTTTTAGAACCACACACGCCAAACAAAACAGCCTCTCAGGAAAAACCCTCAGAGCCTCAACTGCCACCACCGGCTTTCCACAAGCCTCTCTCTCCCACACAAGCTTCTCTCCACCTCCCCCAATCCTCCTGCTCTTGAGGCCGATTGGCTGGGTCACGTGGGCGGAGCCAAAAAAGTCCCCCAATGAGCAGCTCCGTGGTCTGAAAGGGCAGGGAAACAGCCCAATGAGCATCACCGCAGAGGAGCCAATCAGCTAGATGTTGCTGGGGCCGAGGAGCCAATCAGCTAGATGTTGCTGGGGCCGCTGTGAGCCAATCATCAGCCAGCAGCTGGAAGTTTGCTGGCAGCTGGAAGTTTGCTGGGGCCCCTTTGGCTGTGGCTCTCAACATCTCCCCCTCTCTGTTTAAACAACAAGCATGTGGCTTAGGGACCGTGCCTGTTAGGCAGTCCAATTCAACATATGGTCCTTACCCGTCATCGGATGAACTGACCTCTAGGCGTCAGCCTCCTGTCTTAGGTTGGTACCACTGCAATTGGATCATACCCGTCACTGACTACCGGTCCAGCATACAGCCATACTTGTGGATAGGCCTTTGCACCTGTGGGGGGGTGAGGTTCTTTGCCTCACCTCTGTTGGCCCCCAAATTTTAGACCATCACTAGTAGAGGAGGATGCAAAATGCCATGACATTAAGCCAATTGAGGGCTCCTTTGAAAAATTGTACCACCGGTGACATCATCAGCAAAAATACCCCAACACTACCACAAGTCGCTGTACCAACAGATAGTTCACAATGCATACAGGTGAGCTCACAATATGTCCAGGCAAGTTCTGCAAGCAGTTCAGTGATGGCTATTGTAGAAGCTGTAGATTGGTTTTATCTTTGACTTCACCAGCACTGGGATGAAGATAGGAATTCTGGCAATAATGGCTAAAGAAAAAATTATGTAACATTCCAGAAGGCACTAAAAGAAAACAATTTTCTTAACAATTTACATTGTCTTCACCGGCACTGGGATGAAGATAGGAATTCTGGCAATAATGGCTAAAGAAAAAATTATGTAACATTACAGAAGGCACTAAAAGAAAACAATTTTCTTAACAATTTACATTATCTTTAAGAGAATTATTAAATATAATGAAAAGGAAAGGTGAAAGTAAACAAACAGATCTGTTAACCTTCTTTTTTGTTTACATATTAAAACAATCCTCAACAGTTGTTTACCCAATTTAAATTAAACCATATAAATCACGTGAAAAAAAAATATTTGGATCCATTTTATCATGAGCGCTCATCATGTATGATATATGGACATACGTACATTCAAACATATAACACAAAACACAAGTGTGCACACATAATATAATACATACAACACATAACATTATAGTAAAGGCCTTATAACTTTTTACAGGTGAAATCTCCATTGCAATGTTTAAAAACTCTATAGTCAAAAAATAGAACTGATCAGCAAAACATTAACCTAGGTCTGTATGAGCTCAAAAAACAAAATAGAACTTCATGATATGGCAAAGGGCAATAATAAAATAGATATTGAAAAAAGCATCCTGGTTCTGTTGCAGATGTAAGAATAGCCAAACTGGAGTTTTGGATATCAGTTGTTATGGATTTGAGCCAAATCATCTTCTTTTTGGTCTGTAGAAATCGCTTTAGTTAATCTTTCTGGAACCCAAATCGTCTGCTCTTCTCCCTGTGGAAACACATAAACAGACCCCCGACTCCAGACAATCACTGGGTTAGGACCTTGGTTAATCTCTCTGGAATCCAAACCGGCTGCTGTTCTCCCTGTGGAAACACACAAACAGACCCCCGACTCCAGACAATTACTGGGTCAGGACCTTTCCATTGTCCTGTTAGAATATCCTTCCAAAGTACCTTGGGCTTATGCACATTTTTTGGACACATATGCCTTTCCGCAGCACTAAGTCCTGATGAATCCAAATTTTAAAAGTTTAGAGTAAAAAGGGTTATTTTAAGTTTATCTTTGGGGAATATATACCCCTTCCCAATTCCTTCTTTTTGCTTTAATAAGTACATTTTAATAGTTTGATGAGCTCTTTCAACTATGCCTTGTCCCTGTGGATTGTATGGGATTCCTGTTATATGAGTAATGCCAAATGTTGAGCAAAATTGTTTAAAAGAGGTAGAAGTATAACCAGGGGCATTATCTGTTTTTAACTGTTTTGGAACACCCACAGTGGCAAAATTTTGTAAGCAATGAGCTATAACATCTTTAGTTTTTTCTCCGGCATGAAGGGAGCCCATCAAAAATCCAGAAGAAGTATCAACTGTAACATGCAAATATTTTAATTTTCCAAATTCTGGCAAGTGTGTGACGTCCATCTGCCAAATATGGTTAGGTATCAATCCTCTAGGATTGACTCCAAGATTAACTTGTGGTAAAAAGGTCACACAATTTTGACATTGTTTTATTATTTGTCTAGCTTGTTCCTTAGTTATTTTAAAACGCTTTTGTAAAGTATTAGCATTGACATGGAACTTTTTATGAAAATTTATAGCTTCTTCTAGTGTAGAGAAAATATGTATGTCATGTGTAGTTTTATCTGCTAAATCATTGCCCAAACTAAGGGCTCCAGGCAATCCCGTATGTGCCCTGATATGTCCTATAAAGACCGGATCTTTTCTGTCCCAGATTAGACTTTGTATAGTGGAAAGCAAAGAGAAAACAGTAGAAGAAGGGGAAATCCTACCAGCATCTTCAAGAGATACTATAGCATTAACTACATACTGACTATCAGAAAATAAATTAAATACAGAATCTTTAAACATCACAAAAGCTTGTAAAACTGCATTAAGCTCTACCTTTTGAGCTGATTGTTTGGGTACTAAAAATGTAAAAGTTTGATCAGGGGTAACTACTGCTGCTGTACCATTATTTGACCCATCAGTGAATATATTTGGAGCATTCATGATAGGTGTTTTTCTTGTCATTTTTGGAAAAATTACAGGATGCAATGACCAAAAAGACAATAAAGGATTAGATGGTAAGTGGTTATCAAATGAAACATTAGATTTGCACATGATTATTGCCCAAGTATTTAACTCATTAGCTAACTCATCAATTTGATTCATAGTATATGGAGTAATAATTTTATTGGGAGAAATTCCAAACACTCCCTTTGCTGCTTTTATTCCTTTGAGTATTAATTGTCCTACAGCCTCAGGATACCTAGTAAGAATAGTGTTAGGAGAATAAGATAAATGTATCCATAATAATGGACCTTCTTGCCAAAATACTCCTGTAGGAATATTTTTTGTTGGTAGTACAATAAATAATAAAGGCAAACTTATATCAATTCTATCCAAATGCATATTTTCCATATATGTTTCAATGATTTTTAATGCCTTTCTTGCTTCAGGCGTTAACATTCGGGGTGAATTTGGATCTGATGGACCTTTTAGGATATCAAATAAAGGTCCCAACTCTCCTGTTGGTATGCCTAGATAAGGCCTTATCCAATTTATGTCTCCTAATAACTTTTGAAAGTCATTAAGTGATTTGAGTTGATCTACTCGTATTTGAATTTTTGGTGGACGGACCATGGTTGAGAATAATAGAACTCCTAAATAATTAATTGGAAAATTTAATTGTACTTTAAATTTAATTGTACTTTATCTATTGCTATCTCTAGATTATAATTTTTTAATAAGTTTGTAAGTGTGGCATAACATTCTAGCAATGTGTTTTTATCTTTGTGTGCTAATAATACATCATCCATATAGTGAAATATTTGTAGTTCAGGATTTTGATTTCTAAGTGGCTGGATTACTTTGTTAACATAAATTTGACACATAGTTGGGCTGTTAGCCATCCCTTGAGGGAGTACTTTCCATTCATATCTCTGATCAGGACCTTCATGATTCAGTGCAGGGATAGTAAATGCAAAACGTGGACTATCCTCAGGATGAATTGGAATTGAAAAAAAACAATCTTTAATATCTATAACTAAAACATACCAGGTTTTTGGCAAAGCAGACAACTGAGGAATCCCTGATTGAGCAGGTCCCATAATAACCATCTCATTATTAATGGCTCTTAAATCTTGCAATAATCTCCATTTACCAGATTTCTTTTTGATGACAAAAATGGGAGTATTATGGGGAGATACAGAAGGTTGTATATGTCCTTCTGCTAATTGTTGTTTGACCAGGTCATGGGCTGCTTGTATCTTTTCTTTAGTCAGGGGCCACTGAGGAACCCATACTGGTCTTTCTGATTTCCAAGTAATTTTTATTGTCTCAGTGGCCCTTTCTGAAAATCCAACCCATGTCTGTCTGTTCCTTGATCTATTTGTATTGGTGCTGCTATACCTTGTTCTTGTTTTTCTAATCTTTTTCCTTTCCTAAAACCTTGTCTAGTCATAATAGTGGGTGCATTTTGGTTGATGTTATTTGTTAATGTCAAACCTAATTGATCTAGGACATCTCGTCCCCATAAATTTATAGGAAGATGATCCAATACATATGGCTGTATAGTTCCTTCACATCCTTCAGGATCCTTCCAATCTAATACCATTGCACTTCTATGGGGATTAGTCGCCACTCCTAGGCCTCGAAGCGTTTGAGTGGCTTGTTGTAATGGCCAATGTTTTGGCCATTCTTGACGAGAGATGATGCTAAGGTCTGCACCTGTATCCAGTAGCCCATTAAATTCATGCCCTTGAATATTTAGTTTTAGCATGGGGCGAGAATCTAAATTTAAAGAAAGCATAGCCCAATCTACACCTGTGGAGCCTAATCCCTTGGAACCTCTTTCTACAGTACGACTGGAAAATTTATCATGTAGGCTGGGTATTATTAGTAACTGTGCTATTCTATCTCCTGGTGAAATTACTGATATACCCTTTGGAGAACTGGCTATAATTTTTATTTCACCTTCATAATCGGGATCAATTACCCCAGGACTTATCATAAGTCCTTTTAGAGTAGAAGAGCTGCGTCCCAATAATAAGCCTACTGTTCCTTTGGGAAGAGGTCCTTTCACCCCTGTGGGAATGATTTGAACTCCCATCTCTGGAGTTAGTACTGCTCTGGCAGAGGCGCAGATGTCCAACCCTCCGCTCCCTCTGGTTTGTCTGATGAGGGATCTGATGGACAATGTGTCCTGGGCACTACCCTGATGGGGTTGCTGGGTTCCTCCAGTGCTCCGTATATTTGTGGTTTTGGGCCCCGGAGCATTGGGCCCCCCTGTCCATTTTTTGGCAATGGAGCCCGATGCCTTTCTCCACGATATCGTGGATAAACACCTGGTCCTTGTTCGTTTTTTGATAATGGAGTACCCTCTATGGTGGTTTGAGAACGGCATTCATTAGCCCAATGTCTCCCTCTACGGCATCGTGGGCAAATACCTGGTATTCTACTCCTTTGATACCTAGTTTTGTTAAACCCTCCTCCAATGGGGCAATTCCTTTAAAATGTCCTGTTTGTTCACAATTGTAGCATGTTCTTGGCCTGGCATCTAAAGCCTGTTTTATTGCAGCTGCCACAATTTGCCCTTGTTCATTAATGTCTCTGGCATCTAAAGCCTGTTTTACTGCAGCTGCCACGACTTGCTCTTGTTCATTAATGTCTCTACATAATTTAATATATGTGTTGAAATCTTCATGTTTCCATGGTCTAATGATATCTCTGCACCAACGATTCGCTTGCTCATAAGCCAGGTGTTTTAGTAATGGCATTGCTTGTTCTGTATTCCTAAAAACTCTGGTAGCTGTTTGAATAAGCCTATCTACAAATTCAGCATAAGGTTCATTAGCTCCTTGTATTACCTTAGATAATTGACCTTGTAAACCTCCATGTCCTTGTAAAGTCTTCCATGCCTTAATTGCATCTGCAGCAATTTGTGCGTATACGCCAGGATCATATGCAATTTGTTGCTGCTGATCCTCATAAGGTCCCTTTCCTAACAACATATCTAGATTTCTCTGAGGATAACCAGCTGCTGCATTTCGCCTAGCCGTCTCCTTGCAAAATTCCTCATTGGCAACCTTCCATAACAGGTATTGTCCTCCATTTAGCACAGCTTTACACATATTAGCCCAATCTGCTGGCGTCATGTTCAAGTTGTTAATGGATTCGACCATGCTTACAGTGAAGGGTGCTTGAGGACCATAGGTTGTTACAGCCTCTTTTAGCTGCTTCACTGTTTTGAAATTTAAAACTTGGTAAAATCGCTGCCCTCCTGCCTCAAATACAGGGCATGTTAATATTTGAGATCTTGTCTCAGGATCCCAACTATCAACTGCGGGGGTTGGGGGCCTCCCAGCATATGGAGCTGGCGCTGTTGGTTGGACTTACGCCCTCTGGTGATAGAAAGGTGTTAGTAGCAGTCTCCTGTAGAGGTGGTGCTGTTGGTTGGACACTTACACCCTCTGGTGATACAAAGGTGTTAGTAGCAGTCTCCTGTTGTAACTTTCCCCCTGATGGCTTTTTCTGTTTTACACTTTCTTTCTCTGTCTGACTAGCTTGAGAGGCCTTCTCTTTTACTTGAATCTTTTCCTCTGTCTGACTAACTTGAGAGACCTTCTCTTTTACTTGAATCATTACGTCTTCTCCTTCCTCTACCATTGTCTGAACTGAAGGCTTTGGACTAAGCAAACAAGATATGAACGTCCACAATGGCAATGTGCCATCTGGCAGAGTCCCTGGGCTTTTCTTTTCTATTCTTTTTAAATCTTCACCATGATGGTTCCATTGTGATATATTTAACAACTCCTCCTTAAAAAGCCATGGGCTACATTTTTGTATTGTATCAACGTATGCCCTGATTGTTCTTGATTTTACTGAGATGCCTCCTTCCTCTAACAATTTACTTAACACTCTTTCAGTTTGTTTTTTACTAATTTCTGATCCCGTATTTCTACTATAATACAACCCAACAAGATGACGCCAAACAAAACCGAGACAGAATGAAATAAAAAGGGAACAACAAAAAGTCATTATAGCCTTTCTATCCTCCTGACATGTGCATCCGTCCTTTCTCCCTATCTGTTCCTCAGACGTAAATAGTTTTTCCTCAGATGTGAGCGGTTTTTCTTCCGTCTCACTCATCTCCAGGGACAGGCAACTTAAAACAAAAGTGAAGCAAAATAAAAGAGGAATCTTAAAATGGCTACCCATCCTCTCGCCCTGCCCTTAGGGGCGAGCAGTTTCACTTACCCTCAGTCGCTCCCCGTGCGAGCCACCAAATGCCGCAGTCTGGCTGGGCACAATCAGGAGCCACTTGTCAAAAGAAACTAACTTTATTTTTAGAACCACACACGCCAAACAAAACAGCCTCTCAGGAAAAACCCTCAGAGCCTCAACTGCCACCACTGGCTTTCCACAAGCCTCTCTCTCCCACACAAGCTTCTCTCCACCTCCCCCAATCCTCCTGCTCTTGAGGCCGATTGGCTGGGTCACGTGGGCGGAGCCAAAAAAGTCCCCCAATGAGCAGCTCCGTGGTCTGAAAGGGCAGGGAAACAGCCCAATGAGCATCACCGCAGAGGAGCCAATCAGCTAGATGTTGCTGGGGCCGAGGAGCCAATCAGCTAGATGTTGCTGGGGCCGCTGTGAGCCAATCATCAGCCAGCAGCTGGAAGTTTGCTGGCAGCTGGAAGTTTGCTGGGGCCCCTTTGGCTGTGGCTCTCAACACCAGCCTATGTCGCTTTATTGGAGAGTTGAAGCCATTAATGTTTAGAGTTACTATTGATATATGGTTTGTACTTCCAGCCATGTTTGATTATTTATCTTTTTTTTTTTATTTAATTTAGTTTGTTTCTTCATGGTTAGCTTTCCCCCTGCCCTCTGTTTTTATAGAGGCACTTCCCACTGATGGTTTGGTTATTGTTTTTCATTTCTTCTGCGTGTAGTGTTTTGCTCAAGATGCTTTGCAATGCTGGTTTTCTGGCTGCAAATTCTTTTAGCTTTTGTTTATCATGAAAGATTTTTATTTCGTTGTCGTACCTGAAGCTTAATTTTGCTGGATACAGAATTCTTGGTTGGCATCCATTGTCTTTCAGTGTTTGAAATACGTTGTTCCAG
The DNA here is from genome assembly GCF_021218885.2 of Marmota monax. Taxonomy (NCBI): domain Eukaryota; kingdom Metazoa; phylum Chordata; class Mammalia; order Rodentia; family Sciuridae; genus Marmota; species Marmota monax. The sequence goes on along the minus strand of NW_026692786.1, from coordinate 74,403 downwards.
GATCTTCTCGCTTTCAGCGTCTGTGATGAAAAATCTGTTGTTAACCTTATTGGTTTACCCCTGAATGTAATCTGCCTCCTTTCTCTTGTAGCTTTTAATATTTTCTCTTTGTTCTGTATATTGGATATCTTCATAACAATATGTCTTGGCGTTGGTCTACTGTGATTTTGTGTGCTCGGTGTCCTGTATGCATCTAAAATTTGTATATCCATTCCCTTTTTTATTTCTGGAAAGTTTTCTGTAATTATTTCATTCAGCAGGCTACTCATTCCCTTGGTTTGAATCTCTGTACCTTCTTCTATCCCAATGACTCGTATGTTTGGTTTTTTTATGTTATCCCATATCTCTTGGATGTTTCTCTCGTGATTTTTAACCAGCCTTTCTGAGTTGGCTAGGCTCTTTTCAAGATGATATATTTTGTCTTCATTATCTGACGTTCTGGCTTCTACTTGCTCCACTCTGTTAGTGATACTCTCAATTGAGTTTTTAATTTGGTTTATCGTTTCCTTCATTTCTAGAATTATTGTTTGATTTTTTTATAATCTCTATCTCCTGATAAAGATGCTTAACTTCTTCTTTTATCTGTTTATGTAATTGATTTTCAAAGTGTTCTTTCACTGTTTGGATTTGCTGTCTCGTATCCTCTTTAAGGTTCCATTCCATCTGTCTAAGGTGTTCCTTGAGTTCTTTACATGACCATTTTTCTGCTGACTCTAGGTCCTCCTGAATATTTAGGCTGTCCTTCATTGTTTGTACCCCTTTTCTTCCTTGCTTTTTTATGCTGCTCATGTTACTTCTTGTTCTGCTTGACTGCTGAGTTACTGTTTACTCTTATAAATTTATTTGATGCTTGGGAGGAAAGATATTAGAAGGGAAGGGAAGAAGTCACTAAAGAGAATGAGAGTAGGCAGGTAGAATTCAAGGAAGGGGGAATAAGAAAATTGAAAAGAAATGAAAAGACAAAAGAAACAAAAACAAAACACACACAAAAAAGTTATAAAATAAAGAAAAGAAAAAAATTTTTTTTACAAAAATAATAATGATAATAAAAATAATGAAAATTAAAATTAAAAAAATTATAATAATAATAAAAAAATTTAAAAAATTAGAAACATTTAAAAAAGTTAAAGAACAACAACAATAAAAAATTGAAAATGAAAGAAAAAAAGAAAAAGAAAAAAAAATGATAATAATAATAATAATAAATGCAGTCATAGAGTTCGATTAATTTCTCTTCCAGTAGGTGGAGCTGTGCCCACTGGGTCAAGCTTCTCCTCTCACTAAGTGGGAACCAATCACTGTGTAGCAGCTCTTCCTCACAGACTGGGCGGGTCTCCAATCCTGAGTGCTTAGGGCCTTCTCTTGTGTTTCCTCAAGCCAGGCCGTGCTCACCTGTGACGCTCACCACAATACTGGCTACACGCCATGTGTGCTGCTCCTGGGAGCCCTGTTGCGCTGGTTTCAATGCAGTTATCTCCTCCGCCTGTGACGTCAGTTCTCTGCCAAGGTGGTATCACATGTAAATGGTGACCGTTCGTTCCCTTTGCCGGGTGACCAGTGCAACGGGTGGGTCCTGACTGTCTCTCCCAATCCCCGTTTCAATCCTGTGGCCACTGCCTATGAAGGCTCGGTTGGTTTTTACCTCTGAAAGTTCCTAAGGGCCAACCAGTTATTTCAGCGGGATTGTTAGTGCTGAGTCACGAGAAGCAGGCGAACCGGAACTTGGATGCAGCCGATCCGGGCTCGGTGTGTGTGTTCTGAGGGGCCCAGACTGTACACCCCAGATCCACGTCAGCTCAGCATTGCCTAGTGATCCTGGGCAAACAGCATTTATACAGTTTACAGCTCCCTATGCCCGCGCAGTTGAAGAGGTCAGAGACTTGATCTCTCCCCAATGATATTCATGTTGCCCTTACAGCTTCCTGGCATAAGCAAGTTCTTGGGATTATACAAACTGCTTCTTCTGTTTCCAGTCCAGATTTCTAGAAATTAAACCCTGCCGCTGTCGCCTCTTCCCCGGGGCCATGCTCAGGGGCGCCGTGCTTGTCCAAGACCGTAGCTGCGCCAAAGAACCAGTGCCCAGCCCCCAGGGCCCAAGAGGCTGCCGCCGCGGCTCTCCAGCTCCCTCCTCTGAAGCACGGGTCCCCTCGCAGGGGCATGCAGAACGACCCCAGAGCAGGCTCTGCCCAAGGGTGCAGCAGCGAACAGGCGACCCAGGCGCTCAAGGCTGCGGTCCAGCCTTTGGAGGACAGGGCTCGGCACGCAGCCCAGCTCCAACCTCTAGGTGCGGCTGCCGGACAATGTAGCCATAGCCATCAAGACAGCCGGCAGAAAGCAAATGGCGGCTCCCGCGGAGTGGATTTTCGGCACAGAAACCGCAGCCCAGCCAACGATCCCAATCCACAAACTCTCCCTGTATAAAAAATATTCAAAAAAAAAAAAAAAAAAGGCAGGGCGCACTGAGCTTTCTTTGCCTAGGGTACTTACAATCAACTGCTGATTACACATTCACCTTTTCTGCCCGGAGCAAAGCGCCCGCGGCTTTTCAACATAACATTTTAAAGATATCATAAACACCAAAATAAAAGAAATCCAGCAACTAATGGTGAAAGCTGAATTTTCCTTCAAATCACACCACATCACAGAATGTATGTCCATTCTTTTCTCCACTGTTCAAAAGTGGAGAAAAGAATGGACATACATTCATAAAAAAAAATTACTGAAATATTTTAGTGCAATAAGTTTTTTAAAAAATTGGTGCATTCATATTTGAAAGGTAGAAATACAATTACCTTTATTTGAAGATGACGTTATGGTGTATGTTTAAAATCCACAATAAGAAGGTATTTTATTAAAGAAGATAAACATGCAAAAATAACAGTATTCTTTTTTTTTTTTTTTTTTTTTTGGTACTAGGGATTGAACCTAGGTGTGCTCCACCACTGAGCTCACACCCTAACCTTTTTTTTTTTTAACATTTTTTTAGTTGTTGATGGACCTTTATTGTATTTATTTTCATGTGGTGCTGAGAATCAAACCCAGTGCCTCACACATGCTAGGCAAGCACTCTATCACTGAGCTAAAGCCCCACCCCTTTAACCCTTTTTATTATTTATTTTGAGACAGGGTCTCACTGAATTGCTTAGGGTCTTACTAATTTGCTAAGGCTGGAATTCTCCTGCCTCAGTCTCCAGAGTTGCTGGGATCACAGGCATGCACTATTGTGCCTAGCAGATACTGGTATTTCTATACATTACTATAAGCCAGCCAAAGTGAAATTTAGTAAATAATTTTATTTATAATATAATCCAAAAGAATAAAATAATTGGAAACACATTTAACAAAACCAAGACTTGTACAATAAAAGTTCTAAAAACATTGCTGAGAAATAAAAGATCTGAATGGGGGAGATATTCCATTTTCATTATTGGAGGATTCAATATTATTAAGGCTAAGACAACTCTCTAAATTGATAATGCTAATTTAATACAGTCTCTATGAGATTTTCAGCAGGGTTTTCTGTAAAAAATTGGTGTGCAGATTCTAAATTTTATATAGAAATGCAAAGGACCCAGAATAACCAAAATACAATTTGCAGGCAGAATACTAGGGATGAAACCCCCCAGGGTCTTGTGCTTGCTAAGCATGCACTTTAAAACTCTAGCCCTCAAAATAATTTTGAAAAATAGGATCAAGGCTGGAGAACTTAAGACTATTCAATTTCAATATTCCCTATCAAGCTGTAATAATCAGAAAGTATGGTACAGACCAGGTGTGGTGTACACCATGCCTGTAATCCCAGCAGCTTGGGAGGCTGAGGCAGGAGTACCACAAGTTCAAGGCCAGCCTCAGCAACTTAGTGAGGCCTTAAGCAACTTAAAGAGACCCTATCTCAAGAAACAACTAAGGGCTGAGGATGTGGCTCAGTGGTTAAGAGTTCCCAGGTTCACTCTCCAGTACCATTAAAAAATAAAAAAATAATTTCTAATTTTTTTCTTTTTTGGCACTGAAGATTGAATCCAAGGGGTACATTTACCACTGATCCACATTCCCAGCCTTTTTCTTATTTTGTTTTTAATTCTGAGACAGGGTCTTCCTGAGTTGCTTAGAATCTCACGAAGTTGCTGAGGCTGGCCTCAATCTTGCAGTTCTCCTGCCTTAGCCTCCTAAATTGCTGGGATTACAGGCATGTTGCAAGCTATCCACCGGCTATGGGTGTGAACTATGAGCATTGGAGCTATATAAGGGGGCAGGTCTGGCGTTGTGCCCTGATTGGGCTGTGTGACATCAGTGCACTTTTCCTCTTGCTCTGCTGTGATCCCACAGCACCTAAGATGCGTGACTTGCCAAGATATCCATCTGCTGACTGCAAAACTCCACCTTTTAAAACCATATCCCCTGCCTTATTTGGTGAAGAACATTCCATCAAAGCTCCTTTGTGTGTCCCCCGCTATAAAATAGATTCTGGATGTACGCTCCCTCTTTCTAGCACTGTCCAGCATGGTAGAGCACTTGCCTAGCATATGTGAAGGGACTCAGAGCAGTCCCACCCTCAGTCTGAGAAATTCATGTCTGTGTGGTGAATGATTTCTCTGCCATTTTCTTTGTCTAATGTTGCAGCCAGCTTCTTTGAACCCAGTTCATCTTATCAGCATAGGCAACTAAAGAGACAAGCATAAACTACCATGCCCAGCTGTAATTTCTTCTCTTGTGCACTTTCTGCTTCAGTCACTATGTTCCTACAGTCGCTCATTAAGTCAGAAAAGTGAAGAATCCCTATTGGAAAAGAGTGAATTTCAATGTGGACCAATATAGAGGAGCAATATAGTGAGGAAAGGTGACAAAGACTCTCAACATAGATTTCAGAATATAATGGACTGTGAGGACATAATCCATGTCTAAGGAAATTCAGATGGAAAAGCTCTTGACTAAATAACACTGGGGAAATGAATTCTTGTTCTGATTTTCAATCTGAGAAATTTGCAAATACTTAGATGATTTGAATCTAAGTTACAGCACCAAGTTCTTACCTCCAGAAAGTATGACCAGTGTTCTGTTACCTACTCCTCTATCCTTTAAATTTTTATATAAAAATAAGAGTCTTAACATTAAAGAATAGCTTGTGTGATAATCATTAGAAAGATTCAAACTCAAGACCACATAATAGTTACGAGTTACTTTACCTACTTCAGGAGAGAAACCAGAGGTGTCTGGCATGCCAACAGTCCTCTACTAGGTAAAGTGACCCCAGCAGATACAATTTGCATGTTTCTTTGGCTCCTCCTTTGTACCACTTCTAATCAACTTAATTACTCAGAAACCTGAGTCAGTTTTCATTCTCCATTTCTTTTTTATATTTATTTTTTAGTTTTAGATGGACACAATATTATTTCTTTTTAAAAATATTTTTAGTTGTAAATAGACACAATATCTTTATTTTTATTTATTTATTGAAACCAGGGCTACATGCGTGCAAGGCAGGCACTCTACCACTGAGCCACAACCCCAGCCACAATATTATATTTCTATGTGAGGTTCAAATCCTGTCTGTCATGTATGCCAGGAGAGCCCTCTACCATTGACCCACAACCCCAGCCCTCATTCTCCCTTTTCTTACATCTAGTCCTTCAGCAAGTTCTCCCATTTTACTCTCAATGTATCTAAAATCCATCTATTTCTTCCCATCTCTACTACCAACTCCTCTTCTAGATCATCATTATCTCTTCCTTATTATCCCTTCCACAATTACCTTTTAAAAAGTCTGTCCCTACTTTAAAAAAAATATTTTTAGTTGTAGATGGATACAATACCTTTATTTAATTTATTTATGTATATGTGGTGCTGAGGATTGAATGCAGTACCTCACACATGCTAGACAAGTGCTCTACCACTGAGTCACAACCCCAGCCCTGTCCCTACTTTTTATACCTTCTTCTGATCTTTTCTGATATTTCCATGTTTAAAGTATCCAAAAGGGGCTGGGGTTGTGGCTCAGTGGTAGAGTGCTTGCCTAGCATGTGTGAGGCACTGGGTTTTATTCTCAGCACCACATAAAAATAAATAAAGGGCCACCAACAACTAATAAATTTTTTTTAAGTATCCAAAAGAATTAACCTTGGGGGGACTGTGGCTCAGTGGTAGAGCACTTGCCTAGCATATGTGAAGCACTGGGTTCGATTCTCAGCAACTCATAAAAATAAATGAATAATATCATGGTCCATCAATGTGTCTTAAAAAATACTAAAAAAAAAAGCCTTCTTAAATTTGTAAGAGAACTTTAAATATTTTAAGGTATACATATTAACCAAAACCAGTAATCAAGTTTGAGTGCTTAAGAAAAAAATTAGAAATATTTTATTCATTTAGCTTAGAAATTTAATAAAGGAAGCATAAAAGAAAACAAAAGTACACTGAGGAACAGTGAATCTCTTTCATTCCTTGTAAAAAAGTCCTGTGCCTGGGTACATGGCTCACACCTCTAATCCCAGCAGCTTGGGAGGCTGAAGCAGGAGGATAGCAAGTTTGAGGCCAGCCTTATCAACTTAGTAAGATCCTGTCTTAAAAAGAGCTGGGGTTGTGGCTCAGTTGTAGAGTGCCCGCCTAGCATGCAGGAGGCACTGGGTTCAATCCTCAGCACCATATAAATGTAAAATAAAGATATTGTGTCCACCTTAAAAAAAAAAAAACTTAAGAATAAATATTAAAAAAAAAAAAAGGTCTGGGGATGTGGCTCAGTGGTTTAGTGCCCCTGGGTTCAGTTCCTGGTACCAAATAAATAAGTCCTCTAGATTATTAAGAATTCATACCTAGTTTGAAGAATACTTACTATGCCACACCCGAGGTAGAATTAACATAGAGACAGTAATTTCAGAATAATGCAAACATCAGGCAATCTGTGCATGTTTCTTCTGTGCAACCAAAAACAAGTAATACTACTATCATTTATCACATGATCATTATTCTTTCATCAATCAAATATTTACCAACAGCAAAACCACAGGCTAGCTATTGTGGTAAATTGAACATGGAAGAAACTAAACAAAAAGACAAGGAAACACCGATTTGAGTTTAATTACAATGAAGAAAATTAAAATTCTACTATACATTTCATGTATATATAGGTAGAATTTTTTTTTTTTGCCAAATTGCTTTCACAAAATAGAAACTTAAAATCTTCTATTTTAATTTAATATAGCAAACTTCCTATTCATCCTTTCATGGTAAATGCATGGTTTTAAGATAAATGCTTCAATGCTTCACATGTGGCACCACATCCACATTCCAGATGGAAAGTGGAGAAAGGCCAAAAGAATACCTGCTTACTGAGTCTGGCCCTGCCCTCACCCTGCATTTTTAAAGAATTATCTGAGAAACTCAATCTAATAACTTTTGCTTACAACTACAGGAGAAGTTAGAACAGAGTTTTTTGTTTATTTTTCTTAAAACAAGGTCAGGACTTTTTTAGCAATAAAGAAGAGGGAATGGATATTGGATTGGCCACATATGTGACAAAAGTAACTGATTCAGATGAAAACATTATACATATATGTACCTATATTTACATACATGTGCATGTTTGTGTATATACGTAAAAAGAAAATAGCATAGATATACTGAAACATATGCCACATTAATAGGAGAAAATTTGGGAGTACAAGGAAGATATTTCCAAAGAGTAGATTCCAGCTTACTTGATAGGTCTGTCTTAGACATTTCTAAGAAAGAAAAAGAAAATGTCCTGAATAAATGAAGCATCTCAGGAATAAAAGGAAAACATTAAACAACATAACACACAAGTTTCAGATGTTAAAAACCATTATTTCCTCCCCCTCTGGATACCTCTTTTTTTAATATTTATTTTTTAGTTTTAGGTGGACACAATATCTATTTTGTTTTTATGTGGTGCTGAGAATCAAATCCAGTGCCTCACGCATGCTAGGCGAGCGCGCTACCACTTGAGCTACATCCCCAGCCCCTGGGCACCTCTGTTGGAGGACAGAAATAGGAAACGAAACAAGGTACAAACCTTCCTGAGTCTCAGCTCACGGCAAGTTTAGAGCTTAGTTAGCCTGCCCCTCACCGTGGGAGGGCTATTAGTAGTGGACTAGGGCGTCTACTCAAACTTGGCGTCACAGAAAAGTGCTCCTTTACTGTCGAGGGGCCGAGCGGTCATGTGCTCCCACGTATGCATCTCCCACGCAATGCTGCCGTCACTATGCCCACAGACACAGTCACAGCCACAGCGTCACAAAGCTCCCTCCTTATTCCTTCCCACAAAGAGGCGCAATCAATCGTGCGCGCGGGCGCACACAGTCGCTTTCCAGTTATCGCACACCTATAGGTACAGCGTTACATACGGCCACACATTTACAAGCATACCAAAGGGACTTAAAGCACGCCCACATAATACTTCTCACATCCGCACAAAGGGTGTTACAGCCACGCTGGGGGAAAATAAATAAATAAATAAGTATCACACCACTTCACAACAGCTCGTCTCGCATTCACCCAACAGGCTTTAAGGCTCGTTCTAAATCCCCGCCCCGGGCTGTAAACGCCATCTTTGGCCTCCCCAGGAACGCGTCGGCTTGCAACTGCAGAGAACGGTTCAGACACTAAGGCTCGCGCGAGGAGGGGCAGGGGCCAAGGGCCCAGCGCCCTCTGGGAAATGTAGTTCGGAGCCGCGCCGCGAAAGACGTGAGGGCGCCAGGCTCGAGCCGTCCAGGGAGTTGCTACATCACCGAACTGCGCCTGGAAGACCCCAGGAGCCCCTTCTTAATGTTGGGCCACCCTGTCCGAGCTGCGCTTATTGTTGGGACACCACTGCCCTCTCCCGGACGTAAACGCAGGTAGAATTAGCTGAGTCCTGAGACTCGGTCTGCTTACACCCCGCCACCGGGGAGACAGTCCCACAAGCTCTGGCAGAAAGAGTTCGCGGAAAAGGCTACTCGAACCACCGAAACTAATGGGAAATGTAATCCACGGTTAAAAAAAAAAAAAAAAGGCAGACGACCCGCCAAAATCGGTTGGTCCTGGCGGGTTCAGAGCCCGGCGTGGCGGAGCCCAGGGGCCCTCTGGGAACGCTAACCCGCCTCAGGAGTGCGCAGGCGCAGAACTTCTGGCTCGCCATCGTCGTCTTTGTCTGCTGGTGAGTTTGGTTTCGGCCTGGTAGGACCTGGGTTTCTAAGTCCTGAACCCGGCCAGGGAGGCTTTAGGGGAGGGTTCGCAGCGCCTGCGAAGGGTCTGGGGAGGCTGAAGTGACAGATGTCGCCTCCTGTGACTTGCTGAGTTCAGAGCTTTTGCGGATGGGGGCAGGGGGGGCTGGAGGAATCTGGGATGTATTTGAGGGTGGGTGACCAAGGGTGTGAGGGTTAGTTTGGGGTTGCAGAGTTGGAAATAGTTCCAAGTTCGTGAGGATGAAAATTAACCGCTAATCCTCCCTATTCTCGTTTCTAAAACAATAAAGGTGCGCTTTTCTGGAAAATAAGAAAGGGAAAGGGCTAAGGAACTAAGTTGGTAATTTTAAAAGTGTCATATAAAAACAGACCCATTGTGGAGTAGAAGATGAAATCAACATTACCTTTTTAAAAAAGAAAAAAATATTTCAGAATAATGTGCTGTTGGGTGCTTAGATTCCTAGTAAGAATTTCTTAATACTTTGGAGAAACTTTGGTAGACCTGCTTTGAGAAGTCTTGAATTAAGGAATAGCTTTAAAAGGTAGTTTGCACAGCACAGAATTGGAAAGCTAGTTGTCCTGCCTTTAGTGAAGAAAGGTCAAGGAACCTGTTTAAGACTCCCTAGTTTGTCACAAAGGGCAGGGAAGTCTTGAGTCCTAACCAGTTTTTCCCCATACCAAATGACCTATGTAAATGTAGTGAAACAAATTTTCTTCTACCTATAGTCTCAATTAAATGAAAAAGTACCAGGGTACAAAAACTCTTAAAGAAACAATAGTTTTGAAATATTAAAAAACTAGTAAAAGCTATAAAGAAGGCAGGTCTTATTTCTCCTTGTCCATCTGTTATTGGTGTTCCTACATTTTTGGCCTTGGTCATCTTTTTCACCTCAAAGTACTCAATCAGCAGCAACAATTCCAGTATTAGGGGTCCATTTTTATGCACAGGAATTTCAGAGTCTTTACATCCAAAATATTTTACTGATATCTGCCTCTTACAATCTGCCTCCATTCATTCTCCCTTTTGTATTCTCTGTTTCAGCACTCATAGCACTGTCAAGCCAGGTTTTAAGGCTCTCACCATCTGAGTAGGAGAAAAGCCTCTGAGTAAGTTTGACCTTTTTCTCCATCATAACCCATTAAAAACTGAAAATCAAGTTTTCTTCATAACATATACTAGATAAATGTATTTGCTGAATCAGTGAATGGGCATATAATTATGGGACACTTACTACATTTAATTTCTCCTAGGGTAAACTAACCTAATAAAACTTAGGCCTCTAAAATTTTTAAGAGCTCTGAGCTATGAATACTATCAGAATAATTTCCTTAATATTTTGTCCATATTGCTCAAGGTTGATGACTTCACATTTATAAGAGAAATGTTGTTAATGGTACCCAAAAATTTGATTTCAATCAAGAGCAAGGCCTGGGGTGATATCTGCTTAATAAAACTTGTTGAGAGGGCTGTAGCTCAGTGGTAGAGTGCTTGCGTAGCACATGTGGGGCACTGGGTTTGATCCTCAGAACCACATAATAAATAAATAAATAAATAAATAAAGGTATTGTGTCCATTTATAACTAAAAATATGTATATTTTTTTAAAAACCTGTTGAGGTTGTGATTCTGAAGACTATGATAACTCAGACTCATAGTTTCTGAAAATAAGTTATCTTCTGTTTTCCATATCTGAAATATGTAGAGCCTTGTTTTATATTATACAACTAGGGATTGAACCAGGGGTGCTTATCACTGAGCTACATATCCAGACTTTTTTACTTTTTATTTTGAAATAATGTCTAAATTGCTGAAGGTCTCGCTGAGTTGCGAATCCTGACTTGGAATCCTCCTAAGTCGCTGGGATTATAGATGTGCACTACCATACCCCCAGCCCTTTTTATTTTTTGAGACAGGGACTCCCTAAATTGCCCATACTGGCCTTTAACTTGTTATCTTCCAGGTTCGTCCTCCCAAGTAGCTGGATTGCAGGCATGTGCCATCACACCCAGCATATGTGGAACTTTTTAAAATGGAATAATGGGTTTAGCCTGAGATGGAAATTATAAGTACTTTTAATATGTATACGTGCCCAAGCCTTATCATAATGTGTTAGTCAGCTTTCATTGCTGTGACTAAAATATTTGACAAGAATAACTTAGAGGAGGAGAAGTTTTATTTTAGTTCATGGTTTCAAAGGTTCAGTTCATGGTGGCCTTATTCTAATGATCTGGGCCCACGGTGAGGTAGAACATCATGGGGGAAGGGCATGGTAGAGGAAATCCTGCTCTGCCCTTGGCACCTAGGAAACAGGGCATGAGGAGCCGTGAGTGAAAAATATAATCCCTAAGGACAGTCTACCAGTGACCTATCTCTTCCAGCCACATCCCACATGCCTACAGTTAACTACCCAGTATAGTAATCCTTTCAAGTTATTAATCCATTGAGTGGATTAATTCACTGATTAGGCTACAGCTCTCATAATCTAATCATTTTACCTCTGAACATTTCTGCATTGTCTATCACAAGGGCTTATTGGGGGGAGTGGTCACTTCATAGCCAAACCATAGTAACCTTGTTATCTATTGCAGGCCAGATATTTCATGAATCTCCAGGAGCTGCATTCTCTTTATCTTTGAAAACCTTTGAGGATTTTAAGAACTCAGCTTGAATTCTAGCATGCTGCTTTGACTCCCAACCATAATCGCAGATTCTGTGTCACTTTGTCTCTTTACAAGTTTAAAGTCACCAGTTAAAACAAAAAGATCAATGGATGATCGAGAAGAAATATAAAGAGTTCTCTAGGTGAGTGAGAACCTGGCAGTTATGAATCAGATAAAGGCTCATTATAGTTATTCAGGGAGGGTTTCCAGATTCTTTGCTTCCTTTTGCTCGGATTCTAGAAGATTTGTTGCCTCTCTAACCTCTAATTTAGAGACTAGTCTCTCAATTATAGCCTTAGTTTTATGATTTTTTTTGTTGTTGTTATTGAATTCAGGGGCACTCGACCACTGAGCCACATCCCCAGCCTCATTTTGTATTTTTATTTAGAGACAGGGTCTCATTTAGTTGCTTAGTGCCTCAAGTCTGGCTTTGAACTCACAATCCTCCTGTCTCAGCCTCTCCAGCCACTGGGATTACAAGCGTGCACCACCACCCGCGGCCAATTTTCTTGAGTTTTATAGCCTCTGTCATACTTGTTCTCCTTTCACTGACACTCTCCATTTTTCACTTTTCTTTGGTTACTTAGACTCATTTCCTTAAGCATTCAGTTCTTCAAAAACTAGTGTGTAGGGCTGGTTTGTGGCTCAGTGGTAGAGCACTCGCCTAGCACATGCGAGGCTCTGGGTTCAATCCTCAGCACCACATAAAAATAAATAAAATAGAGATGTTGTGTCCAACTATAACTAAAAAATAAATATTAAAAAAATAAAAAGTTATTGTGTCCATCTACAACTAAAAATATTTTTAATAAAAACTAGTGTGTAGATACTTTTCTTTACAATTTAACTGCTGTCTTTTTGTCCTCCTTTCACTGTTCAATGCCTCAGAATTGAATTTTATCCCATTAGTTTCATTTCCTTTTGTCTTCCTACTTGGAGTCATTATAGTTTAACATTTCCTTGCTTCTTGACTTTTAATAATATTACAACTTTGGAACTTATTACTAATCCTACTAGATCATTTCTCTGCTACTTTTAAGAAGAAATAATATAATTCTTAAAATTTAATACATACACTTGATAGGAAGTTCAGAGTATGTCTCCTTATTTATAGCCCCTCGATTCTCTGTAAGTATAGAAGAAGGCTTCTAGGTAGAGCAGTGAGTGACCTGATTTATTGTGACAATATTACTGTGACTGCTCTGTTGAGAATTGTGAAGACATAAAAGCAAAAGTAGCAAGACCAATGAGGAACCTAGTAAATAATCTAGACAAGATATAATGTGGCTTAGGCCTTGGTGGTCCCAACAAGGAGGTGAGACATGGCCAGATTTGGGACATATTTTGAAGATACAGTCAAAAAGAAATGATAGTATAATGAGTGTGTGATCTGAGAAAAAGAGAAGTATGCCTGAGAAACTGGGAGATTAGGTTGCTATTTAAAGATAGAAGAATTCAGGAGCAATTGGTTCGGGGAAGTAAACTAAATACCTAGTAGACATCCAAATAGAGATGTTGAGAAGGAGTTAAATATGTGAATCAGTTGTTAAAGAGAGGTACAGATCACTAATTAACATTTGTTAGGCATCTCTGAGACATGGTGGGTAAAGCAGTGAGACAGGACTAATAAGTGTACTAATTATGTAAAGCTAAGTGACTACAATGAACCTTAACTATACTAGTTTAAGGAATGCAGGAGTTGATTTCTTGTCATATAACAGTCATGTGGTAAGTTGTACAGATTTGTATGGTATCTTTGGTCTTTGAGGTCCTTTAAGGATTAGGGGTCCTTCTAGGTTGCCTAGTGAATAATTGTGATTAGAGCTGTTTTAACAATGCCATTTGTTTGTTTTTGTTTATTATTGTTTTGGGGGTTTTTTTGGTACTGAGGATTGAACCCAGGGGCACTTAACCACTGAGCTATATCCCCATCCCTTTTTATATTTTAGAGACAGGGTCTCACAGAGTTGCTTAGGGCCTCTCTAACTTGCTGAGGCTGACTTTGAATTTACAGTCCTCCTTCCTCATCCTCCCAAGCTGCTGGGATTACAGGCGTGCACAACCGTGCCTGGCAACAGTGACAGTTGGAAAAGAGAGGACACACTGAGAACAGGGAGATAGCAAACTTTCTATAAAGAGCCAGACAATAAGTGTTTTAGACTTTGTAAGCCATGGGGTTACTGTTAAAACTACCCAGCTCAGGCATTGTAGCACTGAAGTAGTCATAGACAATAAGAAAATGAATGAATTTGGGTATGTTCTAGTAAAACTCTTTATAAAATAGGTAGTGTGGTTTCTTCCCCAACCCATTTTAATAGGTCATCATTTACACAGGATACAATGAAGAGTTTGTTTTCCTTTAGAGCATTTTAATTGATATTTTGAAAATATTTTTTAAACCAGAAGAAAAATACTGTTGAAAGGACCATTTTACCTGGTACTCAGATAATGTTAGCTACTTCAGCCTTGTTACTTACAGTGTGAAAAATTCAGTTCTAATGTGTGTGTGAAGGATGTTGATTGTAATGCCTATAACAATATGAGGGGCTTTAATTACAAAGGATAAGTAATCTTTTATTTTCTTATTAGGAATATAGTACATTAAGCCCTGATCTGTTGTATATCATATTTTCCCACATTAAGTAATTAGATATTTGGGAGGCTGAGGTAGGAGGATGATTGTAAGTTCTAAGCCAGCTATGAGATCCTGTCTCAAAATAAAAATGGCTGGGGTAATGTAGCTCAGTGATAGAGCACCTGTGGGTTAATTCCCAGCACAGCCCTGCCCCTCAAAAAAAAGTAACTTGGGAAATTTAAAATCAATAGTAATATTATTACTATCTATTAAAACTTTAGTGAAGGAATTGATTGTGGCTCATAGGTAGAGCGCTTGTCTAGCATGCATGAGTTACTGGGTTCGATCCTCAGCACCATGAAAAAATAAAATAAAGGTATTGTGTCCATCCACAACTAAAAAATAAAAGTTGCTGGTGGGACTGCAAATTGGTGCAGCCAATTTGGAAAGCAGTATGGAGATTCCTTGGAAAGCTGGGAATGGAACCACCATTTGACCCAGCTATTCCCCTTCTTGGACTATACCCAAAAGACCTAAAAAGAGCATACTACAGGGACACAGCCACATCAATGTTTATAGCAGCATAATTCACAATAGCTAGAATGTGGAACCAACCTAGATGCCCTTCAATAGATGAATGGATTAAAAAATGTGGCATTTATACACAATGGAATATTACTCAGCACTAAAAAATAACAAGATCATGGCATTTGCAGGCAAATGGATGGCATTAGAGCAGATTATGCTAAGTGAAGTTAGCCAATCCCTAAAAAACAAATGCCGAATGTCTTCTCTGATATAAGGGGGGGGGTGACTCAAAATGGGATAGGGAGGAAGAGCATGAGAAGAAGACTACCACTAAATAGGGAAGAGAGGTGGGAGGGAAAAAGAGGGAGAAGGGGAGTTGCATGGAAGATGGAAGGAGAACCTCATTGTTATACAGAATACATATATGATGTTGTAATGAGAAAAAGAAAAAAAAAAGTGTGTCACATTAGATTGGATAGAGAGAAAGGATGGGAGAGAAGGGGAGGAGTCGGGAGGATAGGAAGGGCAGCAGAATAGAATAGACAACATGATTGATGTATGTACATTCCATGTATGTATTATATGTCAAAATACATTCTGCTGTCATGTATGACTAAAAAAAAATAAAAATAAATCGTATGGTTAAAAAATAAATAAATAAATTATGTAAAAAAAATAAAATAAAAGTTAAAAAAAAATTTTAGTGAAATTCACATGTTAAGTCATCTCTGCCTTAGGGTTAATGAAATATAATTGTCTCTGTTCTTTCTTTTTCTTTTTGTTTACATTTTCAGTTTTAGAGGTAATTTTTACTAGGTTTTTGCTTTTATTTTTTTTTCTCTTTTATTCTTTTATTCCTTTTTAAATTTTTCCCGAAGAATCAACTCATGAATTTTTTAAAATTTCTTTTTGTTAATTTTCTTTTTGTTGTTATTTCTTCTTTAAATATTGGAAAGATTTATTCTAAAGGTTCTTCTCTAAGCATTTGCTCAAATATGTTCCATAGTTTCTACTGTACTTTGTTTTCATGAGTAATATTTGTCTTTATTTTGAAGTTTATTAAAATATCCTTTTTAGCCAAAGAGTTTGTTAAACTCTTTTTTTCTTTTTCTTTTAAATTTATATATAGTGCTAAGAATTGAACCTAGTGCCTCATACTTGCTAGACAAGTGCTCTAGCACTGAGCTACAACCACAGCCCAAACTTACTTTTATTTGAGATAGGGTCCCTCTACATTGCTGAGGTTCTAGTTAAGTCGCTGAGGCTGGTTTTGAATTTAACGTCCTCTTGTCTCAGCTTCCCAGATTGTTGGGATTTAAGGTACATGTGACTGCCCCTGGCTTAAATCATTAGATCTTTAAAAAAAAAAAAAGTTTTAATTTTTGTTTTGTAATTGCTGTTACTTTTTTAGTCAGAGTATTTTGCCTGTCCTTTTTTAGAATTGACCTAGTCCATAAGCCCTTTTTATTGTATTTTAATACAGGGTCTCCCTGAGTTGCCCAAGCTGACCTCAGACTTGCAATCCTCCTGCTTGACTCAGCCTCCCAGATCACTGGGATTATAGGCATGAACCATTGGACTTGGCTTATTTTTCTTTATATTCTTATTTTTTATATGTTCTTATACATTTGATTTCATAAATTGAGAGAAATTGTTTTCTCCATTATTATTATTTTTTTAACAGGGTGTAATGGTGTTGCTACCATTTGTGGTTTTTGTTCCTCATTGTTTTTCATTTCCTCCTCATGGAATATTTGGCTGAGAATGTTCTGCAGTGCAGGCTTTCTTTTTGTAAATTCTTTTAAATTTTGTTTATCGCTTTGCTCCCCTTCCTCCATGCAGCCAGCCAGGGTTGGTTTGTGTATTTTTCAAGATTAAAGTTTTCCCAACTTATGGCTTGCCCTTTCATTTTCTTCATTGTTTTTGAGGAGCATTAGTTTTGTTGTTGTTGTTTTGTAATGTTCTTCCATCTTTTTCTTTTATTTGTTCTAATTAGTTATACATGACAGTAGAGTGCATTTTGATTCATAGTACATAAATGGAGTGTAACTTTTTTGAGAGGGAGAGAGAGAATTTTTTTAATATTTATTTATTCTTTTTAGTTTTCGGTGGACACAACATCTTTAGTTTTACTTTTTTTTTTTTTTTATGTGGCGCTGAGGATCGAACCTAGTGCCCTGCGCATGCCAGGCGAGCACGCTACCGCTTGAGCCACATCCCCAGCCTGGAGTGTAATTTCTTATTCGTCTGGTTGTACACGATGTAGAGTTGTACAGGTCGTGTAATCGTATATGCATTAGGGTAATAATGTCCAATTCATTCTACTATCATTCCTACCCCCATACCTCTGCCCCTCCCTTCATTTAGCTCTGAATTAGACCAAAATACCTCTGTTCTTCCCTGCCCCCATTGTGAATTAGCATCTGCATATCAGAGAAAACATTTAGCTTTTGGTTCTTGGGATTGGCTTATATCGCTTAGTATAATATTCTCCAGTTCTATCCGTTTACCAGCAAATGCTATAATTTCATTCTTCAAGGCTGAATAATATTCTATTGTGTATATATACCTCAGGTTTTGGGGGGGTGATATTTATTTTTTAGTTGTAGTTGGACACATTGCCTTTATTTTGTTTATTTTTATGTAGTGCTGAGGATTGAACCCAGGGCCTTACACAGGTTAGGCGAGTACTCTACTACTGAACCACAACCCCAGCCCTATACTTCAGTTTCTTTATCCATTCATCTGTTAAAAGGCACCATAGGTTGGTTCCATAGTTTAGCTATTGTGAATTGAGCTGCTATAAACATTGATGTGGCTGCCTCACTATAGTATGCTGATTTTAAGTCCTTTGGGTATAAACCTAGGAGTGGGTCAAATGGTGGTTCCATTCCAAGTTTTCTTAGGAATCTCCATATTGCTTTCCATAGTGGTTGCACCAATTTGCAGTCCCACCACCAATGTATGAGTGTACCTTTTTCCCCATGTCCTCGCCAACATTTATTGTTGCTTGTAATTCAGGAGCATTAGTTTTGAACTTTTGATGAAATCTATCATTTTTTTTCTTTTACTTTAATAGTTGTAGTGTTTTAGATCCATGATTTGTTTTAAATGAATTTTCACTTATGATATGTGAATGGGTTGAGGCCATTTTTTTCTCTAAATTATGAAAGTTAAAGCATTAATATGAGTGAAAGTGCATTTACCAGACTCAGTTCTTAATATGGTTCATGAGAAAATAAGCATAAAATTCTGACAGAAAGATCGGGATGATGTTGAAGAATGAAAAACAAATGTTTTGGGAGAGAGCAAGAAAAAGGCTCTTTACAGAAGAGTTGGGTATCCGTATATCAGGCCTGCTGAAAGCAAACAGATGAAAACAGAAATTGATGCTAATGACAGTTTTTACACAGAAATGATAATATTGATAATTAAAACACTATAGTAACCAGGTTTAAATGCAAAAATAGTTTTTTGGGTCTATTTCTTTGGTGAGGGTAGATCATTAATTATATATATACTATGTTGATTAGCACATGTGAGCCTCAAATTGCAACTACATAAAAAAAAAAGCACAGTCTCTAGATATACAGTTATAGATGGGTTCAATTTCAAGGTCTTCAAGTCCAACTCTGTAGGTATAATGAGTAGGAGCTTTAAAGTCAACTGGGATTACAGTGCCCAGCCAAGGTAGATTCCTTTTAAATGGAATGTTCTTTGTACTTAGTGGGCCTGTTCAATACATAGATTCAATCTGTAATTCTGAAAGATTTTCTTGTATTCTTTGAAAATTTCCTGCATTCATTTAAATTTTTTTTTAATTATAGATGGACACAATACCTTTATTTTATTTTATTTATATGTAGTGCTGAGAATTGAACCCAGTGTCTTATACATGCTAGGCAAGCGCTCTACCACTGAGCCACAATCCCAGCCCCCTGCATTCATTTTTGTTCAAATGTCCTTTCTACTCTTAGTAGTTGTTGGACCATCCAATCATTACTCTCTTTATTCCTTTCATTACAGAGCTGGGCCTTCCATGAAGTTGAGGCAGTGTAATGGCCCCTCTTCAAACCTTGATTTTTGCAAGTATGCCAGAAAGATTTCAGACATATCAAGCAGTGTAACAGGCAGGGTTCTTTAGAAGGGATAGGAAAGGGAGCTGGGTGTGGTGGTGCACACCTGTAATCACAGCAACTCAGAAGGCTAAGGCAGAAGGATTGTTAGTTTGAGGCCAGCCTCAGCAAAGAGGCCCTAAGCAATTTAGTGAAACTCTATCTCAAAATAAAAAGTAAAAAAAAGGGGGGGGGGGCTGTGTATACAGCTCAGTTGTAAAGTGCCCCTGGGTTCAATCCCAAGTATTTTCTCCCTCCTCTCACAATAAAAAGGCTCCCCAGAGTTAACATATCCTGCCCACTTAAGCTAGACAGGGCTGTAGGTAAATTGCTTTTCAAAGTGAAAGCATAGCCAGGCATGGGTGGTGCACACCTGTAATCCCAGCAGCTGGAGAGACTGAGGCAAAGAGATTGTCAAGTTCAAAGCCAGCCTTGACAACTGAATGAGAACCTAAGCAATTTCTCAAGACCCTGTCTCAAATGCAACAGGTGGGGCCTGGAGATGAAGCTTTAGTGATAAAGTGTCCCTTGGTTCATTTCCCAGTACTCCCCCCATCACCAAAAAAGCAAAAATATTTGGGGGCGGGGTCAGCACAGTGGGCCCAGTTTGTAGAATTATTCCCTTAACCTCATATCATGCTCCCATCACTCATGTCTATCTATCCCTATTACTTTCTGCCTTTTCTTCCATTCTTTCTCTTTTTATTCCAGGAGATTTCCTAAGCTTTTTTTTTTTTTTTTCCAATGCATTAAACTTTTAAAGTTAATTTCCAAAGGCACTTCTTTTTAGAACCCTGTTAATATTTCATTGCTATAATAATCTTCTTTTGCTTCTCTTGGCTTTTTGTGATATGAATTGTAATGTTTAATTTTTTCAGTATTGAGGACTGAATCCAGGGCCTCATGCATGCTAGGCAAGAGCTCTGTCACTGAGCTACATAGCCCAATTATATTGTGAGCTTCACTGTGCAGCAATCAGTTAGGAATCTAGGTGTTGTTTTTTGTTTTTGTTTTTTTAATTTAAAATAACTTTTCCCCCCAGGGGGCTGAGATTGTGGCTCAGTGGTAGAACGTTTGCCTAGCACATGCGGGGCCCTGGGTTTGATCCTCAGCATCACATAAAAATAAATTAAAAAATAAAATTATTAAAAAAAATTTTATATTTTTTAGACATTGATGGACCTTTATTTTATTCATTTATTTATATGTGATGCTGAGAATCAAACCCAGGGCCCCACACATGCTAGGCAAGTGCTCTACCCCTGAGCCACAAACCCCCAATCCCTCTAGGGTTTATTTATATATATATATATATATTTTTTTTTTTTTTTTTCTCCAGATAGTGTCTATAAGTATTCTCATGGATGATTCTTCTTTTTAAATTATTTTGTTGGGGTTTCATTAGTTGTAGTTGGACTTAATGCCTTTATTTTTTTTTTATTTACTTATTTTTGAATATTTTTTTAGTTGGTTTTTTTTTTAAGACAGAGAGGAGAGAGTTTTTTTTTTTTTTTTTTTTTTAAGAGAGAGAGAGGAGAGAGAGAGAATTTTTTAATATTTATTTTTTAGTTTTTGGCGGACACAACATCTTTGTTTGTATGTGGTGCTGAGGATCGAACCCAGGCCTCACGCATGCCAGGTGAGCGTGCTACCGCTTGAGCCACATCCCCAGCCCTTTTTTAGTTGTTGATAGACCTTTATTTTATTTACTTATTTATATATGGTACTGAGAATCGAACCCAGTGTCATCTCACACATGCTAGGCAAGCACTCTACAGCTGAGCCACAACTTCAGCCCCTATTTTATTTATTTTTTATGTGTTGCTGAGGGTCGAACCCAGTGCCTCATGCATGCTAGGCAAACACTCTACTGCTGAGCCATAACCCCAACCTTGGATTATCCTTTTTTCAGAAAAGAATCCATTCATCTGTAGATACCTGGCAACCACCAACGTTGTGGGAATCCAGCCTATTCTATATGTAAACATTTACTCGTCCCCTTGAGTTGTAGTTCTCCATTTCCTTTCCTTCTAGAATTCCCCAATACTTTGTTCACTTCGGGGTCTCAAGCTTTTAGTTTTTGTATTTGCCTACCTTCACCTTTTTTTTTTTTAATTTTAGTGGAATTTCATTAAGATGTAGAAATAAATGCCTTATTTATATTCTCTCTGTTCATTTTATGTTTTGCTCTTATCCTACATTCTTCCAATCTTCTATTTGCCCTTCATTATAAGCCTAGTTTTTACATTTTCTCTTATTTTACTGTTCATGGTGTGTGTAGGGTTACATTTAAAAGTAAAGATGTATATACCTATGAATGTTATATGTGTTTGAACTTTTATACTGATGACTACTCTGGAATAGTCTATTTTAAAAGCACTTTTCTAAAATTATATTAATGATTGTGGGAAAATTCACTATGCTTTCACTTTGAAAAGCAATTTACCTAGTTAGTGATGTTGTTGATAATGATAAGCTAATTTATTAGATGCTTACTACATGCCAGGCACAGGCACTTGTTAACTGTTTTTCCATGATGATTTTTTTTTTTTTTTTTTTAGAATAAACCTGAGAAGTTTATAAACAAATAAAGATACAACGTGAAAGACTTGAGAGTGAAGTCTCATTGTTCTCTGTGAAAATATAGACTGAGGAAACAAAATAGTATTTCCTTGGAGCACAGCATTGATTCTTCAAGACTACACTTCTGTGTATGGGACTCAGTTTAAGAATTTGAAACATAATTTATGCTTAAATATGCAAGAAGCAGTATAAGAAAGAACCATTGACTTAGGGTTGTGGCTCAGTTGTAGAGTGCTTGCCTAGCATGCATGAGGCACTGGGTTCAATCCTCAGCAACACATAAAAATAAAATAAAAATATGGTATCCTCCTAAAACTAAAAAAAAAAAAGAAAGAACCATTAATACAAAGAGATTGCTATATCTCATTCCTTTTTATAATCATCTCATCTCAGGATATATCAGTGTGAGAAAAATCTCCCATCATTAGCTCAAATTTGTTAGATACCTGAGCATACTGAAAAGAAATCACACAAGTTTAGTGAAACGTGGAAAAGCTTTCATCCTTACTGCATTTCAGTAGCTACAAGGAAAAAGGGAAACCTAGGAGAATTGTCCTGTGCATGACAGGAATGTTGGAAAGTCTTCAGCCTGATTCAGATCTACTTCAGCATGATGAAATTCATACTGATCAGAAACCTTACGAGTGTAAAAAAAACTTTAGCCTGAAAGAAAACTTGATAGAGCAAAGGAACATGCATACTGGAGAAAAATCACATGAATGTACTGAATGTGGTAAAGTGTTCTCTCGGGTCTCATCACTTACTCTACATTTGAAAAGTCATACAGGAAAGAAATCCTATAAGTGTAATAAGTGTGGAAAAGCCTTTGGCCAAAAGAGAAACTTCCTTTCTCATCAGAAACATCATACTGGAGAGAAATCTTATGAAAGTGGGAAAACTTCTATTAAGATGCCAATCCTCATTAAACACCAGAGAAATCATTCAGGAAACAAACCATATGCATGTAAGGAATGTGGCAAAGCTTTTAATGGAAAATCATATCTCAGTGAGCATGAGAAAATTCATACTGGAGAAAAACCTTTTGAATGTAATCAATGTGGAAGGGCCTTCAGCCAGAAGCAGTACCTCATTAAACATCAGAACATCCATAGTGGAAAGAAACCCTTTAAATGTAATGAGTGTGGGAAAGCCTTTAGCCAGAAGGAAAACCTCATTATCCATCAGAGAATACATACTGGAGAGAAACCTTATGAATGTAAAGGGTGTGGGAAAGCTTTCATTCAGAAGTCAAGCCTCATTAGACACCAGAGAAGTCATACCGGAGAGAAACCATACAGTTGTAAGGAATGTGGAAAAGCCTTCAGTGGCAAATCAAATCTCACTGAGCATGAGAAAATTCATATTGGAGAGAAACCCTATAAATGTAATGAATGTGGAACAATCTTCAGGCAGAAGCAATACCTCATTAAACATCACAATATTCATACGGGAGAGAAACCCTATGAATGTAATAAATGTGGAAAAGCCTTTTCTCGAATCACATCACTTATTGTACATGTGAGAATCCATACAGGTGATAAACCATATGAATGTAAAATATGTGGGAAAGCCTTCTGTCAAAGCTCATCTCTTACTGTACATATGAGAAGCCACACAGGTGAGAAACCCTATGGTTGCAATGAATGTGGGAAAGCCTTTTCTCAGTTCTCAACTCTTGCTCTACACATGCGAATCCATACTGGTGAAAAACCTTATCAATGTAGCGAATGTGGGAAATCTTTCAGCCAGAAGTCACATCACATTAGACACCAGAGAATTCATACTCATTAAAGCTCTATGAAGGCCTTGGATATAGAAAAAACTCCATCAGAATTTATACTTAATAATATCAAAAAACTCATTTTACATTAAAGTGACACAAAATGTGGGAAATCCTGCAGCAACTCAAAATACAAAGATGTTTAATAAGAAGTAGCCAGGGCAAAAAGCTTCCACAATAAATATTATTGTACTTTTATGAGCATTCTTGTTGAGTTAGAATCCAGTTATGGAGACCAACTAGCACGTTTCTGGGAGTCCTATGAGATACATTAAGACAACTATATGAGAGAAAAGGACTTGAAATTGAGAGACAATTATTTTTTTGTTATGTGCTTTGCTATATGTGTACTTTGTAAAACTAATCATCAAAGTATTTGGTGTTGATGCAGTTGTAGAAAATTGAGGTTGGGGCAGAGTACTGAATCCATTAAGCCTGAATTTGTGGGTAATTGGTCATTCATAATGGTGGCATCCCAAATTTAGGGATTATTTTAAAAATGATCTCAGGGTAATTGATTTCTTCATTTGGAAAAAGAAGCGACCTCTGTCATTATTCATTAAAATATTTATTTATTATGAAATCCAAAATTATTGAATGCTGGAATGCAAAAAGCAAAACAATAATATAAATTTTATACAAGAGTGTTTTTAAAACCTTAGGGTAGGAAAGAATTTCTAAATTATATTCCAGAAGAATCAACAATTCTACTTTTAAATATATATACATATACCCAAAACACTAACACATGTACACAGGGAATATAATGTGTCTGTTCATTGCAGCATGAAAAATGGTAGCCAGAAATCGGAAACAGATGTCTGTTGCTTGTGAAATAGATATATAAAATGTGATAGTCATAGAGTAGAATACTCTCTAGCAGTCAAGTACAAATTAAATTTGTATGTATATTAACAGTGAAAGATATGAAAAATCATACAGAATGAAGAAAACTGAAGTGATGAATATATTGTAGAGATACCCTTGTGAATCTAAATAAAATCAACACTAACCAACCCCTGTACCTTAAGCGTTGGTTATAGATAAATGCTTTTTTGTGAAACTTTTTTTTTCCTGTACCAGGAATTGATCCAAGGGGCATTTAACTACTGAGTCATATCCCCAGCCCTTTTCTGTATTTTGAGATATGGTCTTGCTAAGTTGCTTAGGGCCTCACTAAAGTGCTGAGGCTGACTTTGAATCCTCCTGGCTAAGCTTTCTCCGCTGCTGGGATTATAGGCATGAGTCACCATCATACCCAGGTTTGTATAAACAAACTATTAAGAGTGAATTGGAGCTAGAGAGGTCAGTGATAGAGTACTTGCCTATTATGTACAAAAGCCTGGGTTAGATCCCCAAGAGCACAGAAATAAATAAAATATTTTTTTTAAAGAGAGAATTTTTTAATATTTATTTTTCAGTTTTCGGTGGACACAACATCTTTGTTTGTATGTGGTGCTGAGGATCGAACCCGGGCCGCACGCATGCCAGTCGAACACGCTACCGCTTGAGCCACATCTCCAGCCCCAGAAATAAATAAGGGGCTGGGGCTGTACCTCCGTAGCAAAGTACTTTCCTACCATGTGTGAGGCACTGGGTTCAATCCCTAGCACCATATATAATATATATATATATATATATATATATATATATATATATATATATATTATATATATATATATATTTCACAAATAAAGTATACTGTCCATCTACAACTACAAAAAAAATTCTTTAAAAACGAATCAGAAGGATATATAAACAGCCCCCAAAAATGGTTGCCTCTAGCAGAAAGGAAAATGGAAAGGAAATGCGACCAGCATAATAAAGAACAATTTAGTTGTGTATCAAAATAATCTATTTCCCATTAAAAAGAAAGATTCTAAGTAAATGGAACAAAATGTTAGTTCTTTTTTTTGTTGCTGGGGTGGCTACTGGGGATTGAACTCCAGGGCTCTCAACCACTGAGCCACATCCCCAGCCTTATTTTATTTAAAGACAGGCTCTCACTGAGTTGCTGACCCTGGCTTTGAACTCAAAATTCTGCCTCAGCCAGCCTAGCTGCTCAGGCGTGTACCACCTCCCCTGACTAATGTTAGTTAATTCTGAGTTGTGGTAATGTATGTATTCATTCTATTGTTTCTACTATTTTCTTAAGCAGGAAGGTGGTACCAGGTGTGGTAGTGCATGCCTGTAATCTCAGGAACTCAGGAAGCTGAGACAGGAGGATCACAATTTTGAGGCCAGGCTCAGCAATTTAGGCCCTAAGCAATTTAGTAAGACCCTGTCTCAAAATTAAAAAGTCAAAAAGGACTGGGGATGTTGCTCAGTGGTTAAGTGCCTCTGGTTCAATTCTTGGTACAAAAAAAAAAAAAAAATGGAAGGGTAAAGAAGCTGTACATGAAGTACATATGATAGAATTCTCCCTTATTTCTGGGGGATACATTCTAAAACCCCCAGTCAATGCCTGAAACTCTGAATGATGCTTAACATCTATACGTGTTAGGATTTTCCTCTACATAGCTAACATAAAAGTTTAATTTTTAAATTTAAGTGCCATAAGAGATTACAATGATCTACTGTAGAGCACAGCAACCTCAGTGTATAATTTTTTTTTTTTTCTACTAACTTGAGAACTTTCACCTACAGCTTTGCTTTGGCATACCCAGGTTCCCATCATCACTACTCTTACATTATTAAGTAAAATAAGGTTTACTTAAACACAAACATTGGGATACCCAACAGTTATTCTGGTAACTGGAGATGCTACTAAGTGACTAATGGGTGGATACCACATGGATACACTGAATAAAGCAATGATTTACATCTGTGGACAAATGGAATGAGAGGACATGTAATATGCTACTGAGAACAGTGCTCAATCTACAACTTCTGAATTCTGGAATTTTTCATTTGATATTTTGAACAGTGGTTGAGCATGGGTAATGAACTGCAGAAAGTGAAACAGATAAGGAGGGATGACTATATAATGGATTTTATTCTCAGTTCAATGCTAATATGTTCAAATATGAGATAACTTTAATATTGTGGTGACAACAAATGCAATTATTTGAATTAACTCAAGTCACATTAATCTGTACATTGTCTTTACTTCTGGAACAGGTTAGGTCACATACATTTAAATATCCTACCATTCCGTTTATATTCTGAATTGGAATTAGTTTTTACTGAAACATCAAAAATTTTAATACCCTCACATTACCAACATTAGCATTAGAAATTAGACATTTTTTTAAATTTTAAAATTTTGGGGGCTGGGGTTGTGGCTTAGCAGTAGAGCTCTCACCTTGCATGTGAGAGGCCCTGGGTTCGATCCTCAGCACCACATAAAAATAAATGAATAAAATAAAGGTATTGTGTCCAACTACAACTAAAAAATATTTTTTAAAAGCATTTTTAAATTTTTAAGATACCATGTCACTCAATTTATTTTATTTTTTTGAGTTAACTCTTGGATTTCACCTTCAATTTTGACCTGCCACGTAATTTTGTTTTTAGTTCTACCAGTACAGTCAGTCCCCACGTTTATTTCCTTGGGGAAAAGTGGTACTGAAAAGGAAGCTTGTAAGTCAATATTTTTGCGAGGATTTTTGTTTACTTGATCCCTTTTCATGATAGCTTGCCAGAAAACTGTAAATGGTCTTTTTGAAGAGTGATAAAAATGAAAGTACACAGCAATTAAGCCTTAGACTAATTACAGATATATTAATTTCTTTTAAATTTAACATAATAAAGTGATAATATTACTACAGTACTTCACTGGTTTTAACATCTTTGAAGGTTTGTCTTGAGATAAGATTGAAAATGGTAAGGATTGAGTTCTGAAATAATATGCCCAAACAATACATGTATATCAACATGAATAAACTATTCTCTGTTTTCTTCCATTCCTTACATTGCTTTACTTGAACATTCTTTCAAAATAAGTATTCATTGCATATCCTTGCTCAGCATTAGCATCAGAAGAACTAGGAAATAATTAAAACTAAATTAGGAAGGCTACCTTTAGATGGTCGGCCAGCATAAAGGAGCATTTGTGATGGTCATATAGAATAAGAAGCAATCGCTACATGGTATTTCTGTGATAATATGTACTGGGAATATACTCAGTCACTTCCTGTTGATTGACTTGTCACTTACTTGCCACCTTAAACAAACGTTCATAGAATCAATAACCACTTAGTACCCACTAGGATGGCAGTTATCAAAAAGTACAGAGCAAGTGTTAGCAACCATGTGGAGACTGGAGCTCTTGTGCATCACTGGTAGGAATGTAAAATGGTGTAGGTGTGGGGAAACCAGTTGATGGCACTTAAACTGTTACAAATAGAATTGCCATGTTCTGTGGTTGGATATGGTTTGTAGTCCACTCCCCAGCCCATTCCCCAGAGTTCATGAGCTGAAAGCTTGGTCCTTAACATAAGAGTATTAAGATGGAAGAACCTTCAGGAGGTAGGGCCTAGAGGAATATAATCAGGTCATAGGGCTGCCACTCTCACGAATGAATGAATGCTATCATGAAAGTGGATCAAGTCTCATGAGTGGACTAGTTCTTGTGAGAGTGGGTTGTTTTAAAGTGACACCACCTAAACCTTGGCCTTCTCTGCATGAAGACCAGTTTGCTTTTGACATCTCTGTCGTAATGCAGCCAGGGGCCCCTGCTAGCTATACTAACACCATGCTGTTTGAGCCATCTAACCACCAGAATTATGAAGCAAATAAGCTTTTTTTAATATTTATTTTTTAGTTTTAGGTGGACACAATACCTTTATTTTACATTTATGTGGTGGTGATGATCGACCCCAGTGCCTCATGCATGCTAGGCAAATACTCAACCACTAAGCCACAATCCCAGCCTCTCAAATAAGCTTTTTTTTTTTTGATAAGTTAGCTAGCCTCCAATGTTTTGTTATAGCAACATAAAACAGACGAAGCTAACACCATGTTATCTAGTAATTCAACTTCTTGGTATATACTGCCAAAGTCTTGAAAGTGGGGAGTCAGAGATATTTATACATATATGTTTATAGTAGCCCTAGTCACAATAGCCAAAAGGTGGAAACAACCCTGATGCTCATCAACAGATAAATATCAAATAAACAAAATGTGATTATACATAAAATGATATATTACTCTGACTTTATAAGGGAATGAAATTCTGATGCAACATTGACAAACCTTGAAAACAATATGCTGTTCAATAGCTCAGATACAAAAGGGCAAATACTAAATGATTCCACTTATATGAAGGACCTAGAATAGGCAAATTCATAGGGACAAGAAGTAGAATAGAGGTTACAGAGGATGGGGGGAAAAAGGGAAGTTTTTACTTACTAAGCATGGAAGTTTTATTAATAGTATGAAAAAGTTTTGAAAATGGATAGAGGTGATGTTTGCACAATACATGAATGTACTAAATGCTACTAAACTGTATACTTGAAAATGGTGTGGCACAAACCTGTAATCCCATTGGAGGCTGAGGCAAGATGATCACAAGTTTGAAGCAGTAATTTAGTGAGAGCCTGTCTAAAAATAAAAAGGGTTGAGGCTATAGCTCACTGGTACAGTACCTGTCTGTTCAAGTACCAAAAAGGAGGGGAAAAAAATGATTAAAGCATGGGCTGGAAACAACTCAGTGGTAGAGCAGTTGCCTAGCATGTGCAAGACCCTTAGTTCAATCCCCAGCACCACAAAAAAAAAAAAAAAAAAGGTTGCAATGGCAAAGATGACACACCCTTTAATACCAGTGATTTAGGAGGCTAAGAAGAAATTGCAAATTTGAGGCCTTATCTGCAATTTAGTGAGGCCTTAAGTAATTTAGCAAGACTCTGTCTCAAAATGAAAAATAAAAAGACTGGGGATATAGCTTAGTGGTTAAGCACCCCTGATTGGTATCCCTAATACCAAAAAAAAAAAAAAAAAACCCGACAAGGGCAAGGGATATGGTTCTGTGGCTTAGCTCTGCAGCTTACCATAAAGCACCCCTGGATTAGATCCCCAGTACCAAAAAATATACGTTTGTTTTGTTTGTATATATGTTTAATTTCCTGGTAGAAACTATGTGCTTAGTATATTTTAAAACTAATTATTAAGGGCTGGGGCTCAGTGGTTGAGCACTTGCCTAGCACATGTGAGGCACTGGGTTCAATCCTCAGCACCACATAAAAGTAAATAAATAAAAGGTATTGTGTTCATCTACAACTAAAAAACAACTTTTTTAAAAAGCAAGTTAAATATACTAAACCTACAAAATTGATCTGAGTAGTGACAAAAACTAATATTTGCTTAGAAAAGCTAAGAGTTGAATGGTAATTGAAAAAGTTTTATTATACTAAAGAATGAAAGATCTAAGGATGCTACTGGGTTTTTTGTTTTTCTTTTTTGTGGTGCTGGAGATTTAATCAACAGACACTCTGCCACTGAGCTACATCCCCAACCCCTTTTTAATTTTATTTTGAGACAGGTTCTCATAAAGTTTCCAAGACTGGCCTCCTGCCTCAGTCTCCCGTGTCATTGGGATTACAGCTATGCACCACCATGCTCTACCTAAGAATATTTCTATATGGGCAAAGCATATTGTAAAGAGAGCAAATCCAGAGAATAGCATGTGAAAAACATAAAGGAAAAAATTCCCAGCTGGGGGCCAGGGTTGTGGCTCAGTGGTAGAGTGGTTGTCTAGCATGTGTGAGGCACTGGGTTCTGTCCCTGGCATCACATAAAAATAAACAAATAAAATAAAGGTATTGTGTCCATCCATCTATAACTAAAAACAATAAAAAAAAAAAACATTCCCAACTGCTCAGGAGGCTGAAGCAGGAAGATCACAAGTTCAAAGCCAGCCTCAGCAAAAGCAAAGCACTAAGCAACTCAGTGAGACCCTGTCTCAAAATAAAATACTCCTGACCCTCCAGCCTCAGCCTCCCAGCACCTGGGATTACAGGAGTGTGTCACTGCATGCAGTTTTGAGGATTCAAGGTGAATGGATGTGGGGAGAGAAAGGAAGGTGAGTGTGATAGACTGTCTTTGGCATTTCCACCTGTTTTTTCCTGCTGCCATAAGAAGATATTTGCAGAGATGCCTGAGGAAGGCCACCACCCAAGACCTCTGATACAGAGGATTCTGTAGGAAAGTGCCTAGGCTAGAAGTGCAAATATGTGTAAGAGCATGGCCCACACCAGGGACCAGAGACCTTGACTGTGACTCCTTCCAGAGATTGTGGTACATTGGCTGTGCACCAAGCCTGGTCGGGGAAGGCAGCATTTCCTCATCACCTGCCAGGGGAAAGCCTTTGTATTTGTCTGTGGTCAGGCATGACAAATTTCACAAGTTTTTAGCCATGAGCCAAATTCCTTGAAATGTATGTTAAGGAATCATAGAAAATATAGATATTATATCAAAACCATAAAGAAATTAGTCTGACCTGCATGAGAAACTCAAACCCAACAAGCATCTTGAATTGACATTCATCCTGGTTTCTCATGCAGAAAGTTTATGAGTTTAACTACAAACATTTCTGAACACCTAGTTGTCCGCCAACTACTCCTTACTAAACCAAGCTCTTTACCTAAACTCTTGTTCTATTAATTATATTGACCTTTGGTCAATCGTTCAATAAAGGCCCAATATAACGCTAATCATTTTTTTTCCTGTGCTAGAGATTGAACACAGGCCTCACACATGCTAGGACAAGCACTCTATCACCCAGGCCCTAGCCCTGGTCTTAACCCTAACTTTAACTGCACTCACTCTGTATCTATAAACCTAACCTTAAATTTCATGTCTCTTAAAACTCGTGATCTTATCCTGAATCCAGATGCTTCTCTTCACTCTAAACCTATTATTAATAACCCAATAAAAAATCCAAACTTGGGCTAAATCCAATTTTAAATTTAGTATTAACCTTTCTCTAACTTTGGTATTAAATACTAGTATCCGACCCAGTACATAGTCCCTCCATTGCCTCACTGTAAGAGGTTGCAGAATGAATAAATTCCACAGCAACATCTATAATGGCAAAGAACTGAAAATAGCTGTTTCAGGAGGTGGAAAAGGCCATGACTTCATTTTCACCCCACCATCAAGGTGGTTCTAGGGATCCCAAAACAGAACTCAAAAGAAAATTAGAAACGAGGATGCTTTGAACATGTACAATGGGAAGGAAAGGAGTTGACTGAGCCGGGTGTGGTGAAAGCCTGTAATCTCAGCAGCTCCGGAGGCTGAGACAGGAGGATCACAAGTTCAAAGCCAGCCTCAGCAATGGCAAGGTGCTTAGCAACTCAGTGAGACCCTGTCTCTAAATAAAATTCAAAATAGGGCTGGGATGTGGGTCAGTGGTTGAGTGCCCCTGAGTTCAATCCCTGGTACCAAAAAAAAAAAAAAAAAAAAAAAACCAAACAAACAAAAACAAAAAAACCCTGGTGACTGGATCAGCCATCGTTACATTAATGAACCTTTAGGAAGAGAGCTGGGAATGTAGCTCAGTGGTAGAACACTTGCCTGGCATGGGCAAAGTTCTGGGTTCAATCCCCACTACTGCAAAAAAAAAAGTGTTTTTCAAATACAGATTCAAAGAAAGGAATTCTGAATAGAAGAATTTGCCCCAGAGTTGGTAAACATGCCATAATTTCCTCTTGCATATGAGATTTCCAACTGTGCTCAGATTCACAGGCCATGGACCCCTGACACAGACTGACCAGCTCTTTGGTAAAACCAAAGTGAATATTTTCTTCATCTATACTCTCTCCCAGGGAACACAGAGTACTTGCACTTTGGCAATTCAAATTACTGACCCTGTGCACATTGCAGCAGCTGAGCTAATTGTATCCACAATTGGAGGGTGGTGTGTGTGTGCTTTTAATTTTAAATATAATTTATTTTTGCAATGCCAGAGACCAAACCTGGGGCCTTGCCCATGCCAGACAAGTGCTCTATCACTAATCTACATCCCCAGCCCAAGGGGTGTTATTTTCTAAATTTTTTTTTTGGTACTATGTGGGAAGCCGTTCTTGCACGTGATTTGAGCTACCTCCCTGGCTGGGTGTGAGGCGCTTAGACAAGCTGTGTCAGAGCCTTCCCCATCCTTCCCCAGGTGCGAGGGCTTGTCCGTGTGGGGGTGTAACTGACCACTGACCTGAAAACCAATCACTGACCCTGACCTTGGAATGCTGCCCCCCTCGACCTTCATTGGATGGAATTTTCCCCTGAATTTTTTGTTCCCCAATAAAAGCTCACTCCCTGGTGTTTTTCCCTCTC
The DNA here is from genome assembly GCF_021218885.2 of Marmota monax. Lineage (NCBI taxonomy): Eukaryota > Metazoa > Chordata > Mammalia > Rodentia > Sciuridae > Marmota > Marmota monax. The sequence goes on along the minus strand of NW_026692786.1, from coordinate 41,716 downwards.
TCTTGCTGGCCTCTTGTGTAAACCTCGTTACCGCATCAGGTGGCTAGAGGCAAGAGCTGGGAGAAGCCGTCTCTGAGCTGGGCAAACAAAAGGTAAATTGAGAGTCATGTGTCTTTAATTTGAACTCATTAGTTAATTTCTATGTTTCGAACCTCTAGTATGAAGTTAGCGTGCTGGTCTCATGGCTGAGTACTAGGAATTGAACTAGGGGTCTTAACCACTGAGCCACATCTCAGCCCTTTTTATTTTTTATTTTGGACATGATCTCACTAAGTTGCTTAGGGCCTTGTTAAGTTGCTGAGGTTGGCTTTGAACTTGTGATCCTCCTGTCTCAGGCTCCTAAATCACAGGGATTACAGGTGTGAGCCACCGTGCCCAGCTATACTTTCTATATTTGGGAAGAGTTTGCAGGTATTATGATGATATGATGTGCTCAAATAGCTCTTTAGAGTCTTTAAAAAACAATATTTGCACATCTATGTAAAAGGAACTGTAACAATTTCAATGAGAAGCAGCCCAGGCATAACTGTTAAAAGCATCTAAATTCAAGCCAGTCCTCAGGAACCCTTTTGTTTGAGAATAACAAGGTGGAGACAATGACTTTTTAATCATTATTTATTTTATGAAATTTGGAATTTTGGAATGTGTTTTTCAAAGAAGAAAGAGGATAAGTTTTCAAATTCAACTCTTTTGGATGTTGACTACTTTGGACTTTAACTTTAGTGTGGTAACTTTAATTTCTCCCTGAAAAATTGAGTAGAAGGAAGCACTTCCCTCAACTTTTGTATATTTTATATTGGATATTTTATTATTCCTTATTGCAGAAACCCTGTGTTGGATAATGAGGCTGAACATAATTTAGAATAGAAAAAAATAGGGACTGAATTGTTCTCAAAGTAGAAAAACTTTGGTCCTTAGCAGGTACTCTCAGATGAAGAAATCAGTGGAGATATGAACTCCACTCTCACCCTGACCTTCTAGATTTTGTAAGCTGAATTTCCAGAACCTCTGAGTGAAGCCTCATGTCAGAAAGTCTTTTTTTTAAGAGAGAGAGAGAGAGAGAGAGAGAGAGAGAGAGAATTTCCCAATATTCAGTTTTCAGTCTTCGGTGGACACAACATCTTCATTTTTTATTTTATGTGGTGCTGAGGATCAAACCCAGCGCTCCGCGCATGCCAGGCAAGTGCGCCACCACTTGAGCCACATCCCCAGCTCCAGAAAGTCTTAACTAATTGCTTCAGTTACATATATCATCCCCCCTTATTTCCAAATACCATTGTTATTCCTAGATTTCCTGGACTTAAGCTGACTCTGGAAATTCCCAAACATAGCAAATCCTATTTTCTAAGCCCTATAAATGTTAGGCAATCTTGTGATATATGAGAATATGAACACACTGTGGGGAAAGATGTAAAGTCTTTTTTATATTTATTTTTTTTAGTTTTTTAGGTGGACACAATATCTTTATTTTATTTTTACGTGGTGTTGAGAATTGAACCCAGGGCCTCACACATGCTAGGTGAGCGCGCCACCACTTGAGCCACATCCCCAGCTCCAAGTCTTTGTTTTTTTTTTTTAAAGGAAATTAACCCAAACCATCTAGGATTTTTTTATTGCAAGTATTAAAAGTAATACTTTGTTATGAAAGAAAATTAAAGTGAAATGCAAAACAGTTGGCATAGAAGGACAAAAGGTGAAAACTGGGATGTGCAATTAGTCATTCTACATATCCTACTCTCTATCTTTTTTAAAAATTTTTATTCTAATTTATTATATATAACAGCAGAATGCATTTCAATCATATTACACATATAGAGCACAATTTTTCATATCTCTGGTTGTTCATATCTAGAGTCATATCATTCTTGTCTTCATACATGTACTTAGGGTAATTATGTCCATCTCGTTCCACCATCTTTTTTACCCCAAAGTCTTTTGATCCCCCACTTGTCTGCATAAGATAGATCTTGGACCTGGAATGTTTCCTAATCAAAAGATGAAGAACTTATGCTGGGTTTACTGCCTTGAGTGGGAATTATTTTTCTCTATTGCAGGCCCAGGACATAAGCCTTTGTTTTGCTGAAGCATGTGGAAAGCTGTGGGTTCAATCCCCACTATAGCCAAACCCACTATTGTAATCTGTTTGCCAAGGAAAGGGGACAGAATGGGGTCATTCTTTTGTGGCAGGAGAAGGATGCTTGTAGCCCATTGCCCTGTGTTGGTTAATGGGAACCCCTGGCCAAGGGGGATTGAGGCATATTATCAAAGCTCACCCTTTTGTTTTTTTCTCTATGTAGGTTAAAGCATTGTTTCATCACTGTTTGGATGGAAAAATATTGTGTTTCCCTTGGCAACCAAGGTGCAATAGGCAGAAGTGTTTAGAATTCTCCTTTGGGAATGATAACTTATGCAGTGTTCTGCTCTCCTAGGACTGATAAATGGTGCATGGTGTTATGTGTAACGTTTATAAGATGGGTTATCAATGCCTATCTTACTGCCTCTTTGTATCTCAGATTTATTTACTAGATTGCACATCTAAAGGATGGGAAAATGATTGACACTAGTACCACCACCATGACTTTAGTTTGGCATCTGTATATAATCTTAATTTACAAAAGAATTTCAGAGACTCCAATTCATCCCAATGCCACTTTTGTAGGGAACTGGCAATCTCTTTTCCTTGAGTTTGAGTGGCACTCAGCCAGGAGGTGGATGTGGAGGATTACTTGGGATAATATTTTAAAAACTGGGTAAAATTTGGGGAAAGAAGACTAATTACAAGAAATTCTCCAAAATTCTTGAACTTTTCTTCCTAAAGATGATTTCTGTCCTAAACCTATTTTGATGTGTATCTGGCACGTACACTGAAAAGACAGTTTTTGTAGAGGCAATGGCAGATTTTCCTCCTGTGTCCCCAGAGAAAAAAACATGTCTCAGCAGAGTTAAGCTCAAGAAGAGTTAACTCTCAGAGTTAAACTCTCCTGGGAAAGGAGAGCCATTGAGTAGAAGGCTTATACATATACAGTTTGATCCACCTGGGGAGGTGATGAAACTATGGAAGCTTCAGTCCTCAATGCTGAAATCAGCTGACTCAATTTTTTTTGTCTTTGGTTATAGTTTTATTTATTTATTTTTTATTATTATATATATTAGGGCTGGGGTTGTGGCCCAGTGGTAGAGCGCTTGCCTACCATGCATGAGGCACCGGGTTTGATCCTCAGTACCACATAAAAATAAAATAAAGATATTGTGTGCACCTATAACTAAAAAAATAAATATTAAAAAAGATATATATTAACATAAAATTTTGCATTTTAACCATTTTTAATTTTAGACCTTTAAAGACTGAATAATTCCATTGTATGAATATATCACATTTTGTTTTTCCATTCATCTCTTGATGATCATCTGGTTTGTTTTTATCATTGCATGACTGTGAATAATGCTCTACTGCAGATATCTGTTTGAGTTCCTGCTCTTAATTCTTTTTTTTCTCTCTTAATTCTTTTGAGTATACAACCAGAAGGATTATTACTGAATCATACATATTGACAAACCTCCAAACTAACACCAACAATGCACAAGCTTCCAATTTCTCCATATGTTCAGCAAAACTTGTTATTTCATTGTTTGAACAATAGCCAACCTACTGGGAGTGAAGTGGTATGTCATTATGGTTTTGATTTGCACTTCCCTGATGATTCATGATGTTGAACATCTTTTCATTGGCTCATTGGACATCTATTTATCTTTGGAGGAATGTCTACTCAAGTCCTTCATCAATTTTATTTATTTATTTATTTATTTGTTTGTTTATTTATTTATTTATTTTTGGTACTAGGAATGGAGCCCTGGGGGCACTCCACCAATGAGCACTTTTGATTTTGAGATAGGGTCTTACTAATTTCTCCAGGTTGGCCTTGAACTTGGGATCCTCCTGCTTTAACCTCCCAAGTAATGGAATTACAGATGTGTATCACCATGCCAGCGTAACTCTCTTTTCACTCACTCAGGCTTCTGTTGTATCCTGAGCACTTTCTGGTTCCCATGCTGACTCCAAAATGGAATATGAGAGAGTGGGGAAAAATTAGTAATTAAATGCAGAGAAGACTCAGCAAGCCACCCAAAAAATTAGAGGGAAAATGGACACACACAAAGAGAAAAGGCTTTCAAAGAGATTGTACCAGTCTGCAGTCTCTCTAGCATTACAAGTTTTCAATTTTTTTGGATTGTATTTATTTATTGCCATTCTAAGTAGCTAAAAAACTATCTCTCTGTAGAGTTATGGTCCCAATATCTCTCATAGTTATCAACTCAGAGACCCAGTTTTGTGAATTATTTTTTTCCTTATCTTTTTTAATTGGATTATTAGTCTTTTAAAAATATCCAGTATTTTGGTGCTTCTTACATATTAGGGAGTGTTTATAATATAAAATACAATTATTTTTCCAGCTTGTAATTTGTTTTCTTTTTTTGGGTACTGGGGATTAACTCAGGGGTATTTGACCACTGAGCCACATCCCAAGCCCTATTTTTTATTTTATTTAGAGACAGGGTCTCACGGAGTTGTTTAGGGCCTCGCCATTGCTAAGGCTAATTTGAACTCAGATCCTCCTGCCGTGGCCTCCTGAGTCTCTGGGATTACAGCCAGTTTGTAATTTTTAAAAAATTTTCACATGAAAGGGATGATCAATCTCTTATGTTCAGGTATTATATTTTTTAAAATTTTTTGTTGTTGTTGATGGACCTTTATTTAATTAATTTATTTATATATGTTGCTGAGAATCTCAATACCTCACACATACTAGGCAAGTGCTCTGCCACTGAGCTACAGCCCCAGCCCAGGTTTCACATTTTGAAGTTAGGTTTTCTCCATTACATGGTCATAAAGTCAGTTTCCCATCTTTCACCCCTTATAATTTTTTTCTTTTGGTTATAAATTTTGACCTATTTGGAGTTGAACCTTTAAAGCCCATTATTTTCCCCCAGAAAGATTAATAAATTGACCTCAGAACCTTCATTGAAAAGTCATCTTTTCCCAACTGATTTGAGATGACCCATTCTGTTCAGTTAGTTGACAGTGCCATATTATATATATTATACATGTATTTTATATATATATATTTAGCTGTCAATGGACTTTTATTTTAATTATATGTGGTGCTAAGAATCGAACCCAGTGCCTCACACATGCTAGGTAAGCACTCTACCACTGAGTATAAACCCAGCCCCCTATATTATTTTAACTTTTGAAAGGTTAGAGTATGTTTTGTTACTTGGGGAGACTAACCCCAACTGTCTCACATTACTTTCTATCCCCTTGATTTACTCTGTTCTTGGTTTTGTTTTTAAACTGGAATTTTAGAATAGCTCTTATTTAGAAAAATACACTATTTTCCTTTTTCAATTTTTTAATTAGTGCATTATAGTTATACATAATGGTGAGATTTGTTGTTACATATTCATATGTGCACACAATATAACAATATAATTTGGCCAATATAATTTCCTAGTATTTCCCCTTTACCTCCCCTCTTCCCTTTGCCTTGTCCCTTTCCTCCACTCTTCTGATCTCCCTTCTATTTTCATGAGACCCCTCCACCAGCTTTCTTTCCCTTTTTCCTTTCTAGCTTCACATATGAAAGACAACATATCATCCTTGAATTTCTGAATTTTGCTTTAAAAATACATTATTTTCAATGGGGTTGTGTTAAACTCAGAAGTTAATTTAAAATGACATGTTTAAGATGGTAAGTTTTCCACTCAAGAATATGATATATTGGACTGGGGTTGTGGCTCAGTGGTAGAGCGCTCGCCTAGAATGCACAAGGCACTGGGTTCGATCCTCAGCACCACATAAATGTAAAATAAAGATATGTGTCCGCCTAAAACTTAAGAATAAATATTTTTAAAAAAAGAATATGATATAGAGGGCTGGGGTTGTGGCCCAGTGAAAGAGCACTTGCTTCACATATGTGAGGCACTGGATTTGATCCTTAGCACCACATAAAAATAAATCAACAAAATAAAGATATTGTGCCCATTTATAACTAAAAAAATATGATATAGATTTCATTTAAGTCTTCATGTCCTTTAGTAGTGTTTTAATTTTTTTCTAATTTAATTTTTTTATATATTGATAAGGTTATTCTTAAGCATTTTATACTTCTCAATGGTTTTGTTCGTATAATCACATGAATTTCTATCAATTACCTCATTTTCTCCTTCTATTTAAAATTATAGTCAAAGAACCAGAGCAGAACATTTCAAGAGAACATCTTTGTAGTTAGAAGCTACTTATTTTCATACCTAACAAAATACACCTGGCCTGACAGTAACTTCATCCTTCTTGTCTCCCACCCTTCAAACAGAGGTTAGTAGCTCAGAATAACAAGGGACCCCTTTGCAATTCTTTCATGGTTGTCTCTTCATGGCCTAACTCACCTCTCTGCTAATTGCAACAGTTAACACTACTCTTCAATCTTGAAGGTTGTTGTTTCTTAATCCAGGACTTCCCAAATCAGATCCCTTAGTCCTACACCTGGTCCCAAACATCCTACAGCACTCTAAAACAACCCAGATTGAACTCTGTGCCTGTGCTCTAAAGAGCAAGAACCCACCTGTAGAGGGCGCGTGTGCACACTCTCTCCCACAAAGTTCTTTGAAATCAGTTTCTTTTTTTAAGAAACCAAGAGCGATTTCATCTTCTATTCCATAATAGATGTTTCTAATTTTACATAAGTGTTAAGTCATTACAAGTTCAGTTACAATCTTTCTCCCTTCAAATCTTCAAGAAAAACTGATGCTCTAGAATGATCTATCTTTATTATTGTTTTACAGATGAGGCTCAAAGATGACCCCCAAAATACAATCCCAGTCATAGGTACAATTATAAAGTATTGATTACACACACACACACACACACACACACAATTTCTAAATGCAGTTTTTCTCTACAAACCCCCAACACCTAAGTCATACACCCATGGACTCTCCTTGCTTGCTGCAAACTCCACCTCACCGACCCCTCATCCTCCTCATCAGAGGTTAGTAGCTCAGAATAACAAGAGACCCCTTTGCAATAGTGTCCCCGAATCTGTCGCATGTTTAAGCAAATCCATGATTTCAGCCTTCCCAGTCACTGAGTGCTCCTGCTCTCCACCCCTTCAACCTCCCAGACCAGCTTTGGGTCTCCCAGCCTCAGACCCTCCGATCCCTCTGCACAGAAGAATGCCCACCCAAATTTATCCCAGAACAGATACTGTAACTGAAAGCTCAGTCCTTGTCCCCAATGCCAATTAATGCCAATTTAATAATGAGGACACAATTTTGAGAAAAAGAAAAAAGAAGGTTTATTGGAGGAGAAGGAGAAAACACGGGGGACTCCTGTCCCCAAGGCTATGATTGGCTCCATCAGGAGGAACAGGGGGCGTTTAAAGAAAGTCTTTAAGGGTTACATTCCAGGTGTGCTCTGGTAGGGGGGATCCCAGGGAGTCCTGATGGTGTTAGGATTCACTTGTTCATTTGGGAGATATTCACTTCCCAGATTCTCAGCAGACATTTCCTTCCTGTAGTGGGTGTGTTCAAGGGCACTTAACCAGGGGAAGAAAAAGAGTCTCCCTAATCTTGTTAGGAACAGGGAGAGGGAGGGGAGAAGAGACAAAGAGAAAAAAAGTTCTTTTAAAAAATAAGCCTTAGAGCAAGAAGGACTATATTCAGAAGGTGAAGGTGAAAGGAAAGTGACCACAACACTCAGAGCGACCAAGAGATCTTTATTGTAACAGTGCAAAAGAGAGAGAAAGAAAGAGCGGGGAAAGAAGAAAGAGGGGGGTAGGAGAGAGAGAGAGAGAAGAAGGAGGAGGAGGAGGAGGAGAGGAGAGAGTGAGAGGGAGAGCAAAAGCAAGAGAAGAAAGAGAGAGCAAGAGCAAGAGAGAGAGAGACAAAGGGAGAAGAGCAATAGAGAAGGGCCCGGCAGGAGGGAGTTTTTTGTAGCCCAAATCTAATGGGGTTTTGGTCTGCAAGCTGCCTTATTGGCAACAGTGATTGGATCATACAGTAATGTCTGCGTTTAGGCAGATGGGGCAGGGGCTAGATGTGGGTTTCCATTGCACCAGACGCGTGAGGGTCCAGTGTTCAGCCTTGAGTGGGGTTAAGTGTTCAGACCTGAGCAGGTGATAAAGGACCAGACAGAGGGGCGGGGTTTGAGTGCGTGGGTTATCCTGCAGCTAACTTTCCTTCAGCCTGCCTTGCAAACAACATAGTTCAGCCTGTCCTGCACCTAAAAAAAGGGATCACTATTACAGTACTGCACCCCAGGAAATCCGTGTCCGAGTACCTCCTAGGCCCACTAGCCTTCCCAGGCATCAGTCACCAGGGAGTGGCAAAGCAGAGGCTAATCTCTTGAGATGACTTTTTTTTTTGGGGGGGGGGGGGACCGGGGATTGAACTCAGGACCACTCGACTGGTAAGCCACATCCCCAGCCCTATTTTGTATTTTATTTAGAGACAGGGTCTCACTGAGTTGCTTAGCGCCTCGCTAAATTGCTGGTGCGAGGTCTGAATTTTGATCCTCCTGCCTCCGCCTCCCAAGCCGCTGGGATAACTCGCCCAGCCTGAGGTAACTTTTGAATGGTGCGCCCACAGCCTCTGCTCTGCTCGGAACTACATTTCCCAGAAGGCTCAGCGGTGAGAACTACCTTCCTAGGCAAACTTGCCCTCCTCTTCTTGAGGCTCTCCGGTTCCTACCAATAGTAAGGAAGGGGCGGAAAGTAAAACCATGTCAAACGCACTGGAGCGGCCTTCTTTGGGAGCCGGGGTTGGAGGCTGATCCAGGACTCAGGCCTTTGCAGTGTGTTTCAATAAAGTGTGCAATCCTTTCTGGTGGCCGCAGCTAATCGCTGATAGGAATCCTGAAACACGGAACCACCTTGTCCACCTCTGTTTACCTTTCTAACTACGTTTCCCAGAGCACTACTCGGCATGACCTCCTTCTCGCGGGAATTCAGCCTTAAAGTCACGCGCTGGCGGGATCCTGGGGGCTTCACCAGCAGTTAATCCAGTGCTGTGGAGTGTTTTACTGCCTCGAAAGCTTGGGAGGCCTGAGGTGAGGATCTCCAGAGGAGGGCGGGGCTGGAGCCGAGGCTTGTCTTTGTGCCGCGGAGGAGTTGAGGTTGAAATTGTGTGGCTGTTATAATGTGTGTGGTAGTTTCTGAAGAAGGATCGTGTGGTCTTAACAGACTGTTGAGTATTTCCGTCTAATGGTCACACGGAGTGGAGAACCTGCTGCGTGTGGGAGAGACATTAGGACCGCGCGCGGCATTGTGTGCGGATCCTGGGCGCTCTTGACTGGCTGGGCGTTTCGGAGTTGTCTCCTCTGTGGTGTATGATTGTGTGACGTTGTGGGCACGTGCAGCAAATTACAGGTGGGAATACAGATGCAGACTGTGCGGTTGTAGTTGTGTGTGTGCATGTGGTTAGTGTGGGATTTTGACTGTGTCCAGGGTACAGGTGAATCGTGTGTGTGACCGCAGTTGTAACTTTGAGCTTCTTCTTGGTAAATGTGCGGTTGTGCCTGTAGGACCTTTTGAGATTCTGGGTGTGTGTTGCCTGTGGTTTTGAGAGTGGGTTTCCTGGAACTGAATGGTACCTTAAAGCAATATACTCTAGTTTTAGGACTTAATACGCATGTAATCATGAAATCCTTTGTCTTTTATTATATTTATTTATTTGTTCAAATGTTTTTAAGAATATTTCGTATTAGATACAATAGTTCATTCAGTTTTTTTCTTTTTTCTTTTTGAAGTATACTGCACTTATTCATTCCTGCTAATAATGGAGGATATTTGAGTTATTTCTAGTTTTTTATTTTATAAATAATGCTGCTGTTACCATACTCTAGGCCAGAAGCTTGACTCTGGGAATCCAACAACTCAGGTCTAGCCACACACCCCAAAAAACAAAAGGAAAAGGTAATGGAGAAAATCATGAAAGCAACTTTAATCAGTGTAGCTACACTGAGAAGACAAGGGGACCGGTGTCCTTTGCCCTGTCTTTAAGGGGCTGACAGTGACTTTGACGTTTTATAAAAAGGTAAATAAGGGCAAGGTTTGAGAGTTAGATAACTGGAGGCTTTCAACAGTTGACAGAGCAAGTGGTCTTGACCAGATATGGTCTGGTCCATCATTATCCCAGGACAAGGCAGAACCTTATCTAAAATATGAAAGTTACTGTTTCACGTGGAGGGGAGCTAACTTCAATTCATCACAATATATGTATTGATTAGACCCTGTTCCTGGATCCAAGGTTACCACAAGCAAAGGAGATGGATGTGAAATGGAAACAGAGATGCCAAGTCTTTAATCCTACTTTTAGCCACCCATTGGACATTTGCAGGCAAAAGTAAAGAGTTTAAATCCTTGTTACACTACCACTAACATTCTTTTACATAGGGTCACACATGCTTGTTCACCAGAGGAATTGCTTCATCAAACGATATGTTGCACTTTACCAAATGGTGCAAAATATATACCAAAATGAATGCACACATTTACACTTGCACAGAAATGTTTAAAACATCTTATTGCTCTGTTTTCCCATCAAAACACGGTTAAAGCTGTGTTTAAAAAATAATTTTTAAAATTTTTATGAGTAGATATATAGTAAATTGCATATATTTTTTAAAGGAATATTTATTGACCATTGTTCAGTAGTACTTACAATAAACTAAATAATATACATTTGGGTAACATTTTGATTACTACAAAGTTATTTTCTTGGCTTGTGTTGAACCAGTAATCCAAATACTGAAAAGACTGAACCTACCTACATGTAAGGAATGATTTGGGATAGAGAAAAAATATGCAAGTCAATAATTTAAATTAAAAATTTTGTCACTCATTTATGTGAACAGGTTGTAAATTGCCAGCATCTCTAGTAATCTGATCAGGTTTCCATGAGCCAAATCTAAGACATTCCATGAATTATGACCTTTTATTACACAGATTTCAACTTTAAAAAAGGAATGGCTAATTAAAAGAACTCTTAAAATGTCTGCTTAAGTCTTGGTAATTAAGACAAACTAGGATTTGTCTAGTTTACTTGTCTGGGTGCCCAAGTTGTTGAGTAATAGTATTTTTTCCTTTCAAGAATTTTGCAAATAAAACTGTTGCATTTATGTTACTATAGATGTAGATTTAATGTGGCTTTTTCTTTTCTTTTTTTAATGTTTAATTTAGTTCTTCCTCTTTTTTTGGTACCAGGGATTGAACTTGGGGGCACTCAACCACTGAGCCACATCCCCAGCCCATTTTTTTGTATTTATTTAAAGACAGGGTCTCACTGAGTTACTAAGCACCTCACCTTTGTTAAGGTTGGCTTTGAACTTGAGATCCTCCTGACTCAGCCTCTGGAGCTGCTAGGATTACGGGCGAGTGCCACCATGCCTGGCTTATGCCACCATGCCTGGCTTGTGCCATCACACCTGGCTTATTTATTTTCCTTTTTTTATTGGCACATTATAATAATACATAACAGTTGGATTTTTAAAATTTGTTCTAATTAGTTACAGATGACAGTAGAATGCATTTTGACACATTGTACACAAATGGAGCACAACTTCTCAATCCTCTGGCTGTACATGTTGCAGAGTCACACCAGTAAGTGTAATCATACATATTTAGGGTAAAAGTAATGTCTGTCTCAGTCTACCATCCTTCCCATCCCCACAGCCCCACCTTGTGGCTACTTTTAATTATCCAATTTAAACTATCCAGTTAACTATAGAATCATTTATTTAACCTGAAGGGTTATGGTTTCAGGAAAAATTTCAATTTAACTTGAAGTGACTTATTTCTTAGTTTGCACAGAATGATGGAATCTCAGGAACATGGGATTACCACCCATGGTTTTTGTTTTGGTGAATGTTTTAAAAAATAAAAACCATCCGTTGTGTAAGTATTTTATGTACGCATGTGCATGTGTATACGCACACACACACAAAAACAAAAACCCCAAAATGGTCCTTAAGCATATGAGTTAAAAACAAGTTCTGAGTAATGACTATGGAAAATTTCCCCAACTTTTAGAAAAACATAGGAAATATACCATCATATCAAATGTTCTTTCCTGATAAAGGATGCAACTAAAGAAAGTTTTTTGTTCAAAGTAACTAGTGCTATTGATGCAAAACAAAAAAAATAAAATAAAACCCAACAACTACCCCAATACTACTTTCAAAACCAATATATCAAATTTGATTTTCATTAGAATGTAGTTATTTTTTCATACTAGTAAAGCAAAAACCAAAACCCATATTTTATGTATTACACATATGAAAAACAATACAAACAATTATTGAGCTTCATCTTCTGGACAAGAATGTCAGGTTAGTCTCTCTTAATAAAAAAGCAATTATAATTTGAGGACACTTCATATTTGCCTCTTTTGCCAGCACCAGGGCTATCTCATCTGAATCTTTCCATTTCATGAGAAACATCAGTTCTCCACTGCTGTCTGTGGGACCAGTTATTTGCTCAGGATCAAGACCTCGGGTAAAGCCTCTTGGTTTGTCAGTGGCTTCTCTTTTCTTTTTGGCTTGCTATCATCAGATTCATTGTCAGGTAAAGATTTTTTTGGGGGGGTGCTGGGGTAGCACGCTCGTCCAGCATGCGTGAGTCACTGGGTTCGATTCTCAGCACCACATAAAAATAAAATAAAGACATTGTGTCCACCTAAAAATCTTAAAAAAATAAATATTTTTTTAAAAGATCTTTTTTGGTACCATTTTTTCTTTACAAGCTTTTTTAATATTTATTTTTTAGTTGTAATTTGATACAATACCTTTATTTTGTTTATTTATATGTGGTGTTGAAGATTGAACCCAGGACCCTGCATGCACTGGGCAGGCACTCCACCACTGAGCCAAAACCCCAGCCCCTCTTTACAAGCTTTTTGAGAATTAAGAAATGCATCAATTCTGGACAATCTAAATTTTCTTCAGGTTCCCAAGTATTGTCAGCATCTCTAAATCCCTTCCACTTCAGAAAATAATTCCCTCTTTCCATTTATGATACATCAATCTAGTACTTTTCCTGTTACAAATTCTTCAGTCTCTTCCTGTCAATTTGTTTTACTCTTTCCATTTTGTTTCTTTCCCATTTTTTGCAATGTAGTTTTATTGGAGAACATTTTTTAAATTGCAGACTTAAAGAGCTATCTTTCACCACCAATGCTCCAGGTCTTGGACCTCTGCACCTCCGCATAAATGTTTTTTACATTGGTGCTTAACAATCTCTTAGATCAATGTTAAGAACTTTGCTAAGATCCCACATGGGTCCCTTGTGATGCCTCTTCTGTCATTTCTCATTTACAATCACTCTTCAGAATTCTGTCACCAGTAGGTTTTTGTTTTTTATTTGATACTAAGGAATGAACCCAGGAGCACTTTACCACTGAGCTACATACCCTACATACTCAGCCCTTTTTATTTTTTATAATATTTTTAGTTGTTGATGAATCTTATTTTATTTTATATGTGGTGCTGAGAATCAAACCCAGTGCTTCACACATGCTAGGCAAGTGCTCTACCACTGAGCCACAACCTCAGACCATACTCAGCCCTTTTTAAATCTTGAGACAGGGTCTTGCTAAGTTGCAGATACTGATCTCAAACTTGTAATTCTCCTGCTTCAGCCTGCCCTTTATATCTCTTATGAAGATGATTTTGAACAATATTGGCCAGTTATTTGGTAGACTTTTTTCCTTTCTTTCTTTTGTTTTTAATTATTGCATACTTCAGCTTGTGGCCTGAAAGTCAAAACCCTTTGAGATAAAAACATTTCTGTTCAGTAGCTGGCTCCTGAAATCCTGGACATTTTTCATATTAGAGGCAGGTTAAAAACTAAACTATTTTCTTATAAACCTGTTTCCTTTTTGAAGTAATATTTCTTGTTCTGCTTATCACTGGCGATGTTTGCTGGGCTTGTCTACCGATATTTGATCATTTGCTTTTTATCTGTGACATAAAAGATGATCTGAGGATTGGAGTGAAATCTATAAACTGACTAGCCCAGAGTCTAGCTCTTGACAGCCATTCAGTTAATAGAAGGAAAATTGCAGTCTTCCATCCAAAAGGCAAAACATTCAATAGATTGTAAGAATAGAAAGTTCTACCTGGTTGAGGTGACTTGTGCCTGTAATCCCAGCAGCACAAGAGACTGAGGCAGGAGGATCTCAAGCTCAAACCAGCTTTCGCAATTTAGCAAGGCCCTAAGCAACTTAGCAAGGCCTTGTCTCAAAATAAAACATAAAAAGGGCAGGGGAAGTGGCTCACTGGTTAAGTGCCCCTGAGTTCAATCCCTGGTACCAAAAAAAAAAAAAAAAAGAGAAAGTTCTAATTTTTAGGGGAAGGCTATACATGAGTATACATAATTTCTCTTTCAGTTATAAATAACAGAAAAATCAAAATGAAAACACCCTAAACAGTAAAGACTTTAAATATAATACAGGAATTGTTTTCTGTTGCTACTACAAATAATTACCATGGGTCTAAAGTCAGTGGGCACAGCATTCATCACTTGAGTCTTCTACTCAGAGCCTCCCTACTAAAATCAAGGTATCAGTTGGACTGTCCTCTCATTCGGAGGCTCTTGGGAAGGTTTGTTTTCAAGTTCATCCAGGTTGTTAGAAGAATTTAGGTCCTAGAGGTTCTAGGACCAAGGTTCCCATTTCCTTGATATGGTCCCCTTCATCTTCAAGACAACAGCAGATTGAATTGTTTTCGTCCTTCTAATGGGATGCTTTTTTCAATTTAGGCTCATCCTTCATATTTCCTCATGGTTAAACTTAAGACTATGCATTTTTGGCAAAAGATCACTGAAATGGTGGTGTTCTTCTCAATGTGTTGTATCAGAGTTATGTGATATTATATTTTGGTATTAATAGTGTTTCTTGGGGCTGGGGTTGTGGCTCAGCGGTAGAGCGCTTGCCTAGGACATGTAAAGCACTGGGTTCGATCTTAAGCACCACATAAAAATAAACAAATAAAATAAAGGTATTGGGCCCAACACAATTTTTAAAATTAGTGTTTTAAAAAATTTTTTTAAAAAGTGTTTCTTTGATCACTTGATAAAATCACTGCTATTCCCATTGTCTTAAGTAATATCTTGTGGGGAGACAGACACTTCAGGACTGTGCAAAAATCTTATTTCTCATCATGTTTTTGCCTATTAATTTTATCTATAAGAACACCATGATATTTGACTAATGGTGATTTCTATCAATCCTACATTTAATCTGAATTTTACTATAAGGAAGGACTGTCTCTTCCTCATGTATATTTAATTATTTATGGACTCTTAGATATATATTTTATTTTATTCTATGAGTTTTATTCCATTATTATCATTATTCATTTTGCTGCCCAGAGTTTAGCCCATTTTGGCCATTAGGAGTTACTTAAGTTTGATCCTGTGTCCTTTCAATGCATTTTTTAAAAATGAGCATCTTACTTTCTAGCACCATTCACTATTCAAAACTTACCTGGTATTTTCCCTCTTCCAGCCCTGAAATCAGCAATTTCTTCACGGACCCCTAGTTTCTTTTATCGGAGAATGAATTTATAAACCAAGATCTGGGCACTTGGTGTGCCACTGCTGGATTTCAGTCAGCAGAAAGATATATATATAAATTTTGCTACATGCATTTATATCTGGTATACATATATATGTGTTTACATATATATGTTTGTACATTATATATGTATTTGTTGTTCTTGTTCTAGAGATTTAAACCTAGAGCACTTTACCACTGATCCCTTTTTATTCTTCTTTTTTGGCGGGTGGAAGGGAAGTTGTACCAGGGATTGAATTCAGAGGCACTCAACCACCTGAGCCACATCCCCAGCCCTTTTTTTGTATTTTATTTAGAGACAGGGTCTCACTGAATTGCTTAGCACCTTGCTTTTGCTGAGGCTGGCTTTGAACTTGTAATCCTTCTGCCTCAGCCTCCTGAGCCTCTGGGATTACAGGCATGTGCTTCCATGCCTGGCTTTGTTGTTCTTTTTGATGCAAGGTCTCGCTAAATTGCTTAAGACCTAGTTAAGTTACTGGGGCTGGCCATGATCCTCCTACCTCAGCCTCCTGAGCTTCTGGGATTATAGGCATGTACCACCACACCCGGCTGTTTATATATTTTAAAACTACAGATTCGGGCTGGGGATATGGCTCAAGTGGTAGCGCGCTGGCCTGGCATGCGTGTGGCCTGGGTTTGATCCTCAGCACCACATACAAACAAAGATGTTGTGTACACCGAAAACTAAAAATATTTTAAAAATTCTCTCTCTCTCTCAAAAAAAAAAAAAAACTTAAAAAAACCCCTACAAATTCAAACCCATACCTTCAATTCCAATTTAAAAATCACAAGTTTCTGTCAAGAACAGTAGAGTATCTGAAATTTGACCCTGCATGTCAGCTAACAAGTTAGTATGACACAGTTTCACAGATGTTGGCAGAAGATATGGGACTTTTGGGTCAGCAATATTATTTTGTTTGCTTTTCTGGGTTTCAATTATCGTGAGTGTGTGTGTGTGTGTGTGTGTGTGTGTGGTGCTAGGGATTAAACCCAGGGCTTTGTGCATGCAAGGCAAGCACTCTACCAACTAAGCTGTATCCCCAGCCCTATGGGTTTCAATTATCTTAAATCAAGACCTGTTATCCTGGGCTGGGGATGTGGCTCAAGCGGTAGCGCGCTTGCCTGGCATGCGTGCGGCCCGGGTTCGATCCTCAGCACCACATACAAACAAAGATGTTGTGTCCGCCAAATACTAAAAAATAAATATTAAAAAATTCTCTCTCTCTCTCTCTACCTCTATCTCTCTCACTCTCTCTTTAAAAAAAAAAAAAAAAAAAAAAAAAAAAAAACCTGTTATCCTGCAAATCCTCTTAAACTATGTAGGATTATTTTTTCTTGTTAGGACTTGGGACCCAATCATACTAACCAAGCTTACTGAAAACTGTTTTTTTTTAATGTGTATTTATTTTTTATTAGTTTTTTAATTTGTTTTAATTAGTTACACATGACAGTTGAAAACTGTTGACTTACTTTTAGTAATTAACCATTCAGAATTTACATAGGATACAAGTAAAATGATACACACACAGGATATATATTATAGCATTGTTTATTATAGTGAAAGACTGGAAATAACCAAAGGATCATTGACTACAGATGAGTTGAAAAATTGAGATATGTTTATTCAATGAAATGCAATGTGATTATGAAGACAATTACATATCATAATATGTACTGGTTGGGATTCATTTTAAGATATATGAATTCCAACCAGTAAAAATAGCAATGTCTATAATAGTATGTATAATATACTACAATTAGAGAAAAAGAATTTTATATCCTTGTATATGTGTATGTTTGCATGTACACAAACATATATTCTTTAGGCCATCTTTATCTTGCTGAAATCCTCCTGTTGGAGTCCAAATAGAACTGTCTCTTGGGAGTTGGGGGTGACAGGAGATTTGCCCATTCTTCTCATTGATAGCTCTCAAATGTTTGTGTGGGGTGAATAGAGGGGAGATTATCATTCTGGGAGCTTTGAGGCAAGTGGGATCTCATATCTCTCCTTTTGCCTTTCCCAGCTCTACCGCTTTCCAAAAGAGGAACCCAGAGGTCTTTCAACAAATATCAAAGCCATGGCTCAGGTGAGATGCTATTTCCTGTTGCTCAGATAGAAACGTTTTTACCTCTAGCACATAGGAACATTTGCTTTCTTATCTTGGTGCTTTTTATTGTTTTTTAAAAACTCCTTTTAGACAGTCTCATTGTAAGTAGTGCCAAAGTGTTCTTACTCTTCTGTAAAAGAAAGGGTCTTTAGTAGGCCAGTTTAAAATTTTTTCCATTGTTGGTAATAGTTATAGAAAAAAGAAATGGCTACATAATCTTGTTTAATTTTTATACTCTTAAGTTGTAGGTAACTGTTAGGCATCCATGTTTCTCTAAAGAACTTTTAATCAGAATTTTAAAAAAAAATTTAATATTTATATTTTAGTTATAAGTGAACACAATGTCTTTATTTTACTTTATATGATGCTAAGGATTGAACCCAGTGCCTCATGCATGCCAGGCGAGCGCTCTCCCTCTGAGCCACAATCCCAGCCCCTTAAACAGAATTTTAAAATGGAATTTTCATCAGAAAATGGTTTATCAATCATTCTTTTTATAGTTTGAGCTGTAGATAGACACAGTATTTTTTATTTTTTATTTATTTATTTTTATGTGGTGCCGAAGATCGAACCCAGGGCCTCACACTGTGTGGGAAGTGCAAAACCCCAACTCCTCATCATTCTTTTAGTTGAAAAATTATTTACTGTAAAAACGGTCTGACTGGGTTGGGGTTGTGGCTCAGCTGTAGAGCGCTCGCCTAGCACACGCGAGGCTCTGGGTTCAATCCTCAGCACCACAAAAAATAAAATAAAGATATTGTGTCCATCTACAACTAAAAAATAAATATTAAAAAATAAAAAAAGAGTCTGACCCAAAGCCAGGCGCAGTAGTAAGTGCTCGTAGTTCCAGCTACTTGGGAGGCTGAGGCAGGAAGATCACTTTAGAATAGGAGTTCAAGATTAGTCTGGGAAACAGTGAAATCCTGTCTCTTTAACAACAACAAAAGTCTGACCTAGATCAGGTTTAATGTTTTTTACATTGGTTATCAGTTTCCCCTTTCAGGACCTGAGCTCCATTTCCTCCTAAACAATCCAGTACCCTTTATAGTTGCCTCCTTTTGCTGGGGTGGGAGTGGGGGGGGCGGGTAATAGGATTAAACTCAGGGGCACTCGATCACTGAGCCACATCCCCAGCCCAATTTTATATTTTTAAATTTAGAGACAGGGTCTCACTGAGTTGCTTAGTGCCTCTCTTTTGCTGAGGCTAGCTTTGAACTCGTGATCCTCCTGCCTCAGCCTCCCAATCTGCTGGGATTACAGGTGTGCACTACTGTGCCCGGGCACAGTTTCCCCCTTTTTAAAACAATGTTTATATGCTCCCTTACTAAGTGCTCCAGCATTTCCTATCTCCAACTTCTTCCACAAATCCTGATAGTACAGAAATATGTTCCTCATATTGAATTAATCTAATTTGCCTGGACACTTGAATGGGAAAGAAGTGAGTAACTAGGGCACATAGAGAGAAGCACTGATTATCTCCACAAACCTTGGTTTTCCAGTAAGAATTTTTGTAATGGTTTTGTTCAACTTCAGTCTTAGTACATGGCAAGATCCCCTGGTTTATGAGATTTTTAGGTTTGGGAAAATAACTGCTGATTGATTAAAGCTCTAATACTCCAGTATGCGTCCATGAGATACCGATATCAAGTGGGACGTGGTAGCATATGGTTGTTATCCCAGCTACTTGGGAGGTAGAAACAAGAGGATCACAATTTCAAGGCCAGCCTCAGCAACTTAGCAAACCCTGTTTCAAAATAAAAAATAAAAAGGGCTGAGAATGTAGCTCAGTGGTCTAGCGCCTCTGAGTCAGTCCCCAGTACTGGAGGGAAAAATTGATAATACCATTATGTTAATCTGGATCATCCACCATCATTTTTCTATAACTCAGGAACAATTGGACAGTGGATGGTTAATTTTTAATTGAAGGCAAAAAAAGTTAATATTTATATCCTTACAATAGAATATTATTCAGTGAGAAATTAAAATTGGACAGCGGATGGTTAATATCGAGCCATTGTCAAGGAGGTCTTTAAAGATCACTTCTGGCCTAAATTTTTAATTGAAGGCAAAAAAAGTTAATATTTATATACTTACAATAGAATATTATTCAGTGAGAAATAAATATACTTATAAAAAGCATTTATTGTAACAGTTCTTATGATAGTAGCATCAGGATGAATTAGTCTTAAATTATATGCAAATTTAATTTTCTAAAAATATTTTTAAAGCCATTTACATATGTTTTCAAGTGAAGTAAAACTCTTCCAGTCCTGTCCCATCTGCATTTAACTTTTTGTTTGTTTATTTGTTTCTTTGGTATGAGAGATTGAATCCAGGGGCGCTTACCCACAGAGCCACATCCCCAGCCCTTTTTAATATATTATTTAGAGACAGGGTCTTGCCAAGTTGCTTAGGGCCTCACTAAGTTGCTGAGACTGGCTTTGAACTTGAGATCCTCCTACCTCAGCCTCCTGAGCCACTGGGATTACAGACATGTGTCACTGTGCCCAACTTCAACTCTTGAATATGGTTTAATTGCTGTCTTTTGATAAATTTGTTATATTAATGATCCCTTGATTCACTTCAAAATAAAAAGGGACATCATATTCCCATATTTTACCTTTCATTTTTCTTGACTCTGTTAAGAGTCAGGAAAAAAGCCTGTAATGTTATCATGGCTTTAAATATCATTCTCACTGGGCATAGTGGCACATGCCTGTAATCCCAGTGGCTCTGGAGGCTGAGACAAGAGGATCACAAGTTCAAAGCCAGCCTTAGCAACTTAGTGAGACCCTAAGGAATTTAGCAAGACCCTATCTCAGAATAAAAAATAAAAAGGATTGGGGATGTGGCTCAGTGGTAGAGTGTCCCTAAGTTCAATCTCTGGTACCAAAAAAGAAAAAATTATTCTCTATCAAGCCATCTCATGGCTTTATTTTAATATACTCTTTCATTTTCCCTGGGGTTAATTGTTTCTTCTACTACTTGTTTAGTTGTTTGTGTTATAGCTAAGAATTCCCAGTATTGTTGCCACATGCCACAGTCAATAACACAGGAACACATCAGTTCCCTTTGAACATAGAAACTTCTTCCCTATTCCATTGTCTCCTACTCCCATCTGATCTGGTTATTCTCTAGACCTGTGACACAGCTTTCCTAAGACTTTCCTTTTATCACTTTCCCTGGATCCCCCCGCCCCCCATACACTCTGTCTAGTGTTCTTTACCTGTTTCCTGAATCCCATGTCATCTTTTTCAGGTTGACTCCCTCATTTTGGTGGAATATATCCTCCAGTAGTTTTCCTAGGAAATTGTATTTGAGTCCTTGTATCTCTAGAAATGTCATTTTTAAATACTCAGAACAGAGTAGATAGTTTGGTTTTAGAATTCTAGGTCAGAATTTATTTTCTCCCCCAGGATATTGAAGAATTGTTCTTATTATTTCTTGCTTTTAGAGTGTTCTTGAAAATTCCATTGACCCCCTGATTCTTAATGCCTTTTATATGACCTGCTATCCTCTGGATGCTTTTAATGTTCTGTCTTTATTCCTTATTCTGAAATTTTACTCTTACCTATTTGAGAGAAGGGGAAGAAAATGAAGATCACACAGTATTCATGATTTATTGTATGTCAGGTATCATGCAAGGCATTGTGAACACAATTCCATTAATTACAATACTCATCTTGGCTGGATTTTTGTACCTTCCCACCCTTGTTCAGATGATAAAAATACCCACTAAACAGAGAGTTTTGTCTGGAGAAAATAGAATGACATGGAAGCACAATGATCCTGTTGTGCTTATTTTTTACAGTCCTCTATATGCATCCCAGATATTCATATGCTCATTGTATTTCACTTCTGCTACCTTAATCTTTTTCTCCTACACAAAACACTTCTTTTTATTAATCAAGTCATATACATGGTTGTTGTTCCAGGAGTCAGTGATGTTCAGTGATGTATCCATAGACTTCTCTCAGGAGGAGTGGGAATGCCTGACTGATGATCAGAGACATTTATACAGAGATGTGATGTTGGAGAATTACAGCAACCTGGTTTCAATGGGTAAGGACATCTGTCCATAATAATTCAGATTCTGCCCTTGAAGGTTTGTTTCCTCCAGTATGAAATGTTCTCCTACCTTTCATAGACCAGTTGGAGTCCTACATCCTTTCTTTGATCCTTCCTATAATGTCATGTCTTTCTTTACAGTGAAGGGACTAGACTTGAAATCTGAGACAATTCTCATTCTACATTTGTCTCATTACTTCTTTTGTAAGCAGGACATTCCATTTCTAAACCAAATGTGATCTCCTACTTGGAGCAAGGAAAGGAGCCCTGGTTGGTTGACAGAGGGCGGACAAGAGGCCAATGGCCAGGTAAGTGAGGCACAGCAGGTAAAGATCCAGTTGGAGAGACAGCTTCTTTGACATGCTCTCTGAGAAGCTCCCTTCAAAATCTTTAGTCCAGCTGTGCAAATGCATAAGCTTTCAAAGAAGGTTACCTTTTCCCCTTACATAACTCATTTTGTCTGCTTTTCTGCTCATTAGCCAGTACTCTCTTCCACCCTGTCTAATGATATTCCTTTCTGTCCATATTTTGGATCCAGTTTCTTCCCAGCTTCTCATCCTCTTGTATTTAGTCTTGTAAAAACTCACTGTTTCCTGAAATACATGTTTTCCTACATTGCCAAATGTCACATTCCTCATGACTAAAATACTCAGGGTCACTCCAGGTGAACTGGGCTACGTGAAATAACCACACAAAGACAGACAAACACCTTTTTCTTTGGATCCTGTGACGGCTCCTCTGACCTTAAGGGTCCACAGAAAGAGAGAGAGCGAGAGAGAGCGCACATGCTGAACCCTTTTATTGAGAAGAAGCCATTCAAATGAGGCAAGGGGTCAAGTTTCAGGGGGTTGAGTCTAGCTTCCTGACATCTGCTGTCAGCAGGTTGACTGACATCTAGGAAGGCCACACCCAAAGGCAAAGCAAGAGAAGGGGACACACAAAGGGCGTTTCCATGGAACATTCTATTCCCAAACAGGTCAAAGGGTTAGTATTACAAAGGAATAGGTGAATTTAGCTCCTGAAGACACACCTTCTATTTCCTAGGCTGGTACAATGCCTAAGTCACCAGGAAATGTAGTAATCAGTCAGAGCCTCTTGCTTCAGGATGAAGGCGTGGGTCATTCAGAGTGGCTTCCCACAACCAAATATTTATTTTCTTTAACTAATTTTTCATTTTGGATCTAGAAGCTCCAAATCTTTACTGATTCAATCATACTTTTAACCAGTATTTACTGTTTTACTAACATGTGTTGCAAAAGCAGGGGCAGGTTTGTATGTGTTAAGCTCAAGATACTAATTGGATATAGTATAAATGTCATATAGGCAATTTAATACATAAGTCGAGGTCAAATCAGGTTTGGAGAATTTGGAGAGCCTTCACTATAGAAATACCCCGCATTATACTGGATGAGATAACCTAGGGGCATGAGTATATATTAAAGGCAATGACAGCACCCTTAAGTGCCCCAGTGTCTAGAAGTCTACAGAATACAAAGGTATGGCAAAGAATTGTAGGTTGAGCAGTTGGGGATAGAAGCCAAACTCATGGGAGACAGTGTGCCATAAGGAGTAGATATTTTAATAGTTTCTACATGCATTTTTCTCATATAATTCTTGGATGCATGCTCTCTCGCTCCCCTTTTTTTGTGGAGGGGTGGTACTAAGCATTGAACCCAGGGATGCTTAATTACTGAGCACATCCCCAGCCTTTTTTTTTTTTATTGTTAGCTGTAGGTGGACACAATAAATTTATTTATTTTTATGTGGTGCTGAGGATCGAACCCAATGCCTCACACATGCTAGGCAAGTTCTCTACCACTGAGCCACAACTCCAGCCTTCCCAAGCCCTTTTTTATTTTTTATTTTAAGACAGGGTCTGAGTTGCTTAGGGCCTCACTAAGTTGCTGAGACTGGCTTTGAACTTGAGATCCTCTTCAGCCTCCCAAGCTGCTGGTATTACAGGTGTACGCCATTATGCTTGGCATTTGTTTCTTTATTTTTGAGAGTCTTACTTTGTTATCTAGGCTGGGTTCAAGTGATCCTCCTTTCAAGTAGTTAGGACTACAGGTAAATGCCACTACACTTGGCTTAGTTATTTTTAATACTTTTGTCTTTTAACTAGAGTAAAAAAGCAATTTATATACTACTGGTATATTATTGGAGTCTTCTAAATATGACTGCTTGTAAGTTTATAGTGAGTTTTGTATTTTCACATTGTGAATGTCCTTTTGTTTCTATTTGGGAAAAAAAACTCTTGGCATTTCTTTTCTTATTTTTTATTATTTTTTTATTCTGATTTATTATATATGACAGAGGAATGCATTGCAATTCATATTACACATATAGAGCCCATTTTTTCATATCTCTGGTTATATACAAGGTATAGTCACACCATTCATATCTTCATACATGTACTTTGGATAATGATGTCTTTCTCATTCCACCATCATTTCTAACCCCATGCCCCCTCTCTTCCCCTCCCACCCCTCTGCCGTATCTAGAGTTTGTGTATTCATCCCATGCTCCCCCTCCCTACCCCACTATGAAACAGCCTGATGCTGGTTGTTTTAATGAATAATAATTATAGCCATTATTTATCAGGTGGTTAGTATGTGCCCAATACTGTTAAAACACTTCATGAACTACATTTCTTTTTATTGTCATGTTTTTTTTGTTGTTGTTGTTTTTGGTTTTTTGATAGAGAAGAGAGAGAGAGAGAGTTTTTAATATTTATTTTTCAGTTTTTGGTGGACACACATCTTTATTTTATTTTTATGTGGTGCTGAGGATAGAACCCAGCGCCCCGTGCATGCCAAGGCGAGCGTGTTACCGCTTGAGCCACATCCCCAACCCCTTATTGTCATGTTTGTTGAGATATAATTTATATATGGTACAATTTGCCCTACTTAGTTTTGTAGTTATATGAATTTTGACAACACAAATATGAAAAAATGACAACATATATGGATGTACAGTACTACAGTCAAGATACAGAATATGTTACCTTGTTCTCCTTCACTTCCTTTTTTTTAAACAAATAGAGAAATTAATTTTAATATATTTTCCTTTAACCCAATGGATTACCAACATAATTTGCTAAGAAAATAATTGTTAGTAAGATATTTCATGTTCATTTTGTTTATCTTAGTAATTCTTTGGAATCTTATGTCTATTTAACACATACCATACCTCAATTTAGACTAGACACATTTCAAATACCCAGTAGCCTCATGTAACCAATGGCTCCTTTCTCCATCTTTTACCTTTTGGTGAGAGATATGCTGTAGACTGCATGATGAGTCCCCTTGTTATGTGTTATTTTTTGTTGAGATCCATCCAAAAGGGACACCAAAGATATGAACTTAGAATATACAAGAGTAAAGCGAGGTGCTTTATTCTTCCCTATAAGATTCTGTTAGACTGTGAGTTGGTTTCTTCATGCTTTTGGTGGGAATAACTTCAGTTAGGTGGCCTTCTCCTACAAGGTTTTCAAAATGGCTCTCTCTTATGTCACCTCCTACCTCTCCAAGTCTACAGAAGGAAAGGTGCTTCACAAAATTTGTTGGTTTCCCTCAATCTTACCCTTACCTTTTTAAATACCTTATTAAACAATTTTTACCCTGATTGATCTTTTTCATCCTTGAATCTTGAGTAATGTTTTTTTTAATTATAAGAGAGTAAAATATACTCATATCACAGGCAATGTATATATACATACTAGATTAATTGTATATTAAAATATAATGTATAAAATGCTAAAACTTTTAAAGAAAATATTTGTGGACTTTGTGAAGAGAAATGGAAAACAAAAAACTACAAAATAAACAAAAGTCTGAAAACTTAGATATTTTTGTGTAAAAATTTATCAAAAAGGCTTGAAAGAGACTTGAATTGTATTACCAGTCATTTTTGTTTATTTAAGATTCTTAGTTGGCATCCATTGTCTTTTAGAGCTTGGTATATGTTGTTCTAGGATCTCCTAACTTTGAGAGTCTGGGTTGAAAAATCTGCTGAGATCCGAATTGGTCTTCCCTTATAGGTAATCTGATTTTTTCTCTCTTTAGGCCTTTAAAATTCTATCCTTATTTTGTGTGCTAGGCATTTTTATTATAATGTGTCTTGGTGTAAATCTTTTGTAGTTTTGTATTTTGGGTATCCTATTGGCCTCTTGTATTTGATTTTCCAGTTCATTCTTCATGCTTGGAGAATTTTCAGATATTATTTCATTGACAAGATTGTGCATTCCTTTGGTTTGAATCTCTGAACCTTCCTCTCTCCCAATAAATCTTAAATTTGATCTTTTGATGGTATCCCATAATTCTTGGATAGTCTATTCATGATTTCTTACCATCTTCACTGTGAGGTCAATTTATTTTCAAGATTGTATATTTTGTCTTCATTGTCTGAGGTCCTGTCTTCCCAGTGATCTAGTCTCTTGTTGATGTTATCTATTGAGTTTTTTAATTGGCTTATTGTTTCTTTCATTTCAAGGGTTTCTGTTTGTTTGTTTGTTTCAGTATCTGTATCTCTTTCTTGAAGTAATCTCTTGCAACCTGTATCTTCATTGGAGTGATTGATTTTTGCCTGTATCTGCTCACTTAAGTCATTCTTTAATTCTCAAATCATTTCAGTTATTTATATTCTGAACTCCTTCTCTGACATTTCACCTACTGAGCTATCTATGGATTCCATTGTTGTAGTGTCTTGATTTGTTTGGGGCACTTCCTCCCTTGTTTTTTCATAATGTCTGTGTGGTTTGGTTCCTGGTTCTGTGAGGTGGTTTTGACATTTGGGTCCATTGGGTTTAGTTTGGAGCTTGGACACATGGGGGCCCTGGGTCCTGGATTAACCTGGTGCTGGCT
This sequence comes from Marmota monax, assembly GCF_021218885.2. Lineage (NCBI taxonomy): Eukaryota > Metazoa > Chordata > Mammalia > Rodentia > Sciuridae > Marmota > Marmota monax. The sequence goes on along the minus strand of NW_026692786.1, from coordinate 15,051 downwards.
TCCACATGAGTAGGCCTGGGAGCCCATAGCATGGGAGTGTTTTTGGAGCCTGGGTACATGTGGGCAGTTCTTGTGGGGACAGGCTTGCAACCTGATTATATGGGGATGGGCCTGAGTTATTAGTCTTTGTGGGCCAGCTTGGAGCCTGGGGTCATAGGACTGGTCTATTGCTGGGGTGGGCCTGGAAGTTGGGTCCACGAGGGTGCTGGTCTGTTTAATTGGTCTGCATAGATTGGCTATCACTTGGACTGGCCTGGAGTCTGGGCCTATGTGAGTCAGCTAGAACCTGGGGCCACAGGAGTTAGTCTGTCAATGATGTGGGCTTAAAGCCTTGTGCCAATTTGGTGCTGGGATTAACTGGGACAGACCTATTGTTACCATCTGCAGTAAAGTCAGATACTCAATTTGTTCCTTCCCTGAAATGTTATCTCTGTCCTGTTTCACTGCCTGGGCTTTGCAAAAAGGTGACATGGGTAATATAACACCGTCTTCCTACCCTCTTCAGTGTATCTTTTTTCTTATTTCTAAACTTTACCCAGCTATTATAATCTTTCATCTTGATTGCCTAGCAATTGTGAGGGTATTTTCAGACATGTCTAGTTGTTCAAATTGATGTCTCTGCAAAGGGACAAACACCGACAATTTCTATTCTGCTAATAGTTTTTATTGTCTGTTTTAAGGTTTTATTTTAGCTATCATGACTCTAACTTGTAGGTATCTCACATCATTTTTTTCTAATAAGTTGCTTATTTTATCAATGCCATGTCTCTTAGTCTTACTGAGAATGTGGTAAAAAGTATTCGTTTCTAATCTGTCCTCTATTTTATTATGATCAGATTTAATATCTCTATCAAAAAAAAGTTTCAGTGTGATATATTGCCATATGATTTTATGTTATTTCAAGCTCTTTTCCTTATTTAATTGAGAATGTTATTCCACAGTAATATTAATTACCTACTATGTGCCACATATTTGACAGTATTCCTGTGTGATCTCCCTACTGTCTTCTTTTTCATTTTTTTAAAATTGTTGATAGACCTTTATTTTATTTATTTATTTATATGCAGTGCAGAGAATTGAACCCAGTGCCTCAGTATGCAAGGCAAGCACTCTACCACTGAGTCACATCCCTAGCCCCCCTCCTTTCTTCTTTTCTCATCCATTTTTTTTAAACTTCAGTTTAATTCACTCGTTTTAATTGAAGTTTCATTCTTCCCAAATAATAAAAATGTTGAGTGAGTGCTTTCGTGTTTTCTTTCAGTCCTGGAATCAACATGTGAGACCAAGAAGTTATTTCTGAAGAAAGAAATTTATGAAATAGAATCAGCCCAGTGGGAGATAATGGGAAGATTGACAAGACATGACCTTCAGTGCTCTAGTCTCACAGATGATTGGGATTGTAATGGCCAGTTTGAGAAACAACATGGCTCTCAGGACAGGCACTTCAGTGAACTGATAATCACCCATGAAGATGTGCCCACTTTTAGTCAACACCCATCCTTTACATTACAGCAACTTATTAATAATAAAGAAAAATACTGTGCAACAAAAGAATATAGAAAAAATGTTAGACATGACTCTGAATTTACTACACATCAAATAATTCATACCATTGAGAAACCCCATGAGTGTAAGGAGTGTGGCAAGGCCTTTAGACATCCCTCAAGACTTGCTCATCATCAGAAAATTCACACTGGCAAGAAGCCCTTTGAATGTAAAGAATGTGGGAAAACATTTATTTGTGGCTCAGACCTTACTCGACATGACAGGATTCATACTGGTGAGAAACCCTATGAATGTAAGGAATGTGGAAAGGCTTTTAGTAGTGGTTCCAACTTTACTCGACATCACAGAATTCACACTGGAGAGAAGCCTTATGAATGTAAAGAATGTGGGAAAGCCTTTAGCAGTAGTTCAAACTTTACTCAGCATCAGAGAATTCACACCGGAGAGAAACCTTATGAATGTAAGGAATGTGGCAATGCCTTTAGTCAGAGTTCACAACTTATTAAACATCAAAGGATCCACACAGGTGAGAAACCCTATGAATGTAAAGAATGTGAAAAAGCTTTTCGTTCTGGATCTGACCTTACTCGACATCAGAGAATTCATACTGGTGAGAAACCCTATGAATGTAAGATTTGTGGGAAAGCTTACTCTCAGAGTTCACAACTTATTAGTCATCATAGAATTCATGCTGGTGAGAAAACCTGTGAATACAAGGACTGTGGAAAGAACTTTAATTATAGTTCACAACTTATTCAGCATCAAAATCTGTACTGGTGATAAACCAGAATGTACAAAATGTGTGGGAAGGTTTTGATTATGGCTCAAAACTTTTTGACTGTCAGAGAATTTATCTTTCTGATAACCGCCTCCATACATAAGAATGTAGAAACATTTTATTTATTAACTATAGCTTATTCAGTCGAAGAAAAATCATGCTGGAGATATAGAATATATTTTGGAAGTTTTTTAATAAAAATTCATTTTTCATTTGAATTCAGATTATTCAGTCTAGTAAATATTGAAAAAAAAACACTTGACCTTTCTGATATTCTTATACATCATAGAATTCATGCACTTATATAATCCTGTGATTTTCATTTTCTTTTTTCCTTTATTTCTATAATTCTTACATTATTGATATTTTAATCTATCTTAAATTTATGACTATAAAGATGTTTTTACATCATGTTTTGTAAACTGCCTTTATTTTTAAAAATATCTCTAATAACTGAGAGAAGTGACCTTTTTATTTTTGAAGATGACTTTTTAAAAAAATGGTATTGGGGATTAAACCCAGGGCACTCTACCACTAAACTACATCCCCATCCACTTTTTATTTTTGTTTTGAGACAGGATGTCACTAAATGGCTGAGGCTGACTTTGAACTTGAGACCCTTCTGCCTTAGTCTCCTGAGTTGTTGGAGATTTATAGGTGTATACCACCATGCCTAAGTGGCTTGTTCCTTTTAGCTCTTATAAAATTAAGGATTTCTTTTAGTAAAAATATTCATAAAAGACATTCCACTCAATAAGTAGGGATTTTTAAACACTTTCCTGATGTTTCCTTGTGCTACTATGATCTCTTATTAAATCCCTACTAATGGACATTGTACTTTCCTCCATCTATTTTGCCATGATAAATGCAAAAATGCATGTCCCTCGGAAATTCTGTCTAGGCATATTTGTACTATGTGTTTTATTTTAATGTAGAAATAAGTCATGAATATTTTTGCTTATTAAAAATTTTACAAACATTACAAATAAGGAAAACATATCCACTGACTGCCATCCTTCTATTCATTCCCCTTTCCAAAAAATAGTCATTATCAGTTTGTTACTTGCCCTTGATACTGTTTCTGTTTGAGAGTCAAGATGTCACTGTTGCCCAGACTGGGCTTAAACTCTGGACTCAAGTGACTCTTGCTTCAGTTTTCCAAGTGGCTGTGACTACAGATGTGTGCCACCATGCCAGCCTTGTTTTTGTTGTTGTTGTTGTTGTTGTTTTGTTTATTTGTTTTTTGTAGATTGGACACAATACCTTTGTTTAATTTATTCATTTTTATGTGGTGCTGAGGATCGAACCCAGTGCTTCACACATGCCAGGCAAGTGCTCTACCACTGAGACACAACCCCAGCCCCCCCCCAGCCCTGTTTTTATAGATGTATTTCTCAGTGGAAATTATAAAATGGAGATATTTATAATACCTACCTCATAATACTTTGCGAGGATTAAATGAGTTGAGACATGGTGCTTAAAATTGTGCCTGCCATGTAATAAATACATATTTGCTGTATGTTAATCATTGTTTTTATATTCATTGTTGTCATCAGTATTATTTGTTGAAAGATATTAACTTTCTGAAGACTTTACCATTAAGCAGTGTATTAAAGACCATGTAAGAGTAATATGTTAAGAAATTTTTCCATGATCACTTCTTTCCTATTGAACATGAAATAATCCTGGGTGTTGTTGGGGGAAATGTTAATAATATGTGGGAAGGACTTAGACTAATCTCCTTTTTGCTACATCATATGATACCTGGTATAAAAAACTACAGATAGAACATTGGTGATGCTCATGAAGAAAAAAAAAAACAAACAGCATTGTTTCATGGGAGAAACATACAGACTTTGTTATTCTGAATACAATGTTTTTTCAGAAACATTTGAAAACCAAAAAAATTATTTTTAGGAAAATACAAATATGAATTTAAACATAAGGAACAGAATAAATTAGCATGATATCAATTAACTAGTTATAATGAAGCAGCAACTTTATCAAGTGTTCAAAGAACCATTATATTAACAGTAGATGTCTCCTTTTGCCATTCTAAAAATCTTGATGCCAGCAGTTGATTAGGAAGGTATGAAAAAGACTGCTGTTTTTCACTGTCAGATAAAGCATATGCGCACCCTAAACAAATGATCCAATGGTAAGTGTCTATTTAATAAAGAAAATTAGAAACAAAACTCTTTGGGACATGAGATGTCCAGTGTCCAGCTCAAGTCAACTGTGATGTTCTAAGGAAATAGAGGCCCAGAGAGAGAACCCAGAAATTCACTTTGTCATTGGGGTTTTTGTTACTGGTGGTGGTAGTGTTTCGTTGTTTTTGTTGTTTTTAGTACTGGGGATAGAACCCAGGGCCTCACACATCCTGAGCAGATATTCTACCACAGAGCTGTGTCCCCAGTCCTTTTGTGTGTGTGTGTGTGTGTGTGTGTGTGTTGCTGGGGATTGAACCCAGGGCTTTGTGCATGCAAGGCAAACACTCTACCAACTGTGCTATGTCCCAGCCCTCCCAGTCCTTTTTTTGAGTCAGGGTCTTGCTAAATTGCCCAGACTGGCTTTGAACTTGTTATCTTCCTGCCTCAGCCTCTGGAGTAGTGTGGATTACAGATGTGTGCCATTGCACCTGACCAAATATCTACATCTTTGAAGTGATAGCTCCTGATTTATAATTGATCATTCATATTAAAAAAAAAAAAAGGCCAGGCCAGGTGGCACCCACCTTGTAATCACAGCAGCTGGGCAGGCTGAGACAAGAGGATTGCCAGTTCAAAGCCAGCCTCAGTAACAGCAAGGTGCTAAGCAACTCAGTTGAGACCCTGTCTCTAAATAAAATATAGAAAAGGGCTGGGGATGTACTCCAGTGGTTAAGCGCCCCTGAGTTCATTCCCCAATACCAAAAAAAAAAAAGCCAAAGAAGATATGTCATCTCTACAAGTGTTGTTTTTTGTTTTGTTTTATTTGTATCAGGAGTGCTTAACCACTGACCCCTGACCCATATCCCCAGCCCTTTTTATTTGTTATTTTGACACAAGGCCTGGAAATCCTGCCTCAACCACCTGAGTTGCTGAGATTACAGCCATGTACCACTGGCCTGGCACAGTAGGAGCTTTTAAAAAAAAAATTATTTTTTAGGTGTAGATGGACACAACACAATGCCTTTATTTTTATGTGATTCTGAGGATCGAACCCGGGTCCCGCCCGTGCTAGGCGAGCACTCTACCACTGAGCCACAATCCCAGCCCCACAATAGGAGCTTTTAATGGGGCAAATTCCTTGGCCCTATAAAGGTTTGGGGGCAGGGGAGAAATAGTACAGTACAAGGTAATTTCCCTAAAGTTTCATAGATGTGAACAGTTTCCAGCTGAAATTTTTTTCCAGAGATGAAATAGCTGAATCCAAATATGAAGGGGTTTTTTCTTTCTTCAAGGTAAGGACTTGTTCTACTAATATTTTCCCCTATATGCAGTTTTTACTTATTCTAAGCATCATGTCAGTTATCATTCTTATGCTGTAGATAAATACATACATGAAAATAAAACTTTTTAGGGTTAACCTATTGAGAACCCAGATTGTCATAATTTTGCAATTGCATCAAATACATCAATGGAATTATATATTGTGTTCTAGACCAAAGGTCAGCAGACATTTTCCATAAAGGGCAAGAAAGGGGGTAAGTATTTTAGCTTTTGTGGGCCATAAAAAATATTTCTGTTGATACTGCTCAACTCTGCCACTGTAGTACAGAAGCCTAATAAAAATACTTTAAGAAATCAAGTTGTCAGGCTGGGGTGCGGCACAGTGGTAGAGCACTTGCCTAGCATGTATGAGGCCCTGGGTTCGATTCTCAGCACCACATATAAATAAAATAAGTAAATAAAAAGAGGCCTATCAACAACTAAAAAAAATTTAAAAAAAGAAATCAAGATGTTTGTGATACCAGAGATTGAACTCAGGGGTGCTCTACCACTAAGCTACATCTCCACCCCTTTTCATTTTATTTTGAGACAGTGTCTCCCTAAATTCCCTGGGCTTGCCTCCAACTTGGGATCCTGCTTCAGCCTCCTGAGTTACTGGGATTACAGACTTGTGCCATCCCACCTAACTCCTTAAATTTTTATTTTTTGGTTGGGTTTTTTTTAACCCACAGTTGGGCTTTATTTAGGATTAAGTTAATGTTTTGAGATGGGCTTTTCTTGTGCCCCAGTTTTCATGCTTAGCAAATAGCTGTCTGGTTTACCGGACAGGTAACCATTGTGGGGAAGGGAAATCCATATATTGTTGCCAGAGGTCCATCCTTTCATTCCCTACCACTCTAATTTTTCTTAAATTCTGTGTAAACAGGATTTTTGATTTGTTTTTGTTTTTGTGGTACTTGCTATTAAATCCCAGGCCTCATGTGTACTTGGCAGTAAGAGGTTTTGGACACTGAATTACTTCATTTTTATAATTTTAAAGAGGTAAAATTTTTGGATGTGAGGGCGATCTGGCTGTGACATCTGTCACCCCATTGATCACCAGGGTTGATTCAGCTGATCTGGCTGGCTAAGCGGGTATCCCTTCCTCCTTCACTGCTCCATGTGCATCCCTCCAAAAGCTGTGTGCTGGGTCAAAGAAGATGACCTTCCCTGATAGAGGAGGACTGTTCTTCGGTCAAGGTTATATGAGTAGCTGTGCTCCCCTGCTAGAACCTCCAGACAAGCTCTCAAGACGTAAAATTTTGCCACACCTGTAATCCTAGAGGCTTGGGAGGCTGAGGCAGGAGGATCACAAGTTCAAACCCAGCCTCAGCAATTTAACAAGGCCCTAAGCAACTTAGAGAGACACTGTCTCAAAATATATTTAAAAAAAAGGGGGGCTTGGATGTGGCTCAGTGCATAAGTACCCCTTAACCACTGGGTTCAATTCCCAGAACCAAAAAAAAAGTAAAATTTTATAATGAGTTTGCGAAATGTAGAGTGAACAAAAATACCTGCAAATGGGAGAATTATTACACATTGTTATCACAAAGAAAACTGATAAACAATGAGAATTGCCAAAGGCATTTCTATTTTGTTTTATGTGCATATTTGGAGGATTAAGTCCTCATCTAAAATTACAGAAATAGTGCTTTTATACTAGGTCAATGAAATAGTGCCATTAAATGAAAATCAATCTCTGTCCCTGTCCATTCCTCATTGTCTTTCCATAGCTGTTCACTTTGAATAATGCCTAAAGCTTTCCCTTCATGAATTTCTTTATGCTCAAATGATAATACACAAAATAAATCATTATACTTAAAAGAATGGATGGGGCTGGGATTGTGGCTCAGCGGAAGAGCGATCGCCTAGTGCGTGCTAGGCCCTGGGTTTGATCCTCTGCACCACATAAAAAAAATAAATAAAGGTATTGTGTCCATTTACAACTAAAAAATAAATTAAAAAAAAAGAATGGACAATACTTTATATATTTCTCTGAAATTTGCCTTTTTACATTCAATTACATTTTTTAATTTTTTTCTTCAAGTCTTTAATAATTACAGTATGTTCCACAGTATATGTATGCCTTTGCCTCTTCAAACATTTCCCCAATTATTATTTCTGCTTGTCTTCTGTTCTTTATATTTTTAAAAGTAATGCTTCTGGGATGGAAATATGGCTCAGTAGTAAGAGTACTTGCCTAGGATGTACAAGGTCTTGAGTTTAGTCCCTAGCATTGGAAAAAGAAAAATAAAACAAAAAATAGCAAAGAGTAATGCTACAATAAACTTTCTCATATTCTTATCTATTTTGTTTCTCAAGCTATTTCCAATGTTTTCTTTTTCTCTGTGTGTGTTTCTGGAGATTGAACCCAGCCTTGTGCTTGCCAGGCAAGACCTGCTGCTGAACTATACTCCCAGTCTTATTTCCAGTGTTTTCTGTTTCTTACAAAAGTTTTGCTTATAGAAAATTTCAGACAGCCATGGAATAAAGGAGCCAAGTGCAATTTTCTGTGAGTGTGTATACAAACATATAGATTTAACATTTTAATCTATCTGGAATTGATTTTGGTTCACAGTATGATACAGGATGTCAGTATTTTTCTATCCAGAAATAAGATGAATTGTGCTTAGAACCAATTTTTATTATTTTTTCTCCTACTGAACATTAAAATACTATGTCATGTATTATAGCTCTTATCCTCATATCTATTTCTATCTTCTTTGTTCCATCAATATTTTTTTTTTTTTTTTTTTTTTTAATTTTTTATTGTGGGTTGTTCAAAACATTACAAATTTCTTGACATATCATATTCCACACTTTGATTCTAGTGGGTTATGAACTCCCACCTTCACCCCATACACAGATTGCGGATTCACATCAGTTACACATCCATTGATTTACAAATTGCCATATTAGTGTCTGTTGTGCTCCGCTGCCTTTCCCATCATCCACCCTCCCCCCTCCCCACCTCTCCCCTCCCCTCCCCTCCTCTCTCTCTACCCCCTCCACTGTATAACCCTGAGGGTCTCCTTCCATTACCGTGCAATTTACCTTCTCTCTCCCTTTCCCTCCCACCTCTCATCCCTGTTAAATGTTAATCTTCTTCTCCTGTTCTTCGTCCCTACTCTGTTCTTAGTTACTTTCCTTATATCAAAGAAGACATTTGGCATTTGTTTTTTAGGGATTGGCTAGCTTCACTTAGCATAATCTGCTCTAATGCCATCCATTTCCCTGTAAATTCTATGATTTTGTCATTTTTTAATGCAGAGTAATACTCCATTGTGTATAAATGCCACATTTTTTTTATCCATTCGTCTATTGAAGGGCATCTAGGTTGGTTCCACAGTCTTGCTATTGTGAACTGTGCTGCTATGAACATCGATGTAGCAGTGTCCCTGTAGCATGCTCTTTTTAGGTCTTTAGGGAATAGACCAAGAAGGGGAATAGCTGGGTCAAATGGTGGCTCCATTCCCAGCTTTCCAAGAAATCTCCATACTGCTTTCCAAATTGGCTGCACCAATCTGCAGTCCCACCAGCAATGTACAAGTGTACCCTTTTCCCCACATCCTCGCCAGCACTTGTTGTTGTTTGACTTCCTAATGGCTGCCAATCTTACTGGAGTGAGATGGTATCTTAGGGTGGTTTTGATTTGCATTTCTCTGACAGCTAGAGATGTTGAGCATTTTTTCATGTACTTGTTGATTGACTGTATGTCCTCCTCTGTGAAGTGTCTGTTCAGGTCCTTGGCCCATTTGTTGATTGGGTTGTTTGTTCTCTTATTGTCTAATTTTTTGAGTTCTTTGTATACTCTGGATATTAGGGCTCTATCTGAAGTGTGAGGAGTAAAGATTTGTTCCCAGGATGTAGGCTCCCTATTTACCTCTCTTATTGTTTCTTTTGCTGAGAAAAAACTTCTTAGTTTGAGTAAGTCCCATTTGTTGATTCTAGTTATTAACTTTTGTGCTATGGGTGTCCTATTGAGGAATTTGGAGCCCGACCCCACCGACTGTAGATCGTAGCCAACTTTTTCTTCTATCAGACGGCGCGTCTCTGATTTGATATCAAGTTCCTTGATCCATTTTGAATTCACTTTTGTGCATGGCGAGAGAAAGGGATTCAGTTTCATTTTGTTGCATAAGGATTTCCAGTTTTCCCAGCACCATTTGTTGAAGATGCTATCCTTCCTCCATTGCATGCTTTTAGCCCCTTTATCAAATATAAGATAGTTGTAGTTTTGTGGATTGGTTTCTGTGTCCTCTATTCTGTACCATTGGTCCACACGCCTGTTTTGGTACCAGTACCATGCTGTTTTTGTTACTATTGCTCTGTAGTATAGTTTGAAGTCTGGTATCGCTATACCGCCTGATTCACACTTCTTGCTTAGCATTGTTTTTGCTATTCTGGGTCTTTTATTTTTCCATATGAATTTCATGATTGCTTTCTCTATTTCTACAAGAAATGCCATTGGGATTTTGATTGGCATTGCATTAAACCTATAGAGAACTTTTGGTAATATCGCCATTTTGATGATGTTAGTTCTGCCTATCCATGAACAGGGTATATTTTTCCATCTTCTAAGATCTTCTTCTATTTCTCTCTTTAGGGTTCTGTAGTTTTCATTGTATAAGTCTTTCACCTCTTTTGTTAGGTTGATTCCCAAGTATTTTATTTTTTTTGAAGATATTTTGAATGGAGTGGTTGTCCTCATTTCCATTTCAGAGGATTTGTCGCTGATATACAGGAATGCCTTTGATTTATGCGTGTTGATTTTAAATCCTGCCACTTTGCTGAATTCATTTATTAGCTCTAATAGTTTCTTTGTAGAGCTTTTGGGTCTGCTAGATATAGAATCATATCATCTGCAAATAGTGATAATTTAATTTCTTCTTTTCCTATTTTTATGCCTTTAATTTCTTTCGTCTGTCTAATTGCTCTGGCCAGTGTTTCGAGAACTATGTTGAAGAGAAGTGGAGAGAGAGGGCATCCCTGTCTTGTTCCAGATTTTAGAGGGAATGCCTTCAGTTTTTCTCCATTCAGAATAATGCTAGCCTGAGGCTTAGCATAGATTGCTTTTACAATATTGAGGTATGTTCCTGTTATCCCTAGTTTTTCTAGAGTTTTGAACATAAAGGGATGCTGTACTTTGTCAAATGCTTTTTCCGCATCTATCGAGATGATCATATGGTTCTTATTTTTAAGTCTATTGATGTGGTGAATAACATTTATTGATTTCCGTATATTGAACCAGCCTTGCATCCCAGGGATGAATCCTACTTGATCATGGTGTACAATTTTTTTTATATGTTTTTGTATCCGATTCGCCAGAATTTTATTGAGGATTTTTGCATCTAGGTTCATTAGAGATATTGGTCTGTAGTTTTCTTTCTTTGAAGTGTCTTTGTCTGGTTTAGGTATCAGGGTGATGTTGGCCTCATAGAATGAATTTGGAAGTTCTCCCTCCTTTTCTATTTCCTGAAGTAGCTTGAAAAGTATTGGTATTAGTTCTTCTTTAAAGGTTTTGTAAAATTCTGCTGTATACCCATCGGGACCTGGGCTTTTCTTAGTTGGTAGTCTTTTGATGGTTTCTTCTATCTCCTCAATTGATATTGGTCTGTTTAGGTTTTCTATATCCTCCTGACTCAATCTGGGCAGATCATATGACTTAAGAAATTTATCTATGCCTTCACTATCTTCTAATTTATTGGAGTATAAGGATTCAAAATAGTTTTTGATTATCTTCTGTATTTCTGAAGTGTCTGTTGTGATATTGCCTTTTTCATCCCGTATGCTAGTAATTTGAGTTCTCTCTCTTCTTCTCTTCACTAGCATCGCTAAGGGTCTGTCGATTTTGTTTATTTTTTCAAAGAACCAACTTTTAGTTTTGTCAATTTTTTCAATTGTTTCTTTTGTTTCGATTTCATTAATTTCAGCTCTGATTTTAATTATTTCTTGCCTTCTACTTCTTTTGCTGTTGTTTTGCTCTTCTTTTTCAAGGATTTTGAGATGAAGTATGAGATCATTTATTTGTTGGTTTTTTCTTTTTTTAAGGAATGAACTCCAAGCAATGAATTTTCCTCTTAGAACTGCTTTCAATGTGTCCCATAGATTCCGATATGTTGTGTCTGTGTTTTCATTTATCTCTAAGAATTTTTTAATTTCCTCCTTGATGTCTTCTATAACCCATTGATCATTCAGTAACCTATTGTTCATTCTCCAATTGATGTATGCTTTTTCCTTCCTTCTTTTATCGTTGATTTTCAGTTTCATTCCATTATGATCAGATAAGATGCATGGTAATATCTCTACTCCTTTATATTGTCTAAGAGTTGCCCTGTGACATAATATATGATCTATTTTTGAGAAGGATCCATGTGCTGCTGAGAAAAAAGTGTAACTGCTTGATGTTGGGTGGTATACTCTATATATGTCAATTAGGTCTAGGTTATTAATAGTGTTATTGAGTTCTATAGTTTCCTTATTCAACTTTTGTTTGGAAGATCTGTCCAGTGGCGAGAGAGGTGTGTTGAAGTCTCCCATGATTATGGTGTGGTGGTCTATTAGACTCTTGAACTTGAGAAGAGTTTGTTTGACGAACATAGCTGCACCATTGTTTGGGGCATAAATATTTATGATTGTTATGTCTTGTTGGTGTATGGTTCCCTTAAGCAGTATGTAGTGTCCCTCTTTATCTCTTTTGATTAACTTTGGCTTGAAATCTATTTTATTTGATATGAGTATGGACACGCCTGCTTGTTTCCGAAGTCCATATGAGTGATATGATTTTTCCCAACCTTTCACCTTCAGCCTATGTATGTCTTTTCCTATCAAATGCGTCTCCTGTAGGCAGCATATTGTTGGGTCTTGTTTTGTGATCCATTCTACTAGCCTGTGTCTCTTAATTGGTGAGTTTAAGCCATTAACATTTAGGGTTATTATTGAGATATGGGTTGTTCTTCCAGCCATATTTGTTTATTTCTGTTACTAAACATTGTTTGTTTTCCTCTTTGATTGTTTCCCCCCCCCTTTACTGTCCTACCTCCCACTGTTGGTTTTCATTGTTATTTTCCGTTTCCTCTTCCTGTAATACTTTGGCTAGGATGTTTTGAAGAGATGGTTTTCTAGCTGCGAATTCTTTAAACTTTTGTTTATCGTGGAAGGTTTTAATTTCATTCTCCATCCTGAAGCTTAATTTCGCTGGATACACCATTCTTGGTTGGAACCCATTATCTTTCAGTGTTTGAAATATGTTATTCCAGGATCTTCTAGCTTTCAGAGTCTGTGTTGAAAGATCAGCTGTTATCCTGATTGGCTTGCCCCTAAATGTAATCTGCTTCCTTTCTCTTGTAGCTTTTAAAATTCTCTCCTTATTCTGTATGTTGGGCATCTTCATTATAATGTGTCTAGGTGTGGATCTCTTATGATTTTGCACATTCGGCGTCCTGTAGGCTTCTAGGATTTGGGATTCTGTCTCATTCTTCAAGTCTGGGAAGTTTTCTTGTATTATTTCATGGAATAGACTGCTCATTCCTTTGGTTTGGAGCTCTGTACCTTCCTGTATCCCAATGACTCTTAAGTTTGGTCTCTTAATGTTATCCCATATTTCTTGGATGTTCTGCTCATGGTTTCTTAACAGTCTTGCTGAGCTGTCTATGTTCTTTTCCAGTTGAAATACTTTGTCTTCATTGTCTGATGTTCTATCTTCTAAGTGTTCTACTCTGTTGGTAGTATTCTCCATTGAGTTTTTAAGTTGGTTTATTGCTTCCTGCATTTCTAGGATTTCTGATTGCTTGTTTTTTATAACCTCTATCTCCCTGTATAGTTGATCCTTTGCTTCCTGGATTTGTTTGCGTAATTCGTTGTCGAAGTGATCTTTCATTGTCTGATTTTGCTGTTTAATGTCTTCCTTGATACTCCAGATCATCTGAAGCATGTATATCCTGAATTCTTTATCTGACATTCCATCTGCTGCAGCTGTTACCTCTTCTAAAGTTGCGTTGACCTGCATTGCTTGTGGTCCTTTCTTTCCTTGTCTTTTCATACTGCTTGCGTATCTTTCCTGCAGGTGCGGGCGGCGGCTCTGCTCTCTCCTTATTCCAATTGGGGTGTCGTGGCTACCACGCCGGCAGGTCACTGGGCCTGTTCTGGGAGCTGGTGGCGGCTCTGTTCTGCCCCTACTCCAATTGGGGTGACGTGTCTGTCGTACCAGCAGGCCACTGGGCCTGTCCTGCTGGTCGGTCGCAGATCTGCCCACCTTTCGGGCACGAGTGGAGGCTCTGCTTTGCCCCTACTCCAATTGGGGTGTCGTGACTACCCCGCCTGCAGGATGCTGGGTCTGTTCCTGGCAAGGGAGGCGACTCTGCTCTGTCACTACTCCAATTAGGGTGGTGTTTGTACCCCGCCGGCAGGCTCCTGGGCCTGATCCGCCGGTCTGTTGTAGGTCTGCCTACCTTGAAGGCGCGGGCGGCGGATCTGCCCTGCCCCTCCTACCACGCCTGCGGACCCCTGGGCCTGATCTGCAGGTTGATCACTGGTCTGCTCACCCTGCGGGCACGGGTGGCGGTTCCGCTCCACCCCCACTCCAATTGGGGTCACGTGACCACCACACCGGCAGGGCCTGATCCGGGCGTGGGATAAGGATCTGCTCTGCCCCTACTCGAGTTGGGGTGACGTGTGTACCACACTGGCAGGCCACTGGGCCTGACCCGCCAGGCTGTCACAGGTCTGTTTACCTTGCAAGCGCGAAGGGCGGCTCTGCCCTGCCCCTCCTACCACGCCCATGTACTACTGGGTCGTGGGTCTGCCCACCTGGCGGGTGTGGGTGGCGGCTCCGCTCCGCCCCCTCTCCAATTGGGGTCACGCGGTCACCACGCTGGCGAGCCGCTGGGCCTGCTCCGGGGGCTGGCGGCGGCCCGGCTCCTTCCCTCCGGCTCGAGGACAAATTGAGGAGACTCGGGTGACTGAGCCTCACCCCCCTTACCAGAAGACCAACTGCTTATGTCACCGCTGGTATTGATGAAGATCTCTCCTCCACCGCTTTCTGCTGACATCAGATCTCTGCCATGTTGGTATCCTATGCGAATGGCAGCATTTCGTTCCCCTTGCCAGGCAACCCAAGCAATGGGTGAGTCCTGACCTGCCCTCAGCAGGACCCGGACCGAGACACAGTTTCCGCGGGCTCCTAGCCCCGGTCCAGGGAAGTTCCGGGAGCCGGAACTCGGCCGCTCCGTGCTCGGTGTAAGCTCCTATAAGTGTAGGCTCCAAGAAAGAAGCCACCTCCTTGGACTCGCCGCGGCT